>NC_052960.1:24920014-26413139 GCF_013358895.1 Oreochromis aureus
TCTGAGAGTGACATGTATAACATGATGGATGAGGCTGAGAAGCTAGAGTCTGAATTAAAGGAACAGTATGACAGAATTCGACTCAAACCTCACCAAGTCAAGAAATTCAAGAAAGATCGATGCGTGCTCAGCCGTGACGGCCGACTTGCTGCAGCTGATGAGAGTACGTCTAACTGAAGATGAAGGTGAGTTTGACACGGTGGCAGAAAGATCAAGGTTACACATGCTACTTGATAATGAATATGCTAGGTCCATATATGGATCCACAGCCTCCAGAGTTACTGCACCCAGCTGTCACAATTCTAACCATCTCTCAGAGTCACCTAGCATTTCAGCTATGAGGGCGGAAGCGGCTGCTCAGCTGGCTGCAAAGAGAGCCGAAATTGATATGGAAGCTGCCATCGAAGCTCAACGTCAGCAGCTGAGAAAACTTGAAAATCAGAGGGACATTGATGTAATTCAGGCAAAGCTAAATGTCTACACGGAAGAAGAGGGAAGGGATGGGACACGCAGTCCTCCATTCAGCAAAGTGAGTGATGCACACCCTTCGCTCACCACATCCCAGATCAAGAACGGCAGGTTGTGCAAAACGAGACATCATTGGTCCAATCGCTACAAGAGTCATTAGCTCTCACTCGCTTGCCAACTCCAGAACCTTCTGTATTCTCGGGCGATCCTCTGAAGTTTACAGAATGGAGCATAAGCTTCAAAGCCCTCATAGAGAGACGATGCTCTGACCCTGCTGACAGGCTATTCTACCTGCAAAAGTACATAGCAGGTGAGGCAAAATCCTCTCTTGAAGGCAGCGTCTACAGAAAAGATGAAGAAGCCTATCAACAAGCCTGGGATAGGTTAAATGCTAGATATGGCCATTCCTTTGTAGTGCAGCGGGCTTTCAGAGAGAAGCTAAATGGGTGGCCGAAGATTGGTGGAAAGGAATATCTCAAGCTAAGAGAGTTCAGTGATTTCCTCCAAACATGTAGTAATGCCATGCCTCACATAAAGGGCTTACAGGTTCTTAACGACTGCGAGGAGAATCAGAAAATACTAGTCAAGCTTCCTGATTGGGTGTCATCTAGGTGGAACCGTTATGTCACAGAGCAGCTGGATCGGGCAACGACTATCCAAGCTTTAATGAGTTTGCTTCCTTTATCTCTAAGGAGTCACGCATAGCATGCAATCCAGTGTCATCCTTACATGCCTTAAGGCACTCTGCAGAGGCACCATCAAGAGAGATGAAGCGTTCAAAGCAAACACGTTTGCCACAAATGTGAACCTCCCAATTCCATCAAACTCCACCGCCAAATCTGACCTTGGTGAATTCAAGTTGAGAGATGCGGAGAAACCAAAGAAATGGAACACACCAACACAAAATTCCAATAATAGCCAGTGCGTTTGCTGTGGTGAGAACCATTCCATACATAAATGCAAGAGGCTTATGGACATGTCTGTAGAGGATAAGAAAAATGCATACTTGAAAAGAAGTTGTGTTTTGCATGTCTAAGAAAGGGTCACAATTCTAAAGACTGTAGGAACAGGGCCATGTGTGGCATATGCAGAAAGAGTCACCCAACGCCATTGCATGAAGATCGTTCTACAGCAGCATCAACACAAGGCGCAGTGGAAGAAAGTACGTCGTCATTATCATGTTGTGTGAGTGGCGGTGAAGGTGGGAGTACATCGATGATAGTCCCAGTGTGGATCTCAACACTTAGTGCTCCGGACACCGAAACTCTAGTATATGCACTATTGGACACTCAAAGCAGTCACACATTTATTGATCAGGAGGTGTGCGAAAAGCTGCAGGCAACAATGGAACCGGTGAAACTTAAACTTTCCACCATGATGGGGAGAGACTCCGTTGTGAAGAGTCAAAGTATATGCGAGCTCAAAGTTAGAGGATTTTCCTCTAACATTTCCATCAGCTTGCCTCCAGCCTACACAAGGGACTTCATTCCTCTTGACCGCGCACATATTCCCACTTGTCAGACAGCCAACAAATGGAAACACCTTGTCAGCATAGCCCGGGAGATACCTCCGTTGATGGACTGTGGTGTTGGATTGTTGATTGGATACGACTGCTCCAGAGCGTTAATTCCAAGAAGGGTCATCACTGGGGCGACTATGAGCCTTATGCTATTGAGACGGACCTTGGTTGGAGCATTGTGGGAAGCGCACCACAGCGTATGCAGGCTAAAGATGTGACTGGTTTTGCCATCGAGTGTCTGTCAGAGAGGTGCCACCCATAACACCGTTTGCTGTCATCAAGGCCCTCGAGTCCGATTTTGCAGACACAAAACCTGGTGACAGAAGCATATCTCAAGAAGATATTTGCTTCCTGCAGATCTTGAAAGACAGAATCCAACAAAATAAGGATGGTCACCTGGAGATGCCTCTCCCTTTCAAAGCACGTCCGCATCTCCCAGACAACAAAAAGCTGGCGTTAATGCTGGCTGAAGCACCTAAAGAGGAAGCTGGACAGAGATCCACAATTCAAAATAGACTACGTGAGATTTATGGAAGGTGTCTTCAAGGATGGTGACGCAGAGAAAGTGGAAAACCAAGCAGAGCTGGGGAAAGTCTGGTATATCCCACATCAAGGAGTTTACCACCCCAGAAAACCAGGCAAAATCAGAGTGGTTTTCGACTGCTCTGCAAGGTATGACGGCACCTCCTTAAACGACCATCTACTAACAGGACCTGACCTCACAAATAGCCTAACAGCTGTGCTGTGCCGCTTCCGTAAGTATCCCATCACAATCATGTGTGATGTGGAGAAAATGTTCCACAGGTTTCATGTGAGTGAGGATGATAGAGACTACTTGCGGTTTCTCTGGTGGGAAAATGGAGACACAAACTCTGAACCCAGAGAGTACCGCATGAAGGTTCACCTGTTTGGAGCATCATCCTCCCTGGCTGCGCCAATTATGGGATGAAACACCTTGCCAGTCAATGTGAGAAAGAGTACCCCTCCGCAGCTAGTTTCGTCCGGAAACATTTCTACGTCGATGATGGTCTCATAAGTGTGGAGTCGGTGGGTAAGGCAATTGAACTGGTCAAAGAAGCCCAAGCTGTGTGTGCTAAAGGAAAGCTGCACCTTCACAAATTTCTCTCCAACAGCCGAGAGGTCCTTGACTCCGTTGATGTTGCAGAGCGTGCTACAGAGGTAAAGAATGTTGACCTTAATCACGATGATTTACCAGTCCAAAGAGTGCTAGGTATAAGATGGAACGTCGAAAATGATAGCTTCTCCTTCAAGGTGTCGCTTGAGGAGAAACCAGCAACGCTGTCGAGGATTCTCTCAATTGTGGCCTCCTTGTATGACCCTTTAGGGTTTCTAGCCCCAGTCATTCTTGAAGGAAAAAGAGTGCTGCAAGAGATGTGTCAGAGAGGCACAGGGTGGGATGAGCCACTACCCAAGGACCTGAAGTTAAGGTGGGAGACTTGGATGAAGGATTTGGAGAACCTGGAAAGAATTGAAATTCCAAGATGCTTCATACCTGACAGCCTTGGTGAGATTCAGAGAGCCGAGCTTCATCATTTCTCTGATGCAAGCAGTCAAGGGTATGGCCAGTGCTCTTACATCAGAGTGGTAAGCAGAGAAAGGATATGCTGCTCCTTGGTCATGGGCAAGGCAAGGGTTGCACCAACCAAAATAGTTACCATACCGAGACTTGAGTTAACTGCTGCAGTAACCTCGGCAGCTGTGAGTAGCATGTTAAGGGAGGAGCTGGAGCTCAAGATTGACGACGAATATTTCTGGACAGACTCAAAGGTCGTGCTTGGTTACATTAATAATGAAGCAAGAAGGTTCCATGTGTTCGTGGCAAACCGCGTTCAGAGAATTCGAGAAACCACCGATGCACGGAAATGGTATTATGTTGACACAGGAGAAAACCCTGCTGATCATGCCTCTAGAGGCCTCAAAGTAGCTGACCTCATCAAGTCAAATTGGTTCTCTGGTCCCAGCTTTCTATGGGAAAGAGAGATAGCCACAAAACAGGCTACTTCAGATTTGCTGGTGGGAGACCCAGAGGTGAGGAATACTCAGGTGTTGAAGGTTGATGTAGCAAGGCAGTTTGACATCCAGAAGCATCTGCTGCGGTTCTCAAGATGGACTACAGCTGTCAATGTCATTGCTCGTATCCAGCGGCTGGCAAAGAGGATCAGGACCGCTGAGCCTTTAAACGTGGAAGAGAGAAAACAAGCTGCACAGACTCTCGTCAAGCTGGCACAACAAGATGCCTTTCAAGAGGAGTTAAACACACTCAGCCAGAAACCAGGAAGGCTGCCTTGCAACCACCAACTCTTTCAGCTTGACCCATTCCTCCAAGATGGCATAATGAGAGTAGGAGGAAGGTTGAGGAAGGCATCTGTGCCTCTCGAGTTAAGACACCCAGTGATCCTTCCTAAGGATGGTGCTGTTACAAACCTCATCATTGCACACCATCATAGCAAGATACAACACCAAGGGAGAGGACAAACCCTCAATGCACTGAGAGCCAGTGGTTACTGGATTGCTGGTGGAAGTAAGGCTGTAGCCCAATACATCAGGCAGTGCGTACAGTGCAGGAGAGCCCGTGCACCACCAGAGGAGCAACGGATGGCAGATCTACCTAGTGACCGTGTTGATCCCACACCACCATTCACTTATTGTGGTATGGACTGCTTTGGTCCTTTTCACACCAAACAAGGTCGCAAAGATCAAAAAGCGGTGCGGCCTCCTCTTCACATGTTTTTGCTCAAGGGCAGTGCATATAGAGATGTTGGAGGATTTGACGACCGACGCATTCATCAATGCTTTGCGCTGCTTCATTGCCCTTCATGGAGCTGTTAGGCACATTAGGTCCGATCAGGGAACTAACTTTATGGGGGCAAGAAACGAGATGGCAAAAGCTCTAAAAGAACTTGATAAGGAAAGAGTGACTGCATACCTAGCAGAAAATCAGTGCGACTTCCAGATGAATACGCCCCACTCTAGTCATGCTGGAGGTGCATGGGAGCGTCAAATCCGAACAGTGAGAAGCGTACTGAGCACACGGTCCTTGCCTGCAGTGTGGGAAGGTTGGATGATGCCTCATTAAGGACATTCCTTTATGAAGCTATGTGCATCGTGAATAACCGCCCACTCACTGTTGATAACATCAACGACCCCAAAAGCTTGGAGCCACTCACACCAAACCACTTGATCACCATGAAATCCTCAATCCCACTTCCACCTCCAGGTAAATTTGTCAAGGAGGACCTGTATGCCAAGAAACGGTGGAGAAGGGTCCAGTATCTGACTGAGCAATTTTGGCACAGATGGAGAAAGGAATACCTGGCCAATATTGCTCTGAGACAGCGATGGCATACACCAAGACCTAATGTGGAAGTGGGTGACATTGTGATTCTCAAAGAGGAAGATGTTCCTCGTAATGAATGGAAACTTCGCTAGGGTTGTGGAAGCACATGAGGATGATGATGGACTTGTTCGGAAGGTGACAATCCAGACTGGTGATCGGAGGTTAGGAAAAGGAGGCGAACGCCTCGTCCAACCCTCCATCATTCAAAGACCCATTCAGAAATTAGTGGTCCTGGTAAAAAACAGCTAAAATTGGGAAAAATGTCATTGATTGATTACATTTTCCTTCCAAAATAGAACTTGTTGTTATGCTGTAGTTCATGCACATGTTATGGAGATGTAAATTCTACTGTTCAAATTGTTGAATTCATTGTTGAGAAAAGAATATTGCTTATGTCAATGCAAGAGTGTTTAAAAACAACAACATGGTGCTTGAGAATTACCATTGATTTAATGAACAATGCAAGTGTATTTACATTCACAATTGTAATAATCAAAGGTAATTGGTGGGAGTGTAGCTGATGCTGAAATGTTTGTGTTGGTTGCCATGACAACACCAGTAGCGCATCTGAGATCGTTATGTTGTTTTCTCGTTGTTTTCTTTATTTGGTATTGATGTTTGTGTACATTTGCAGTAGGAAAAAGATAACCTGTGAATCCAGTGATACACCTTTCTTATAAGAAATGTTTCTGATAAAATTATTGTGAAGTAGTCACTTCCTGTGAGTCGCGGGAACCGAAGTTGTCTTGCTGGAGACAAGACAGAGCGGTAACACGGCGGACTTTTTCGAATATACATCTTTTCTACTGCTGGTTTATGAGGTGTACACGGTAAAAAGCATTACGCTGTTATTTGTTTAACACTTGTGCACTTTGTGAAAAGAAATATGTCGCTGAGATGAATATATGTGCTATTGATATTATTTTTTACTTGTTCTAGTTTTCACGGTGCTCCATGATTGTGAGCAGAATAAAAGTATTGTGGACATCAGTACGAAGCGTGGATTCTTTCGACCAGAGTAGATACAGGGTGTGTGGGGGAGGTGTGGTCTCTGGCCTGCTGCAGCGGAGGAGTGACAAAATGACCTCGCAGGGCGGCGCACAGGCGGGAAAAACAGGTGTGCCTGACTGTTTCGTTAACTGTGTGTCTGTTCTGTTTGGCAGTGAGAGCTGACATGAGACGTGTGTGTGGCACAGAGTGAGGAGTGTCTGCATAAACAAAGAACGGTTCCTCTCACTTTCGAGAGTGTGTGTGTATGTTACAGGGTCCCATGTCACAATAAGTAAACAAAATGTGCACGCTTACAAATAGAATGAATGTACTTAAACCAATCAATAAACTTATTGGAAACTAAAGTGTGTTATTGTGTTCAAATTAAGAAATAAAAATACACAAGAGTTACCAACTGTAGAGTGTGGCCATGGGTTTTGCCATCACATGGAGAATCACATGCATTTCAGGCACAGATCCTGAAATGCATGAGTCACATTTTCCATCTCCCCTCTCTTCAGCAGTTTAGATTGGCATGGTGATGTGTTACTGACAGCTGTTAGTGTTTGCAGGAAAGATGTGTGTCAGGGGCAGAAAACTGGCTACAGACTAGAGTTGGATGTCTCGAGACCGGTCTCGAGACCACTTTTACGTGGTCTTGGTCTCGTCTTGGTCTCGACGGACTTTTGTCTTGGTCTCGGTCTTGGTCTCGATGGACTTTTGTCTTGGTCTCGGTCTTGGTCTCGATGGACTTTTGTCTTGGTCTTGTCTTGGTCTCGACGGACTTTTGTCTTGTCTCGGTCTTGGTCTCGCTGTTTCGATCTTCCGTTCTCAAATCGACATAGTGTTCCGGAGATTTGGAGTCAACCATTAGCGGAGCGGGGGGGTGGCTTACTGGGCTTAAGCCCGGGTCATTTTTTCAGAAGCATGGGGCACCGTCGTAAATTCCCCCTAATTTTGGTATGATCCGAGCTCAGGTACTAGGCGACTGAGCACAGCACGCATGTGAGCGAGGGGGGAGAAGCTGCTGCCTGCGAGTTTGCTGCAGACAGAGGAGAGCTTAAGTTTGACCAGGTACCAAAGCAAATCATTCGTACTGAACTAATAATGTAAATATGACGGTGTATCACAAAAGATTGATATCAAACTGATCAGTTGGTTGCGTTACTTGCTCTTGAGTGAATCAACAAATGGATAAATAAAAAGCGAACAACAATGCTGATTTTTAGAGAGTCTTAGCCTACATTTCATATTTTCAGTTGTTACCTCCCACGGCTAAACAAACTCTCTAAATCGGTTTCAATTGTGTACTGATGAACACAACAATGGACATAAGAAGCTTCTTTCAAAGAAAAACTCAGGTAGATGTTATTTTATATATTATGCTTTGTATGTTGTTCAGTATATCTATGCAAAACAAGAGAAATTTCAATACACAGCAGTATATTCACAGATGAAACCAGATATTTACATACACTTTAGGTAGAAAACATAAAACTGTTTTTACTGTTAAACATTAATTTAGAGTAAACTTTTGTTTTAGATAAATAAATGTTGAAATATCTTTTGAATTAGTTTAATGACAGAATAAAGAGAGACAGAGCTGTCTATTTTATCCCTTTCATCAAATTTAGGAGAACATATACACTAAGTTTATTGTTAATTAATAAGAAAACTCCAGACGATTCCATTCTGAGCTTAAGAAGCTTCTGATAGGTTAGTAGAGTCCATGTGAGTAAATTGGTGGCACAGCTGTGGATGCATATAAGGCAAAACACAGAGCCTGTTTCTGTGACATGTGAAAATCAAGAGATGTCAACCAAAACACCAGGAACAGAATTGTGGAGCTCCATAAGTGTGGCTCAATTTTGAATACAATTTGGTGCCATTTGCAATTAAGAAATACAGATAGTTTTTCTCTTTACTCTTAAAGTTAACAAATATGTTTTTATATTTATCAATCTAAAAAATAAACATTTAGTCTGATTTGATGTTACAATTAAAAAAGTGTTTGTGTTTTTATCTGAAGAGTATGTAAATATCTGGTTTCAACTGTATATTTGATGATGTTGGTGTTTGGCTTGATTGTCAGCATAAAGAGGGAGAGAGAGGAACAGAGAGGAGAGAGAGGAGCAGAGAGGAGATGGAGAATGAGGACAGAACAGAGATGGAACAAGAGCAGGTGAGACACACATGTTAGTCAAATGGTTGTTTGCCAAAACTCATCAGAACATGTATCTAGTACCTGTTTCTTTTAGATACCATTTGTTACTTTTCAAATTCTATATTTATTAAGTTATGCAGGCTTGTTTGCACAACAAGGCTAAATAATTATATAAACTTTTCAGAATCTAAATAGCGTGCTTTGGTAGAATTAAAAAATAAGTGTAGTGCAGGTCTATGATGATTTTCAGTGCTACTATCATCTAGTTCTGATTCTGGTTCCGTCTTGGTTAAGTCCTAAGTAGTCCTGATTTTGAACTGTTGTAGTCCTGTTTTAATTCGGATCAGTTCTGGGTCTGGTTGAATTGGGGTTTAGTCCCTGTGTCTTGATACAGGCCCGACTTTGTTCTGCCTTGCTGCTTAATTAAAAACTAGTTTAAGGTGTCCTGCATATGTGATATTTATTTTTTCCTATATGAAGTCATTCTTTTTTGAACAAAACTCAAAACAGAGCCTAATAATCTTTCAGTCATTTCTACCCTCACTTAATTTCCTTTAAGCTGCTCAGCTCTCACACAGTGGCTCAGTTATGCTCCAATCCTCCATATTGTTGCCAATCACATGCGAGGATATAGGATAATATCATTATGTGAAAAACAGAGAGGGTGAGAGACGCGACAGTCAAGTGGAGCGTGCGTCTGTCCTCTCAGTAAGTGAGTGAGACAGTAGACAGCGGTGAGGAGGGCTGTGCGTGCAAAGCAAAACACATAAATATGCCTGACACCCGTAAACGAAGCAGCATCTGGCTGCAGTTTAAAGACTTTTTTTGTCTCGGTCTTGGTTTTGGTCTTGGTCTCGTCTCGACTCGGTCTCGGTCTTGGTCTCGTCTCAACTTGGTCTTGGTCTTGGTCTTGTCTTGGTCTCGATACCCTCTGGTCTTGGTCTTGTCTTGGTCTCGGATTAGGCGGTCTTGACTACAAGTCTACTACAGACAGAAAAAGACATAACATGGCAATGAAACACAAGTTTAGACGGGATCAGTGAAGTTATAACTTCTGCTGTTATTCTTATGTTGAAAGTGAAATAAAACATTGCAGATTCTGTTTAGCTAAAAAAAAAATGCTCAAACTCATTTCTTTATATTTTTTTCTTTTCTATATCAAATGTGGCAGCTTTCACATGACAATCCTTTTTTTCACAGTCTCTGACTTTATGTCACTTTTTTAACTCTTTCTTCTTTCTGTCACCAACAGTGAAAAACATGTTTCGGCTCTGCTCAAACTCAAGACAAACCTCTCCAAAGCCGACAGGAAAATCATCAAAACCACTCTGTCGGACACACTGAAAGAGAGCCGTGCTGATCCTGGAACCCGGAAGTTTTTCTCCAAAGTTGAAGTGAGATGAGCCGCACATTTGCTTGTCAGAGTATCACTGACTGAGAGTTTGGTTGCACAGCAGCAATATTATTGTGTATTATATTGTGTCACAGTCTATCCCTGTATAACATACAGAGTGAATGCCATGGAAAAACCTTCAGATGTTACTTAGACTGAAATCCCTATTATACGCAGACTCTGTGATGGTGAATGCTTGCTGTAGTTACTTTATGTTACTGTATACATAAGCTAGACGTTACAATCATGCTGGTAATTTTTGTGCATTTCATATAAACTGTAAATAAGTACTGTGTCTGTTTTTATACACTTACAAACAAGTCAGTGTTGTTCTATTATATGTCGTTTTGTTTAAAAACTACAATGATGTTAAAGTCTAGTTTTTTCATAAGTTGTATTTTATGCCGTATTGTATTACAGAGAATTATACATGTCTCATGTACATAAATAGATGTAAGTTGAGTTTTTTTAATAAATGTGCAAAAACCAGCTCAATTTGTTTTTACTGTTTACTCTGTTTAGTAGATGATCCACATGTAAACTAACTGTAGGGTTTATAGTATGTGGGAAAAACAGCAATAGTACTGGCAACAGACAGGGAATGGAGTTACAGTTAATGTCTATAATAAGTATCAACATATGTTAATTATAAAAATCATAAGAATGATAACTGCAGGTTACAAGTGAACACTATATCTATACATATAGCTTGATAGGTAATGCAGCATTACAGACAAACCCTACAGCAACCATCACCAACCAAAACCAACCAGCTGATCTACACCACAGTAGCAGTGATCACTGAGATGCTTGGCTACAAGATGAACCACCACAAGTAGCATTGCCCTCCATGGAGGAGGAGACTAGAAGCTAAGATCAAGGTAGTATGGAGGGAAGTTAGCCATTAATAGTTCAGAAATGGTTCTAAAAGACCTTCCCAGCTTGTGTAAATCTACAACTCTCCTTAGAGGTTCACTCATTGAATCATCTAAATCTGATATGTCTAAGAAATTATCTTGCATAAAACCCATGGATCTTTGAGGAAGTCTTTGAAGGAATCCTGTGAAGTCCGAGGTTACATGGCTTTAAAGATTATATTTAATGAACCCTTCATCAAGGGAGTATTAACAATAGTCATTCCCGACCCAGAGAGGAATTACTCTTCCGTGTCTCCAGCAGCTTTGAACAATTCTGGGAAATCATTGGCACGCTGCTGTGAACAGCTGACGCTCAATGAGTCCCAGTTTATTTATTCATTGTTTTATATACCTGTAGCTAATGAGCTGGGGAAGGATGTCTTGAAGGAAATTATTTTCAACATGCGGCTTTTTCCTGAAAGTGTGTCATAACTGCGGGAGGGGGGATATTGCTTAGTCAGAGGGGAGGAGGTCACAGTAAAAAATTCCCAAATGAGAGGCAGAGGGAGTGAAGGAAAATGAATTCATTAAAGGGTCTAGTGATGAATTTGACTGGGAATAACCAGGCTGATAAGAAACTGCATGGTGCTTTCCTGCTATGACACTCTGACCTCCACAGTCTTTTGTCAGTTTAATAGTTTTATCAATATTTTTGACCTTTTAACTTTCTCTGTTAAAAGGGCAAGATTTTTGAAAAAATAGAAGTGGGAAGGGGGATATTTTTTTTCCATGAAAATAAAGCAGGAACCAGTATGGGTCAATATACTCTGAAGCCTGTTATGGCCTGGGACAATAGCCTTGGTCCACAGCAGTTCATGCTATAAGATGCCGAAATAGAAGCTTCAGATCTCGCCTTTGCAGGTGATGTAGATGATTAGGTATGATGGTTGACACTCAGTAAGAAGATGACCTTTTATGGTTTACTTATTTCTTAATTTTTCCCTCCTTTTTTTGTGGTCTTCTCTTTTCTTCTTGCTGGTCTGCCCCTCTCTGCCTGTGAGTTCTGGCACTGTTACACTGCAGCACATCTGGAAAGTATTCACAGCCTTGTGATTTTGTCACACTACAGTCTTATTCCAAAATGAAATGAATTCTACACACACTATCCAATAATGACAAAGTGAAATAAGTTTGCTTGAAATTTAGGGTTTGAGTAATAATATGTCTGTCTGTCATCGTCTCCAAATCTGGACCTGTATGCCTGCATCAACAGTATACACATGGCTTTAAAGGGCTGGGTTTATAGCTGAAGAAGAGAAATATCCATAGTGTTACAAAACATAATAAACTTGCTGTTTATCTAAAGATTCGTCAGATTTTTCTCCATATGAAAACTACAACATGGGACCAGCTCTGCAAAGGAAGTCTCGTTTCAGTATGGTGATGTTGGTCTCCATCTAGTGGTGTTTGCTGGTGGTGCAAAGACTATACTGCCATTTGTTTTTAAATTGAAGTTTATTCATCACAGTCAGTCTTTAGCAACAGAATGATCGTGGGAATGTACAGAATCATTTCTTTCATGAAGAAAAGTCATTGAACAGAGAGCCTTAAAACTATAAACCATAAACTAGAGCTCATGGAGTAGGTTCACGCAAAGTAGCAGGTAAAAATTAAAGCAATTTCAGAACGTTGAGATTTTGTGTAGAAGGCACATACTTTTAAAAAAAAATCTGAGGAACAGTACACAGTTCAAAGAAAATTCAGAATTATTAAGGACAACAAAAGTCAGGTTTCTTCAACAGAAATAGAACAAAGAAACTGCATTAAAACCATACATTCCCATATCCTGGAAACAGTATAAGCCACATTTGAGACACTACAGCAATCTATCAGCTAGTCTGCTGACTGCAGACTTTAACTGAGGAGATTTTTTTTGCAAGGCTACATGGATCATGGCTTTCTAGCAACAGACTCGGTATTTCCTGGGAGATTGTTTTTCATCCTTTCTGCCAGAGAAGCTACGGTCAAAGGTTACAACTGAAAGAAGGCTAAAATTTTTCTAGATGCCCAAAGATTACATCTAAGCAACACTTTCATTTAAGGGAATAACACAGCTGCAGTCATGCCTTCACTGTTCCATTAACCTGCACATTCACACTCGTACAGTTTTGTGGTAACTTTACTTCACAGCCTGGACTGTAGCAACTGTGTTGCATTCAGCCTGTGTTATATTATTACACTCATCATATCTATTTTTAATTATTGCTTGTTTTTCTTGTTCAAAATTCGCAGTTCAGGAAGTGTTTCTGTTGTAAGTAGTGGTCATCAGCAGAAAAATGAGGCCAAAGCTGAAGTGGCAAAAATTGCAGTTCCTCTAAGTCCCACTTGAGGCTGGCTACAAAAGGAAGTCAATCCCCATCAGGGGGCAGTGATGACTTACAGGTGTCCTTACACAGGCAGCTCATGCTTGTCTGACTCATCCACAACATTAAACTGGACCTTTGCGCATGCTGTTGGCTCCTTTTTTGAGAATTTTTAATGGAATTTGTAATATTACAGCTTGCTAGGCAATAGAAACAATCCCAGGAGCTCATGCTTCATTATCAGACAATGAGGTTTTACATGTTTATTAACAAGGCAGGAGCAGTCTCAGTGAAGATAACGGAATAATAGGTGGGCCTTTAAATCGCCTCACTCTGTACAAATGTATGTTTGTACCTTCATAAATAAAATGTAATAAATATTACAAATATTTTTTTTAAAAAACATGATCTAAACATTTCTTTTACTAACTGCAGTAAACAAAGCAAATTCAAGTACATAAACAACCATGGCTGTTGTTTACTGTAATACCCAGTAAGAGTAAAAAACACACATTTTCCTTTTAATAAGCTGCTACTAAATGTCACTAAAAAGCTCTTTGACCAAAACTTTTTTGTGCCATTTAAAATTGCACAGCTTATAATGCTCCCTCAGCCAAACGCTACCTGCTGTCTTTTTTATGTTTCATAAACAAACATGTAACAATCAGCATTTATCTTTTTGTTGCGCTTCATCCCGTGTTGCCCAACTAAGCCTTCACCAGCAGGTAAGACAGGAGAAACAGGACCTGCAAATAGGTCTGGATTCACTGCCGGGAAGAGCGTCCAGTACCTCGTTGACATCGCCATTAGAAAGACCCTTCCACTTCAGCAACTTGTTCAGGAACTTGAAGTCCTCACTGTAGTCAAAGAAGAAACCCCACAAAGTTAGTAACACATAAATTATTCTGTTAGACAGATCTATTCATTTAAAAGAGTTTTTCTTTTCTTTTATACAGTGAAGAGCAATATTTACAAGATTAAAAGTATAAAATAAGGCATCTAGAAAAGATGTTTTCCTTGATGACCTCTTTGCACACTGTCTTAGCCAGGTCATCTGGAAGGATGAGCTAAACTGCGCACAACTGTTTTATGCCAAGTGTTTGCATCCAAAAAAAATAGACATGAGGGGTGTTTGACGAATTGAGAATATAGCTTCTCTGCTGGGGAAGTCTGTTTTATACGTGCAAGCTGGTAAGACGTACCTTACTAAAAACGAGTGAATGAAGCACAAATTTGTGTGCATTTTCAAGGGGCGTGTAGCAATGACACTGTTGACTGTCTGATCAAATAGGTTATCTATGGAAGCTCCTAATTATCATCTATAGTTATATTTAAATTTGTTTTACAGCAGTGAAATAGTCATATCAAGAAAAATCCTTAGGGCCCTTGAAAGACAGAGATCCCATGGTCTCTTGGTGAAAATGGGTTTCACAACCAGTTGGTCAGTTATGTTGCTTCCTGTCCTTGCCATTGCTTTGGTTGCAAGCAGATTGCTGTGGTTGCCCATAGTTTGCCCTTTGCATGGAAGAAGCTTACTTTGACTTACATTTCCGGCTTGTGTCAAATTGCACTACGGTTTCATGGTTAGCTTGTGAGTGTTTGAAAATAAGTCTGGCAAGAAAGTGTTTTACCTGTTTTTGAAATAGTCCTGCTGTAGACGTCCCATTATTATCTTCAGTGCATCAATGGATGTGCAGTCCAACACCTCTTGGATGCCCAGCAGCATCGTGTGCCACTCGTGGACACCAGGAGCCTGATAAATCACAAACAAGTATAACAGGAATTCATGTCAAGGTTAAGATTTTTTTTTCAGTTGCTCCTTTGGTAAAATGTCATTCACATAACAATAAGCAGACTGTTTGCAACTTGTTGAACTCACCAAGAGTGAAATGCTCTTGTGAAGATGGTTTGCATCTTCATGTATTCGTTCACCAATATTAGAAGTCCATCGACACTTCAGGGTTCTCTTCTTGTTTGTTATAAGATGTTCGAGATAAGTACGGGCGATGATCTTATAGGCCTCATCCACCACCACCTGAGACACATAAAGACAATATGAATGCAGTTTAACTGAATCGGTTTAAAAAAAACAACTACAGGTAAATTTGTGTATATTTGACAGCTGGGAATTTTCTTACTTTTTGCTCATCCATAACATAGGGCCGTTTGGGGAAATGATTGTAAACACTATCAAGAAAGTTGTTCAAGTTGCTGTCCGATCTGAAGAAATCTTTAAAGTGGTTCTGCCGGACAGAAAATGGCATATTAATAGAAGAAAATATATTTACCTATATATATATATATTTTAAATCTGTGGTTAGGATGGATAGATACCTCTGCAATAATAGTTATAATTTCCATCAGGAATGTTAAAGTAGACTGCTCCAGGTTCTCCAGTGTTTCCACAGTTTCTTTGACAAGAGAAGGTGTGACTCCCGTACCAGTAGTCTGAGCATACTTCCTGAAAGAAACAGCATAAAATATTTCTAAAACAGGCATCAGCTATGATCATCATGTTCTACAGCATGTTAAGCCTTCAAGTAGATATCCAGTGGTGAGTAAGTATTTTGATTAAATTATAGGGCTCAAAAAAACTGAATTAACATTTGCCACAGAAACACAGAAAGCACTCACCTGAGTTCCTTACATGTTTTCAGTGTTTTGAGGAAGTGTATCATTTCTGGGTTGTCAGTTTCTGCCCTTTTTTTAAGATCGACATACTGCTCTTCACTGTACCTACAAACCAAAGAGAATACACAGTAAAAAAAAATTCAACATGCTGAGTTTCATCAAATCTCAAAATCTCAGACGTGGTGAATCACCTATTTCTGAAGAAAAAATAAAGACTCACCTCTTGACAAATGTTCGAAACTCTTGGAAAGAAATTTCTTGCACTTCATTGTGCAGTTCTGGAAGGAGATTTTGTGCTTCTCTGGGTACGGCATTAATACACTTCAAGAGGGACAAATAATATGATAGGTGATTAACAGCTTTTCACTATTTACAACTGAAATTTCAAATAAACTTTCTTTGCAATGATCTACCAGAACATTTTCTATAATTTCACAGAAAACTTTTATCATTCCTGTCTGTTTACTACAGCAGCATTTCTCTGTCATGCAGAAAAACTGAGACATACTGTTAACATTGTATTTTCAGCTAGCTCAGGGACTAAATCCATAAACTTCATTAGACTGACAAAAAGGGGAGTCTCACTGGTTCACCCCACTTAAGGTCAAAGTGCTGTATGTGACCTATGATGTAAAATTTATCTGACGTTCCTGCTTAAGAGCATTTCTCTTACCTGGATAGTGTCCACATAAAGTTTAACATAATCTTCTTCTATGCAGCTTGCAGCTATGCCGGTCTCATTCTGCAGGATTTTGTCCAGGGACTCTCTGATCTCTTTCTGTGGACAAAAACAACACAGAAGTAGACTGTAAGCTTACTTTCTATCAGGCATACAATCTGAGATATTACTGGGGAAACACCATGTCCCAAACTAGAAATGTAACTTTGCATATTTTTGATGAAGTGAGCCCTGAGGCCAATTTTGCTCATGTCAGTTGAGGTTAACTCTAGTGGCCATTTTGGTTCAGAGTAGTTTGGTTTCTATTTTGTACATTTATACTGCTGAGAGGATGGACACTAATGATCTGTACTGTAGCACCACTTTGAGGTTGTTGCTTTCATTTAAACGTGTCATTGAGGAATCTGACAGACTTACTGAGTGACTGTTTCTTTCAGCAGGCTGTTGATATCAGATTTTCCACACTTGTGGTTCGGTGAACTACCTCATCAACTACTGTCGGGCCTGTTTTTTGTGTTTTTTTACAGATTATTGTAATTTCAGTGGTGTTTCTGTTCCTTTTCTTCTTGTGACATCTGATTGGGCTAAAGTTTTGGAAAGTCAAGTCAACTTTGAGCACTTTTAGTACCTGCATGACTCCTACACATACTTAAAATGTATAAACCACTTTGCTTACTAACTCATATTCAAAGAAGACTCAATGAAGTAATGCAAATACTACATTTAGAAACATTTTCATTTCCAGTTCATTTATATGGCGATCATAAGCCAGTCTACTTGTGAACAGGGGCTGAGATTGTGGCTCTTTTTTTTCTCAACTACTTCTATGCATCTGTTCTTTGATCTGGTTAAGGCCTGAGGTTGATCACACCTTTCAAACCAGAGAGCAACACTGCCACCAAAGGGATTGTGGGGAAAGTGTTACACTTCCAGGAAATAACTTGGTCCCACAGCTGTGGTTTATACTGGCGCACAATAACAACCTCTGCGTGAGAAGTGTTGAGAGAGGTGGGACAGATAGAGACTGAAGTCCCACTGGCTTACCTCAAACAGAGTTTGTGTGCGTTTGCTAATCATCATTATTTTTAATCACAGATAACTCAAAATACAAGTTGGGTCAATATGTTAAATGAGAAATGTGATTTGTGTAGTGAAAACGTTTCGATCTTGTGTCTGTAGACATGATCTAGCTTTGACCTTGGCATAATAGTGTCAGGAATGTGAAGCATTAGAAATGTGTCACCAACCCATGATTATACATGTTTTTGAACAAGACTTGGATAAACACAAAATCATAATTTATTTGTGATTTTGCTGATGGTTAAGTATGTTTAATGCTGATGCTTATATTGAATATACCTGATATTTGGGTATTTAAAATAACCAAAATAACTAATAGTGATTGTAAAGACACACCTGACTACACAGAGGCTGTGTAGAAAACAACCTTGAACGATATCAGTGTGTGTGTGTGTGTGTGTGTGTGTGTGTGTGTGTGTGTGTGTGTGTGTGTGTGTGTGTGTGTGTGTGTGTGTGTGTGTGTGTGTGTGTGCCACGAAAGAATGTCTAGCTTATAAAATGTATGATAAGTTATATAGGTATTCTTACCTGCACACTTTGAAGCAGCTTCTCCTTTGCCTTGTCTTTCCATTCACAGAACAGCTTTTGGTCTGAACTAAAAAGCACCTCCCTGCTTGGAAAGTACCAGAAAATACCCACATCAGAAGTGAGCACCAGCATCTGTTAATAGCTAACGTTCAGACAAGAGACAAATACTTTCAATCCTAATTCCCTATTGATATGATGAAACCTGCTTTAACATTTTAATTGCCTGTTTTTGAAATAACAGGTTGAAGATGTGGTGAATAACAATGAATAAAAACAGACTGAACCAGTTTGCTATATGCCAGGATTTTATAACAAATCTCTGCATTTATGCTTAAATTTTGAACGCATAAAACAGAAATAACACACTGAATTAATCCGAGAGCTCTAGAAGGAATGATCAGTAGGTTTTCTTACCTTTTTGTGCTTAACTATAAATTTGAACGGTAGTTTTCATAGATGTATGTGAATTGTGACTAGATTGGTTGTTATATAGTTACTTAGGTCTTACTGACCATTCAAAATGCTCATTTGCATATTCTGGCATCTGGGCTGGAAGAGCCACCCAACAACCAGCTAAACAACCAAGTGCATCATTGATTTGATCTTCACCAAATCTATATTTAAAGGTACAAATACACAAAACAGCACTGAGCTGTTGTGGCTAGTTAAACAAATAAAAGTAAGCTGGCACATAAATACCTCAGATATTTATGTTGGACCCAGTCCATCAGTTGCAGGCATTGCTTGACAGAGTTGATCACCTGGAGCACTTTGTGCAGGATTTTGAATGTCTGAGGGTTGGACCAATCAATGACACTCTCTTGTCCCAAATTAGGCTCTGTGAGGTTGTACAGGCTTTCAGAGGACACCCCAAGATGCTGAACGAGTTCCATAAGTGACATGCTTTGTTGTCTCTGCATGGATTGCTCCTCTGCAGTGTTAAAGGAGTTCTGGGCCAATGGGTTCTCCCACCCATGACATGCACAGTCATGTCCTATGAAAGAGCCAGAAAGAACAAACAAACATGTGAACTCTCATTTGTTTCATGTTTTGACTTGATCCAAGCCAAATGAAGGGGTTACATATTATATTTCATATTATTTTTTCTGATAAAAAGGGGCACCGTGTCAGACGAGGTAAGGTGAAATTCTTGCTGTGACTTGGCCAAGACACGCGACAATGAGCCTATCAGAGTTTGCCAGCTTCTAAAAGCCTGGGTGATGTAATTGTGAAGGAATGAAGTGCCAGAGACTACGCAATTTATCAAACTCATCCTTACTCCTGATGCTCTTTCCATTTGAGCTCAGGTGATTTTTTTCCCCATCAATACAACTGAGTCTACCACTGAGTTGGTCCCTTTGAGCAGGACTAATAGATGTCAGTTTTAACATTGCTGATAGTCACCTGATCACACTGGTTATGAGTCTTATTGTCTGCTTCCTTTAACCTTGACATTCCATTTGTAGTTTGTGGCTAGTTTTTTGCTACAGTGCACGGTTTCTCACTTAATCATATCCAAACATAAAATTCGCTTTGTTTTCGGATAGGAGGAAGTAAAACCAGCACTTATGATTAATTAATTTAAGTATGCACTTGATTAGATAAGTAGTCAGCCTCTACACTTATCGATATTAACTTGGGAATGCATGTTGGAACATATTTGTTCTGGTTTGTTTGGGAATACCCTGCATACCTGAGGCTAAGCTGCGCTACAGTTTGATGCTCTGATTTCCAAATATTGCAACGTCACTTTGTTGCCGCTTCAGCAACTACAGTTTGTGCTGCTCATGTGTTAAACTAGTTTTTATTTCTGAGTTAATGGCCTATCAGTAACAATCAGTCAATAAATAGCAATCATTTCAAACACATATAAAATAGCCAGTCCGTGGATGATTCCAGTTATTACTCCTTGCTACATATAAACCATACAGATGAAGGATTCCCACAGTAATAATAGTAAAGCGCTCTTACCATCTTGGATGTTGTTGTTATTTTCTATTAAAGGTTTCTTGCCCTCACTCATCCGAATCTTCTTCTTTCTGCTGAATATCGAGATCTTCTTCATATCGACTTTTAACAGCTCGCTCTTTTAGCAAAGACGATGCTTGAACACCTGTTGTGTCACGTTTCAGTAATGCGCTCTCCTGCCCCGGCTAGTGTTTGAGTGTGTCAGCGCTCTGCGCTGTGGAGCTTATAAAGCAGTCGAAGGGATTTTCCAATAGCATCACTCCGACTGTACGAAATGTTTTCGTTTTACTCGATCTGTAAAACGAAAGCCACTGCATCATTTGACATCATCATAACAGCAATGATGCAATGTGCAATAATAATAACAATAATAATACCTACAACTCGCTGAAGAAAGCCCGTTGTCCTCCTTTCGTGAAATTTGTGAAAACATCCTAACATTTAAATAATATATCACTTTGGGGGGCTAATGTGTGAATACTGTGGTAACACATTGCTGAATGAGCCATTGTACAGTATAAAACTAGTCCCACTTTAACCTGCACACATGAAAACTACATGAAATCTGTTCATCAAGAATCAGTCAAAGAAATGTCAGCTGAGACGCTGAACTGTGCTTTATATACACACTGTGTGTACATATTACATGTGCAACCTACAATTATGTAGTAACCTTAAAAAAGCAACAGCAGGAAAGTGAGTTGGAGTCATTCTTTGGCTCTGCCCTTAGGACTTTGTCTATAAATAACTATCAATGCCAATGTAATGAATCAGAGTGAAAAGAAAAAAAAAGAAAGTGTGTTCTGCTTGCTAACATGTTGTTAATGAAAGGCATGCAAAGTAAAGTAAAACTGCAATACTGATTTATGTTGAACATAACAGACATTTTTAATCTGTAAAGTAGCAGACAAAATATGGCAACAGGTACACTATATGTACAGGAGTACTGGGCCACACCTCTTCGAATTCAGGTGTTTTTGGCCCTAAAACTGTTTAAAATCACCTGGCTTGCAGTCTGCTTTTACAAATATTTGTGAAAGACTAGTTTTTCTAAAGAGCTCAGTGAATTTGAGTGTGTTCTATAATGTGTCACCATTAAAACAAGTGAGTTTGTGAAATTTCTGTGGGTGATATTATTGCAAAAGTGGAAGTTTTTGGGAACCACAGCAAATGGCAGACCAAACAAAGATACAGATGAATTGCTTAGTGCGTCTGACATTAACATCAGCATGAAAACTGTGCACCAAGAGCTTCTTCCCACACCGCTTCTGTGGGTGTGAAACATAGCTGGCCCAGAATTTTTCTCATGTAAGTGTAGCTTAATTCTCGTGCACTGTTAAACTTTTCAAGCCGAACAACGTAGACGAAACACTTACGTAACGTCATTTACATGTAACGTCAATAAGGTACGTGCACCTGTAATGTAGACATAACATAGATGTAACATACACATAATGTACACTTACATGAAATATACATACATGTACATGTAACATGCAGGTAGAAGATAATGTACATGTAATGTCAACAAGATACACGAAAGTGCAACGAAGACATGTCACTGTTCAATTTGAAAATAAAATAAAAACTTAAATCAATTGTTACATGGTAACTGTAGCCCTGTCTCAGATCTTTATTTTCTCAGCATTCAAACATTTCATGATTTAGTTGGTTTAACAGATCTTAACTGATTTTTAACACACTGAGGATAGACGTGTTTGTATTTCAGTAGTTTTAGATCTGCAGAAGTCAAAATTTGAACAGTGGATCCTTGAGGATCTGTTCTTTGTTACTCTTTAACTATCTTTAATACAAATACAGATCTTTTAAACCTTCCCAGAATTAGTTTTCAGTTAGTGTGCTCCTGTTCTTTGGAACAAGCTGTCTGCTGACATGAGGTCAAACAGAGCTGTGTCTACATTCAAAAACAAACTCAGAACCTCTTTATTCTCACAGGCTGATATTTAATTACTGTGTGCCTTTCTAAAGTTTGTTTGGTTGATTCCATTGCCTTGAGTCATAGTAGACCTACATAGGTTTTTAGGTTTTATGTTAAGTGTAATGAAATGTACTATATTAAAAAATTACCGTTGTCACTGCCACTGTTTGCAACAAAGTACAACTCTCCAGTGCTGTATCTCATTTTGATGATGAATTGAAAGTCAGGAACCAGCAACTGGATGAGAGGTGTGTGAGAGAGAGAGACTAGGAGTGGACTTGGGAGTGGAATTTCCCCAGAAAAACCCTTTCCCAAGTGGCACACTGTGGTACTGCAGAAGGCCTTTTGAAATGGTTTTTCCAAGGGGGCTGCCTGGGATACAACAGTTTTAACTAGTTGTTGTGAGTCAAAGGAACATCCACAGGAATGCGAGAACCCAAGGTTTCCAAAAGAACAATGCCTCTTAACGAGATGATCAGTGTTATTTTTAATATTCGCTAAAAATTGCTTTGAAAAATGCTTAATTATGAATCATTAAAGGGATTCAATTTATAGAGAAGCAGTAGTTATAGTTAATCATATCAGTCTTGAATAAATATAATCTGAAAAGGTATTTTATTCACTTTATACATGCCATGCATTATTTACTTTCTTTATGGCAGTCCTCCTTGTCCAGGAGGATATTTAATGTGTTTACTCTGTGTCTACATTGTACATGAGGCTGAATTTTATTTAACTTACTCTATAATGTGCAAATAATCTTGTAAAATATTAGCTCCCTTTTATTTATTTTTCAGTCACCCAACTGATGATGCTCAGTCTTTCTGTTAAGCCATCACATTTTACAGTTGCCTCTGTGAGCCAATGAAACTGGCTGCATTCAAATTTTTAAATTTCCCGCGGTTGTTGATGCTGCTTGCTGCAAACCGTTTACCTCAACTAATTACAGTGGGTGTGTCTAATTCTGCAAACCTTGAGGAAATTTCCATTACAAACATTTTCTGGAGAGAAAGCTGTTATGAACATGGGGGGGATTATCCCTGCATGGGCGTGCACAACAGCAAGCAGACGATCTGGATAATCCCCTCACTGCCGGCAAACTTGAATGGTAAAACAGTCACAAGCAGTCCGCATTTTTATTTGATGCATGCTTTAATACAATAAATCTGATTGTTTGGGTTAAACATTATTGCATGGACTGAAAATACAACTTAACACCCACTGACTCTTTGGGGTATCTAAGTGGGAGCTGAGTCATCAAGAGATAAAAGAGCTCCAATAGTTACATGAAAGTACCGAAAATACTGTACAAAGCTTCACTGTGGAGACAAGACCTCACCTTATTTATGGGCCTCTCAGAGTCTGATAGCTTCAAATGTATTGAAGAATTATGATTGTTTGAAAATGTTGGATCATTCCAGGAAAGAAAACTGCAACAACAGCACAAATGAACAAACAAAGAAATCATTAAACAGACAGTTGCAATGAAAGAGGGAGGCCATGAGAGTACCATGGGAGTCTACAGGGACTGATTTGCTTTTAGAGAAAGCCTCGAGTAGCCACTCCAAGAACTGGAGTGGTGCATACGTAAAATAATATAATAACCACAGCCCGATGCTGCTGCTTTTTTCCAAGGATGTCAGTGTACTCTTTGTCCATGCTGAGCATTACAGGACATCTTTAGGTTACAGTTACCAGCATTAATTTAAACACCATATCTTCCTTTCAGTTTATAATTACAACATCTTAGAAAGGATACACCCACTGTCCAAAGTCCTTAGAGCAGACCGCCTCTTTTCTTTGATTATCTAGGCTGGCCTCAGTGTGGACGATATGTGTTAAAGGTAAGGTAAACTGGCTGCTGCTGCTTGTGCACGGACTATTTGGCTTTGTGTACAGTTTCATACTGAAAAAGCAAGTGAAATCTGCAGAAAACCAGGTGTTCCATGGGATCCAGCATAATGAGACTATGCCAAGGTAAAGTAATGTCTGAAATTTAATCCATGTCAAAGTGAACATGCCATCTTTATTGCATTTATTTTATTTTCATGTTAATATAACTCATACATTTCTGTTGCAGGTTTATTTTGATGCATCAGTGAAAATGGGTATGTGTAAATTTTTGCATATTATTAAAAATGAACAAGTAAGCAGTAAAAAAATGAGCAGAATTATGAAGAAACTCACAGAGTGACCCCACTCCACTGAACCCTTCTGCATATTGAATCCCTTGCATCCTGCCTATTTCAGTTTTTTTTCCTTGGGTTAGATTTCAGATATGCATGCACTACTTCCATGGTTAAATAAACCAAACATATTATATCTTGTCTGCACTGAAACTTGAGAGGAAGGTTTTTGTTATTGAGGACATGGAGGGGATCAGTGGAAACCAGGTGAAATCCCACACCTGAATCTGACCGCGGTCAGGCCTGATAGGTAACAGGAAGAAAGCTCACTTGTGCTGATTTTTAATTAGAAGTCCTTTTGGTTTGACAGTGTAACTGAGCCCATGTGCAAATCTCTTGGTTCCTGCAGACTAAGATGACCTATATGACCTAATATGACCCAGGTCAATTTGACCTACTTTGACCTACTCCCTTAATTAACTTTCATATCAAATTTTGAACTACAGATCTATTTAGAATGTATAAATACCTGACATTAAGACATGGATGAAGAATGCTTAATTAATAAGAATTAATGAGTTTTTGAACATCTACTGTTGCATGATATCATGTCCTGTTTTACCTAAGACATGATAACCTTCACCTGTTGCCTACTGGTGGTGGTCAGTGGGCCCAGTGGCGCCAGTGTCCGGCAGCCTCGCCTCTGTCAGTGCAGCCCAGGGCAGCTGTGGCTACAATGTAGCTTACCATCACCAGTGTATGAATGGGTGAATGACTGAATGTAGTGTAAAGCGCTTTGGGGTCCTTAGGGACTAAGTAAAGCGCTATACAAATACAGGCCATTTACCATAAAAATTGTAATCTTTTTGTCTTCTGTTTTAAATTTTCATTTTTCAAATTACAAACACGATTATTTTGCATGTCCTATCGGTCAATGTGGAGTCACTTTGAGTATCTTTGTAGCTATTTTGCATCTCTAACGTTGCCTTTTGTCACAGTCACAGAAGAGCTGGTCTGTACCTGTGCATTATTTCCTGCTTAATTTATTCAGTCTCTGTTTCATCTGAAGCCTCCATAGACATTTAGTTCCTCACATCCTGCCTCTAAGTAAAAATGTCATAATCCTCAAATGTAACTTTTTCCAAATTACTGTCTGTTCTCTATTTACTAACAGAATTTCAAACTAGTGCTGGAAACGTCAACAGTGGTTTGAAAATCAGCAGACCAGCCGATCAACGCCTAACAGATATACAAATCCCCACAAGTGTGACTACAGCCTCATTTCTGAAGGTAAATTGTTGATCGTATTGGCTATAGACCATTTTTGTCCACTGTAATCAGCAAATAATGTGCCCGCATCATAGTCAGAGGACTTTAGAAGCACTGGCAAAGCATACATTTATGTTTCTTCTGTAACTTCTGTAACATCCACACCTAACCGTGTTTGCACATGTGGATTCATATGTTCAGTGTGGATCCTAGTGAAAAGTGATCTCTGCCTGCCTCTTAGCATACAGCACTAACACCAGCTCAGAGGAAGTATCTGTACAGCATTGCAGCTTCCTATAGCACTGAGCATGTCCGGAGCCTCGTCACCCAGCACTACATGAACGTGCAGTACAGGTGTATACGAGCAGGTGAGAAGAACCAAAACAAAATAAAATAAATAAAATTCAAATGTAACTTCTTGTTATACGCTATGTCTATGTTTTTCTAAACAATTTGTAAATCACTTTCACTGCTAAGCATCTGACTTAACCTGTCACAATCCTTTACAGTGAGTCAGTGAGCAACATAACGGCTTTCACACTGTGGTTTGTTTTGTATCTTTGTTTTGTCTTTGTGCCAAATCATAGACTACAACCACAAACAAGACTTACTTGAGGCTTCTGTAGCCTCACCTGGGAACGACAGAGAGGATCATCTATCAAAAACGCAATCAGAAGTTTCTTCAAGGTCAAAAAACAAGAGCAAGATCAGTGCTAGACTTTCTGGAAAACCCTCTCTCCCAAAGAACAAAGAAGCCAGGTGAGACGTGGGCTATCAAGTGATAGCTTAAGTTACAATATTTTAAATATCCTAAGGATCATCACTTTATTTTATCCCACCTTATTTCCCTTTTAATGTGTCTGCCTAACAGCCTTACACATCTGAACTAGTCTGCACATGTAGATAATTATAGTTGTCACACATGGAGGTTTTGAAAGCACTTAACAAGCAGCTCATTTCCATGTTTACTTTTCAGACTTGCAAAGAGTTAAAATGAAAACTTTTTGCCACAATATTTAGCTCATCTTTATATTTTTTAAAATGTAAAATATAAGAACCATCATTTCATGGTAATTTATACTGTAAAGTTCCCAATACATTATAGATAGGAACTCCAGAATCCCAAGCAAACAACTGGCAACAGTGTGGAGAAAAAAAAAAAAAAATCCCCTTGGGTTGGAAATTACCGACTAAGGAAAGCAAAGAGAGAAAAACACTGAGAAAGGAAAAACAACAAAAGGAAAAACTATTAATTTAAAAAACATAAATAATATTATTTAATGATAAAGAATTCTCAGTTCAATGCAGTTTTATTTATATGCTGCAAAATCACAACAGCAGTTGCATCAAAGTGCTTTATATTGTAAGGTTAAGATCTTACAATAATACAGAGAACTTAAGAAGACTTCATTCAAAATGAGAACATTGAAAATAGTTTTTAAAAAGAAAGAGAAGTCAATAAAACTTTTAATGTAACATATCTGAAATTGCAGGTCCTTTAATACATCTGCATCAACACATAGAAAGGCTAAGAAGGGGACATTGTCACAAACACAGAGAAGGAAAAGTCCAAGGAGTAAGTCAGCAAAACATTTGGAATTATTTGGAGCTTTCTTCAAAAATGTTATATTTTAGTTTACAATCATCTGTGAACTAAAAATTCACTGGACACTGTAATTAATTACACCCGTTCAACTGCTCATAAACACAAATACATGGCAATATGCACGCATAAACTCGCAAGTGGTGCCAAGTCACTGCATTAAGGCATGCACACATGGTTAAATAACCTGCTGAAGTTCAAACTGAGGCTCAGAATAAGGAAGAAAGGTGACTTTTGTAACTTTGAACATGGCATAGTTTTTGGTGACAGAAATGGCTTCAGAAATGGCTGATCTAATGGGATTTTCCCACACAGCATCTCTAGGCTTTACAGAGAATGTTTGAAAACGAAAGTATTCAGTGAGAGGCAAAATGAAAATGCCTTGTAAATGCCAGAGGTCAAAGGAGAATGGCCAGACCAATTTAAGCTGATAGGAAGGCAACAGTAACTCACAAATCAGATTGTTTCAACCCAGATATGCGGAAGAGCATCTCTAAATATACAACACATCAAACTTTGAGGCACATGGGCTACAGCAGCAGACTGGGTGACTCTCCTGTAGCTAAGAACAGGAAACTGATGGCTCACCAAAATTAGACAACAGAAGACTGAAAAAAGGTTGTCAAGTCTGATGGGTCTCAATTTCTGATGCAAAGTTCACGTCAGAGTTTGGAGTATACAACATGAAAGCATGGCTCCATACTGCCTTGGATCAACAGTATAGGTAGATGCTAGTGCGAGGATATCATTGTTTCATGTTTTTCTTGGCACACTTTTGGTCTTTAGTACTAGCCGAGCATTGTGTAAATGCCACAGCCTACCTGGGTATTGTTAACCATGTCTGACCCTTTATGAGCGCTACATCCCCATGATAGGGTATCATGTTATAAATCATGTCAAACTGGTTTCTTGAACATGACGATGAGTTCACTGTACTCAAATGGCCTCCACTGTCACCAGATCTCAGTCAAGTAGAGGAATTTTTGTAGTGAGATGGGAGATTTACATCATGGATGTTTAGCAACATGGACCAAAGCCTCTGAGCGATGTTTCCAGCACTTTGTTGAAACTTTGCCACAGAGAATCAGCAGTCAGTCCAATCCACTATGAGCAAGGTGTACATAATAAGGCAGCCAGTGAGAGTATGCCAGTTATCAAGAATATTATCAACTATCTTATACATATTCGCTTTCCTCTGTAGAGTTAAACATTTCATTTTTTGCCAGGAGCCAGGATCAGACTGTCAGATGAGGAAGAAGAGCAGGGAAGACCTACTGATTCTCTGAGTGAATGTCTGAGCTCACTCTCTGTGGGAGGATGGGATGGTGACAGCTTATCTGATTTGTGATTCTTTTATAATAATATAGTGAAGCTTTCTGCTACTTAAACGCTACAAAATTCAGTTTCCAGTATAAATACTGTATATACTGATCAGACACTACTGGTGTTTAAAGGAAAGCTTCAAGAATTTTGAATTTAGATTTTCACTTGCATCTAGAAATTGTTTACAGTTATCTGGATCATGCATTATTTGTATTTGTAGAAATAAATACTCTGTATGTGAGCTTCTAAATGTACAGCTGTGTCTGAGTTTTGTGTTGTTAGAATTCCTCCTTATCAGAATGTGTTACTGTTTATCTTTTTTCATTTTTTTAAGCCTATTTAAGCTTTAAAGTATGTTTTATGCATCTGCAAGATCAGTTTTTGTAAGATGTAAAGATGAAGTTAATGTAGCGCCCTCTGTGACTGGGGGAAAGCCTTTGGAAGACTTGATTTCCATGAAGTCACGTGATCGCTACCGTTAAAGAGAGGAATAATGGGAGGTGATTGCGAGTGCCTGTGCTGGCGTGCTTAGTGCTTGGTGCTGGCCACAGGCTCATTAGTATTCATAGCAGATACTGTTTCTTTGGCTGCTTTGGCTGCTTTGGCTGCTTTAAAGAAGAGTTTGTTTTCTTCTTTCAAAATAATGAAGTGTTTTAATTTCATTGGCTCAATGAAGCCGACGTGGATTTTTTTCTTAGTGTTAATGGAAAAAGTTAAGCCTTTTTTCCCTTTTTTTTGCCGCTAGCGCAGGTTTCCCATTGTTGATATGAAACAGATGTTTTGGGACGCATTAGTTGCATAAGTACCTCTGGAATTCAGGAAAGTTTAAAATCTTCAAATTCTTCGCGTGTACTCGACGTCCTGCATGGATGAAAACTCTCTGAGAGAGGCATGGCATTGATGATATGCTGATGTCTGATAACTGTATTATTTTTTTATTTTCACTTGCAATAAACTCATTGACATCTATGTTCTCCATGTGCGATTCTTAAATGTATATGTTTATAGTTGTGTGTGACTGTCTCTTTTGTTTTATCCGGTTAGGAACTTGTATTTTCACTTTAATAGTCGCTGCTATTAATTTCTACTCATCTGTTTTACAGTCCTGTGCAAAACTCTTTAGCCATCCCATCATTTCTTGATATTTTGCAAGAAAAGGCAGCTTTCCTGTCATTTCTTTAGTGTTCAGGAATAGTTCTCCGGGCTTTTTAAAGGACATTCTCGTCTGTTGGCTGTTGTTTCTTCTGTTCTCTGCCAAGATGATCCCACACTGCTTCAGTAATGTTCTGGTGTGGGGTTTGGGGAAGGCCAGTTAATGACTGATGGGTGTTTTTCTGTCTGGGTATCCTTTTACTGAATTGGCAGCGTTTAGGATTATTGTCCTGCTGAAAAATGAAAGTGCTGCCAATCAGATGCTTTCTACATTGTTTTAAATGGTGGATTAAAGTCTGATGATACTTTTCTGCTTTCACATTTCTGTTAACTTTTCACAAGTGGCTGATTTGAACCAAAAATTTCAGATTTCGACTCACCACACCTTAAGACCTGTTGCCACTGATTTTCAGTCCACTTATTCATCAACTGAAGAGTCTCTAGTCCTGTGTCAGGTCTTTGCTAGATTTTTTTTTTCTTCCTTATTTCTTAAAGATGTTTGTCATATCCAAAAAATGTATGCTGTAAATAGATATTTTTAGACCTGCCACTTCTTCTTTTGTCTTCTACTGGTCCAGTTTCCCCAAATTTGTCAAGGCCACACAGCACACCATGCTGAGATATGCCAAGTTTTTAACTGATAGCTTTTTAGGAATCACATTCTTTCGTGCAAAAATACAATTTCATGTCTGTCAGACTGTTTTCTTGGGCATTTTTCGTAGATTTGCCAAGTTGTCTGTTATGTGTAGACACAAAACTGGCTCATCACTTGAGTTAGGGGCCTTTTTTTTAACTATTATTTAAGGTAACCTGAAACCTTATGCAGCCTGTCCATGTTTGCCATGGCCCCGCCAATGATGTTAATATGTGGTTCAAAACAATTTTAATAATCATTTCCACCTTTTTGTAATCATGATTTGTACCAGGTGTGTTATTTAACCTCCTAGGACCTGCCGTCCACATATGTGGACATCACATTTTGGGTTATTTAGACCAAAATACTCAATTTTGCTCTACAAGGACATTATACTGCTACTGTTCTATTAAAATCTTAAACGAATATCCTCTTATGTGGCTCTTATTTTTCTTAAAAACAAAAATAAGGTAAAAAAAAAAAAAATCTGGCAATTCTTTGTTTTTACATTCATCGGGCCCCAATATGCCCAAATATCAAAGAGAAATTAAAAATGCATGTCGTGGAAGAGTTCAGGTCTTAGGAGGTTAATGGGGGCATAACTAGAATGTTAGACAACACTATAATATATGCAAAGATGATCATAATTTCCTTTGTGGCAAAAATCAGTGCTTTGCAATTTTCAGAGACGCAAACAGCTTTGAGTGTAAAAGAGCGAGTTCAAGTAGCCTGAAATCAGGAACAGGGAGGCTTTTTTCTGTCCGTATGGTATCACAAAGTTTCAGTATTATCTGGATTAATACTTAGGGGATTTCTTTTTCAAATAAGCACGTTGAGTTATCCTCAAAGTTTTCAAGACAGAAGAGTAAAAGTATAAATAAATTAGAATTTCCCAAATGAAATACCGAAACACTATTTATGCATGGCTGTTACTGCTGTCAATATAATTTAACACACAGCAACAGATGGAGTGAAATTACATCTTTATTGTGGGAAAGAAATGAAAAAAAGGAGGCTAACTACAGGAAGCAATGGCCTGTTACATGTACAGGACATGAGGAGGGTGTTTATTAAAACAACAACAAAACAAAAGAAACCCAAAAAGAAAAAAAAAAAATGGCACCCAATATTATTGCATTCTCTACAGTTACCAAAAGACAGCTCAGGTATAAGCAAATGCTGATGACATATAAACAATATAATACACAGGTCTTTTAGAGTTAACTTACAGAAGTCTGCTATAGCATTAACACTGTGGTGACTCTGAGGGAGCTGCCGCCCCCTGGTGGACAGGAATGAAATATAAACTGAGCCTTGTTAATGCAATTTTTTCTCCTTCTCCTTGTGCTCTCCTTTAAGATTTCTTGTACTCAATTCGCTCCACCTTGACGTCATCGCCGATCAGCTGATAAACGTACGTGACCACTGTAGATGCCTGGATGTCCATTAATACAAAAGAGGGGATGATGTTGCTGTGAAAGAGAAAACAGATGCATTTCTTTAATTACACCCAGTTTAATGAAAAAAACTTTAACTACAAACACCTCAGAATTAAAAACATCCACAGCAGTGTTTCTTTCCTAGAAGATCTGTGTTAAACATAAATGCTTTGAGCAGGATTTACAGAATTTTAGTTGCTGCCATTACGTCTGTGTGGAGAAAGAAAATTCAGAGACAAATATCTAAAAACCTCAAACATGAATGCAGAACTATCTGCATGGAGATCTGTTATGCAACATGAGCAAAAATCTGTTTTTGTTATAATTTGGGAAAACTAGTTCATGTTAAAAGATGCCATAATTTAGCTTGAAGCAATCACAGTTTTCTTAGTTGCTGATGATCAGTTCTCCAATTAGAATTAGTTATCAAAATATGAAATCGTTCCAAATATTCTACTACTTTGCACATTCATTATTTTTTGGATTTCTAAAAGTTGTAGCATATTTAGGGAACCACATAACTAAAATATGATATTCCACTGTGGAAATAATCTCATGCAGACTAACCAAACTAACTGTCAAAATGTCTTTTTGCAATGAAAAGGGAAACAGGGCTTCTTAACTTAACTTGTAAAATAATACACTGAAATTCTGTCAGCTTTGGTTCACTATGTAGAGCCTCCAGTTCACATGCTACAGTGTCTTTGGGAAAGATAATGAAGCCTGATGAATCCACTGGAGTGTGTGTGTGTGTGTGTGTGTGTGTGTGTGTGTGTGTGTGTGTGTGTGTGTGTGTGTGTGTGAAAGTTACAACGTGCTTGGGTGAATGAGGCTTGTAGCTGAAAGTGTCTGAGTGCACAGCTAAGAGCAGTAAAACACTATACAAGTGCAGAGCATGTTTTACTTTTTTCTTTTTCTTTTTTTTTTTTACTTGGTTCTTGCAGGGAGAGTGACGGGTTGCCCAGTGACTCTCAACACTTTTTTTTCCTGCAGTATATGATCACCCGTGTTTTTTCCACAGTACACGTCGAGTAGTATATTGCTGTGTACTTGTTCTATGCAGGGCTGTGTACATTTTCATCCATTTTCACGCTTAAGATCAGAATCCATAGTATTCATGTTGTTACACTACAGCAGTCAGTTAGCCCCAGAAACATACAGTCTGGTAAGATGAGAATGTAATGTCTATAAATGTATCTTATACAGCGCTTTTCTACTCTACTTGAGCAGTCAAGTAGAAATATAATTGCTTTCTATTTTTATTAAGGTTATCTTAATATTCACACTCCAATGATTGCACAGCAGAAACTCTGGGTTCACTATCTTGCACCTAGATACTGATACTTTCGCAGCAGCAGCCAGGGTTCAAACCACCAACCTTCACCAAAATCATGAAAACATGGCTAACTCTCCTCCTAAACAAAGCAAAATTCATGGTTTATACGGGCTCCCACCTTTCCAGGGCACTGTAGGCTCCAGTTGCAGAACCAGGGTTTATGTAAAACTTATTTTCATTCTCAAATGCCTCAAACTTGTGTGTGTGCCCAGAGATAAGGATGTCAACGTCGAGTTGTCTCTGGAGGAGTGCCAGGCTGGCCATGTCACCCCAGGGGATCACTTGATGTCCGTGGATGAGTCCAATCTTAAACTGGCCCACTGTGACCACCTTCTGCTCTGGATAGTTCAGGTTCTGAGACAATATCAGGACAACAAATGAGAGATGAGAAAAACATGGAGTAAAGTAAGGTTTATACACTGGTTTCATCTTACAAGTCTAATTATGGAATAAAGTACTAATTATGCACAGATTTAAACAGACAGCAAATGGCAGAATGAGCTATATTTAAAAGATGTCATGTCCTCAATGGGATCATTTTTGAAAATCATGATCTACATGGATAAATCTCAGTTTGAGAGAACAGCAATTATAATTTAATTACAGAGCAATCCAATCAGTCTTTAGGATCAGTAAATGATCCATGTTCTTCCTCTGTGCTATTTATTAATATGCAGAAACACAATTTGTAGACATCCTGTGAACCCTGTTTTTGCAAATTCTGCAAAATAAAATTGTTTTACGGTGATTAGTATCTTCTATGTGGTTTATTTTATTGTTCACACACACAGACGCAAACCTCATCAAAGTCTCCTCTGACGATGTGCACATCCCCAGCGAGGGTTTTCAGGTAGTCATAGCTCTCCTTGGTGCAGAGGTTCCCTGTGCAGAGAATGTGCTGGATCTTCCCCGGCACTAACAGTTTTTTGAACTTGGCTGGCAACGTGTTGCATCGGTGAGGGATGTGCAGGTCACCTAACACCAGGACCAACTGATATCATCGCACAGACACACGCAGACAGGTTAGTTACCCACAGATGAGCTCTCAGCCATGGCTGAGCATTTCATTTTCCCAGTGGGCCGCATTAGAAAATGGGACAGTTGCAAAAGTGTGCACCAATAAGCTTATAAAGAGATAAAATTCATATTGAGCAGAACTAAGTTCAGCTTATTGGTGTGGCACAACAATCCCAGTTTCTCATGTGGTCCCTTGAAAAGAAATTTATGCCCCATCCCTGCTACAGCCTGTATGCTGCAGCATAAGAATACAGAAAGGAGAAGTGGGCAGAGGACAGAGCCCTACGGGACGCCACTGGTCAATTCTGCAGAAGAGAATAATGCAAACAGATTCCACCATAACCGCTGTACTCCTCAGTTAGTTATTGTTAAATTCTCCTGTACTTTTTTCAGAAAAGTTTTACATTATTGCACAGATTAATTTAGTACAGTGGATAAACAGGTTTCACTCAAAAAGCTCAAATCTGGGAAAAAGGCAACAGTTGTGAGTACGGATCTGACTAAATTGAGTGTCTGAGTCCAAACTGGGTATTGTGAAAGTAACTTTCGACACAAGTGGAAAACAGCCCACGGCAGAAAAATATGGTTTGAATTGGCACAGCTGGATTTCAGACGCTCAATGGCAGATAAAAGAGGTAGTTATGTTTTTACACTACACAAAGAGTCCATGACAAACAAACACCAACAAAACCAAGAGTTTGTATTAAACATTAAACCTACAAATATGTTTTAACTACTAGCCAGCACAGAAATTCAGAGCAATGGCTGTGATAGTATGTGATGACTTGGGTAGAAAAAAAAAAAGTCTGAATTCAACTGGTGAACATTAAGACAAACCAGGACTGATGCACAAAAGTGTGCGAGACCATGTTCAAAATTTTATATTAGAATGTTACACTTGGTCTGAATTTGTGCAATCATGTTATCTTCTGTACTAGTAAACAGCAGTTTACCTTCTCTAAAAACTGATGACCCCCCCCAAAAAAATCATTTAGACTTTGAAACATCTTTTAGCTTCCTGCTGTGTTACTTTTAGTGGATTTCTTGTCATTGATTAGTGTCTTATTAATATTGCTTAGGCAACAATTCAGTGCACTGCAGTTGCTATAGGAGCAGCAGCTACTTGTGCAAGAGATGCAGAAACAGCAGACCTCTGGGGCCATGCAATCCCAGTCCCATGTTAGTGAGCCAGGCAGAGGAGCGATCAGAAAACAGGGATCCAGGACAGAGCGGGAACACTTACCCGGTGACCAGCCTGGTTGTTTGGAGACAGGCAAAAAAGGCAGAGTGGGGTGGTGGGGTGAGATAGAGAGGAAGGCATGATGTGCGTGGAGAGATCAACATGAGGCATGATCAGAGAATGGGGGAAAGAAATACAAAAACAAAATTTAAAAAATGAAAATAAAGACAAGAAAGAGTGGGGACAAGAAGGGGAAACTGAAATTAGAAATTAAAAAGTGAATGGATTAAGTAGACAGATATTAATCATTTAAACAAACAAAAAAAAGGTTAAAACAACAATGTGGTTGAAACAGTTGTTAATGGTCGATGGTTAGTGATAATCATTAAGCAAAACATATTGTAGTCGCCTGACTGTGAGCAAATGAAAAAAAAAATGCGGTGAAGCAAATCAAAGAGATGGCTGCAATTAAGCTCTGATGAATCGTCTAGTATCGAAGTATTTGTGTTTATAAATATGTCGAACTACATAACCTGGAATTTATAAAACATAACAAAATGAATGTAGTCCTGTGAGTTATAGTTCCAAAGGAGCAACAGTCTTGTTTAACTGGGTTATTAAATAAATACATTTTAAAAATGACAGTTCAAGTGCGGGCTGCTAGCTGGATGACAAAAATTAACGCAGAACAGGAAAGTGCTTCGTAAGATCGTAAGATGAAGTGTTAGCTCTATTAGCTCCGGAAGCTAACTCATTGGCAAAAAGGGAAAAGTAAAAGAAGTCGTTGTATCCATCAAACACACAACAAAACTATTCACGAACAAGCAAGACACACTGGGAGTCCGCTGTGCAATGGAAATGTGTGACTTTATGGGTGTTTGCAGTTTGTTCCGGTGAATTTTGGAGACTAAATTGCTCAACTGTCATGTGATCGTTGATCCATCTGAGAACTGAGCTTTACTGCAACACAGCCTGAAACTGAAGCCATGATCACGGCCCCTTTGCGTCGACAGCCAGTTTCATGAAAAAGTCGAGCGCTCGAAGCACTGAATGTAAATGTGAGAAACCGTGGCCTTTTCGCCATTTCATACTCACCATCTTCAATGTTTCGGCTTGCAGGCAGTCAAGTTGAGGAAGCGCCTACGCACGTACAACGTCACGACGTCAGCCAATGGGAAACGAGAATGTGTCTATAAAAGCTTATTGTTTCCTTTTCCTTCCAAAATAAAACAGCTAAAGTATGGAAGAATTGAGAGAAGTATTGAGGGGGTAACACTTGCAGTCTGTCATTGAAAGCAAGATCAGGTGGCTAAAACGATTTTATGTCTCTAATTCTAATTCGTTTGTTTAAAACCTAAAGGATGGGGTTTTTCCCCACATATTCTATGTGCATGTTTCACATACACATGGAGTGCGACTTCAGCAGACTTTTAATTTAAAATTAATGCTGAGACCCGGATATTGCTAAACTTATTGCGGTCGTTAGCTTGACGTTCGTTGGTAAAAGCGACGAGAGTAGCAGCATTTCGCAGAACATTCGAGAGGTAGGTCCGAAATTATTTCATCACATTTTCATGGCCTCATCCTAACGACGATTTCACAGCGATGACTGTAATTTCACAAAGAAACAGCTGCTAGCTACCACCGAGGACAATTTTAATCACGTTATCTTCCGTCAACCGCGTTGATTGGACTTGGCTAATAACTGCGTTAGCTGTGTGACGTCCACTCATTTCATTTTAACGCATGGGATCTGACTATTTACTGGCCCGCAAGCTACTGTTTTCGCATCGGATAATGCTAACAATGAACGTGAATTTGAAGGTACAAATTAGGGATTAATTCTAATAGTCCCGCTTTCATTGTTAGATCTGTAAGATAATTTATGGGGAATTTTACTGTGTAACACGTGCAGCGTTAACTTTAGCTAGTTAGCTGGCCGACGTTATCTTTTCATGGTGTGGCGCTATCGCTAACGGGCGTAATGGAGCGTTTAATCCTCGTGGCAGTTATGCTGTACGTGACGATTGAAATACCCACCCAGTGAACACAGATGGCTGTCTTGCTCGACGTAAACGTTTTACTTTGCAGTTTGTGTGGATAACGAAACGATCTTTTTTTCTTTTTTTTTTTTTTTCCCCCAAAGGTCCCCAAACCCCGAGGACGTTCCAGATAACCTCCTTCTGCCTTTGAGGAAGAGCAGCCGCACTTTGGATACTTTATGGTCTTTAACTGTGCCTCTTTGAGAGCATCAAAATCATTAAGAAACCCTGTTGCAGTCAATAACATCAACCAGCACCAGGCATCGACCACCGTTCACTGCGGCTCTTGGAAGATCAGCGTTGTGTTTATGTCTTTGTTTTGCGAAAACGGTAAGTTTTTGGACGCAATCTACGATTTATTTAAAATTTCTTGCGCGATATATGGTGTGGTGTTATTTGTTTGTCAAAGCTAACGCTTTAGTCAGCGTTATTCAGCAATATGAGACGATTTCTGTGCCACTGTATCAAAATGGCGTCTTCCAGTCCGTCACTCGTGTGCAGTGACTGTATGACGCACTCTGCACCAAGCTGCTAAGCTAGTTAGCTAGCCTCCTCCTGAAATAGGCTCGACCTCTGCCCTTCTCAAAGATCTTAAAATCGGACACCACTGTGTCAGTCGCAAACAAGTTGGGAGGCATTTCAATGCGACTCGCACTTGCGTGTGTGAGACAATAACTGCTGCAGACTTTGTTGTTGATATTAAAACCATCAGCAGGGGGGAGTTGTTTGGCAGCTGCTAGGCCTCCCTGTTTGTGACCTAGTAAAAAAGTGAAGGCCTTATATGACTAAAGCCAGGGGCCCTCATGTAAGACAAAGGGGTTCACAAAGCCCTTTTTTGTGCATTATATGGCAACAAAAGGTGGGAGAAGCATCCAGTTTTGTGGCAGAGCTTTTATTTTTCTTTGGGCCCATGTCATGCTTGCTCACTGTTGGATCACATGGTTATGATTTGGATTTGCTGGGATATTTTCAGTCTTGACCCATTTTTGTGGGAATTCCTGTTAAATTGAGAAAATTATTTGAATAAGTCGTCTCTGGGAGCTACTGGGTCCTCGATTGGTTCTCCCTCTGGCTTGGATCTGTGTCGTAATGGAGTCTGGTCTTTCTTAATAGTGGCAGTCACTCAAGAGCAGGCCTGCACCACAGGAATCTTTAACTGTTTTCCTGTGGATTAGATGCTACCAAGGCTACAAACCACTGGGTTCACAAAATAAACTAGGCCGCATCTTATTGTTCTCATCATGGTGCATTTTCTCAATTGGTTGGTATACAAACTCCGACAGCGGTGAAAAGATGTTTATTTTACGCGATAAGTCATCTGAAATTTAATATTTGCACTGCTGTCTTTATGCAATTGCCGCAGTCATCAAGTTGTTACTTTGTAGAACTAGAATATAAACAAACTCCTCAAGAGACTAGATGGTTAACCAAGTTCTGTAAAGACAGACTAGAAGTGTAACATAAGTGCATGTCTAAAAAAACCCTGTTTGCACCCAATGTAGGATTGCAACACCCACATGAACTGTGGGGTTTCCTTATTAAATATTGATGTTTGTCCCTCTCGTCTTTCAGAGCTGTTGCGCAGCCGTTGGAACCTGTGTGGTGGAAATCTAGACTTCAAGCAAGGAGCTTGCAGCCACAGCGGCACAACGTTTTTCATGTCAGAGACCGAGCACGCTTGCAGTCGTTTATGTCATCCCCTCTTTTCCAGACAGAAGATCCCGAAAAATCCCCAACCAAGATCCTTTTATCTTACTGATAGTGCTAACATCCAGCCAAAATGTCTGTCAACGTCAACCGCAGCGTGTCAGACCAGTTCTATCGCTACAAGATGCCCCGTCTGATTGCCAAGGTAACCACTCGCTATTGGTTTTTTAGATTTGTCAGTTGGGGAGAGAAAACCAGCATCAGAATAGTGGTTGGAATCAGTCTAAAGTTTCCTAAAATGAGCGTTGGGTTTGACATTTTGAAGTCCTGTAGGAAGAAATGTTTTAGTGTAAATATTAACATGTGGGCTTTTCCTTTCAATCCAGGTTGAAGGCAAAGGGAATGGAATCAAGACGGTCATTGTCAACATGGTTGATGTTGCAAAGGCTCTGAACAGGCCTCCAACATGTGAGTAACAACATGCAAATCTTAGTATTTAGCTGTAATTGAACTAGAGCTTGTTAAAGTCAGTTTATTTTCAGAATGACATTTTTGTCGACTTAAATGTTTATCTAATATTCACCTCAGGTGAAGGAGAGATGTTTTGTTTATAGAATTGTTTAAACATGATAATGTGCTAATTACTCAATTTAAATGACCCCATTCGATTGATACTGTAAGATGTGCAGTTAAGGGAAAAATGCTCTTTGGCTTGGTCGACAAGTTTGTGTACTCTTGACATTTTTCGTTTACATAATTTTGTAATTGGAGTATTTGATGCAGAATGGTCAAGCTTAAATGTCTGTCATGTTCAGTGCCAGTTTAAAAGCAAACAAACACCTAATGTTTAACATCTTTAAAAAAACAGTAACATTCTTCAAAATCAATAATTACCAGGGCAAAGTCTCCTTTTTTTTTTTTTTTTTTTTTTTTTTTTTTTTTTTGGGTCATGGTGGCCTCATGTGCTGCTTTTCCTCCGCAGACCCGACCAAGTTTTTTGGTTGTGAACTCGGCGCTCAGACCCAGTTTGATACCAAAAACGATCGTTACATCGTCAACGGATCCCACGAGGCGAACAAGTTGCAGGACATGCTTGATGGGTTCATCAGAAAATTTGTGCTGTGTGCCGAGTGTGACAACCCTGAAACTGATCTGGTAAATATTTCACAGCATCTCCGGGGCAGGTGCAGAGTATTTATTTATTTATTTTTTTGTGGGTGGTGACAGAAAGGGAATCAACAAAGTAATAATTTAATACAACTATATGACTTCATGATGATGATGTCCCCTTTTATTGGCTATTATGAAACTAAATTATTTTTCATTTATTTCCTTTGCATTTACAGCACCTTGTGACTATGAAAATCACGTAGTTAATAAACAAATACTAAATTACTAAATAAGGCGACTTCCCACTTTAAATTTAGTATAAGAAAAGTTGCCTGTGTAAAGAGTACTAGATTGTGTGGCAGTTTTTTAGGTAATAATTTTTGTCCTTGCAGCATGTCAATCCCAAGAAACAAACTATTGGTACTTCCTGTAAGGCCTGTGGATATCGCGGCATGCTAGACACCAGACACAAACTCTGCACATTCATCCTCAAAAACCCACCTGGTGAGACTTTTTTGTTTTTCTCCTTGTTCTGCCTTATTTTCATGAAGAGTTGAAGTAAAAAAATAAATAAAATAAAAATGGGGGGGGGGGGGGCGGCGTTTGAAATTCTCTATGGTGAATCCAGAAAAGGGAACTGCAGCCAAAACCCCAAGACAGACTTGCTAATGAAGACTTTTGTTTTTTCCCTAACACAGAGAGCAATGATAGTGGATCTGCATCTGTGAAGAAAGAGAAGGAGAAGAAGAACCGCAAGAAGGACAAGGAAAACGGCTCTGGCAGTGGCGAGGCTGGAAACCATGACAACTTTGATGCTCCCGAGGCTGTGGTGCGTCTGCTGTGCTCCCAGACACCCGCTGGGCTTCTACAGCCACGGGACACTAGCATAAAACGTTTCTATCATTTCACACACGGTTTTCTCAGACACCGCTGAAGTCAGTAGTAGTCAGCGAAGTGCCAGCTTTTGTTTTAGACACAAATGCCACACAGTCTAGTGGCTTTTGAGTAGAGACTCAAGGGTCTTCTTGTGCTCGTATGCTGTTTTTCTTTTGGTGTAAATTGTAACTTTTTCCCCGATGACCCTTACTCTGAAAAGTTCTCAGCAACCAACCCCGTCAAAATAAGAAGCTCAGAGTTGACCGTTTGCTCAGGTTTAATGCTTGGCAGTGATTTGTGGTGCAGATTTCCTAGTGAAGGATCAGTGTTGTAGAACTGTTCAAACTCCTTAGTATTCACAGTTCATGATATGTATCCCACATTTCCCCCTTCACAGGAATGGTAATAATGATTAAGGTCCACACTGATACTTGTGTTGTGAAACATTCTTTGTAATGGATTTTCCACTGAAAGGGTGGGGCCGACACCCAAAGACCTCCAAAAAGAGTTGGCGTTTGCATAAAAACTGAGTCTAGCAACTTCCACATTTGCACTATACGTGTCCTCGAGGCTCTCAACCGGAACCACTTCCTCCAGTTCAAATGAAAGAGTTCTCTTTAGTCTGAATTTACATCAGCAATTTCTTCTTCCTTTTTTTTTTTTTTTTTTTTATGCAAATGTTTTTTTTCTGGTTGTATTTAATTTTCTTTATCATTATTATTATTATTGGCTGCACAGCCCTCTGTCGCATTTCACCATGATATGACCCACTAAGATGCAAAATCCAAGCAAGCCCGAGTGTTTCGGCACCATCTCGCTTTGCCTGAATCCTCTGTGGTTTCCTGTTTAGGATCGAGATGACGATGATGAGGACTGGGCAGAGGAGACTACAGAGGAGGCACAGAGGCGGCGAATGGAGGAGATCAGCGATCATGCCAAGAACCTGACGCTCAGCGAGGACCTGGAGAAACCCCTGGAGGATAGGGTCAACCTCTTCTACAGCTTTGTGAAAGTAAGGGTCCCCCTGTCCTGAATTTTCCTCGGCAGGAGTTTGTGAAACAACAAAAGCACACTTTAAAAATGAAGAACCGGTGTTCGGTGCTTGGCCTTTATGCATAGCTTTTACTTGCACACACAAGAATTGGAGATACTTTAGTTTCTCCCCTATAACCATATGTTCTTTAAATGTGCAGAACAAAAAGGAAAGCGGAACGATTGACGCAGCTGATAAAGAGATCTTGGCGGAGGCAGAGCGCCTGGATGTGAAGGCCATGGGCCCGCTCATCCTGAGCGAACTGCTGTTCAACGAGAACATCCGTGACCAGATCAAAAAGTACAAACGTCACTTCCTGCGTGTAAGTCATTTTCAAGTCTGTGCTGCGTGTCCTCATGGTGCTGTTATTTGATGCAACCTCAAACTTTGCACTCAAAGTTGAAAGTCTTGTCCTCTTCCTCACATCAGGGTGTGTTTCACATGTCTCATGGCTGTCCTAATCTTTTCCTTAGTTCTGCCACAACAACAAGAAAGCCCAGAAGTATCTGCTGGGAGGCTTTGAGTGTGTCGTGAAGCTGCATCAGGTCCAGCTCCTGCCACGTGTTCCCATCATCCTCAAAGACCTGTACGACGCTGACCTGCTGGAGGAGGACGTGATTTTCGCCTGGGCAGAGAAGGTGAGGGACTTAACTACTAATGTGAAGTTAAACCCTGCGTTCTGAATCACACACGCTCCAGGCAGAAGGGGGAGTGAAGAAATGCCTGCTGAACTTGATCCCGTTTTGTCCAGAAATTAAAAGCCTAAAGGTGATCTGGGAGCAGATGGTAATTAATCGTTACCCCATGAATCGGTTATGAGCATTCACTGATAGATCTTTAAAAGGGAAATGGCAAAGTAAATTAGATTTAGGCTTATTCTTTGCAGCACAGAGCCTTCATTAGAGTAACAAACAATAAAAATCAAAACTGTATTCTACTGAAAGCTGGTATTTGTTAAATTGGTGAAATTAGAGCTTGTCTAATACCCTGACTTTGAAAGACTGAAATGCCTCAGGAGACACTTGGATAAACCTCCAACCTCAGAAACTGTAGCACTGAGCCACTAAAAACGCCTAACAGTATGCAGAGGTGTCAGTCGTCATATCAAACCTCCCTGGTAATATTGATGATTGGAGTAGCGTGAGGAAGAGGTGGTTGAAATCTGTTTGAACAGATTCATTCTGCAAATGAAACATGAGCTCTAATATTTGTCTGGTTCCAGGTCCTTAGCTGCAGGAGTAAGACTGTATTAAGCCTTAAAATTTTATGCAAACAGTTGCTACAAATTACATCAGCCGATGCGTGATTGGGGCAGTACAGCTGAAAGTATAATGCTGCCAAAAAGTTGAGGTCAAGAGCTGTGTTTTTAGGACATGAATACATCAAACAGCAGGAAGTGCAGTGGACTAGGGCCACCTTTGACAAAGAATGAATTCCCACTTCCCCTGTGTGTGTGGTAGCCCAAGCTAGTCTGTTTTGTTTTACCAGTCTGACCATACATTGAATCCACATCTCCCACCACAAGTGGGGAGTGAGAGTGACACACCTAACCTGCACTGCATAACAAAAGCAGAGTGTTGGACTCAACACATCCTTTCAGACAGTGTTTCACCAAAGAAAGCCTAAAAAGGCCAATAACAAAGAAATGTAAGACCTGGTCTTTTTAAAGGGGCTTTGTGTGTGGGGTGAGATTCTGGTGCACTATTGAGGCCCCTAATGGTTGTAAATTTTGTGTGTGGCATATTTTAAATGCAATCAAGCTGGTCTGGGAACAAATAGACACAGCTGAGAGCAAATTGAATTGTGATCAATTCAAAATGTGTGAATTAAATATATTAAACAATAGAAGTGGAGGAATGAGTAGGTATAAAGATTAAAAAGTGCTATTAATAAATACAGAATTAATTGAGTTTTTAAACATTTTGCTGGTATCTGTACATCCTGAAAATTTGAGCTAACGTTCCCTTAACTGTGTGACTTTTACGGTATTTTATTTACTTTGGATACACTAACTGTTGGATGCTAAATACTGCAACAGCAGAATGAAGACTGCAGTTCAAATAGCCCTAAGGGCTTGTTTATTTGAGGTCTTTTACACTGAAATCAGTCATTGCATTAAATCCGTTCTGTTTTTCTTCATCAGGTTTCTAAGAAGTATGTCTCCAAGGAACTTGCCAAAGAGATCCATGCCAAGGCCGCTCCTTTTGTCAAATGGCTGAAGGAGGCAGAGGAGGAGAGCGAGGGCAGCGAAGAAGAGGAGGAGGAAGATGATGAGAATGTCGAGGTAGAGTTATCTGAAGTGGTCACTTGGCTGTGTACCGCTCAGGAGTTACTGAGAGCGTCCAGATTAAAGCAAAAATGATTCCCGTCACTGTCACAACTGCTTCCAGCTGCCACATGTAGTCAGAGCGTGCATTATGGATATAGGTGTATATAAGTGTGTGCACTTACTTGTATACTTATATCCATATATGCATGCATGCACTCACACCAATCTGTCAGCCTGCTCAGGTGTGCTGCATCATTAAATAGGTCAGCTCCGCCCACTAGTTCCTGGAAGAAGTAGGAATAACATTTCCAACAAGGAAGCTGCACCCTGAAAGGAGGAAGCACAAAGAGGCCAGTCCTGTGACTATTGCGTCAATCAATTTAAAATGGATGCAGACTTTTAGTGGCTTTTTTCCCTTTGTATGAAAAACTGCAATTTATTATAAGAATCAAATCACTTTAATATCTGTAGACTATGCTTGGAGAATGACTATGAAATTCCAATATTCCTTTTCACCAGCTCACCACACAGGGTGACTCCGGTCTACTGACATCTCGCTCGTTAGCAGCTTGAAAGTTAATTTCATTTAAAATTGACAGTAGGCATGCTGACGATGAAGGTTAGAGTTGCGACAGATTAGTTTCTACTGTGAGAGGTCTGATGCTGATGCAGTTGAAGGTTTTTATTGAGCAGCTGCATGTTTTCCTGTCCTCAGGTGGTGTACTCGTCCTCTGCCCGCGAGCTCAAAGTGGAGACTGTGAAACCAGACACGCCAGAGAAAGAAGAGGACGACATTGACATCGATGCGATCTGAGAGACTCGAGTGATGATGATGCTTTTCCTGACTTGCGGCTTTGACTCACGATGCCCTGTACTAGCTAAATGGCTGGCCTTTTCCCTCCTTTACTACCTGCCCCACCACCACCCCTCTCTGCGATCCCTTCTCCGCTTAGTGGCATGATTTAACATAGCGCTTTATCTGCTGCACATTAATGCTGTCATTTTGAAGTGTATTCAGTTGATGAAATTAAGTTGCTTTTGGGGATTTGAATCATGGGTGATTTGGGGGTTTTGTTTTGACTGCACTTTTTTTTTTCTTCTTTTTTTTTATTTTGGTCCTTGTATTTTTCCAGTCAATAAAGAATGAATGTTTTGCTATCCAGCACATTTGACTGTTTCATCTGTGAGATTGGACAGTTTTTCTCTGGTAGGTGATTAACAGAGAATCTGAGGGTTAAAAAAAAAAAAAAAAAAATCTTCCCTTAAGTGTTGTGCTGTGAAGCCAAAAGTTTGACCTTTCTAAATCCTAAATAAAATAAAATGATTGTTAAATCCGTAAAAAGAGATCCGATTCATCTTCAGAGCATGATGATGCATGTGTTTTTAAAAATCTGCACTGCAGCTCTGTAAGGGAGGAAAAACATGCATGTGTCCATGTTTTGTAATAGGAAACCAAAGCTCAAACAACACTAGATCAACTATCTGTAACGCCACTGGTTGTACTAAACTAAACATACACCTTCGCCTCATGTTACAGAAAGAGACCTGGAAACTGACTGAGAATTAATTTGCAATGTGAGGAACCAAAATGGCAGTTTCACATCAAACGGAGTCTATTTTTGAGATAAAAGGCCAGAATGTAACTAATGTGGTTTTTAATCCATTTATACTGAACTTTGTTTTATACGACTCTCCCTCATCTGAGCATGAAATAGAAATTTGAATAAGGTGACATTGGTGATGGTGTTACATTTGTGACTAGTTTACTTAATAAAACACTGGTAAGAACAACTGTTGCTAGGCTGAAAAACCTGCAGACGGATGCTTTGTAAAAAAAACTCCTTTTTTTACACTTGGCAGCTTTACCGTTTATTCACTTTTACTGATTTAGAGCTGCAGGTCACGGACAAACTTATATTGCACTTTTCCGGCAGTGGAAACTGAACTTATTAGCTCAAACTTAAACTGTGGTGTAAAAATTCAGCCTAGAAATCCAAAAGTTATTTCTACGACCTATAAATGTTGTATAATGCATTAAAAATAGCCTGTTATCCTGTATGAAACCTATACGACTTTGTAAAAAAAAGATACTAGCGACCTTTAAAGCTCTAATTTATTCGAATTGAATTCGAAGAATAAAAGGATGGTGTTGTTATTCTTTTCTGTCTCGCTAATATTTGACAAAGGCGCACAACTGTTTTCCTTTGAAGCTTACTAAATTCCCATTTCCTCCCGACTGATGACAGGCCTCTCTGTACTTGTGGTCCTGTGGGACTGAGGTCAGTCGGTTTCCTCACTTCCTCCACCCGTTCAACTGGACACAGTCGTGCTGCCTTCAGGTGCTTTCCGAAATAAGATATCCACATTCCATCACAAACAAAAATCTGAATTCGACATTAAACCCTAAACGGGGAACTTGGCGTCGTCTTAGTGTATGAAATCAAACATGAAAATAAGCAAGGCTTAGAAACATAACTTCTTATTGTCTAAGGCATTTAACCCTAAATCCCTCCGCAGTTTAGTTTTGAAACATCCAGTCCGACCTACAAAAATGTAACTAAGCAGTAACACCTACCATGTGTAATGTGTCTATTTGTAGAACGTAAACTGATTCTAATGTTTTTAAACTACCACACACACACAAACACGTTAGAAACATTTATAAATGTAGCTGTTATATATAACAGCTACATTTATAAATTAAAACAATAACTATAAAATATTTATAAATTAAAACAATAACAGTGTGGGATAAAGTTATAACTTTATCCCACACTGTTATTGTTTCAATTTAATTCAGATAATGTGGGGTTTTAAAAACAACAACAACAACAACTAGTATTTGTAACGCAATTTCTGATTGCTACAGTTGAGTTGTAGTACTGGAAAATCCACTTGAACAGAAAACCAATGTATGATACATGTAGCTTTTTTTCTGTTATTTCTTCTACGGCATATAAAAATTCTTTGATTTCAAAATACAGAATTTCGTCAAAAAGTCACCCCATATTAGTGCTCAGTTCCTCACAAAAGTAATTTTTTAAGTTTTTTTAAATCAAGTATTTTGTTTAGCAATACTCTGAAATATTCTCTGGATATTGTTTAATGTGTTTTATAAGCATAATTAATACATTTTGATGTTGGTCAAATCATAATAACTTTGCAGAGAGACTGAAAATAATCAACAAAATATTTATTAATAAAAATTATTTAATTGCAGGTTAAATCCTGTGACAATCTCTTACTTTTTATTAAGGTTGTTAAGTAGTGAATATTGCACACAAAAGCTTCAATCTTATTCCTAAGAGAAAAAATATTTTCTTTATCTTTCTTGAATCACCAATCGAACAAAGAAATGCCATTATTAGGTCGGTTGACCGACATTTTAGAATAATTTCTAATGTCGGAGCACGGTTGGTGTCCGTGAAGGCAGCATAATCCAGCCCAGCCGCTGAGTAGCCATTTTGGTCCCACCTAAAACAGACAGACCCGCTTCACTTTGGGCCGCCGGAGATGGAAGAAACCGAGCCGACGGCGAGTATTTCAGCTACCCGAATCTTTTGAATCATTCCAAGAATTATCCAGAGGTGACACTCGACGCCATGGCACGGTTCTAGACAGAGTGGTTTTGTGGAAGAAAAGCCTGTGGCGATTTTTGGAAGTGGCGACCGACAGCGCCTTAACGTTATTATAGTTAGCTCCAGTGACTCAAACCTAAACGGACAGACGGACACTGATTTCGTTTCCCTGCCAAGTTTAGCACAGCCCATGCACGGTTTGTACACGCCGTGTAAATGCTGTAAGCGGGATTATTATGCTCTTTGGTGAGGGTTTTTTTCTGTCCCTAGCTGTTCAGGTGCTCGACTCTAACACGTCCGGTCTCGTTTGAAAATTGTCACGATCCATGCTGAGACTGTTTCCCCGGAGGGAGCCGAAAAGCAAAGCAATAATTTCCTTCTTCGGCTGTCGGGCTGAAGACTGTGTGTATTTTGGACTTAAAACGGCGACTGGCTGAGGAAGAAGGAATAAAAGATGTCAACAAAAACTCCTTTACCTACTGTCAACGAGAAGGTGACGGAAAGTGTAAGTAGAAGGGTCTGTTTTATTGGGTTGTTTTCTTTAAGTACATGTAAAAATATCACGGAATTGCCAAAAAACGTAGATCCTCAATAGCTTTTTGCTGCCTTGTTAGACCGGATGATAGATGGTTGTTTCACACTTGGTTGGTAAATCGTAAACAAGCATATCTTCTACGTCAAACACGCCTCTGTTAATGAGTGTTAGTAATGGGCTTTATTTGCGCCTTGATGTGTATTTTTTGTTGGTGTGTGAGAAGTATCAATATGACTATAGGTAATTAGACTGTACTAAGAATATTCAGGCCCAACGGTGAACAAAACTACAGTACTTTGCTTGCTGGTTCTGGCAGGCAACAGTAGTTTGTCTTCAGCCTGTCTATTGGCTCCCCCAGCTGTCACTCAGAGGTTTCACCCGTTCAGCTTCCAAATAAGGGCCTCGTGAGTCCGCCCCGCGTGACTAACAGAACCTCCGGTGTGAAGGTAGTTACAATGTAGGCATTTGAGCTTCCGGTCAGGATTTTCAAAATTAGAATGGAACTAAACTGGAGAACTTAAGCGGACTTAATCATAAAAGCTGCAAAATGAGCATGATGCATATGCGCAATTGATAAATTTGACTCTCCGCTATTTTTGTTAATTTCAAATTTATTGATATAGCACATTTAATTGAACAGAAATCATCAAATGGTTGTTTAAGAAAAAAAAAGTATACCTATAGTTCTCTCCTTTTTCAAGTGGAAGTGACTATATTGAAATTTTTTAGGCACTCTTTAATACCTCAATCCTTGTTCCACTGAAAATCAAATCTTTACTACAAAATTATATGTCCTGAATATTTTAGCTGCAAAATTTTTATTTCTATTTATTTATTTTATTTTTTTATGGAAGACTGTGTGTATCTTGGAGACTTTTGCCACTTATCTCCCCTGCGCTTTTTCTCTGTCACACATTTACCCCCATATTCAATGAGTACAAATATGCAAGAACTACAACCAGATTCTTATGACTCATCTGAGTTGCAGCAGAGAGCCGGATGGTGATAAGGCTTATACTGCATGAAAGAAACATGTGGGTGATAAGACGCCAGAGAATTCTGTTGATCTATTATTGACCAGCAGGCACTGAAATACTAAATCAGTAGAGGCAACTGTCAATACAAGGGCTCATTTCACGTCACAGGGATTAAAAAGATATTAATCAGCATTTTAAAAGATTTTTTTGTTGTAAAGTGCTGATAATTTGTTTCTTTTGGGGGGTCTAAGACCTTAATTTTTGAATATTTGTATATTTGGACAGAGAAATCAACACCTCATATCATTTGTGCTATGTGGTACTGTGATTGGCATTTTTCTAATATCTTCATAGGCGCTGAAGTTGATTGGCAAAAGATTAATCAGTACCATATTAAGTGTTCGGGGCAGCTCTGGAAGCGTTAAAGGTTTATACGAAGTTCGATACCGGCGGTTTTTAGCGTTTTAGTCCATGTTGGCAACAATGAGAACGGAGCCGTCAGGAAGCCTTTATTATGAAAGCTTATCGTCTGGTTTCCGGTTTGGGTGTGTCAGCCTGTCGCAAGCTTGACTGGGATCAGTGGCTTCCCCCTCCTGCTGTCTCCCTCTCTGTGTCTCTGCGGTTATCGGGGCTCTGAGTTGGGAAAAATCTGGTGTTGTGGGAATCTCTATGGGCATCGTCAGCGGGGCGCAGTGCTTTCCTGTTGAAACATGACTGGCTCCCAGGCAGCCAAAAGACACCGCAGCTTTGTGAGTAACCAATAAAAAGGGACTTTTTTGTTGTTGTTATTCTTGTTTTAATTCTTACAAGTTGTTAGCTGGAAAAATAATACGATGGTAACACAGGTGGATGTTTTCTGTGTGGTTCAAAGATAATGAAAACTACATCTGAGTGTTTTCACTGCATTTTTTTCCCAGTCTGTCTCTGGTATTCAACAGTGACCTTATCCTAGTTGATGGTATTTTTATCTCCTCTGCTATCGCTGTAGAAGTCCTAAAATATTCCTGTAGTGACTTAAAAGTATGTCTGTGCTGTTAAAGTGACCTTATAGACTAGAATAGAATAGCACTTTATTGTCATTGTACATGTACAACCAAATTATGGATTTCTTATTGAGATTTGCAGTGTTGTAACTGCTCTGATACTTTTTAATGCTCTGCAGTGTTAATTAAGTTTTAACTGACCTTGCCTTGCCTTGATATGAGGTGCAATCTGTGCCCAGTTTCTTAAATGCTGAATTTTGCAACAACTACAGGTCTGTTTAATTTCCCACTTTAACAGTGTCTCTTTCTTTTGTCTGCTTAGTGAATGGGGTCAGCCAGGTTAGGGACTGTAGGGGATGGGTAGAACCGGGTGGGGCAGAGTGCATCGCTACCCTTAATGAGGCTTTGGTTAGGCAGTCGATACTGAGGCCACACTTAGTATCTGCCAGATTTTTGTTCCAGTTTTTGGGCACAGCACCCAAGAATTGATCCATCTATCAGCTGTGCTGTCAGAGTACAACACCTCAAAATCACAAGGCTGTGCAGTTTCTCTTTGATTACATGATAACGATGCGGGGGAGAGTGTGTTAGGTTTTCTGTTTGTTTGCTGCGTTCCAGAAGTATCCCGAGCAGAAATGTGGTTATCCAAAGTTTTACTGTGGCAAAATCTTAAAAGTTTGGTGCAGTGTAGTCCAGTTAGCCAACATGCTACTAATATTATTATTAAAACAAAGTCTGATCTATCTGACAATCTCAACAAAAACAAAGGAAGCCACCGCTTTATAAAAGCAGAATTTGGATTTGGCTGGATTATTTTAGATTTCACAAGTGTACCTTATAAAGTGGCCTGTGATTAATTATTCCTGCAAGACTGAGGAGATCATTTTGTTTAAAAAGTAGGATTTCTTTGAAATTACTGTCGTAACATTTTCTGTTTGTGATACATGCAGTGGCTCTGCTTTAAAATGAGCAATGTGAATAAAAGAATTCTTTTTCTTTTTCATTAAGACTATGAATTGTCTGTGGAACACTTTATGTAGACTTCCTAATGCTTATAGGGCACACATCATGATGCTGCTGCATGTGTAATCTGGTGTAGCCTCTAACCAAGGAGAACGTCCCATCTCTGTGCAATTAATGTCGTTATTGTAACACTGTGAACCCCTCTCCACTTTGTACTCGACAGCTCAGCGTGCTCATACAGAATCAGGAAATGTGTGTAGAGGCACGTTTCTCCATCACATCACTTCTGTTTTTAAAGTAGCAGTTCACAGGTTTTAGATGGCACCTTGTTAACCCAAAAACACTTATTAGAATTAAAATGTATAAAGGAAGAAGTCGACTGGAATTAAATGACTAGTTGATCGATTGCGCTCGGAGCATATGCAGAGCTTTGCGATTGTTGTATGTAATCGCCAGCAGACTGAGCAGTAGAAACCACCACTGTTGCCTTCCCCCACCCACATGTGCTGTGTTTTCCATGACATCTCTCTTTTGCTAGCCTCAAAGTCCTGACATGAAACTTTAACCAGGTAAAAACAGTGACAAGAAAAAAGGAACACTTATCAGGGTATCAAGGGTTAGCTTCAGCTAGTTAGCAGAAAAAGCCAAATATTGATGTGCATATTGTTTAAACTGTAAAAAAAGAAGTTGCAAGGAGACTATGTTGGTTTGCAGATTCCTCCCTATAGTTTCTACCACAGGTGCTGTGGTAGCAGTGTGTGAGGAAGACCCCTATCTTTATGAAACTGTTGTATGCCCATCAAAGGATATGCTACTTTTTTCAGTTTTGGTTGATTGATAGGGACATTCTGTAAGCATGTGACAAAGTCAGAGCACTGCACTGGAACAATATTTCTAATAGTAAATTAATGGGTAGTTTAGGAGCTTCTTCTACCCCTTGCCCCCCCCCAAAATAACAAATAAATCCGTGTCCAAGGACTTGATTAAGTGGCCCTGAAATTCTTAGCCACATAAACAAGAAGCCAAGTGACTGTGATGTTCATCTCTTAATGCCAAATTATAACTGACAGCCTTGTCATGCTCACAATTTACAAACTTCACATGAATTTAATTATGATTTCGCTATAATCTGTCCATATTTACATTATTTAAAAAGTCTAACTGATAATGATGTTCAGATTTCATAGTTGGGGAGAAAATGCAATAATTAAGTTGGTTTAAAGAAACATCTAAAAGGAAAGCAAATAGTGGTGTTTGCTAGGCACCAGTGGAAAAATGTGGGGGAAGGCCGGTTTGCTGCAACCAGAAAATGAAAATGGGCTGTTCGAATAAACATAGCATGCAAGCACTCGAACATGGCGATGCATAAACCTGTTCAGTGCAGTTATGTGGACTGAAACCTGCAAGGAGAGACAGGTAGTGGTGCTGGCATTATCCACATTTGACTTTGTGCACGGTCCATAATATTCAGTGACAGTTGAAATGTGATTTCTTTTTTTGAAAAATGCGATTAATGGATACTAATGTCTCTGCAATATAAACGTATTTAGTGGGACAATATTTGACTAACATTATTTAGCTGGATCTTGTTGAGCTAATAGTTAATTATCCTAAATACATTTTCCTGTTTAAAGTGACGAGGTAAGTATTCATGGGAATATCTGTACTTTTGGACTCATATGTTTGGTTGATGAAATTCTGAAAGTGCTGGGATAGCACAGAGTTTATCAGCCATCTGTGGCCACTGGAAGAAAAGCTTACTTTCTTTGTGTGCATCAGAACTATAAATATCAGTAGTGTTTTTTCCTGCTGAGCCGAGGTGCCACAGCAGGTCAATGTGAGTCACCATTGATTACAAGTAGATGTTGCAACACATAAGAGCCATTCAAGAGCCAGTGCTCGTCTAACATTGTGCCTTTTCCACAGCACACCTCTCATACCAATGGCCGTCAGGAGATCAGCACACGCCCGGGCCGGACGGGCGTGCGTCCGGCCCGCAGCTCCGAGGAGCCGCAGCAGCCCCACGTAGGCAACTACCGGCTGCTCAAAACCATCGGCAAGGGCAACTTTGCCAAGGTCAAACTGGCCCGACACATGCTCACAGGCAGAGAGGTAAGATGTACAGTGATGCTGACTTTTTTTTTTTTCTCTCGCTTAAAGAAAGGATCCAAAATAATACAAAGCTTTGCAGATAAAAACATTTCTGTGAAGGCGTTTTATCACTGTTTGCATCTCCCTCACGCTGTGAAAGAGCTAATTTCTGCAGTTAAGGAGCTGGATGTCTTGTGTGTGTGTGTGTGTGTGTGTGTGTGTGTGTGTGTGTGTGTGTGTGTGTGTGTGTGTGTGTGTGTGTGTGTGTGTGTGTGTGTGTGTGTGTGTGTGTGTGTGTGTGTGTGTGTGTGTGTGTGTGTGTGTGTGTGTGTGTGTGTGTGTGTGTGTGTGTGTGTGTGTGTGTGTGTGGCAGTGTCTCACAAACTGTCAAGCACTAACATTGAATGTCTGGTCAGATTTGTAATTTTGCTTTTGTTTTTCGGTTAGATTGATTCTGATTTATAATACTGCTTTTAGCTTTAGTTTTTACAATTTACAGCCTTTAAATACATTTTTCATAAATGTGTGTGGTATTGAAACAGTGGTATTTGGAACATAAAAGCAGTGCTGCCAGCTTCGCACACCAACCCGTTCATCGCTGTAAATCTTGTAGGCAGTAATGGTTGTTTTCAGTGCAGTGTGTAGCAGCTGAACATTTGATTTGTTCATAATTGATGAGGAGAAAGGGCAAGCTTCTTCTTAATGCAGCCTGTGACATTTAAGGAAAGGAAGCCTCTCTGCTGCCTTTTGTCCTCTCTGTTCTGTAGATAATAATTTGGCAGGTGCATTTAGACATATTTTTAACTCAAAGAGGATGTTGAAACTATTTTATAACCCTCCCTGTTTAGTTTTCAAGTCTTAAAACGGCAGTTTGGAAAAACATCAGCAATCACGTTCCTTTTCTCAGCTCTTTTCTTTCTTGTTTTTGGTTTTTGTTTTCGGTGCCATGTTCCACTTCCTCTGTGCCACACTTCTCCTCTGCTATTATTTGCCATTTAGCTAACTTCCTATTTTTTTCCCTCTCTACAGGTGGCAATTAAAATAATAGACAAGACACAGCTGAACCCAAACAGCCTTCAGAAGGTAATTTACCCCTCCTTCCCTTTTTCTCTCTCTCTCTGTCTCGCCTGTTATAATGTGGCAGAACTCATTTACTAATTCATGAAGCACAACAGATTGCGTATTAATTGTGTAAATGGGAAGCAGGGCATTCTGAGACTGAGCTATGTTCTCCATAGAGCTTCCTGGGGTGAATTAGGAGCTTCTTTTTATGTTTAGCCTTTTGCTGCAGTAAAGATCACTTTGCTCCAAGTTGCCTGATACATGTTTCAGACTGAGGCCTTTAAAAAGGGATTGTATGGTTTGTTGAGGCTTGTTTTCTTTTCTTCAAGCAAATTCAAAAAGCATTCTTAGTGAAGCTGTTTTAACAGGCTTATAAGATATAGTTGTGGATTCGTCCCATTTGAAGGTTTTTAAATGGTGGTTTTCCTGATCTGTTGGAAACAAACGGGTTTTTTTTTTCTCCCCCTACCTTTTCCCAGTTCACGTTGCACGGTTGTCATGCAACTTGGGAGCCACGGTTTTGTTTTCCTTGTTAAATCAACCAAATCAGGAAGTGGGCTTTCTTTTAAAATGCAAATTTCACAGGCTGAGGGTGAATGCCTAGTTTTTTGCAGCTTAGTGAATGGCAGTCTAACTTTACAGTTTGAAGTCAGCGAGTTGAGAGTGAGCTGCCCGTTGCAGTGTTTCTCCTTTTCCTTTTTTGTGTCTAATCGTTAGCAGTAGAAATGTGTGTGCGTGGTCGTTTTGATCTGTGCCGCCGTGCGTTTTGGTTCTGTCTCTGGGCCTGGAAGTGGTTTCGGGGAAGTCGGAACGATATCGACTCTGCTGCTGCAGCTCCTGAGGCCCTTTTTTCCCCCCTCATCGTTAGACAGATAAGAGGGGACGAAGCCGAGCAATGCGGCTGCAGCTGGTGGTGACGCTGATGATGTCGGGTGTTGATGTTGAGCTGGACCCTGCTGCTCGGCTCCTCTCTCCCTCATCCCTCTCAGCAGTCGGCCAGTGGTTTTCCATCAGTTTTTCCAAAGCTCCATTGATTGCGGCCTTTGTATCTCAGAGGCCCGGGCCCTTTGGCATTGGCTGTGACACTACGTTGACAGAAAAACACTGAGTCATGACAGCGCTGTTCACAGAAACACAAAGCATGAGGCTTTTGTTGGCAATCCTTGTTGTTTTTAGGTTACTGCTTTGTCACACTCAAGAATAAAAACTCTTTTAGGTGCTTGTCAAGTTATTTTTCCTACTGTTCCACAAGAGATTTAGATTTATTTATTTTTTTACTGTTTATTTTAGGCAATTGGAACAAGCTGAGAAAAGAAGCCACATTTAAAGGCTTTTTAAAGTCTTTTCATGACTGACACATTAAATGTTCTCATTCCTGTCACCTGATGCCATTTATAGGCTAACTTTCTCGTTTTTTTCCCCCTTCTTTTTTTGTTGTTGATTTTGAGATTTAGAGTTAAAGGAAATCCTGACTTGGCCTAGATAATTGGAGCAGTAATTGCGTGAGCAATGAATCCAACAAGATTCATAATAAGGAGGACCACTCCTGTTAAAGGAGTGATTTTTGGCCTAACCCTAACTCTTTTGGCAAACTTGACGCTCAGCCATTTATACAATAACAGCTGATGAGATTAGCATAAAGAATGAGGATGGGGGAGAGGCTGGTTCCTGCCATGCTAACAGGACCTTTCTTTTTTTAAATGCATTAGACAATTAGAATATATTCAATTGAGCCATAGAAGTCCTTGTAGATGCAAGGATAGCCCTTTTCTCCTTTTGGTCCTTAAGCTAAGTCACTGTATTGTGACCACACTTGTAAACCAGTTCACAACTGCATGAGATGAGGGCTTTGAAAAAGTAATTTAAAAAAATAAATAAATAAAAATCAATCCTTCAAAAACTGTAAAATCTAGTGGATCATTAGACTTAACACCACCTACAGAAACAGAAGGCTGTTCCTTTGGGAGCAAACAAGCAGGGAGCTGGGTGAGCACTAGGAAACGCAGTACGTGTTTATGTCACTGGACAATGTGTGTGCCGTCAAGGTGTTATTGTTTTTTTGTTTTGTTTTTTTTAATAAATATATCTGGATTTTATAAGGGCCCATTTAGAGCCTCTGTTGTATAGTAGTACTACATAACTACTTTGTTTACTTTATTTATGCTTTGTTGGAGGCTGAAGTAGCTGTTTTTAAGTACTAAAAATCATCCTAGGCTGATGCCCAGCTCTTCCTGTCAGACATGCCCGGGCTTGTCCGGTCATGTATAGTAGGGAGTGTAATTACATGGCATTGCTATAGTAATGATATTCACTATAACACTTTTGTATCACACAAAAAAATCATACCGATGTTATATGGCGCAACCCTGGGAAAGGCACATGACCCTGACTTGTTTGGATTATTGCTTACACTGTACTCGCATGTGCACATAAGGACATCACAAAGAGTAGAATATGGTGTCAACTTTGTAGCTGGTTTGTTGCATTTTGCTCCAGAAATTTGCATTTAAAATGCACCTCTGTTGAAGGTATCTGTAAAAGTTCCAGTCTATGGAAAATTTTAACACAGTGATATTTCTTTGAAAATCCAGAGGATGATTTAAATGGAGCATCATCATTAATCTCAGAACTGACTCGGTCCATCTGACAGGAACCTGAAGACTATCCATCTAAAAGTACTGTTACATCCTCATCACCTGTGCTGTAGTCACAGCCGAAGTTGGCTTATTGCTTTGTAAATTTATGCCTTGACTTTTTATTTTGCAGCTCCTTCTTTTCAGTAGATGAGTCATAAGTGAGTTGGGTTTTTTTTTTCAAGAACTGCTAACACCCGATAACTTAATTAAATAAAGACTGAAAAAAAAAATTCCTGAATGTGAGAGCATGTTGTCAATGACATTACAAAATGCCACAAAGATGAATCCACTGCAAAATAGATGTATTTTAGTTGTGAAATGGGTGTTATTTAATGTAATTTGTTATGGTTTTTGTGGACTTGCTTATTAGAGTAAAGTTATGGGTTTTTTTTTTTTTTTTTAAGCGTTTACTTCTGCAGTAGTAACCAATGGGCACAGAGACACAAGTTTTCGTTGGCTTTGTTGATCATGAGAAAAATATATAAAAATGCCAGCTGAATCTCTGAGTATTTTAACAGCTGATTGTCATCACACAGCTCCAGGATTGTGAATGTGATGACGTTTTTCGGTTCAGATGGGTTTTGAATGTCTGGATCTCTTTTATTTTTCTTTGCACAAGTCTTACCTTTGAGCTGGTGCTGGTGAAACAGCCAACCTGCATCAGAGCCAGCACCGCTGTGTCCTGACCTCTTATGTAACTGAAAGACTTGGCGAGAGGCTGATAGCGGTGGGGGTGGAGGGGGTGTATCGTCTCTGAAGCCTAAATGTTTATTTTCAGCCTCTGTTCTTAATAGTTTGGCGGAGATGAGTCGACATTCACATCTGTCACCGGCTCCTGGCAAACTGCTTCCAGCTTCCCGCTCTGTTCTTGTCTTTCTGTCCTGATTCAACCTGCTGTGGTGGTCTTGTTATCCTTGTCAGGGGTCAGGGTTGGGAGTATGATGCTTGGAAGTCTTGATTAAATGTAAACAGTGTTGGTAAGAAGCTTAGTCTGTGACAACGTCCAGTGTCAGGTTTGTTTTTGCCTTGAGTGGTTGGAGGATTGTTATTAAAAGCTTTTAACATGACGTTTTTTCCATGAAATTTTTCCTGAGCTGTCAGTAAGACTTAGTTACTGCCACTGAAGAAAAATCAGTTGGATGTTATAGAATTTGAGCCAAATGAATGAATCAAACTGGTTCCCATAAAACATTGACAACAAAACCATATAATTTCAAAAAAGTAAGAAATTTCGTTTTTTTTAAGAGAAAGAAGTGCCTTCAAAAAGTTACGGGGGAAAAAAGTTTTTTCCCAGTACTGTTTTATTTGTAGGTTTTCAATCCTCAAGAAACCTATCTTAGTCACTTAAGTGTTTACATTGTTTTAGATGTTGGGAGCTGTTAAAATGGAAACAAAGTAAAACGTAAAGTTTTTCAAAAGTAGCTCCAAAATACTCCCACGTTAAAACATAGTTTTAAGGGCGAAGCTAGACTTATCAACCATTTTTTGTAGATCCAAACTTCATCTACAGATGCAGCTCATTTTAATAATAACCTAACACTATACACTCATGTCCAAATATGGTCACACGTGGCTCCAGGAACCAACATGGTGACGACCAAAATGCTGACTTTAAATCTTTAAAATGGCACTTAGCCACCGTGACATAAGCTACTGGTTTGTTACATCCTTCTTTTATATTGAGACTAAGGAGAGAGGATTGGAGAAGCCAGCGTTCAAGTTTGTTTTTACCACTGGTGACTTCTCTGAATCTCATAAACATGGTGTGATAGTAGCCATTAATTTGAACCATAGTGTTATTCCTTCAGGTTGATTTGTTTGCCTGGATGAGAACAATAACGGTGGAGCTTTGGAGGGACAAAATAAGCCCACTGAGGAGGTGAACTTAACAAAACACAGTAAAGGAAAACTGCCGTTGGGATATATTTTCTCTTAGCTGAAGTAAACAGCCGGGGTCGATTACTGCAAAAAGTGCACAGACATCCATCGTTCTTAGCTGAAGTTGCAGGGGCTGTAATCTGATTCGATATGACTCAGCTCAAAGCGTCTAACCTGGTGGGATGAGAGTTTATAAAGAAAACATCCAGTAAATGATCTAATGTAGCACCCGTGAGATTTTGTTTACAGACCTCAGATCTGTTTTAATTGAGGCCGTTTCAATCTTAACAGAAAAATGCAGCAACTAAAAATGTAGTCTGACAAAAACTAGTTTTAGGTGTGACTTCACCCTCAAACTGTGTGTCATGTGGCCTAAAGGTTCCTTGTATCGATCATAAGATGGATTGCGTAATCAGGACAGCTGTGCATTATTGCAGCGGTATGACTGGATCACCAGCAGGTTTGAGTCCTCGACCTAATTATGTATTATGTGGTGAATCAGCCCCGTCTCTCCAGAGTTTTTCCACTAATTCTGTTTACTGCGTAACATACCTGACAAAGTATTCCCATGTACTTGTTGGCGTGTTGTGTTTAGAACCCACCCAAGTTTCAGAAGGCTTGTATATGCTATATAGGACAGCACAGTTTGTACCGAAGTCTTCACAAAGTTACACAGATAGAAAAGATAAATTGAGATGCTTCTCTGTCACTGATGAGGTTGTTCAAAGCTGCAGCTTCTCAGCTTCTCTTCAGTAAGAAGGAAAGAGACTTCCTCTCTGAGCTGCAGTGAAGAGGTTTCCACTGTCACACAGAAAACCAGCTTAGATTTATTCCCCTGTACTTTCAGAGAGCTCAGGAGAGTATTTTGAGTATAATGACGGGCAGAGCAGGGTGTAATGACAGTGAGGAGACCTCAAGCTCACTCCAGTGCTCCTCTTCCTCTCCTCATCTTTGTCAGAGGCCAGACAACTCCTGGATCAGTTTTTTTTTTTTTTTTTTTTTTTTTTTTTTTTGTGGTTTTTTTTTGGGGGGGGGGCTTCCAAAGAGGTCGACTCCTGAAGGCCTCGCTAACTGCAGTTCATAATTGTCCCTTCAGTTGTCTCTGAGCAAGGAATGACATAAAATTTATTATCCGAGTTATCAACTGCCCACGGCTGGAATTCTCTACATGATCTGAACATTTAAAATTACTGTTAATCTCGCTCCTTTTTTTTTTTTTTTTTTTTTAAGTATAGGGGATGCACAGTTGATAATAGAATACATTCTTTCTGAAATCTGACAAAAAAGAGAGTGAATAATTAGTGAACCTAGTATGTAGTCACCTGTGAGAAACCTTTATTAATATTTCAGATCTTATTATCCAAGATATGAAAGGAAAACCAAGAAAATCTTGTAGGGGAAGTTCTAACAAAACCCTGCTCGGAGCGTTTACATTTTCTGTGAACTAAGAGGATTAATAATCAGAATAGTCAATTATTCAACAGCTGGATAAATATTAGACTTGTGACACAGAAATGATCCTCTTTGAAAAGAAAAATCCTGCCAGAAACCGTAATGACTGAACGATGTATTTTTACAGTCACAATTTCTGCTGCTATGGGTAACTATGCTATGGTTGTCATCAATACAGTACACCATGTTTTGCCACCTTACAGTTTTCAAACTGGACTTCCTGGTTCATATTTCATGTTTCATTGCCTCTCTGAATTTTTGAACTGACTGTTGGCTCTGTGGATGTTACACAAGGAAAAAAGGTGGAAAAAAGAGTGCTAGATGCAAAGGGAATTGTTGTATACATACTGATTATGAACACAACACCTGCTATTTCTAACCATCTGTTTGCATGTCAGGCAGACAGCCGCAGTCCAGGGTTCAGGACAGAAAGTGTTATCAGGGTGTCCCGGTGGATCTGTTAGTTTGAATCAGTCTGTGACCCTTTGTCTGTCGCTGAGATCGCCTGATCGTTTTAAAATAATAAATAAATAAATAAATTTTTATTTATTTAGCACCTTTCAAGACAGAATCACAAAGTGCTGCACATAAAATTACAAGTCATAAAAGATTTAAAAAGACTAAATAAAACAGGCAAAAAATTAACCAAAAGCAGTTTTAAAAGGTGAGTTTTGAGTTGTTTTTTAAAAACGGCTACTGAGTCCACAGTTCTTAATGCTTGGGCGAGAGAGTTTCACAGTCTAGGGGCCACAGTGGCAAAAGCTCTATCACCCTTAGTCCTCCTCTTAGTATTTTTTATAGCAAGTAAGCCCAGATCAGATGACCTCAAAGACCTGCTAGGGACATAAGGCTGTAGCAGATCAAAGATGTAGGCAGGTGCCAGTCCGTGCACAGCTCTGTAGGTCAAGACCAGGATCTTAAAATCGACTCTAAATTTAACAGGAAGCCAGTGTAACTGCGATAACAACGGTGTCACATGTGAGTACTTGGAGGATTTTGTCAAAAGCCTAGCTGCAGCGTTTTGCACAACCTGCAGACGATCCAGAGAACCTTTGCTAAGACACATAAACAGCGAATTACAATAATCCAAGCGTGACGAGATAAATGCATGTATAGCAATCTCCAGTTCAGATCGAGATAAAATCGGGCTTAGCCTAGCCACATTTCTTAAATGATAAAAACAAGACCGAACCAGAGATTTCACATGCCCATCCAATGTGAAACTGGAGTCAAAGGTGACACCTAAATTCCTGACAGAGGATTTAACATGGAGTGAGAGAGGACCAAGGGCTTTCACTATCTGCGATAGAAATCTATCAGGGGCGCATACGAGGACTTCGGTTTTCCCCTCGTTGAGTTGGAGGAAATTTGCAGCCATCCAACGTTTGATCAAATCTAAGCAATCATTCAGACGCTGAAGCTTAGATAAATCCTCGGGCATAAAAGAAATGTACAACTGAATATCATCAGCATAACAATGATAAGAAATGTCCTCAAAAGAGCCCATTATATGCTGGAGGGGAAGAAGATAAATTAAAAACAATAAAGGCCCCAAAACCGACCCTTGAGGGACACCATAAGTAAGGGAGGTAGAGGATGACCTAAAATCGGAGACTGCCACAGAAAAGGATCGGTGATGGAGATAAGAGGAGAACCACTCTAATGCAGTTCCAGATACACCAACCCATTTTTTCAGCCTTTCAATGAGGATGTGATGGTCAACTGTGTCGAAAGCTGATGTGAGGTCCAACATGAGTAGAACAGAGCATTTTCCTGCATCATTATCCATCAAGATATCACTTGAGACCCTAAGAAGAGCTGTCTCCGTGGAATGAAATTGACGAAACTTATCGTAAATGCCATGTTAATCTAGAGCTGCCATAAGTTGCTTAGCCACAACCTTTTCTAGAAGCTTAGCGATTAACGGTAATTTAGAGATGGGTCTGTAGCTGCTCCAAAGAGAGGGGTCTAGTTGAGGTTTTTTAAAAGTGGGAGAATAGCAGCGTTTTAAAATAAACCGAACTATACCAGATGCCAGTGAAGAGTTGATTAAGGTGAGCACACATGGGCCAATAGACTGGAAGACATTTTTGAATAATGATGCAGGTATAATGTCAAGTGAACAGGAAGATGCTTTTACTGAATTCACTAATTTCACTAGCTCAGGTAGTGAAACCGGAGAGAAAGTATCCAAGACAATGGGCCGGGATGGGGTAGAGATCGAGATAACAGGAGCTGAGTATGTAAAACTCATTCTCACGTTATGAATTTTTGCAAGCAGAAAAGAGAAAAAATTTTCACAGTCCTTGTTAGAAAAATAGGGGCCATGAGCAGAGCAGGAGTAACAATGTCACTAATAGTGTTGAATAGCACCTTAGGATTGCCTTTGCTCTTTGTAACCAAGTGTGAGAAATGGGCAGCCCTCGCATCTCTGATCGCATTATTAAAAGAAGCTAAAAGGTCCTTAAGATAGAGGAGGTGAACATTTAGATGAGTTTTCCTCCACTTGCGCTCCGCTTTACGACAATCACGTTTAAGACAACGAATACTGTCATTTAGCCAAGGAGGAGATTTAGAGGCAGAAACACTCCTCGTCTTAAACGGACAGATTTCATCTAAAATAGAAAGGCAATAATTATTAAAAAAACTGGTTGGGAAATCAACACCATTTTGAGGAGATAGCTGTAAGTTAAAAGCATCCACAAATTTCTCCGCTGTGGAGGAGTTTAAGATGCGAGAGCTAACCATCCGTCTGACAGGGGATAAAGGCTCATTAAAAGACAAGTTTTACTGCAGTAGTTTTCCCCCTCTGCTGAGCAAACAGACAAAACTTTACAGACAAATGAGTCAAAGCCACGAAGAAGAAGCAATTGATCGTTTCAGTAAGATACTGCTGAAACATTTTTTCAGTCAAATTTTGCTGAAGTTTGATTTATTGATCAGCAGATAAGATTAACAGTGTAAATATCACCCTTCTTATGGACAAACACTGGTGTTACAGCTTTAAACATTTAACTTGTCACAGTTTGTGATATTTCACAGACTTGGCAGGAGAAACAACAGCAGAACAGTTCAGTAGTCAAAGGATAAATATGGGAAATGTGCAATTTCAGACAAATTTATTAACTCAGACATTTTAGCTGCATTTTCAGCAAAAGTGATGCTGCAAAAGATCCTTTATAGTGCTGCTGAAACATTTCTTCATTTATGGAAAAGATGACAGTTTTATGTGATGAATGTTTTATAGGTTTCCACTTTTTGGCCAAAAAAATCTAAACGCAGTGGATAAATCTTTCCCGAAACACGTACTACTTCATTTGATTGAAGACTATTTGTGTTTTCGGGCTGCACAGTCCCAGATCTGTTTGTCAGCAAGCTCACCAGCACATTGGGACTACTCCGGCCTCATGAAAGATTGATACCTTGTTTTATATTTTTATGGAAGAGAAGAAAGTGAGGTGTAGTTTACAGCAGTTCAATAATAAATCGCACGTGGTGCTCTTTATGCCTCCTAAAGCGAAACACTAAAAAGGATTTTTGGCCACTAAAGATCTCCTTGTCTGGTCACTCTGAAGCATAATGAGGAAGCGTGTCAGCTAAGTGTCTTCCTTTTCTGAGGGATGGAGATCTGACACCACATGTTGAACTTAGTTTAGATTACCTTTGCCTGTCAGTGGCTCTCAAACCACCACTATGTCGCAGAATTTCCTGTAATCCTGTTACTGTGTCAGCAGCAGTGACACAATGCTCACATTTTTTTGACAAATATGCGGAGGATGTTTAGTAGAGACCAGAGTTTGGTTTTATGAGCCTGAAATGCCATGTTAGGACTCATCTTAAAAGCAGTGTTAAAAATAGTTTTAAGAAGTCTTGATATATTAAGAATGGTCACACATTTTGACAATGTGTTCTTAAAAATGTATTAATGGATAGTTTTGGGGGGCTTTGGGAGCTTTTCACCCCTCGCTATATGAACAAAACTAGTTAGCCACATCTAACTAGCATTGCACACAACATAACGTTGAGTAGAGACAGGTAGAAGACAAGATGACTTACTTGTGTTGTTGAGAACTCATTAGCCTACTGTAAGTGTAGCAAAAGCTCCCAAACAAGTGCTATGCTCCCTGAAATAAGACAGGCAGTCTGTGACTGCAGTTGGACAGGTTGGGTGGAAGGTTTTGATTGGTTCATGTAAAACCTCCTGCCTCCCCAAAGCAATCAGCCGAGGAAAAACATTGCAAATGTTTTTCAAAGTTTATTCAGAATGTGTCTCTCCTCCTCCTGTGTAATGACATGGCATGTCTGAAGCCTGCTATCTAAAAATATTTCTTAAAAAAAGCATTTGCATTGAAACACTTTGACATCAAGCCTCTGTTTTCTTTGCTTTGCAGTTGTTTTGTCATGAAGAAAAGGGACAGGTTAACTCATACAGTCCACTGGGATAGTCTGACTTCATGCTGACTTCCTCATGAAAGTGCTCAGTGCTCAAAGACATACAGCAGCTTTTATTGTTGTGGTTTTTATCTTCTGAGGTTGAATAATGTGGTTTGTTGCTCAGTGGACTATTTGCTGTCTGTATGCTGAAGTCTAAACTCTGAATTTTTCTCATTTTCAGCTCTTCAGAGAAGTTAGAATAATGAAGATCTTGAATCATCCCAATATAGGTAAGTGCTTCTTGTTTAGAAATAAGAATTTTAAGTATATGAGCTTTATAATGACGAGGATGACTGAAATGCAGGTTCAACCTTTTGACCTTTCTGTTGGTGGAAATGAAACAACAAGTTCCTGCTATGCATTTTGTCATTGCTTTAATTTCCTTTGTGGGATCAATAAAGTATCTAACTTAAACTTGTTAAACTTTTTACTTGTACATGAACTGAAACATCAAAGAAGTCAGGAGATTTTTGAGCAGATGAATTTGTAACATCCATGTAACAAGACATCTAAGAAACCTTTTTGGTAATAAGGTCGAAGCCTGCATTCTTGGCATTTTATAAAATGCTTGTGAAAGAGAAACTATAAAACAGGAAGCTGTCCCGGATGACAAACAGACTTTACTACCTTCATCTGTTGTTAACTGCCGGTAATTGAGGCTGAAACTGGAGGACCGTTCGTCCTGCTTTGTTTTGGAATCGGAGTATGATCGGTAAACAAGAGAGCGCACGCTGCTTTGAGCCATAACGAAGGCTGGAAACACTGAGTCGTCTGCGAGAGCCAAAAATGCCAACAAACGCCAAACCACAGCAACAACAAGGAACCTACATTACAAACAAACCTTAGCTGTGGAGCGTCTGAATATGGAATGTGTAGCCACAGGAAAGCTTTTGTGCTGAAATGAATAATTAATATTATATTTTATCTTCATGAATTATTCCAAAAAATGTAAGAAAAATATTTTATCCTCGGGTATTATAAAGCTTACCAAAAGTCCTAGTGATGATGACTTTATTTACATGTACGTTTTAGAGGAAATACAGATGTTGCCAGTGTAGCAGATGATTTTTAATTGGGGGGAAAATGTCTTAAGTTTTTGGATTTAATTTTTTTTTTTTTTTTTTTTTTTTTTCCCCTTTCTCTCCTTTTTTCGTATTCCCCTCAACTCTGGTAATGTTTCTAGGCATGAAAGTGGACTTGTATGTACTATGACCATATAAGTATATACTAGTAAAATTGACAAATGTATTTGTCATAAAACAGATTAGAGAAGTCTGTCACGGTGCATTTTGTTCTTAAAATGTGAATTTCCTGTTTGTTTGGTTTGTTTTGTTGTTGTTTTGTTTTGTTTGCCCCCAAATGTCCTCTCTGCTTGAGTTCCTCTACAAAAATATAATAGTAATTATCAGAGTGATAGTAAATGCTATCACCAGCCCATAAACTCTGTCTCCCCTCCCACATTCCCTTTGTTTTTCATCCTACCTTGTCTATATTTAGCAGTGCAGCTCTCAGCTGCTCATCACACAGTCCTTTATATCGGTGAGCTACTGCAGTAAAAGAAGGAGGGGAGGGAAAAAGAGGGGAAAAAAAAGAATTTGGACTGTACAGTAAATACCGAGTGCTGCTCAGCTCAACTATGATGTGCTTACATGGTCACGACACACACAGTTCCACGTGACTTCACTTTTTCTTCAACTCACTCGGGGTGTGTGTTTGGAAACAATTTTTCCGTGTTCATGAGCATGAATTCATTACTGCCTCTGTCTGGATCTCTCCCGTCTTTTGACATAATTGAATTTATAATTCCTCTCTCTCTTTTTCTCTCCCTCTTGCAGTCAAGCTTTTTGAAGTTATTGAGACCGAGAGGACGCTCTACCTGGTAATGGAGTACGCCAGTGGAGGTGAGACACAGATACAGTCGTTAGCAAAGTATCTCCAACATGTCAAACTTGTGAATTATAACCGTTAGGATTGTAACAGTAGCTGTAAGTGCAACATTTGCTTCAAGAGTTTGGCTGCAGAAGTTCTTTTATGTTGCCGTGCTCGAACTCCTGGATGATATTTGCCTGAAGTCGAGGTTCTGTCTTGACAGCTGGCAGATGCTGCGTGGTTTTTATTTTGCACGACACTTTAACTCACAACATGGTGAAATGGAAATACCAGAACTTGCAAGTTCTGTGCTCACACTCTACGGTCCACTGGTCGCCATGTGGTGCTCACACTGAACACAAGCAACAAGCCCCCACTCACTTTGTCCACCGGCAATTCCACTAAAGTTTCGCTGAGATAGAGGAGAAAGTGTGAGGCCCTGTGACTCTTTGCTGTGTTTAAGCTGACGTTGCAGTTCTGGTTTTAATGGATTCTTTCAAGTTGATTACAACAACCGTAACAAACTCTTAATTTCTTTTATACTTCGAACTGGTCAGATTTGAACAAATCTTCAAAATGGAAGTAAATATGAACCATGTACTATTACACCCCTAGGCAGCCATTTAGTAAATATAATTATATAATAAAGCTTGGTTTTAAACAAATTTTATGGTTTTATAATTTCCTAGACCCCCATGAAAATCAAAAACCCCCCAAAATAGTTAGAAAAACAACTCCACTAACAGCTGCTGCACTCAAGACCACATATAGTCGGTAGAAATCTGCTCTCTGTGCTGCTCCCAAGAATAATTTATTAACGCCAAATGTGATAAATGTGCATGTTAATAATTAATATATCTTTGGAGCAGCATATCATCTGCAAACTGCACTTGTACCTGAAAGGGAAAAAAGGAACAAGATTACTTGTACAAAGAGCTCAACAACAGTTTTATACCATAGCCTGAGCTTTAACCTGCCTTCTGCAAGTATACTGTACTGTGCGAAAGTCTTGAACCCTCAGTCTTGAACCACCTTTTGTAATTTGTTTTAAAGGTGGTCTTGAGGAATAGTTCTGTAAGTTCTATAGGTTCTAGTTCTAGTTCTCTAAGCTTTCTATAGGTCTTGTATTTTTAGCCTCTTTGTCACTAGCAGCCTGTCACCAAAACACTCTTTTGCTGAATCTATGACAAATGACAATCATAACACAGTTGGATCAGAATAAAATAGAGCTATCAGACAAATCTGGCATATCTCGGCATGGTGTGCATTGTGCCTTTTTTGTCATGAAAATGTATATAAAACACGGCGGAGGCTGTGTGATGATTTAGGGCTGCATTTCAGCCAGTGGTGTTAAAGATCTTGTAATTCTGAATTCAGAAGAATACTGTCAGATTTTAATCCACCACATAGTGCCGTCCGGAAAGCATCTGATTGGCAACGGCCTCGTTTTTTTTTTTTTTAGGATGACAGTGATCATAAACACTGCCAGTGGAGTAAAAGCACATCTGGATATAAAAACACACAGTGGGACACGATCAGTCATGGATTGGCCTCCCCAGAGCCAGAAAAGCAACATTATTGAAGAAGTGTGGCATGTTTCAGAGTTTAACATTTTGTCTTCTACTGAAGTAAACATTAGTTTGTCTGGTTTCAGTTGTTCACTTGATAAATGACTTTGTTGGAAAAGCATTCTTTAAAAGCCAAGACTAACTTCCTCTTACATCAGCTTCAGCTAAGACAACAGAAAAACAAGATCTATCAAGAAGAAAGGAGATTAAAATGTTTCTGTAGGTGAATTCGGGATTATAGTCTTGTTCACACGGGCAGCTGCCACAGTTCCTCTTGCCTTACTTTATCAAAGTCTCAGTCATACTACCTTTTAGGGCATGCAAACTGTCACTCAGAGCCTTGAAACAATCCTTCAATACATACTGTTGCGAACACTGATAACACCCAAATACATTTTCTGTGGGTGCCTTTGTCACAGGACAGCTGAGGGTTTCGCTCCCAGTCTCCTTGAAGCAGCTTGTGAAAGAGGTGTCAGTTGGTTGTCGGGTTTTGTGCTGCAGTAAATGAAGAGGAGTAAAGGGGAGCACGCAACAGCTACAATAAATTATGCCTACCCTCCAACTTGAGCTATATGTAGCTGTAAGACCCCCAGCTTATTTCCACCAAAGGGTTTTCTCTTGGAAGTCTTCAGCTGGGGAAAATTTTCTTTTTCTGAATTCTCATTTCATGTCATGTCATGCCACATCTTTCCATCGATTGCTTGAGCTGTTCATTATTGGACTGCTGAGCTGAGCAGAGACGACAAATTGTGAAGACATGCTTGTTGGGGACCAAATCACATTATCACTGAGATGGGAACTCTGATCACTGGCCAATTGCATTAGCTCTTAATGACGTAAATCTAATACTTGTTTCAGTTCGTCATTGATTTTTCTCAGAAGTCAAGCAGGATCTTAAGGTGACCCTGTCAGGTTGCTTGAAGTGCAGCTTAACTAATGTTATCATGATAGAATACCTGCTTAGTGTCAGAATATTAGTGTTACCATTGGCAGTATGTTGGTGTGTGATGTTTTGATGTTTTAAGAGCAGAAAATTCAGTGCAAAGAAAAGTGATGGCAGAATTTAAGAAGCCTTACAGTCTTGTGCCTCAAATTCGTTTAAGACAACAAAATTATAATTTTGTTCTCCATGCAGTTTTTATTAATGCGAACATTCATGTCTTTTGTGAATTTTCATGGTACTTTCCAATTTTGTTTCCGGAGCTCATCTTTATGTACAACATACGACATGCCATTTACCTCTGACATACAGAGTTTCAGCACGCTCATTCTGTCTTTAGCGGTTGAGTCAGAGAGCACTGACGAATTGATGCTTATAAGTACAGAATCGCACACTCTGGCCGCCTCTGCAGGTCAGCGCCGGGAGAGCGGAAGGGTTTTGAGGATTCAAGAGAAGTGGGGGAGGCTTTTTTTTTTTTTTTTTTTTCTTCTTCTTCTTTCTCTTTCTCTTTTTCCTATCACCCGAGTATTTGCGTGCACATGCACACACCAGCAACTCGAGTTCAATTAACACACGAGGGAGTGTAGTCACGTTTTGGTTGTGCGTGTGGGCCGAGGGAAGGGTCTGCTGCTGTGGAGCTCAGCTCGGCGGCAGCTTTGTGCCTCCAGGAGAGGCTCAGTGTGGAGGAAGCTTTGCCGAGCTCAACTCAATATGGTCAAGAAACGCCCTCGAACCATGCACATGGGCGATGGCGCAGGCCAGCTGCGTACAAGTTATTTTTATCTGCAGATTTTTAGAAGCTGCAATTCACTTTATATTTCTCTACCTTCTTCGTATCTGTTTTCCTCACTGCTTATTCTCTACTTTTAGTGTTTTCCTCAATTTCTTCTCTTTTGCAGGAGAGGTGTTTGACTACCTGGTTGCACACGGAAGAATGAAGGAAAAAGAGGCCAGAGCTAAATTTAGACAGGTACCCAGCTTTCTCCCCCTGCAGTGTTCTGGTTTCACACCTCTGCTCCTGGCTGTGCTTCAGACAGGACGCTGTCCTCGGAGGACAGAAGCGTCTCTGTTGTGTTGAGACTGATGAGATGTCTAAACCGACTTCCTTCCCCATCACTTACCTCTTCATGACTGTCACAAACAAGCCATCGACTGTAGTGTGTAGTGCTAGGAAGCTGGTCCAAAACACCTGGCTGTTATGTATTCATGGTTAACACTCAGACTCTCTCTGTCTTTGCCCGTGTTGGTATTGGTTTAATTAGTTGTGAACGACAGTTATCTGGCATCATAAATGAAACAGCCTCTGGTGTCATCAGATTTTAGATTAAAACAATCTTAAATTGTGTAATGAGAAACAGTCCCTCGATAATCAGATCTAGCTGCAATTTCAGTTGAAGAAGTTTATGTAACCCCCAGCCTGTTACCATTCTACTTTATGAACTGTTTGATAATGCTCATAAAAGTGACACAACCTTGATGCAATTTGAAAACATGCAAAAAAAAACTGAGTTTGGTCTTTTTTGCCAGTGTTTAAGTTGTAAGCTCTGTGCATCTGAGTTGGTGGATATATTTAACATTTTGCATTTTGTAGTGTTGGTTTCTCTAAAATTCTGTGCAAATCTAAAAGCCTTAAAAATGAAGGAAACTTAAGATTCAAAAATTATAATTTTAAAAACTCCAGTAAGCTCTAAAATGTGTCACTCAAAGGAACTCCTTGTGCCCTGATACTAGTAATATTCGTACGTGCCTTACGAGTCAGACCAATGTACGACAGAGCTACTGCACAAACCTGTTTTCTCACCGCTCTGGTGTCGTCAGCCCCACCTTAGCTGAGTTGTATCTTTCCTGTTAGTTTCAACCACATCTCCTCCTACACCACATCCTTTATCACAGTCTGAGAACACAACACCAGACATTTAACTAAAGCTGTACTTGTGTTTCTCTCGGCACAGATTGTATCAGCGGTGCAGTACTGCCACCAGAAGCACATTGTTCACAGAGACCTGAAGGTGAGTGGGTAAAAAATGCAAACGCAGCAAAAAAAAAAAAAAAGATCGAACTTGAATTTTGAGTATTTATCCAAAAGCCTTTATAGGTCACACTGTGGTGTGCATCATGCATCATTCACTTGAAAGTCATTAATTCAGATTAAAAGGGATAACTGTTATTAGTTTTTGTATCCAGCTGGCATTTGTATTGTATGTATTTCTACTTCAACTTGAAGTATTTGAGAAACTTGATCCCCATCTGAACTCCTCTTTCTGTCCTCAGAATCTTCACATTTAAGAAGCTGATATAATGTACATATTATATTAGGGTCAGATTTTAAAGAGTTTGCTGTTCATCATAAATTAAAGGTCACAACAGCACATGTTTTATGATTACCATCTTAACTCCCATGTTCCCAACACACACACAGCTAGTGAGGCTCATTTTTTCCCTTTTCCGACAGTGTCCTTGGCCACTATGGCCACCATGAAGCAAATCTTTGCACCATAGAGGTGGGAGGAGTGTTAAAAAAAAAGAAAAAGTAGGTGGCCCTATAAATTGTCTACATGTTCTCCCGCCTCTTCTGTTTCACAGCCGTGATGCTCTCCATTTTAGTTCTCCAACTATAAATATTGATGCCTCTGTATTTTTATCTCGGCATCAGTGGGAGTCGCTAAGAGAAGAGAGGCCCATGTATCTGCTCTGCCAGCAGCTGCACATCCAAAGTGTTTCCTCTGCAAAGCTTCATCAATGATCAATGAGTAGGGAGATGACAGAGCAGCACAGAGCAGTCTGCTCAGCGCGCATCCAAATGTCACACTCGATGTAGAAGAGGTATACAAGCGACATTTTAACCAAACACTGTCCCTCAGGCTTGTAGGCCATTTTGTGCCTCTGAGGAATTCTGGGCTTTTCGTGGCTTCAGCAGCAACACCTGCTGAGATTTTGACGGTCAGACATGTTGTGATGAGTGCTGTTTGCATGCAGCTGAAAGCCTCTCACGATGTCAGTTCAGTGTTTCAGCTGGAAGGATGAGTCCTCTGTGTACTCATCTCAGCTTTCTAATTAGTCTTTCGCCTACAGCTACATGTCAGCAAAGAGCAGATGGCTGGGTTGAAATCTTCATTCATTCACAAAGGAGACATTATGTGTTTTTAAAGTCTTATAATCCTGGATTTTTGGACTAATAAATAAATAGATTTTGATTTTTGGCACTTTTCTTGACACTTTATGGACAAAATCATTAATCAAGCAATGGCAGAAAAAGTGCTTGCCATGTTTGGCTTTGTCTGAAAAATAATCATTAAACAAGTCTATCAATAATATCATCAAAAACAAATTTCATGCTGCTGAATGACAGCAATACAGAAGAAATAATTATTTAAACATTTTGGCCTTCATGTGGCTGCCTCTCCAACACTGATGACCACTGTGAATGGGCTCAGCAGATTGCCTAAGTTACTGGTGTGTCTGTTCAAAGGCTGAGAACCTGCTCCTCGACGCAGACATGAATATCAAGATTGCAGATTTCGGCTTCAGCAACGAGTTCACTCTGGGCAACAAGCTGGATACGTTTTGCGGCTCTCCGCCGTACGCAGCACCAGAGCTTTTCCAGGGAAAGAAGTACGACGGGCCAGAGGTGGACGTTTGGAGTCTGGGGGTGATACTGTACACGCTGGTCAGCGGCTCGCTGCCCTTTGACGGACAGAATCTTAAGGTAGCGTGTGGATGACATGATGCTGCAGCTTCTTTCTCATAGCAGAAAGAGAGAGATGATGCTCTTTCTCCATATTTTCTATAAATAAAAAGTGACTACCTTAATATATTGGATCCTAGGTTACACAATACAAGATGTTTTTACATTTAGCAATCCTCTCAATTAGAGCAACTGAGAAAGCGATAATAAAAATAATCATAGTTTTCATTTAAATGCATTCAGTACTTTTCAAAAATTAGGAAATTTGGACAACACCAAAATCAAAAAGCTGCCCTTTCTTATTAACACAGTAATGGTCAGATTATATATAACTGTAGGTACTGGCTAGTGTTACATGTACCATGGGTTTTTATGGTGCATATGGTGCAAATCCTATGGAAGCAGTGTCCAGGTTCTCTTAAATGATTAAAGTAAAGCTTATGCACGATGTTACAGTCTACAACCCAGTGCCTACATTTCTTCTAGCAATGATCTGAGATCAGTCCGTTCATCCTTCTCTCTGCAGGAGCTGCGGGAGCGTGTGCTCAGAGGGAAGTACCGCATCCCTTTCTACATGTCCACAGACTGCGAGAACCTCCTCAAACGCTTCCTGGTGCTCAACCCGGCCAAGCGGGGTACTCTCGAGGTGAGGGTGGACGCAGAAAATGTAAATATACCTCTTAGTTCTTAACGCACTCCCAGAGCACGTCTGCACCATTGGAGAATGCCATCCATCCTCAACCCCTCCTCTCAGTCCCTGCATCTCCCCACTGCATCATCTCCTCTGACGCCGACGGCGTCCTGTTTTGTGCGTGTGCCCGGCCCACACTCTACTCCTCCTCTTATGATGTTGTAACCATGAATAATGCATCGACGTTTTTGTGTTTGTGCCAAAATTGTCTTCTGTGATCACTTCTCTGCCTTCATTTGTGCCTCGAGTATACATCAGTTTTCAAGAGGGTGCATATAACCTACTTATTTGAGTCTGCGTCATTATGAGCAGAAAGTACAGCTGCGTTTTTAGTGTATTTTATGCATCTCCCGGTTTAAGTAAGATCAAAACCTGCAGTGGTTGCATTTACAGATATTAAGGCGCTTACATCAGCTATTACAAATGTTTGTGCCACGAGGTGAAAAAACTTCATTTCGCTTTGAGTAGAAACAGCACACAGTCCTTACGAGTACATTTCATTTTGCTTTAAATTAACAGGAACTTTACTGATAACAGATGGATTGTTTTCAGCAAATCTGGTGTCCAGAAATGTGCTCACACCTAAAATCCATCGAGCATCATGGGTGTGAGGATTAGCTGGTTAATAGATGACAGTATGTGAGATATCTTTGGCTTTTAATCAGCACATTATTCTTAAGTGAACATAATTAAGTTAGTTCAAAACTCTGCTGTTAGCAAAATATAGTATGAAATTGCCCTTTTGACTGTAAATGAGTTTTATTACATTGTTTTTGTAATTGTGCATTGCCCTGTGAGCAGCATATAATGTTGTTTGGTCAAATATTTGGATCCAAGAAATCCTCCAGTTATTGTTAAGGAAACATTTGTGCTTTTTGTCACAGTATTAAATAATAGATGATCAGCAAAAATCAACAAAACTGTAAATGCAAACATGTTAAAAAAAACATTCATGTATAAGTAGAAATGTGTCCGTAGCACATTTCAAAGTTCCAGCAGAAGTAGGAGGACAACGAAACGCTGTATTGTACGATCATACTTCAGCATGTTCTCTGATAAGCCAAATGAAATTTTGACCTCTTAACCAAAACTATTAAAGGTCATTATGTGTCCTCAGAGTCCACATACTAAGTTAAATATTACTGGACAAAAATAAATCAGTTTTCAAAGTTTATTGACAGAAAATGGCGGAAATACCGGGACTTTGTATTTCCGTCGGAACATCTGCGGTGGTTGGAATAATCCAAGTGTTAAATGCAAGAGGAAGAGAGGACGGAGAGAATTGTTCCACAGATCAATGTGTGAATGTGTGAATGATCATCTTTTAGCTGTTCACACTCTGCAGTAAATCATTCACACAAAGAAAAATCGTTCTTTTCACAATTATTTTTGGCACGTAAGCTCTGAACTTGCTATTTAATCTCAGAGCTGATTTTCGCCTTTCATTTCAAGGAAATGGCTTTATTGCGTTTTGCTGAATTCTTTAGAGCAGACAGTACATGAATTAAAATAAATAGTGCTGGCTCGAATGTCGGGGTCACATCTGTTGGCGTTTGATGCCACACGATTGACCTGGATTATGGCAGCCACAGCAGAGCGTGATAATTAGTTTGGCTCTGTCCTCATTAAAACCCCAGGGAGCAATTGATCAGCTGACGATTGATTAGCGAAATAAAATAAAGGTGCAAACAAATGTGATGGAGCACAGTTCAATGTGTAGTGTTTCTGGGAAAGGACTGAATTGTAATTAAACCTGAGTGGACTGCCTCATGCACTCTACTTACTGTTTGATCTGTTATTACAGTGGATGTTAAATGCATTGTTAGAAATATAAATCCATCAAGTTCAGACTTGAACTAAAATTTCATTTGAATATTGTTAAACTGTAATATCTGTCCACACCAGTTATGTTGGACTAATCCTTTTCTGATAACACCAGAGAATATTTGAAGATGCACCTTAAGAGCTACTGAAGGTGTAACCTCATGAGCTGTGGTGCCCCCTCACTATGTTGATTTGCTTCATTATTTTTTTTTTTTTTTTTTTTTTTTCCTAAAGCTGAGAGAGAGGTTATCATAGAACTACGTAGCAATTTCAGTGGGAGTGACTTCCTCAGTCTCAGCTGACTGCAGGTTTCTACAACCTTATAAACAGTACATTTGCATAATGACTGAAACTAGCACCACTGACTAACAATGGACTGTGGCCTCACAGCCCATTGTTCGCCAGTTTCTCCCATTGCAAACCCTATGTCCAGATGAATAGATCACCTTTTTTGGGATTTCCTTACCTGGAGGATTGAGCTACTCTCAGAAGTTTCAAACTGTTAGTTTCTCACAGTTTATTCAGGTTTGCTGTTTTGCCTACAAAACCCTGTAAATTTCTGTGCTGGGAAAAAAGAAAATGCCACTTTTCGTTCGGTGGTATGCATGTGTGCCGTCGGCGTTTGTTTTTTTGTTTTGTTTCTCTTACATATGTGTAGCCACATCTGTTCTAATTGTCTGTCTTTATTTTTACAGCAAATTATGAAGGATCGATGGATCAATGCAGGATTTGATGATGACGAGCTCAAACCTTACACTGAACCAGAGCTGGACATCACAGATCAGAAGAGAATAGGTAAGGCTGATGTTACTATTAATATCGTAACTGTTTTTTTGGTTGGTTGATTTTTTTCCCTTTTGAAGGATAGATTGCTTCATGATTGAAGTTCTTTTTAAGTCAGTTTTCTGACTTTCAGCCCTGTCACATACACTGTTCTATAATCAAAAGAAAAAGTACACACCCCCCCCTTCTCCATTATTACTGTAAAAGCTCAGTCGGTAATTTTTGTCAGTAGTGAGAAGACGTGAGATGTCGAACGTTAGTGGGGTTACGGCTCCACAGTGCAGAGGCAGTCTCATTATTTCAGTGCTGAAGAGCTTGAAAAGGAAAAAAGATGAAACGTGACGATGAATAAATAAATTCGAGCAGCGCTGCTGCATGCAGAGAAGAAAACTAGAGAAGCCTCCCCATCATGCCCTGGATGAAAGCTTACATAACTGCAGCTGGGGTCGGCCGTTGGTGCACATGTGTCAGTGCGAACTCCCAATCACCCAGGAAAACGGGGGGGAAAAAAAGATGGAGGAGGGGAGAGAATGAGGTCTTGAAGTTGCTGACTAATCTCTGGATTCTAAACAATGCCTGCAAAAGTTTACCTTAAATTATTACTGAAGGAAAACAATGCATTGTGGAGCAGATGCTGTCTTACACAGGAAGAGACTTTGAATTTTCAGTGTGGATGACATCTAATTTATCTAAAGGCTTCAGCAGCACAAGGGCCAGTAGAGAGAGAATTTATTTTCTTAACACCAGGAAACACTGTGAACAGGCTAGTTTAAAGGTGAAACTATTCGCTGATCAACTTAAAGGAAATCCTCAACCTTGAAGGCCAAAATCTTCTGTTATATCAATTACGAATTCAATAATTTATTTATTTATTTATTGGGGTAAGGGATGGGTGCACTATTGGGATAAACATTTTTCACCATTTAGTTTTTAATTGTCTGATTTTATGTGATGCGTGTAAGGAAATGGTAGGCCTGGAGGACGTTCTCCTACATTCTTCCACAGTAACATGAGTCTTGATATTTTTAGTTTTGATTCATGCCAGCTGCATAGATGAACGAATGCATATGTGGCTTTAAACCTGATCACATAAGAATTACATGCCTCTCTAGATTTTTTTTCTGTGCTTGTAGTACACTGTGTTGATTAACTGTGAAAAGCAATGAGCTCACAGTGGGAATTATTTAGGGGAGAAAAGGAAAAACAAAATCTATCACTGACATCGTGATCAGCTCATAGCTAAATATCAGGAGGCAACCAAGGCTGTCTTATTCCTTTAAAGGTCCTGGTGTATCTGAATATAGCCACACAGAACTTTTACATAACTGACCTAACCTGTGTAGCCTATGTCAGAATGACTAAAAAAAAGGTAACGTTAACAGATGAATAAAGCCAGTAATGTTACATAATTCAAGCCGAGAAAGTAATCCTTTTTTTTTTTTTTCTTAGGTAGGGTGTTACCAGATAAGTGTTAAAATGTCCTTTCCTCTTTCAGCTATGAGCATTTTGTCAAAGATTGCAGCCATAAACCATCTAATGAGCTGAGAATCAGAGAGGGAAACACAAGTGTTGGGACGCAGGAGTGTGAAACTGAGAAAGATGAGCTAGATCCAACGAAGGACGGGAAAAGATGGCAGATCAGTGGTTCTGCCTGGTTACAGAGGCGCAGCTCGTTTTTTGCTCGCTTTCTCTCTTCCCACACATGAAACCTGGTGTTAGAAGTGTTTGTGTACAGGTGAAGTAGAAACTTAGCTATTAACAAAGGAATGAAGATATTTTAAAATTATTGTCGTGAGCTTTTTGTTTCAAAAACTAAAATCATTAAAGCACAAAGAAACCCTCGAGTGGTGCTGAAAATTATGATTAATTTAAATTTTAAGCCTTTAGAAGTGTAGTAGAAAGAGCAGCCATGAAAAGATTTGGTAGTAATGGGTAACATTTTAAAATCAATTCATAAACCCCTGAGGATGCCGTGTAAAGAGTCTGAAATGATGATGATGATGCGGTCACACCTCTGTATTGTTGTCAAGTCTGGCAGCTGAGTTTGTGGTTGAGAAATACATTTTTGGCTACGGCAGCACATCATCTGCACTAAAAAGAGTGTGATTTAAAAAAACGATCTCCTGTCGGACACAAACAGCCTGCACTGACAGAACGGTTACTGGCAGGAAGTCAGAGCCCATCACAGGTCACTGCGAAGCCGGTGACTCATTTCTACACCTTTCCTTGGAGACCAGCCGCTCCATCTCTGAAGATGTAATCCGCATAAAAAAGCTCTCCAACATGTCTCGGATAGAAGAGCGTTTTCAAAAATTTATAGGCTGCACAGCGTGTAGATGAGTGTAAAAAGCCTTCATCTGATGCATGGTGGGGTAACAAAGTCATATTTCCATTATTTCAAAAGGTATTGCTGCATTTTTTCTTTTCTTTACAAATGAGAGCTACAATGAAAAACCAAGTGTTCCTACTAAAATTTAATGAATTACGTTGCAGGTATTTGCTTTTTACTCCTTACACAGTGTAAGTGTGCAGAGATTCATGTACCTTTTTAAAATGACCGAAACATGCATGTGGACACACAAAGTACAAATATATTTATAAATCATGTTGGATCTGTAGTGAGAAAGATGACCCAGCTTTACCTGGCATGCTTCCACACGTGACCTGGACAATGAGGAAGCTTAACGTCAAAGCTGTTCGTGTAAATCTGTCTCCTGAGGACAAATTTGAGTTTCATACATTGCGAGTGGAGACAGTTCTCTTGTGTCTTCGCTGCGTGACCAACATTCAAAGGGTAGCTAAGGGTTAGAAAGAGATTTAAGTTTGGCTTAAGATGAGATCAAACTATAACCACAAATCACAGAGATGGACAATGATCTCTCCTGTGTTGGGACTCTTGGGTATGTTTTCCCACCAAATGCCAGTATTTGTTTTTCACGCAGCTTTGATATGTGGACATTCATTAAAAACTTGTTAGGTGTCTATTTGTTCAGATGAAACACAGATTGTTTCATCTGATTACATACCCAACTGCTCTGAACCCAACTAGAGCTGTGATTTGGAATTTAAAAGTAGTCTGAGTTTAACTTTGGGATTAGACTTTCAGAAAAAAGTGGTGTCCTCACATTCCAAACCCTTTCCAGTCAGCATTGCTTTGCTTCAAAGGTGAACCAGAAAGGCAGGAAGTCGATTAGCTGAACTTCACTGCCTGAAGCTTCTGACATTGTAATGTAGTCAAGCTAGACACACAAACTCCTAGCTGTGTAGTGCCACCGCATATCATGGGATCATAAACCTGCACGACTCAGTCACCAGAATACACACACACACAATTCTTGAATACAAAATCACATTGAGAAGTCAGTTAGTTTAATAACATAGATTTGACATAAAGTTGATAACCACATAACTTTAAAACAATTTTATAAAAGAAATAGTCATGTTTTGGTTTTGTGCTGTAATCGCCAGCAATCACTGTGAAAGGGTCTAAAAGTAAGCACTCACTCACACACTTTGTGGTGTGAGGACCGCAATGAACTGTCACTGATCGCAGTAATCTACAGTGTCCCTTTTAGTTTCAGTGGTGTCGTGAAAGGTGGTTATTAAATTGAGCCTTTGATCATTTTTGTTTGTGCAGATGTGATGGTTGGGATGGGCTACAACTTGGAGGAAATCCAGGACTCTCTGGCCAAGATGAAGTATGACGAGATCACAGCCACCTACCTGCTCCTGGGCAGGAAGGCCTCTGAGGTACAAACATAACAAACGTCTTAGTTCTTCAGTCGTTCAGCTATCAGTGGTTTGTAAACCAGTGTATGACTGCCGAATCTAACAGGAGCTATTTATAGAATTCTACCTTGTTTGGCCGTAGACTCTCGCCACATATCAAAGTGCATTAAAATAATTGATTTGAAGCATTTGGGGGCTTTTCCATGTCTTAAGCCTAATGGTTTTAAATTTGATCATGTGAAATAGTTCGTTGTCAAAGATTTGGCATTTGGAGAATTTTTTTCAGACAGCCATTTAAGCAGTCATGTAAGTCCTCTTCAAGCTTATAGCTGTTCATGAGAGCTTGGTTCTGATATAAATAAAGGTGCAGGAATTGAAACAAAGTGGGTCTGAAGTCGCTATCTGAAGCTCTTAGCTCCCAAATGACCGCTTTCCCACTCATAAGAAATAATAGTTTTAAAAGGATCCTTTGTACACAGAAATTCTTTTGATCGCATATCATGTGTCCTAGATTTTTAGTCTGTCTTGATTCATAAATCACATTCACTAATATTGGCAGTCTGTAATTGAAAAACTGTAGAAACTGAAGGGTTTTTGTATGTTTTGTATGTGTCCTTTGTCTCTCAGCTGGAGCCCGGCGACTCGGCCTCCAGCAGCAACTTGTCTCTGGCCAAACCGAGGCCAAGCAGTGAGCTCAACGGCCAGTCGCCCTCCCACCTCAAAGTCCAGAGGAGCGTCTCCTCCAACCACAAACAGAGACGTTACAGCGAGCAAGGTGAGCAGTCCACACTGTTGTTTTCTTCATTGAGTGAAACACAGTGTCACGGTCCTAGCTTTCCTTTTCCATGTCACGTGAAAAAGAACAGACTTGAAACTCTGCTGTACTTCACCTCTAATAATAAAAGTAGTTTTCTGCCAGTTGCTTGTTTTCAGCTGATAAAAGAAGCCGAATCGAACCTGTCACATGGTAGAGGCACTTTAGCCTTTCCTTTGTTTGCACAGCTCCGTGTTGTCCACTGATATAATGCTTTGTCAGTAACCTCAGTTTGCAGTGCTTCCTGTCTGTGAGATCTGCAGCTTAAATGGCAACACTGAGAACCTTTTTACACTCCAGCATAAAACCACCAATTCAAACATTGTTAACTGTGTTTTCAAAAACTACTGTGGCATTTTCAGCCTAGCGTTTCTGATATTTTGGGAATTTAAGAAGACTACCTTATTCATTTAGTAAATGATGAAACCTGATTCAAGGCCACCATGGATTAAAATAAAAACAAACATTAATATGATGATTATATTGTAAATTGTAACTATAATTATGTTAATTATGTTTGACTGAGTCTGGGTCATATTTCTTCTTTTTTTTTTTTTTTCAAAATGTAGGTTAGATAAAACTCCTTTAACAATTGTATTTGCTGACTGAGGTAGACGGTATTCTTGAGAGATCCTGCACACATTACTCTGATTATTATACTTTGTCTTTCTGTAGTTGGTCAGAACCTCCCTCCAGGGATGGCTCATCCAAAGAGGAGTCAGACAACTACTGCGGAGAACAGCGTGAAAGAGGAAGGTGGAGTCCAGCTCCGTAAACCGAGCATCCCAGGAACCCGCGGGGCACCACCCTCCAGCCCTCTGATGGGCAACGCCAACAACCCCAACAAGGCTGACATCCCTGACCGCAGGAAAGGAGCCACCACCGCCCCGAGCGTGAGTGTTTCAGCAGTTGGCTTAAAAGTTCAATTAATTATCCGCTCTGTTTTTGTATGAAAGTTTTGGGGGGGGGTTTAAGCTAAATGAGAGTGTTTAGTTACAGTGGCTGTCATGGTTACTTTAAAGGAAATTCCACCAATTTTACACATCAGTGTGTATTTCCTGGCATTGGGGAAATCCACTGCATTTAAGGGAAAATAATGGTATAAAGACTTTATTGTGTTCGGATGCATCTGTGAGAAAATGATGCATAAATGGGTAAAGCTTCCTCTCACAGGTGACATCACATGTGATCCCTCCTTGTAAGGAAAAAAAACAAAACATCAAAGAAGTGAGCAATCGACTCCTGAGCTCTGGTTTTGTGTGTCGATGTAGTTGTCCAGATTTACACAACGAACAATGCCAGAGTATTGTTTAACAGTGTGATTCAGTCTCATGGTCTGGAGATTAGGAAATGTTTTTAAGCTGCACTCTATCACTTTAAAGCCACCAAACCATGACGTGGCAGTCTCTGTATGAGTCACTTCAGATTGTCCAATAAAATATGGCTGCCCTTTTTCCTTTAGTGGATTAATCCACCTGTCCACATCGACCACAATAAGCCTCTGTGGCGATACAAAATGTGACAGACAAGTACTACTTCTAATCGAGTAATGGAAATGTTTTAGAGATCAAAGACACGAGGGGCTTATCAGTACATTACAAAGCAAACAAGTTTTACTTCTAAAGTCTGCCGCATTGTTTCCAATTTTTAACAAAACTCACTCGATTTTGGTGAGATTGGCAGCATGATAGTAAGTACACTGTGCTTTAATTGCTGTAACACATGTTTCTTTGAGCCTTTCATTAAAAAAAGGTCTTCCATTGAAGGAACACATTTGTCTGTTTGCAGAATAACACTGCGTCTGCGGGTATGACCAGGAGGAACACGTATGTCTGCAGTGACAGAAACAACACAGACCGCCTCTCCGTCATTCCTAACGGGAAAGAGAACAGGTGAGAGGAGGATGATTGTAAAGCTTAATCAGTACAGGGAGCAGAATTTGAGTTTTCCCACTTATCAGTAAACAGTAGTTAGTGAGATCATTTTTGTGGGTCCTGAAGTCTGTATGTAGTTCTGTAGATTTAGATAAATACTGTTTTAGAGACTCTTCTACTCAACTTGTGTGAAAATATATATTTGTATGGTATTTCAAACTCACACTGGTTGAAGTTATTTAAACCCCAAATCTGTCCTTTTTCTTGTTAATAGAGGAGAAAAAAAAGGACCTAAACGGGATCCCTAGAAAAGATTTCCTTTGTCTCAGTCCCTGATTTTTCTACTCCTTTCTTTCTGTTTACTTTCCCCTTTTCTCATCAACTTATCTTCCATTTCTGCCTGTGTGTTTGTGATTCGGGGTCGGGGTGGGGTTTTTGTTTTGTTTTTTCCCCCCCGTTACGGCATGACCAGCATGACTGAGATGGCTTGTGCCACTAGCCCCCCGTCTGCCTTTGCAGCCGCTGCATTCGGTGCCTCGTCCAGTTCGGTGCGGCTGAGGTATCAAACTGTCGGCCCTTTGTACGCTTGCCAGGCAGGCTGGGCCACGCTGCCCCACTCCTACTACGCTCTGGACTACTGCTCGCCCAAGTAAGACGACAGGGTCTCCAAACCCCCCTGTCTGTCTCCTCTCATGTCTCAGCCCCTGTTTGGCCCCTTGCTAACCCACACATCCAGCCAGCTTCACACTCTATAACCCTACAACTAAACCATGGACGCCATTTCCTGCAACGAACAGTAAGCAAAGTGGTTTTTGGTGCCAGAGTCTGAAATGTATGCTCATCAGCAGAAGCAGGTAAATGTCAGTAAAATGAATTGCTGTAATGACTGGTATAACTCAATAAAATATGTCCTCATTTTTATTGTTACTCTACCCAAGTCTAGCCGGTCTAATGCACTGAATTGTGATCAGAATGAAGACCTTTTTAGATATAAACACGAGCCTTAGTGCTACTGTTTGGTTTACCTGATGTTTGGTAACATTGCTGAGGTGGTGATAGGAAGAAGTATTTGTATACTCGGATCTCCAAAACACCTTAGTACGTATTATCTGTATTCCAGTGTTACTGAATCGGTAGAATCATTAGTTTTCCACAACATAAACAGATTTGAAAATGAGGCTTAGACAAGGTGCTTGTAGTCAATCTGAAATGTAACTGCACTCTATTAGAAGTCAGACATATAGACTAGGACTATATGACTAGACTATAGACTATAGCCACTTTCTTTTTCAGGGGGTGGTTAAATAAAGACATTTATTTCAGATCTAATTTCCACAAAACTGTCCAAAATCCAGATGATAAATGAAGCAGGGAGACCTAGGAGGTGAAGTCTTGAACACTGTCAGTTAGGCAGGTGAATTTTCTGAGTGTTGATTTCAGACGCTGATCAAAGCAGAGGTGGGGAGAAGTGGAGAAAAATATGCATCTACACACTGAAATCGAGCGATAGGTTAAACTCAGTGTGTGATACTATTTTTCCATGTTTCCATCATCCCTCTGCCAGCCATAAACCAGAGGACCGCTTGCCCCCCCCCCCCCCCCCTTGCGACATTGCAGTAACGCACTCACACAGCTCTGCTCCTGATCTCTCCTCCATCCTCTGCTGTGAACTTTGACCCCTAATTTTCTCTGTCTGGGCCCCACACCTGTCGGTCTCCGAAATGATGGAAAAGCCCCCACTGCTCACGGCTCCCCTGCTGTCCCAGCTTCCTCAGACCCTCGTCTGTTTCTGTTTAGACTCTTAAGTGATCAGGCTCACAACTCACTGTTTCATTGTACATATCAACAGCTTGACATCTGGGGTGTGAAATTAACAGCTCATTACTGGTGAATTTTGGTTCCAGCTGCTTTATGTTTCCTGTTCTAAAATTGCTCCGAATTTATTGAAATAAATCCCACACACTAGCCTTAAATATTATCATAAAGATGTTTTGGTCATGTGACCTCACTTATACTATTTTCCTTGCCCTGCTGCCATTTTAATAGGTTAACCTAATTTTGTTTCTGCTCCCAGAAAGTCCCTACTCTTCAGTTTGGTCTCAAACAATGTAATGATCTTATAAAGATTTCTCCTTTTAGTTTTCTGCTTTGAAGAATCTTCAAATGACTCACAGACACATGAGGACAGAAGTCCTTGTGGCTCATTAGCTTCTGAAAGCGTTTAATCCAAAGGGAGGCACTAAAACTGGGTTCTTAGACCAGATCTGTGCTGGAGCTCAGTTTGCACAAAATACTTGCACATCTGTGGGTATGAAATGCACAAAATTAATCTTGCAGCTGTATTTGTTTACTGATAATCTCTCCATCATAAATCTGCCTCTTGTTGGTACTACCAGACACTTCATTATGGATTCACTTTAAATAAACACTTATGCTCTAATCAAGGGGTCTCAAACATAAGGCCCGGGGCTAGAAATGGCCCAGCAAAGATGCCAATCTGGCCCACTGGTGGTCTTTGGTAAATGTGAAGGAGGACATACATTTTAGACTTTTAACTGTATTTTCATAACTTTCACAGCTTGTCTTACTGATAAAGACCTCCCACAACCATCCATAATACACCAAAGTAATAGATAATCAAAGATTTCTTTCATTAAATAGAGCAACATTTCTTTATCCCTTAGTAAAACTGAGATGTGCTGTTGAAATTGCACTTCTTCTTGAGATACCTCAGAGATTAAATGTGCACTTCTTTAGACTGACAGAAAGGGGAGTTTCATTGGTCCGCCCCACTTAAGATCAAAGTGGACTGTATGTGTCCCCCAAGGTAACAGAAGTTTGACATCTCTGTTCTAATCTATTAGTTATGGCTACAAGTGCTCAGCAGTTTATAGGGAATGATGATCTTACTCTGCGCTACATGCAGCTTCTGCTTGTGGTTGGTCAGCTGTGTGAGGCCAGTGGTCACAAGACTAAAACATTAGCTGTAATTTAAAAAAAAATGTATTGCAGATTAGTTATTCACAAACTGGCTGTTGCGTCTAAATCCACCAGCTGATGCGCAGCTTTGTTCCGTTCTGATTTTAATTTCCTACCCTGCTGATGTCTAACCTGCAGTATTCATGTATTTGAAACCCATGGCAGTTTTAGAAGTCCATGTAGAATAACCAGACCACACATTTTAGGAATACAGAGGCACGTGCAGTAACTCTGCACAAACATTTTTCCATTGCAGAAGTGTACTCGAGTATGTTGCACAGTCACAGCTTCTGCGACTGTGTATAATCTGGCTCCATCACACTCTACCTGCACAAATGAGTGGAAGAGAGTGGAAATGTTCAGTGTGTTGAAGTACACGTCTGCTCTGGAAAAACAGAGTGTAAAACCTGCTTTAATTGTAACTTCTCTCCCCCCTCCGTCCACTTCAGCAACGTTGCCGTGTCTCCCGGCAGTCAGAGGAACCCGGTGGCGTCCACCCACAGCGTCGCCAACGCCACTACGCCCGACCGTCTCCGCTTCCCCCGAGGCACGGCCAGCCGCAGCACTTTCCACGGCGGCCAGCTGAGAGACCGCCGCACGGCCACGTACAACGGCCCACCGGCCTCCCCTACTCTCTCCCACGATGCCACGCCTCTGTCTCAGACCCGGAGCCGTGGAACCAGCAACCTTTTCTCCAAACTCACCTCTAAACTCACCCGCAGGTAGGCGAGGAAATGCGTCGCGGCACATTTTGTAGCGAAGCGTGACGGGTTGATGTTTAGCGCTTTCTGTTCAGTCAGTTAAAAGGTTTAATTTGTTCTGAAGCAATAATTTTTTAACTGTTTAAAAACGTTAAAGCTTGAATAGAGAGAGGAAAGACTCCAGCTCAGCTCTGCTCTGTGCCGTTTAATCTACTGTGACTCTGTTCAAATTTGAAACCAATCAGCACAGTGCCATGTAGAATTAAGATAAATAATTACATGCTGGAGGAACACTTCACTGTCCTATACAATGTGATTTATGCTCAAGTCTACATTTGTTGTCTGTCGCTGCCTGGTTGCTGCCAGAAAACCTACAAACATCGTAAAGAAACTGTAATTGGATATTCAAACATTTTATTCAGACATTAAACACAGCAAAAGATCTTGGGTTGTAATGTTTTTATACAGTAATCATTTCCTGCACTACACGTGCTTTAGCACTGTATGTCTGCTGTATACTGTATGTGTTACTATCGTACTTGTAGTTTTTGTTTTTATTGGACTATATCAAAGTGAAAGCATACATTTTGAATCGAGGTTAGTCTTGTATAGCTTTTCTTTGAGTTAAAAAACAAACTATAACTTGCATTTTCAGGCCTCCTTAAAAGCTCGACATCAGATTCTTGTGCACTTCTTACTGTGGTTAATATTGTCACAGTGAGAGTCTCGATTTCAGGCACTGAGAGCAGCAGCCAGGCCAGTGACATCCCACCTGCAATGACTGACCTAAAATGAGGAATTGAAATCATTTAATCCTGAATTAAAAAATTACAAATGAATCTTTATCTTTCACTGTTAATGATTCCAATCACCGCATTTTTGTTCACTCATTCGATCTCCCCCTCCCCTTTCCTTCACTTCTCTTTCACCATTTTCACTGTTTCTTTGTCTGATTCTGTTGTAGAAACATGTCATTCAGGTTTACCAAAAGGTAGGACTCTTGTACTGCCTTTCACTCTGTACCAAAACAATGACAACAATCTCACAGAACAACTTCCTCTGAAACTCTTTAGACGTGTGGGGCTGCTGGCACTGAACTAACACATCGCTTAGCAGAACAGTAACGCTCTCTGGGTGCATTTACACACACTGCTTACAATCAGATTAACGTGACAGATTTCTGTTCTCACATATTAGGCCTACTGACATGACTCTAAGTAACCTACGGTAACATAATTTAATGTCTAGGGAAGATTGTTCTTAAAGGAATAGTTTGGTTTTATGTGTTATGTATTAGAGCACTTGTGCATGCAGTCCTCCCTTCGTGAAGGTTATACTTTTAGGTGGTGCAGATGGAGGATGATCTCATAGGTTAGTGATCGTGGTGATATTTCACTTCCTGATTACTAGATTCATTTTAAATGTAACCAGCCTCACTATTGTCTCATTATGTTTCACTATTGTAAATAACACTTAGGACACAGGCGTGTTTTGTCATTTGTGTGCATGAACAGGAGTTCCTGTTCAGATTAAGAGGGTTTCTGTCTCTCGTTTGACTCGTCTTGTTTTTTTTTCTATCTTTTTAATTTGAGTTTAAGATAAGTGTGCATATGTGGAGACAACCAAACTCATTTTACACACATACAAACAGCTTAAATGAGTTAGCAGAACTGTTGGCTTAAAGCAGGGGAAGCAAAAAAGACCTGGGCAGACATTAGGTCTCAGTACTGTTTTAGCTGTTCAGCTGATATCTGCCCATTTATGGTCATTAAGTGCAGTCAGATGATTAGACTAAATCTGTCACCTTTTGTATGTGAAGAAGGCTGTGATGCAGGTGTAGCCTACTTTCCACTTGAAACATTGAGAGAAAGAAATTAAACTCCCTGTCCTGCCCTGGATACTGGATCGCCCAACACTATCTGTGCTGTTTTGTGTATAAACAGTTTTATGGAGGTGTTTGTTCTGGAGGAGGTATGTTGTGGACCTTTCTAAGCTGTGTCAACATCCTGCAAAACGATTATACAGAAGAATCAGAAGCTCTTAATTTTAAACGTTCACGAGGACAGGACGATTTACTGTGGCAAACTATTCCTTTAAGATGGATCCATTGCAATTTTTAAAAAAAAAATCAGACTTCCTTTTGCTTTAATTGGGTTTTACCTGGTCTCTGTGTGTAAATGTGCTCGGAGTGGCCAAGGTTGGTCTGGGTGGATAAAGGCTGATTGGGAAAGCAGTCCGGACTCCTTGAACAATCAGTCAATTAACCAACAGCAACAGCAAAGCAGCTTGCCACTAATCAATCGTCATTGCATGCATGAGGTTGCTTCTTACAGCTGCCATTGATTCTGGTTTGATTTCTCACCACAGTGGTTGATTTTAATGACTGAACTCATCTTAGATTATTCTGCTGCTGCATTATTCACCAAAATATATATTTTCTTACTTTCTTTGGCCCAGATATGTCAGAAAGAAACCACCAAGGATTATATTTTTATCTGTTTCTAAGCCGTTAAGTACATTTATAAATGCAACTTTGTATACACTGTTTTTGTAGACTTGGTTCTTTCCCTTGGTGGGTACAAACATCTCATTATGTACAGGTTCAGAGAAAGGGTCTTCTAAAAGGCACGTCGCTCAGCCTTCCTCTGTCTCTTTGCACTTTTTTTTGTTGCGCTTTGAAGGTTTTCTGGGCTTTAGCCAGTTTTTTACCTTCGGTTTAAGTCAGAAGAACAAAAAAAGGGGGGATCACACAGACATATTCTCCAGAATACAGCATTTATTTACTGACCATTTTTGGCTATTTTTATTTTATTTTTTGTAATGTACTAATACAATCCACCTGATAGGTTTTTAACTTATAAATCAACTTAAAAACTCCAGTTCCTAAAATTAACACGGAGATGACCTTATTTAAAATGCTCTGTTAAATGTTTTCTAAATTTGTGATTCTTTTTAAATCATAAAGTGCTCAGCAAGGTTGTTTTTACTGAAGAATATCACCCACTTCTTCTGTAACATGTTTTGCCCTCAGTAAACTTCACTTCTATCTGTCAGGCAAGCAAAAACTGCAGAGAATGTTTGAAGGATTTAATTCTCCAAAAAAATATTTTTGTGTCTTCAGAAAGTTGTTTTAGATGCAGGTGCTGGAAATATTCTCCCCTTAATGTTTTCTGTTCAGTGTCTTCTAACATTTGGGCCCATACTAAGGATGAGAAACAATGTGTAAGACATTTTCACTACAACAAGGTGTTTTTTGTTTTTAAATGGGTGTGTGGTGACACGATAGTATAAATGGGTAAATGGGTCTCTTCAGACATTGCTAAGAACTTTTCTTAATGTCCCACTTTGTAAAAGGAGGCCTTATTTTGTTTGGACATGCTGATGGTTTCCTGCGGATGTTCCAAGTAGTCGGATCAGTCATTCCAATAGGGGTTGGGATTTAAGAGAGGAGGCTATTAAACACTGAATTCCTCAAACGGATCTTGTGAAACAGCATGGTAGCTGTGGTCAAACTGAACCAGTCATTGATGTACATATCAAAAGATCAGGAGTTTTGTGGCCTTCTCAGGGAGCTGTCTTGAGGCCCATGGCTCCCTCTGGTGGCTGATTTTGTAAACTGTCATCTTCCTCTGGCAGCGTCATCGTCATCCAGAGCCTCCTGTCGGTTCTGCTCAGGTGTCATAACCATCCTGCATTCCCATTCATGGCGTCTCACTAGGGTTTTTGTGTTTGTCCTCATCTCTGTGGCGCACTCACTGTGACAAAATAGAGCAAAAGACTATAAGACGAGCCAAAAATAAAACCGAATACAGTAATAAATTGTGTAGTTGGTTAAATGAATATAATGAAGTATTCAAATGAGAATTGAGCTTAATTACCTTCTCTATTTTCCTGTGAACACTGATGCAATCACTATTTCAGTGTAGGCCTGCAATATCAATTTTAAGATCTTGCTGTTAAGTAAAACTAAATCAGAATTTGGCTGAAAATATCAATTGTTCACAACAAAGAGCAAAAATAGTAAGTTTACTAGCTTAAAAAATGAGTCCAATTATATTAATTATCTAAATAAATAAGGATTAATCAGAAAATGTGGAACAATTGCATGATTTTTTTTTTTTTTTTTCATGCTACAAAGAACAGACAAACTGAAAAGTGGAGTTATTGAAAAGTCTTGTGTTCAATTTCTTCAGAAGATGAAAAGTCTTAGCTACAATTTATTTATTTTATTTTTTTTTTAAATAAAATCTCCATTTTAACCAACAATATTATTTATTTACTCAGTTCCATTTTTGACTCGTCTTATAGGCATTAACTTAATTTTGTCTGGTTTGGGCCGCCGTACATTTCTGCTAAAAACTCATCTCATCTCTGAACGTAACAAGTTTTCTTTATTTTCCTCGTCCTCGGGACATTTTAGGTTCACTCACATTCTCCTCCCGGTGTGTTTTTTGTCTTCCTTACCTTCTTGTGTCCTTTAACCTTGACCTCTTGCTGCTCTTCCTCTCTGCCTAGGGTCAGTATTGACCCGGCCAAACGGCAGTCGGCCAAAACAGGGCCTGCCAACCCTTCTACCCAGGGAGGAAAGACCCTTAGTAAGTCTTCTGCCCTCCAGTCTCTTTCAGCCTTTTCTTCTTTCCTTCCTTCTCATTATCTTCCATGTTTTTCTTTCTTTTCTTTTTTTTTTTTTCTTTTCAGCCTGTCCTCATGCCATTCATTTAAATATTCTTTCCTTCTTTCTTTTCTTGTCATGAGTCCACTAAGATTTTCGGCACATCCTCAGATTCACGTTTTTTCTTTCAGATTCAGGAGCGGAAGATATAGAGAGTTGTAGGAAGATGAAGATCTAGAGTAAGGGGCTGTTTCCATCCCTCAATCTCTCCTGAGACTAAAGTCTGAGTTTCAGACTTCCCTTCCTACATTGCCTCACCCCGCCTTGCCTCACTCTCCCCCCTCGGTCTTGTGATTTTTCACAGCCTCTCTGGCCGACCCAGGACCTGCTGTCAGTCCTGTCTGTTCGCTCGTCTTCTTGTTGTCGAGTCCCTCAAGCTGTCAGGAGTTTGGACTCTGTCCCTCCTCCACAACCCCGTCCTGTTTTCTGTTCTGCAGGCTGCAATGCATGCTGGGAGCCTGACACAGTACACCCATCCTGTCTGAAAAACGGGGAGATTACCGACTATTCACTTTTAATCTAATCTTGTCTTACAGTACAGACATTTTTTCTTGTTTGTAGTCGTTCAGCACCCTCCCAAAAAAAGTATTTTCTGGCAGTCATCACTTTGAGGGAAAGATCTTGCAGTAGGTCTAAATTTTTATTGCAATCCAGTAAATTTTCTTGTGAAATCAACCTGGTTAGTAGGAAGGAATCCCCTGCTTTATCTCGAGTCTTTGTTTGTACAAGTGAGGCTAGGAAATGAATCTGCAGATTATTCCTGTGTATAAGATGCGCAGGAACAGTAAAGAATTCAGAATGAATCCAGCGGTAAGCCAAAGAGGTCATTTTTGCTTTATGGAGGGGAAAAAACTGCACGTGAAACAAATTATGTAAAGAATTTTCTTCATTATACCTGCCATAGAAATACTTGTATGAGGACAAACAAGGAAGGCAAATTACTTCTGACTAATGCAGAAGATTTCATCGTGCTTTCCTTAAAATGTCCCAAATGTCGTCTCACTGCCAAGTTATCAGCTCGTCTTCTAGTTGGTAGGAGAGCCATTACAGAACCACACACATACACAAAGTCCTGTCTATGGCTCACGTTTGTGACTTAAAAATAGTTGGTGAGCTTTTTGTTCTGTCGATCAGAGTGAGCGCGCTTCTGCAGCGCTGCTGAACGTGCTGCAGCTTCAGTCACAGGGACAAACTGTGAAGGTTTGGTTTGGTTTTTAGAGCCTGAGCGTCATGTTGGAGGGAGCTTTTCCCTAAACAGTGCCTGTTTTCATGTGCGTCACACACACGGCTCGTATCAGGATTTCATCATCAGTTGTCTTCAATATATATATATATATATATATATATATATATATATATATATATATATATATATATATATATATATATATATATATATATATATATATATATATATATATATATATAAAATATAAATAAATAATAATTACTGTTAACCTTAGGAAAGGTTAAGCAAGCATTTCAGAAGCTGTTTTAAATGTAATTTTTAAAGTGATCAAATAATTTTGATAATTAGTCCAAATGCAAATAGACATTTTTAAAATGTCACGTACCAAGGTTTAAATTGTTAAATAGAAAGAATCGTGATGGGTCACGTGTTCTCTAACAGTGTATTTAAAAGGCTTAAACTGGGATTTTATATACATTTACTGTAAGATACATCGTCAAAGGATGTGTTTGCAGAGCAATAATCAACTTTCTTGTATTTTTTTTTTATTTTATTTTTTTTACCCCCCATTATCGTCCTGTCATCCTATAGGCCAGTGAAAAGATCTGCTTTTTTTAATTCTTTTTTTAGCTTTTTGTGCTGTTCAGATGTAGATTAGAATCTTTTTTTTTTTTTTTTGTTTGGTTTTTTGAGAGGCGAGAAAGTCCAGTCAAGTAGCGCTGCATCACTGCCTTCACTTCCTACCTCACCTGAATGTGGCCTGCAGGCTGCATCTCCTCTTATTTTGCTGCTGTTTTGCGTCGACACACCGCTGTCAAGCTTTTCTTTGTGTGTGCTCCTGTTGGCTTCAGTCTGGGACATGAACAGTCATCACTTCTTTGTTTGATTTCTTTATTTATTTTCCTCTCTCTTTCTCACAACTCTTTGTTGATTTCAATGGAAGTCAAAGCTTCCATTTCTTTTTCTGTTTTTTGGTGGTGGCTCTCGTCGTCGTTCAAGTATTCATCACATTCTCTCATTTTTAAATATGATTTTTCACTGGAAATGATCAAAAATGGTTGTCATGCAAGACCTACATCTTTTTTTTTGTTTCTTCTTTCCCCCCCCCGCCCTGACTCCTCCTCCCCGTCTGATCTTCTTTTACGCCCCAGAGTCTCCACCGAGTTTGAGAGAAACGGGAGACTTGAGGGCTCAAGGTGAGGTTACCTCCCCCGCGTTCAGTGTGTCTTCCCTTCCGAACGTACGCTTCAGTTTGTCTCCGTCTGCAGCATCATCCAATTTGCTCAATCCCCCTTCCCCCTGCATAGGAACCACTTTGTGCTTACTCCCTTCTGGGACGTTCGAATGTACTGTTGCATCTTTAAAGCCTCGTCTTTGAGTGTTTTTTGCTAAAATTATTGATTTTTTTTTTATTTATTTGATTTTTTTTTTTTTTTTTTTTGCATGGCACTGTATTTGTGAGCTACTTTTGTTAGCATGGCATGCTTCTTTATTTTGTCACTCCTGAAGCTCAAAGACTGCCGCCATGTGTCTAGCTCCAGTTTACATACAAGTTATTTTCCAGAGAATAAATATTTATATGTGGAAAAACCCAGAAACTTTTTAATCATCTGAATTATCATATTGGTTACAATGTAAATGAATTTGAAATGAATGAACATGAGAAATGAAAATTAAATTCAAAATGCAGTGATGGGAGAACAAAAACAGGTCAAAATATAGACGAACACTAGAACAGAACCATTTTTAATGCATACAGGATATATTTGCTTTTCACTGTTACCCAGTACTTACATTACTAACCCTAATATCTTTGAATTACAGACAATTTACAAGACTATGGTGGATATTTGTCTTTTAATCACAGCTTCATCCAGTGATTACTGTCCTTTATTGCTTAATCTGTTCCACTAGAGTCTTTTAATTAATACTCTCAAAAATATTTGACTGCTATAGTGTGTGTATATATATCGATCTATCGATCTATCTATCGATCATAGGGGCTTAACCAGTCTGGCATATTGGACAAATTATCTTTTATATGATTATAAAACTAAATAAATGACATTCAGTCACAGTTTGCGTGCCTCATCTTGACTCAATATTAAGGCAACACACTGGATATAAAACTGCAAAAAGATAGGATCCCAGATTTAGAAGTAATGTAAAGCAGACAAAAGTACGACTAATCTAAGTGTCTAATAAAAACAATGAGATGTAGGTCCTGAAGAAATGAGTCAAACATGAGCTCAGATTTAAGTTGTTTGCAGAAATCGCGGCAGTCTTCTGGGTTTTTCAGACTTGCTGCTCACTTTAAAACCACTGACAAAATGTAGTAAACGTGAAATATTTGATTTCAAAATGCCAACAAAGGTGAAAAAAGAATGATGATAGAAATTGTGTAGCATGAAATCTAAGCCTTCACACTTTATTTAAAGAAGCAAACCTCAATCTTAAGTCGTTTTTACTCCATTTCGTCAGTTTCACTACTTTTCAGCTTCATGCTGAGACTTAAATGATTTTTTTTTTTTGTGTTGCTTGTTTCCCTCATATAAAAATAAACAAACTGGGGCTAGAAGATCTCATGTGGAAATGCATCAGAGCTGTGTACAACATGATTTAATTTCAACTAATTCCTGCTGCTTCTGCCTGTTTTAAATATTTTTTCAAAATAAAATGTTTTTCTTTCAAATATATTCACAGATCCTGCTTTGTAAAATGCGGGAGGAATACTGTGTGAGACTAAAAACTGTCCTCCGTTTCTCTTTCTCCCAACAGTCGCCATGTACCTGGGGATCAAAAAGGGGAAAATAAAGACAGTAAACCCCGCTCCCTCAGATTCACTTGGAGTATGAGGACCACCAGCTCCATGGAGCCCTGCGATATCATGCGGGAGATTCGCAAGGTGCTCGACGCCAACAACTGCGACTACGAACAGCAAGAGAGTTTCCTGCTTCTTTGCGTCCATGGAGACGGGCGAGCTGAAAACCTGGTGCAGTGGGAGATGGAGGTTTGCAAGCTTCCCCGTCTCTCCCTCAATGGCGTCAGGTTCAAAAGGATATCCGGCTCATCCATCGCTTTCAAAAACATTGCTTCCAAAGTTGCCAATGAGTTAAAGCTATGAACAAAAGGGTTTAAAGTATACATATATATCTAGAAGTATTTAAGCTGTACAATCATCCAAGTAGCAGTTTCCAAATGTCTCCTTTTTCTAAACAAAACACAGAGTATGTATTGAATATTATAATGTATAGATTAAGGCTTTTGGCAATAATCACCGAATTACCTACTAATATCTCAGTCTGTTCTGACCGCACAGGGTCGACATTAATGAGTTGAATATGATTTGTCATGCTGTGAATGTGGACGAAAAAGCATTTCTGGTCTTATTTATTTCACCTTTTATTTTTCTCTCTCCTGGAAAAAGGAAAATGACGTAGCGTTCTGTTTTCAGTGTAAATAATGTACCTTACTTTGAAGATGGCTTCTCTGCAATACTCGTTTTGTTTTGTTTTTTTCTTCTCCTTTTGTATTTTGTTAAAAAGTAGAGATGATGGGGAGTCCATGTAAATGCCCACATGGTTAAGGGTCACTCATGTCTCAATTAAAGTGTCTGTCAACCTAAACCTTGAGTCTGATCAGTGTTGGGCTTGTTTCCAGCTTTATCTAAGTTACTTCTGATGTCAGTGCATGTTAGGACATCTCTGCTTGTAGTCATTCAGGTCTCAAAACAAAGTTTCCCCAACTTTGCCTCCAAAGTTTAAAAAAAAAAAAAAAAAAAAAATTACCTTGAAGTTTCTTCTACTACCAACTTCACTGTGAATTCAACGGTGCTTCCATCTGCACCAAGTCAGGGTTAAATTACATGTGGTGTTAGACATTAGCTCTGTTTTTGGAAACACTACTGCCAAGTCTCTCAGGATTCCAGTCTGATACTAGCTGAGGAGATTCATAGTGGAAACTGAGCTGTATTTAAGGAAACTTAAATCCTTCAGCTGACTCAATGGGTGCTGAAGTTATTAGGAAATGCATTTAAGGAAATTTGCAGCTTGTGCTTAAAGTTCATTTTGTAGGGAGTAAAAGTGCAACCAGAGTCACTTGAAAGCATCAGGCAACTAACCTTCCACTACATGTTTTCCTCATCTTGTGCAGCATTTAAAATGAATGTATAGCTCAGACTGATGCAAAGAGATCAGCGGCTCCCCTTAAAATGTGGCATTTAGCTACAGGCGTTTCCACAGCTACCAGGACTAGTATTAAATATTCCAAATATTTCATCAGTTTCACTGCAAGGATTACAAGCAGGCTTTGCTTGGAACAGAACAGTTTATTTGATGTCAGAACTTACAGGAACAGTTTCAACTTAAATACAAATCCCAGCTGTAATCGAGTGCATTCAAGGATGGAGTCAACCATTCAGAGTAGACTGTGGGTGAGGAATGGAGGAGAATTGGAGTTTTGGGAGGGATTTACTTCTGTGCGGGCATCAGGTCATCGATGGACTGTCCTTTCTCTAGCCTCTTTTCCATGTCCACCAGCAGCTTGACTCCATCGACCACCATCTGCACCAGCTCCACCTCAGAGAAGCCCAGCCTGTCAGCATTGGAAATGTCAAAGACACCACCCACAGCAGCAGTGTCCACACCACCTGATGGTGATGGTAAAGGAAAAGGGTTTTTTTAAAATGCAACTCAAACACACCTCACTAAAACTGACATTTGGAGCATTTCTAAACAAGGCTTTCTCATGTACTACTCAGTAAAATGCAACTTAATTGTGAAATATGAAAATGTGCTCAATGTAGTTTTCAATTTGACGAACACGCAAACCAGTTCCAGCAGTAGAAAGAAAAATAATAAAATTTTAAAAAGTCATGCTCACCAGTTCCACGTTTCTGCAGCCTCAGCTTCTTGAGAACTTCCTCAAACTTGGCATTTTTGCTCAAGTTTGGCAGCTTCACATGTACACCTGCACGCAGGCCGGTGCCCAGGTTAGACGGGCAGGTGAGGACGTAACCCAGGTGCTCATTCCACATGAATTCGTGGCTCCTCTCCTTGAACAGGCTCTCGATCTGCACAGATAAGAATATGGTCTTAGAGTCTTGCTAATGTGGACAGAAACTCTGCTAAAGATCAGTGATTAGAAACTTGGGGCTTTTCTACCAACCTTTGTGAGCCCGGTACAGAAGCGGGTAAACACTTCCTTCATGTTGCCTCCTTTCTGCATGGAGATCACACGCAAGTGGTCCTCTTCGTTCACCCACACCAGGAAGGTCTTGTTATCATTGTGCCTGTAGACAGGAAATACAATTTTAAGTCAAAATACCAGCGGAGAGATGTACATAATCCTGGTAGACAAACTGCATTAAAGATGAGCCGTTACCAGATGCCTCTGGCATCGGGCCAGTCGCGGGCCATCCCTGAGGCCAGCAGCAGAGGAGACACTGGCTTGTCAAACAGGAAGTGGTCGTCAATGAGCTGCTGCTGCTCTGCCTCAGTCATGTTCTTCAGGGCATAATACTTCCCCTTCAGATCTCCAGACAGAGAGGCCAGAGCTGCAGGGACAAGAGCCGGGATTTATGATAGATCTGAGACATGAAAAATTCACTATGACATTTGCGGACAAATTACTCTTAGGCTGCAGCTCCGGTCTGTGATAAACTGTTTGGAAAATAATGCTGAAAAACTGATCCAATTCCACACTGAGCTTTGGAAAATCAAATTAAGATAAAAAGATTTACTAATGTTTTTAGCATCAGAATAAATTGATCATAAGAGTGTAATCCACCTTTATTTCTGTGCTACATTTAAACAAACACTAGGGGGCATCTACTGCCTCACAAACGAGTCCACAAGCATGAGCAACGTGAATCACTGGTTTCAGGGCATAGAGTTATGTTGCTTTTATATAACAATCATCTGGCGGCAGGCCATCTCCATCTGTGTAGATCAGCTTAGTGACTTGCAGCAGAGTACAATCACTGTCACTAACCATCTTCTTTCAGTACAGAGGCCTCCTTACCTTCAATGGAAAGCTTTTCCACAGCACGTCTCTCTCCTCTGCTGCAGTGTGGTGGCAAACTGAAGCCGCGGATGCTGCGGCCTGTTCGGACCCTGGAGCTGAGCACGTAGTTGGGATCGAGATCATCACCACCCTTAGAGAGCAGAGTCACATTAGGCTCAGCTGAGATTCCAGAGTTAAATTCGACTTTGTTAAGCAATGGAAGAGCTGCGGTACCTTCAGGTTGTCTGAGTTGAGGTCAGTCTTGTGCTTGTCTGTGGGTTTGTATCCTCCATGTCGGTCCTCGATCACAGGGTCCAACAGGTCTTTGAAGACTTCGTATGTCTCCTCATCCCCAGCAACACAGCCCACAGTCATAATGAAGGGGTGGCCTGCACATGAAGCCAGCAGGGTCACAAGAGACCGTGGACAGCAATATACAAACAAACATCCTCACAAATTAAATGTGCTCTGTGTCGTCGGGGCGCAGACTGGGACTGTTACTGTACCAGGATTGTCAACCCCTGTCTGAATGACACCATCTATGGTGAAGCCGCTGGGTGTAGCCCTCTCTCTCAGCTTCTTGTACATGTCCTGGGTTAAAACCTTGGCCATGTGGTTGTTGTGCTGACTGAGATCTGGGTACTCATCCTCAGCTGACAGCCTCTTCAGGGTCAGCTTGACCATATTCTCAGAGCTAAACAGAGAAACAGTCTACAGGGTGAGGAGAGTTACCTGCCATACAGTTTACAGCTACCAGGTCATCCCAGTTCTCTGAAGGGTTAAAACTTCATTCGTGTTGTAGTCTTCAATACAGTAGAGAATTTAGCACATAATAAACTGAAAGCAGCAGGGATTATCAGCTGCATACATTATGTAACTCTGGTAATCTTTACACTTTGCTTTTAAGTTGTGCAATACTGGTCTGAAAATGGAAACCCATTTAGAGGAGAGTGGCAGGGTCTAATAGAATCAGTACTCCATATGTTTGTAAAAATTGGTAGAGTTTATCCCCTTAACAAGGTCACAGTGCAAAAAGCCTCCCCCTCACAGGAACAGGGAACACAAAGCACCGCTGAGACCATTACAGGCACTGGATCAGACAGAACAGATGGTGGTTTGGCTGAAAAGCTGCTTGGGATTTTTCTTTTTTTTTTTTCTTTTTTCTTTTTTAAATAAATACCTGGGTTATCAACCCCAGTCTGAATGACATCATCCAGAGTAAATCCACTGGGTGTTTCTTTGCTCCTCAGCCGCTCATACATAGCAGGAGTCAGAACCTTGGCCATATGATTGTTGTGTTTGCTGAGGTCCGGGTACTCCTGCTCGGAGGAGTATTTCATCTTCATCTGGTTGTGCGTGTTACCGAAAGGCATGGCTGATCCCTGGTCGGAGGACGGAAGGAAGAGACGGTGAAAAAAAAAAAAAAACCCAAACAAACCGCAAAATACCGAGAGTCAGGACTAAGTCTATAGCTGACATGCACATACAATGGGTGTTAGTTTCGGGGGAGGGGGTTAGCAGATAAACGATTCATCCCGCTGTGCAGCGAGTGTCCTGAGCTGCACAACACATGCACCACATCAGTTTTGTTAAGCATAATTGATCGTATTGTTTCTTTTTTTTAAATCACCTTAAAAATCCTCAAATGTTAATATTAGTTCCTGTAGTGAAAAGCGGACAAAAATCGCTTTCAATTTCATCGTAAAAGCTACTGAGATTTTGCCGGTGCGACCTAATTCTAAGTTAAACTGAGCGAAAATCTTACCTGTTGTCGAATTTGCGGATTATTACTATTACTACTGCCACCAGGGCTTGATACAAAGATCCCTATTTTCCTGACCGAGGAGCTCACAAACCACCAGCAGCGTCCCAGCAGCTCTCCAACCGGACAAAAGACTTGAGATGGTGATTTATAGCAGACGATCCTCCGCTCCCATTGGTCAGTATTTGTAGTCCATTCATTCAATTGGACGCGCTGATATTGCTCCAGCGAGGATTCCTTTTGTACGCTGGTATTTCACTCCTATTTCTGGTTTTTGTGGTCTTTACTGCATTTTTGCAGCAGTGAATTAAATTATTTATTACAAGTTCAGCTTTCCGGTTTCTAGTTTTAGACAAATTATCAGCACCTTTAAAAAACAGAATGCAACAGAGTGCAAATGAATACATAATAGCATATCTTTCTTTTTTCTTCTACTAAGGTAAAACTACAACCTTACATCCACTAGTTTAACTTACTGGTGATAACTGTTAATTTTTATTTTATTTTATTTTTTTTTACAATTATTCTATTTAATGTTAAGGAAATAATCGTACGGATGGTAAAATATATATATATATATATATATATATATATATATATATATATATATATTTTGCCAAAGGCGAAATTTGCAGATTCGCAAACCAACTGCACAAAATAAACATATCTGAATCTGCAGGTTTTCGGCAAAAGAGGTTTTTACTGATTGTTGCTGCTTTGTACACCGGGTTATCTTCCGGTTTCATCGATTCAACTTCCTCTGAAAACAACGCCACATGTGTGAGTGAGTGAATGAATGGATGTCACTGCTGAACATAGAGCGGCATTAAGAGCAGAATTGGTCCCCTTAAGTCTAATTTTTGCTTGTTTTGTCCAGCAGTCAAAGAGCACTACTTCTGAAGGAGGTAGGTGGAGAGCTTCCAACTGCTCCTTTTTTTTTCGCTAATAGCCGTTAGCCTGTTAAAACAGGTGCTAGCATCGCTAACGTTAGCATGTAAACCTTGAAACGAAAACTTCGTAAGTTAACTTATGTTTTCAGACGTTTTGCACTGTGGCCTTTTGCCAGTTCTGTGAAGTTACAATTTATGCCACTTTAAACACAAAACATTTCACATTAAATGCGACCCAAACATTTCCATGAACGTTAGTTTGCTCTGGTAATTAAAGTTAGCATCATTTACACAAAACGTATTCTCCATTGACTTGTCTTTTTCCTCATTTTACTATAAACAGAAATTAAATTAAGCCAAGAGGTAATATAACACGCTCTACTGCGCCTAATAGGCAAAGCCATAACAGTTTGTTTGACTCCAATACCAGAGAAAAAAAAGTTGTCTTTAAAACTAACTAACAAATAGAAGTATAACTGTAAAGTCATCTCACTGACATCTTCTCCATGTTTCTCCGATATAATTCTGTCCTTTTTTCCCTTGAAGGAGAAGCTGGTTAAAGTAGATCCACCGTCTCACTGTTCAGATGAACTAAAACAGTCGTTGGTCCTCAGGTTGATCGATACTAGATTTTATAAGTAACGATCAGTGCGCGTGACAATTCACGAGCAGCTCCGTCAATTAAAGTGTGACAGCGGCACAGTTGTTACCAAAGCAACAAGGAGCCTCGCATCAGCAGCAGAATACCTTTTCCGCTTGTTCGTAATGTGCAAAAAATGTTAAAAAGATAGTGTTTGCAAAACGATCAACCAGAATCTACAATGTCAAAATGGGAATGTATTAAGATTTGGCAATGCATATTAGTTTATACATCCTTTCCCCTCATGAGATGCTTGCAAACTAAATTGAACTCCAGATTGTAGGTAAAAACAAATTGTTATAAAAAAAAATCCCTTCACAGTGATGGCTTATCCTGATTTTAAAGTTGTAAGTTCAGTAAAATATGTCAAATTAGTGATCAACCCACTACATCAGTGTAATTGAAATAGTAAAAAGAAAAATGCCCTTTAAGTAGGTCCGTCTTCTTTTTGCAGAGTGGCCGTGCTCACGATGAGTTTTGTGGAGTACTCGGACTTCATTCAAGATGGGGATGTTGCCATCCTTTACCTGAGCCACAACAATGTGATGCCTGTCAAGGTGCAGCAGGGTGCCCAAACGCAGACACGCTATGGAGTCATTCGCCACTCCACAGACCTGATTGGTCAGCGTTACGGGTCAAAGGTGACCTGCAGCAAAGGATGGTTCCATGTGCTCCACCCAACGCCGGAGCTATGGACAGTTGCCCTGCCACACCGCACACAGATCCTCTACACCACAGACATCGCCTTCATTACCATGATGCTGGAGCTGAAGCCAGGGTCCATCGTGTGCGAGTCAGGTGAGGGTGGCATCATGGTGATGTCACGTGGATGGAAACCGTTCTAGAAAGGAAGGGTTATCAGTGTGTGTGTTTGCTTTAACAATATATTCCAAATACATAGAAAATCATAAAGAAATGTGATCTCAATTGATGTGAATGGTTTCAGTGCACTATTTTATTGGATTGCTATTTTTAATCTGTTTTAAAACAAATTTTATGTGCACTGGGTGTTTTATTGATGCTGGGACAAACTGGTCTGTTTGAATAAACAAGCGATTATCAAGCTCACTCACAGGTCTGTTCACTGCAGCTGTCAGATCAGTTATATTGGGTAGATTATGACCATCATCCCTCTTATACATTTAGCCTGCACTTTATGGTCTATGTGACATTTTGTAGGGCCACTGCTGGCTAAAAAGGTATCAGTGCTCATGCTTGAGCATAAAGTCAAGTCTTAAAGGTGGATGCTGCTGCTGATGCTGCCCCAGTCTGTCTGTCATCAAGCTGTTTTCTGTCATGATTTTATTAGCAAGTCAACCTATGTTCAACCTTTTAACCTGTGATTTTGGGATGTGCATGTCACTCCAAAAATATTATTCTGTATTCACAAGGGACTAATCAGCTGTTCTTTGAAGCTCCACTTGTTCTGTGTGGGGTTTTTTGGTAACGTGATACCCTAGTTTTGCTGACAGATTTAGCACTGGTTCTTTTTTGTTTACTTCCAAACAGATTTTTTGAGAACTTTAGTAGTCCCTCTTTGAGCTTTGCATGTCTCTCCTGTTAGTGTAGTGGCATCTACTCTTACCACACCTCATGTTAGGCAATCAGATGACTTGGGTACTAATATGTTCTTTCTAGTATTTGGCAAACAGATGACTGAATCCTCGTGGTAGTTTGCTGTACAGACAGGTTTTACATGTTTACAAGGTTGACTTGTAAAGCTCATGTCAAACACATGCTTATTATCCAACCTGTAGCTGGAGTGGGGTAATGCATGTGTCTTCTGTCAGACATTCATGAAATGGAGGCATAGATGTCATCCATTAGTAAGATCCAACATTCATTGGCTGAATTTTTATTTTTTCTCTCTTGTCTTTTTTTTTTTTTTTTTTTTTTAAGTGACCTGTGCAGCTTTGTTTGTTGTGAAAGTCATTAGAAAATGTTAAATTAAGCTCCAAGAAACTCTTAAATGTTAAAATGTTACATTGTTCAGGTAAGCTGTGAATCCTCTTTTTAGAATGTCTCACATGAGGATTTATAACAGATGTTTTTTTACGCTTACAGTGGCAAAGTTTGATTTGTTCCGTCCTGCATTTTTTAATTTAGTTTGGCCGCAAATCTTTTCTGTTGCAGCTTTTAAGTGTTGCCTAATTTGAATCACCCTGTTTACACCTTCGAGTTCCAGCCAGATGTTGTCACGTAAGGAACCTCAGCTGTTCATATTAAACATTATGGGATTGTTACAGATGTGCCTCTGAACATTCAGGCATTATGTAACCTGCAGTTTTAGTGTCATTCCCATTTTTTTTGTCCTCGGGGATTCCTCCAATCACTGCTTAGCCATCATTTCCATTTGTCTAATTGCAATCACCCAGAGTGTGTTATTGTGTTTGGCTATAGATTGCACTTTATCTTAGTCTGAAAGCAGAAAGGAGGGTAGGAGAAGACGTGTGCGTGTGGTGCAGTGCTTCATCATGCCAAGATAGAATAAAACAAAAGTCATCCCTTTAATTATTAAACAAATAAAGTTAGAATAGCAGATAAAACACATGGTTAAGGAAACTCCTGAATGATTATAGTTTTTTATGTGGGGCACTTGAGCATCATAGTGTGTCAATGAGGTGCAAATCAGCATTTCAGTGGTGACTCATGAATTTCAGCCTTACAGTCAACAACAACAGCGAGTATGTGCTGTGGAGACTTTTTGCCAGTGAGCTGTGTAAACAAGCAGAGATTGGAGGTGATAATTTTGCCGTTCTTGTGCTGACATGCTAAACCTGCTGAAGGAGCATTTATTCCTGTAGACGAGTCACCTTGAAGGCAAGCTGGTCTCCAAGGTTTGTAGGTAATGATTTCCTGTTGGCTTCATTTTCTTCACAGGTTTATCAGGCGTCATCAATCAGGTCCAGAGCACATAAAGTTGTCAAATATTTACTAAGGGTAACACCGTACATTCCAGAAGGTGGAACATCAAGTCAGGGTAACATTTAGTGCTTGGGCAAATGTGAGCCAAAACCTTCACTCCTTTTTTTAGTATTTACAAAGAGAGCACAGTGACATGATCGTGTGTAAGATGTGGAAACCCTGTTGCATATGCATTTTTTTTTTTTTTTTTTTAATTTCCTTTCTCAAGGTGCAAAATATAGGTTTGAGAATATTGGACTTTTGCAACATGCAATTTATTTTCAGTTAATTGCAGTGACACCAAAAAAAGCATGTCTTATTTTTTGCCCTTGATATTGAAATGAATCGACTGCAGATGTGTTTAGAAAACAGCAGAAACCTCTGTCAATCACCCATAAATCTAGCCACACCTATGATGGCTGTTTGGGGATTGCGCTCACATGCAACTTTGCCCCAGTGAGTAATTCTGGCCCTAAATGTTAGCAGTAAGTGCCAGTTAGCCCTGCACGTTGACGTTAGCCTGAAATTTTAGCCCAATGCTCAGTTCTAGTGCCCAGAATACACTCAACTGTGGGATGCTGGTGGTTGCTCCCTTCATGTCCTTCCAAACCATTTCTGTTGGATTAATCCCAAGACTTGACTTGGCCTTTGCAAAACACAATATTTATTCATCTTTGCCCATTCTTTAGCAGAACAACATTTGTTGTTTAGAAGTTAACATTTGAGAAATCCCAGAGTGGATTGGACACCTTGCTTGTACAGTGCTTTGGTTGGTTGCTAACAGTGGCCTTGATTTCAGACAGTGTGTCTGACTGTGGAGTGGAAAGTATTTCTAGATGATTTTTCCAGGCTGCATAAACAGCATTTTTCCAGAGGACCTCAGAAATGCGTCATCAAAAATATTTTTTGAGGATAAGTCTTTGAAAGATACATTTTCTTTACATAAAACAGGGTATCCACTTATCCCATTCACTGAAAATATCCAGCTCTGATTTTACCTTCCAGTTTACTGCTAATCGTTGATGTTCATATTATTTTCGTTACAGATGTGTATTTTCAGATCATTTACCTCAATAATTAAATCTGAAAGTACAATAAATACCTTTCCGTTGTATAATTGGGTTCTCTTTAGCTACTTGAAAGTCTGATTCCGTTTTAAGCTATATTCGTGCGCTTATATCTCGTATAAGACGACTCAAAGGGTCCAATGGAAGCTGGCCATTTTTAAACTTTACTCCTTTGTAATGATCACTCTCAACATTAGCCACAACATCCTCTTCCAGCTGGCTCTCAAGCAGCTTAACTAAAACATTTGGATTTGAGGGTCAATCACACATCACAAGTTAATGATCAGATGACATTTTCCTGTTGCTTTCACTTTCTAAATTGCTGGGAAGTTAAATTATGTGACCTCTGTCAGGGTTATGCATTTCATCTGGCCAGTAACCATGTTGTACTCGATATAGGAACAAGATGAGGAACAGTAAGCACTAATGACCTTCAGTTCAGGTCAGTTGTATTCCCACTCTCAGCCCCCTCCCCCACTCTGGCTTTATCACTACTTCCTCTTGTACGGTGGCTACCAGCTGACTTGACGCCTTGTTGTGGGAGGAGATTAGAGACATTGATATGATTCATTCCTTGAAGTCATGCATTGAAGCAAAACTCTCAGTTGGTAGCATGTACGGTCATGTAGGTATTTGTTTGTTTTCCCCAGTGGAGAAAAGATGGATGTGGTTGATTCTTACATGTTGCATTGTAAAACATGTCTGAATCTAAAACACTAAAGTTTTAGATTCCTAAAATTTAAAAGTGGCGTGCACCATGTGACAGTCTCCCACTTCCTAAAGAGGACAAGAGCTACATGTTTGATGTAGTACAGTGCATCTGGAAAGTATTTACAGCGTTTCACTTGTTCCACAATTTGTCAGCCTTAATCCAAATAGATTAATTTCATCTTCACTTCAAAACTCCTCTACAAAGAATACCCCATATTGACAAAGTGAAATTTATTAAAAATGAAAAACAAAAATCGATAAATCTGCATTGGAGGGGTTTTCTGTTTTGTCTGTATTATTCTAGGGTTTTTACCTTACCATATGAATTGCCTTGAGGGATCTGTTGTTGTGAGTTGGTACTGTGTAAATAAAATTTAACTGAATCAAACAGTGCATGTCGAAGGACAAACCAAGCCATGAAATCCAAGGAATTCTCTGTAAACCTCAGACAGGATTGTATCAAGGGACAGGTCTAAGGAAAAAAATTGCAGCACATTGGCCTCCATCATTTGTAAATGGAAGAAGTTTCGAACCATTAGGACCCCTCCTAGAGCTGCCCACCTGGCCAATCTGAGCGATCGTGGTAGAAGAGCCTTAGTCAGTGAGAGGACCAAAAACCCATGGCCACATTGACAGAGCTCCAGTGTTACTCTTGTTTTCTTTCTGCTCTCCACAATCAGGCCTGTATGGTAGAAGGGTTAGTTGGAAGCAACTCCTCAGTAGAAGGCACATGACAGCCCACAAAGAGTTTGCCAAAGGCACATGCAGGACTCTGAGACCATGAAAAAAAATTCTCTGGTCTGTCTAAAGCAGAAACAAAACTCTTTGGTCTGAATGCAAAGGGAAAAAAAGGGTCACGCTCATCCACTGGCCAATATCATCCCTGCAGTGAAGCACAGTGGTGGAACCATCATGCTGTTTTGTACAGAGACATCTTTGCTCCAGATGACCTGCCCCAGTGTGCGCTGGACTCTGAACTGGGTTGAAGGTTCATCTTCCAACAGGAAAATGACCCTAAGCAATCAGGCAAGATCAGAAAGGAGTGGCTTTGGGACCACTCTTTGAATGTCCTTGAGTCACCCTGCCAGTAGCAAGGCTTGAAGCTGATTGAACATCTCTGGAGAGTTCCAACCTGATGGTGTTTAAGAGGAATGGAAGAAACCTAAAAAAAAGTTTGCCAAAAATTTTGCGTCATACTCAAAAAGACTTGAGGTTGCAATTGCTGCTGCACCGAGCAAAGGTTGTGAATACTAATTTAATATTAATTGATATTAGTATCTAGTGTTTTTAGTTTGATTTATTTTTAATACATCATAGAATACCCATGATCCTTTTTGTCTCGTTAGCAGTGCTGCTCATGAACCGCAGGGAAATAACTCAACTTGTCTAAAATTTTGAACAAACATTCAAAAAAAGGAAGTCTGATGAATTTCCTCTTGGGGTTTTTTGGGAGGAATGTCAGTTTCAAATACTACACCCTTAGTACTAAAGAGCAATTTTAGCATGATAAACCTGAAGTGCAACAATAAACGTTGTAACCAGTAAAATCAGTGTAACATTGTGTGCAAATTAGAAATGTGATGGAGCTTTTTTAAAATCATTGAAATGCACTTTCTTGACTTATAGTAAAGATCAACTGTTTGTGTCCCAACACTTAGACAGAACATGACTCTTTGTTGTATCATTGTTACTCAGAATGGGCGTGAAAGCCTCACATTGGAAGGGTTTCTCACAGTTTTCACAGCATTTCTGTCTCCTGTAAATGCGTTGCGCTGCTTACACCTTTTCTTTTTCTTGTCGTAGGTAAAATTTGATCATCATTTCAGTGATAACTATTTATTTTTTCTGCTGTTCTGTGTAAAACCAGCTGCTTCTATATGTTCTGTTTTTAGATGCTTGTCCTGTTTTAGTGTGGTATCACATCATAACTCGAGTTTCCCTTTTTCAGTTTTTGGCTTATACTGAAACCAGGATTCCATAGTCACTATTATATTAAGTACTAAAGTGAGAAATAAGTGCACTCGGATGTTAAGTGGAGCAGTCCTCATCTCTGCAGTACCAGCACTCTCTCATTCTCAGTGTTTTAATTTGTCTCCATTTAAAGAGACACTTGTTATCAATTGTGGTCCTTTTCCAAATTTTCCAGACTTTGTGCACTCAGACGCTGCACTGATGATGAACGGTAATGCCAGTTTGTAATTAAAAACTCATTTTCTGGGTTTAATTTTGAATTTAGAAAGTTCCCATTAGTATGTGTGTATGTCAGACTTTGCTATCATTCTTCCCTTTTAATCAGGGTAACTATAATGGAAACTGAGCATGTCACTATCCTGGCATGAAGCCTGAGGTCCAGAGACTTTTAGTCACTGGCTGATGGTCTGAGTATGCAAATAGCATTTAGGTACTGTCTGAGCTCCACCGTAAACTCTGGTTTATAAACAAGTGTCTTACCAAAATGCTCTGCAGTGTTGCAGTGTGGTGCTGAAGTTTACGGTAAGAATATGTTGCATCATATGACCACCTAGATTTCTCATTGTTTTAGCATCTACAAGGTTTGCATCAGTAATGTTCTTGATTTCTGTCAGGGTTACATTGGTTTCAGTTAATAAAGCATTATCCAGCCTTTATAATAAATAGCACAGGGTGCATTATAAAGGCACAGGTTAGTCATATACTTGGAAATTCTTTGGGCAGACCATTACCAAAAAACAACAAATTGAGTTTGTTTGGGCAAACTGAATCAATACTGTGGTCATTATATCAGTGTGTGCTTTTGTTCCCTTTGACCAAAGTCTAACCTTAATTTAAATATCACTGAAATATTTGGTGTCTCTGAAACCTTCACTGAAGTTGCAAATGTACGAAATGGTTACAATAATGGAATTAACACAGTGTCAACAAAACGGTAAGGCAGTGACTCAGAATTTCCAGTTCAGTCTTTCTACAGAGACGATGACTAAGTTTTCATTTTCTGTAAATGAGGCAATGTAAGTCAAAAAAGCACGTCTGAACTACATGCTTTGTCAGCCCTGTACAGGGCTCGTTATTAAAGTTTCCCCAGCTTCCAATGTGGTCCAGTGTTTCCTGCTCCAGCCATTCCAGTTTTTCAATGTACTGTTTGCAGGCACAGACCAACCAATCCAGTAGTTTGAGCTTTGAGCAAGTCAAAGTGCTGCCGTTTGTTAAACACTGCCTTCTTTGTGACCACGCTAACAAAGGCGCTGGTGATGTAATGTCGAGAGAAGAAGGATGAGGGGTGGAGGATGGGATCTACTGGCCTCTGGCTGTGTTCCCGACACTCCTTGCCCCAACAAGTCACATGAAGAGTGGTGTCCTCCCTTTCACCCCCCCAACCTTCCCTGTAAAATCACAATCACTTGTGTCATTTGTTCACAAGCTGTAAATTAGTTGGCTTTGTTTAGGGCACAGCACAGGGCTGCTTCAGGGGGTGAAAAAGGCCTGCTCGGAAATGTAGCATCCACTTATCGTCCAGAGTAGACAGCAGACCAGTGTGAAAATGTGGGTGTGTGTTGTAGTAGGATCTGTGATCTGTTTCTGCTGACTGAGGATAGAGGACAGCATTTACTGTCCATTCTAAAATATTAGAATATTTAACCTGACATTTGTATCTGTATCTAGACTGGTTATTTAAAGGAAATCAGTGAGATTACTATAAATGCAACATCATGTGAAGTGTCGTCCAAGACCATTTCTTTAGCAGTGCTTTGTCCATACACAGAGGTGATGTTTGATAATACCTTAAGTCTGAATCTTTCTTGGTTATTTAGTTTGTGCCTGCTGACTTTTATTTTGAAATGGCCATTTCGTGTAGACTAAAGCGTTCTTCTCAGACGTTCTGTGTTTCACTCTGTGACCCTCGTTGTCTGTGGTTTTCTAGGTACAGGTAGTGGTTCCCTCTCCCACGCCATCCTGCGCACCATTGCCCCAACAGGTCACCTCCACACAGTGGAGTTCCACCAGCAGCGCGCAGAGAAGGTGGCCGAGGAGTTTAAGGAGCATCGCGTGGATCATCTGGTCACCGTCAGGAACCAGGATGTGTGCAAGGATGGGTTTGGAGTGACAGGGGTGGCAGATGCCGTCTTCCTTGACATCCCCAGCCCCTGGGATGCAGTGGGACATGCCAAAGTTGCTATGAAGAAGCACGGTAAGAGTGAGTGTGCGTGTGAGGGAGGAGGAGAGCTCTAATGAGCGTGTAGCAAGATGACTATCAAGTCAGGGTGTTTCAGCTAGCTCAGTCTACAAATTGTAAGGTTGAGCAATGATGGTTTGCATCATGGCTGACTGTAGGCTCATGCTCTATTTTTGGCCTGGTGTGTTTCTGTAACCTGGCATCAGCAGGAGACAGAGGTCTTCCCAGATAGCACACAGAAAGATTACAGGTGGAAAAAATGTAATTTCTTCGTTTTCTTTTGTCTATTTCTAATACAGCAGTGAAGTCATGATACTTTTTTTTCTGAGCAGCAATACTTATCTTTTAGGATGGACTACAAAGAGTAGTCATAAATGTTTATGGTGCTGTATCCATGTCACAGAGAATGAGGAGAAATCTCTGTGTGTGTGTGTGTGTGTGTGTGTGTGTGTGTGTGTGTGTGTGTGTGTGTGTGTGTGTGTGTGTGTGTGTGTGTGTGTGTGTGTGTGTGTGTGTGTGTGTGTGTGTGTGTGTGTGTGTGTGTGTGTGTGTGTGTGTGTGTGTGTGTGTGTGAAGTCTCTTGTTGTTCAGTTCTGTTCTTTTGTAGCCTGAATGTTTGTGTTTTAGTTTCCCTCCTGTGTCCCTGTTTCTGCACTCGGATGTCAGTCTTGTTGTACTGTTTGTTGATGTCTTTCAACCGTCAGTCTGAGCTATTATTCTCACCTTGGAGCTTTGTGTCAGTATTTAAACTGAAAAAAGGACTGGAAGTTTTTGAAAATGTGAGTGTAAAGGACAATGAGTGGATCTATTATGTAGTGCTTTACACATTAGCTTGGTAAGGGAAAGGTTTCGGGATCAATTCCAGCTGGAGATACAGATTCCTCCAAACTGTGAGCTGAGCTGCAGCTCATGTTTACCTGTTCTTCTTCACATAAATGTGCAAGAAATATTTTTCCGTTAAGTCTCACTGTGATCTAACTATATGCAGAAATTAGGAAAGAGGATCTGGATCCTGATAGTTAAGTACTTTGCTTTGTGTGTACATGTACTTGGTGTGTGTGTGTGTGTGCGTGTGTTGTCAGACAAATAATCAGCACCACCTGATGATGACTTTGGCGTGACTCGTCCTGGTGTTTCAGGAGCATGACTGTGACCGGGCACATTTTAAAATACCGGTCCATGAGTTTATCTCCCCCCGGCCGTGTCGCCACACTCTGCACTCCCAGAACAACCATCGATCCTGCTCTTCGGCTCTCATTAACCTTGCCCTTGTGGTATTTCATAGTAACAGGAGCACAATCCAAACTCTGCTAGTGAGCTACAAAGCACGTAGGCGTTTCGTTGACAACCAGGATCTGCAGCATGCCCGGGCATGTTGGCAGTTCACTGGGGTGACCAGTGCTTAGCGATAAATTCAAACTGCATGAGCTGTGTAGAGCCCACAAGATCTGCACCTTTAGCCCAATGACTTTTTAATTAATTTTTTTTTAAAGGGGTGGGGGTTATTGGAGAAGTATCACATTAATCTGAGAACACATTGGCCACATTCCTACCATGTCCTAATTATCTGTTTCAGAATCAGTGGGGTTCATGCATGAATTGGCTCTGAAAATGAGGAAATGACAGTAGGCTATACTGTTACTGTAGAACTCTACCGCCACCCTCCAGGAGACGATGCAGTTAAAGCCCATAATAGATTACCTTTATTTTCAGAAGAAGAAGAAATATGTTTGTTTAGTTCAGTTCAGTCTGTCGTGGTTATCTTGGTTTGCATGGCCTTTTGCTTCCATGCAGAGCAGTCGCAGCTGTTGTGATCAGCATCATGACCTGATGGTTACATTTGTAGAGGTTCACGCCAGGATACGGCAGGTCAACACAGAATCCGTTACATCTCAGGCTGATGGGTCGGCCCTGGTTCGACCAGAAAAACTTTCCATCCTGGTCACTGGCCAGTATATTTATACATCTCAGAATAATCCATTAGCACAGCCCAACAGAGAAAAGTAACACAGTGAGAAAGTATATTCTTTGCTTTATTGTTATTGTGCACAAATGCTGCCACAGAAATTATATAAACATTACTTAAAGATCTACTTTTGTGGACATGACAGTTCATATTTTGTTTACTGTAAAACACTTTAAGCCATAAACCATGGCTCTGTCCTCTGTAATGAGAATCTGTTGAGCTCTACATAGTTGCCCAAAGCAGGGACTGCAGGAGAGAAGCTCAGCGTGTACAAACCCAGATTGCCCTGAGAAAGTCACCTTGGCCAAAATACTCGAATACACTTGTGTAGGTGAACACTTGCTTAGCTTAGCTGCTACATCCTGGGTTTAAAATTTCAGCTGAGCATTGAAAACACAAACTGGAGCTGGTGTCAATATTTATTCTACTATTACAAGCACTGAAGTTTTCTTTCACAGTCACATTTAATTTAACATCTCAATCCAAGTCACAGTTAATATGCAGAAGATTAGTATTTTATGAATCTTAAAGCCAGAGTTCATGAATGATTTTACAAAGTAAGCCCAGTATGAGCAGGAATGCAGAGGGGACGAGGATGCTGCCCTGAAACTCTCCCACCACCTCTTTGACTCCCTTTTATGGTGCCACAGCTACATATTCCATCCATGAGCTGTTGGCCCTTGCATGCATATACGTGCATGCGCGCGCATACACACACAAAGATACAGATAAATAGAGTGCAGCCTTGTTGCAGAAGCAGTCCCATGACCATACAGGGTTATGCTGCAGGCAGAGAGCTGCTGGATGCGGCTCCACGAAGAAGGGTTTGGTTTACTTCCCACTGTTCAAACTGGGTTTTCCCCAGAACATCAATGCCCCAATATGTTCTAGCTAAACACAGAAAGATGTAATAGTAAACAAACTAACAAAGATAGAAGTAGAATGGGGTGTTGTGTGCTTGGTGATGGGGAGGCAGTCCCCAAGAGTGGAGGGTTTTCACACTCTCAAGCTCCCACATGAAGTGAAAGAGACGTGCTTTCTGCTGAGGCCATATCATAATTAATTAAAACACCAGATTTTTGATGGGATTATCATTTTCAGCTTCTGTCAAGATTAAACACTCATACATCATCTTCTGTTGAAAAGAGATTCTCCTTATATCTTCAGAACCTGCCTGAGAACTGCAGAGACTCGAGAAAAAAATAGCTGAGAGCGCGTTTTCTTTAGTGGACAGAGTATAAGACAAGGGGCAGGGAAATATTTCTCTTTTTTTCTCTCAAAGTTGTAATTCTCCTAATGTTTTGGCAAGCAGCCCGGCCCTGTGTTCAGCTGTTCCCTGAGAGGGATCCTGAATCCTATCAGAGCCCCCCCTCACAGACTTATGGGTGGTATTATGCAAGTATAAAGCAAACATGTCCCATGGACTCAGACACTCAAGAACCTTAAACTTTACAACTATGAATCAGTTTCGCACATATATTAAAGCCATTTGTGGGAGTACGGCTAATATTCGGGGCCCCTAATAACCATTTCAAACACCCTTGTATAATCATCAACCCAGCCCCTCCCTGTGTATTCACTGTGGTTTCCAGGAGACCGCTGTTTAATGTGTTGAATGTGTTTAATGCTGTCTCGAGGGAGACCGCTGGTTCTGTTGGCCAAAGGAACGACTAGTATCTCAATAATCCTGACGTCTCCTTCAGTGTTTACAGACACAACGGACTGCAGAATTGATCCTTTTATCGTCAGCCGTGTCCCTTGAGGTATCTCTCTGTAAAATCCAAAGTCAAAATGCAGTATTTTTTCCCCTTCTGGGTGTTAAGTGATTTTTAAAAACTGGCAACAGTAGCAAGTAAGAGCTGCAGAGGACGGCTGTAATCTGCTGGGCTACAAGTTATATTTAGGGAAACAGTGTAGGGTCACTCCTGTATATGTTGCATGAAATAACAAGTCAGTAATCAAAGAGGAAAATTTCCACAATAAATGTGTCTCTATTTATCTTTTTCTTTTGGTCTTTTTTTTGTTGTGACATCTGCATTCAGTGTAACCATCAGGTTAGACATTAGGTTTGTAACCAGAGCAGGTACTCTGCTAGTAGTGTATGTGGTGGTGGATCTGCCTGTTCTTTCTGTGCTACAATAAATGCTGTATAATGTAGTGCAAGAGCAGGTCTATAAGCATAATGTGACTGATCAACAACAGGTTACAGATGACAGAGAGCCACACTGCAGCCAGTGTGGCAGAACGTGTCACTTGAATGAAGGAAGCCTCTGCTTGTGATTACATGAGCAGCTCAATGAGAGACATCCAAACAGAGAATCTACAGATTTAGACTGAATGTGTTTCACTTGCTTGTCTTTGTGTCACCGTATTCATAGTTTGAAACATTAGTTGGTGTTGGTTTTAGAATAGTTTTTTATTTTCTCCATATTAAACCCCTATTAAGGCACTTAAGATTTTCACTCTAAGATGTTTACATTTGTTAACCCTAACCCCCGAGCAATGCAGCTGCATCGCTCAGAATCACATTCCTTGTGCTTCAGGACAGCCAGTGAGAGTTTTCTTGGCTGATCGCTCCAAACTCACGCTGCGATCACAGCAAGGATTCATTTGGAGACGAAAGGCCGTGGCCAGTAGGTGATCTGTGTTCATTAGAGCACCGGCTTATCCCCTGATGAGCTGCAAGCTGCAGCCTGGACCCTCAGCAGGTCACAGGACTGCTTTGTTAGGAAGGAAATATGCCTGGAAAGTGCTACGGGGTGTTTGGAAGGAAACAAATTATTAATAGAAGGTGTAGTATCATGGGGATCCCAGGGGTGAAACTTAAATGTCTTCTCGGTTCATATCAAGTCTACAAATCTGGTTTATGTTATGAATCTTCATTCAGGGATGTTTTTGAGGAGAATTGTTTTCAGACTGTAAACGTAGAACACTTTCTATACTTGGATGCTTTGAGAAAGATTTGATTTCCAGAAAGAGTGATGAAAATAACTCTAAAGATGATGCTGTGTAATGATTAGCAGATAAAGTCAGAATAAGATGGGAGCACAGATTAAGATGTGCAGAGATGTCTGCTACTGACATGCAACAGAAGGGTTGGGAGTAAATACAACCTGGCAGTTATGTCTGGCTGACGGTAATTATTGTTCAGTTTGCAGAGTAGCAGGTCAAAGATCTTACTTCAGACTATTGAAAATATGGATAGAAAACAGACTTTGTACCAGGACACTGGGGCGATGACAGCTCATTCCTGTTACTGCAACACGTTTTGAGATGCGAACCTGAATCTGGTGACGGTAACAAGAATGCTTTCTGCTGTCCTGATGATCACCTTACAGCTGATTACATGTGTCAAAAACTAGAACTCACACCCTGCTTTGAAATATTGGTTTTTGTCTTTTTAAAGACAAAAACGAACCTTATTTGGCCGTGACACTGACAAAATGGGGTTTTCGGGCTAAATTTAATGGTCATGTCAATGTTGACTCCAGCAGCAGTAATAAGAATGGGACAAACAGGAGTGAACACTGTGGATATCTTTCAAGAGCAGGAATTCTGACAGGACCGTAGAGGAGAGCTTTGAGTTTTATATATATGGGGAAAAACAAGTTACAGTAGCAGACACACTTGTTCAGCTGCACAGGAGATTACAGTTGGTTACTGAAAGTAGTGTTTTAGAAGCTAGACAGGAAGTGATGTCATGACTTTATTTTCAAAGCAGTGATTATGTTGCATTACCTTTTAAGACCTCTCTAAAATACATGAGCTGACCAATAGTGGCATAAGTTGGCAACAAAGAGCGCGTAAACGATTATGGTCACACATGGTCTTGATACTTTTTCGGGAGCTTCGTGTTTACTTGTGGGTTGTTTTCTGTTCTGCGTCTCCTGCAGGTGGTCGGCTGTGCTCCTTCTCTCCATGCATAGAGCAAGTTCAGAAAACATGCGAGGCGTTGCAGGATCAGGGCTTCGAAGACATCAGCACCACGGAGGTGCTGCTGAGAGAGCACGATGTCCGAACCGTCTCTCTGCCGCTGCCAGACTTCGGCCCTGATCCCGAAACCACAGAGGAGGCGACTCCCGCTGCTGCTCCGAACCACGCCTCCATCACACTGAAGACCACCACGCTGTCCAGAGAAATGCCCGGCCACACGGGGTACCTTACTTTTGCTACCAAACCAAGAACCTAAAGCTGGAGTGAGAGGGATTTCTCTGGAGCAGAGTTTATAATCCACCTCACTCTGGTGTCATTCCTAAGGCTCGGGTAATCCAGCAGGAGTACCAGGCTCCTCCCGTCCCTGCCTGGTACTGCAGCGCCGGAAGGATTTACAGTTTTGTGCGTTACATAATTTTGTGCTTCGTCAGTTGGCACCGGTTCGATGCTTTCATCAAGCAGGACTGAAAATGAATTGAAGAGCAATTTCATTTGAGAAGATTAAGATTTATAACTCTGAGATTATAGCTGATTATTTGGCTCTCCCTTTCATAAGAATTACAGACAACCTCTGCTTTTATTTGTTGGGGAAGAAGGAGCTTTATTTTCAATAAATACAATGATTGTGGGACAATATTTGTGTCATATTTCTGTTTTGAAGCAGAGAAGCTTTGAAGATTTGACATGTTGAAGTTTGATTTAACAGCATCAAACCACACGTGTGTTACATTTCAAACATAAACCGTGCTGCTACAGAGAATATTTCAAGTCTGTATGTTCCTGTTAAACTGCAGATTCCATCTGTTTGTTGAGTCTCACATACAAGGAAAAAAATCTGTCTGCAGTACTTCCTCCACACAGACACCTCCACCTGTCATAAACACCCTGAGTGATTGCTCCGTCAAATGCATCCATTGAGGTTTCCCCCTCCCCTGTTTGAAAGGAGAGATCCGGTGTACCAGGAAGTCATTACTGCTGTATTTAATTTAAACTCTGGGTGTTCTCATTTATCATCTCACAAAGGGCTTTTTGGTTTTTTTGCAAAGCATTAGCCGAATAGTGTCTCCAAACAAATGCTCTGTGCAGAAGGTACAGCCCCACTTTCAAAAACGTTAGAACGCCGTGTAAAATGTAAACTAAAAACAGAATGCAATGATTTGGAAATCTCAAAAACCCGTATATGCAATGTTGAGACATTTTACCTTTTCCTGAAAAATACTAGCTCATTTTAAATTAGCAACACATTTTTAAGTTGGGATGGGGGCAACAAAAACCTGGACAACTAAGGGATACTAAAAGGAAACGGTTAGAGAAACAGGTCAACTGGTAACAGGTCAGTAACATGATTGGTATGAAAAGAGCACCTTGGAGGCAGAGGTTCACCAATATTCAAAAAAGTGCATCTGTATTTTGTGGAACCACAGCAGAATGAAGTTTGTCAGCATAAAATCTTAAACACTTTAAATATCTCATTATCTGCAGTACAGTACACAATAGTTACAGATTCAGAGACTCTGGAGAAATCTCTGTGTGCAAGGCATGGGGCCAAAAGCCAGTATTCAATGCCCTCCAGGCCCAGCGGCACTGAAGTAAAAGCAGTCATGAGTGTGTCATTGAAATCACAGAATGGGCTCAGGAACACTTCCAGAAATCAGTGTCTGTGAACACTGTTCACTGTGCTGTCCACTAGGCAGGTTAAAGCTATGTCATGCAAAGAATAAGACGTGTGTGAAGATGATCAGGAAATGCCACAGCTTATTAAAACGTGGAAAAAATTTCTGTGGACTTTACACAGTAGTAAACATGTCCCTGCCCAACTTTTTTGGGACATTTCTACCATCAAATTCAAATTAGGCTAATCCTTTTCTGAAAATGGCTCAGTAAAAACTTTAATCCTTTATGTTTTCTATGTACCAGAATTGGTGTTGCAGATCTTTATGATCATATCTTGAAGCCACTTCATTTTGTAATCAGTGATTCAAAATGAATGACACCTGTTGGTGTGACAGGATGTTAACACAGGGTTAACAGTATAAACTTGGCCTACTGTGCTTTATTAAAAGTACTGGATGTCATAGTTTGATAAGTTAAGGTACACCATATAGACAACAGCATGTGGCCCCCTACACATTACACCTATCAGACCTTTTATGACATCGTGTTCTAAATTCATTGGCATTTATACGAGTTCCTTTCCCATTTGCAGTTATAATAGCTTCCACTCTTCTGGGAAGGCTTTCTACAAGATTTTGGAGTACGTCTGTGGGGAGTTTACGCCCATTCATCCAGAATCAGGTCAGACACCGATATTGGATAACAGGGCCCGGCTCACAATCTCCATTCTAGTTCATCCCAGAGGTGTTCAATGAGGTTGAGGTCGGGGCTCTTTGTGGGCCAGTCAAGTTCTTCCACACCAAACTCATCCACCCATGCTTTTATGGGCCTTGCTTTGTACATGAGGACACAGTCATGCTGGAATAAAAAAGGGCTTTCTTCAAACTCTACCCACAAGGCCGGAGCATAGAATTATCAAAAGTCTTTTTAAAGTGAAGCATTAAGACTTCCCATACAGGTTGCCTGCTTTATGCCGCTGCATCTGACGCCTGGCATTGTACTTGGTGATGTAAGGCTTACATGCCGCTCCTCGTGCCATGAAGCTCCCAGTGCACAGTGTTTGTGCTGATGTTAATGTCAGAGGAGGTAATCGGACGAGATGAAATACCTGAATACAGGGATAGAGAGATGGGGCTGGTACTCTCCAAACTTAAAAAAATATCATTATTATTGATCTGTTAACATTTATTGCCAGCATGGCACAAGGTCAAACATCAGTTTAGTAAAACTGTAAAGTAGAAGTGACTTTTCAGTACCTTGTCTGGCTTTTATTCCCACATCAGATGGGAGTGTGAAGGTAGAGGAAGTGAGTAACGCTGCCTGCTGAAAAGGTGGGTGTTAGAAGCTGATTCATTCTGTAAAATGTGATAGAGTCTGAGAAGGGAAGCTGCTTGGTGCTGATGGTGCAGTGTTGTCTTTTTTTTAAAGTTATTATTTCTCAGTTTTCTGTCTTTAGATGCAAATTCAAGAGCTAACATTTGTTCCCAAGTCCTTGCAAACAGTTGGTATCTAAGACACCAAAAAGAGAGTTTCATTCTCAAATGCACAGATGTACAGGGGTGAATCTTTTTCTAAGTCACCACTTTATGTTCTTTTATAAGTTCGGGTTATTAGGCGTGTTTCTTCAAGGAGTAACAGCTGGACTCACTGAACTGGACATGACTAGTTCTTGTGCGTTTTCAGCTGACTTGTCTGGCAAAGATTGACTTGATTAAACGTCGTAGTGTTGGTCGGTGAAATTCTGATATTGTATTTGTATGTTTCTTGATAGTAATGTATACTTGAGGCTTGCTTGCACATCACTGTATTCTAAACTCTTGAGATTTTTTGGCTTTCAGAGTTGAAAATTTGTCTCAAAAGATGACTTATGTGTTTGTAGCAGCAGGTGAAGCCTCTGTTTACCAAACTCAACATACTTTTATGATTTTTATACATTTAAACCATCATATTAATGAATGAACTGTGCTAAACTTTTCTTTTCAGAGCTGTTCTTATGGAAATATTCCAGGACCAGTTGCAAACCACAACACTAGCCTTCTTCTTTACATCCATAATACTGGGAAAATGTTTTGCCCGTTTAAAGCTAAAAACATTTTATAAAATACTTATTAATTATTTTGGGTATGTGCTTAATTTTGTTCTCACATGGGGAAAAAAAAGGGTTTTTTACTCGTCAGCTTTCAGAGCACTGGGTCATGTAATCGAAGCTGCCTCAACATTCAGCCGATCGACCCAGCTGCAGACCAACAGCAGCGGCTGCTCCAGAGGGTCTAATTCTCAGCTGAGACCGGGAATAGCAGCTCTGAGCTGCTGGAAATCCGCCCGATAATCAGCTTGTCTTCTGCCCTCCTGAGCCGGCAAATATCCAGGCCCGAAACCTCGCAGCCAGAGAGCGGGGGGAGCTGCACGAGACGAGGCGTCACGCGTCACGATCAGAGTGAGACGAGAGGGCGTTTCAGGCCTCTGATTAGGCAGGATAACGATGGCGAAGGAAGCCAAGTCAGAGTTTGCATTTTCAAGACTAAAATAACTGAGATTTTGTTTGAGGAAAGACTTTTACTTTAAACAGGTTTTTGTTAAATTAAAGGACCAATGAGACGAGCGATGACTTAATAGAGTTTGTTTTGATTCTCATTAGGTGAAATTTAAAGCTGTTTTAAAAATTAAACGTAAGTATAGACTTGATTTTTAGAAAGCTGCTTTATAACTGACTTAGACAGAATACATCAAAATAAAGAACTGATGCCTTTTTTCACTCCATCCCCATCTAGGTGGTGAAGTACTTCTTCACCATCTACAGATCTTCATGTTATATTCTATATAAAAAATACAGTCTGATATTATTTTTTTTAATGTTTTACTTGTATGTCAGCACTGCTTGTATTTGAGCATATGTGCTCTAAAGAAGCCTCTGTTCTTTTCTTTTAACCCTTTAATCCTGGCGGGACTAAAACAGAACGAGAGGGACAGGAGAAAAGTAGCGATGATTAGATTAGAGGCTGAAAAGAGTAAAGCTGTGCTGTCGCTCGTTGGTGCAAATAAACCTCTTACACAAAGGCTGCTGTCAAAACAGCAGCACAAATGGATTTTATCTGATCAATAACTGCATTTGTCGATGTCTGAGCCGTTTCTACGGTAGATGTGTTTCAATATTTATTTCAGAAAGATTAAGAGAAAATGGATCCGTTTCCAGTAATGAAATTAGCAGCAGATAATTCATGTGCTAAAGGTCAGAGGTCAGCAGAGCTGCAGTCCTGCCAGGAGGGACTGCACAAAGATGGACTGGAACATGATCTGCAGACTTGAGAGATTTTATACACACAAAAACACAGGATCAAGTAGAATCTACTGTAGAGGAGTTTGCATTAATGGAGAAAAATGTACTCAAATGTATTTATAAAGCAAGATTTTAAAGTTACAATATTTAAAAATGTAAAATTTTTTGTATATTTTTTCAAATAATTTATGTAGCTGCATAGAAACCTGTTTTGGACCTACTACTTATATTTATTTAATTATTAACTCATGAAATAATCTCTTTAGCCTAACTATGAAAATAATCTTCATTAAGAAAAATCCAGCAAAAACTTGTCACAGGACCTGAGAGATGCATTTGAACCTTCAGCTGATGCTTCTACTGTTCACTGAAGCCTCATCAGAAATGCTCTCAGTAGAAGGCTGAGATACGCCAAATTATACAAAAACTGGACTGAAAATCAGTGGCATCAGGTTTTATAATGTGATAAATCCAAATTAGAAAAATGTGAGAGTTTTGGTTCGAACTGTCGTGACCTGTCGTCTCAGTCTCACTTGACCGAGGAGGTACAACAGCACAGCGGGGGCTGAAGATCGGCCTCCCCAGAGCCTGAACCTGAACAATTTTGAAGCAGTATGATCATCCTGACAGAGAAGAGAACAAAAGACAGCCAGCAAAGAAGAGCTTTGACTGCCTGAAGAAGCCTGGAGAGCTAATCCTGAAGACTACTTAAAGAAATGTCATGAAGCATTTTAACACTTCTACTTTACAGTTTTACTGACCACATCATTCATGATCTTCAGAGGATGAATGCTGCTGCTTGTGTTGACTCGCCCAAATTGTCTACTGGTGCAACTTTAGGTGAGCAGATTCCGATTAAATCAGCGTTGTCTGGGCCATATCTCATTATATATCTTGTGCAGCTCATATTGTTGCTCTCTTTCTCGTTTGTCTTTTATCCGGTCACTCGGGGTAATATTTCCTATTTATTGTGGTGCAGTATAAGAAACAGCACACTGAGCCCTTGATCGTGTCATGCAGCAGTGATAAAGGTCTGTGACCCAGTTTCTCACACAGTGACGGTCAGCGAGGGACAAATGTTTCCATCCCAGCCTCCTCTGTGATCTAATTACTGTATGAAATATTGATGCAAAGCTTGTTCCAGTCATTTCCTACATTACAATTGATCAGTTTTAGTCGCTGTTTATTTATAAGCATGGAAATAAATAGGCATGAAATTATTCAGTTGCATAATCTGGTAACTTATTTATAACACAGCGTTGTTATAGTAATGCAAAAAAAAAGGCAGTATATTGCAGCTGCACCATGCGCATATAATGAATAATTTATTGATTTTCCATAAAGTGGAGCCATAACACTAACTGTAGGGATGCAAATGGTGTTTGTTTTTTGTTTTCAAAACCGTCTCCTGGAGCTTTTTGGAGGTTGTCTAGTAGAGGTAGAGTCGGTGTTGAAAGCTGCAGATACTGAATTCTGAAACCAACGATGTGTTTGCTTGTACTACATGTTTTATTTGGCCTCTCCGCAACCTGAACCTGCAGCCGATCTACTCTCTCTGTCAGCTGACCGGCTACCATGTGGAGCTCACACTGAACATAAACACCAAGGCCCGGCTCACTTTATCTACCAATGCTTCTTCAGCCTGAGGCATTGCAGAAAAGTACCAAAACTATAATAATTATTTGATGCCCCACTGATTTTGCAAGTTTGCTCTTACAAAGAAATAAACAGTCTCTTAATTTTTATAGTGTCATGAAGACAGAATATCAAAGCCCCAAACTACACAGGAGATTGTTAGTGATCTGAAGACAGTTGGACCAGGAGCAGAAAAAACTGCCTGAACTTGAGCCTTTACAAATCTTACCTGTACGTACAGGGTGGGCCATTTATATGGATACACCGTAATAAAATGGGAATGGTTGGTGATATTAAAGTCCTGTTTGTGGCACATTAGTATATGTGAGGGGGCAAACTCCTCAAGATGGGTGGTGACCATGGTGGCCATTTAGAAGTCGGCCATCTTGGATACAACTTTTGTTTTTTCAATAGGAAGAGGGCCATGTGACACATCAAACTTATTGGTAATGTCACAAGCACACCATTGTTTTTCTTGTGACATTACCAATAAGTTTGATGTGTCACATGGCCCTCTTCCTATTGAAAAAACAAAAGTTGTATCCAAGATGGCCGACTTCTAAATGGCCACCATGGTCACCACCCATCTTGAGGAGTTTGCCCCCTCACATATACTAATGTGCCACAAACAGGACTTTAATATCACCAACCATTCCCATTTTATTACGGTGTATCCATATAAATGGCCCACCCTGTACTTTATTTAAAAGACTGAAACAGAGAAAAGCAGTGGAACCTCTCTTGTTTTGACTTTTTAAAACTTACTTTAACTATCACTGTATCCTATCATATGCTATCTAGATGTCATGTGACTCCTCACATGACATCTAGCAGGGAATACTATTTCCAGAGATAGAGATAAAGTGGGATTTAGAGGATAGCGTCGCTGCTTTCGACCTTCCGCTGGGACAGCTTTTTTCCCCCCTTCCCTGGGAACCACGCTCATTAAAATTTACCACCACCCATCTTGCTGTGACCCTCCACCAGCATTACCGCAGCAGTCTGGACCGCAGCCAACCATTAAAGGTTTGGGGTCGCCCTCGAAGTGTGACAACAATGGAGGGTTAAGCAGCATTTGCCTGCAGCTTTACTCCTCTTCATTTAATTACAGAACTGTTGGCAATGATCCAACGGAGAAACTGGGCACTCATCAGTGGACACACTGGGCCCATTATGGGTCTGGGAAAACAGTAACCTAGAATACATGCGGTGTGACATATTTAAACTTTAATTCTCTGCCTGAATTTGTTGTTGTCTCTCCGGATAATCAGCAGTTGTGCGACCTCTGGAACATTTCCTGTCCTGAAATCTAAAAGTGCTCACAGGGAGAATCCACACCTGCAGATGAGTCGGCGTGCCTTGTGGGCAGCGTGTTAGGTCAGAGGCGAGGCTTTGTTCTGGCTCATGCTGACGTCACCGAGCCATCATCAGCTGAGTCTTTGTTACAGTGTCTGTGGTCCTGAGAGGGGCTCCTGTGTCCTGCAGAAACTCTGCATGGAGCTCTGAGAGGATTCACACGGCAGGAGATTAAAAATGTCTGATTCATTTTTAATAGCACGCTTGTGAACTCAGTTATATACGTCCTTTAAAACACAAGATATTGCACAATGAAATAATCAAAATAACATAAATATAATCAGTATTTATGTTATTTTCTGTTAAAAAAAAAACCCCACATGATTCCTACACCGAACGCGGTGTATAGTTTGCTACTTGGACCTCTGCGTCCTTGACCAAGGACAAGTAGCACTGCCTTCTTTAGACACATGCGCCACCTTCAAACATTTCTTTGTGGAGAAGGATCTGTATTGCAGCAGGATGGCTAATTTTTTATAATCAGGTAGGAGCCGTTGGAAAAGTACTGCGTCAGTCAGTATCTTATCTATGCCGAGTGTAAATATGAGGCTTGCCCTGTGCCTGGAAACAGAGTTCATACAAGAGCAGATATGGTGCATGAACGCAGCCTCTTATCTTTAATTACCTCTGCAGAGGTGACTGTGAGGAGTCGAGCCTGGCAAGGTGATTATAAATTGTACGTTCTCAGATCTGAGTTGCATTAAAGTTGCACTAATAGTAAATCAACAGACTTACATGGAGATATGACTTTGGAAAGTCGAAGTTAAAACAATAATGCAAATATCACTCAAATAAAATAAATTAACAAGAGTCGAATTAAAAGAAAAATGAACTTAAGCTGCTGGCAGTTTTACAGCATTTCCAAATGAACTAACTTGCATTTTATCACGAACATGTAAAGGTTTTAACAGCATCGCTTGATTGGCCGCTGCTGACATCACATGTGTAAAGGCTTTGTCATTGAAGAAGTTAAGGGTGATAAACGGGTGATAAATGGGGGAAAAGGACCAAGTGACCTGCATGTTGGCCCAGTTCCAGTCTATTCTCTGCACTGCTGGACTCTCGCTGACAGTCACAGGTTAGTCTGACTGAGCTCAACCTTGTGATAAGGAAACAGGATCACAGTTTTAAAGGGTGAAAGGCTTGTAGAGTGCTCGTAATAACTGGACATTCAATCTTGATGTAAAGCAGCTCTATTAACAGGATACTGGCAGCTTTAAAATGTCATGAACCTTGAAAATTTCTTGTCTGGTCTCTTTTACATGTTAAATGTTTCCATGTCCTTGCTGCCATTTGTGCTAGTCATGTGGTGCTGCCAGACAGCAAGTTAATCAAGATTGCATATAGTAAAATTTTACTAATTTGGCTAAGAGAATTAGTCTAAAGATGACAAAATGCTTTATAAAGCTGAGTGTATAATGTGTAAGGGCTACACAATATTGTGGCTCTAGTAATATAACATATAAATTAAATTTTTAATTGCCTGTGTTTTTAATTACACTGTAATATCAAGTATATAACAGCTGGGCTAACTGGACCCCAAAAACAAGCATTAAGTTGGCTCCGTCTGCATTCATTCGTTTTGTATTTACTAACAGAAAAGCATGTCGTGTTGGGTTGAGATCAGTTGGAATCCTATTTTGCCTTGAGAAACTGTTGGGTTGGTTTGCAGTATGCGTTGGGTCGTTATCCATTTGCACTGTAAAGGACTGTCTCGTCAGTTTCATTTGGCTGAATGTGAGCAGAGAGTGCGGCCCAGTACACTCACAATTCACCCTGCTGCTTGTATCAGCGGGTCACATCATCAATAAACACCAGAGAGTCTGTTCCACTGGCAGCCATACAAGCCCATGCCATAACATCGCCTCCACTGACGGATGATGTGGTATCTTTGGGATCATGAGCTGTTTCCCTGTTTCTCTCCTTCTCCTTACTGGTTCAAGTTTATCTCAGTTTCATTTCACCAAACTGCTTATTAGTCTTGTGTACAATTAATTTTGAGCCTCTAAAAAATTGGGGACTATTTTTATAAATAAGGATAAGTAGTAGCAAATTAATGGATGGATATTTAAAAAAATGACTGTATAGTTTAGATAATTTTACTTATTTTTTATTACAATTTTTTGTAATAAACGTGACTTTGCAGATAATACAGATCATTTAGACTGTATCAGAAATCAAAGTACTGATTTCTGCACGTTTGAAACTAAATGTGCTGAAGATCAGAGAGGTGCTTGATGCTAATTAGCTGGACTCAAGATTCCTGAGAGAGCGGTCTCAGTTGTGTTTCTTCTAGTTACAACAAAGCATTATGGAGGAACAGACAGGTTCAAAGATCAGGCTGCTAGATAAGCACTCTTGTGGAGTATATCTATAGAGAACATGAGACAGCGTTGTGCAGAGTAATCTACCTTTCTGCTTTAGTTCCCAGGTAGGGCACCATGATTGTATTTATAAGGCTTATAAGGGGATTATTCTGATAGAAAACCAGTCAGCCCTGCTTCAGAGAATAAAAACAAAATCCCTACTCCAACTGTTGGAGTTTCAAAATAGCTGTAAAAACATCTAACTTCATTCCTTTGCAGTGAACTGTGAATCTGATTTACACCTACAGTATTACAGGATCCAACCCGTTTCAGACTTACTGTCAGATCTATATTTTCCATGTCTATGAGTACGTGCTGCCTTTGAATGAGTCACTGTGTCATGGGATGCTGCAAACCACTGTGCTTCTCTCAGAAAATGGAAACATAGGGATGAGTGCTCTACTAAGGAAATGAATGCAGAGACAGCTGACAGCCGGCTAACAATAGAAACTTGTGCATTAAGCAGACATTTTATTCCTACAGAAGATTCCCACTGATAGGGAAAAAAACAGTATGCATCATAAACTAACAGATTTCTTGTGGAAACACTGCTACACTGTGAATCATAAAAGAGCTGGGAAACAGCTGCAGGCAATGATGGATATTTCAGTGGTGGGGGTTAAAGGGGAAACTGTAAAAAGGAATATATGTGTTGAACATTTATCCCTAGTTATTAAACAAATAAACAAAATGTCTTCAGATCAGTTCTTAATAGCAGGTGCTGTGGGTGTTTCTAATCCAAACTTTACAGTAAACTAATGTGCAAAAGACACAAAAGAGTGTTGTCTCCCCCCTCCTGCAGTGAGAGTAGTTGCAAAAACCAAGTTTCCTTCATCTGTCCCTTATTTTCTTCATTCAGCAGCTCCTCAAAGACCTCCTTCCATCTTGTCAATACACACTAGCTGCAAAGGATGTGCAGCTGCACTCTCTGTCCAGGCCTTTCCTCCTTAATGGCCAGGCTCACATTTGCCACCTCTCTCCTTCCTGTACGCCTAGCTTCCAAGTTCCAAGTTCCCCTCAACACTTCAGTTGTACTTTCACAAGCACCTGGTAACACAGAGCTAATGTTTAGATAAGCTATTTAAATTAGCTTGTTAGCATGATAATAGTTGCTATTCATTGTCTTCTTCTTCTTTTAGCTCGTCCCTTTAGGGGTCGCTACAGCAGATTATCTACCTCCATTTCACCGTATGGCTATCATCCTCTTCTGCCACCAGTTCTTTGGTGGCAGAACACAAATTACAAACCACAAAAGTGGAAAAGTGGATATAGCTACCATGACATCACTGTCTGGCTACTGAACTGTTACCCCTCAAGATAAATATTAATGCTGCCGCCATCTTAATTGCAATAAATAAAAAAGTACAATAACAGAAAAAAAAATCCAGATACAACAAGGAGGGACAGGCCTGACTGAAACTGAGCACTCACTGGCTAACAACTAGCAATTGACAAGTCATTAGCCAATGTACCTTTGATTTCATACCACAGATAATCCAAAATTTTCAAAATAGTCCTGAGTTTTTATGTAATATTAATCAAAATTGAATCAATAAGCCCATGAACTCAGCAGGAAACTGTTTACAGAGTCACATCTGAAAGCTGTTTTCCTACTGCCTGATGCGGGTATCAGGCATGTCCGCGCTGGCCTCAGTTTTCTCTGAAGCTACACCCATGTTTGAGACTGTCTATAAAACAACACTGTCTATAATGAACTTGTTGATACATTTTAGTCTGAAATAAAGTTGGGCTACCATGACTAAAAATAACACCTTCACCAAAGATCTTGTTTTGTGATTGCATAGGCCGACAGTGGTGCTTTGTCATACACAGAACGACAAGTTTTTTACAGACCTAGCATCACAGAGTGGAGAGTGGCAAAAAGGCAGTACTCCAGAAGCTAAGCAGTAAAACCATGAAACATTACATCTAGATGTTTATACCCACCTCAGCTCCACAAGGTTCAATTATGAATCAATACTGATGCAGTTAATAGATGGAGCTTTTAGGGGGGGTGTCCTTTAAAGATGATTACCAGTAAATGTGCCATTAAAGCCAGAAGTCTGACGACCAGGTAAAACTGATTCATTAGTACTACACAACAACCTGATTAGTCAGCACTTGCTGCATGTGAATTACAATTTATTGATCTAATTATATGTATAGGTTTCGTCCTTTTATTCATGCTACTATCTGCAGATTCCTCTCCTCCTGGCTGCTTGGCCCTGTTGGGGACAATGTGCATGTCATATAAAGTGTCCTGTAAGAAAAACACACATCAAGCTGGACTTTGAGACAGCAACAACAAAAAGAGAAGATGCATAAAGGCCAACATTAGTTTGCATTGTGCAGTGTGAACAAAGATAACAGAGGGCTAAATGAAACTTTGTCCTTGACTTGAGGACTTTTGTTTAGTGGTCAGTAAACATGATAGTGTTCTGTAGTTTGTGGGATTAAATGGATTGTCAGACTCACAACAATCCCTATTGTGTGCTTAATGCTTATTAATGTAACCCCCCCACCCCACAGTCAGCCTCATACAGACCGTAGACATGAAAGCTGATCACAAATTAATGTCTTATTTACAATCCTTTTTGATAGTTTCTTGGTATATATGGGGCAGTATCCTGTTGGCTCATTTTGCATGAATGTATTTGTTGCTTTAATGCTGATTATTTTTTTTCCTATTGATTGTCAGTGTGATCCATCCCCCTCTCCCCCACCCCCCAGCAGATGGCTCCCCCTCCTTGAGCCTGGTTCTGCTGAATGTTTCTTCCTGTCAAGAGGGAGTTTTTCCTTCCCACTGTCACCAAGTGCTTGCTTATAGCAGGTTGTTTTATTGTTGGGGTTTTCTCTGCAGTATTGTAGTGTACAGTATAAAGTGCCTCGAGGCGACTGCTGCTGTAATTCAGTGCTATATAAATAAAATTGGATTGAATTGAATATAATGAATGGGGCAGTAGTGCAGATTGGCTATACAGCAAGTCCTCCATGATGTAATGTCTGGCTACTTTGATGCCATCTTGTTAGCATTTTGTTTGATTAGTTGACCAGGTTTGGCTTTGCAAAGAAGAACGTTGATTTCTGGGAAGATTACATTCTCCCATATATTTCTAATTAGAAATTATTTAAGGTATGCATTTCCCTCTTAGCAAAAAATCTTTTCTACTCCTTTGCCTTTGCTTCCTCAGGCACACCCTTTCTGTGCTCTGTTTGACCTCAATACACATGTACACTTAATCCATTCACTTGCCATACCCATTTAGTTGTTGCTGCCCTGCCTACCACTCTTCCCTTTATTGATTCTTTTTTCTCCTCAGAGGAAAAACATCAGCCTTATTTTAACCAGACCTCCCTTTAAAGCAGTTTATTTCAGCCTCGTCTCACAGTGTATGAGTTTGTGTACCCACAAAAACGTTGGCTGGAAGAGCTTTAATATCACATTTCAATCACAAGACCGGCACGATCCCACACCTGATGACAGAAGCTGTGTAGAAGCTTTGTCCTGTTTTTTCTACTCTGTTATAAAATCGGTTTTATTGATATTGTAGGTCACCTGATACATATTCCCAACAATCATTAGCCAAAACGATGATGGTGTTCTTTAGTTTTACTTCCTCCTTTTCCATTCTCAGCTCACTGACAGTATTTAAATACAGAACAAACAGCTCCAGCTGCAAAAGGCAAGTCTCCCCTGCAGCATCTTATGAAACCATAAAGCATTAATGTCAGTGTTGGATGTAAGGGAACAGTGTGTGCTAGAATGCCAAAAGCAAAAGTCCTGTTAAAGGTGAGGGGATGTGGCACAATGATCGGCTGCCCCCTGCAGCTTGGACAGAGGCGTGCCTGCTTCATGCAGTTAACAGTACCTTGAAGATCTCTAGGTGGATTGCTTTCCCGGCTCTCCATCACATCAAACAGCACTTTACATTAGAGCTCATGCATCTGCATAAAATATGGCATCTCTCACACCCACTTATGCTATTTTTATCTGTGCATGTGGGAAAAAAAACATGGAAAATCCTGTGAAAGGGCCTTTTTGCACATAAGGGAAGATTTTTTTAGTGCAATCAATGCTCTGCAGAAGAGAAAGGTTGTGTATTCTTGATGGGGCTTGGAGTAAATAGCCACGTCTGTTTATATCTTGGTAATGGCACAGCTCAATACCCACAATGGTCTCTAAAACTGACATTTATGACACTGATTCCCGGCCTTCCTGCAAATCCCCATCGCGCTGCAATTTCGGACACCGCCAGTGCCTCTTTCTTGAATTGCAGATTTGGCTCAGAGTGGCTTGCAGATGTAATACGTGGGAGTGGAGACACACAATAATAACTGCGAGCCAAATACGGGGCAGCTGTGCTGGAGTGAGTGAATAATTCCTGCTGTTGCTGTGGCAACTAGCCAAATGTGGCCCTTTTTGCATCACTGTCCCATCAGGTGCCAGCCTTACAGCCACAGAGATGTAATCATTGAGATTTTACATATAAAGAACCAAACCGTGACTGAACATAAATTATGCTAACCAAGGGACGAATCAGAGGGAAAAAAAAGAGTTCCCAGCTGTTGTCCTGAACCGGAGCTGAGTGTTTATCTGATGAGGTTTCCAACAGAAACACATAACCAGCCCTGCAGGAGGCAGATGGGCCTCGGACTTGAGCCAGTATTTCCAGTCTGTTGAGGAGACGAAGCTGTAATGTTTTTTCCATTTCTCCTCCGACACCATCAGAGGCTCTGCAGACCATAGCCACATATTTGAAGATCATTTAATGCCACTCCACTTTGGTAACAGTTTATCCCAGTGGTCACGTGTGATATTGCAGTGAAGGCTGCAGTATGTCCCACTGTTGACACCCCCGAGTGCAAACACGGTCACTTTTAACTATTGCTCCTATGAATGATTAAAAATGACATATTATGAATGCCCAGGTTAGAGTTAGAGTTAGAGTTAGGTTTGGGGTTATCACAGATGATAACTTAGCCTTCAGTGGGTTAATGATTTAAATAAGTTACAGTTGGTGTGGGGAGAAAAGTTTACATTTAACAAAGTTAAAGTGAGTAACGTGCCTATTAAGAGAATGGTGGTTTATAATAGTTATTTATTTTCATGCTAGATTAGATTGTGTTTTTAATGATTTAATTAATTTACAATAATGAGGTGCTGTTTCTTCATACCAGCTGGATTTGTTAATGTTGCAAACGTTTAATCATCTTTGATGACTACAACAGAAGACTTGTTCGTTCAGTGTTTTTCAGTCATCAACAGATGCTTCATCTTTCCTTGTCACACACTTAAAATAAAAATACTAACAAGCGCTTTGAAGCTTTGAGTTGCTTTTTTTTGAGTGGTAACTAGCAGGGAAATCCAAGTGAAAACTGAGATGCCCGATAAAGATACCATGAAGTGATAACAAAGAATAAAAACATGGGGCATTTTTTTAATGATGGACACTGTGTGCAGCTATTTTTGCAGGTTCAAACATACAGTGTGCTCTCAATCCACAACACTGAACAGCATGTTCTGTCCTGCTGTGGTGGGTGCGTGATGCTGAGCAGCCGACTGAAGAACCTGCAGACGGTCCGAGGGGTGTGGACCCGAGACGGCATCAAGATCGCTCTTGACACCGCCGTCTCCATGAGTGATCCGTCCATAGTCGTGGACATCCTGAACATCATCAACCCCCAGCCATCTCTGTGGAAGCTGGACGTGTGCATGACCGTCCTTCCTCAGCTCGACAAACTGCTGCAGAGCAAGTATGAGAGCTACATAGTATATAATATAGCTACATATAAGTATATAATGTGTAAGGATAAGTCAACATTTACATTTCAGTCATTTTTTATTACACCACTGAAGAAATGAATGAAAATTTCACCAGCTAACAGTTGAAGGGTTTTCAGTGTGGTCAGGCGTTATACTACTTTTTAATCCTTCTACTGCACCGTAGGCAAATTTAAAAATGAGAAAACTGCAAAAAATGTTACCATACTGATGCTCAGCAATACAGATTACCAGCTCACTTTATTGTCTTATTGATCAGCCTGTGGTCAGGTATTTGCTGTTGATCAAAGTGTTGGGAAAAGGGTAATATTAGCTTTATCACATCCGGTGATTACTGAAAAATCCAGCAATTAATTTCTCACAGCGCTGTGCTTTTAACTGAGACGCTTCAGTTGCGTGCACCAAAGTAACAAAACAAATACAGGTTTTCTCTGTGTTTTGTAGATGGCTTATCGTGCCTTATCGTTAAACAAAAACTTTTAGGATCAGTGTGCAGTCACCAGTGCTAGACTAAATATTTAGCGGTAATTTAATTCTGTCTCCAGCTGCTGGTAATTCGTGCATCTGCCACACAGGGCCAACAGATTACAAACCATTTTATTTGAACCCCCTCCACCGAGTGTTATCATATTTTACACTAATTAATCTGGGCTTCTTTCGCCCATAAAGAGGCTCTGGGAGTATTACATAACACTCCTACTCTGTTTCTGCGCCGCTGCACAGCTGACGGCACCAGGGACCCTGCTGCATACTGCATGACATAACTCTCCACACTGTCCTCCTTCATTGCTGTATGTCTCTGTTTTCATCTACATTTACCCCCACAGGCGCTCTCTGCAGCTCTCTGCCTCCCTCCTTGTTCAAAGTGGGACTGTTTTAATATGGAAAGAAGCACGCAGCCGCTCAGTTTATTATAGGAATCTAGTGTTCGTCCTCAGGCTCTTCACCATCTTCTGGATAGCTCACATTTCTCAGGCTTCTTGTGTGTAGGCTTTTTCTGACTCATCCTGTTTTTGGTTTTCATCTGTTTTGGACTTTGTTTTCTTGATCTACTCTTCACTCTACAGAAAACACACTGACCTGCCCTTATCTCTACATTTATTTATGGTTCCTCCTCTGGATGCTCTCAGTTACATTTTTTGTTGTGGGGAAACTAGGCTGATATCAGCATGGCTGTAAAGCTAAAACTGAATCCACGTATACAGAGGTGTGTTTTTCAAATCTGCTTTTGTGTTCAAAAACATCTGCGTCCACATCAAACGCCGTCAATTCATGTCAGTGCATCAGGTGTCAATACCACCCTAATAAAGAATTGCTGGCCAATCAGAGGTCTACAAACACCAGTGCAGGAGACAAAGGTGTAAGATGTAATCTTAATTTTCTTTGTCCACACAGAAAGTGTCTAAAAATCTTCGCCAAGGTCTGCTCATAGTGACCTGAAACACAGTATACTCGTGGACAAAAGGAAAAGTACTTCAAACTAAGTTTAAGCTATTTGTTGTGAGTGATGCTGGAAACAGCTACCAACATGGTTTTATGTGTTCTAACTTCAGAGATGCTCTTCTGCATAACCAGGTTGTTTGAGTGGTTATTTGAGTTACTGTTGTCTTCCTACCAGCTTCAAGCAGTCTTCAAGCTTCAAGCAATTCTCCTCTGAGCTCTGGCATCAACAAGGCATTTCAGCAAACTCTAGAGATGATTGTGAGGAAAAATCCCCAAAGACCTGCAGCTTCCGAAACACTCAGACCAGCCTGTCTGGCACCAACAACCAATGCCACCTTAAAAGTCACTTAAATCATCTTTCTTCTCCCATCTAATGCTCAGTTTGAACTTCAGCAGGTCGTCTTCACCATGTCTACATGACTAAATTCTGCTGCCACGTGATTAGATGATTAAATGTGTATACTGTGTTTTCATATTAACATCGGATTTGTTTATTTCCACCAGCCACGAGTGACCAAAGATATAGAAATCAGCACACATAAGTGAACTGCTGTATTATTGCTGTGAGCCACACTACTGTATAATTAACTAAAATGAACTGTTATTTCAGCCCCGCTCTGCAGTTACTGATAACTGAAATTGCAGTCTGTGACATTCAGCTTTTTTCAACACAAACTCCCTACAGTGCGATTTATTTACTACACACAGGTCTCGCTTGTATATAAAATTTTAAGGCGTAGACATAATTACACCTTTTACACTTAAACAAGGGCTCAGTCATCTCGGCGCAGTTCATAGATGTTAAACGATGCTGTTTAAATCACCCTGAAATAATTAATACAGCACTGAACTGAACTGCTGTTTATAAAGCCTGAGTGGCCTTTAAGGATCATTACAGCCTCGGGAGTGTTGCTGTGGTGATTCAAGCTGCTGATGCAGTGAAGCATTTTGAGTGTTTATCACCCCCGTGCTAGAGATTATGCAATCAGCACAGCCTGACAGAGCCACAGCATCCCACTGCCTACTGTCATCAGCCCTGTGTGTGACTGCAGCCTCGCCCAGCTCAGGCCATAACACTGCCTTCACAACTGAGGGTGTGGCGTCCTCTAGTGGCCAGAAAGCGGGATAGGCACAAGCCACAAAACTCCCAGAAAGACACACCAGATTGACATAAAGGGACATGAAATGACCAAAAAGTGATACACACAGACACCCAAAGACCTGAAAACTACATAGAGATGTAAAAAAAAATCACAAACAAAACAACTGCAAATGAGAAAGTAACCACAAAGAGATCCAAATAAATCATAAGGACGTTCAAATTGTCAACAAAGTGAGACAAAATACAACAAACTGACCACAATAATATGAACAATTATTATTTAAAAAAAACACAAAGCTGAATAAGTTACTGTTGCGATTGGTCTACTTCTGTAACATTTGTCTCCCCTTCTGTTCCTTTGATTGTGCTGATCATTGTGATGGTTGACGGTGAAGCTGTAGTTTACTTTTTCAAGCTTATGAACACACAAACACCTAGTATCATTATAGTGTCATGAATCAATATGACTTTGAATTGTGTCATTTTGTGTTGCATCTGGCATTGTTGTCCAATTTATTGCTATTGTAAATGCAGAGTTGGAGAGAGGACTTGTTGAGAGAACTGTCCCTCATATACTACAGCTTGACAGCTGATTTATGCTTCTCTTTATGAGCATGATTTAAAATCTCTTAATCGTAAATCTTTGTCGTCTAAATGTTTTTAAATACATCTAACTGTGCACAGATCAGGGAAATCGACAATTTTTAGCAAGCGTGATAATATGATTTTGGATTTTGCTTCCAAAAACCTCAAACAAGCTCTGTTTTTATCCTCTGTATTTGTAAATCCCTGTGTAGGACGTCTTATTGTGTGGGCCCATTGTGACATAATCTGTACATGTAATGGAAATTATGTTTCTACATATGCTCTGTTCCTTTCAATAAGCCATAGTCTAGCTGTCTAACAATGCTCTGCATGTACCCGTGTCCACATTGGTCACAGCCTTTGCTACCCAGCACCACAAATAACTGCATGAAATTTGCACACAGTTATTGAAGCAAGTTTATTTGTGACCCCTCAACACAGATTACTCCCCCAGTGTGGACATGAATTGTGATCCGTTCAATGAAACAGTCATTTTTTCCCTTAGTTTTCTTCTTAAACATAAGATAACATAAGTATTTGTGCTTTTGGACCTCTTAAGGAGTCCTGACCCTGACTTAAGCAGCACTGCCTCATGCAACAAAATAAGCTCCATTATTATCTTCTTGTTTGCAGGAAAATTGCAGGTTTCCCCAGAGGAAGATGTATTACACCGTGACACACTGACAAGCTGCTCTGCCCAAAATAAACTTCAGGGTGAGATCAGGCCTTGGATTCAAGTAAATTATAGGTTTTTGTTCTTAATACAACACATTCATGTTGACATGAGTGAATCTTGAGTGCTGTATATGGGCTAACTTTTAGGATTAACCTTGTAGGAATATAGTGTTTGCTGCATATGACAGTTTAGGCTGGAAAAGATGTCCACCAGGCCTTTCGTGCAGCCACCTTCAGCTGCTGCTTATTTATGGGTCTCTCTGCATTCAGTTTTGTCTTCATTGACTGAGATCAGGTGACTCACCAGTTCATTGTCGATTCTCATTCCTTTGCCATGAGAAACTCTGGTAGTTTTGCAGTATGCTTTGGGTCATTATCCATTTTCAATGTAAGCGCTGTCCGATCAGTTTTGCATCATGTAGCTGAATCTGAGCAGAGAGAGTAGCCACTTGTGCTGCCATTTCATTATATTGAGAGTTCGAGCGAACTAACTTGAAAATTAATCTTATCTTCAGGATGGTTCTGATCACCGTGTTAGTTTTTGCAATCTGTAGTTTCTTTATTTGGACAAGAAGTTACTGTGCTCCCTTACTGGCTAATAAAAGCTGTATGGATGAAAAGCATAGACACATATACGTGCTAATTTGTGCTAAGTAACAAACTGCTAACATTTAAGGCACCACCTAAATTGGACAAGTTGTACCACACAGCAAGCTATAATGACTGTCAGATAACTGCACAAAAAAATGAAAAGAAGAAGGCAAAACAAGCATGAAAACAATGAGGTCGTCTAGTTTGGTGACAGATAGCGATTAGCTACAGCTGCCTGTGTTAGCACACCTGTTAGTTAAAACTCACACCCCTAACTCTAATATTTACATGGAATTATAATTAAATTCCCCCTGTGTCATTTCTGTGAAACGAAAACTATCCATAGAGCTATCTATTAATGGTTGTGATGGTAATTAGACAAGTGGTGGAGTGCTAAGGTGAAAAAGCAAACTAGGTTAGCCGAGCTGCATCTGTAGACTGTAGAGTTTATAGTTTAATATAACAAATCCTAGAATTTCATAAACCAAAACTGAGAACAAATTCCTCAAATGGTCTCTTAGTACAATTAGCCATGCAGCTAGCTGTTACATTTGTCCTATAATTGCATTTAACATACTCTAAAATGCACCAACAGTAACCATCAGGTACTCAAATGCTTTGTACTTTTAAATTATAGTTGTAGTTTATCAAGTTTTTATTCAGAACTGCCTAATGCCACTGAATTCTTAAATATATTAATAAGGGGAAACTATAAATTGCAGTTATAAACATTTAAAGAAATAGCCACATATTTTCAAAGCTATGTTTAGTAAGTTCGCATCATATTTTTGGTATTAACTGCAGCTGTGTCAAAAAAACAAACTGCTGATTCCACTGGCTCACATTTTTGGTCATGTCCATCAGTTTTAGCTATGCAAATCTGACTTTAACTAAATTAAAGGAGACTGAAACCAATTTACTGCAGTGTATATCCCTTCAGCGAGCAGTTTAGGGTTAGGGATGAATCTTCTTGTGAGTGAAAACAACTGCTAAATCCAATGTAAGCTAACCTCAGAGTCACTCAGTCTCCATTTGCTGCTGATTGAGGGCGGACGTGAGCTTGAGCTGGGAGTGACTCAGGGTGAAAGGTCAACTGATCCCCCACATGGGGAGTCTTTTTGACCGCCAGGCTGCCTCTGGGGAGACTGGAAAACGTGCTTGTGGTCTTGTCCTGGTCCTGTCATCGCCCCAATGTCATTATCACTTGAAAACTCCTAGAAATCTCTAAAGTGGACACTATGTTGGTTCAATAAGGTTGCTCATTTTTAGATCCATAATTTTTGTTCTTTCACTCTACTAGGGTTGCTTTGCATGAGTCACAGTTCAAAATGGTGCTTACTTATGTTGTACTGGGCTTTGGGTGCAGACCATCTGTTCATCTTCTGTCTGAAAGAAGAGTTTGTAAATAGTAGACTTGCTTCCATATAACAAAGCTTATGCGCAAGTCCAGTAAGGAAGATTGGAATTTATCATCTGTTTCCTGGGTTTACATCTGCTAGTCTGGTCTATACATGACTTCCACTTTCCCACGCTGTCAGACTAAATATTGACAACACTACTCTATTCTTGCCCAACTTCAGCATCCAGTTTAATTCTCAGTGCTCTTCTGTCATTATATCTTTCAGACTCTTATTCATTTAAGCCACCTCACCATGGTCACTCAGACCCCATTCAGACCTCCACCAACATCTAGACTCTAGGGGTCCTGTCCTAAATTCCTATCGCTGCTGGGATTCGGTTCTGCCATGATGAGTCAAAGGAGTTTAATAAATAGATTAGATTAGTTCATTCATTTCTATATTACAGTAAGTCATGATTAATTGTACCAAAAGACCTCTCCTTGAACTGCGATTCGAAAACACAAAGCTTTTTTGCTTATAGTGACTTTTTGTGCATGAGTTAACCTCATTATTTCTTCATTATTTAATCTCAGCATCCTCCTCCAACTGTGAGAGTAAATAGGAAAGAAAATGGGGGAAAGCGTAATGACCTTCTGTGAACTGCTGAAAACAGCACAATAATAATAAGCCTGAACATTGAATAGTGTTTGAGTGTCTTAAAGTGCCCTTTATCCATATTTATATTGTAATAATGTCACCTGGTCCAGTTAGGGCTGGACCAGGTGACCCTGAATCCTCTCTTAGTTATGCTGCAATAGGCATAGGCTGCCGGGGGATTCCCATGATGCATTGAATTTTTCCTTTTCAGTCACCTTTTTTCACTCACTATGTGTTAATAGACCTCTCTGCATTGAATCGTACTTGTTATTAATCTCTGTCTCTCTTCCACAGCATATCTTTATCCTGTCTTCCTTCGCAGCAGATGGCCCCGCCCCTCCCTGAGCCTGGTTCTGCCGGAGGTTTCTTCCTGTTAAAAGGGAGTTTTTCCTTCCCACTGTCGCCAAAGTGCTTGCTCATAGGGGGTCATTTGATTCTTGGGTTTTTCTCTATATGTATTATTGTAGGGTCTACCTTAGAATATAAAGGGCCTTGAGGCAACTATTGTTGTGATTTGGTGCTATATAAATAAAATTGAATTGAATTGAATTAATAATGTATCAAAAGTATAAAAATAATGTGACCTACACAAGGTGTCACTCGTGGTGATAAGTATTATTTTAACCTCAGTGTTACAGAGCTTTATAATGTGTAACCAGCTAATTGTTAAATATCTTTTGGCTAACTCGCAAAAATTAAAAAACACCCAAGAGGATAAAAAAAGGACAGATATTTCTCCCAGGAGCTGATGGAGACTAAAAACAGAGCCACAGTAAATAACTTACTCTTATAATTTATTTTACCCGGTGACCAAAAACATGTGACTAATGTGGCTCCAGTTTTTCTCAATGGCTGAATTAATGATAGTTTGAATTGAAGGATCAGTTGAGAACCCAATATGAATAACTAGACTGGTATGTGCATTTTCAGCTGCAAATTTCCATATTTGTTCTTTGGAGTAATATCTACTTAAAAGTGCAATGCAATTTACAAGCAGAGAATTTGAAGGCTATTTTTTTAATCCCTGCAGCATTACTATAAGACTCACCAGCCACTAGATTATTATAACATTGGACTGTAGCCTCTTTTGTGCTTAGCTGACAGGAGTGGCACCCGGTGTGGTCTTCTGCTGCTGTAGCCCATCTGCTTCAAGGTTTTTTGTGTTTTTTGATGCTCTTCTTCATACCCTGTTTGTAACAAGTGGTCATTTGAGTCGCTGGTGCATTCCTATCAGCTACAAGCAGTCTGGCTACCCAACAACCACATCACTTGCTCACTGTGTATTTTCTTGTTTGTTAAACTATAGAAGGATAGTTTAAAAAAAAAACTATAGAAGCATTGTGAAGTGTAAACTTTGAGAATCAGAGTTCATTTTTGCACACACTGCAATAACATCCCTGCATCTGCCACGTGTCCTGTCCTGTTCCCTCATGAGAAGGCACCGAATCTAACAACCGGCTCTGTATGGAAGCTAAAAATTTAATGCACATCGACAGCAGGGAGTGAGTTTTCAATGCGCGAGGTGTCTTTTTATCCAGTCTCCCTTGGCAATACTGTATGTATTCTTAAAATAACCCTGAGTAAGCATTTTAAAAGTTTGCAATCACCTTAAAGGAAACTTGCTATGGAAAGCTGCCAGATGCAACGAGGGGGGGAAAAAAAACACTAACAGAACACTGAACAAGACACACTGTCTTTATTTTGCAGTGGGAATACAAACTTGGGACACAACCATCCATGGAGCATTCACACAATGGGTTTTTTTGTTGTTTTTTTTCCAGTCAGTGTGCTTTTTGTACAAGCGCATTTTGGAGGAGAGACATCAAAAGCCTGTCACAATCAATTCAGTTAAAGGCGACTTCATGAGACACACATTTGGAAAAAACAAAACGCAGTCCCATTTTCACCACTTAAACACATTCCTGTCATAAGAAAGGCAAAGCATTAATGAACACACATGACTGATGAACTTTTAATAATAACTGTCTTTAAATATAAGTTTTGCAAAAGCTCAGGAAGGAACCTTGTTTTTACTTTTGGTGGGATTCTGTCATTTTCACATTTCACTTAAACGATCAGCCAAAGATTCATCAGCCTGCTATGTACTGCTGCTTGTGAAGCTTCATGTTTACCATCAAAATGTCAAACTGTATTAACTGTTCTGCTCAACAGCTAAAATTATTTCTCTGGTTTTTTTTTTTTTTCAGTCATGCTTTTAGTAGAGTAGAAGGCGAAGGTCAGGAGACGTGATGGAGAGGAATGTGTAAAGGAAGAACCTGTTAAATTTTGATGTGGATGGGACATGAGCCTTGGTGGAGGACTACTGTTGTGGTTATTCAATACACATTTACCCGATTTTTATCTAAAGAGTCGGCTCTGTCAGTATTTTAAATTAGAGCCTAATAATTTACAGGTTCCGTCCAAAGGTATAACCTCCAACCAGCACCTATAAAAGTCGCTAAAGCCCATTTCAGATAAGCACATCCTCCCCTTTAATCTCAGTGTAATCTACAGATGGGCACTCACATGATTACAACCACTGAAATTAAGGGAAAAAACTAAACTAAACAGAGGCATCAGCACACTGATGACTTGCACAGGCTTTTGGTCAACATGAAAAAGCACAGGCTGCCTACACGCAGGACCAGGAGGAATGCAAGCACAAGGTTTAAAGAGGCAAAGGAGAATGGCAGGAATGGGCCACTCAAATGGCACTGCAGAAGGAGATGCACTCCCAACACCGCAGCAGTATCTCTACACACTGGGGAGGAAGGTGTCTCTGCCACTGGGAGCACATTAATATAATAGTGACCTACGTCAGAATGACAGAACACCGTCACATTACTGGATTAAAGGTTACCCATCCCTTCTCATTTCTTTAATCTGAAAGCGTAAACACTGATTTTAGCTGGTGTGCTTTTGTGGCATCAAGTTAAAATGATCGATTATTGACTTGTAATGATCAGAAAAATAAATCAGTATGTTTGGTTACAGGTTTTTGTGAAATGTAGTTGCCTTAAGTCTCAAACTTTTGCTGGTGTAAATGGCTGCTGACCTTAAAAACTGTAACATAATGAAAACATTTTTGGCTGGTGCTCCCATCTTATTGAACATTACCCATTTCCACTTGATATGTCCTTAGTAAAATAAACTTTAGTACTATGAAATACAGAACATGACTACATTCACCTTAGGAAATTCAAACCTTGCAAACTTGCATCTGTGAGTAAGTCAGCCCGTTTGCTGTTTGGTGTAAATGCACTGTCCTGTAAAGGGACTGCCTCTGAATACCCACTGGAGCTGAATCTTTTAAACCCCTGTCTAATGGACTCCCAAGTTCAGATGCTCTGGATGACCCTGAGCTGCTTTTAGCAGTCCAGCAGTGTGTTGGGGTGAAACATAACAGAGCGTCTGTGTGGAGAAAACCAAAGCCTGGGCCCTGGTTCAAATTCATTTAATTCAAGCAGTCCATGTCTCATTCATATTTTTCATATTCAACTAAAGATCCCAAATAATAACATTAAAAAAAAGTGCTGTTTCTATATTAAGTGCAAAAAATAATACTTTGTAATTTAGATTTTAGTCAAGTAAAAATAGAAAAGACTGGAAACAAGATTTTGACATATAATCTGTCTGACTAGGAACAGTTTGTTTTTAAGCCACATCTATGTAATGGAGAAAGGAACTAGTTTTAATTAAAATATCTTGATACACACTTCCCTCTCTGATTTTGATCCGGTATTTTTCTTAGAATTACATGTACATGTACAACAGACGTGATGTGGAATTTGTAACATTTCATTATTTCTGTAGCATCATTGCAGTGATCCAGTACAAAACTTCAATTTTCAAAATATAAAATGAGCTCATAGTGGCGTTCGACATTATACCTTTAACTTCTTGTAAAGGTTTACACAGAAAAGTCTGTAACTAGCTGGTCATCCAAATTACAAGTCAAAAGTCACTTTCTGTTTCGAACTTGGGAACGAAAAACAACTTACAAAAAGCACGATTAGAATCGCATCCAAATTTACATACTGAAGTCATTTTTTAGCGTGCCGTAAGCCAACGAATGTACCGAAATAAACTAGTTGCATGTTTCTGAGGGAATATTAGAGGATGCGTCGCAGGACTCCACACCGGGCATAAATGTCCCATTATGCAATGCGGCAATGACGCTGCTGGACTGAGACCTGATATCAAAAACGCTTCAATTTAAGTGTTTAAATTTAAAAAGTTTTCAGTTTGCCAAGGATAAAATTATTTGTGCTCGGCTTACCTCAGATGAGGTTGGGTTACCATGACAACATGGCTCTCAGGAAGTGACATCCTACAAGCAGAGTAGTGTGTCCGAAAATATACTACTGACATGTGAAAGATTCCCAGTTAAACATGACAAAAGGAATGACACACAAATAATCGGCGTAGCACTATTTAGCTTCTAGCAGCAGCATGTAATGTATTTTTAAGCGTTGGTCAACAACTTTTATGTATATTTAAATGCTTTTGCATATAAATACCATGTTAACAGCAAACTACGCTCTGCCTCTGCTCATAAATACATTCTAATTATAACTAAAGCATGACCCATATCACTTTTTAACAATCCAACAAGCAATTCATGAAACCTAGTCGACAAAGTATTTGCACAAAAGCAAAACAGGCTTTATGGTGCTGGCAAGAATATGTCTCTGTTTTAAAGTAAGAATTCCTTCATATTCTGTGTTTTTGTCAACAAATCTTATGAAAAAAAAAAAGAAAAAATATAAACTATCCCAGTAAAAGAGTAACTTTCATGATCTCAGACAAATACACTGTGTATTTTGTATTTTCCCCACATTCACTCTTAGATGGAAAAAAACAAAGAACAGCCACAACATCCACTGCATAAACTAGTCCCCACACATGAACCTTCTACTTGTTTGGTAAAAAACTACAATGCCCGTGTGTTTTTGAGGAAATTAGACACATTTAATGAGCCTCGTTAAATGTATCTGTGTATGAACCAATTGGAGCGGAGCTGAGGGGCACCAAGATGCACAACATTATTAGTTTTGTTGAAAATCAAGAAAAAATTTCAATAAAATCTCTCCAGCTTTATCCTTTAAAGCCCTGCCATGTCACTTTAACGAAACATTCACACTCATGCAACATCACGATAGCCTAAAACACGTGAACCCTTGTACATTTTTGGTTCCTCTGCCATCTTTTAAACCTATAAAATGGATTTTCTCCTTAAAAAAATGTTCGTGTAAACAAAAACGCTGCGGCGCAGGCACCTCGACTTTAATGCGACAACTAATTTCACAATAATCAATTTGTAATACCTAAACCTAGCAGACCCATTGTACATATACAAAAAAAGCAGTTTTAGAAGTGTGAGAGCGATATTTGCAACCGGGGAACAACATCCATCGCAACAGAATCCTGCACTTCAGGACCACTATATAAATGTGTATGGCTTCCAAACACTCTGAGACAATGAGACAGGAACGATTTAAATACTTCTGTTTATAGCGTAAAACTTTGGATAAACTATTCAAAGAAACGTGTATAATACACTGATGCAGTGTCCTGCCAGGAACATACATCTGCATGTTACTGCCTACAAAAAACGTGAGCATAAGGTGTGTCTGGGTCGGTTTGGTCTGAGAGAGCATAAGGTTCGCCGTGAGAAAGCATCTGTTGCAACAACGGCCAGGCAGACTGGCTACGTTTAATGAACACTGTTTAATCTAATTTCCCCCCGCATGAGTCAGCTCACTACCCAGGAGGCCAAGCTGCAGGCTTTGTGCCAGAAAACTGCTTCCAGTAGCAGCTTCAAAGAGTTAGTAGGGCTGGTGAAGCTTCACTGAAACATGCTGGACCACATTCTCTGCAGCTGGGATGAACAACAACGCCCTAAAGACTTTAACTTTAATCACTGTGAGCAACTTGTTGCAGGGGAAACATTTGACCTTTTAGTGTGTGTGTGTGTGTGTGTGTGTTCAAACACAATCACACAGAGATCAGAGACTCTCAGTTGACGAGAAGTCGTGTGAGCCAAGAAATTCTGGAGACAGCTTTAGTCTTATTCAACCACCAATCAGATAAACTCTGAAAAGACTGCCTCTTTCTCTGCTGTCTGCTGAGGTATTTTTAATGAGCTGGCAGACGCATCTTCCACCTCAGGTGTCACCGTAAGGCAGAGGACCACCTAAATTATCAGAATTTTACACTGACTGATGCGCACACACACACACTGTGAAGAGAAATAGCGAAGTAGCAGCAAGCAAGTTGGGGATTTCTGCTGTCAAAGATCACAAAGTATGCCTAAAAACGCTTGCTACGAGCTGAGGAGCGATTCTTTCATTAGCTGCCTTTTCCTCCCGCTCAGGAACACCTTCACCATCGTCTCCTCGTCAGCTGATTTTTTTGAGGGGGTTAAGAGGGAAGGTGGGACCGGTCGTTCTGGTTTTCTCTGTTGATTTTCCTGCTAATGTCGCCTAAGTGCTGTCAGAGCACGAGAGCTGCTCCAGAAGCGTGGCTGTTTTGCAGCGTGAAATCATGACTCATGTCGCTTTGCCTGGTGAAAAGGAGCGTCATCGCTGTGTTACTACAAATGACTGACCGGAGCATTTTCAGGAATACATGCTGAATGCTTAAAAAGCGTTTCTGACAACTAGTGCATATTTCCGATGGTTATAATGACCAAGGTGCTCTCCATAAACACATTCGGAGCTTTAGTTTCCTCATTGTGCATTTCTATATTAAAAAAAAGAAAGAAAAAAGAGCTTGCTCTTTAATCAGCTGCTGCACTACAAGGCTGCTTTTACATAAACCGGGTCATAAGGAAGGGTCAAAATCAAGGCACACAGACTTCTGTACTAGTCCTTTCCCTCCCTCCTACTGTCTGCAGCAGAAGCAGCTTAGAGAAGTTTCTAGAAGGCTCTGTCGACTGCCATCACCGTCAATCCTCTACCTAACAGTACCCGACTGTCGGCCCTGTGCGCTTCAGCCTTGATGTGTCAATCCAGTGGATATCTTTGCCTCGCCATCCTCCCTTTCCTCTTCCTCTCCCCAGGGATCTCTCACAGTCTCTCCTCCATCCGGAGAAAGCAGTAGGTAGAAACAAACAAACAGAAAACAACTCAAACAGCAGCAGCGGTGACAAAATTTCTCCTCTGCCCCTCTATCTCTGGATTTAGACCTGATTCATTAATAGCCTGAAACGATCATACAGAATCAGAGCAAACGTGAAACATGTTACAGATGAACAGCTACGCAAGCGGCGAGGAGGTGGAGGGGTAACTTTCATCTCTTCAAACATCCCGTTCACAGCCGAGGGGATACTGCATCAACACTGACGTTTTGTTTGCCGCCCGATTTTGTGTTTGTGTTTTCAGGGAGCTGCCAGAGACTTGAAACACATGCTGGGGGGTCAACGAGGTCACACAGGGGTGGAGAGTCACTTAACATGGGCGGTGTAAACTCTCACCGTTCCCTCTCTAATTACATCTGTTTAAACACACACTCCCTGGCTTGTGAACATTTGTCACGTTTCACCTTCAAAAGCACATCACAGCAGATTAAATAGACACTGCTTTTCACTTTTCGTGATTACAATTTCTGAGTGAAACAAACAAACAAAAAAAAGGAATCGACCAATTTTTCTCACCCCAAATCAGCAGGTATCACACTCTGGACCAAGCCCAGCTCTTAGGGTAGCCATAGACGACTTTTCCTAATTAGGTCACGGTATTCAACACGTGCATCGGCTGTCTCCATTAGCAACTGACACTCTGATTAATCAGGCCAGACGGGGGAAACCACTGCTAAGCAATCCATCACACTGGGATAATTTATCAACATCAAGTGCAGTCTAGAGGATGTGACCACTTATACAGGCATTATTTAGTGCTTTGGCTTCGACAGCCACACGCCAAATGCAAAGACAACAAATAACAATTTGCGCGCATACACTCACACGCACACACAGGTACACACATACATGGGAGATTTTAAAAGATATCTCCAAATAGCACAAAGAGAATTTTCAAAGTGTTTCACAAAAGTAGTTCTGTGTTTATCTGCAGGGTCGGCCATGACAACCACGAAGTGATGAAAGAAAAAGCGCTGCTGCAGTGCATTCTAGGGATCTGAATTCATATTTACAGCCCGTGGAATGATAATGTACCAGTTTCTTTCCTTATTTTTTTATGTTTTTTTATTTTTTATTTTACACACATTATCAGCTCCTTTCGTTCCTGCAGCGTCCCATCGTGTTTTGGACTTAATTAATACTCCCACTCGTCTGTCTTCATGTCCAGGTAGTTGAGAATGTTCTGGGCAAACTTCACCGCCTGCTTGCGTGCCACCTTGGTTGTATCATCGCCTTGTGGGTCAACGGCGTCCAGCGCCAGCAGCTGTTTGGTAAGCAGCTCCTCCAAGATCATGTAGCTCTTGTCAACCCGCTTGCCGTCGAAGCCCAGGACCTGAGCCTGGAGTTCTGACAGGCTCCCCAGGACTTGCCACACAGCTCGATGTGATGGGTGCTCATTGGGGCCCGGCTGGCGGCGAGCTAGAGCCTCGCATAGGTCCAGGAACGTGATGACCGCCTGGACTTCCACCACAGCACGGCGACGGGCTTCTCTTATGCACGGGTTCTTCGCCGTGTCCACCTGGTCCAGTTGGGTGAGAAGACCCTGCAGCTCGGCTTTGGGTCTGAAGCTGAGGTCACCCATCGCACAGTGTCGTAGGACGCCCTCTCGCAGGTGCGAGATGTGAGCCCGCACGCCCTCGATCTCTCGGATGGAGTTGTTCTGCGCCAAGTCATACCTGTGAGGGTGGGGGCAGAGTCAGTGCTTCTCATGATCAAATCTGCAGAAAGAATGACTTGCTGGAGATTCAATCAATCTTGATATTGTAACTGTGAGTAGGCATCACTTTAGAAGCTAGAACCACAAAATTAGCTGCTTCTTTGGTAAACAAACACTGAAAACCAGTGTTAAAGTACAAGATCTATTTATGAAAACAAAAAAATGAACTAAATAAAAACCATGTACCTCATGTTCAAAAGTACTGAAACTGATGGGTCTAACAGTCAACAAACCGACATTGCTCATAATCAAGAATCTTGTAGCTACAATTTAGTAATCAGACAGAATTCCTCTGTTATACCTGCATAAGTATCTTCATAGTTTACATTAGAATCTTTTACATATAATTTCCTGAACACGTACCCACCCTTGGATCTTGGATGGGTAAAATGTGACTTTATTGGAGCAATATTTGTTCAGTTCGTCATCAATTCATCAATGAACGAACAATTAAAAAGCATCAATTCGGTGCTGCACTCATCTGCAGCTTCATCCTTTATGAGTGACGCCTACCTGCGTGTGTCGTCTCCTTCCCCCTCCAGGTCCAGATGTTTCAGCAGCCCGTTTATCTCCTCCACCACCTGTTTCCTGTAATTTCTGATCACTGCGTTCCCCGAAACATCCAGAGCGTCCAGCTCCACCTGCATCTCAGTCAGGATGCGTGACAGGTGGGCACAGCTGTCCCTCCCGCTCAGACCCATCAGCAGCGCCACCAGCTGGCTGCGGGCCACGCTCACCTTTACCATCACCTGGTTGATGCAGTTCACGGCCTCGTGGGTGTCTCCCGACAACGGCAGGGAGAGGGTCTGCTGCTGCGTGCGCCCTTCGATCACATCCTGTACAGCGCAGAGGCGCGTTAGCGCCCGGTAGCGTGCTTTGCGGAGCGGCACCCTCCCTTCGGTCTTGACCTGAGTGAGCCTCAGCACAAGCTCCTGCAGAGCGTCCACCAACTCGTCGTTGATCTCTGTCACCCCGCCTGCTCGCTGCGGAGCCACGACGCGCTCGTCCACCAGCTGCCGCGCCTCGTAGCTTAGCTGTTCGATGGCCAGCCGGGAAGGATGGGTGGCGTTCTCTTCTAGATAGCGCAGGAGTCCCTCCACCTCCTGAGCCGCCCTTTTTCGCGCCCCCTGCAGCTCTGGCTTGCCCTCTGTGTCCACCTGGTCCACATCCAGCAGCAGGCGGGTCAGCTCTCGCTCCAGACGCTTGTAGTCCCGATCGTTCTGAAGGCCGCTGAAGGTGCACACCTGCGGCCCCAGAGACGCCACCTCCTTCTGTATCTCGTACAGCCGCATCATGGCAGGGTGCTGCGGATGATATGCTGGCTGCTGCTGCTCCATCGGATGTTGTTGCTGCTGCTGTGGACCACCATGGTCCATCCGCTTCCCGCCATCAAAGGGCTTCCCAAACAGGCTGGAAAAAGAAAGCAGGAAAGGGAAGTCAGAACAATGAGCAACTGGGACAAACAGAGCCTCAGCAGACCGTATCAACAAGCCAACACAAACTCTGTAACCACATTCAGAGGCTGAAATCTTGAAGAAATCAAGAAGCATTTAGAACAACGTAGCAGGCTATAAATGCCCCTGGCCCTGTTCTCACACTAATTAGCATGTAAATAATGTGGCATTTGAGTTTTGCTCTATGGAAACAAGCACACGCCTGCAGTAGGATTGACCTTCTGACACAGCCAGGAAGGCTGTTATGAATCACTGGAGACTAACTCCCACTGGCTCACAAAAACAAAAAACGATGTATTGTTGCTTGGCAAATTTGCAGACACATTCTGTCATGTTTATATGTCAGAAAATTCTGCCTGGTGGCAAAAGTCATTAAACAGGATGACACTGCGTTTAGCATCAGCAATCCTGACAATGTGCTGCCTCATTTCTGTAAAACCTCACTTTGAAAACTGAGCCTGCAGGACCAGTTTGCAAAAAAGTCCATTTGTTCCTAATTTCTTGCAGCGTTTCAGTCAAACTGTAACTCTCTGAAGATTTTTCACAGCCGATGTCGTCTGACACGATGCCATAAAAACACATTTGAAAGGATTCATTAAACTCATTTTCTTGAGTATTCTCAAGAAAATGAGTTTAAAAGAATTGTACTGTCTCAAGATTTTGGCAATTGGTTTTTTAGATAGATTACTGTGCAAAACTCTTTGCACACCCCTCATTTCTTTATATTTTGCTTTCCAAGGTGCCAGACTTTCTTGCCATTTTTAAAAAGCGTTCTTGAGTAATAGTTCTCCAATAGTTGATGGTCTTTCAAAGTTTTTCTTTGGAAATTGGCTTTTTTTTACTAATTTTCAGTGGAGTCCTTGTACCTGACCATTTTCAGCCAAAATGGTGACAAATGGAGGACAAAAATGAAGTAGCAGGCCTAAAAAATTATCAGCAGCATCTGAAACTCAAGTCCTCAAGAAACAGGAAAAAAAAAAATCTAGCAAAGGCCTGACACGGGACCTGACATCTGGCCATTCAACTGAGTCATCCACTGAAGCCTCAACAGAAAGGGTCTCAGTAGGAGGCGACTTATAACCAAAAGGTTCCAGGAATAGGCCCATAAAAATAGAAAACAAATGAATAAAGCTTACAATTTACATTTTTCTGATCATATTCATCCACATGTTCAGACTGCTGGCAATGTGGCTGCCATTTTTACACTGCTCTGTGGAAATTTTATCATGTCCCCTTGCATTTGTGCCTCTACGATGGAGTTCCTACAGTGTCTCTAAACAGCAATGCTTTAAATCCACTTTCAGTTTTTCAAAGAGGACAGAGGCGTCGAAGTATGGCAAGTGGTGAGCGAAGTGGCAAGTTTCGGTGCGGCCAAGAAACTCTGCTCTAATCCTGCAGACGACTGCACAAGGGCCTAACCACAGTGTCGGTCATTTCTTCCCTCAGGATTGGAGAATATGGCCTCTTCTACTGTAACCAGAGCCCCAGCTCTCAGCACCAGCAATGATCCTTCACATGAAACTCAGGTAAATTTAGAAGTTCATGTTTCCTCACTGGAGGAAAACTCAAGAGCAAACAACACAAGCGGTCAGAACGAGAGAGAGCAATCTAAAAACATCAGCCAACATAAACAGACCAGAAGGGCCTGAGAGGATGATCCAGAAAGGGAGGCTGGCCAAATATAAATCAAATGAACATCAAGGTTGCTCTCCCGAACGAGCAAAGACATCGTGTCAAGGAGCTCAAAGACTGTGTCTACACACCTTTAACGTTCAGTAGTAACCTTTTTTTGCCAGGACTTGACAATAAACCCCCCCCCCAAACTGATGACATCATCCAAAATCCTCTATATTTAATCAAAGACTTCTTTATATTAAGAAACACAATCCCTGATCAGGCCAATGACAGCGCAGCTATAGACGAGAACAACTTCCCACATAATATACTCACACAAAATTCTGCCCTTACAACTGCAAGAAAACAAATGAGGTTAACCTACATTTAGTCTCGACAAGACAAACACCCACATGACAACCACTGGGAGCACTGCAGCCCGTTTCTATGAGATATATTGCCTGACGTGATCGTGATAAAGCTCTAATCCACGTTAAAAGACGGGATCCAGATTCCTTTGCAGTGCGACTGCCCATCGAGCTTTTTAATACCGAGCAGAAAATAAACGCAGCTGACCAACACCCAAAAAATTTGAAACAGTTCATAGCGCCTCCAGAGTGAATCTCCACAAAGGAAGATTTGGTCAGATGGCCTCATTAAATGTGTCACAGGTGCCTTGAGCTCTGGAATATATTCCCAGTTAGACACTTAGAAAAATGCCATTAAGATAGAAGCATCTGCCTTTTAGTTTAGGATTAATAACACGGCTCTCGTGAGGGTTGAAAAGATTAAATCATCTTTTGCGTTTAAAAAAAAAAGAAAAGAAGCTTTGCCAAACTCCGACGTGAAGATCTGCGGCTTTTCGTCCCTCTAAATAGATCATTTCTGGTTTGGTTGCGTATCTGATGACAACACAAAATTGGAAAGGTGAAATTACGTGAAAATAGCAGCCACATAAAAGACCGAAAGAGCAACTAATGATGATGTGTTTCAGCCCTCTTTGCTGCCTTTTCTTTCTGTAATCATTTTACTGTCTTGTTGCAGTTGTGCACGTCTTTAAGGTCATTTTGTACTTTTATTCCCATGAATGTGTCTATTTTAGACCTTCTGAGTCAATCTGCAACACCTGTGTGCACATCCACACAGATTTGCTTGTTTGTTTTTTTACTTACTGTGTTCTGTGGTTCTTTTTCCTTTCTTTTTCTGGTAGTTGTGTATTTTTATACTCTTGCTTTCTCTTGTAATAATTATGAGTTGCTCTACTGTAATTTTGTGGCCCTTTAAAGACATTCTGTGCATCTCAGTAGTTGTCATTTCAGATCATCTGCACGTCATCGGTCAGTTCCCGGGGGTCCTGCAAGTAATGGAGTACACAAAAGCAAAGCCTTGACAGCGGCTATGTACAAATCCATCACAGGCATGAACTGTTTGATTTCAGCCCTGTTCAAGATTTTGTATCTGTGTCTCTCTTCATAGCATCTTCATATCTCTGCAGATGTTTTGCATTTATTTGTGAAATCTTGGAGTCTTTCTAGCAACTCTGTACCAAATGTCATCTCTTTGTAGCAGTTATGTTTCACCTTATAGGCATTTGTGTCTCTCAGTTTTCTTTGGGTTTTTTTTTTTTTTTTTTTTTTTTTTAAGGATAAACTGAACTGTTCAAAAACTGCTTTCTGCTATAGACAATCACCCATTTAACCCCCCTGCTGTGATGTTATGCTAAGCACTAGAGCACACAGACATGAAAGGAAAGCTCTGCCAGCATGATTATTACATGTAAATACAGTAGCCGCAAGTATGATGTTTTGTTATCCAAAGCATCACTAAGGCTTATTAGCAATAGATAGGATTATGTATCAATGTTGTCTAAAGTACTTTTACGTAATAGGGCGAGGGGATGGGCATTTCCACAAGAGTGGATGAGCACATGCCGGGCCAGAGCTTACAAATCTGAGTATTTATTAGGATAATCTCAGCAAAATCCACTCCAGCATGGCAAACAGCCTGCCTTGTTTGAGCCAAGACAGACAAGGCTGATGTGGTGGTTGCAAAGCTAAGGGCAGGTTTGCCTCCCTCGTGGGAGGGAATCAGTCCTCCCTTCCCATGAGTCTCGCTGCATGAAGGCTGACCGAGCTGCAGGTGACACGCATGCAACACCTCCTGCTTATCTCCCAGATAAAGGCTTCGAGCTCCATCCCCGGCTGCCTGCATGCTTGCCGGTCCTCCTGCACGGCTTTGCGCATTATGTCACCGCAGAAAATCCCGTCCCGCCGCCTGCGTGCGAACGCATCTACCTCTGAGAGCCCATGTATGTTGCCGGAGCTACGCTACAAGAAGCACAGATACCACACCTCCAGATCTCGACAAAACGGCTCAAAGCATCTCCAGATGCTGTCAGCTGCATCCTTTCTCTCTCGTGCACACACGCACACATACACACACAGATAGATACATACACACACACAGCAGCAGCATTCCTCTCACCTTTTCAAAACCCCGAACACATTCGCGCACATTTTCACGGATGTCTGTTTCCATCAGCCAAATGCTGGGCGGCTCGTGCAGGAAAGAGGCATCCAAAGGGATAAAGCCGAAATCCGGAAGATCTCGATTCTCCTGCGGTCAGCTTCAGTATCCAGCGACTGACTGTGACTGACTGACTGCGGTCGGGCTGCTGTCGCCCCTCCCACAGCCTCTACCACCAGATTCCTTCCTCCGCTGCCCTTTAAAACAACTTAATTTAAAAATAAATATGCTACCAAGGACTCATGAAACGCTTAAATGGAAACAGCCATTACAAAAACCGGTTTACAGCAGACACTCCTCTGTGAATACCATTGTTAGTGTGTTAAGCTAGCTACTGATGATCACCTGACACAGCCACACCTCGGCCAAATAACTCTGGCTTTTCAGTGTGAATACATCAACACCGCCACCTCTCTTTAACAGTTTCGCTCTTACCTGCATAGCCAGCGTACAGCCATCGGAACTGTTGCGGAAAAGTGCGCACCTCCTGTGACTAAAGCTAAACATTAGCCTACCTAGCTACCTTCGAGTACTTACTTTACAGTTCGTGAGGATATGAACTAACACGGAGTTTGTGTTTCCTCGCTAATATTAAAGAGACGCCATTACATCAGTGTTTTATTGATGTTAACAAATAAGAAATACAAGTCGATGTTTAGTTATCGCACGACACGTATATACAAATGTAAAATAAATCGCATAATCGTGTTAATATTCGGATGAACAGCTTTACTATTTTTAACCTTGTGCAAATTTTGGTCGGCCAACAATAGGCGCGCTTCATTTGGTCGTGACTCCGTGTCGTTTACCGGTGCTAAGATAAACCCTGGCTTTGCTACTGTTTAACTTTTACTTTAGTCTATTTAACTTAGTTAACAAAAAAGATTGACGAGCATTATTTATTATGTAGTAAAAAAAAATCTAACAATCTAGCATCTCCAACAATTCAATAACCGAACGGAATAGGCATTCAGATACTTTGTGAGAGCAAAAGTACTAATACCGAAACCTATACAGATAATCCATGTGGTGTTCAAGTTTAATTAGACAATAATGATATTCATCAAGCTACGTTTAGCCCTGCTCAACTTCGTCTGCTCCAAGCAGGACCCAGGCAAACCTCCTCCTCCTCCTCCTCAGCCTGTTATCCTCAGCTCAGCTCCCCTCTACACCTGACTCTGCTGTAAAAATGCAACATTTACCACTGAAATATAATTATTAGAAGAAATATAGTATATAAATACAGTATTAGAAATATAGCATTAGAAGTAGTAAACAATAAAATAATAATAATAACAATAACAATAATAATAACAATAAAAATACATAGGAAGGGCTGCAGCTAAGGAAAAATAAATAGAGTGGGGATTTTGGCTCCATGGTGACTGGATTTATATATTCCTAACATCTAATTTGGTTGACATCTGTTTGTTTTTTTTTTCTTTTAATCCTACAGCCAGTTTTTTTCATTTCGTTTATTTTTTAATGAGGAAACAAATGTGACTTAAGCTTAAACAAATAAACAAATAGACAACATAGACATATATTTATTCCCCACATTTGTGTTCATGCTTTTTCTGTAGTCTTACATTTAAAGAATATCCTTAACTGACAAGAAACCTTTCGACCCTTCATTGCGAAATGTTTTCTGTTGTCGTTTTTAAGTGAATCCGGGATTTACCGGTGAGATTGCCGAGCGCATCCATGCGCCTTGTTGGGCTCACGTGACCAAATGGCAGCCAGCGCACACAGAAGGGCACGAGCTTAGTGAAAGTTTGGTTGTGTCCTCGAGCTCAGTCCTGTGCTGTTTAATGGTTTTTAGCGTGATTTGTTTTATTTAGGTCGCCGTTTTTAGTCGGTTACTAAAAATGGCCGCCAGGACAGCTGCAGCTGCGAGACGGTCGACATGGAGGAGCTTCTGTCCTTTCAGTCTCCGCTTATCTGCAGGTAGCAGTCGGCTGTGCAGCTCCAAACAGGCAACCCAGAAGGACAAGCCAGTAAAGGTTTGTATAATGACAATTTATTACATTTATACACTGTTTAAAGGGCTGCCATTTGATAGCTATAGACGGCTGTTGTTGTTGTTGACGATCACGTGTGGCGCCATTTTTTTTATGCCCACATTAAAGACGTGTGTACAAAATAAGCTGATTTTTTTTTAAAACGTTGCAGGAAATAAAGTGTTGTTCACAAAAATATATTGCAGTGCTTTAGACATTATTAGGGTTAAATCGGTGTTACGACGTCTGTTTTAATGATACAGTTATAGTATAAGTATTTGTAGGAAAATAATGGAGAACAATTTAAAATATTATGGTTTAAAGTTATATTTTAAGACCTAAAGTTTCCAGCAATACATCTTCTTAGATTTCATTTTTTTAACCGTTTCAAAATTACATGCATTTGTTGGAGTTTGTGACTGCAGACGTTTAATAATAACTGTTTAATAATATAGTGTTTCTTTAAAAATGTAAATACATCTACTTTACATATAAACGTGCATTGATATGCCTGTCAGTAATCAGACTGAATTTGCTGACACAATGTTTTGCATTTGGATTGTTTTACCTCTGTTTTCGTCTCTTAGCCCTGGAGCGTTTTTTATTCCTCGCTGCTCTTTCCATCTTGAAGTCTGCTGGGTAATGATAAGCTGTCTGGTGTAGGTCACTTTTCATTTAAAGCCACGTGATGTGCATCTGCTGTGTGGAGTTTCAGTCTTTAGCAGACTGTCTTTAAACTTGAGTTCCAGATGATAGCTGCCCGGTGCATTTCTCATCAGTGCGGATGTGGCTGCGTTGGTGATGCTAACTTTGCATGTGGAATTCAAACTACATGGTATTTGTGTCTGATGAGCTCATCGCTGTCATATGGGGTTTGCATAGGTGAAATTTGGGACATCTTCAGCCTTCTGACTGTTGTCACCTGCAATTCCACGCTCAACTTTTGTGTTAACACCCTGTATCTTTCCCACTAAGTTATTTTTGTGCGGATACTGTGCTGTCTGAACCAATCATTACAGTAGTTTCTTCTTTTTTTACATAGAGATCTACATATAGACCAGAACCCAGCTCCACACATGACTGGGTCGGTCCACCAAACCCGCTCTCCAACCTACGGCCAATTATTTACCACATCCCGGACAATGAAACAGAGCTGGAGAAACGACTGAGAAACCTGAGGCAGGAGACAGAGGACTGGAACCACAACTTCTGGGCCAAGCAGAACATCACCTTCAGCAAGGTTACTGAAATACTTTTTACAAAGTGTTTTTCTGGGGTCAGGGACTGGCCTCTGAAAGCTAGTTTATCTATCAGAAGTCTCATTTGTAGGTGGGGTGAAAAGCCAGTCCATGTGGAGAGTAAGGTGGGTATTGTCTAAAAATAGGGAGCACAGTGTAGAGAGAGAGAGAAGCATGCATAGTGCTGCTTTTAACTCTTGAGATGGAAACTGACAAAGATACAGTGGGGGAATTAATTCGACCCCCTGCTTTATTTATACGTTTTCTGACGTTTTATGGTAGCTTCATTTTATGGAGACAGAATATCCCCAAATCCCAAAAACAAAACACTCAAGCTTTACCCTTGAGTTGCCAAGCTGCAGTTTCTGTAAAGAGGAGTGAGTCGACATCCCTCCTGAGATGTCGATATTTTCATAGAAAAATAGAAAGTTGTGGTAAAATTGGTTCTTTTAAGTCATCTGAGCACCTGACATGCAGTTTGGAAGAGAATAAAACTCATTTAAGGCTAGTTAGATCATCAGTTAAGACTTTGCTGGCTGTTCTGCCCTTCTGAAAATAAGCTGAAAGGTGGTGGGTGGTGTAAAGCAGGCATAGAAGCGGTTGTTGGTTCATTGTGGGGCAGGTGATTTCAGAGTATGAATAAGAGTGGGAAGTTGATGTGCTCCAAGAAAACCTTTAGCTACAGAGGAAGTGGAGTCTTTAGTCTTTGTAGAGAAACTGAAGGTTACTCCTAAATTAAATTCCTAAATTGCACATGAGGGATGAAGTGAAAGCGTGCATCCAGAAGAATTTGTTTGTGATGTTGTCCTGAGAACATCAAGATGATGTCTTCCAATTTATTACAGTTTAATATTTATTTATGATGATTCACATTGTCCTGCTACTGCTGCTATTCATATGCAGGTATGCCGTACTGCCGCTTAAATCCAATTAATCAAATTGATATTAGAAGAAAATTCATCTGTAGCTGTTACAAAACAAAACCGGGTGAGCGATCCCTGTCGGCTTGTTAGTTCACTTTTCTTAAAAATAAAATGGAAATTAAATTAAACTCAAGATAAAGTCCACTAACCGCATTATCTTCCCTGCCAGCTTCCTACTTGCATTAGCATCATGCTGTCATTTCCATCATTATTAATGGAGACTGTAATAGCAGTGGTTGTGATTAATCTCTGCGTGCTGAGCTCGTACGTGTGTAAAATCATTTCACCAGTAGAGGGCAGCATTGTACAACTAATGTGTTCTGTTAGGGCCCAGCTATGTAAGAGATTACAGTGAGGAAACAGTGAGGAAAACTGTAGGTTTTATGTGGACCCCAGTCCAAATCTGATTTAACGACCCTTTAATTAATTTTAAGAATGACCTCATTTAAAATTACAGTTAAACCTTAAAAGGTTTGTTTGTTGTTTGTTTTTTACACTGTCTGCAGGAAAAAGAAGCTTTTATCATTTCACAACTGAAGGCAAAAGGCTTGACTCTGCGTGATGAGGACGGTGAGGACATGCAGCCTTTTCTGAATATTTCACATTGTTGGTTGGGTTTGCACTTAGGCAGTTTTTAACCAGCTCAGATGGGTGTACTATGAAGCAAGATTACTGGGTGAGTGATGCAAGTCGACCTTGATGTAAGTGAAGGTGGCTCCTTTATACCTGGCTAGATCACCATGGTAACTTATGCTGAACACATAACCTGGTTTGTACCAGTTTATTTTTAGAGTTTCGATTTAAAGTTTTCACAAATTCTTTTAGTTACAGTGTCTTGTAAACACAATATTGATTCTCTGCTGGATGAATACATATATTTGCAGTCTGTAGAGCTTAAGACTGCAGTTTATCATTAGATTTATTTGATTTTTATCACCAAGAAAACTTATTTGGACAATAAAATGATTTTCACTCTGATCTTGTGAGAAACGAAAGTAATTCCCACGTCTCCTTTGTTAGGCTGTGTAGGCTGTGGGTGAATTGTCAGAGCTGAACACAGCGAGAGCACCGATGTGTGGCTCTGACATCAGAGATAAACATTGAAGCTAAGCTCTCAGCTCTTGTGATGATCAAATCACTAAATTAACAATTTTCTGCAGCATTACTCGTACTTTCAGCACCAGGGTTGCATTTTACTGCATTTATTTAACATTCTTAATAGATCTCTATCCCCCATTCATGTGATAATGTCTCTGATTGGGGTAGGTGGTGCTCAGCTGATCCATTCTGTGCTGTCTGAAGTGTCAAAAAACACATCAAACAGCCCTTTTTATGTGAGCACAGAAAGCCGGGGTTACCAGAGAGAGTTAATAACCACTGTTGTGATGCCTGCTATCTCTGACTGAGGTTTTTTGGTCAAGTCAGCCAACACAAAGAAACCCTGGCTTTGTCGAACTTGCTTCGTAGCCTGCTCCTCAGGAGGCACAGTAAACAGCAGTTTGTTTTTCTAACAGCTGGTGAATTGCAGGGGAGATGTATCCTAATGAGAATATAACACAGTCTGCTGTGCCTTCCCTCAGGACGACGGCGGTCCCTGAGCAGTGAAGAGATGGCCACGTTTTACAAAAACTTCCTGGACAAAAACAGAGTACGACATGCAAATTACAACAAGTGAGTTGTTTTGTCTCCCATGATGCCGCTGGGTGGGTAAGTGAGTGGGTGGGTGGGTGGTTGGGTTGGTACATGTCCCTCTGCAGCAGCTGTGAGCTTTAACTGCACTGTATCACCTCATCTGCAAAGAACAACAAACCTCACAGGCTATGAAGAAGTTTTGTGTGAATTAGCAATGCAAAGTGGCTGACTTGTCTTCATGTTGGCAAAGCTTTCCGCCCACACACATCACCTCAGCAGCATGCGTGGGATTTAATCTCTAACTTTTGATTGTTATATTTATTATTGCTTCAATTTAAACTCCATCAAAGCACAAATGTTTCCCTTTTCTCCCTTCTGGTGTTATTGTGCATTTCCCTGTTTGAATCTTTATATCAGCACATTTATTACACTGTGCAAAGTGAAACATTCTGTTTTTTGTGTATCCAGGGAATGGTACAGACGTAACTTTACCATCACCTTGCTCATGGCTCGAGTCACCCTAAACAGTATGTGGAGGACAGTTACGGAAAGACAGAGCAGCAAGAAAAACGGCACTCCTACCAGCTGATAGCAAAGAAAATACACACACCCCCACCCTCCTGTCAAAATATCAAATGCCTTGGCTATATTTTTGTGCACTTCTGTTACTGCTTCATGTTTATTCAGGCTCTGCAAATGACTGTAAATTATTCTGGAAAAAATAAAACAAAGCAAAACATGTGAGGTATTTCTTTTTAATTAATTAATAGTTTTCATCTTTTTTTAATAGTTAAAAGTGTGGATTGTTATGTCACGGTCTCTTTGGTCAAGAGGGTTTTTGGTTTTTTCTTGGGGCGGGGATTATAGATACATTATAAAGCAGATTTAACTGTTACGCCCAGTTTGTGTCAAAACAAAGACAACCTGTGATAACCAGTGAGATCGGTGCGGACCACCTACAATAAATACAAGAAATTAAAGTTTAAGAACTTTGTCAAAAACATATTAAAACTAATTATTTCATTTTTTAAATCAAGCAAAGAACAAACTGAAATCATGTTTAACTGGGGATTCTAAAAGGCCCATAGGCGTGAATGTGAGTGTAAATGGTTATCTGTCTCTGTATAAGACCTGGGACAGACAAGCTACCCGTCCAGGATGTACCCCACCTTTCGCCCTATGATAGCTGGGAAAGGCTCCAGCCTCCTGCAACCCCTAAACAGAAGATGGATGGATAGTTATTTTCCAGATTAATCATTTGGTGTAAATATTTTTTGAGAGCTGGAATGTAAATTTGTCTGTCTCTAAAGCACTTTGAGTTAACTGTATTGTAGGCTACAAAAAAGTAGTGACAGTGAACAGAAAAAGGGACAAATATTTCATAGTACATGTTTGATGTTTTTCTTTTTATTTCCAAATAAATAAACAATTATTCGACACAATTGAGATATTTGGATCGATCCGCCTACCTCTAACCTCTACAATAAAATATCTAATGCATCTCCAATTTAACAATGTTACCATTATAGGCATAGGCTACTTTTATTTAAGTAGATATATTGGAGTATTGTGCACCATGCACTTTGTGCTTCTTGTGTTTCCGGTAATAAATATGGAGCCTGAACTCGCACCACAGCTTTCCCTTTAATCTGGCCTGGATGACATCAGTGCTGCCAGAGGAGCGGGGGGGTGCCGGGTAACGCCATTTTCACGTACTGTGCAGTTAGTCATTCAGCCAGCTACAGCACTGAGGAGCTGTCATCTCCATGGGGGACTGATGAACTTTTTATTCCGCTCCATGAAGCCCTTGTCAGGCTAGTTTGACGGAGCAGTTCCTGCCATGGAAGCAGCGGAAAATACTCGCTTCTCTTGAACGGCTGACTGAAATCGCTGTTTTGACAGATAGCTAGGTGATTAGCTATGTAGCTAGCTGGTCAGAGGTTGATGCAGTGAAACCCGGCGTCAGAAGGCAAAACACAGCCTAGCAGACAAAGACAGTGTGAAAATTGTGTTTTTTAACTTAGTATATTTCTTACACTTCTTTTACACTCTACACAGGCTGTCGGCCAAAAGAAAAAATCCCATTTAGAAAAGACGTGATTTAAAAGGGGAAGAGGAACATTGAAGTCGAGCTACATTGGCAACGGATGTCCCAGAGAACGGTAAGAATGGCTCCGTGTATTACTTGGAATGCTGTTATTAGCTAATAAGCCACTTGCTTCTCTTATCACGCGTTTCTTAAAGTGTCATTTACCAAAAGCATAGGTTCGTATACTACTAACGTTATGTAGTCTTTGTAACCATTTTTTTAATGGAATTGTCTGCTTGTTCTGTGGTCGGTGTTTACGTTAGTTGCAAGAATTAGACGCCGTAAGCACATTAACTGTCATTTAGAGGGCTAGGTCGGAGTTAGCCCCGAGGTTTGGTCTGTGTTACAAGAAAGTATGGGCTAACTGGTTCTTCAGGTTTAACCATTTGTAAGCGAGATAGCTCGGACAAAGCAGCACAAACTTACAGCGACACGGACCCAACTAAAACACGCCTGTCAGCCCGTGGAAACGAGCTTCTGTCGGCTACTGCGGTGGGATTAAATCTTGATGATGACCATTTGTCATGTGATAGTTAGCTGTATCCTTTCATTGATATTCAGAGGGGAGTCAGAGCTGTGAAAGCTGCCTGTGTTGCGCAGACAGCTTTAGGGGGACAGTGGATCTCAGTGTGGGACCCACAGCTGGGAATCCAAAAAGACTGAGAAGCATCTATGGATATTTTGAGATTTGGGGCAGTGTGGGGGTATGTAGTTACACAATTTCAATCTGCACGGAAATACACAAGCATTCTTCTCTTCCCTGTCATGTTTAACGTTTGACCCACCCAAAGGTGCACTCATGACAACCTGCAGGGCTCCTCCCCAAGGGCTAAACACCCCCTTTGCTACCCCTGAGGCAGCTTGTTGTTGGCGAAGATGAGTGGGTTGAGTGCTGCTGGGTAGCAATGACAGTTTTGTGTGGCTGCAGCAGATTTGATTTTAATGGCTGCAGATTTTACTTCACTTCTGCAGATGAGCACAGCAATGAGTACAACTTTGTTATTATTTCCAGGTTCCCAGAGCTGGTTAATGGTGAGGTCTTAAAATTCCCCCACCCACCCCAGCCAGAAATCAGGTGGTTTTCTCTTGATGAACTAATAGAAGAATTGACTGGTTATTGGCACAAAATGAGATGTGAATGAGCATACAAATAACATGACCTCACTAAAATCTTACACACCTGCATTCACGTCTACTGTGTCTTACTGTGGTGTGCATTAATAGCTGAATTACTACCCAAGCAATACTTGTTTTTCTTTCTTTTTTGTTTTCAGGAATCAGTGATGTTTTATTGCCAATATTTTACATAAATGCAAACCATAATTGATATTTTTTTTCACAACATCAATTTTATGAATAGTGCCAACACATCTCTCTCACTCTCTCTCTCTCTCTGTCTTAATCAAGTAGGGTTTCAGTGGATCTAAAGATCTTTATTGTTAGTAAAAGTGACTGTCATTTCCTTAAACCAACCTCCATGAAACTGGCACTTCCTTTTTTTCATCTATTTTAAGAACAGGGGCTGTCTGTTTTTGTGAAACATTAGTGACTGTAGTAGGATAACACTGGGTAGCACCATGTTAAGGTTGCAACCTTTTGCTGCAAGAAAAGAACAGAAAACCAAGAGAGCTGATTTACCTAATATACTGTAGTGAAAAGTGAGTGATAGTCCTCACAGGCCTTTGATATGAAGTTAGCTTATGGGCTGTGGTAAATAACATCATGACAGCCAGCTAATTATTAAGAAAGTTTTAGCATTTTATTAGCAGCGAGCACACTGAATTTGATAGTCTTAGATTTTTCTCTAAGTGGTCCTAAAATTCCTAATTTTAAACTTCCTAATCTTTTAAGATTTATGTCAAGCAGATGTTCACATATCAACATTGACAGGTTTATTGAGGAGCCCGGGAGGAAGTTTTACATTCTAAACTCAGCTGACCTCAAATATTACAGACTTAGAATTTAAAACTTTAATCCACGGAGAGTCTGCAGAAAGTCATATAATAAAATCAGCGAGTGTCTTTCTGAATCTTTAATCCTTTGGGGTGCTGGAGTAAGAAGCGGTACCACTGCCGGCTCTGTGGATCACAGCATCTTAAACTGCTTCACTTATTTGAATGATACATTTTATCTCTTGCTCAGAGCTTGCTCATGCAAAAATAATTTGGTACTCTTGTCACTGGAGTTCTTATCAGAAGTGAGAAATGGTGATGACACACAGTTTAACACGTTAAGACTTCAGCAAGTGAATTCACACGATGATTTGTTTTGTTTTTTTAGACAGGTTTTCTGTTGGGTTCATTTAGAACACCACACTCTCTGTGTTGTCCTAATCTGCACCCAGGACTAAATTTGTTCGTTGTTAACACCAGTCACACAGGTCATTTCCTGTTTCTCACCGGTACAATGTCATGTCGTGACTTTCCGATTTCTTAAACCCTTTTTTGGTCTCTGAAACTAACCAAATGAGCTAAGACTCGCACTTAGCTAATAGCTAGTGATGTTTTGTAGCATTGAGTCCACGTAAAACACAGGGATACAGCACAATATATACAACAGACTATTTTTACAGCAGCTTTAATCGGTGCATTAGTCTATTTTAATGTGAAAAGAGTCATTGATTTGGATGAAGGGTGCCCATTAGCTTATTGTTTTTGCTTTCTCAAAAGTTGAATCCTGACTTTACAGTGATTATCGTGGGTATTTTGTTTTTTGTCCACAGCAGGCAGATAAGCACTACCTGTTCACCAAACAATTAGAGCTGGTGGGGAAATAAAAAAGCTTAACAGCAAAAAGCCAAAATAGAGGTAAGACGGGAATAAAGACGAGACTACTTGGCATTCGGCTGTAAATGAGTGCTTATACTCATGGCTAGTAAATGTATTCAGACTGGGTGGGACAGATTTGTGGTGTGTTGTGCTTTCCTTTGTCTTCAGCCAGGGAAAAGTATTGAGCCGCTGTTATTAACTACCCTATCCAGTTCTTTGAGCTATTTGTACCAGACAGACTGGTACGAGGTTTTAAACAGTAAATGTTGTTTTGTTTTTTCTCTTCTTCATTTACAGGGAACAAGTAGAAGAAATGCTGTATTATTTAAATTGTGGGTTGAGCAGTCAAACAAACACAGCTTCAGTAAAATAGTTCAGTAAAAGAAACTTTTAGAGGCTCTTTGTTCTTCTTCTTCTTTTTTTTTTTTTTAATAAAGAAGCTGTGCCCACACTTTGCTGACTAAGACTGTTCTTCGAGTGCTGCTCTTCTGCCGCCGGCTCCATCCTCATGCATAAAAACCTACATGTACTTACTATTTCACTTCTCCATCGGTCCCAACCATAACCCCTTCCTCATTTTTTTCCCTCTATTCACCGCCACCACGTTTGTCTTCAGCATCCCCATCACCTCAGATAACCGCCTTGCCATGCTTACATAAAGAGCTGCAGCGTCCCCGGGTGCTGCGCTTCATGCAAGCTATTTACATTTCAAAAGTTGACTTCGGAAATAGTTTTCCCTGCATTTCTCCTGCGGTGCTTTATGTGTGGAGACTGATCTTATCCCAGAGATAAAAGACTGTTGGATCTGAACAGTGAAACAATGCTTATGCTGTCACTCTCACTTCTGTATTACATGGCCTGCAGTGGTAACGGTCGCCTCTGTAGTTCTTTGTGGTTTAGGTTTCTGCTATTTATAAGAAGACTAAATGTGAAGATTCGTTTCTTAGATTTTTCAAATATGATGGCACCTAAATATATTTGACTAGGGAAAAAAAGCCATGTGAATATTTTATCTTAAATGTATTTTGTGGAGTTGGAGAAAGCTTTCGACTGGGAAGTAGTTTGGGAATATGGAGTATTGGCCTGTTGTTACAGGTTGCTTTGGTGCAACCATAGTGAGACCTTGGTTTACATTGCAGGTTATTAGCTAGTCTCGAAGTGGGTTTCAGACTTTGCCCCGGGCTGGGCTTTTGTCACTGATTTTGGTGGTCTCTGGGTCATGTCTGTGCTTTTTCCAGATGATGTGATCCCATTGATCTCATTGAGCATTGGGGTGTTTTGCAGCTAAGGGTGAATTGGCTAGGATGAAATCTGTGGCCATGGTGCAAAACGAGTTCAGTCTTAAGGGCATTCAAGCTCACTTTTACAGATCTGGTGAGGATCTCGGTCATTTGGGAGTGGCTCAGAATAGAGCTGCTTCTCTTCTCTGAAAAGGAACCAGTTAAGGTGGTTTGCACATCTAACTGGAACACCTAAATGGCTTTTAGGTGAGGCTTTTGTGCTGTGTCAAACTGGGAGGAAATGGTGGAGAGATTATGTCTATCAAGACTCCTCTGTATGCAGGGTGGGAGGTGAGGGCACTCTTGGTTTAGAGTGCCACCTCTGTGACTCAGAAGTTGCAGAAAATGAATGGATTGAAGGTTCTGGAATTTTTTTTTTCTGATAAAATGATTGAGATATAATCAGTGGCCCGGTTTTTGATTAAGGGTTAAGAGAATAAAAAATGAGAAATGCCCATATAACTTCCCAAAGTCCAAGTTTGAATATTCAGAGTTCTTCTTGTGGGTCTGCACATTTCTTACTTTTTTCCTTCTTTAAAATGATTTAATTCAGTGGAAATAATCAGACACACAGAGTTCTTTCTATTTCATTTTCTCTGAAATACACAGTTTTTTTGTAACTAATAGTAATACAGTTTTCAGTACAATAACAAACCCTGAAAGTTTTGCTTTTTATGGATCTTGCTAATAACGCACTTGAAAGCTTTTCCTGTATTTGCTAAGATCATTTCAAATGCACCCCATACTTCACCGTTCTTTTTGCCTGGAGCTGCTCTTTTCCACCTCCTTCTGCACGCAGCGTCAGCTTCCTGCTTCCTGCTCAGCTGATAGGCTGGAGGGCCGGTTGCTGAGTCACATGGAGCGATCAGAGCTGCTGCCCTTCCTCAGTCTGCCTCGTCTCAACGTATTTTTCACCTCATTGTTTCCTCTTCTTTAAGTAAAATGTGAGTCTTAAAGAAGAGTCTGCAGTCTCCTCTTGACAACATAGCAGCTTTTCTACTGAGGTAGGCTTGGCCAGTTCAACTGCACCGTTGAAGATAAGACCAATGTTGGCTTATTCACACCCACAGGTTTTCTTTCTGTTTTTTTCAATGGAACATGCTGTAAAATGTAACTTTAGTCAGTGTTTCTGTAATTATTCAGCCAAGACCGTGCCGTTTCAGTCGTGTGTGCTTGCAGAGATTTATTAGGCAGCTCGCTACAAGTGCTGCCAAAGCGCTCAGTCATAATCCTCTTAAGTGTGCGTGTGTGTTTGTCTGTTTGTGTGTGATGAATATATAGCAGATAAAGTCAGGATGGAGAGCATAATGTGTTGAGAGAGACAATAGCAGCACTATTGTTATGGGAGACTCATGAATGAGTCTGGGGTCTGTATTACTGTATTTTGCAGCTGCAGGGAATAATAGTTGTTTAAACTTTAAAAGATGCAAATTTTATAGTAGATTTTTCTGAGCTTGGATCATAGTAGATTGTCAGCTGACTAGATACAAGTACAGTTAATAGATGATGATCATAAAAGAAAATGTGACAGCCAACATTTGTTTAAAGTGGTCAAAGTGAGTTTGTTGTGCAGTAGAAAATGTCTACAAGTTCCTCTCAGAGTTTTCCTGTCTGTCGCCTCGAATCTCTTATCTGTAAACCACTCACAGACCACAAACCTCAGATCCGGGTTTTACTGTCAAACAGGCACAACATTTAACTTCTTTGGTTTTGTCTAAACTTTTAATGAAAGCTGAACCTAAGACCTGCTTTTTATTAAACAATCTTAAATGGTGATTCTTAAGTTTTTTTTTTGTTTTATTTTTTGTTTGTAGAATACTTTACAAGTGGTAATCTTCAATCATGCTCCCCTGCTGATGCTGCTGCTCTCATGCTGTACTGAGCTTTTCAGAGCAGGTGCTTCAGTCAGGGCCTCTTTTAAAGGCACCTTCAGTGTAGAGCTGGAGAAGCACAGACTTTTCCTACCAATTCCCTCAAAGTGAGCTTCCTACACCCCTGTTCCAGTAGCCGTCCAGTCAGAAACACATTGTCTAACCTTTTCATAAACCAGAGCCATTTCTCACTTGCAGCATAATTGATTTTATGAAATGAGTCAGGGTCATGAAAGGTTGTTTATTTGGCCATGAGACAAGAAAAGGTCAGAGGATTGTGACTTTGAAGAAAAAGGTTACCTGTTTGTCCTTTAATCACTGTGTCACATTTCTGCTGAATCCTGTTTTCATGGTCTGCTGTTGGTTTTTTTACCATGTTAAACATCTGTGACAGTCATAAGACAAGTGGATACCATCTTTACATGACAACATGCTGTTTTTAGTGTCCGTTTGTTTGTGTGGCTGTAGAAAAATCTTTTCCCTGCTGCATTCATTAGAGCCTGTAAGGAATCTTGTGTTATGAGGACTTCCAAGACAAAATATTTTAATGCAACCTTTTTTCCTGTTATGTTAATTTATTCGCTTTCTCCGCAGAATGCGTGAGGACATGTCCACCATGGTGTGTGTGAAGGAGGAGGAGGATCCTGGGGAGAAGCTGTCCCAGGATGAGATCATTTCCCGGACCAAGCAGGTGATTCAAGGATTGGAGGCCCTGAAGCAAGAGCACCACTCCATCCTGGAGGGCCTTCTGGGCACGCTGCGCTGCCTGAAGCAGGATGAGGAGGGCGTTCTCGTGGAGGAAAAATCGCACATGATCCGCAAGTCCCTGGAGATGCTGGAACTTGGGCTCAGCGAGGCTCAAGTATGTGTGTAGAGCTTCAGTGATTGGTTAATATCACTATGGATGTTAGACTGTTCTGTTATTCATTTAAGTTGGTCTGGGCAGGAGATCCAGGCAACAAGCAATTTAATCTACATGTCTTTTAACAAAACATAATAAAAAGGCAAGCTGTTAGTGAGTGGTTACACATTTAAATCTTGTCTTTTTAAGTTCAAGGATAGTATATTCTCTTCTTTCTACTTTCTAATGTGTAGAAATTCATAACCAGCTGAGGACAGCAGGCAGTTTTCATCTGGATAAGTAATATCACAAGTTCAATGAAAACAGCAAAGATCTTGCCTTTACTGAACTGTGCAATAGACACAGTAAAAGGCAAAAATATATGCAGTCCATAGTGGATTACATCATTACAATTCTCTTGACATGGTAGTGTTTCTCTCTGGATTTTAATTCTACTTCTTGTTTGGTCAATTGGAGAAAAGAACATATAGAAGGTTTAAAGCCTTGAAATTATGCAGAATATTTGCTCTCGTCATTTCACTTCACATTTCATTTCACAAGCAGTGAATGAGTCAGCACTGATTCATTGTTGATGCTTTAGCCTTTCATCGCCATCTCCCAGCAAGCTTTGTCTAATAAATATACAATACACTGTGCGCACACCCCACAGCCTGAATTTTCTACCTCCAGCATTTTTGCTTGGAGTTGTGGTAAAGTGTAATTTTTCTGCTCAAACACCCCTCATCTAATTACAGCCCTCTGAGCCTTTCACCTTAGACTGTATGCTTTTACCCAAAGTGCCTCACTCTAACATTAGTGGACACACATGTAGTTGTGATGGCAAGTGCGCACTTACCCCTAGGTAGCTTTAGTATCTCCCCTTCACATGGCTTTGGTGGAATTGTTTTAGTAGACAACCTTCAACTACATATATTAGTGTAAATATTGCTATGAGAGCATAAACCCAACGGTAAATGCAAAAGGGTCTGTATGACTGCAGACATTGCAGCATAACCGCCTCCTCTTTGCAGGTGATGATGGCGCTTTCAAACCACCTGAGCTCAGTTGAGTCTGAGAAGCAGAAGCTGAGGGTACAGGTACGGCGACTCTGCCAGGAGAACCAGTGGCTAAGGGACGAGCTGGCCGGGACACAGCAGAAACTGCAGAAGAGCGAGCAGAGCGTGGCTCAGCTGGAGGAGGAGAAGAAGCACCTGGAGTTTATGAACCAGCTGAAGAAGTACGACGAGGACTTGTCCCCCTCTGTGAGTGCTCAGGGCTTAAGAAAGTGTTGTGATGCTATTATCTAAAATATGCGTGACCATCTTATCATTGGTACCTTTTTTTTTTTTTTTCCCTAAGCACCTTATCAAAAGCAGATACAATCAAAAGATGTCAATTTACACCGTCTCAAACATTTTATGTATGTGTGATCTAGACCGAAACTACAAAATGACTCCATCTGCTAATAGATTGGCAGTGTTTCTCTCTCCATTTAGAAACATTCAGCTATTTCATGAGTAATTTCAGTTCCTTTTTGCTTTTGGTCCTCTCTCCCCTCACTGATCATCCTGCTTGCTCTCTTCCTCCCTCCCGTCTCAGGAGGAAAAGGATTCAGACTCTACCAAAGAGACTTTGGATGATCTCTTCCCAGATGATCAGGATGACCAAGCCCCAGGCAGTAAGTGCTGTACCTTCATCCTCTTTCTGCTTTGAGAGACTTTCACTCAATTTCTTGTCCTTGGACCCAAATATGAAATACAGTTTGTTAGCTTGGGATGTAGATTTCAGTGGCACACTCTTTATTAACTCCTAAATACTTTTGCAACTATAGAAAGTGAGAGCTGTAAGTAAACTCCTGTTTCCACCATATTAATAAGTGGCATCTGAATGCTGTGACATGTAGTTTTAGTTTTTTAACCCCTGTTAGACTCTACAGTTTTACCGCTGTAAAATTAAGATCACCGTTGGGAACAGAGCTTTGCATCAGCAGCTCTCTTGTAATTTACTGAAGTTGAATCAGTGGATGTTTCCAGAGTTAGATAAATTGTGTAGTACATGATGACAAGTGGTGGTGAGCATGTTTGTGTGTCCAATTACCACTCTCTTTCAAACATGCATGCCCCAGTTTTTTTTATTGCTGTCATTGTTTGTTACCAGCCTTTTGCTCAGTGTTAGATGGGGTGGTCGTTTCAGTAGCTCATGATGCAAGACCACAAAGCTTTATGGCTATAAAGTCCCATTAGTCAGGACCTAGTTGAGTCTGGCTAGGGGCCAGTGAAGTTGTATAGTCTAAGTTTTTCTGCAGTGTGTTTTGACTGTAGTCAGATGGATTATTGCTGCCAAAGTGCAATGATAGTGTTGCTAAAGGACTAGCATTGTGGCTCTGGATATCAAGAAAGGACTTAAAATGTAAATGTTTGTTATATCATGGTAAAAAGAAGAACCCGTAAGAGCTTCTCATCCATTATTTGGTGACATGTTATGTATCTTATATTAAATTATTATAGCCAATTTCCGGGGAAGTACAGTGGCGCGGTGCTTAGCAGTGTTGTCTCAGAGCAATTAGACAGTAGTGGATTAAATCCATTATCTGGCCAGAGCCTTTCATGTGGAGTTTGCATGTTGTCCCTGTGTCTGCGTAGGATGTCTCTAGGTACTCCGGCTTCCTCCCACAGTCCAAAGATAAGTAGTTACCGGGATGATTCTGGTGGCAATTTTAACTGGTGATTCTAAATGGGTCATAAGTGTGAATGTGAGGTGAGAATCATTGTCTTAGCTCTGCTCCCTTTCCAGGGCTAGTGATAGGCTCCACCACTGGATAAGCAGAAGATGGATGGATAGTTATTTTCCAGATTAATTATTTGGACTAAATACATGTCAGGAGGTAGTTAAAAAAAAATAGGGATGGGAATTGCTAAAAATTTAGAGACTCTGATCTTTGTGCATGTTGGAGGTATTTATCCTTTTCACTGTGATCAGTGTTGGACTCGTTACTCAAAGAAGTATCTTTTCTTAAAAGTGATGCACTACATTACTTAATTACTCCTGGGAAAAAGATATTTGTTGTACTACTCATTATGTCACTTTCATGTTCTTCTGTAAAATGACCTGAAAGGGATCTTTTAGTAATTATGCTTTAAAAATATAAACCTGTAGCCTACAGTCCCACACACCAACACAAATCTCTATCCTAATAATGACACATAGCATACTTAGCATTACACAAAGCCTCTCTCAGTAGAACACAAAGCCAACAACACAAAGTAAAGATGACTTCAAAACGACTTTAAAATGATCACCACTGTGATTCTACTGTAGAAAGATGAACAGGTAGAATTGGAGGATACAGCCTGATTGCTCATCAGTTTGTTACCTGGGCTGAGGTCGGCATTCACTCAGCTTCAACATCACTCTGGCTTCTTGGCAAGCTTAATGTTAGCATGCTGTCTCTGCAGATGCTTGCAAAGGGCCGAAGTTATGTTAGCAGAATTATGCAGCTGTTTCTGTCCTTGATTCAGAGCCAGTATTTTCCTCCTCCTGCACATGAACTGAAATCAGCTGTTTGTAGTGCGGGTGCAAATGGAAGCGATAAATGAGAGTGATAGGCAGACTAACGATTCCAAGAAATTAGACTGTCAGGAACTGTTTCTCCACTATCTCTACATGTCATATTGCCTAAATTGCTGTACTGACTCAAAAATTGTTATTAATATTAATGAGATGATCTCCAAAAAATGCATGGGATGAATGCACAGTTTCCAAAACACTGGTTTCCAAAACTCTGTCCCACTTCAGGGACAGAGTTTTAAGACTAATGAAAAACATTAGTTTTTTGCTCCCAAAGGTTTTATTTTCCATTTTTTCCCTTCATTGCCCCATTTGCCTCATCCCGTGTGGTATCAGTTTGTCAGCCAGTCTAATTTGCTGACAGACTGGGCTGTAAACGGTTTGCCCCTTGTGCTGTGTAACTGCTTTAATCCACTGCTTAAGCCAGACTACAGATATTTGCGCTGCATTCATATTCGATTTAATTTAATGAAATCTTTTACAGTAAAAGCATTTCCTTTACATGGATCGCTCGCTTCATTATTGTGGTTTTGCGTATTGCCCCTGGGAGGGTGGTGATAGAGCACATGCTGTGAGCACCACTAAATGAATTATGATGAGACAGGAGAGTTTAATGGCATGTAGCTGTGAGCGAGGAATTGGTTGGAGAACAAGGACAAGGGTAATAGCAGACAGACTTTATGCATCATAAAGCTTAATAAAAATGTATGTTGAGATCAATACTCCATAATTATTAAATAATGTGTTTCTCTTTGGAGATAGTGAGATACAAATGTCACTGTAAAGGGTATATATTGAGTTGGTCAAAGAGCATGCAGTTATTTCAGTACACCTGCACCCATTCACACGTCAACACATAAATGTTATGTATACACACCCACACATACACAAATTCCTGCTTCTGCCCACATCAGTGCTTACAGTAAATACTGTCAGGTAGCTACATTTGATCACAATGTATATACATTTAAAATAACTTTAAAAAAAAAGAGAAAATGAAGAACCAAATGTGCAGAAGACTGAAGCTTAGAGAAGCAGCAGCTTTAACTGCTATAGAAAAGAAATGACCTCCCATACTTTATCGAATCAAATGAAGACTAGACAATACTCTTAAGAAGTAACCAGGCTCTTTCAGGTGTGAGCTGGTAAAGGACTGAGACAGACCTGAACTCGTGGAGATGCAATGCTTCATCGAATGCCTCTTGCACTGGCATTAATCCTCTCTCTGTATGAAACTGAGCTGCCTGTGGCTCTGCATGAGCTCAGTGGATACTGGGTTAGTGCTGGAGTAGATTAGATGTCTTTCCTTTCCAAGCTCATTCAGACTGCCTGAAAAGCTTGTGGGGTTTTGGTAAATTGCTGTCAGCAGGAAGAAGACAATGGTGATGACATTCCTGCTTTTTTTAAACCACTCAGGGTCTTATGCAATGATTTTCTGTGCTAATATTTACATTTCACTCACTTAGCTTTGACACTAAATGAGTGTCACAGCCTGCAACATATTCCAGCATATCTGTGAATGTTTGGGGCAGATTTTGACTAGAATCATGCAAAGCAGAGGTCCGGCTCCAAAAATACAGCATCCTGCACTTTTCATAGTGCGACACAGTGGCTTTTTTTTTCCCCCTTTGGTAACAAGTACTCTCCAACACAGTACTAGTGGTTATGTAAATCAGGTGGGAGTACTCTTCACAAGCATGGAAAATGACTGCCTTGTCAATCAAAGCGCTAGGCATCATCCACATATTTACAGAAGTGCACAAAAATCATGTGAATAATAAATATTAAAGTCAGAATCGGTAAAGAATACCACCAAACTGGGCCAACAGTGTCCACACGTAATGCAATTCACTGCTCACGCTTCACTTGTCGCTGAGAATCATTTACATTGATGGAGTCTCGCTTCTGCTTCCTTCTTCCAGCAAGGGCTTGTCGTGTTTTGATGATGAAGTTGTGTTTTCGGTCTTATTCAGACGTTGGCTGGTTCCACTTTCCAAGTTTTGAGGATTTGATGCGTTTATTCGTAGACATCAGTTGACTCATAGTGAAGATGTTGTGTGAGTTGACTACATACCTGCTGTTTTTGTCCGTTTCTGTTCTGCTGTCACTGCGTTACTTTCCAGTGAACAGCAGCAGAGGCAGGCTGTGGTTTGCCAGCACTTCGGAACACCTGGAATCACTTCGTGTCCGGACATTTCTCTGTGGTCATTGTTATTACTGCAGTGGGCGGCTCCTACTCGAAACCTTACTGGCTCTCCTTCAGAGTAAATACAGAGCTGCTTGCCTTTAATAAGAAACCCCATCAAGTGGTTTCCTGACCTCTCACACATTCATGCATTCTTAGACACTCGCATATAGAGACAGAAAGACAGACAAACAGACTATTTATCACAAGAGACATTCCAGTCATGTCCTTCTGGCCCTGTTAAATGTAGCACTCAGGAGCTGGTACTTGAGCTGTGCGTAATGGGGAAAAAGAGGACATTGTTTATGTGTGAATAAGCTTGTTTGTGTTGCACATATGTTAAAAGGCAGCCAGTTTTTGTTTGCTCTAGTCAGCATTGACCCCTTTATATCATCTCAGACACCCACTGGTTTCAAATACTTCTTTAATTTTAGAGGAAAACTGTCACATAACCAGCCTATCAGCTTTCTTTTCACACGCCATCTCCTATAGAAAACTTCTATTAAACTCCTGTTATTAATAAATCTTTGTTCTTCCGTCATCTATAGTCACAGACTCATTCAGGTTATAAAGATTCAGCCATCTGAGCCATATTAATGAAATGGCTGAATGAACTGCAGTTTACAGTATTGCTATTTATGAATGATTAATATTTATTTTATTCCATGTGATGGGATATCAAATTTGCCTAATTGTGTAATGTTGTGAAACTATGGAAAAACTGGAAAAAGCAGTTTCACAAAACTGGCCTTTCTGTGTGGAATTTGTATGATCTCCACGTGTCTCTGTGGGTTCTCTCTGGGATCTTCGGCTTCCTCCCACAGTCCAAAGACATGCGGTGAGTGGGGTTAGTTTAATTGGTGACTCTAAATTGGTCGTGAATGCGAGAATGGTTATCTGTCTCTCTGTGACTAGCCGAAGTGTCTATTAGCGGCTGGTGAGGTCTGATCGACACTGTTTATTTTTACAAAACAGCTCACAAAGCCTTTTGCTGCTCAGCTGGTTGGAATAGAGTTTCTTTTCATCTTTTCATTTGAAGCAATGGATTATCAGGGATTGTAACATCTAGTCCTTTTACTGAATCAGCATCACTTGAATAATAAATCTAAATATATCTAGGCCTTTAGAGGTGGGCTTGCTAGTGTGTTTTGGATCATTGTCCTGCTGCATAACCAAAGAGCGCTTGAGCTTGGGTGCAAACTGATGGCTGGACATTTTCTGGTAGAGACAAGAATTTTTGTCTTCTAGTCTTCCGGGTCCTGAAACAGCAAAACAGCCACAGACCATCAGACTACTACCACCATGTTTGACTGTTGGTATGATGATGTTAGTTTATGTAACAGGACTCGTACCTTCCAAAAAGTTCAACTTTTGTCTCGTCAGCCCACAGAATATTTTCCCCAAGTCTTGGGGATCATCAAGATATTTTTTGGCTAATGTGAGACGAGTCTTTGTGGTTTTTTTGGTCAGGGGTCAGAACTCTCCCATGGATGGCTTTTTTGCTCAGATTTTTTTTTGTTTTATTGATGGATATGGGCTTTGTAATACTTTTCAAACTGATAGATGTCAGTGACTTTGTTTCTCAGCTATTTCTTTAGATTGTGGTGCGATGTGTTGCTTTTTGAGATAACTTTGTCACACAGGTTCTGTTAAGTGATTACAGGTCTGGCAGTAATCAGGGCTGGGTGTGGTTGCTGAAATTCATTTCAGCTTTCTGAAAACGGGGTTAAAAATAATTAATTCATGATTTAACAGGATGGGACAATTTGTTTTATTTATTTATTTTTTTTAACGGGGCCGAGTAGGTTTGGACAGCTTTTTCCTTTAATAAATGAAATTTTAATTTGCAAACTGCATTTTGACTAAGGTTATCTTTGCCTTATAATAAAGTCAGTTTGATCTGAAACATGAAAGTGTGACAAAATAATAAGAAATTAGGAAGGAGGAAAATGTTTTCAACTTTTTTTTTCCATACCTTTTCACAGCTCTGTGTACAATATATCACATTGCTCTAAATAGGCCAGATACAAAATACCAGGTTGTAATTAACAATCATTTTCTATACAGTGCAGTGATGAGTTTTTCCTAATTAATAATTCATTTATTTTTGTATTTTTTTGTCTGTAGTCCAGCCAGCCCACAGCAGTGCTGCAGCAGCTGCTGCTCAGCAGGGAGGATACGAGATTCCTGCTCGACTGAGGACCCTCCACAACCTGGTGATCCAGTATGCCTCCCAGGGCAGGTATGAGGTGGCTGTGCCTCTCTGCAAACAGGCTTTGGAAGACCTGGAAAAGACTTCAGGACACGACCACCCAGATGTGGCCACAATGCTTAATATCTTAGCCCTTGTTTACAGGTAAACTCGTACAACATCTAATAATATGCACATGTATGTTTAGGTATTTATCTTTTTCTAATGAAAGCTGGTGATGTCCTGTTTTTAAGACATCATGTTGCTAACTGAAGTGAGGTGATCTATATAAATGAATTTCTTTGCTCAAAAAAAGTTTTGTTTGTAGTCTGCATTGTTTAGCTGCAGACAGCTTTTAACGAATTCTTGTGTTTGGAAGATATCATAAAAAGCTAAGATTTTAACATTGAGATAATCAGAGCACAATTTGATTCCACAAATCCCAGTTTACTTGAGATAATGACAGCACACCTTGTCATTCTGTCATCCTCACAACACTGTGGCATGTCTCTTGAAACCTTTGGCAGGCATTCTTTAAGTGTTGTGTGACTGGCTTCTAAATGAGAGCCGGATGCCTCCGTCAGAACAAGCCAAACGTAGCCTGACAAAGATTTATAGTACAGTAACAGAAGTTAATTTAAATGTCGCATAGGATTGTTGCCATGTTTTTCCATTTACATAAATCTGAACAATCAGCGTGAGCTTTTGATTTAGTTACCTAAAAGAATGAGAGTCTGGGGTGACTTGTTGTCAGTACTCTTGTTCACTGGCTGTGGGAACCACTGAAAATGTTGGCCCATTAGTTGAACTTGTCAGCATAGTTTATGTTTGTGTTCTTGTGTGTTTGTCTGTTATTCTGCCCATCTCTGTGTCTGTATTTCAGTCTGACTCTGTCTGCTTTGGTCTCTCAGGGATCAGAACAAATACAAGGAGGCCGCCAACCTGCTGAATGATGCTCTGGCCATCAGGGAGAAGACACTTGGGAGGGACCATCCAGCTGTGAGTGTACTTGTTGATACATTGCATATAGTTCTTTTGTTGTGCTCTGTATTTCTTGCTTTGGACAGTTGAATGATGTTCTTTGTCGTGTCGGTGTAATCCCATTGATATGAATGGGGGTAGATGTGTTGCACTGTTTCACAGCACGAATTATTTCCAAATGCAGGTTGTTCTTATAGTCAGTGGTGGTGAAACATGAAGACAAATATAGTCACTTGTTAAGACATACAGGCCACATAAACAGTATTGTAGGTATAGTTGGATGTATTGATTTCCCTTCTTTGAGAGCTTAGCACCATGAGTGAAAGGTAATTGAACCAAATAGGGTAGCATTCTCTGCTGTAGAAAGAGCTCAGTGCTTTCATGCAATGGCATTGTCATTTCTGAAACAGCTTAGGACCATAAAGTTCTCCACCAAGTAAGTGTGGGTCTACATTTTTAGTACTATTAGCAAGAATCCTAATAAAAAGGCTGTGACAAGCAGCGTGGATGTCATTAATAATTTACCCCGGCCTGTTCTTGGATTCTTTAACCTCTCTCTGTCAACGTGACTGTACGCATGCAGCAGGTTAACCCCAGCAGGCCCGTGTCTCCACTGTTTGGACCTTCGTCACTCTTCACTGTGTGAAACAGAGGTTAGCCCTCTCCATGTCTTCCCCTTTTTTCCAAAGAAGAAAGTGATTTTTTTTTTTCTTTTTAACCAGAGTGATCCATCACTGAGAAGAAATCTGACACATTACCTGATATGTGATTAAGTATAGTGATTTTTCTTCCTCTTAATCATATCATTTTTTTATAGAATTTCTTTTCTCTTCTTTCTGTTTTCAATGTGCGGTATTGTAAGCCACTTCTAACTTTAGCCTGACGGGTAAACAATATGTTGAGGTCATGTTTTCTTTTCTAATCAGTCGTGAACTTCTGGGTAAATCATGTACCGACACACATACATAGGTCAAAGTGGACTTGGACTATAAAAACTGGCTCTTGATTTGCCACTAAACAGAAAGGCGACAATCTGCTCAGGTAACTGAAAAAGGCAGAGTTGTGGTTTCAACTCTAAAGAGACACAAACACCTTGATTTTGAGGTCAAAACCCCACCAAATGGCACTCTGAAGTGTCCAGTCCCCGAGTTTCCCGTTGACGCTGCTACGTTGGCTCTACATGGCTCTGGCTGAGTCTGACAGGGCTGTTCAGGAGAAATGAGCACTATGATCTGAATCGCAGTAGTGTTCTGCTTTCTGTGGATATAATGCTAAATTTAGTCGTCAAGTCTGTGAGTCTTAATGCTTTCTGAGTGCTGAAACCACTTTTAGTAAATGACTTGGAAAATGTCTTCCTCAGGCAAATTTCTCCGTGTGTGTGTGTGTGTGTGCATACGAAAGACAAAAAGTGAACACGAAAAATACATGTACCACTTCCATCTGAGCCATTTAACATGACTTATTTTAGCTGTCTATCCAACTGGGTGCAAAATGTGTACTAATGTCTGTTTCTCTGACGTAAACATCCAGCTATATTTATAGTCTATTGGGCTGTAACTGCTGTTGAAATGTGCTTGAGCCATCACTGACATTTCAAAAGATCAACAGATCCATTGAAATGCTGAGGCTGTATTCTCCAAGCAGCCAGTACAGATGAGCTGTAGAATCAGGCCTGTGTAACCATTTTAAGGAGCTTTGTCCCTTCTGTAATCTAATTATAATTAAAATAATTATTTAAGTATGTGTCTGACTTTATGATTCTTCATACAAACACAAGTTTTAAAAAACATGGATGCGAAACTGTGAATTTGTCTGTAAGATTTGAAGGCTTTAGGTTAAGCATCAACAGGTTTGTGATCAGACCATATAATCTGTAGCTCCTGTGCTTAAAAAAAGTTCTTTTTTATATTATAACCATTTTTGAGATTGAGAACACTTTTTGCTGCTCTTTAAGATTTAATTTGTCCCCATGTCACAAACTATAGGAGTTTTGTCCCTCTCTTCCTCCCATCTTCCTGAATAAGCTCCCGTTCCTCCCATCACTTCAACCCTCTGCCCTTCCTCTCGTTTCCTCCCACTCTGCTCACATGGCTGCCAGAACTTGGTGTGAATCAGAGATCAGTGCTCACCTCCGGTCCCCTCTGCAGTCTCCCCTCCCTCGTCCTGTGTGCACATGTTGGAGATTCATCACTCAGCTGATTTGGATCAAATTACAGCTGCCATAATCACTTCCTGTTTCCCCACATCCTCTTATTCCTTGTCAATTTCTCACTCATCAGACCAATGACACCACACTGCTGTTGTAGACTCTTGCGGTTCCACACATTGTGCAAATGAGTGAACATGACTATGAGGTCAGGAAGAATAGACCATTGTGGGATAATAAATGTGTTTGTGTTCCTGTCAGGTTGCTGCAACTCTCAATAATCTGGCTGTCCTGTATGGGAAGAGAGGGAAGTACAAGGAAGCAGAGCCTCTGTGCAAGAGAGCGCTGGAGATCAGAGAAAAGGTGGGTACGAGGTCATCAAACACTGTGATGAGTCAATGCACTAGCGAGTACTTTCACTTATAGACAGACTTTGTGCCCCTGTACTGAAACACTTCAGACTTCACTCAGAATATTTCATTTGGATGCAGCAGAATGAATAGTAGGAATTAAAATATTCAGACAGCACTCAGCAACCGACCACTTGTCCCTTCAGCTTTTCATTTCAACACAGCAGATATTTACTATAACTGCAACAGATTAACTTGTTTAGAATATCTAAATTTTAAGTTTTGCACATAATTAACAACAATATTAGCTTTTCATGTCTAGTGGCAGTCACTTATGTTTATTGTTGGATTTAACTAACTAACATAACTAACTACGGACACTATGTGTCACTATGTGACACGTTTCGAGGCCTCACCATTAGTTTTTAGATACCACCGTGTTTTATTTGGGGGTGGTGACCATGTTTATGAGATGGTTAAGTGCTATGTTATAAGCTAACACTAGCAAGCTTGGTTAGCAAGCTGCATTTAACCGTGTTTAACATACACAGATAACTTGCTGATGAGTGCAATAAATACTTGATTATACTCATATAAAACTGAAAACTGATGGGCAGCTAAATCCAAATTTAGCTAAATCCATTAAAAATGTAGTTCAGCTGTAGCTGGCAGAAGTCGGGCCTCACACACAGTGATCGGCTACAGCTGCTTGAGTTGGCATGTGTGTCCAAAGAAATAAAAGTCAACTTGTTGTTCTTGTTAAGAAGGATTAAAACCCCAAAATTGATATGTTGTGATCCAATAGATTTCAGGTTGGGGTATCACCAACGACTGAGACCTCAGAGTAAAACAGCAGTTGGCCAAAATCTGGAAGTAAAAAAAGAAAAGCAGCAGTGAGTCTTTGTTCTTTCCAAAAAGTGTTGAAAAATCAATTTTTTTTAAATATATATGTATTAGAAAGTACATCTACAAAACCTAAATAAAACTCATAAAGTCGTTTGTCTGTTTTTTGTTTTGTTTTTTCCTCACTGCTTACGTAAGAAATAAACTGTAATCAACCTCCTTTATGTAATTTCTCCTCTTTTAATTTTTTGTCAGTATTCAGAGTTCGTCACAGGGCAGGCTCTTTATCCTGAGCGAACGCTACTGTTTTGCCTGTATTAATTTGATACTTACAAACGAGCTGCAGGAGACACTTTTTGTTGTTTATGCTCAGCTCTTGCCTTTGAACAAACCCACTTCTCTCTTCTCCTTCGTCTCCTTGAGAATGCAACGTCAGCTTTGGTTAAGCCGAGGCATTTAATTTTTTTTTTCTTCATGCTTCTTAAACTGAGATGATAAGGCACTTGCTTAAGCCTGAGTGGTTTTGCACATGCAGGGCATTGCAAAGTGAATGCAGCAGAACTGCTGAATCAGAAGGATATGTTTTTTCCCCTCTCGTTATTCCGCCTTTTCGTAGAAACTCTGGAAAATTCAGCTTTTAACTGAGTTTAGTGGGTGTCAGGAAATAAAGTTGTGTCAAAGCTTTTTACTTGTCAAAACAGACAAAGATACAGTTTATATAAAAATCCTATATAACAACCCTGTGTGTGTGTGTGTGTACAGTTCTATGTAGAAAAGTATGGATTTAATTTATCTTTTGTGTGTAGTATTGATGTAATTCTTTATCATATCCTTTTCACTTTGCCCTGACTAATCTGTCAAGGCAAAGTGAATTGCAGTCTGTAGCTGTTGAAGAAAGTTGTCGAGAAAAAGGAAATATGACTCATCTTAAAGTTTCCCTTTGTGAAGTATTGAGAAAGTATTACTTCTTGCTTTTAGCCTTTAGAATTATTTGAGTTCATGGCAACAGCAAAAATTTGGAATGTCAGCAGCGTTATTCTTGTGAAAGAAGCAAGATAATAAAAACCTGCAGATCACAGACTGCATTTAAAAGATGGATGTAGGGTCTGCTATGAAAAGTGAAGCCAGTATACAAGTGTCTTAAATATGCTGTCTTTCTAATGGTCAGCAGTATGAATCCTCTGGTTGCATAAAGATTTCCAGTCTGTGAGAAAATGGTCCTTGGCCCCCTTCATAAGTGAGTCAGGAAACACTTTACCTGACAAGTTTATGAGCTGATCACTAGTTTCAATTTTAGTGTAAATACCATCATATTCATTTTGAAAATTGGTCCCCATTATGGTAAAACAACAAGTATAAAGGAGGATATACTTTAGGCTGGGTCTGCCTTGTAATCGCCTAGTTGCTACCACATGAGCATGCAGTGTGTTGGTTTCTCAGTCATGCATACATCACATCTGGTTTCAAAACACAAAGACGGTGATTGCAAAAATGAAAACAGTGATGACATCTTTTTTTGCTTGATTGTGTTTTTTTTAAACATTTAGTCTATGCTATAGTTACTCCAGTACTCGAATATCTGCAATTATAGATAACTTAGCAGATCTACTACCTGCAAGAACTTGCAGTCTTTCCTCTTTTCCTCATATCTGACATTTTCAGTAGCAAACCAGAATTTTAAGGTTCAAATTCCAAGGTTTAAGTAACTGTTTTTTAATTAGAAAAGGGTGAATAGAACATGTATGTGTTGTGTCCACTTTCCCTGAAAGCTTTCAAACATTCAATAAGCCACAGAATTTTTGCAGAACTTTTGGTGGTTGAAGGCATCAGTAGGCATGATCAGATCCTCAGCAGTTTTGTGGTGCTGATGGCAATCTGTTTTCTAGCTAACGCTGTTTACAGGAAAGCTTTCAGATGTGTTATGTGGTGCAGGAGGAGGCGATTGAGGCCAGGCTTGAGTGAATACTGTAGGTATGTCCGCTCACACAGCTCTGCACCATCCTGTGGATCAAAGACACTGTCTGTCTCTGGGGGGGGGGGATCATCCTGCAGTTCTAAGACCTCACACAAACTTACCGAGCAGTAAACTCAAACCAGAAATCAAAACAAACTAATTGTTCACTTGTTTTCATTTACAACCATAAACTTGACACTCAGGGTGGTTTCTTTTGAACTGATCAGCTCCCTTTCCCAACAACACCAGCCACCCATGTGTGTTCACTGTTTCCACCCATGCACATCCTTTTCATTTTCCTCTCTGTTTTCTTTCCTTTCATCCACCTATGATTGCTACATCTTTACTGGGCAGTCAGAATCATATAATAAGAAAAAAAATAATAATTGCATTTTTTTGGGGGGGGGGGGTCATTTAGCATCTAGCCTCAATACATGTCTTTTAGCCTTGCTGCACTCTACTCTAATGACCTTTACTCTTCTTAGCTCACAGGAAGAGCTTACAACACTTAAAGGCTGTTTCTTAATCCAGAAGTGGGTTTTTGTTGTTGTTGTTTCACATTTTTATTTATTTATTAAAGCAGATTAGTAGCCTATTAATCCAGAAAAGGCTGAAATTCCTACAGAGGCATGTACTGTATGTAGCAAAGGCTACAGGCTTGATCCCCAGTATTCTAGACCAAATTTACACGTGTGACATCTTCTGTGCACACTGCTCCAAACATACGTGTAGTGTAATCAGCCACACTACAAACAGAGTGCAGCAAGTCAAAGCAGCTTGGCAGGAGATGAAACAAACATTTCCAACGTATTGACAAACACCCTTCCGGTCTTCCTGGAAATCCAAATTTACAACATTGGACCTGAGGATTAAACTAGGTTGCACATTTTAATGTTTACACTAGTGAAACTCAGAAAGCGCTAAATCAGTCTGACCAGCATTTCTCATGTTGGCTAAGTGTTACTGACCAAATAGCACATGGCAGACATGGGTTGTTTAAAGCTCATATCTCTTCCTCTCTTTTGTCCCAGGTGTTGGGCAAGGACCACCCAGATGTGGCCAAGCAGCTAAACAACCTGGCCCTGCTGTGTCAGAACCAGGGCAAGTATGAGGAGGTGGAGTACTACTACATGAGAGCGCTGGAGATCTACCAGACCAAACTGGGCCCAGATGACCCTAACGTGGCCAAGACCAAGAACAACCTGGTGAGAAGGATGGAAGTATTTGTCAGTTTGCAGAATAAAAATCAATATCTGCAGATGACAAATGGCACAAAAATGACAACTCTTTTTAAATTATTTTATTTTAAAAAAAAAAGGAAGAAGAAAAAACTAATTCAGCTTCTCCCAATCCTGTGAAGCTTCTTGTGTGTTGCTGACAGCCCATTGCTGGGCCTTACTGCTAACTGCTGAAGAGCGAGCTCTGACTTTGCTCATTCGCATTGTCATGTTGTTCTTATTGTTTGTTTTTCAGGCGTCCTGTTACCTGAAGCAGGGCAAGTTCAAGCAGGCTGAGACCCTGTATAAAGAAATCTTAACCCGCGCTCACGAACGGGAGTTTGGCTCTGTTGATGGTACAAAGTGCTCACACACACACACTTTTCACATTTCAGACATTGCAGACGGTAGCTTAAACCTAGAGTAACTTGCATGCATGAACAACTTGATAAGTCTCTCCTTTGAAGTAAAGGTTAATATGTTCAGGCTGCTGTTATTTTAGTGAAGGATGGAGCCGAAAAGAAACAGAAAACAGCACTTCAGAGTCACAGTGACTTTTCAAAGGTGTCTCTAGCTGCTTATCTGAGTTTGTCAGGACTGATTGTGTGTGTGTTTCTTTGCAGATGAGAACAAACCAATCTGGATGCATGCTGAGGAGAGAGAGGAGCAAAGCAAGGTGAGGGCCTGAAACAGTTGAGCATTTTTCAAACCCTTCTCAAGTATAATTGTAATTTCTGTTGTGCTTTCTTAATTTTGGGTTCCAGTGTTAAAGACAAAACCTTGTAATTGCACAGCCTCAAAACACACCAAGTTAAAAAAAAAAACATGGTAACATCGGGTGCATTAAACTTCTCAGAGTTCTTTTACCTTATTTAACATGAAATAAGAAAGAGTGACTTTACAAAGAGTTGGATTAGGATATTAAGTCTCAGTAAAAACTACTCACTGATGATGATGGTGCAAGTCATTCACTCTCCCATCTAAGAGTTCATTTCATGGTTTAATAGGTTTAGATGTTCTGGGGAAGAAGTACTGATCCAATTATAATCCCACTGCTAACACTTCTTCATGTAAACTGACTACATGCAACATAAGCGGGTTGGTTTCCATCCTTAAATGTCTGATTTATTATATCATATATGCAGATTTCTTAAATCTTAACCAAATTGGTGTTTCACAGGGGAAGCAGAAAGACGGTTCACCATTTGGAGAGTATGGAGGCTGGTACAAAGCCTGTAAAGTCGACAGGTCAGTGTTTTTCCACTGAGTAAATATGGGTGATACTCTCAGCACAGGAAGCAAAGTGATACATGATATATGTAAATGTTTACACATAACAAAATGTAGTAAGCAATGAAACCAACTGTGGCCAGCCATCTATAAGACAGTCGTGTTGTTCTAATGCTGTCAAATTTAAGAACAGCCTGCCTTGTTTTTTTTTTTCTTTCGCCTAAACGATTTTCTGTGACATTAAATTTCCATTGGTTGTCGTTTCAGCCCCACGGTTACCACCACCCTGAAGAACCTTGGTGCCCTCTACAGGCGGCAGGGCAAGTTAGAAGCAGCTGGGACCCTGGAGGAAGCTGCGATGCGTTCCAGAAAGCAGGTGTGGCCTCTGGATAATGTGACTAACAACACAGGACTCCTGGGGTTGAGCTAAGACGTCACTGCCGATGTAGATATAGAAGCAGATGACTTGTTATCGGTGCTCAGATGAAACGGGTCCGTTGAGCATTTGCATCAGATTAAAAGGCAGAAAATGTGTGAGCTGCTGTGAAATTGGAAAAATGGCAATGCACTCAGAATGTCCTGGAGCCTGGAGTGTAGTTTGGTTTCTTTGGTGTTGTTTTTAGCTGCCTCTGATGGTGTTACTTATGAGACTTAATAGAGTCAAAATCCTGCAGCTTTAATCCTCAATTAGGTTTTCCATCAACATTTTAACATCGAGTTATTCAGTAACAGACACACATGTTATTAAGATAAAATTCCCCATTGTCTTGCTTAAATTACAGCTGTAGAAACTAAAATAACATTTTGGTAATTATTACAATAATTACACTATAACTAGTCAGATCTGCTTTGGGGCCTCGTTTTAACACCACAAACTTCCTTTGATATATTTGGAGCATTATCATTTTTTGCTTGAGGAAAGATTCGATCCCGATATGAATGTAACCTTTAATCAGCATTTAGATAATACAAGTGGAGAAGGTTTTAGTAGAAATAAAATAAGCGACCAGACTCTGGCAGCATGACTGTTTGGCAGTGTAACGTCCCGTGTTTGTTTTTTCCCTCCTTGAATAATTAATTGCTCAGGGAGAGTCACAGAAAATACTTTGTACTGTGGTGTAACCGTATCGTTGGCCAGATTTAATTACGCAAGGTAGCACTGGATGCCAGCAGCTAACAGAAAAGCTAGTTTAGCTGCACTGGCACCATGGGTTTGCTGTTCAAGTTTCACTATATTAGATGCTTACATGTATGTTCTTTTAATCACATGGTTGCAAAATTGGTTTTTCCACCAAACTGAACGTTAAAAAAAGTCTTTAAGATTTCTGTAAATATCAAAACAGCAGTAAAGATAGTTAAAAATGACATTCTGAGATTTCAGAATGGGTAGTGACTTCTTAGGTAGGTGCTTTCCTCTAGCTCCATATTGAAAGTGTGCTTTTTCAAAAATGGTTTAACTGAATTTCTAGTGGTCAGCAAGCTAATTTACCAATAATTAGTTGGAATCTTTTTCATTTTCTATCCTCTCCCAGGTTTATTCTGACTGCTAATCAACGAATGCCAGGTGCTGGGTTTAGAGCAGCAGGCAGTAGAAGTCTATAGATTTAGTATTAATTGGATTGGATGAATTAGCACTTGTTGCTGACAGCTGTACAGTGTATCTGTGTAGGTGAGGCTGTGCTGGAGGTCCGACTAGTACATGTGTTTAGCTTATGCTTAATTGGATTTGTTGAACTGGCATTTATTGTTGTGTGTACACATCAGGGTCTGGACAATGTGCACAAGCAGCGCGTGGCTGAGGTGCTGAGCGAGCCGGAGGCCCGAGAGAAGCAGCGAAGCCGCGAGAGCCTGAATTCTGACACGGTGAAGTATGAGAGCGGGCCAGACGGTGGCGAGGAAGTGAGTATGAGCGTGGAATGGAACGGGGTAAGTACAGTACACAGCCCTCGGCACATTACTGAGAGTCCTCAAACCAGGGACACAGACATGTCGACTTGAAATAACTCCTCTATCTTTCTGGACTGAAGTCATCCACAAAGTCATTTTACTTGTTAAAGTTTCCTCAGCACAGAAACTTTAATAAACACAGTTGTTAATGTAAATGTTAATGTTTGGTCACATTGAGCTGGCTTGGATTGTATTATTTTAATTGCTGTCAATCAAGCCAACTGATGGTTCCCTATAAATTTATTGTGAGAATGAGGGGCCACTGGAGGCCAATGAGGGGATTATCTCTTCAATTAGTGACTTCGGTCATGAAAGATACAGTGAGGTTGTTTCTTCATCTATGACTAAATCAAATGTTTGAATGAGGACTTAAATCTTGTCCAAGTAGCTCAAAAGGATCAAACTGTACAATGCTACACCGATAATCCTGACTGACAGTCACAGTTAACTCTGCTCTCCCGCAGTAGTTACTGCTTGTACGTCGCTGTTACCCTGACTTTGATTAATGCTATCAAGTGAAAACATGCTCTGCTGGAGCGTTCACTTGGCTGGAGCTTAAGTCGTTGACAGTCGTGAGTCGTAGTGCTTTGTATAGTTAACGCATTTTTCACTAAACTCTCTTTTGTTGTACAGCTTTTCCAACTAATGTCTAAAAAGCTTTAAAAACTGCTCTGGTCACACACATTGATGCCACCCCGCTGCCTCAGCTGCAGACCAACTGTTTTCAATCAGCTGGTACATTTCAAAGTATGCAGAATTTTCTCAGCCTGTCCTCACTGCAGTAGCAGAATATAGAGTTATAGGGTCTCTGTAGGCTGCTCACCACCTTATTTCTAAAATGCTGCTCCTGCTGCTGCTTAGAGCTGGCCTGCTCGCATAGCAACAGTAGTCATAGAGCCCAGAACAACCAATCAGCATCTCCTATTGCACCTCTGGTTGTAGTCCTTGCGGGCGGTATGGTGTGACACATAGCTGTGCCTATAAACTGTAGCCTGTCAACGGATTATTAGCACACAGCCTCCTGCAGACGATCGCCTGCAGATCTCTGGACCTATTTATATCAGGAAAGGAGCCGGGCTCATCTGGAAAGAACTTTAGCTGGAAGGAAAATCTGACAAGGAGCTTTTGTTTTGTCCTTAAATCTTCTTTGATCAGACAGTAAATGAAGTCAGTATAAATACAAGGCATCAATCAATCAATCAATCAATCAATCAACTATCGGTCTTTAATTGGATTTGAAGTCGCACTTTATTGATCCCAAGAGGGAGCTTTCACAGCTTCTACAGCAGCACAATTACACAGCCTATGGGTTATAGAGGATTTACAAAAGTGAATGGAACGTAAATATATAAAGAACTAGGCTTTGCAAAAGCACTATGGAAGATTCCAGTAGAAGTATTATTTAGGAAATTATTGGGTGTATCCAGTTATTTTTATACACTATTTGTGTATTATTAGCATGCACTTATCTTCTTTTCAAATCTCTACAATAGCAACATCATTCTGCAGCATACTGAAAAATATCTAAATCTTTAAAATGCTGTATTGCACTTGTATACTATCAGATGCAATTGGCTCATATTTCTAATCTTAGATGGATAAAAACAGATATGTCTGGGGATGTTTATCCTCCACTGCTTCCCTGCAGTTGTCAGACTACATTTTGTTTTTCGTCCTGTCAAACAAATCATCACTTCCACTTCAGCTCTCTCCACAGGCAGCTATGAAAACCTCTCTCTTCACACTTAATACGAATGAATCTGTGACTCATCAGTCTGTTCTGACTCAACATGGGCTCTGTACTGTACTCCTTCTTTGTTGATGTTGGTGATCTGCATGTGTGTATGTGTTTATGTTTCTGATCGTTGCATATGTGTGGTGATCTGCTGCCAGAGAATGTAAAGTGTGACTTTCCCGGCCTTTGTTCTTTTCCATTTGTTTGCCTTGTTAGCTGCCAGAGAAGATGGGAGAGTTCAGACTGAATAAATGATAAATTCTGATTATCATTAGGTTGACTTGTGTTGCTGCTCCCAGCTATTTTAGTTCATTTTCTGGGATGAAGACAAAAAATACAAAACTAAACATTTAGTTCTGTTACAAAAAAAGTTTATCTTTCTGGCTACTCTCACGTCTCTTTACCTGCACCCCTCTGTTTATTTTGTGGTCACCTAACAAGGTTTAACGTTGCTGATATGTGTTGATGAACTATGTTCCAGACTCAGACACAGTCTCTCTCTCTCCACCTGATTGAGCTGTGTAAATGCTCCACCTAGTGGCAGAGCCTGCCAGTTCTCCTGCACTCTGTGATAGGTTTAGGTGTCCATTCATAATACCTCTGGAATACATGAGATATGATTCCACAACAGTGTTTTTGTTTTTTTGTTTTTTTGTTTGTTTGTTTGTTTCTTCATGTAAATTCATACAAAACACAAACCTTGGAAAGTTTGAAGCTTAGTCTCTCTTCTTTCTTTTTTCTTTTCTTCAGATTCTCATATAAGCTCGATGTTTCAGTCTGCCTTTAGCGCGCATAATTAGATTTTTTTTTTTTTTATTAAAAATATAATTGAATCTGGTGGTGTGGCCTCTGCAGCTCACCTCCTGAAACCAGACGTGTGAATATTCCTGTTTTATAATTTTTTTTTTTTAATGCCATGTGACTGTTGACATTAAAGTTAATTTACATAATTCTTCAAAATAACTGCCCAAAGAAAAGGCCAGGGGCGCTATCAAATGGTTACACAGTTGTGAGTTACATTTACGAACAGGTAATTTCATGGTAAATTATAAATCACCCTAATAACCACACAGAGCATTCAGGCATTTAAGAGTCCACCCTGACATTATCTGTCTGCTGCCTCAATTTAGTTTAGTTTGTTGGGTTTTAGAGATTTGGGCCTGAGAGTGGATGAGACCCGAGGGCATCTGGAACAAGCCGTGGAAAATGGCCCATGGCCTTGGAGAAGGAATATAATGCAGTCTGGATGTTTTTGTTCTCCCACAAACTAGAAGAGGCTGGAACAGAAGTGTTATTGTAGTTCAGTGCCCTGACTGCACGACGATTATTCTGTGAAAATGATCTTATCCTAGCTCATATTTCTGAAAATACAGAAGTATTATTATTTATCTCTTAATTTTTATCTCCTGCTGTGAGTCCTGTGATTTAGAATTAACAGATTTCATTTGAAAATGACTACTTAGATCAATAGACAACATCCAGGGTTTCCCAGGATTTCCCCATGTAAAGTTGGATTGTTGTGAAAATAAAACTGCACATAAAAAATGTTTTATTGCTGCTTTTATGAGAATCTCTGTAACACGGAGGTTAATGACGCAAACACATGATTGTAAGTGAGATCTGTGTCTCACTTACAATCATGCTGGTGTAAGTGAGACACCTGAAGATGTTTTTAACAGTTTTTTGCGCTCTTTTCCCAAATCAGAATATTTAAATAATTGCTTCTGATCAAATTATGTCACTGTAATGACTTTAACTTAAAGCGCAGCCATACTGGACTCAGTGTTGGGTTTTGTTGTATAATAATGTCCCCACAGATTTATTGATCTCTGTCTTCCATGTGTTGCACAGGCCGGTAGAGAGACGCTGTGTCTGGTTTGTCTGTTAACCTCTCAGTCTTCCTGTATGCTTCCCTCCTTTCTTCACCCTTCTTTAATTGATCCATATCTCATCTTACGGTCTTTTTCCCTCTCTTTTACTGTTTGCATTTGCTTCTTTCTCTCTTCAATCTGCTCTGTCTGACCGGCAGGCGTAACTCCAGATGCCTTGTAGTGGTTCTAAAAATTGTCTTCTGCATGACGGATGCCTCGCCTCACCTCGCCTCACCTCGCCTCAGCCCCTTCAGCTTTGCAGTTTTCCTTCAGCTCTTTTCTGTGGCGGGATTCTTCACACCGGGTTCAACCACAGCGATAATGTTGCTTTTACACCCCACTCTCAGTTGTTTTTGGGAACAGGAACTGTGTGAAAATGGTTCTGGCAGAAATACGGAGACAGCTTGTGTGTCCGAATCCAACCCTCTGCTTTCTACTTGTGCTAAAGCACTGCGCTAGAATATGTATCTGCTGCGGGTGGGAGAGAACTGGGGTGATTTTTCTTTATGGCAGCAGTAAACTTGTGCTTCATACCTTGATATTTCTCCTTGTCCTTTAACTCTGCTCCTCTGCTTCCTCTCTTTCTGTCACTCTACTATCTTTAAAATGTGCTTTCGTTTTGCCTGTAGGCTTGTTTTTGGAGGAACTTTGAGGGGTGTTTGACACAAAGTTCTTGAACTAAACTCTTCTTTAACTAAAATTATGAACTTTCTTATTTGGTACAAGCAAAACTGACCACAATATCAATTAAAGTTTCATCATTAAAGTTTCACGTCATTAAAATTCAAAGCAAAAAGTGGCAGAGATGACCAAATATGTGCTCATGTGCTATATTTAGTTTTAAAGTGGAGCAAGATTTTGGTCAGAACTTTTCTTTGTGATTAAAAAGAGATCAATGAAGTGTTGCTGAACAGGTCCAGCGATCACGCAGAATGACCGCAAAATGTAACAAGAATGTTGCGTGTTTGTATCCAGTGGATCTTTATCTTAAACAGTGAACCAAACTAAACGGCAAAACAGGACAAAAAGCAGTAGTAGTACCACTGTGCAACAACTTGTAAACTGTGTTTGTGGTCTAAAACAGATTGACAGATTCCTGCTGTGTGAATATGACATCCTGTGTTCAACCCAGGTGCAAATGGAGATGATTTGCAGACTTGATTTATACCTCAAACTTCATTAGGCTAAAAAAATTAAAACATTTCAACACTACAATACTGGCAAAGGCATGCACAGGAGCAAAAGTGATGACATTTTGTTGATGTCGTGGTCAGATGAGCCAAAAACAACAAAACAAAAAAGGTCTGAGATGGTCTGAGGTCCATGTTAAAGCCTCCTTCCTCCTCTCCCTCTCTCTGTAGAGGTTAGAAGCTTCTCATCTCTCTTTTATCATCCGCGCAGTTTAATTCAACATTAGCTTTTAAAATCCGTAGTGATAACTGAAAACGTCTCATGTGGTAGTGACGTAACACGCTGTAAAAAACATCGACTTAACTCATCAGCATGATCAAGAGCACCGCTGATTGTAGCTCTGTAGGTTTGTGCTCCTGTTTAGAGTTTAGTCTTTGCTGTGTCACTCTGTGCGGTCTCTTCCATTTGCACTGATATCAGACAAAAACATGTTGTGATGTCAATAAGAGGACACATAAAGGTGATTGGAGTTAATGTGCAGTGGGCTTACATGTTTAAGTCTGGGGGAGAAACGCTGCAACAGTTCAAGTTTTCCACTTGTCAGGTTGGGTCTTGAAAGAAGAGAAGCCTTTGGCAGATACAGAGCCTAAACCTTGTGTGTTCTCTCTGTTTACCTTCTGTATATCTGTGTATATAGTTGTCAGGGTTGGTGTGAGGGGGGTGGGGGTTACAGAGAATTTGCTGTATAAAAGCATTATTGTTGCGTTTGCTGAAAGTTTAGGAATTTAATTAGTCTCCTCGTCGGTCTGATCTCACCTCCTGCTACTAATCTTCTGCGTGTGCTGTCCTGTTTGTGCATCTTTCTTAACTTCTAATAAAACTTAAACTCTTTGCTCACCTGAACCTGTGCCTGTCGCCTCTTTGTGTGTTCCTTCTCTTTTCCATGTATGTGTCATGATAACTGAGTGAGCTCTAAACCTGTCCTGCTCAGATACAGCAGCAGTGGGAGGAAGAACAATCACCATATCCACAGTCCAGTAAATTTAATCTTTTATGTCACCGCTTAAATCAGATAATGGATGTTCTGCAGATTTGAAAACTCAATTCTGAAAAAATGCATTTTTAAATTTAATCTCCCAGAAGCTCAGAGGGTAGGTTTATGTCAGAAATCAATAGCATATTATATTCGTCATTTGATTTCTGAGGTATGTTTGGGTGATGCTTAACTGTCTCTCTAGGTGGTTACAGATCAACTTTTTTTCCCATATATTAGGTAAAAGGTAAAAGTCAAGTTGATGTGAAAAATTCTGTTTATTTGGAGTATAAATTGGTTCTGAAGAGCTACCTCCATGACTACTTTGACAACTCATGGCAATAACAGCTTTTAAACTTTGACATACTTTTTTTTTTTTTTAATAAAAAAACCCCCCAAACTGATCAAAAGTTTAAGCAAACATTAAAAATCATTGGAATTATTTAATCCATATTTTGGATCAGTTTGTCCATTATTATTGTAATTTATTTCTACATTTTTACAAAAATAAACTGAGTTCTGCCAGGACTAGGAAGTAACTGACCTATTTTGGCTTCACCACTCTGATCCTACCACGTTGCTGGATACGATGGGAATGGTTAATGGCAAAATTTAAGGCATCCAAGTTGGTAAAAATATGAAATTATGTTTTTTTTTAAAAAAATCTATGTATAGCCTTTTGAGTCGTTCTCTCCCACACAATACGCTGCCCTATTCCTCAGTCAAACTTCTGATTAATTATTATTATTCAAAAACACATGTTAAAAGGAAGTGGTGCAGGTGAGAAACTAGCAGGTCCAATAAAGTGCATCCAGTTTAAAAGTCAGAGGTCGCAGCTGTGCTGAGACTAAATGAAGATGAAATGTCAGAGGTGTAATCTGTCTCACACTAAAGATCTCTTCATGTAATGTAATTTTTGATTTTCGGACTATCTATAGGCATATAGCTGACACCTTAAAAATGGATCCACTAAATTATGCAGTGTGGCTTCTCCAGAGCCACTCTGTAGCCTTTCACATTTGAAAAGACAAGAATAATGTATAACAGAATACGCCAGCTGATGGTGCCACAGTTTAGGGGTAGAAGTTTCTCAGAATGAGATGCAGTGTAACAAAATAAATCCAGTCTGGTTTAGTGCATTGTGAGTGCACGGGGCCCTTTAACCAGCATCATTTTGAAGTACAAGCCACACATGACGCATTAAGCATCTCTACTGGTTTGTAATGAGTGTACTGCTTTACTGCATCATGTAAGCACATGAAATTTTGCACGAGACATGCAAATGCAGTCCAGTACAGCAGCTCAAGATGCTAACTGTAATACAAACAAACTAATTATTACAAGGTTTTTAATGCTAAATGTAGCAGAGCTGTTCTATTGGACTCCTTTAAATCACAGAGTTAATTACTGAGTGTGTGAATATATTAGCATATACCAGTGTGCAGACAGGGTGTGAGTATGTGTAGCCTAAATTTGGACCGTTTTAATCACTGCAAATATTAAGTCATGTCAGTTGTAAGATGCACAGACGTGTCTCGATTAAAACGCAGTAGCAGAAAACGTGTTTGAAGCAGTAATGAGAGTGTATGCTGGTTTGATGCTAATCTACATTCTGTGTCTGCACTCTTCTAAATATGTTGGATAGCGGTGTGTATGAGTGACTCTGTGACGTGTCCCACCAGGATGGTTCCAGCTCTCTGAAGAGGAGCGGATCCTTCAGTAAACTACGAGCGTCAATCCGCCGCAGCAGCGAGAAACTCGTTCGCAAGCTGAAAGGCGGCGGCTCATCCCGAGACAGCGAGCCCAAAAACCCCGGGTAACTATCAACTCCACCCAGACACCTGCCCCACCCCGCTACAGGTTGACTCACCCTTTGCACTGGAGGCCTGGAGGATCAAGCCGGCCCTCCATCATGCAGCACGGCAGTTGGTGTACTAACCAAAAACAAAAGAAGGGATTCACTGTACTTTGCTGGTGGTGAAGTGGTGGAAAGCTGTGTTTGCACATGGAGCGATGGAGGGAGCTTTTTCTGGCACATACGCATCAGCTTTTTTTCCCATTGCATTTGTTTACAATGCGATGCATTCAACTTTTTCTTTACAGTTCATGGTTTGGTCATCGGCAACAGTAGCCACTTTGTCCCCACTACTCTTGCTTTGGGGAAAGGAAATATTACATAAAAAAGAGACAGTATTTTAAGAAAGTGCAGAATTATAGTAAGTGCATGATTTATATTTTTTAAATTTTAAAACACAAGTGTTATTTCATGGGGAGAAATCCATGACTTACAGAAAAGGTATGTACTTTAAATTTAAAATACTAAGAGGAAAAAATGTATCTTGTAAAAAATGTCATATTTTTATTAAAAAAAAAGTTTTAATGTTCTGCATTAAGAGATAAAGGAAAAGTATTAATATGTTAAGAAAAAACATTTTTAATGTAATAAAATGGTCTAATATTTGAAGAAAATGTAGTATTTCAAACTTATATAAATAGCTTACAGAGTCACAACAGCAGACGTGTTTTTATACTCGCCACATGTCCAAAAACAATCCAGCTAAAGATTTACATTGGTGATTTGTGCCTGACATCTCATGCAGGCTTCATAACGACTGAATATTTGCATACTTGCACGGGTATAAACAAGGGCTTCCATTTTTGGTGGGAGGAGTTGGAATACAAACACCTGACTGTTGTCTGGCACAGTGGAGTTCAAAGTCTGGCTGCGGACCACAGTTGTTCACATGTGTACTTAAAATGTATTCTGTTAAACCTTCACACAAACAGTTCTTCATCTGAACGACTTCCACTATCAGGAAGTATTTTTACTTTCAAACATCAACTTAGTTCAACACTAGCTTGCAAAACCACCACCACTCATTTACTCCCCCACTGAAAAGTGTAGTTTACGGTCTGTTTGCTTCACGTGACAGGAAACTTCAAAATTATGTGGAATTTGAAAGCGACTGGAGGTGAAGGTCAGAACGGGTTTATGTATATTTTATTACTGCATTTAGAACAACAGGTGATGACATGAATAACTTCAGACATTTAAATGTCAAATGTATAACAGAGTATAAAAGTTGCACTTTTTCTTTCTGAATTTGAATGTCTGAATAACGTTTTTAGAACACTTCTGTCGTCCTGACCAAACCTGAACTTTGTTAAACGAGAGAACCAAAGGGAACTAACTGATGAAATGGGAAAATAATCCTTGCATTCACATGCTGTGACAGGACATGTGAAAGAGCATTTGCAATGAGACATAAACTACTAATGTCTGCTTTTGAACTGCCTTTATGCTTGTTATGCTGGTGGGATTTGTTTGTTTGTTTGTTTGTTTGTTTTAACCACTAATAGTTACACCTATTTATTGCATTTTGTGGCTTTGGATTGTTTTCTTTTTTTCTCAACTGAAGTACATTTGAGTTTCACTTAGCTTTGGAATTTTATTTTCTTCACTTTCTTTGGATTTTATTTTGAAAAGCAACCTCTCTGCATGGCTCTTCCTGTGTAGAGTACCATGTTGATTTTATTTTATTTATGAATAAATGTTTTTTCCTTCCATTTGAATGCCTACTTGCATGCTTCATCTGTGTGCTCTCTTGTTTCCTGCGCTGCTCTTCTCTGTGGCTCATGAGGATGATGGACATGACAACCATCATGTCCATCATCACTATGACTGATAGGTTCTCAGTAAATCACTGCAGAAATGTCCATGCTAACCGCTGTACAGTGTTTAACTAAATTCTTTAAAAACAATTGCTAGTTTTTAGAAATAGAAAAATGGAGCAAAAGACAAAACCGAGGATGTTGCAATTTCATGATATTCATCGAGAGAGTATCTGAAGGTTCACAGTGGGGTATTTTCTGTTGTGCTATGACTTGTTACCTTGCATAGAGAAACCTTGAGAAACAGTATAATGTGTTATGACTGCAGCTGGTCATATCTTTATGAAGGCCAGCTGCTCCTCAGGCTCTGTCCATACTAGTGCAGGAAAGCTAGACTAGACTAGATGTGTAGCTATCTGTTGAAACCTATACACGTAGCTCATACAATGACTGCTGACTTGAGATGACACATGTTACACTGCAGCAGTAGTTATGGCTGTGCTTTGGTTGTTACAATTCCAGCCATTACACATCTGTCATAGAAGTGTTGCAAATTCAGACAGACTTACAGCTGAGCGTTTCTGCAGCACTGTCACCCTGCAACACAGCGAACTTCAGTCAGTCAGGCAAAGCAGGTACAGCTGTGCTCACAACCAGCACTAGCAAACAGTCAGAAAACAGAAGTATTAGCATTAAATGCACATCAGTGTATTCAGACAAAATGAAGGGGATATTGTTAGGTGATAATTCTCATAAAACTGAAGTTTTACCTCCACCAGTCCTGCTGCAGAGGTGTACAAAATATTGAGAGTAACACATTTTGTGTATTTTGACCTAAACAAAGTTTTGACACTGGCAGCTTAAATAAAGACCGGAAACAAGGGGTGAGAGAGATTGGTATGACTGGCAACACAAAGTGAAGGAGCTCTCAAAACCATACTTGTGAGTTAAGGATATTGCATAAAAATCATAGGCAAAACACATTCAACACCCCCGGCGCGCGCACACACACACACACACACACACGCACACACACACGCACACAAAAACTCACACATTGTAAAGTGTGAGTTTTTGTCTGAGCTTGTTTTAGTGTTCTGGCAATTTTACTTATTTAAAAGCTTCTCCGCTGACTAAATTTTTATTTCTCACTTTCCAGTTCCCATAAATTCCCATTAACTAGTTTATGGATCCAGTATCTCACCGTTTTATGATAAACCATGTGCTGATCTTATTACATTTACATTTCTCATCAGGAAGGATTTTTTTCTGCAGTGTCACTGTACTGAAACCAGGTTGTGTGTGTGTGTGTGTGTGTGTGTGTGTGTGTGTGTGTGTGTGTGTGTGTGTGTGTGTGTGTGTGTGTGTGTGTCTGTGCGTGCGTGCGTGCGTGTGTGTGTGTGTGTGCATGGACTTTATTGAGTGTAAATTTCAGTCTACACCACTCATCAATTAAAAGACTGTTAGACTACATCCTTAAAATATGTTACCACTTTCTTATAAGGGAAGGCTGTCTAAAAGAATTTGTACAGTGTAGATCACTTATAAAGAAATATTGAATATAAGTTTTCAGTTGCCAGATTTAAAAAGACTTCTCTGACAGCAGAGTTTATCCAGCCATCAAACTTCATAATGTATTTTTAAGTTGAGGTTAAAGCATAAATTAAAGTTTACATATAATTATTTTTATATATATATATATATATATATATATATATATATATATATATATATAAATATAAATAATATATTAACTATAATATAAGACAGTTACTATACTTTTGAAAAATAGCTCAACTAAACAATCTAGAAATTATTGTAATTGCAGATCTTTGCTCAAAGGTCACAGGTCATCTGAAGTGGTTTGACTATTGAAGTTGTCTTGCTGATGAGGGTTAAATACAAGGCAACACATTTCTCACAACCTGGCAACCGAAAATTAATTCCGATGGCAAATGAGTTATATTTCGATAAAGCATGAAAACATGCAATAACATTTAAGAATGTTAAAAATTACTTGTAACAAATTAACAACAAATTACTTGTAACATTACTCAGGTGAACTTTGGAGAAAGTGGTAACAGATTTTACACTCAGCCTTCTAACATTCATGAATGGGAAGAGAAAACACGATACACGTGACATCAACGTTTCTGTGAAACTAATCAGAGTGTGAAAATACTACATATGTCATTAACCAACACATACATCTCCACTGAGCTCAAATCCTCACACCTGAATCTCCACCCCCCTCCCCCTCACTTCTGACCCTTAACCCCACCTCCCTGCATGTGGGTGCAGCATGAAGCGAGCCAGCTCTATGGGGATGCTTAACGTGGCGGACAAGGCTGCGAATGACCACTACCAAGTAAGCAACAAGAAACGAGCGCGAAAGTATCTGCAGAGGGTTTTCAGTCCTGCTGCAGGCCAGGGGCACAACCGCCAATCAAAGGACTGTAGTTAGATCCCTGAACAAATTCTTATTAATGATAAGAAATATCTCAAGGAGGCTTTTTTTTTTTTTAGAAAATAGTTACTCCCTGGAAGACCGAAAGCAGATTAATTTTAATACATATTTGACCTTTTTTAATTTCAAAAAAGATTCTTTTTTGTCATCTTCCCTCATTTGGAAATTGTGCATTACTATTTCAAGACAAAATAAGCCCACTGATGACAGTAAATTAACAAATATCCAAAGCTGTGACCACAGATTTATGTTATTATATCGTAGGAAAAATCAGTGTCTTAAACGTTAAGTCACTCACTTTGGCAGATACTTTTTGACTCAAGTCTTTTATTTCATATTCTGATTTCTCATGTCTTTATAAACTGTTATTATCAAACCCTCCCCGAGGCTCTTATCATTCACTCTAGATCAGGGGTGGGCAATCTCAGGTGTCCCTGCAGGTTTTAGATCTCAACTTGGGTCAACACACCTGAATCACATGATTAGTTCGTTACCAGGCCTCTGGAGAACTTCAGGACATGTTGAGGAGCTAATTTAGCCATTTAAATCAGCTGTGTTGGTTCGAGGACACATCTAAAACCTGCAGGGACACCGGCCCTCGTGGACTGAGATTGCCCACCCCTGATCTAGATAGTGGTAAATCTGACATGGCTAACATCATTGTCTAATTCACTAACTTCTGTATGAGTTAAAGTTTTTGATGTTCAATCAAATTTTTAGTAAGTTTCTTATTTTTTTTACACATTGTTTTTACAACTTCAATTCTTTATTTTGACAGTGAAAATGTGGTACATTATATCCATAATTTCCTTTAAAATATATGTACATGAAGACCTGATGATGCAGGTTGAATTTATAAACATGTCACCCATTTGAAACTTATAAGTTTAACCCATTTTCATTAAAGGTACTTTTGTCATTTTTCTCAGACTGCAATTGTAAAAAGAACAGACATTTTGGACATAAAGTCATATCTGTTGTTGTTTTATGATCTGTTGATAGCTTTATGTTTTTGTGAAAGTTTTTTTGATTTTCAAACAGATGTTTTATTTAAAAAAAAAAAAAAAAAATTTTCAAACTATAATGGAAAACATTACCTGTGTTCTCTCCATCTGATTTCTGCTTGTTTCACTTCCTCTAGGAACGAAATAATTGTCTGAGAAAAAGTCGCGACCTGAGTGCCAGCCACACTAACCTGGCGCGTTGAAGGTTTTTTACTCTGAGGAGGTGAAAGGTCACGGAGAACTGAACTGAACTGAACTTCTGACCATCCTCGATGTAAATAGCTGTTTGTGAAAGCTTGACATCTCCCATATTCTACTTCAGCATCATCCCATCATGTGCTAACTATACAGATTTTAGTCTTTCATTGCACTCTTGAAGGTTTATGATCTCAGATGGTAATTTGTGGTATGTAATTATATCAGTACATATCGGGGGGGTATGAACGTACGGTGGGCTGCTGTATGTTTCTTTGTTTCAGTCTAATTCTATGTGCATGTACTGTATGTAAGTGTGTGCTGGTGTGAGTGGCTGCCCTCTCAGATTACAGTTTAATATTTTGTTTTGTTTTTCTATACTAGTGGTGGTAAAGGCGGGCGCAGAGTGGAGTTTTAATTTTAGAATCATTTCTAATGTAGAGGCTAAAAACTGCAGGGGATGAATCCAGTTGGCAGTCCTAGATGACAGAGAGGAGCTCAGTCACTGTTTAGCTATACCCTAACAATAACTATTGCTATGGTAGGAGTAAACAGCAACCTCTGGACCTGAAAAGGGTCAGTGAGGGACCAAAACTCACAATTCATCATCCAAATCAAGTAAATCTCGATAACCGCCCATTTTATGAAAAGCCCAGCTTTACAGCATAGACAAGCGTGTTTTTGTTCTTTATAGATCATCTCTATCTGCATGCAGCTTCATGCAGCATGTTTTCTATATATATAGAAGTCACCTGTCCACTGTTTCTAAGGTTTAAACCTATGCAAAACCAAACAGATTTAAAGGTGGATACAATTGAATCTTATTTAAAGTTGTTTTGTTTGAGCCTGTTTTTGCTTGCATCTCTTTTGAAATGACCACTAGCCAGCTCTCTAGCTTTATCTGATCATTTAACAGGTGTACCGTTTTTCATCCAAGTATGTTTTGAAAAAGGAAAATAGAAGATTGTGAAGGGCAGATTGCTGAACCCGAGGCTTCACAGCCGTAGTCAGCAAACCAGTCGTTTAAATCACTATCGCTATGTTCATCTTTTAGATAAAGCTGCACTGAATTTCGCTTTAATTTGCTAAAAGCTTCTGGATGCTCCATTAATGATTTGCTGCTCTGCTGAAACATGACTAAAGAAACCATGTTTGTCTTCACTGGTACCGATCATTAAAACAACAAAGAACTACGATTTAGCTCATAAACCTTGATGATTTCAAATTAATCACAATTTTTGGCCAGTGTTGATGTTTTCACACCACTTTCTTTATATTTGGCTGTGTGCTGAATTCTAACTCTGCCAATAAGAACAGTTCTACTTCCTAAGACTCTTCACTCTTTGTTCTGCAGATTTCCAAATGAAGTTGTGCACAGAGTGTAGATTAGTTGAGAAAATCTCCTGATGTGTATGAATCTCAGCAGCTGTAGTTCACAAAAACATGGAAACCTGTCCAGGGATCTTTCAGCTGCCTCTTCCTAAAAATAATCCGTCCTGTGTTGATTGATTCAATATTTAGCTTTCGATGTGTGAAGTTCCATGTTTACATGATTTGGGGTTTGTAAATTATGTTTTTATTTGTTTCTGTCTTTGCGCTGTTTCTTTTTATATCGTTCTGTAATAAGCCTTGAGAGCAGGATCCGTGGACTGACTAGCACACGAAGGCTGGCCCGCACACTCTCAGGACTGAGGCTGTACTTCCACACACTGACTACAAACTTAACGTCACTCCAGACTTTTTAAGTAATGACGGGAGAAATGTTTGCAGGACTTTCAATGACGAGACAAAACTTTGCCATGTGAGTGAAGTTGAACCAAAAAGTGGAAATTTTTTTAATGAACACCACACGGAATTTTTAATGTACATTTTTGTGAAGTGATTTAAATTTCCAGTTAAATATAGAGATATCCAACATAATCCTGGTATGAATACTGAAGGACTTATCATTAAAAAAACATTTAAACAATTTCTGTGTTTAAATGTACAAGTTGACTTGTGATTGTTCTAAGAGTTAATCTCGAAATTAAACTTTTCCCTTTACTGGCCTTTTGATAACTTTATGTTAAATGAAGGTAACTATGCGTACATGCTCACTTCTTTAAAAGGAAGCTACATAATATTTAGCATATTTAATGTCCTTTACTGGTGGTAAGCTTGAACTGAAAGAACATACAACCGGTTAAATGATGATGAAGTGCCTTGTTTAAGAGATCCCCAGAGATGGTATATTTTGTGTGGAGAGTTTCTTCTGTTTGAGCTGGGCTGTGTATTTACATTTCTTTTCATTTCAGACACACACAAATGCACATGATGTCCATTTATGGAGAAGTAAGCTGCTACAAAATATATTTTCTATATAGATTGAAGTTATAGAAATAATGAAAATCAAAAATTATTAGAGTGAATGCACATGCAATGGTAGTCTGCAGCTGAGTCCATTTTTTTATACTGCCTTAGACATATAGATACATTATAGATGTATATTTTTACAGGAACTCAGAAGCCTGTTCTGAAATGTTAGAATTTTGTCTAAACGCACCTAAACAGCCTCACCAACTGCACATGACCTTTGTGTGCATGTCTTTGAATTTAAAGTCTTTAAATTAGATTCGAGCAAAGATTATACAGACTAGATTAGAAGATTAGAAATTTGGTGAGAGATCCTGAGTCAGCTTTTAACATTAACATTAAACATTAAATTAAACGCAATGAACTTCACATTGGACAAATTCAGTACAACGTGATCTAGAAGAAGGCGTTACAGTATACAAAGATGCGCATACAAAGGATTGATGAGAAAAGCTCAAACAGATGAAACGGCACAAAAAATTAGAATAAACCCTCCATATCAGCCTAGGAATGACCACAGTGGTCTGTTTAATAAATGCACTAATGATAAAGAAGTCTCCACAGATCAACCATAATCAGGTTTAACCGTCCATCTCCAAACAGCCCTAGCACATTTGTAAATCTTTAGCATGAACACCTAGTTGAGAAGGATTTGCACTGGAAACATCAGACTGGCGTAAAGTAATAATGATGATCTCCCACCTTAAGCTGCATTGATTATTGTACTGATGTGTGACTAATGCATTTGCTGCATTGTACGTTGTCTCTGTTGTGTTTCCTGAATCTTACATATTTTTTTTGGCAGGGTTGTGCAATATGGTTTTGTTTTCATTTCTCTTATTTGTTGGAAAAAAAAAACCCTCTTTACATCTCACAGATCAGACCTTTAACTTCAATAAAAATCGACACCTGAAGAATGAATTCACATGAAGGTGTCACAAACCATTATACTGTTATTTGCCTTTCTTTAAATTATTTGTTCCAATTTCCCAAATGAATCTTCAGTGGTTTTAATGAAATGTGCAACACTGATATAAACACAAAGAAAAACGTTTTGAATGGAGTGTACACAGATACAATGCAAAGATGTTGAATACAGAGGTTCAAGAACAACTTGAACTACCTACAATAATTGTGAAAATCTCAGAATGTGGACTGGCTGAAACTATTGGACTTATTCTAATATTTGTAAATTTAAAATTGAGCAATTTAAAAATAAATGTGACCTAATTTGTATTAATTTTCACTGTTTTAATTGAGCATAGTCAAAGAACAACCCACTGGAATTTGTTGTGAAATCAAGTCACTTTATTTAAAAGCTGGGCAATGAGCTTTGTGTAGGATGTGTGTGTGATTTTTTTTTTTTTAAATAATTTAAATTCAAGCAACTTAACGTTTTATAAGTTTTATATCATAATTTGATCATTTCTTTGAGTTAATATTAAAATGTCAGTATTAGGGCTGCCACGATTAGTCGACTAGTCACGATTACGTCGACTATTAAAATCGTCGACGACTAATTTAATAGTCGACGCGTCGTTTGAAGCTTTGTAAGATCCCAAAAGACGCAGGAATAAGTATTTAAGAGTGTAATAACGGACTGAAACAGAAGATGGCAGCACTGCATGTGTAAGGATGCCAGCTGCCGTTAAACCCCGAAGAAGAAGAAGCTGTGTCCCAGAATTCATAGCGCGGCCCAGCGCAGTTGTCAACAATGGCGGCAGCTAGTTAGTTTTAATATTACTCTTATTTTTTTTGGGTCGCAAAATAAACGTTTAACATATTTTCAGGCGAGAATGTAGCTGTTTAACCTCAAATATCTGCTCAGTTTATCAAGACACCACGTATTTTCAAAAGCACTCCGACGCTGGAGACGCCTGTTACCCACCAGCTCGATAGTTAGCCAGGGTTCAAGGCTCACTAGAGCCTGTGAGAACAACGGACTCCCGGCAAATCGTTTTCAAACCCACAGCTGTCTTTCGCTACTCAGGTTAAACATGTAATATAAGTCACTTAGATAACTTAAAAATGTTATTGTTTGGCTTTTTTTTAGTATTTTATTTGTTCCTGAGTAAATCCGTTTGGCTGAGAAAAGTTATAGTTTTTACACAGCTGAATAAACGTCAAGCAGACAACTGATTATCAGAAGTGTGAGATGCTCGAGAGTATACTCTGGTGTCCTGTTAAATTTTAGATAGCAAGGAGCAGACGGCTGAGTTTATTAAACTCCACCGAAACAATCTGCAAATGTCATTAAAATTTAATAAACTATCATCTTGTCTTTATTTTTAGTTAGCAGTAGCACATACCTTAAACACTTAAAGCTGTAAGCTAATGATAGTTATATAAGAGCAGATGCATGCTGGTGCAATAAACTGTATGTTTTACGTCCAATGGATGCATGATCTGATTAGTCGACTAATCGCAGAAATAATCGGTGACTAGTGGACTATCAAAATAATCGTTTGTGGCAGCCCTAGTCAGTATAGGAAATTGATTTGGTAACATACAGTTACAATAGTGGACGCTAATATTAAACATCAAGCAAAAGGTTCATTTAATGAGGCCATCCCCCCTCTTCTCTTGGTGTAGTATAAGAGCATATCTTGCTGTGAGCACAGGAGCCCCACCCACCTGCTGTTCAAACCTTCCATTTGCAAGGGGCAGCCAATCAGAAGAAGAGTCATGGCGGCTTGTTTTAGGCAGACGAGTTTTCCCAGTGTGAAGTAAATGAAAACTGTGATAAGGAGAATAGGGAGTCTGGGGAGAAAAAAGGACAACTGCTAGAGAAAGGACTGCCATGAAAAACATGTAAGGAATAATATATTTTAAGACTACTTAAGCATAAACTGTGGTAGGAAAGTGTTTGCACATCGCTTGTATATTGACACAGCGTGAGTTAAATCATGTCGGTGTAGCCCCATCTTCATGCACCAGTCCACAACAAAGTGCCTCCAAAGTGTAGTCCCTTTTCTAAATCACAAGACTTCTAAAACACGTTTTTAAATGGAGCATGAAATTATTTTAAGCACACATAATAGCTCTGTAAACTCTGCCCAGGTCGTTGTTTAATATGAAAAACTACTGTGCTCTGTGTCTTCTGTATACAGTAAGTAAATGTTCCTGGTGTAACCAAAGCTTACCTGTAGTCTTCTGCTAAGCTGGTAATCATCTTAATTAAAGTATCGTTACAGAGTAATAATGTGTAACAGAACAGAAACTGTGATGAGAGGGTACTGTTGTTCAGCACAGCTCACCAAGTTATGCAGAAACCTGTTGTTGGTTTTTACTTTTTAAATTTGCCAAATCTTCTTTTATGTCCGCTCAAATTATGGTTGTCCAAAGTAAACTATATATAACTATAATTTTTTTCACAAATCATTATCAACCTTTCATGTATTAAATTTAGTGCTAGTTTTAAAAACTCCGCATGTTTTACTTCTCCTTCCACCAGCAGTTAATATGTTTACTTTATTTTTAATGGGAGGGGCTGCAGAAACCAAAACACTCAACTTTGCCAGAGAAACACGTGATCTCACATGTGTGCTCTGATTCGCTAAACAGCCTGTCAATCATTCTGAAGGGTGTGCCCAGATGAGAGTTTTGTGGTCGAAGGAGACTCTGCTGAACACAGAGGAGAAACACACGCTGAAGGAAAATGTCTTCAGTTCCTGACGGGAAGAAACTCATCCGCAGTCCCAGCGGCCTTCGCATGGTTCCGGAAAACGGCGCCTTTAGCAGTCCTTTCTCGCTGGACGAGCCGCAGTGGGTTCCGGACAAAGAGGTGAGACAAGCGTCGGATTTGGTTTGACAGCGACAAGCGATCACAGCCGTGCAGACACGAGAAGCTTAACTAAGGCTTTCCGGTTGTAGTTTCCAAAATAAAATCACCTCTCTGTTAAACTAGTGGGAATAAAATTGAAGCCGCTTACTAATGCTTGTGTTTGTCCTGCTAGTCTCCTCCTGTCGTTTAAAAAGCAAAGTGCTCAAATAAAGTAAGAGTCTAGTGGTAGCTTTAGCTGTAGTTTTGATGATGTTGTATTTTATTCATTGTAGTATAACTTGAGAAAAAAAACAATTTAGTGCGCTGTTTTGTTTTGTTTTTAAAATCCTGACAGCAAAAGTCACTGGACTATTTTCACAAGGAAAATACAAGGAAACATCCAAAATTAACTAATATTTACATTTTACATTAGAACACTGATTGTTTGGGGCTTCAAAATGTAAGACCCTGTTTCAAGTTATCAGTGATAATCACAATGTGTTTAAATAGCTGCTTTTATTTGAACGATAGTTCAAGGTCCAGATATATTTATCTAAGCTGCTGGGCGTAGTAAATATTTTTTTTAAAAAATTTATTGTTGTTTTATACTTTAAGAGTTGTTAATCAGTGCTTTTCAGATTAATTTGCGCTGTGATAGGCTTTTATTTTTTGTAGTGAAACGGCTCTACATCCGGCTTACATCCTGCTGACTGCGGCGAGCTTGACGGCGCTCCGGACATCGCAGTTGGCCGCTGGACTGGGCGTTGCAGGCTGTCACGGCCAGCCTGGCAGCAAACGGAGCTTGTTAGCTAGTTAACAGCTACGACTAGCGGCAAACTTAATTGTAGCGTTTGTCAGCGTCAGAGTGACGAAACCCCTCTGGTTGTGTGCGTGTTTGACTACCAGCACGTAGGTTAGCTAAACAGCAGTAGGAGCTAGCCCTTCGTGCCTCGAAGGCTGTAGTTTTACTGCACTGTGTGCCAGTGCAGTAAAACTACAGGAGGACACACAAAGACTGTCTGTTTGCGAAAATGTAAACTCCGGCTGCACACAGGGACACTTTGACCAGACCGGCGAAGTTAATCATTTACTATTTGCTGAGCTCAGCGTTCAGATCTTTAATAAGAGGGGCAGGGATTAAAAAACAAGCCTGGCACTAATTACAAACCCATATCTTTTGATCTGTCAGTGATAAATCATAGGTTTGACGGTTTAATGAACAGTTACCACTTGTCAGTAATGACCATAAGACACAAGAGCCATTAACACATACTATTTTTATACTATTATTATTTACACTTACAGCTGCAGATCTATTGTGGCTTGACTAGCTGATGATACTTGTGCAAAACTTTAAAACAGTACTTTAACCGAAAGCTGTCCAGCTCAGCATGTTGTGTAACATCCTGTTTTTTCCACTCTTCCCGTCTTTCAGTGCCCCAGATGTATGCAGTGCGACACCAAGTTCGACTTCATCAAAAGAAAGGTCTGTTTTGTTTCTGACAATGCGAACGCTGCAAAAAATCTCGACTTCCTGTCAGACTGGAAAAACATATGGTGGATAAACCAGCGTCTAGTATAAATGTTTTGTTAAACAATGTGAGGCTTTCGTTTAGTTTGTGTTGTGAATGCATAGATGAGTTACTCCTTCTTGGATCATTTAGTCAGAGCCGTGTGTTGATATTTCCTGCCAGTGTCCACCGACATAACGCTGTAAGCCTCCTGCCACCATTTCATTTTACATCTACTGAGTTAAAATAATCACCCTTACAAGTGTCTTCCATATTTGCCTCTTTTGTCATCATCAGAGCCAGCTCTAGACTGCTGCCTGAAGTCAGTTTCTAGGTGTTGAATTACACATGTCCTGTACTCTGCATCCCTCACGTCTTGGTTATCTTGAGGTTTTAGCACAGTTTTGATATTTTTAAGCTTCCCGATTCTTTAAAAGTGCAGTGAAGCAGATGTGGTTTTGCTTTGCCTCAGTCTCTTATACTCTTCTTGAGAAGTGTTTCTTCATCAGCTCAAAGTCTCTGATTAAAAAGCACATTCTGTCCAAAACTGACACACTTATTCAGAGTGCAACAGAAACCCACCAGCACAGAGGTGGATCCCTCAGGAAATCAAGGGCTTCTATTTATTTGTTATCCAGGCCTCAGAGGTCTCAACATTTGTAGGCAAGCCAAAAAATTTGGGAACTAATGTAACATATGACTCACCAAAATCAGTGATGTGGAAATTTACAGGAAATTGCTCTGATAATAAAAAAAACTGCTCATTAATAGATGTAACAACTTCGTACCATCAAAGTCTGCACAATATCCATTATACACGTTATAATAAACTTTGTTTATTAATTAATAGTGGGATCTGTTACTATAAAAATTAATACAGTAGCGAATGTGTTCCACTGCAGTCAAACTAGAATATAATACTAGAATAAAACAAGGAAAGTGGACTCTTCTATATTGTTTAGAAACTGTTATTTGAAACCATTAAACACATTTTATACTAAAAACTTTAGAGTTACTATAAGGATATCCTCCATAGTGGTTTAAAGTTACATAAAAAAAAGTTGTCCTATTATCATGTTTACTAATTTGCAGATAATGTCTTTTGTTTCCATTTTAAAAAGTGCTGTCCTCATCAGAAATGAAATCATATCTACTTGTTTTGTTTAAATTGTATCCACTGTATTGCTGTAAGACATACTGTGACTGAGAGTGAGTCAGGCACACAGTTGGGGGTGTAATAGAAGTTCTGATTGGTTGGAAACGGTGCTGTAGCTCAGCCAGATCGTTTTGAGATTTCCTGAAAACGTCTAAAGTGCCTAACACAGACATCCTAACCCTGACAATCGGCCAGATAATCAGACTGTCTTGTGTTGTCTCCCACAGCACCACTGCCGGCGGTGTGGCCGATGTTTCTGTGATAAATGCTGCAGTAAGAAAGTGGCGCTGCAACGCATGTGTTTTGTTGATCCGGTGCGGCAGTGCGCCGAGTGCAGCCTGGTGTCCCAGAAAGAGATGGAGTTTTACGACAAGCAGCTCAAAGTGCTTCTGGGAGGTGAAAACTCACTCTTATACTTTAAAAAAAGGCTTAAATCCAGCGCGTCTGCCTGGGTTTTGTTTTCCTGTAATCATGTTTCGACACATTGACTCCATGCAGAAAGCCGGAATATGATCAAAGTAATTTGTGAATTAATCTTATCAGTCCTTTCCTGGTAATCCTGTTGATTGTGGGACAGTGTGCAGCTATAAATACACAGCAACAGTGTGGCTCCTTATCAAAAATCCATCAGCAGCCTGGAGTGTAGAGGAACAGCCGGCTGAACGTTTGGAGTTTGTGTGTGTTTGTATCAAAGGCTCAGTATGAAGGAGAGAAAGTGACAAAGATGAAGAGCTAAAGCAGCAAACACTGCCATACTTTTTCTCCTCCTGTTTGATAAATGAGCCACTGACTTGGAAACAGTCCTCAGGTTTTCACTCTCCACGCTCGTGATGTCTTTGTTAGTGTCTGAAATGTGTTTATGAGATGTGTTTATGTTCGCTGTAACAGGAGGCACCTTCATTGTCACTTTGGGAACGTCGGAGAAGTCTGAAACCATGATGTGTCGCCTCTCCAACAACCACAGGTTAGCTCTTCTTTAAGTCCACACATACTTGACATACCAAATACTTACTTTACCTGAATTACAAAAAGCTACCTGTCACATCTGGCCACGTTGTTTTCTTCCCTCCTATGAAATGTCTCCGTCTGCAAATTAGGCTGCTAACTGAACAGGATCAAATGTGTCCGCTGCAGTCTTAGGAAACATAAATAACATCTGTACACAACAAATAAGTACCTCGGTTTTAACAGTTGTCCTTGAGGGGGGAAAAGGGGAATGCATTTGAATTCAGTTTTAAACAGTTTTATTTGTACCAGTTTTTGGTAAGCTGTCTGTCTCTGACCTGAATGTCAGATATCTGTTCCTCGATGGTGAAAGCCACTTTGAGGTTGAGCTGTCTCGGATCTCCAGCATGCAGATTTTGACAGATGGGACAAGTCCAGGAGGTGAGTGTGTGAAATAAAAATGTGTTACAAGTAAGTGTGTGTGTGTGTGTGTGTGTGTGTGTGTGTGTGTGTGTGTGTGTGTGTGTGTGTGTGTGTGTGTGTGTGTGTGTGTGTGTGTGTGTGTGTGTGTGTGTGTGTGTGTTTTAATTTTCTGAGCACCTTTCTCTGTATCTGTTTCTTTCTCTCGTTTCCTCCTCGAGATGTTGTCACTAACTGATAAATTTCTGTTTTTTCTAAACTAACACACGTTCTTTTCTCTGCTGCTTTGGCTTTGGCCGCCCGGCGCTTCTTCCTCTGGGCTCAGAGAATGACATTCACACTTACACCAGTCTACTGGACAGTCACTTTATCTCTGAAGGTTAGCTTTCATTTGCTTTACAGTGTCCGTCTGTCAACAGTTCCTCATTGATGTCGCTGCATTTCTGCATGTTTCCCACATCAGCTTTCTTTGTTTGCAAGGAAGCTGCCTGAAAATGGAGCCTCTGATACATCTGCGATTCCTTTTTTATCTCTGGGTCCCCGAAGCATCTCAGAGGAAACTGAAATGCCAAACATTTCAGTATGTTACTCTGATCATGATTAATATCCTAAGCAGCCTGATTAACCGATTCATTTGGCAGAAAATCAGTTGATGAGTAGTCATTCGTCAGTCGCCAAAATAATCAAATGTAATCAGATGGTTCACTCAGAAGGTCTTTCAGGGATACATTTGGGCTATTTCTTTATCATTTCTTCACAAACCGGGCAGGAAAAGCTTTAGAATTGATTTCAAGTGCGGCATTTGCATTAAAATGTAAGTAAAACAGGTCATCGTTCCAAAGCTGCAAAACAAATCCACACACTGGTGAGCGGTGAATGTTCACAGGATCCTTTCCATGGTAAAGAAACTTTTGCATAATGCTCCGTCAAACGAAGGTCAATGGACATATCAGGATTCAAGTGTATTACAAAGATAAATCATGAGGGCAAAGTTTCAGCAGAAGGTGCAAACCAATCGGGGCAGATTGGACAGATTGTAAAAATGCATCGACAAAGGCCTGTGAGGTACAGGAAGTGTATAGCTTGACTTTGTGTCCTAACAGCTCTTAACAGAACAGGTGGACAGCAGCCACAAACATGCTATGAAAGCACCCAGAGAATTTGAGTTTTCACTTATTAATAGAAAAATCCCCTCAGCTGAAGGAGTTGATGAATGCTACAATGCTCATAAAGATGATTTCCATTAGAGAGATGAGTTTGATGCTTTTGGGACACTGAACCTCGAGTGTTGCATGTTTCCTGACTGGAGCATGAAATCATTTCATCATCAGTGTCGTCGCGTGCATTTCCATTAGTCTTTGCCTTATATTGTTTTAAAACTGTCGTCTGTTTCTGCTTCCAGTCTTCTGGTTTCTGACATATGTTAAATCTCATTTGAAAGGCTCCAGTTGATTTGTGTCAAGGCTCAGCAGAACTGTGATTTCATGGGGAAAAAAAGAATATGTAGTGACTTAATTTGTATACCAATTAATTTGTTCCATGTGTAAGACTGTGTGTACAACTTGATGTATACATGAAAAATACTAAAATGACCTTTTTTAAAGTTGCTTTTTTTGTTGTTTGACTCAAAGAATACAGTTTACTTAACAGACAGAGGACGTCTTTCAGTATTTTTTTTTTTAATGTGTGTGTGTGTGTGTGTGTGTGTGTGTAGGAGGGTCAAGAGCCAGTGGAATGCTACTCCATTACAAGCCAATGGGCTCTCAGGATGTCCAGCAGCTCCGCATGGAGGCAGCAGATGATAAGAAGGTGGCCTCATTATGGTTGGCTGCAATGCACAAGGTAAAAATAAGCAGGACACCTAAGACGGTCCATGCAGTGCAGATAAGTAACAGTTGCCCAGCCCACTTAAAGTGCCTAAAAATGGTTGGAGAGGAGTGAAAATGACTTATTATGCTGGAAATAAAGAATTGTGCCAGCATAAAATCAAGTCAGGGACACAAAAGAGTCCCTCCCTACAACAGATACTGCTTTATGTCCTTTATTCAACCATCTAAATAATAAGTAAAACAATCAAAAAAGAGTTTTGATTCATGCATCAGGTTGTAGTCCCACATATAATCGCCTCAAACGTAAGCTTATCGAAAGTGAAGTTTTGAATTTATTACTGTAAGCTGAATATTTTGGTGTGGAGCAAAGTTTAGAAAGGTAGATGTAGCATCATAACCTGTCCTGTGGCGCCCCCATCAGGACAGTGTTTATGTTTTTTGTTTTTTTGTTGTTTTTTTTTTAAACATGTTTTTACATTTTATTTTTTGGCTGAAAAAGCCATCAATCTCACACAACACTGTAGCTGAATGTGGTCTGTAGTGTGCTTGTTGAGACAAAGGAATAAGAAATCAAGAGCGTTTTTATTTCTGAAACTATGAAACTAACTCTTTTTTTCTGCCTGTTCTTTCCAACAGGCAGCCAAACTGCTGTACGAAGCTCGAGACCAGTGAGGACCAGAACTGAAGCTCCAGGCAGCACACACCCAAGTGTTTTGCACCCATCTCAGTCGGGTTTGGTACCCTTTGGATATTATTAAGGCCACTTCCTCTTCTGCTTATCTGTCCGATTCCTCATTGGTTCTTGATACCAGTTCTATTCATGGTAATTTTTGCAAATGTTTGTATGAAAAATGACTTTTATTACCTCTATAACCAGTACTTTGTACATAATGTTTACCACAAGTACGCTGCTTGGACCTATTTGTTTAATTTTTTTTTAAAGAAATAATTTTACATTGACTTCATTTAATCCTCTTTTGTGTTAATTCATAAATCAGGGCATGCAGCATTAATATTTCTACTCAAAAATATAACAAGAAGAAGAAGGTTTGTTTTGTTTTTTTGCCAATTTAAAATTATTTACAGAATTCATTAGATTTTAATTTTATTTTTTAAAACATTAAACATGTCACAAAATGAGGCATTGCACCTTTTTTATTAACCATCTTCCATGGTTGAATTATGGTGACATTATAACTTTGTTATGCTGCTACAAGAGAAGTGATAAAGTGTGTCTTTGCAGGTTTACTTAGGGTGACCTTAACAGAACCAAGTAGGGACTTGGTCATTGAACTGTCCGCAGTACCCAGATCTTCCACACAGAGCGTCATCACAAGTAGTTTGAAGGACAAATCCACCCTGAAATCCTTTATCGCAGACAGAAAAGCAGCTTTTTGTGATGTTACTGGCACTTCAGGATTCAGCTGTCCTTCATTTCTGGTAATCTCATAACAAGAAAAGGTTTGAACAAACACAGTTGTTCCTGAAATGCCAATAACGTCACAGACTTACATCCAGTTTATATGAAAGTAACATTACATGGTGGATTTTCCCTTCAGTGACAGTTCCGTTTAAATGTTGAAAGTTTAGGTGAAATCTTCTTTTTCAGTTATTAACTGCTTCAAATATTCACAGTCGTACATCTTTAGGCCTTTTTGTCTAAAAACTTCAACTTTTCACTGATTCTAGTGAAGTATACACACAAAGACATAAACAAATGCTTTAAATATAGTTTCATGCATTAAAGTTTTGTACAAAATATATTGCTGAATATTCCTACTTTAGCACAAGCTGTGTATGTATTTGCATAATTTTTAAAGCTGAAGTATGACTCTAGTTTTTGTAATACTTGTATATTCCTTTTTGCCATTACTCTAAAGCCCCAAAACATTTTTTTAATCTTTATTTTTGTCATTATTGTGCAGACCAACAAACAGGATGTCAGATCTCAGCTATCCATCAGCCATGTTGAATTGACAGGTCTTTCAGTTAGCAGGTTGTTACTTAGGTATTCTAATCAAAGACGTAATTGTTAAAGTGTTGAGCACAAGAAAACTATCATTTTCATTTGCGTTGCAGCCAAATTTATATGCTAAAGTACTCTATTTACAAAAAAAATAAAATAAAAAAGTTTCTGAAGAAGTTGAAACTAAATGGCCACTTTAGACTGTTTTAGTATGCGGCTTTAGTGCCCAGAAAAGCCCAATTTTTACTGTGAAAACAGTTTAAATTGGGTGGTAGTTTGGGGAACTTTGGATGAAGCTGTATAAAAATCATTATGTTTGTCTTAAAAACATTTATTAAGTAATAAGCATGAGCATTGTGACACAAAAAGTCACGTTTTCAGGTGTATGTCATGGTCTTCAGCACAGCGGCAGATACTTACTGTCAAACTTTGAGCATATAATAATAACAGGTCGTCATACTGTAGGCGGCGTATATACCGGATGGCAAATAAATGAACTTCCTGTACAGAGGAAAGCCCTGGAAATGGTCAGTAAAATTAACTTTTAGGTTCTCTTTAATTAAACTGTGTGCTTCGGTCTACATCTGAGTTAACGTGTCCGTTAAACGCACAGCAGCTCGTCAGCTGTTAATGTTGTAATACTTCAAGTACAGTTTGGTGCAGTTTTACAGGCATCTGCGTGTCTTCCTTTTTCCCCAAGCTTGAGGAAAGAAATTAATGGTTTAATAGAGCACAGAACGGGCTAACATTTAGTGAAATGTCTGACTTTTTTTTTTTTCCCCCCCACTTTATCGCTTCCAGTGAAAAAAACATTCTCCACCCCAACACCCCTTTGTGACAAAGGTTATTTTTATACTCACCTGAGAATTAATGTTGCTGTTATTTGGTTTCATGTTCTTCGAAGAGAAGATAGTGAAGTGTTTGTGTATGAGACATTTGTGTGTTCCTGCTTTGAAGTATTGCTGTACATTGACAGGGTGTAAAGTTTTCTCATTCAACAGTTGCTGGTGTTGAAAACAGATGTTAATAACTGCACAGTCAACAACAAAAATTAGCATCAATCTTTAGTCATGTATGTTTTTTTCCCCAGTACCGCATGTTGCGCACTAATGGGATACACATTATTTTTTACTTCTGTGTTAATTTTTTTTTTAAAAATCTCAGTAACACTCTGAACTGAAACTAATTGGTTCAAGTTTAATCAGTTGAAAACAGATGCACATCTACTGAGTTTTGTGTCGTTGGCTCAATGTGCAGCTCTTTTCTTTTAAAATGTAATTATTTTATTTTAAGTTCGCACTACATTTAAAATCACCAAGTCAACCAGTGTTTGTATCTGCACTTTATGGCCACTCATTATTCCCTATCAAATCTTTTATTTTGCTCAAAATGCTAAACTGCATCCCTTTGATGGATTTTTCTTTTAATAAAGTCCAGTGTTTTTAAATTTGCTGTGATGTTGTTATTTGAAAATGGGATTCCTGTATGAGGTGAAGAAATGCTGACCTGGTAGAAGATTTCAAGGCCATCATTCTACATTGAACCAACTTCAAATCAATCTTCGTAAAATTCATACGTTTGGTTTACCTGCTTAATCCCTGGAGGTAGATACTGGGAGAATTATTTTTCCTCCATTGATGCTATATTGCCAGAAGTATTCGCTCACCCATCTAAAACATTGAATTCAGGTGTTCCAATCACTTCCATGGCCACAGGTGTATAAAACCAAGCACCTAGGCATGCAGACTGCTCCTACAAACATTTGTGAAAGAAGCTCAATGAATTCCAGCTTGGTACCATGATAGGTTGACCATCTGTGCAACAAGTCCAATCATGAAATTTCTTACCTACTAAATATTCCAAACTCAACTGTGAGTGGTAGAAGCAAATGGGAATGACAGCAACAGCCAAGAAGTGGTAGGCCATATAAGATCACAAGGCGAGGTTATAGCATAAGCTGAGGCAAATAACAGATTAGATCAAGAACAGAGAGCTTCATGGACTGAGTTTCCATGGCTGAGCAGCTGCGTCCAGTGCAATGCAAGATGCAGTGGTTTAAAGCAGGGGTTCTTAACCTTTTTTGTCTCGGGCCCCAACTTTTCCACTACAAAGTGGCCCGGGGCCCATTCAGATATTGCAGATACAATGCAGGGTGTTCAAATACTTATGTTCCTCACTACATGTAGTTGTGAATGGGAGAATGATTTTCACAGCTCTCTGTGTCAGACATGGGTACTCTTTTGAGACACCAATCCAGAAGGAGCACAGGTCAACTTTGCCCCACTACAACTTTAAAGTGCTCTTGGTGGAAACTTCCAGAAGCTGGGATTCCAGATGTGAGGGCAAATCAACATCATTTTCAGTGAGATCCACAGAAAAAGGGTCCAAAATCACGTTTCCTTTTCTGGGATCATCAGGAAAATATTCATCAAATTTCTCTGTCAGTTATGAAAGGTGCTGACGGACAGAGTCAATGACCTTCACCTGAGGGGAGTTTACCATGTCCATCCTATTTTCCTGGGCTCTCTTAGTCCACAAAGCAAGTTTCGTTTTGAAAGCTTCAACTTTGTCAGCAACATAGAACACGTTGCTGTTTCTCCCTTGAAGTGAGATGCTCAGCTGGTTCAGCAGTAAAAAATGTCACAGAGGTAGGCAAGATTAGCTGTGAACTTTGAGTTGGCATAATAATGTGCAAGAGGAGATTTTTTTTTCTCCGTGAGAAAAGAGAACCTCATTGGTCAGTTCAAACAAACGCTTTATGACCAGTCCTCTTGAAAGCCATCTCACCTCACTGTGGCAGAGCAGCTAGACATGATCTGCTTCCCTGTCCTCACAAAGCTTGGCAAAACATCTGGAGTTCACAGCATTATTTTTAATGAAGTTGATGGTTTTCACACTTAGATCATCTAGTCTAGGACTCATCTAGTTGTAAAGAGAAAAATGGACTACTTTTTATTCTTTCCAGAAGCATGTTGTATGTGTAAGGCAATGTCCATGATACGGTGGCTCACGGTGTCGTTTGAGCATAGGATGGTCAGTAGCTTCTTTGCAGCAGCCTCTTCAATCATCTCACGGCACATATGTACAGCTACAGGCATATAAAATCCTGATCTATAGTGAAAGACTTTTTTAATCTGTGCCACAAGTCTAGCTTTTAAAGCACATTTACAGTATATTCCACCAGCTTTCTTGCGAGTGTGGGATGTTTGGTTTCGAGATGCCATTTTAATTTCGAAGGCTTCAGTGGTTTGCTGGATAGGATTAGTCCACACTCCACATATTGGGCTCTCAGGTCTGCCTCGTTTCCTCCGTTGACAAACTCATACTTCAGGAAGTCAGGGTTGTACTTGTACTTCTCCATATATTTTGCTTACTGCAAGCTGATTTTCATGACAACAGTAGTCCCTGGTGTTTTCAATTAATAACTTATGATGTCCGTGGCCCTTGTGGACCACAGGTGTAAAACTACATTTCTTTGCGGCCCTCAATGGTTAAGAATCACTTGTTTAAAGCATGCCACCAGTGGACACTAAAGCAATGGAGATTTGTTCTCTAGAGTGAAAAATCACAATTTTTTGGTCTGGATTCTGTGTTTGGTGGTTGCCAGGAGAACTATGTGTCTGTGCACTGTGAAGCACAAGTGACAAGATCTCAGTTATTGAAGCGCTACAGGTTAAACCGTGGCCACTTTGGCCATGACACACTTATCCATGCACATATTTAAATTGTCCATGCACTCGGAAGTCACCAATGTAGATCATGTTGAACAGACGTTGCAGAGATCAGTAGACTGCTGGTGAGGTGACTGAAGACAAGCCTTTCACTGACGATTTAAAAAGAAGGTCATCGGTTATTATTATTATTATTATCATTACATTGTCTTGATTACTCTATTAACAACAAAACAAAACAAAACAAAACAAACAACAAAAACATTTGCAAAGGGTTCAAATCTTTCATGAACAGTCACACAGAGCTGGAAATTGTAATTTTCAAATTTGATTGTGCAGCTAATGAAAGTCTTCTGAAGGTAAGAAGGAGATGTGCAACAAAAAAGTCTGTTTTTTGTTTTTATTTTCTAACAAACGTCTGTTCATCAATATATTTTTGTATTCAATTCACTCTATTATTATTGTGTGAATGCAACTGTTGCTCAATTCCTCTTTATTATTTTGAATTCTTTGTGGGATTTTTTGGGTGCTATGACTTTTGGCATTTGTTCCTGTTATTATTTCTTTAATAACCTTTTCTCACGAGATTGTTTACAAAGTAAATACATTTGGCAAAATCTCCCTAACATTAAGATTAAAACTGTTTAAACTGCTACTTTCAGCTGCACAAACTACTAAAGGTTATTGTGGACTTTTCAGTCATTGCTTTTTGTGTTTCTTCCTTTTAGTTTTTTTCTTGTGTTGTTTACACAAAAACATTGTGATGGAACTGGATGGAAAGTGTCTCTCAACAAAAGCTCAAGTGCTAAAAAACCAAGCTGTTTGAATGAAGAGGAAAACAGAGGAGCAGTGAAAGACTGTTTAGTGTAACCTTGAAATGGAACTGCAGAACACTTGGACAAGGGTTTTTGTCCCCAACCATCAAATGAACTGGAATATTTTGGATCCACACATTGAACTACTAGTGGAAATCATGTCTGAATATGTTTTAGCAGACTTTCAAAGTGTTCATGGGAGGTTTTCATTTTATGTTGGTCAGTGAAAGGGGAAAAATAAAAATGGAGAATGTAACAAAGATTGGCATGAAAGAGGGGGAAATAAGAGATGTCAGAAAGGTTGTGTACCATAAATAAAGAAGAAGGAAAATGTGTATTGATACTCAGAGGGTTGGATATCTGTGTTTCATTGTAATAAATGTTTGTTTCACAAAACTAAAGTGTTGTAAGTTGAATTTGCTTATGTACACTGTGTGGAAATTGTTGACATATCCTGGTTTAGTAAATCAAATTAAAACTTCTACAAATATACCAGTTAAATCAAGTTAAGTTAAATAAAATCCAGTGATTGCCACACACACTAATTTTAGTCAGTTAAGTTGGAGCAGCAACGTATTTTTTGATTGGTTTTACTAAATACAGTTAACCTACTTACGAAAATAGAACTTAATTCAGTATAATGACATATTTTTATGTCTGCATTAATCAGCACATTTAAGCATTTTTTGGTCACTTTAATTAGGTGAACACAGACCTGTTACTTAAATCAAAGCTGACCAGATGAGGTTGGAATTACCTGATTTGGAGAGAGTGACTTTAATTTGCCAGTTTTATTTGACTTTACAACATTTAGGGAGAGAAATTTTCAATAAAAATGTTATAAATGCAGCAGCTTATTTAGTTTGAATACTAACCTTCAAAAGCGTAATGGATCGCTATTTATTCAAGTTTGAAATTCGCGTTTGTAAAATAGTTTAAAGTGTGGTCATCAAAGGTGCGCATAAATCACCGCACACACGCGTTTTAGGTAAATTTCACTCTGTACAACTATAACGTGGAAAAACCCCGAAACGTCTTTATCAAAGGCGCAGTTAAATGCTGCGACAATATCTGACAGTAAACCATCTTTATTGTACTCGCTTTGTTTGTTTATATATTCATTTTTTATTCGTTCATTTATTTGGTTTCCTTTCAGCATGAATATTATTTTTTTCTTTAAATTGTTTTAATCTGAGGACTAACTGTTTGTTATTTTTAACAAAACAAATAAGCAGACTTAACGTGATGAGCTTTCGTTATTTATTGTTTATAAAGTTATGAATTAATGATGTAAAAAATTATAAGGACAGTCTCGTAATGATATTAAAATATTTATGAATCGAAAATGTGAAACTAATTGAGAATTATTTTTTAGAAATATGATAATTGTGGGAAACTTATTCTGAATAAATAAAGCCGAAATGTTTATCACCCGCGTCGCTTGGTGACACTGGGAGTCAAGGTGATGATGACGTGTTGAGCCGGTATAAAAGCAGAAGCCAACGATCGAATTTTGTTTTCACATGAGAGTGCTAAGAGGAGCTTTTCTAACTAGTGCTGTGAAAACTCGCATTTTACCAGCGACTCTGAAAGTTTTCCAAACTTGAAGAATAGGACAACTGAAGCACCCAAAATGGCCACCCTGGATTACAGCGTCAGCAATACCTGCTGTCCCTTGGTATCAACCGCATACTTGACGGCCGCTATGGTAAAGCTTAGTAAGCTAATAAGTATAGCCTAATAGAATATTTAAGCAAACAAACACACCGTACACGGGCCTTTTATTGCTTTAAAGTGATTAAAGTTTCATTAGATTGAAAGTCAAGCCAAATATGGCGACTGGGTAATTTTTGTTTGAAAGATGCGCGCCCTGGAAATGACGTCACTCATTAGACTCGGCAGGAGGCTGACGTCTGACGTCAGTGCGGCCATCCTGCAGTCCCGTTTTTGTATGTGGAGGATTTTGGCAAGTGGCCCTGAATTAGACAATGAAGCTAATAGATTACGGATCTGCATAGAAGCATGATAGACCTGTGAGAGTTCACAGAGGCACTCGTTGAGTTTACAGAGCTAGGAAAATAAAATAAAAATAAAATAAAAATGATATAGCCTAATTCTGGGAGGTTAGGGAGTGACCAGATTTGATCTTGTATGCATTATGTGCAAAATCATTTATGGGTACTGCGAGATGCTGATCTAATTAAATATATCATATTTATGTTAGTGCATTACAGGTGTCCAGATGTATGTTATGTGCTGCGTGAGAAATTGAAATTGCATGCAATAAGAAGGTTGGAGGTTTTTAAGTCTGACTTTAGCTGTTTTATTTTCAACAGATTGATGCTTAACTAAAATAAAAATATGACAACCTAAGTGCTGAACATGAATTCAGTATCAAACATCACTGAAACTCTATGCAACCTTACTGACAATATGTCCATAATTCACAAATATTATGGGTTACATTCCTTTATCACAAATTTTGATATACTCCATTAAACTTTGTTCACAGTCACCAAGAACACAAAAACTATACATTTTTAATTTACATGCAGCTAAAATGATAATTTTGCAAAGGATTTCTATCAGCAGGACTTATTTAGTGTTTGCAACATAATAAGACGCTTAGTTTTTCATTTGAATGTGAAATTGTTGGTGTGATCTTTGGTTTAAAACAAGCCATTTAGCCATTTACAGTGCAAAATCATTTTCTCTCCTTCTACCAATCTTAAGGCTTTCATAAACAATAAGTTGTGCTGTGGCTCCTGACTGGCTGTGTGTGGAAATAGCACATGATGATATAAAGCCATGTGCTGAAATTTAAATCCTTAATTTGTCTGATTATGTCATGATTAACATAGATGACCTTTCTGATTTCTTGTAGCTGACCTGGTGAAGCCACTTAGTGTGCGTCAAATGGTTGTCACCAACCTGAGGAAACGTCCTTTGAGCCCCAGCCATTTGGACTCTATGAAAGACCTGGTCCTCTCCCTTTACCATCACCTGGTTACGGGGTCCAAGGATTTTCCTCACGTCGCATTCAGGGGACACCTTGACACAGACGAGCTGGAAACAACGTTTAGACCTGTGCTGCAGAGTCGGAGGGAAAACACCACTCCATCTCCTCTTACCGACTCACCAGATGGAATGGTGGTGCTGCCTGCAGGGTCCCGCCTGACATCTCAGATCCTGACTCCGGTCCTTCCTGACAAGGCGAATATTTTTGTGCTGAAGGCAGACCGGAGGAACTGTGTCCGCACCCTGGAGGTCAACGGCCTCACTGTCAACAGAGTCATATCTGCTGTGTATCGCACAGAAGACTGTGACACTGAGATGACAAACATCTGGAGGGTCACTGACTACAGCTCAGAGGGCAACGTCATCATGTCAGTGCTCTGCCGCTTCCGGAGGATGTTTGCACAGCGTGCAAAAAGAAAGGCGACAGAGGAGAAAAGCAGCAGCAGGAGCCCCGCTCCACCAAGGAAGCGCTTCAGACTCTAATCAAGATCGAAGCCTTTCCTGGAGAACTTATTTTCTCCAAACTTTTGTACATATGTATATAGTTCTTTGTTATTGTTGAGATACACAGGTCAGTGTTTTCAGTGCCTCTTGCACTTTTCTTTATTTCTTGTTGCTGGCCTGTGTTTTTGATATTACTATTAGGATTACAAAATGACTTTATTATATAATCTATGCAAATGAACTAAGGATCCATGAAGACAGTGGCAAGGATAAATTATTCTCTGCTGCATCTCACACATCAGCAAGAACCAACACAGTGGTAAGTAATAAGTAATGTTCAAGGTTGTCTCTAAAATGATGTCCCAAAATGTTAGAAAACTTCTTGAGGTTTTAACTTTTATTGTTGCTTTCCTGCCTTTTGTTTTTAAGAATCTGATGAAAAGGAGAAACAAAAAGAGACACACCACAAACGAGTTTCCCTGACTAACATGGTAAATATATTCATCATGTAATGACATTTCCTCAGAGTAACCAGGAGTGTTTGTCTTGTACTAAAGTGATTCACTCTTCTCTCGTGTTATTTGGTCTTTGTCTTTGCAAAGAGAGGAGCAGTAACTGCATAAGGAGGAAGAAACAGGAGCATCCAAAGACAGCCTGAGAGTTTTTGGGGGCACCGTGAACAGCAGTCACCTCAGAGCAAGAGAGTCCTGGTGGCTGTCTGGGTTCTCTCCAGTTGCTCTGGCTTCATCCCACAGTCCAGAGAAATGATGTAAGTGCTTGAAATTAGGCATAGGTGTGAATGTGAGTGTGAATGGTAGTTTGTTTCTCTGTTTGAGCCCTCTCTGTGTCAGATGGCAACCTGTCCAGGGTGTACCCCCGCCTCTGGCCCTATAACAACTCCAATTGAACCATTTACAATGCAACAGAAATGTTCTCACGTTCTAGCACGTCAAAAATGTTAAGACTTTTATAAACATTGAGTTCTGCTGTGGGTCTCTTATTGCCTGTGTGTAGAAATAGCATATGATGATATAAAGCCATGTCTTGACACTGAAATCTTTAATTTGTCTGATTATGTTATGATTAACATAGATGACCGTTCTGCTTTCTCGTAGCTGAGCTGGTGAGTCCAGTCAGTGTGTGTCAGATAGTCGTCAACAAACTTGAGGAACCGTCCTTTAAACAGCAGCCAGCCATTTGGACTCTATGAACAATCTGCTCCTCTCCCTTTACCATGACCTGGTTACGGGGTGCAAGGATTTTCCTCCAATTGCAGTCAGGGGACAGTTTCACTCAGAGGAGCTGACGACACCTTTTAGACCTGTGCTGCAGATTTGGAGGGAAAACACCACTCCATCTCCTCTTACTGACTCACCAGATGGAATGGTGGTGCTGCCTGCAGGGTCCCGCCTGACATCTCAGATCCTGACTCCGGTCCTTCCTGACAAGGCGAATATTTTTGTGCTGAAGGCAGACCGGAGGAACTGTGTCCGCACCCTGGAGGTCAACAGCCTCACCGACAACAGAGTCATATCTGCTGTGTATCGCACAGAAGACTGTGACACTGAGATGACAAACATCTGGAGGGTCACTGACTACAGCTCAGAGGGCAACGTCATCATGTCAGTGCTCTGCCGCTTCCGAGGAAGTTTGCACAGCGTGCAAAAACAAAGGCGACAGAGGAGAAAAGCAGCAGCAGGAGCCCCGCTCCACCAAGGAAGCGCTTCAGACTCTAATCAAGATCGAAGCCTTTCCTGGAGAACTTATTTTCTCCAAACTTTTGTACATATGTATATAGTTCTTTGTTATTGTTGAGAAACACAGGTCAGTGTTTTCAGTGCCTCTTGCACTTTTCTTTATTTCTTGTTGCTGGCCTGTGTTTTTGATATTACTATTAGGATTACAAAATGACTTTATTATATAATCTATGCAAATGAACTAAGGATCCATGAAGACAGTGGCAAGGATAAATTATTCTCTGCTGCATCTCACACATCAACAAGAACCAACACAGTGGTAAGTAATAAGTAATGTTCAAGGTTGTCTCTAAAATGATGTCCCAAAATGTTAGAAAACTTCTTGAGGTTTTAACTTTGATTGTTGCTTTTCTGCCTTTTGTTTTTAAGAATCTGATGAAAAGGAGAAACAAAAGAGACACACCACAAACGAGTTTCCCTGACTAACATGGTAAATATATTCATCATGTAATGACATTTCCTCAGAGTAACCAGGAGTGTTTGTCTTGTACTAAAGTGATTCACTCTTCTCTCGTGTTATTTGGTCTTTGTCTTTGCAAAGAGAGGAGCAGTAACTGCATAAGGAGGAAGAAACAGGAGCATCCAAAGACAGCCTGAGAGTTTTTGGGGGCACCGTGAACAGCAGTCACCTCAGAGCAAGAGAGTCCTGGTGGCTGTCTGGGTTCTCTCCAGGAGCTCTGGCTTCATCCCACAGTCCAGAGAAATGATGTAAGTGCTTGAAATTAGGCATAGGTGTGAATGTGAGTGTGAATGGTAGTTTGTTTCTCTGTTTGAGCCCTCTCTGTGTCAGATGGCAACCTGTCCAGGGTGTACCCCCGCCTCTGGCCCTATAACAACTCCAATTGAACCATTTACAGGGAGTGCAGAATTATTAGGCAAATGAGAATTTTGTCCACATCATCCTCTTCATGCATGTTGTCTTACTCCAAGCTGTATAGGCTCGAAAGCCTACTACCAATTAAGCCTATTAGGTGATGTGCATCTCTGTAATGAGAAGGGGTGTGGTCTAATGACATCAACACCCTATATCAGGTGTGCATAATTATTAGGCAACTTCCTTTCCTTTGGCAAAATGGGTCAAAAGAAGGACTTGACAGGCTCAGAAAAGTCAAAAATAGTGAGATATCTTGCAGAGGGATGCAGCAGTCTTAAAATTGCAAAGCTTCTGAAGCGTGATCATCGAACAATCAAGCGTTTCATTCAAAATAGTCAACAGGGTCGCAAGAAGCGTGTGGAAAAAACAAGGCGCAAAATAACTGCCCATGAACTGAGAAAAGTCAAGCGTGCAGCTGCCAAGATGCCACTTGCCACCAGTTTGGCCATATTTCAGAGCTGCAACATCACTGGAGTGCCCAAAAGCACAAGGTGTGCAATACTCAGAGACATGGCCAAGGTAAGAAAGGCTGAAAGACGACCACCACTGAACAAGACACACAAGCTGAAGGGCAGAGAGCTCCAGTCCGACTCAGACGCCAGCAAGGTGGAGGTGGAGTACTGGTTTGGGCTGGTATCATCAAAGATGAGCTTGTGGGGCCTTTTCGGGTTGAGGATGGAGTCAAGCTCAACTCCCAGTCCTACTGCCAGTTTCTGGAAGACACCTTCTTCAAGCAGTGGTACAGGAAGAAGTCTGCATCCTTCAAGAAAAACATGATTTTCATGCAGGACAATGCTCCATCACACGCGTCCAAGTACTCCACAGCGTGGCTGGCAAGAAAGGGTATAAAAGAAGAAAAACTAATGACATGGCCTCCTTGTTCACCTGATCTGAACCACACTGAGAACCTGTGGTCCATCATCAAATGTGAGATTTACAAGGAGGGAAAACAGTACACCTCTCTGAACAGTGTCTGGGAGGCTGTGGTTGCTGCTGCACGCAATGTTGATGGTGAACAGATCAAAACACTGACAGGATCCATGGATGGCAGGCTTTTGAGTGTCCTTGCAAAGAAAGGTGGCTATATTGGTCGCTGATTTGTTTTTGTTTTGTTTTTGAATGTCAGAAATGTATATTTGTGAATGTGGAGATGTTATATTGGTTTCACTGGTAAAAATAAAAAATTGAAATGGGTATATATTTGTTTTTTGTTAAGTTGCCTAATAATTATGCACAGTAATAGTCACCTGCACACACAGATATCCCCTAAAATAGCTAAAACTAAAAAAACAAACTAAAACTACTTCCACAAACATTCAGCTTTGATATTAATGAGTTTTTTGGGTTCATTGAGAACATGGTTGTTGTTCAATAATAAAATTATTCCTCAAAAATACAACTTGCCTAATAATTCTGCACTCCCTGTACAATGCAAAAGAAATGTTCTCACATTCTAGCACGTGAAAAATGTTAAGACTTTTATAAACATTGAGTTCTGCTGTGGGTCTCTTATTGCCTGTGTGTAGAAATAGCATATGATGATATAAAGCCATGTCTTGACATTGAAATCTTTAATTTGTCTGATTATGTTATGATTAACATAGATGACTGTTCTGCTTTCTCGTAGCTGAGCTGGTGAGTCCAGTCAGTGTGTGTCAGATAGTCGTCAACAAACTTGAGGAACCGTCCTTTAAACAGCAGCCATTTGGACTCTATGAACAATCTGCTCCTCTCCCTTTACCATGACCTGGTTACGGGGTGCAAGGATTTTCCTCCAATCGCAGTCAGGGAACAGTTTCACTCAGAGCAGCTGACGACACCTTTTAAACCCCGTGCTGCAGAGTCAGAAGGAGGACACCACTCCATCTCCTTCTACAGACTCACCAGCTGGTATGATGGTGCTGCCTGCAGGGTCCCGCCTGACATTCTCAGATCCTGACTCCAGTACTTCCAGAGAAGGTGGATATTTATGTGCTGAAGGCAGCCCGGAGGAACTGTGTCTGCACCCTGGATGTCAACAGCCTCATCGTCAACAGAGTCATATCTGCTGTGTATTACACAAAAAAAACTGAGATGACAAACAGCTGGAGAATCACGGACTCCAGACGGACAAAGGACTGGACAGGCAGGGTTTCACTTGAGACACATGAAACACGTTATGGATCCGCATATTTCGGGGCAACTTGAGACGGACAGAAACCGGGTTAACCAGAGAGTCTATAACGAACGGACCAATGAAGGTGGGAGATAGTTTTTTAGACTCAGCCCGGAGCGGAAGAAATCGGGTTGACAGCCAGACCTTTTGTCCCGGGGCGTAGGTGGGTGCGGGGGTCCGGTGACGGTCCGCCAGGTGCTTATTGCAATCAGCTGTGCGAAGAAGGGCGGCCCGGGCGGCTCTCCAGGCGCGTCGACACCTCCGTAGGTGCTGCTGGACAGAGGGGACAAAGTGCTCACCTTCGACAGCCGGAAAGAGAGGTGGTTGGTAACCCAGAGAAGCTTCGAAGGGGGACACCCCGGTGGCTGAGGAGGTAAGACTATTATGAGCGTACTCAATCCACGGGAGTTGCTCACTCCAAGTTGTCTGATTGGTGGATGCCAAGCACCGGAGGGCCGCCTCGAGTTCCTGATTGGCCGTTAATCTGAGGATGAAAACCAGAGGAGAGACTGACCTGCGCTCCGAGGGCGTTACAGAATTCTTTCCAGACCCGTGATGTGAACTGCGGCCCCCTATCAGAGACGATGTCCGTGGGGATTCCGTGGAGGCGGAAGACATGGTTTGTCAGGAGCCGAGCTGTTTCTAGAGCAGTGGGGAGCTTGGGAAGGGCGACAAAGTGAGCAGCTTTCGAAAAACGATCAATGATTGTAAGGATGACTGAGTTACCTGATGAGGACGGGAGGCCCGTGATGAAGTCCATGGCGATGTGTGACCACGGGCGGCCAGGGGTCGGTAGGGGTTGGAGAAGGCCGGAGGATTGCTGGTTGACGCTCTTGTTTTGAGCGCATGTAGGACAGGCAGCAATGTATTCTCGGACGTCCTCAGGCAAAGATGGCCACCAGGCAATGCGTTGGAGGAAGGTAACGGTGCGGTGGACCCCAGGGTGGCAGGTGAACTTGGCCGTGTGAGCCCAATGCAAAACTCGTGATCTGACTGAAGAGGGAACAAAGAGTAGGCCCGGGGGACCCGTACCAGGGTCTGGTTCAGTTCGTTGAGCCTCTCGAATAGCTGACTCGATCTCCCAGGTTAGGGCCCCGACTACACACGTGCAAGGAAAAATGGAGACGTCCTGGGCAGCGTCTTCAGGGGCGGCAAACTGGCGTGAGAGAGCATCGGGTTTGACATTACGGGAGCCGGGTCTGTAGGTGATTGTGAATTGAAATCTGGTGAAAAACAGGGCCCACCTAGCTTGCCTGGCGTTGAGTCGTTTTGCGGACCGAATGTATTCCAAGTTTTTGTGGTCCGTCCAAACCACGAACGGTTGGGCAGCTCCCTCCAACCAGTGACGCCACTCTTCAAGGGCCAGCTTGATGGCCAATAGCTCTCGGTTCCCCACGTCATAATTCCTTTCTGCAGGAGAGAGACGGCGAGACAAGTAAGCACAAGGGTGAAGCTTACCGCCTTGTCGCTGGGAGAGCACCGCCCCAACTCCTGCGTCCGAGGCGTCCACCTCCACGACGAAGGGTTGACTGAGGTCGGGTTGGACGAGGATGGGTGCAGAAGCAAAGCGTTCCTTCAGGCACGAGAAAGCCTGGCGAGCCAGTTCATCCCAGCGGAAGGGGACCTTAGGTGAGGTGAGACGAGTCAGGGGTAGAGCGAGCTGGCTATAGTTGCGGATGAAACGGCGATAAAAGTTAGCGAAACCCAAGAAACTCTGAAGCTGTTTGCGATGGGAAGGGGTGGGCCAGTTCAACACAGCCTGAACTTTGGCAGGATCCGCTCTCAGGTCACCTTGTTCAATGACATAGCCCAGAAACGAGATTGTGGGAGTATGAAACTCACATTTTTCCACCTTCACGAAGAGACGGTTCTCCAGGAGGCGTTGGAGAACCTGCTTGACATGGCGTTCGTGTTCAGAGACAGAATGAGAGAAAATGAGAATGTCATCCAGATAAACGAAGACGAAGTGGTTGATGAAGTCCCGGAGTACGTCGTTTACCAGGGCCTGAAAAACAGCTGGGGCATTGGTGAGACCAAACGGCATGACAAGGTATTCAAAATGACCAAGGTGAGTGTTGAAGGCTGTTTTCCATTCATCCCCCTCCCTTATTCTTACCAGATGGTAGGCGTTGCGTAGGGTCCAGTTTAGTGAAGATGGTGGCCCCCTGGAGGAGCTCGAAGGCAGAACTTAAAAGAGGGAGTGGATACTTATTCTTCACTGAGATGTTGTTAAGGCCCCGATAATCAATACAAGGTCGTAAACTCTTGTCTTTCTTGGTGACGAAGAAGAAGCCGGCGGCCACAGGAGAGGTCGAAGGGCGAATGAGACCCGCGGCGAGTGATTCATTGATGTATCTTTCCATGCTTTCGCGTTCGGGCTGAGACAGACTGTATAGGCGGCTGGTAGGGAGAGGTGCGCCAGGAAGAAGATCAATGCCGCAGTCATACGGCCGATGCGGAGGAAGCGAACGTGCCCTATCTTTGCAAAACACTTGTTTGAGATCATGGTAGACGGGTGGCACGGAGGAGAGGTCCGGCGGCTCGGAGAGAGAAGACTTGGTTAGCGGTTCAGAAAAGGGGGTGGCAGCTTTAAGACAGGACATGTGACAAGCCTCCCCCCACCCCACAATGCTCTCCTTTATCCAATCGATAACAGGATTATGGTGACGCAACCAAGGGTAACCCAGAACTAGCGGCGTGAGCGGAGCTTGGAACACATATAGTTGTATGGTCTCGGAATGATTACCTGAGAGAGTCAGTAAAACGGGCTCAGTGATATGAGTGATGTTAGGAAGCCGCTGGCCACTGAGGGCGGTGACCTGGAGTGACCGTGGCAAAGGCTCGGTGTTAAGATGTAATCGTCGGGCCAGCGAAGCGTCAATAAAGTTCTGTTCCGCCCCTGAATCGATCAGAGCCTTAAGAGCGTGGTCCTGAAGCTGCACCGTTAATTTAGCTGCTAGCATGAGCCGTGGAGGAGACTGTGAAACAGAGACCTCGCCCACCCGTATTCCCCTCTCTACTGGCGGGCACGGCCTTTTGGCAGTGACGGACAAACATTGGCGATATGACCCTTACGGCCGCAATAAAAACACTCACCGGCCCTCCACCGACGGTGCCGTTCCTCGGGTGAAAGGCGAGAGCGACCCAGTTGCATAGGTTGCTCACCCTCCTCCATGTTGTGCAACTCTGAATCTCTTCCGCCACTCGTGGCGCTTCCGCCCGATGCTGCCTCGCCGCGGCCCAGAGACCTCTGGGAAACGTAGTCCTCAGTTCTGCGGCACGCACGTAAATGCTCGTCCACCTTCACACACAACGTTATCACATCAGACAAAGTTTTAGGTAACTCTCTCATCACTAGTTCGCCCTTTAACTCCTCACACACATATTTGACAGTAATTTCACCTTTGAAAAACAAATTAGCTCAGTTGTACAGCGGTCTTTCTTCAAACTGAGGCTTTTATCTAAGGTGAGATCATTTTTATCTTTTAAAAACTTTGAACGGGCGATTCATGCCTTTATTATATCCCAGCTGGACTACTGTAACTCCTTATATGCTGGAGTTAGCCAGACCTGCCTGGCAAGGCTGCAGTTGGTCCAGAATGCTGCAGCTCGCCTTCTGACACGTACTAAAAGATGTGAACACATTTCCCCGGTGCTTGCCTCCCTTCATTGGCTCCCTGTCCGCTTCAGAATTAATTTTAAAATTTTATTGTTGACCTACAAAGCCCTGAATGGACAGGCTCCCGGGTATTTGGCTGACCTCTTGCAGACTTATACCCCCCTTAGATCTCTTAGATCAAGTGATCTTTTGCTTTTAGCTGTACCAAGGTCGAGGCTGGTTCATAGAGGTGATCGAGCATTTGCAGTCGTAGCGCCTCAGCTGTGGAATAATTTACCCCTACACATCAGACAGGCTCCCACTGTCAATCTTTTTAAATCTTATCTTAAAACGCATTTTTATGTACTGGCTTTTAATACAGCATGAGAGTTATTTGTTAATTCATATTTGGTGTTTGTTTTAATACTCTAAGTTGTTTTATTAGGTATGTTGTATTCTTGTACAGCACTTTGGTCAACGCTCCTGTTGTAATTAAATGTGCTATATAAATAATTAAACTATAAACTATAACTATTCAACAAGGTGCTTATCAATGCAGGCTGCCCCCACCCGGTCTCTTCGGCCAGCGTCCAGAACTCAATGGAGTATTCCGCCATACTTCGTCTTCCCTGCTTAAGATTTAGTAAACGGTGAGCTGCTGCGTCAGCGCCAGTACCCCTTTCAAACACACATTTGAATTTAGCAAGAAAATCCTGGTACGAGATGCTGGCGTGCGTTCTCAAAACAGCTTGAGCCCAGTTTAAAGCCGGTCCGCGTAACAGCTGGACAAAAAAGGCAATCTTAGCGTCATCGGTTTCATATGTCCTCCGTAACTGTCTAAACTGCATGGTTATTTGGGTCAGAAAACCAGCACACTTGTGAAACTCACCCGCGAAGGGTTCAGGTGTTGGCAAAGCTCGCTCCGGGGGCTCCAAGGGAGTGGGATGAGGCGAAGCCAAAGATCCGGGTGCCGAAGGCTCAGAAGCCGGTAACTGTGAGGAGACAGAGGGAGGAGAGGCTGCTGGGCTTACCAGGGGTATGCGCTGAGCAAAAGCCTGCGTTAGAGTGGCCAACTGCTGATTGAGGAGCTGCAGCATTTGCTCGTGGCGTTCCAAAACCTCCTCGGCCGTGGGGACGCGCTGCTGGGCGGCAGAGTCCGCTGAGTCCATATTCTGGCTGGATCCTTATGTTACGGTTCAGTGTAGGGGACTCAAACGCAGGACTCCTGAATCTGCTGAACACAAGGGTTTATTTACAGAGGTCACCAATGTGTATATACAGAGAGTGCGGGGTAGTGCTATGTACAGAAATGTGAAGGACGGGCTCCAGGGAAATCCAAGGGGGGGAACATTCGTTCTCCAACTCTCCACATTCACAACGGCTGTCCTCTTCTTTCACACTTGACGCACAGATTCACACGAGAGGGGGGGTCCAGGGGGTCTGTAGACAGGAGACAGGGGTGAGACCGATATTCACAGAAAACACTTGACTTATCTTGCTCTGAAGTTCGACTTTCACTAACGCGTGGCAGACAACGATCCAGCAACGACCAGCAGTCCTCTCCTGGCTTAAATGCCATTCCCCTTGATGGACGTCAGGTGTGATGATCTCCGTGGGCGTGGGCCGAGGGCGTGAACCCGCAATGAGTTCCGCCCCGGCGACAGAGAGGAGGAGAGAGAGAGAGAGCACGAGAGAGAGAGAGAAAGACAGAGGGGTCGCTCAGCGTCTCGCCGATCCCCCAGGCCGTGACACATCAACAAGAACCAACACAGTGGTAAGTAATAAGTAATGTTCAAGGTTGTCTCTAAAATGATGTCCCAAAATGTTAGAAAACTTCTTGAGGTTTTAACTTTTATTGTTGCTTTTCTGCCTTTTGTTTTTAAGAATCTGGTGAAAAGGAGAAACAAAAAGAGACACACCACAAACGAGTTTCCCTGACTAACATGGTAAATATATTCATCATGTAATGACATTTCCTCAGAGTAACCAGGAGTGTTTGTCTTGTTCTAAAGTGATTCACTCTTCTGTCGTGTTATTTGGTCTTTGTCTTTGCAAAGAGAGGAGCAGTAACTGCATATTGAGGAAGAAACAGAAGCATCCAAAGACAACTGAGAGTCTTCAGTGCACCGTGAACAGCAGTCACCTCAGAGCAACAGAGTCCTCGTGGCTGTCTGGGTTCTCTCCAGGAGCTTGGAGATAAGATACCATAACTTAAAAAAATGTTTAGAATAAGTGTGAGCCTCTTTTACAACTTTACTTACATCCTTCAAATGTAAGAGCTGCTGGCACGTCTGGTGAGGGTTTGCCCACACCTAATCTAAACCGAGCTTTAGTCCCTCTCGTACTTTGTTGAGTATTGGCTTCAGCTGCACCAGTGCCTGCAATGTGAGGTCATTAATAGACAGGGGAGGAAATAATAGTTGAATTAATTCTGAATGAAGACGTCATGCCAAATATTCTTTGATAGCCATTACAGTCATGAATACACAGACTTTATGATTGCTTTTTTTCTTGTCAACATGTATTGTTCCCAAATAACCACGGGCCACAACTGGATCAGATAGTTCCATCATTTCTCTTCATCTGCATTTTCGATCTGGAAGCAGAAACAACAATAACGAGGAGAAATGGAATTTTTATATTTAAGAACGAGGACTGTGTGGAGGAGAGCCGAGTCAGGTGACAGGTTGTTCACCTGATCAACAAGCTGGAGTCAGAACCTGTGATTTATCCTCCCTGACTATTGAGTTATGTTTTATGCTGGTGTTATTTTCTTGTTTTGAGCCAAACCAGATTTCTCTATAGGAACTCTGTGTTAAAGGGTCAATGCACCAAATTATGCTTTGATAAGAGTTCATTTCTCATGCAAGGAAAGACACAAACTTCTCAGAGGGATTAGTAGTGGGCACAAGTTAAATGAGCTCATATCACTACGTTGGCTTTATCAGCCCTGCACAGAACAGATCGGTCTCAGACTTTTAGATTCTCTTAAATAAGTAGAATCTGAAACTGAAGGTTTTAGATTAAATCTGATTCCTAAATCAAGAAGTAAAGCTTAAAGAATAACCTAAGTTTGTAATTTGGAACAAAGTTGTGTTAACTAAAACTATCTTGAACTAAGGAAGGTTAAGTGTGACCTTCTTAGCTGCAAACCTAGAACTGGTCTAGTAGCTTTTATATCTGTCTTACTGTGACATAAGTGCTGCAAAAGGGGTTTATTTCTCTCTCTCTCTCTCTCTCAGTCCCTCTCTCTAATTTTACCGTATTTTCTCTATATATGATGTAGGTTTGGATTTTCCCTGCTAAATTGTGATGGTCTGGCAGTCTCCATCCATCGGTCGACCTGCCTGTATGTATGTTTTTCTGTGTGTTTTGTTTTGGCCCCTCCCAGTCCCCTGCTTCCTCCTTTAAGTGTGTGTGTGTATGTGTGTGTGTATTCCAGCGTGCCAGTTTATGGGCGTCATCAGGCCGGAAGGTGTTTCCCGTGTTGAAGCCGCCACACCTGTCTTCCATCTAGATTGGCCACTACTTAACTGAGCTTCAGTCAACGCTGGATCGTTGAGTTACCGAGTAAGTGAAGTCTCAGCTCTGAGTGGAAATAGTCTGTGCGTGTGTTTCTGTGAGTTCACCAATCTGATCTCTGTACCTTGTCTTGTTAGGAACTTGGAGAGGAGTGTCAGAGAAAGCGAAGGATTTGTAAATGTCGAGTGTTGGAGTTGTTTGCCTGTCACACCTGGACCACGAGCACAGTCCTGCAGGATGGGAAAGTCCTGCATTGGGTCCCGTTCTCACCACGCACCTTAACATTGTCTGAGCCTGAGCCTTTTCAAGGTTCTGTTTTGCCAACTGACCCGCTACATACAGTCTGTGCCAAAAACCATTAACGTAATCTATCAAGTTCACTGGTGGCTCACCTGATAACCACTTATCGCACAGCACTGTCAAGGGTCCCTGAACTTTGTGGCCAAAGACCAAATCATTTGGGCTAAACCCAGTACTCTCCTGGCACACTTCTCACGCTGCCAACAGAAGCCACGGCAAACCTTCCTCCCAGTCACTCTTCATTTCTGTGCAACAGGCACGTAACAAGGACTTCAGCGTTTGATGGACGCGCTCTAAAGCACCTTGGCTCTGTGGATGATAAGGAGAGGCTTTGTTATGTGTGATGTTCAACAGCTTGAGAACTTGTGGAAATAGATTTGACGAAAAGTTTGATCCCTGGTCACTCTGAATAATCTTCGGTATGCCAAATAATAAACACTTTGATTGAGAACCTGCATTTTGTGTTTACTAAGAATCGTTTTGGAAATGTAATTAATGATCAAATGGTATCAACAACAACAATAATAGTAATAATAATGGTCCTAAGACTGATAATGATTACTATTAGTATTAAAAGTTTCACTTTCTCCACTTCACCATGAAGTAAACTTGTTTATTTGCAAAGAGAAATAGAGGCATGGCAGTATATGGATGATTCAGATTCAGAAGGTGAGGACCAATTCAAACTTTTTATATTTTGTGTTTATTGGTTCTTGGAACATTCAGAGAATACTCTGATCACATTATTGAAGTTTACAGATACAGTTACAGTACATCTGTATGTGCACAGCTGTGGTCCAGTGTAGTTATGTGGAGCCTCAGCAAAGACGAATATTGTCAGAAACGTCAGTGTTATTGTTTCACTGTATTTTTAAAAAAAATGTATTTAATATAACTGAAAATGAATAGGAAACCTACAACAGATGATTCAACACATTAACCTTAATAAGCAATCGTACTGGCAATGATTGCTCGCACTAAGTCAGTCATCCATCAAGAATGCAGTGTTTATTTAAGGTTTTGTTTCTTTTATTACACTCTCAGCTGACATGCGGTTTTCAAACATTACCTTTAAACTGTTTAATATAGCGGTCATGCCATCCACTCACCTTTTATCTTTAATAGTTTTTGAGATGTTGGTGAAAAAAGTGTTCATGACAGTGCAGATTTCTGGCATTTTGTGTAAATTTAAGCACGTAAGAATTGGATTATTTCTAATAAAAACAGAATGTGAAACTGAGGTTAGACTTGTGTTTGTAAATGAACCAAATCATGCTGTGTAGTTTTCTGGATTTTATACTTATTGGATTAAATACTTATTTATTATACAGGCTATACAGTAGATAAAATAAAAATTCACATGTTTTATGTAACTGAAATGTTTAATTATGTCGGTTAAAGAAAATAAGAACCCCTAACTCTAATCCGTCTACTTTTATACCAGTAGCTGAACAACTCATACCCATAACTCCCAGGGTTACATGGAGCGACAGACTACTTTTTTCCTTGTTTTTTTCCTTGCTCTGCTGTCTCTAGATCTACTGTGGATTTCTTTCCTGTGTGGGTTTGAGCTGAACCAATACATGAAGGACAGACTAGTGGACTCACTGATTGGACAGTTTGCATGAGAATAATGGCATTATGTTTTCTATTGTGTACATGTGTACTCGAATTATATATCCACTGTACGGACGTCAAAATGTGTGCAAATAATTCCCGAGAGCTGAAAGCTCAGCCTTCACACTACTAAACTTTGTTTACCAGGGTCAGCCAATCAGAAAGAAGAACCGCGCTCTTTAAGTTCAATTCAGTTCAATTTTACTTTTATAGGATGAAATCATAACAGTTGTCTCAAGGTGCTTTATATTGTAAGGTAAAGATGCTACAATAATGAAGAGAAACCCCCAACAATCAGATGACCCTGTATGAGCAAACACTTGGTGACAGTGGGAAGGAAAAACTCCCTTTTAACAGGAAGAAATGTATGATAGAGCCAGGCTCAGGTAGGGGCAGCCATCTGCCCAGACTGTTGGGGTTGAGGGGAGGGAGATGGGACAAAAGACACAGACATGTGAAGTAAATGCAAGCTCAAAAAGAAAAAGTGCCCAGAGTCATCATTTGCTTACGGATTAGACACCTCCTCACATGCTGTATACATGTCTGAAAGTTGTGATCGCTTCAACCAGCCAGTGATTTAGAGGCAGCAACAGCACACACATGCTCAAGATGTTCAATTCAGTTACTCGATTTAACAAAGGTAAAACAGGGCGCAGCCTAGTCAGCACTCACCTTTCACCCTAACTTTACCGTGCACCTGTTGTCAATAAAACATAAATAAACAATTCTCTTGTAAACGGGTAAAAACCTGGAACTTTTCTGTTATTTAATGGTATATTAACAATAAAAATGTAATTACTTCAGGTATGTATTGCCTTCGTTGGTTAAAAAAACAAAACAACAACTGTAAAATGTGACAGCTGCAATGATGGGCAGAAATTTGAGACTTAACCGCATCAGTTTTACAAAGTTGTATAGAGGGCTGGACTGGAACCTTTGGTGGGCTGGTTCTCGTCCCAAGATGCAAAGTTGACACCACTATAAGGGTTATTTAGACGAATTGCACTCAGTTCTCATAAAAGAGTTTTAACTTTAGAAAACAAAGCCATTTTTTTCTAAATGGGGAGGCATGGGGGGTCCGGGGGGAAAACCCCCCAAAATGAGCATAGGAAAGTTGCATAAAAACAGGCTGTGGCTGACTTTTGTGCATCTTTATTATGGTTCCCAGGGGCCTGTGGGATACCCAGGTGCTCGTCGCTGTCCTGTGTATTTGCAATTCTGCCTCCTGGTAGCTTTACCAGGAGGCAGAATTGCCTGATTTGGCTAAAAAGAAATATGATAACATTTATCATGGAACAATGTCAGACCAAAATGCACTCTATTTTTTTTTTCTTTTTTTCTTATGACCACCGGGACGGACCGGGCGTCTCGGTCTCGCTACCGAGCGATAGCGCCTGGTGGGGGGTGGGGAGCGTGGGGAGGATGGGGCGGGGTCCGGGAACCACCACCCCCTCCGACCGTGCACTCTAAAAGCTCTAATTTGCAGCATTGTCACTTTGGACTAAAGAGTAACAAAGAGTGTGCAATTAGTGCCAAATGAAATCTCTATTCTAAATGCTGCTTGTGGTTGAAGGTGATCATGTGGATAAAAATGCTCCACTGCTGGTATAAATAAAATACTGATGGCTTTGGGTTTGTGTCTAATGATTTTACTGTTTACGCAGTCTGACTACAAGAAAACTGGACAAATTCAACCGCTGACATCAAAGAAGCATAGACTACATAAAAAAGATGGACTTTGCTACCAAGGTCTGAAAAGTGACATCAGTACCCAAGTGCATTCTTTTTCATGGCCAGTAGATGGCGATCTCTGTGGTTTCCACATGAAATTTGGTCAAATAAAGTGTGAGAAAGAGCCTTACTGTTCACTCTCGCTCTGTATGTCCTCAGTAAACTTTCCCAATGACCTTATGGTCTTAATTGCTGGGTTTGTGTCTTATTTAATACAATGTGATGTTTAATTTGTAAAATATGGTTACACTGGAGTAAAATAAGCTATAACGGAGTGTTTACTTTTGGTTTGTGATGAAGAGTGAAATGTGGGCCTAAATGGGCTAGGGGGAGAAGCTGTTTGTGAGTGTTGAGGTGTGGGACCTGATTGACCTGAGGCGCCGACCAGAGGGCAGCGGGTCAAGCAGGCGGTGGGCGGGTGCAGAGGGTCACCTGTGATGGCCCTGGTTTTCCTGAGATAGGAGGGTCTGGTGATGGCTTCTTAAGTGTAAAGAAATGAAACTGTAGGATTTACTTTTTGTTTTAAAGCTGCAGCAGCGAGCTAAAAATTGACTGCAAAAGCTGCTTTGATTATAGATGATTGTGGTTTTCTGCCTTTATGTGTGACATTGAAACATGAAGTTTTCTGCTTTATTTTTTTCATGTTAGTTAAAGAAATGTCTGAGTAAACTCTGTGCTTGGTGGGACATTGTATACATTTTTAAATATCAAACGATGAAGATAATAATGCCAAGAGAGGAAATTTGGCCATCTTTTTCCAGGAATAACGCCAAAGTTCTTGTTTCTAAATGACTACATGAGGAAAAAAAAAAAGAGAGAAACACACTTTTTGAGTGTTTTGCTGAAAATCTGTTTCTGTACGTCTTCTGTCCTTCAGATGGAGCCAGACATCCATCCTTTGGTGACGGGCACTTCTCAGGAATGGGCAAGGCATCCCGAGCTCAGACGCTGCAGAGAGGTGAGTGGCCATTAGATGGCACCACACTCCATCTTAAAAGCCTGCGGGAGTTTAAGGTGCATGGTGTAACCTCAATTCAAAAGCAGTTGCGATGCTGTGTGAAATATAAATAAAAACATAATGGTTTGTCTGCAGATCTCATAAACACACAATACAACACAGAAAACTGAGACTTTACTACTTAACAACAAAAAGCTGAAAACGTAGGCACTCCGAAGAAAGAGCTGGAGCATTTTGCACTGGCAACAAATCCGTAACATGACTGGACATAAAAAATAGCATCTTACAGAGACAGAGGGCCTCCACATTTACACATTTACAAATAGTAGAGCAATTTCAGAATAATGTTCCTTAGTGTAAAATTGTCAATGTCTCATCTGCAGTACATAATATCATACACAGACTGAGAGATGCTGGAGAAATCTGTGTATTAGATGGACTGGATGTTGTGTGCTTGTGGGACTGCTTTAATAACACGCATAATTCTCCCAAGCAAATCAGCGGACTGTCTCAGGAACGCTTTGACAAACACAAATCCCCGTGCCAACCATAAATGCAGGTTGAAGCTCTGTCATGCAAAGAAGAGGCCACATGTGAACACGCTGCCTTCTCTGGGCCAAAGTTCACTTAAAAGGGACTGAGGAAAATGGAAGATGAATTGAAATCAGGCCTCAGTTCAAAAGCCTGCATCTGTGATAGTATGGAGGTGCTTTAAAAATAGTTGTTGGAACATCTGTATGCTCTATTGTGTACGAAATATAGGTTTGAGATTTGCAATGCAATGCATTCTGTTTGTATTTACATTGCATGTGGTATTGTTGTATACTGTAAACATTGTTTTCTTCATTTAGAAGCTTCTTTAGTGTCGGGATCACCGTTCTACACGTGATCCGAGGTTGCATTTTGTGTGTTCATGCAAAATGCAGCTTGGGCAAGAAATGAAGGAGGAGACGACTTCAGGTCTTTTGCATGGGCGTCAATAATTCATTTAATCTTATTTCATGTCGAGCGTAAACTTCTCTGAAAGCAGCTCCGTTGCAACACGTTGGTGTCTTTGACTTCACTCGAGTGATTAAAGTCTTTATATTTTCAGAGGAGGTTTACTTTGAATCATTTTATGCTGTTTGCTCAAAGCCCTCCTCTCGGAAATGCAACTTTGAGCCACAGCAGAAGCTTGCTTTCGATTTACTTTACAGTCTGAAACTATTATAGTGTTTCTTCGTTACACCCAGCAATCAGCAGGGTTACGTACCAGGAGAGTTCGCAAGAACCCAGTAAAACCCCAAAAGACAGTCCCAATAAGCAGTGTGTGTGGTCAAGCTTTTTACGTGGTAAAGCTTTAAGTTTTGAAAAGTTGTAAACAATAATAAACTGTCATTTAGAACAAGTCTCTTAGGGGTTTTTGCCTTTTAAGGGAAAACTGTGAGCCTCTGTTTGCAGACTCTGAGGACTTTGCAGCCGCCGGTGTGGGCTTTTATCAGTCACTTGTATCCATCTGTGATATGTCGTGCCGCATCGTGTGACTCAACCTCAGCTTCTTATTTAGACCAGCACATGTATGCTCAGTGTGCTCAAATGGTCATGTGATTGTTCCTTGTCAGGCTTGGTGTAAGTGACGGTTATTTCTGTACAGAAGCTGCTTTTATTTAGTTAAAAATCCTCATCTATCCAATATCAGGTTGTGGGAGAGGGCTGGGGCTGGAGCTATCCCAGCTATCCAGCTAATGTTGGGTTAGAAGTGTTTTAAAGGCCATTTTACATAGAAATGTATTGAGGAAGATAAAGTTTTAACAGCAAGAAACTTCAAGCAGAACCCGGCTCAGGGAGGGGCTGCCATCAGCTCTTGGTGAGGGGAGGCCTGTCTCTTCAGCTGCTAGTAATTTTAAGGCGTTTTCACAGCTATAGTTCGTTTATTCTGGTCTGAATCAGTTGGTGAGTTTGTGAACTTGTAGCTTTTTGTTTTCCCACAGAGAAAAATCCAGTTAAACTCCAAGTAAACCAAACGGCATCACTACAAACCACGTGAGGATGTTCAGTCCAGTTATTGGCCAGATGTGTCAGGGGTGGAAGAAAGAACCACAGCTGGGATTAAAAAGACTAAACACCGCAGCTGTGAAAGCACCCTAACTTCTAGTTTTTATGTGTTTTGGTGTTATGCCCTTGCTGGTAATACCCAGCAAGAAATTTTTAGAGTGTTTTCTGTGAAAACAGCTGAGTGTTGTGGTGAAAACACCACTGAGAGAGCAGCGATGGTGAGCCAAAACAGTAACGTCTAAACAGTGAACTTAAAGTCACCATCATGTGCTGTAAAGCTTTAAGGAGCTGCACATTCAGCGGATAATTTTCTGTCGTCTTGATGCATTCTCAATCATCCAGGAAAGTAAATCTCCAAAAGTTGAATCTGTTCATCTGGACGTAGCGTTTTGTGGGAGAAACGTTTCGTCACTCATCCAAGTGACTTCTTCAGTCTCAGCTGACTGCAGGTTTCCCCAAACCTTATAAACAGTACATTTGCATAATGACTGAAACCAGCCCACTGAAGGAACAATGGGCTGTGAGGTCAGTTCCTTAATCATAATTATGCAAATTCCCATGACCATTGATCAACAATCACTGACCAAAATCACTGTCACTTAACCAAGTGGAGGAGCTGCCCGTTCCCCAGCTGAGGTCAAGATTAGTTTTCGTACATGAAGTCTTGATTATTGAGTGACCTCACTGTGCGAGTCCACTGAGGTCCACTCGGTACGAATCACGTTCATTTGGTCATCAGACAGTGAGTGCGAGAGTGCATTACGAAAAAGCGCCTGCCCGCATGTTGGTGACCGTGCAGACCATGTGGTCCACAGTGCACCAACTACACAGACTTCAAGTGGATTTGGAAATATAGCAGGAATGACTACTTGGTCATCAGATTTCCAGCTGTGTGTGTGTCCACAGTGAAGTATAATCAAGGCTTTAACTAATGATGTTTAGAATAATAAACACCACTTGCATGGAAGTCGTGCACATTCATTCATGAACAGGGGGATAGCCAAAGATGCCACATTGCTTGTGTATGAGATTGTTGGATTAAAAGCACTTAAATGTAGGAAAAAGTGTTTGCATATGTGAATGGTTGAATGTTGTGAGTATAAACACGTTTAAAGCACTTGTGTGTGCTATATAAGAGCCAGTTCATTTACCATGAAAAGATACCCTAGAATTTCACTCACCTCCATGTATAAACTTTGTTGATAGAGCAAGCCATAATACTTGATCATTACATCCAAAAATATTTTACTCATTTATTTTAAGTAAAATAATGAGTCTAAGTTTAATTTGAGTCATGAAGGGAATGATTTTTAATGTATGACATTTAATGTCCCAGTGAAGTTTTTAATTTTACTGCAAGTATTTATATTATTTATGTATGTATGTAAAGAAAAACCGATCATACAGGGAGTGCAGAATTATTAGGCAAATGAGTATTTTGTCCACATCATCCTCTTCATGCATGTTGTCTTACTCCAAGCTGTACAGGCTCGAAAGCCTACTACCAATTAAGCATATTAGGTGATGTGCATCTCTGTAATGAGAAGGGGTGTGGTCTAATGACATCAACACCCTATATCAGGTGTGCATAATTATTAGGCAACTTCCTTTCCTTTGGCAAAATGGGTCAAAAGAAGGACTTGACAGGCTCAGAAAAGTCAAAAATAGTGAGATATCTTGCAGAGGGATGCAGCAGTCTTAAAAAGGCGCAAAATAACTGCCCATGAACTGAGAAAAGTCAAGCGTGCAGCTGCCAAGATGCCACTTGCCACCAGTTTGGCCATATTTCAGAGCTGCAACATCACTGGAGTGCCCAAAAGCACAAGGTGTGCAATACTCAGAGACATGGCCAAGGTAAGAAAGGCTGAAAGACGACCACCACTGAACAAGACACACAAGCTGAAACGTCAAGACTGGGCCAAGAAATATCTCAAGACTGATTTTTCTAAGGTTTTATGGACTGATGAAATGAGAGTGAGTCTTGATGGGCCAGATGGATGGGCCCGTGGCTGGATTGGTAAAGGGCAGAGAGCTCCAGTCCGACTCAGACGCCAGCAAGGTGGAGGTGGAGTACTGGTTTGGGCTGGTATCATCAAAGATGAGCTTGTGGGGCCTTTTCGGGTTGAGGATGGAGTCAAGCTCAACTCCCAGTCCTACTGCCAGTTTCTGGAAGACACCTTCTTCAAGCAGTGGTACAGGAAGAAGTCTGCATCCTTCAAGAAAAACATGATTTTCATGCAGGACAATGCTCCATCACACGCGCGTCAAGTACTCCACAGCGTGGCTGGCAAGAAAGGGTATAAAAGAAGAAAAACTAATGACATGGCCTCCTTGTTCACCTGATCTGAACCCCATTGAGAACCTGTGGTCCATCATCAAATGTGAGATTTACAAGGAGGGAAAACAGTACACCTCTCTGAACAGTGTCTGGGAGGCTGTGGTTGCTGCTGCACGCAATGTTGATGGTGAACAGATCAAAACACTGACAGAATCCATGGATGGCAGGCTTTTGAGTGTCCTTGCAAAGAAAGGTGGCTATATTGGTCGCTGATTTGTTTTTGTTTTGTTTTTGAATGTCAGAAATGTATATTTGTGAATGTGGAGATGTTATATTGGTTTCACTGGTAAAAATAAATAATTGAAATGGGTATATATTTGTTTTTTGTTAAGTTGCCTAATAATTATGCACAGTAATAGTCACCTGCACACACAGATATCCCCCTAAAATAGCTAAAACTAAAAACAAACTAAAAACTACTTCCAAAAACATTCAGCTTTGATATTAATGAGTTTTTTGGGTTCATTGAGAACATGGTTGTTGTTCAATAATAAAATTATTCCTCAAAAATACAACTTGCCTAATAATTCTGCACTCCCTGTAGTGCTGTGGAGCAAAGTTTAGAAAGGTAGATGTAGCATCATAACCTGTCCTGTGGCGCCCCCATCAGGACAGTGTTTATGTTTTTTGTTTTTTTTTTTTTTTTTTTAAACATGTTTTTACATTTTATTTTTTGGCTGAAAAAGCCATCAATCTCACACAACACTGTAGCTGAATGTGGTCTGTAGTGTGCTTGTTGAGACAAAGGAATAAGAAATCAAGAGCGTTTTTATTTCTGAAACTATGAAACTAACTCTTTTTTTCTGCCTGTTCTTTCCAACAGGCAGCCAAACTGCTGTACGAAGCTCGAGACCAGTGAGGACCAGAACTGAAGCTCCAGGCAGCACACACCCAAGTGTTTTGCACCCATCTCAGTCGGGTTTGGTACCCTTTGGATATTATTAAGGCCACTTCCTCTTCTGCTTATCTGTCCGATTCCTCATTGGTTCTTGATACCAGTTCTATTCATGGTAATTTTTGCAAATGTTTGTATGAAAAATGACTTTTATTACCTCTATAACCAGTACTTTGTACATAATGTTTACCACAAGTACGCTGCTTGGACCTATTTTTTAATTTTTTTTTAAAGAAATAATTTTACATTGACTTGTCTGTGAAGGTTCTCAGTCATCCAGGTCATCGTAGTCAAAGGAGTTTGCAAAGAAAAGCGTCTGGACTTCTTTAAGTTGCCTGAAGACGTTTCACCTCTCATCCGAGAAGCTTCTTCAGTTCTAAGGTCAAATGGCCGAGAGTCCCAGATTTAAACCCAGTGGGAGTATCCCCCCAAAGAGGGACAAAGGACCCCCTGGTGATCCTCTAATCACATGCGCCAAGGTGTGAAAGCGGGTGTGGTACCTAATCAGCCAGGGTTTCTGGTGAGCTCATTGTGAAACCTGGCCGCACCTTGTCATGTGAATTCCTGAGGTCAGATGGCCCAGGATGTGAGTGGGCATTAAAGCGTCTGGGGAGGGAACTCAAAACTGGATTATAGATGGCAGACAGTTGGTGTCGTAAACCGCCACCTCTGTTCAAAGATGGTCGCTCACAGTGGACATAGATGGCCTCTTTCACTCCTCTTTCAAACCATCTGTCCTCTCTGTCCAAAATGTGAACATTGGCATCCTCGAAAGAGTGACCTTTATCCTTAAGATGCAGATGGACTGCTGAGTCTTGTCCTGTGGAGGTGGCTCTTCTATGCTGTGCCATGCGCTTGTGAAGTGGCTGTTTGGTCTCTCCAATGTAGAGGTCTGGGCATTCCTCTCTGCACTGTACAGCATACACCACGTTGTTCAGTCTGTGTTTTGGAGTTTTGTCTTTCGGGTGAACCAGTTTCTGTCTGACCAGTTTCTGTCTGAGTGTGTTGCTGGGTCTGAAGTACACTGGGATGTCGTGCTTGGAGAAAACTCTCCTGAGTTTCTCTGATACACCGGCTACATAGGGGATGACAACGTTGTTGCGTCTGTCTTTCTTATCCTCCCTCGCTGGTGTCTGATCTTCTTTTCTGTGCCTCTTTGCTGACTTTATGAACGCCCAGTTTACATTGACTTCATTTAATCCTCTTTTGTGTTAATTCATAAATCAGGGCATGCAGCATTAATGTTTCTACTCAAAAATATAACAAGAAGAAGGTTTGTTTTGTTTTTTTGCCAATTTAAAATTATTTACAGAATTCATTAGATTTTAATTTTATTTTTTAAAACATTAAACATGTCACAAAATGAGGCATTGCACCTTTTTTATAAACCATCTTCCATGGTTGAATTATGGTGACATTATAACTTTGTTATGCTGCTACAAGAGAAGTGATAAAGTGTGTCTTTGCAGGTTTACTTAGGGTGACCTTAACAGAACCAAGTAGGGACTTGGTCATTGAACTGTCCGCAGTACCCAGATCTTCCACACAGAGCGTCATCACAAGTAGTTTGAAGGACAAATCCACCCTGAAATCCTTTATCGCAGACAGAAAAGCAGCTTTTTGTGATGTTACTGGCACTTCAGGATTCAGCTGTCCTTCATTTCTGGTAATCTCATAACAAGAAAAGGTTTGAACAAACACAGTTGTTCCTGAAATGCCAATAACGTCACAGACTTACATCCAGTTTATATGAAAGTAACATTACATGGTGGATTTTCCCTTCAGTGACAGTTCCGTTTAAATGTTGAAAGTTTAGGTGAAATCTTCTTTTTCAGTTATTAACTGCTTCAAATATTCACAGTCGTACATCTTTAGGCCTTTTTGTCTAAAAACTTCAACTTTTCACTGATTCTAGTGAAGTATACACACAAAGACATAAACAAATGCTTTAAATATAGTTTCATGCATTAAAGTTTTGTACAAAATATATTGCTGAATATTCCTACTTTAGCACAAGCTGTGTATGTATTTGCATAATTTTTAAAGCTGAAGTATGACTCTAGTTTTTGTAATACTTGTATATTCCTTTTTGCCATTACTCTAAAGCCCCAAAACATTTTTTTAATCTTTATTTTTGTCATTATTGTGCAGACCAACAAACAGGATGTCAGATCTCAGCTATCCATCAGCCATGTTGAATTGACAGGTCTTTCAGTTAGCAGGTTGTTACTTAGGTATTCTAATCAAAGACGTAATTGTTAAAGTGTTGAGCACAAGAAAACTATCATTTTCATTTGCGTTGCAGCCAAATTTATATGCTAAAGTACTCTATTTACAAAAAAATAAATAAAAAAGTTTCTAAAGAAGTTGAAACTAAATGGCCACTTTAGACTGTTTTAGTATGCGGCTTTAGTGCCCAGAAAAGCCCAATTTTTACTGTTAAAACAGTTTAAATTGGGTGGTAGTTTGGGGAACTTTGGATGAAGCTGTATAAAAATCATTATGTTTGTCTTAAAAACATTTATTAAGTAATAAGCATGAGCATTGTGACACAAAAAGTCACGTTTTCAGGTGTATGTCATGGTCTTCAGCACAGCGGCAGATACTTACTGTCAAACTTTGAGCATATAATAATAACAGGTCGTCATACTGTAGGCGGCGTATATACCGGATGGCAAATAAATGAACTTCCTGTACAGAGGAAAGCCCTGGAAATGGTCAGTAAAATTAACTTTTAGGTTCTCTTTAATTAAACTGTGTGCTTCGTTCTACATCTGAGTTAACGTGTCCGTTAAACGCACAGCAGCTCGTCAGCTGTTAATGTTGTAATATTTCAAGTACAGTTTGGTGCAGTTTTACAGGCATCTGCGTGTCTTCCTTTTTCCCCAAGCTTGAGGAAAGAAATTAATGGTTTAATAGAGCACAGAACGGGCTAACATTTAGTGAAATGTCTGACTTTTTTTTTTCCCCCACTTTATCGCTTCCAGTGAAAAAAACATTCTCCACCCCAACACCCCTTTGTGACAAAGGTTATTTTTATACTCACCTGAGAATTAATGTTGCTGTTATTTGGTTTCATGTTCTTCGAAGAGAAGATAGTGAAGTGTTTGTGTATGAGACATTTGTGTGTTCCTGCTTTGAAGTATTGCTGTACATTGACAGGGTGTAAAGTTTTCTCATTCAACAGTTGCTGGTGTTGAAAACAGATGTTAATAACTGCACAGTCAACAACAAAAATTAGCATCAATCTTTAGTCATGTATGTTTTTTTCCCCAGTACCGCATGTTGCGCACTAATGGGATACACATTATTTTTTACTTCTGTGTTAATTTTTTTTAAAAATCTCAGTAACACTCTGAACTGAAACTAATTGGTTCAAGTTTAATCAGTTGAAAACACATGCACATCTACTGAGTTTTGTGTCGTTGGCTCAATGTGCAGCTCTTTTCTTTTAAAATGCAATTATTTTATTTTAAGTTCGCACTACATTTAAAATCACCAAGTCAACCAGTGTTTGTATCCAGGCCCGGCCCTAACCAATCTGGCGCCCTAGGCAAGATTTTAGGTGGCGCCCCCCTACATCGGCAGTGTAGTGTATGTACTCACAAGAAACCGAATAGCTTTGTCTTTGACCTTTTTTTTTTACTTAAAGAAAGCAAATTCACAATCAGAATAATTAACAAGATAAAAAAAATATATGAATAAATAAATGAATACAAAAAATAAAAAATGAATATATGAAATACAATAAATTTTACATACATAAACACAATAAAACGTGTCAACAAGTTGGATAAAATAAATTAAAAATACAATATAAATAAGGCACTGCACAAAACAAGATATTAAATAAACCAGTATGACTTTAACAACTATATTACAAAAAAGGGGATCCTACAGAGTTCTCTAGTTGTGCTTTTTAATACTGCATTAACTAGAATGACTTACAAATTACTGTACACCACCCCCTCATCAACCTCACATCACCTGCTACAGCCTTACTCTCCTAGTCTTTCTTGCAGCAAAGTCATCTACAACATCATCATATGACAACTGATTTGAGACCACATGATTTATGCTTATGATGCAAAGTCCACTGAGACGTTCTTGCATCATAGTAGATCTCAGGTAGGTTTTAATGAGTTTGAGCTTAGAGAAGCTTCTTTCAGCAGCAGCCACTGTAACAGGAAGAGTGGCAAAGATTCTCAGAGCAACCCACATGTTGGGGTAAATTTCTGCCAGCTTCTTCTCATGCAGGAAGGTCAAGAGTTCCATGTTTGTCATGTTCTTTGATGGCAATTGTGGGAAATTCTGCATTTCCATTGCAAGTTCTGTGCCATTAATGTCCGGCTGGCTGTCATGGGTCAGAGTAGTACTCAGTGTTTGGCACTGCTGTAGCAGCTCTTCTTTTTGTAAGTTGTGGAAATTGAGGAGTACTCCAAACTTGTTGTGCTGCTGAGGTGGAGGCAACAGGAACACCGCTTGATGCTGCTGCAAAACTGGTGGGTTGTGCTGCTGAGGTGGAGGCAACAGGAAGACCGCTTGATGCTGCTGCATCATGGCTGGGTTGTGCTGCTGATGCTGCATCACTGGTGGGTTGTGCTGCTGAAGTGGAGGCAGCAGCGGTAGATGTGGTAGATGGCCCAGGGTGGGATTTAGAAACTTCAACAGTGCATCTGAAGAGAGGAGTATGTGACACCACTGAGTATTAAAGTCTAATAATAAAAACATATGATTCCAGGAATAAAATGAAATGATATAATATAAATGAAAAACCAAAGAGATATATGTATGATGTTAACTGATATGCAAATGAGATTAGATTCAATTTATTGTCATCATTACAGTGAAATGCTGAATAGCAGAATGCAAAGTAACTGTATAATATCATATGAGAATGTTATGTTATGATTATCTTTGACCGAATCACAGCAGTGCTCATATTAAAAAACAGCATTCCCTCTCATGTGATATTGCTTAATTAACATTAATGATGTGCACTTTAACAACTAGGCTTACAACTATAATATATACAGGGGTGGAAAAGTGACTATTACCTGCAGGGTAAACGTTAGCTAACCAGAAGGCAATAACAATGTAAACAAAAAACACCTGCTTAAAAGATGAATACAAATGAGGAATGGTGGGAAAGGTGGGAGTACTGTAATTACCTAACGTTACATTATTATTTTCCATAACAATTTAGCCCCCTCCACAATATTAACTGACGTTAAAACAGTTAACTAGCTATTTATTGATTAGCAATTAGCGAATCATGTAACATTAGCTTAATGCTAAAAATTTAGGTTACTATCACATTCAGACAAATAATTTCATGTAGGCTAACGTTACCTACCTCTGTCTTTTTGTTTCTCCTCCTCTTCTTTTCTCTTTTTTCTTCCCTGGGCACCTGACAGTTTTGGCGTTTTGACATCTTGTGTTGATTTTTTGATGTGGTGACGTCCAAAAGGAACCATGATACGGGAAGGGAGGGGGCGCACCGTGCGGGGGGTAATGTTGTAACAAATAATATTTCTATTAAATAAGCTTTACTTTGCATTTTAATTAACGTGGGATTATTTTTTGTATTTACAAATAATAGTACCAACTTTTTTTTTTTTTTTTTTTAACATTCGTGGCACTGGCGTGGCGCCCCCGATGGACGGCGCCCTTAGCATTTGCCTATACGGCCTATGCCACGGGCCGGCCCTGTTTGTATCTGCACTTTATGGCCACTCATTATTCCCTATCAAATCTTTTATTTTGCTCAAAATGCTAAACTGCATCCCTTTGATGGATTTTTCTTTTAATAAAGTCCAGTGTTTTTAAATTTGCTGTGATGTTGTTATTTGAAAATGGGATTCCTGTATGAGGTGAAGAAATGCTGACCTGGTAGAAGATTTCAAGGCCATCATTCTACATTGAACCAACTTCAAATCAATCTTCGTAAAATTCATACGTTTGGTTTACCTGCTTAATCCCTGGAGGTAGATACTGGGAGAATTATTTTTCCTCCATTGATGCTATATTGCCAGAAGTATTCGCTCACCCATCTAAAACATTGAATTCAGGTGTTCCAATCACTTCCATGGCCACAGGTGTATAAAACCAAGCACCTAGGCATGCAGACTGCTCCTACAAACATTTGTGAAAGAAGCTCAATGAATTCCAGCTTGGTACCATGATAGGTTGACCATCTGTGCAACAAGTCCAATCATGAAATTTCTTACCTACTAAATATTCCAAACTCAACTGTGAGTGGTAGAAGCAAATGGGAATGACAGCAACAGCCAAGAAGTGGTAGGCCATATAAGATCACAAGGCGAGGTTATAGCATAAGCTGAGGCAAATAACAGATTAGATCAAGAACAGAGAGCTTCATGGACTGAGTTTCCATGGCTGAGCAGCTGCGTCCAGTGCAATGCAAGATGCAGTGGTTTAAAGCAGGGGTTCTTAACCTTTTTTGTCTCGGGCCCCAACTTTTCCACTACAAAGTGGCCCGGGGCCCATTCAGATATTGCAGATACAATGCAGGGTGTTCAAATACTTATGTTCCTCACTACATGTAGTTGTGAATGGGAGAATGATTTTCACAGCTCTCTGTGTCAGACATGGGTACTCTTTTGAGACACCAATCCAGAAGGAGCACAGGTCAACTTTGCCCCACTACAACTTTAAAGTGCTCTTGGTGGAAACTTCCAGAAGCTGGGATTCCAGATGTGAGGGCAAATCAACATCATTTGCAGTGAGATCCACAGAAAAAGGGTCCAAAATCACGTTTCCTTTTCTGGGATCATCAGGAAAATATTCATCAAATTTCTCTGTCAGTTATGAAAGGTGCTGACGGACAGAGTCAATGACCTTCACCTGAGGGGAGTTTACCATGTCCATCCTCTTTTCCTGGGCCCTCTTAGTCCACAAAGCAAGTTTCGTTTTGAAAGCTTCAACTTTGTCAGCAACATAGAACACGTTGCTGTTTCTCCCTTGAAGTGAGATGCTCAGCTGGTTCAGCAGTAAAAAATGTCACAGAGGTAGGCAAGATTAGCTGTGAACTTTGAGTTGGCATAATAATGTGCAAGAGGAGATTTTTTTTTTCTCCGTGAGAAAAGAGAAGACCTCATTGGTCAGTTCAAACAAACGCTTTATGACCAGTCCTCTTGAAAGCCATCTCACCTCACTGTGGCAGAGCAGCTGGACATGATCTGCTTCCCTGTCCTCACAAAGCTTGGCAAAACATCTGGAGTTCACAGCATTATTTTTAATGAAGTTGATGGTTTTCACACTTAGATCATCTAGTCTAGGACTCATCTAGTTGTAAAGAGAAAAATGGACTACTTTTTATTCTTTCCAGAAGCATGTTGTATGTGTAAGGCAATGTCCATGATACGGTGGCTCACGGTGTCGTTTGAGCATAGGATGGTCAGTAGCTTCTTTGCAGCAGCCTCTTCAATCATCTCACGGCACATATGTACAGCTACAGGCATATAAAATCCTGATCTATAGTGAAAGACTTTTTTAATCTGTGCCACAAGTCTAGCTTTTAAAGCACATTTACAGTATATTCCACCAGCTTTCTTGCGAGTGTGGGATGTTTGGTTTCGAGATGCCATTTTAATTTCGAAGGCTTCAGTGGTTTGCTGGATAGGATTAGTCCACACTCCACATATTGGGCTCTCAGGTCTGCCTCGTTTCCTCCGTTGACAAACTCATACTTCAGGAAGTCAGGGTTGTACTTGTACTTCTCCATATATTTTGCTTACTGCAAGCTGATTTTCATGACAACAGTAGTCCCTGGTGTTTTCAATTAATAACTTATGATGTCCCGTGGCCCTTGTGGACCACAGGTGTAAAACTACATTTCTTTGCGGCCCTCAATGGTTAAGAATCACTTGTTTAAAGCATGCCACCAGTGGACACTAAAGCAGTGGAGATTTGTTCTCTAGAGTGAAAAATCACAATTTTTTGGTCTGGATTCTGTGTTTGGTGGTTGCCAGGAGAACTATGTGTCTGTGCACTGTGAAGCACAAGTGACAAGATCTCAGTTATTGAAGCGCTACAGGTTAAACCGTGGCCACTTTGGCCGCAGACACACTTATCCATGCACATATTTAAATTGTCCATGCACTCGGAAGTCACCAATGTAGATCATGTTGAACAGACGTTGCAGAGATCAGTAGACTGCTGGTGAGGTGACTGAAGACAAGCCTTTCACTGACGATTTAAAAAGAAGGTCATCAGTTATTATTATTATTATTATCATTACATTGTCTTGATTACTCTATTAACAAAAAAACAAAACAAAACAAACAACAAAAACATTTGCAAAGGGTTCAAATCTTTCATGAACAGTCACACAGAGCTGGAAATTGTAATTTTCAAATTTGATTGTGCAGCTAATGAAAGTCTTCTGAAGGTAAGAAGGAGATGTGCAACAAAAAAGTCTGTTTTTTGTTTTTATTTTCTAACAAACGTCTGTTCATCAATATATTTTTGTATTCAATTCACTCTATTATTATTGTGTGAATGCAACTGTTGCTCAATTCCTCTTTATTATTTTGAATTCTTTGTGGGATTTTTTGGGTGCTATGACTTTTGGCATTTGTTCCTGTTATTATTTCTTTAATAACCTTTTCTCACGAGATTGTTTACAAAGTAAATACATTTGGCAAAATCTCCCTAACATTAAGATTAAAACTGTTTAAACTGCTACTTTCAGCTGCACAAACTACTAAAGGTTATTGTGGACTTTTCAGTCATTGCTTTTTGTGTTTCTTCCTTTTAGTTTTTTTCTTGTGTTGTTTACACAAAAACATTGTGATGGAACTGGATGGAAAGTGTCTCTCAACAAAAGCTCAAGTGCTAAAAAACCAAGCTGTTTGAATGAAGAGGAAAACAGAGGAGCAGTGAAAGACTGTTTAGTGTAACCTTGAAATGGAACTGCAGAACACTTGGACAAGGGTTTTTGTCCCCAACCATCAAATGAACTGGAATATTTTGGATCCACACATTGAACTACTAGTGGAAATCATGTCTGAATATGTTTTAGCAGACTTTCAAAGTGTTCATGGGAGGTTTTCATTTTATGTTGGTCAGTGAAAGGGGAAAAATAAAAATGGAGAATGTAACAAAGATTGGCATGAAAGAGGGGGAAATAAGAGATGTCAGAAAGGTTGTGTACCATAAACAAAGAAGAAGGAAAATGTGTATTGATACTCAGAGGGTTGGATATCTGTGTTTCATTGTAGTAAATGTTTGTTTCACAAAACTAAAGTGTTGTAAGTTGAATTTGCTTATGTACACTGTGTGGAAATTGTTGACATATCCTGGTTTAGTAAATCAAATTAAAACTTCTACAAATATACCAGTTAAATCAAGTTAAGTTAAATAAAATCCAGTGATTGCCACACACACTAATTTAAGTCAGTTAAGTTGGAGCAGCAACGTATTTTTTGATTGGTTTTACTAAATACAGTTAACCTACTTACGAAAATAGAACTTAATTCAGTATAATGACATATTTTTATGTCTGCATTAATCAGCACATTTAAGCATTTTTTGGTCACTTTAATTAGGTGAACACAGACCTGTTACTTAAATCAAAGCTGACCAGATGAGGTTGGAATTACCTGATTTGGAGAGAGTGACTTTAATTTGCCAGTTTTATTTGACTTTACAACATTTAGGGAGAGAAATTTTCAATAAAAATGTTATAAATGCAGCAGCTTATTTAGTTTGAATACTAACCTTCAAAAGCGTAATGGATCGCTATTTATTCAAGTTTGAAATTCGCGTTTGTAAAATAGTTTAAAGTGTGGTCATCAAAGGTGCGCATAAATCACCGCACACACGCGTTTTAGGTAAATTTCACTCTGTACAACTATAACGTGGAAAAACCCCGAAACGTCTTTATCAAAGGCGCAGTTAAATGCTGCGACAATATCTGACAGTAAACCATCTTTATTGTACTCGCTTTGTTTGTTTATATATTCATTTTTTATTCGTTCATTTATTTGGTTTCCTTTCAGCATGAATATTATTTTTTTCTTTAAATTGTTTTAATCTGAGGACTAACTGTTTGTTATTTTTAACAAAACAAATAAGCAGACTTAACGTGATGAGCTTTCGTTATTTATTGTTTATAAAGTTATGAATTAATGATGTAAAAAATTATAAGGACAGTCTCGTAATGATATTAAAATATTTATGAATCGAAAATGTGAAACTAATTGAGAATTATTTTTTTAGAAATATGATAATTGTGGGAAACTTATTCTGAATAAATAAAGCCGAAATGTTTATCACTCCGCGTCGCTTGGTGACACTGGGAGTCAAGGTGATGATGACGTGTTGAGCCGGTATAAAAGCAGAAGCCAACGATCGAATTTTGTTTTCACATGAGAGTGCTAAGAGGAGCTTTTCTAACTAGTGCTGTGAAAACTCGCATTTTACCAGCGACTCTGAAAGTTTTCCAAACTTGAAGAATAGGACAACTGAAGCACCCAAAATGGCCACCCCTGGATTACAGCGTCAGCAATACCTGCTGTCCCTTGGTATCAACCGCATACTTGACGGCCGCTATGGTAAAGCTTAGTAAGCTAATAAGTATAGCCTAATAGAATATTTAAGCAAACAAACACACCGTACACGGGCCTTTTATTGCTTTAAAGTGATTAAAGTTTCATTAGATTGAAAGTCAAGCCAAATATGGCGACTGGGTAATTTTTGTTTGAAAGATGCGCGCCCTGGAAATGACGTCACTCATTAGACTCGGCAGGAGGCTGACGTCTGACGTCAGTGCGGCCATCCTGCAGTCCCGTTTTTGTATGTGGAGGATTTTGGCAAGTGGCCCTGAATTAGACAATGAAGCTAATAGATTACGGATCTGCATAGAAGCATGATAGACCTGTGAGAGTTCACAGAGGCACTCGTTGAGTTTACAGAGCTAGGAAAATAAAATAAAAATAAAATAAAAATGATATAGCCTAATTCTGGGAGGTTAGGGAGTGACCAGATTTGATCTTGTATGCATTATGTGCAAAATCATTTATGGGTACTGCGAGATGCTGATCTAATTAAATATATCATATTTATGTTAGTGCATTACAGGTGTCCAGATGTATGTTATGTGCTGCGTGAGAAATTGAAATTGCATGCAATAAGAAGGTTGGAGGTTTTTAAGTCTGACTTTAGCTGTTTTATTTTCAACAGATTGATGCTTAACTAAAATAAAAATATGACAACCTAAGTGCTGAACATGAATTCAGTATCAAACATCACTGAAACTCTATGCAACCTTACTGACAATATGTCCATAATTCACAAATATTATGGGTTACATTCCTTTATCACAAATTTTGATATACTCCATTAAACTTTGTTCACAGTCACCAAGAACACAAAAACTATACATTTTTAATTTACATGCAGCTAAAATGATAATTTTGCAAAGGATTTCTATCATCAGAGGACTTATTTAGTGTTTGCAACATAATAAGACGCTTAGTTTTTCATTTGAATGTGAAATTGTTGGTGTGATCTTTGGTTTAAAACAAGCCATTTAGCCATTTACAGTGCAAAATCATTTTCTCTCCTTCTACCAATCTTAAGGCTTTCATAAACAATAAGTTGTGCTGTGGCTCCTGACTGGCTGTGTGTGGAAATAGCACATGATGATATAAAGCCATGTGCTGAAATTTAAATCCTTAATTTGTCTGATTATGTCATGATTAACATAGATGACCTTTCTGATTTCTTGTAGCTGACCTGGTGAAGCCACTTAGTGTGCGTCAAATGGTTGTCACCAACCTGAGGAAACGTCCTTTGAGCCCCAGCCATTTGGACTCTATGAAAGACCTGGTCCTCTCCCTTTACCATCACCTGGTTACGGGGTCCAAGGATTTTCCTCACGTCGCATTCAGGGGACACCTTGACACAGACGAGCTGGAAACAACGTTTAGACCTGTGCTGCAGAGTCGGAGGAAAACACCACTCCATCTCCTCTTACCGACTCACCAGATGGAATGGTGGTGCTGCCTGCAGGGTCCCGCCTGACATCTCAGATCCTGACTCCGGTCCTTCCTGACAAGGCGAATATTTTTGTGCTGAAGGCAGACCGGAGGAACTGTGTCCGCACCCTGGAGGTCAACGGCCTCACTGTCAACAGAGTCATATCTGCTGTGTATCGCACAGAAGACTGTGACACTGAGATGACAAACATCTGGAGGGTCACTGACTACAGCTCAGAGGGCAACGTCATCATGTCAGTGCTCTGCCGCTTCCGGAGGATGTTTGCACAGCGTGCAAAAAGAAAGGCGACAGAGGAGAAAAGCAGCAGCAGGAGCCCCGCTCCACCAAGGAAGCGCTTCAGACTCTAATCAAGATCGAAGCCTTTCCTGGAGAACTTATTTTCTCCAAACTTTTGTACATATGTATATAGTTCTTTGTTATTGTTGAGATACACAGGTCAGTGTTTTCAGTGCCTCTTGCACTTTTCTTTATTTCTTGTTGCTGGCCTGTGTTTTTGATATTACTATTAGGATTACAAAATGACTTTATTATATAATCTATGCAAATGAACTAAGGATCCATGAAGACAGTGGCAAGGATAAATTATTCTCTGCTGCATCTCACACATCAGCAAGAACCAACACAGTGGTAAGTAATAAGTAATGTTCAAGGTTGTCTCTAAAATGATGTCCCAAAATGTTAGAAAACTTCTTGAGGTTTTAACTTTTATTGTTGCTTTCCTGCCTTTTGTTTTTAAGAATCTGATGAAAAGGAGAAACAAAAAGAGACACACCACAAACGAGTTTCCCTGACTAACATGGTAAATATATTCATCATGTAATGACATTTCCTCAGAGTAACCAGGAGTGTTTGTCTTGTACTAAAGTGATTCACTCTTCTCTCGTGTTATTTGGTCTTTGTCTTTGCAAAGAGAGGAGCAGTAACTGCATAAGGAGGAAGAAACAGGAGCATCCAAAGACAGCCTGAGAGTTTTTGGGGGCACCGTGAACAGCAGTCACCTCAGAGCAAGAGAGTCCTGGTGGCTGTCTGGGTTCTCTCCAGTTGCTCTGGCTTCATCCCACAGTCCAGAGAAATGATGTAAGTGCTTGAAATTAGGCATAGGTGTGAATGTGAGTGTGAATGGTAGTTTGTTTCTCTGTTTGAGCCCTCTCTGTGTCAGATGGCAACCTGTCCAGGGTGTACCCCCGCCTCTGGCCCTATAACAACTCCAATTGAACCATTTACAATGCAACAGAAATGTTCTCACGTTCTAGCACGTCAAAAATGTTAAGACTTTTATAAACATTGAGTTCTGCTGTGGGTCTCTTATTGCCTGTGTGTAGAAATAGCATATGATGATATAAAGCCATGTCTTGACACTGAAATCTTTAATTTGTCTGATTATGTTATGATTAACATAGATGACCGTTCTGCTTTCTCGTAGCTGAGCTGGTGAGTCCAGTCAGTGTGTGTCAGATAATCGTCAACAAACTTGAGGAACCGTCCTTTAAACAGCAGCCATTTGGACTCTATGAACAATCTGCTCCTCTCCCTTTACCATGACCTGGTTACGGGGTGCAAGGATTTTCCTCCAATTGCAGTCAGGGGACAGTTTCACTCAGAGGAGCTGACGACACCTTTTAGACCTGTGCTGCAGATTTGGAGGGAAAACACCACTCCATCTCCTCTTACTGACTCACCAGATGGAATGGTGGTGCTGCCTGCAGGGTCCCGCCTGACATCTCAGATCCTGACTCCGGTCCTTCCTGACAAGGCGAATATTTTTGTGCTGAAGGCAGACCGGAGGAACTGTGTCCGCACCCTGGAGGTCAACAGCCTCACCGACAACAGAGTCATATCTGCTGTGTATCGCACAGAAGACTGTGACGCTGAGATGACAAACATCTGGAGGGTCACTGACTACAGCTCAGAGGGCAACGTCATCATGTCAGTGCTCTGCCGCTTCCCGAGGAAGTTTGCACAGCGTGCAAAAACAAAGGCGACAGAGGAGAAAAGCAGCAGCAGGAGCCCCGCTCCACCAAGGAAGCGCTTCAGACTCTAATCAAGATCGAAGCCTTTCCTGGAGAACTTATTTTCTCCAAACTTTTGTACATATGTATATAGTTCTTTGTTATTGTTGAGAAACACAGGTCAGTGTTTTCAGTGCCTCTTGCACTTTTCTTTATTTCTTGTTGCTGGCCTGTGTTTTTGATATTACTATTAGGATTACAAAATGACTTTATTATATAATCTATGCAAATGAACTAAGGATCCATGAAGACAGTGGCAAGGATAAATTATTCTCTGCTGCATCTCACACATCAACAAGAACCAACACAGTGGTAAGTAATAAGTAATGTTCAAGGTTGTCTCTAAAATGATGTCCCAAAATGTTAGAAAACTTCTTGAGGTTTTAACTTTGATTGTTGCTTTTCTGCCTTTTGTTTTTAAGAATCTGATGAAAAGGAGAAACAAAAAGAGACACACCACAAACGAGTTTCCCTGACTAACATGGTAAATATATTCATCATGTAATGACATTTCCTCAGAGTAACCAGGAGTGTTTGTCTTGTACTAAAGTGATTCACTCTTCTCTCGTGTTATTTGGTCTTTGTCTTTGCAAAGAGAGGAGCAGTAACTGCATAAGGAGGAAGAAACAGGAGCATCCAAAGACAGCCTGAGAGTTTTTGGGGCACCGTGAACAGCAGTCACCTCAGAGCAAGAGAGTCCTGGTGGCTGTCTGGGTTCTCTCCAGGAGCTCTGGCTTCATCCCACAGTCCAGAGAAATGATGTAAGTGCTTGAAATTAGGCATAGGTGTGAATGTGAGTGTGAATGGTAGTTTGTTTCTCTGTTTGAGCCCTCTCTGTGTCAGATGGCAACCTGTCCAGGGTGTACCCCGCCTCTGGCCCTATAACAACTCCAATTGAACCATTTACAGGGAGTGCAGAATTATTAGGCAAATGAGAATTTTGTCCACATCATCCTCTTCATGCATGTTGTCTTACTCCAAGCTGTATAGGCTCGAAAGCCTACTACCAATTAAGCCTATTAGGTGATGTGCATCTCTGTAATGAGAAGGGGTGTGGTCTAATGACATCAACACCCTATATCAGGTGTGCATAATTATTAGGCAACTTCCTTTCCTTTGGCAAAATGGGTCAAAAGAAGGACTTGACAGGCTCAGAAAAGTCAAAAATAGTGAGATATCTTGCAGAGGGATGCAGCAGTCTTAAAATTGCAAAGCTTCTGAAGCGTGATCATCGAACAATCAAGCGTTTCATTCAAAATAGTCAACAGGGTCGCAAGAAGCGTGTGGAAAAACAAGGCGCAAAATAACTGCCCATGAACTGAGAAAAGTCAAGCGTGCAGCTGCCAAGATGCCACTTGCCACCAGTTTGGCCATATTTCAGAGCTGCAACATCACTGGAGTGCCCAAAAGCACAAGGTGTGCAATACTCAGAGACATGGCCAAGGTAAGAAAGGCTGAAAGACGACCACCACTGAACAAGACACACAAGCTGAAGGGCAGAGAGCTCCAGTCCGACTCAGACGCCAGCAACGTGGAGGTGGAGTACTGGTTTGGGCTGGTATCATCAAAGATGAGCTTGTGGGGCCTTTTCGGGTTTGAGGATGGAGTCAAGCTCAACTCCCAGTCCTACTGCCAGTTTCTGGAAGACACCTTCTTCAAGCAGTGGTACAGGAAGAAGTCTGCATCCTTCAAGAAAAACATGATTTTCATGCAGGACAATGCTCCATCACACGCGTCCAAGTACTCCACAGCGTGGCTGGCAAGAAAGGGTATAAAAGAAGAAAAACTAATGACATGGCCTCCTTGTTCACCTGATCTGAACCACACTGAGAACCTGTGGTCCATCATCAAATGTGAGATTTACAAGGAGGGAAAACAGTACACCTCTCTGAACAGTGTCTGGGAGGCTGTGGTTGCTGCTGCACGCAATGTTGATGGTGAACAGATCAAAACACTGACAGGATCCATGGATGGCAGGCTTTTGAGTGTCCTTGCAAAGAAAGGTGGCTATATTGGTCGCTGATTTGTTTTTGTTTTGTTTTGAATGTCAGAAATGTATATTTGTGAATGTGGAGATGTTATATTGGTTTCACTGGTAAAAATAAAAAATTGAAATGGGTATATATTTGTTTTTTGTTAAGTTGCCTAATAATTATGCACAGTAATAGTCACCTGCACACACAGATATCCCCCTAAAATAGCTAAAACTAAAAACAAACTAAAAACTACTTCCACAAACATTCAGCTTTGATATTAATGAGTTTTTTGGGTTCATTGAGAACATGGTTGTTGTTCAATAATAAAATTATTCCTCAAAAATACAACTTGCCTAATAATTCTGCACTCCCTGTACAATGCAAAAGAAATGTTCTCACATTCTAGCACGTGAAAAATGTTAAGACTTTTATAAACATTGAGTTCTGCTATGGGTCTCTTATTGCCTGTGTGTAGAAATAGCATATGATGATATAAAGCCATGTCTTGACATTGAAATCTTTAATTTGTCTGATTATGTTATGATTAACATAGATGACCGTTCTGCTTTCTCGTAGCTGAGCTGGTGAGTCCAGTCAGTGTGTGTCAGATAGTCGTCAACAAACTTGAGGAACCGTCCTTTAAACAGCAGCCATTTGGACTCTATGAACAATCTGCTCTCCCCTTTACCATGACCTGGTTACGGGGTGCAAGGATTTTCCTCCAATCGCAGTCAGGGAACAGTTTCACTCAGAGCAGCTGACGACACCTTTTAAACCCCGTGCTGCAGAGTCAGAAGGAGGACACCACTCCATCTCCTTCTACAGACTCACCAGCTGGTATGATGGTGCTGCCTGCAGGGTCCCGCCTGACATTCTCAGATCCTGACTCCAGTACTTCCAGAGAAGGTGGATATTTATGTGCTGAAGGCAGCCCGGAGGAACTGTGTCTGCACCCTGGATGTCAACAGCCTCATCGTCAACAGAGTCATATCTGCTGTGTATTACACAAAAAAAACTGAGATGACAAACAGCTGGAGAATCACGGACTCCAGACGGACAAAGGACTGGACAGGCAGGGTTTCACTTGAGACACATGAAACACGTTATGGATCCGCATATTTCGGGGCAACTTGAGACGGACAGAAACCGGGTTAACCAGAGAGTCTATAACGAACGGACCAATGAAGGTGGGAGATAGTTTTTTAGACTCAGCCCGGAGCGGAAGAAATCGGGTTGACAGCCAGACCTTTTGTCCCGGGCGTGGGGTGGGTGCGGGGTCGGTGACGGTCCGCCAGGTGCTTATTGCAATCAGCTGTGCGAAGAAGGGCGGCCCGGGCGGCTCTCCAGGCGCGTCGACACCTCCGTGGTGCTGCTGGACAGAGGGACAAAGTGCTCACCTTCGACAGCCGGAAAGAGAGGTGGTTGGTAACCCAGAGAAGCTTGAAGGGGACACCCGGTGGCTGAGGAGGTAAGACTATTATGAGCGTACTCAATCCACGGGAGTTGCTCACTCCAAGTTGTCTGATTGGTGGATGCCAAGCACCGGAGGGCCGCCTCGAGTTCCTGATTGGCCGTTAATCTGAGGATGAAAACCAGAGGAGAGACTGACCTGCGCTCCGAGGGCGTTACAGAATTCTTTCCAGACCCGTGATGTGAACTGCGGCCCCCTATCAGAGACGATGTCCGTGGGGATTCCGTGGAGGCGGAAGACATGGTTTGTCAGGAGCCGAGCTGTTTCTAGAGCAGTGGGGAGCTTGGGAAGGGCGACAAAGTGAGCAGCTTTCGAAAAACGATCAATGATTGTAAGGATGACTGAGTTACCTGATGAGGACGGGAGGCCCGTGATGAAGTCCATGGCGATGTGTGACCACGGGCGGCCAGGGGTCGGTAGGGGTTGGAGAAGGCCGGAGGATTGCTGGTTGACGCTCTTGTTTTGAGCGCATGTAGGACAGGCAGCAATGTATTCTCGGACGTCCTCAGGCAAAGATGGCCACCAGGCAATGCGTTGGAGGAAGGTAACGGTGCGGTGGACCCCAGGGTGGCAGGTGAACTTGGCCGTGTGAGCCCAATGCAAAACTCGTGATCTGACTGAAGAGGGAACAAAGAGTAGGCCCGGGGGACCCGTACCAGGGTCTGGTTCAGTTCGTTGAGCCTCTCGAATAGCTGACTTGATCTCCCAGGTTAGGGCCCCGACTACACACGTGCAAGGAAAAATGGAGACGTCCTGGGCAGCGTCTTCAGGGGCGGCAAACTGGCGTGAGAGAGCATCGGGTTTGACATTACGGGAGCCGGGTCTGTAGGTGATTGTGAATTGAAATCTGGTGAAAAACAGGGCCCACCTAGCTTGCCTGGCGTTGAGTCGTTTTGCGGACCGAATGTATTCCAAGTTTTTGTGGTCCGTCCAAACCACGAACGGTTGGGCAGCTCCCTCCAACCAGTGACGCCACTCTTCAAGGGCCAGCTTGATGGCCAATAGCTCTCGGTTCCCCACGTCATAATTCCTTTCTGCAGGAGAGAGACGGCGAGACAAGTAAGCACAAGGGTGAAGCTTACCGCCTTGTCGCTGGGAGAGCACCGCCCCAACTCCTGCGTCCGAGGCGTCCACCTCCACGACGAAGGGTTGACTGAGGTCGGGTTGGACGAGGATGGGTGCAGAAGCAAAGCGTTCCTTCAGGCACGAGAAAGCCTGGCGAGCCAGTTCATCCCAGCGGAAGGGGACCTTAGGTGAGGTGAGACGAGTCAGGGGTAGAGCGAGCTGGCTATAGTTGCGGATGAAACGGCGATAAAAGTTAGCGAAACCCAAGAAACTCTGAAGCTGTTTGCGATGGGAAGGGGTGGGCCAGTTCAACACAGCCTGAACTTTGGCAGGATCCGCTCTCAGGTCACCTTGTTCAATGACATAGCCCAGAAACGAGATTGTGGGAGTATGAAACTCACATTTTTCCACCTTCACGAAGAGACGGTTCTCCAGGAGGCGTTGGAGAACCTGCTTGACATGGCGTTCGTGTTCAGAGACAGAATGAGAGAAAATGAGAATGTCATCCAGATAAACGAAGACGAAGTGGTTGATGAAGTCCCGGAGTACGTCGTTTACCAGGGCCTGAAAAACAGCTGGGGCATTGGTGAGACCAAACGGCATGACAAGGTATTCAAAATGACCAAGGTGAGTGTTGAAGGCTGTTTTCCATTCATCCCCCTCCCTTATTCTTACCAGATGGTAGGCGTTGCGTAGGTCCAGTTTAGTGAAGATGGTGGCCCCCTGGAGGAGCTCGAAGGCAGAACTTAAAAGAGGGAGTGGATACTTATTCTTCACTGAGATGTTGTTAAGGCCCCGATAATCAATACAAGGTCGTAAACTCTTGTCTTTCTTGGTGACGAAGAAGAAGCCGGCGGCCACAGGAGAGGTCGAAGGGCGAATGAGACCCGCGGCGAGTGATTCATTGATGTATCTTTCCATGCTTTCGCGTTCGGGCTGAGACAGACTGTATAGGCGGCTGGTAGGGAGAGGTGCGCCAGGAAGAAGATCAATGCCGCAGTCATACGGCCGATGCGGAGGAAGCGAACGTGCCCTATCTTTGCAAAACACTTGTTTGAGATCATGGTAGACGGGTGGCACGGAGGAGAGGTCCGGCGGCTCGGAGAGAGAAGACTTGGTTAGCGGTTCAGAAAAGGGGGTGGCAGCTTTAAGACAGGACATGTGACAAGCCTCCCCCCACCCCACAATGCTCTCCTTTATCCAATCGATAACAGGATTATGGTGACGCAACCAAGGGTAACCCAGAACTAGCGGCGTGAGCGGAGCTTGGAACACATATAGTTGTATGGTCTCGGAATGATTACCTGAGAGAGTCAGTAAAACGGGCTCAGTGATATGAGTGATGTTAGGAAGCCGCTGGCCACTGAGGGCGGTGACCTGGAGTGACCGTGGCAAAGGCTCGGTGTTAAGATGTAATCGTCGGGCCAGCGAAGCGTCAATAAAGTTCTGTTCCGCCCCTGAATCGATCAGAGCCTTAAGAGCGTGGTCCTGAAGCTGCACCGTTAATTTAGCTGCTAGCATGAGCCGTGGAGGAGACTGTGAAACAGAGACCTCGCCCACCCGTATTCCCCTCTCTACTGGCGGGCACGGCCTTTTGGCAGTGACGGACAAACATTGGCGATATGACCCTTACGGCCGCAATAAAAACACTCACCGGCCCTCCACCGACGGTGCCGTTCCTCGGGTGGAAGGCGAGAGCGACCCAGTTGCATAGGTTGCTCACCCTCCTCCATGTTGTGCAACTCTGAATCTCTTCCGCCACTCGTGGCGCTTCCGCCCGATGCTGCCTCGCCGCGGCCCAGAGACCTCTGGGAAACGTAGTCCTCAGTTCTGCGGCACGCACGTAAATGCTCGTCCACCTTCACACACAACGTTATCACATCAGACAAAGTTTTAGGTAACTCTCTCATCACTAGTTCGCCCTTTAACTCCTCACACACATATTTGACAGTAATTTCACCTTTGAAAAACAAATTAGCTCAGTTGTACAGCGGTCTTTCTTCAAACTGAGGCTTTTATCTAAGGTGAGATCATTTTTATCTTAAAAACTTTGAACATGCCTTTATTATATCCCAGCTGGACTACTGTAACTCCTTATATGCTGGAGTTAGCCAGACCTGCCTGGCAAGGCTGCAGTTGGTCCAGAATGCTGCAGCTCGCCTTCTGACACGTACTAAAAGATGTGAACACATTTCCCCGGTGCTTGCCTCCCTTCATTGGCTCCCTGTCCGCTTCAGAATTAATTTTAAAATTTTATTGTTGACCTACAAAGCCCTGAATGGACAGGCTCCCGGGTATTTGGCTGACCTCTTGCAGACTTATACCCCCCTTAGATCTCTTAGATCAAGTGATCTTTTGCTTTTAGCTGTACCAAGGTCGAGGCTGGTTCATAGAGGTGATCGAGCATTTGCAGTCGTAGCGCCTCAGCTGTGGAATAATTTACCCCTACACATCAGACAGGCTCCCACTGTCAATCTTTTTAAATCTTATCTTAAAACGCATTTTTATGTACTGGCTTTTAATACAGCATGAGAGTTATTTGTTAATTCATATTTGGTGTTTGTTTTAATACTCTAAGTTGTTTTATTAGGTATGTTGTATTCTTGTACAGCACTTTGGTCAACGCTCCTGTTGTAATTAAATGTGCTATATAAATAATTAAACTATAAACTATAACTATTCAACAAGGTGCTTATCAATGCAGGCTGCCCCACCGGTCTCTTGGCCAGCGTCCAGAACTCAATGGAGTATTCCGCCATACTTCGTCTTCCTGCTTAAGATTTAGTAAGCGGTGAGCTGCTGCGTCAGCGCCAGTACCCCTTTCAAACACACATTTGAATTTAGCAAGAAAATCCTGGTACGAGATGCTGGCGTGCGTTCTCAAAACAGCTTGAGCCCAGTTTAAAGCCGGTCCGCGTAACAGCTGGACAAAAAAGGCAATCTTAGCGTCATCGGTTTCATATGTCCTCCGTAACTGTCTAAACTGCATGGTTATTTGGGTCAGAAAACCAGCACACTTGTGAAACTCACCCGCGAAGGGTTCAGGTGTTGGCAAAGCTCGCTCCGGGGGCTCCAAGGGAGTGGGATGAGGCGAAGCCAAAGATCCGGGTGCCGAAGGCTCAGAAGCCGGTAACTGTGAGGAGACAGAGGGAGGAGAGGCTGCTGGGCTTACCAGGGGTATGCGCTGAGCAAAAGCCTGCGTTAGAGTGGCCAACTGCTGATTGAGGAGCTGCAGCATTTGCTCGTGGCGTTCCAAAACCTCCTCGGCCGTGGGGACGCGCTGCTGGCAGAGAGTCCGCTGAGTCCATATTCTGGCTGGATCCTTATGTTACGGTTCAGTGTAGGGGACTCAAACGCAGGACTCCTGAATCTGCTGAACACAAGGGTTTATTTACAGAGGTCACCAATGTGTATATACAGAGAGTGCGGGGTAGTGCTATGTACAGAAATGTGAAGGACGGGCTCCAGGGAAATCCAAGGGGGGGAACATTCGTTCTCCAACTCTCCACATTCACAACGGCTGTCCTCTTCTTTCACACTTGACGCACAGATTCACACGAGAGGGGGGGTCCAGGGGGTCTGTAGACAGGAGACAGGGGTGAGACCGATATTCACAGAAAACACTTGACTTATCTTGCTCTGAAGTTCGACTTTCACTAACGCGTGGCAGACAACGATCCAGCAACGACCAGCAGTCCTCTCCTGGCTTAAATGCCATTCCCCTTGATGGACGTCAGGTGTGATGATCTCCGTGGGCGTGGGCCGAGGGCGTGAACCCGCAATGAGTTCCGCCCCGGCGACAGAGAGGAGGAGAGAGAGAGAGAGCACGAGAGAGAGAGAGAAAGACAAGAGGGGTCGCTCAGCGTCTCGCCGATCCCCCAGGCCGTGACACATCAACAAGAACCAACACAGTGGTAAGTAATAAGTAATGTTCAAGGTTGTCTCTAAAATGATGTCCCAAAATGTTAGAAAACTTCTTGAGGTTTTAACTTTTATTGTTGCTTTTCTGCCTTTTGTTTTTAAGAATCTGGTGAAAAGGAGAAACAAAAAGAGACACACCACAAACGAGTTTCCCTGACTAACATGGTAAATATATTCATCATGTAATGACATTTCCTCAGAGTAACCAGGAGTGTTTGTCTTGTTCTAAAGTGATTCACTCTTCTGTCGTGTTATTTGGTCTTTGTCTTTGCAAAGAGAGGAGCAGTAACTGCATATTGAGGAAGAAACAGAAGCATCCAAAGACAACTGAGAGTCTTCAGTGCACCGTGAACAGCAGTCACCTCAGAGCAACAGAGTCCTCGTGGCTGTCTGGGTTCTCTCCAGGAGCTTGGAGATAAGATACCATAACTTAAAAAAATGTTTAGAATAAGTGTGAGCCTCTTTTACAACTTTACTTACATCCTTCAAATGTAAGAGCTGCTGGCACGTCTGGTGAGGGTTTGCCCACACCTAATCTAAACCGAGCTTTAGTCCCTCTCGTACTTTGTTGAGTATTGGCTTCAGCTGCACCAGTGCCTGCAATGTGAGGTCATTAATAGACAGGGAGGAAATAATAGTTGAATTAATTCTGAATGAAGACGTCATGCCAAATATTCTTTGATAGCCATTACAGTCATGAATACACAGACTTTATGATTGCTTTTTTTCTTGTCAACATGTATTGTTCCCAAATAACCACGGGCCACAACTGGATCAGATAGTTCCATCATTTCTCTTCATCTGCATTTTCGATCTGGAAGCAGAAACAACAATAACGAGGAGAAATGGAATTTTTATATTTAAGAACGAGGACTGTGTGGAGGAGAGCCGAGTCAGGTGACAGGTTGTTCACCTGATCAACAAGCTGGAGTCAGAACCTGTGATTTATCCTCCCTGACTATTGAGTTATGTTTTATGCTGGTGTTATTTTCTTGTTTTGAGCCAAACCAGATTTCTCTATAGGAACTCTGTGTTAAAGGGTCAATGCACCAAATTATGCTTTGATAAGAGTTCATTTCTCATGCAAGGAAAGACACAAACTTCTCAGAGGGATTAGTAGTGGGCACAAGTTAAATGAGCTCATATCACTACGTTGGCTTTATCAGCCCTGCACAGAACAGATCGGTCTCAGACTTTTAGATTCTCTTAAATAAGTAGAATCTGAAACTGAAGGTTTTAGATTAAATCTGATTCCTAAATCAAGAAGTAAAGCTTAAAGAATAACCTAAGTTTGTAATTTGGAACAAAGTTGTGTTAACTAAAACTATCTTGAACTAAGGAAGGTTAAGTGTGACCTTCTTAGCTGCAAACCTAGAACTGGTCTAGTAGCTTTTATATCTGTCTTACTGTGACATAAGTGCTGCAAAAGGGGTTTATTTCTCTCTCTCTCTCTCTCAGTCCCTCTCTCTAATTTTACCGTATTTTCTCTATATATGATGTAGGTTTGGATTTTCCCTGCTAAATTGTGATGGTCTGGCAGTCTCCATCGGTCGACCTGCCTGTATGTATGTTTTTCTGTGTGTTTTGTTTTGGCTCCCCTCCCAGTCCCCTGCTTCCTCCTTTAAGTGTGTGTGTGTATGTGTGTGTGTATTCCAGCGTGCCAGTTTATGGGCGTCATCAGGCCGGAAGGTGTTTCCCGTGTTGAAGCCGCCACACCTGTCTTCCATCTAGATTGGCCACTACTTAACTGAGCTTCAGTCAACGCTGGATCGTTGAGTTACCGAGTAAGTGAAGTCTCAGCTCTGAGTGGAAATAGTCTGTGCGTGTGTTTCTGTGAGTTCACCAATCTGATCTCTGTACCTTGTCTTGTTAGGAACTTGGAGAGGAGTGTGTCAGAGAAGCGAAGGATTTGTAAATGTCGAGTGTTGGAGTTGTTTGCCTGTCACACCTGGACCACGAGCACAGTCCTGCAGGATGGGAAAGTCCTGCATTGGGTCCCGTTCTCACCACGCACCTTAACATTGTCTGAGCCTGAGCCTTTTCAAGGTTCTGTTTTGCCAACTGACCCGCTACATACAGTCTGTGCCAAAAACCATTAACGTAATCTATCAAGTTCACTGGTGGCTCACCTGATAACCACTTATCGCACAGCACTGTCAAGGGTCCCTGAACTTTGTGGCCAAAGACCAAATCATTTGGGCTAAACCCAGTACTCTCCTGGCACACTTCTCACGCTGCCAACAGAAGCCACGGCAAACCTTCCTCCCAGTCACTCTTCATTTCTGTGCAACAGGCACGTAACAAGGACTTCAGCGTTTGATGGACGCGCTCTAAAGCACCTTGGCTCTGTGGATGATAAGGAGAGGCTTTGTTATGTGTGATGTTCAACAGCTTGAGAACTTGTGGAAATAGATTTGACGAAAAGTTTGATCCCTGGTCACTCTGAATAATCTTCGGTATGCCAAATAATAAACACTTTGATTGAGAACCTGTATTTTGTGTTTACTAAGAATCGTTTTGGAAATGTAATTAATGATCAAATGGTATCAACAACAACAATAATAGTAATAATAATGGTCCTAAGACTGATAATGATTACTATTAGTATTAAAAGTTTCACTTTCTCCACTTCACCATGAAGTAAACTTGTTTATTTGCAAAGAGAAATAGAGGCATGGCAGTATATGGATGATTCAGATTCAGAAGGTGAGGACCAATTCAAACTTTTTATATTTTGTGTTTATTGGTTCTTGGAACATTCAGAGAATACTCTGATCACATTATTGAAGTTTACAGATACAGTTACAGTACATCTGTATGTGCACAGCTGTGGTCCAGTGTAGTTATGTGGAGCCTCAGCAAAGACGAATATTGTCAGAAACGTCAGTGTTATTGTTTCACTGGATTTTAAAAAAAATGTATTTAATATAACTGAAAATGAATAGGAAACCTATAACAGATGATTCAACACATTAACCTTAATAAGCAATCGTACTGGCAATGATTGCTCGCACTAAGTCAGTCATCCATCAAGAATGCAGTGTTTATTTAAGGTTTTGTTTCTTTTATTACACTCTCAGCTGACATGCGGTTTTCAAACATTACCTTTAAACTGTTTAATATAGCGGTCATGCCATCCACTCACCTTTTATCTTTAATAGTTTTTGAGATGTTGGTGAAAAAAGTGTTCATGACAGTGCAGATTTCTGGCATTTTGTGTAAATTTAAGCACGTAAGAATTGGATTATTTCTAATAAAAACAGAATGTGAAACTGAGGTTAGACTTGTGTTTGTAAATGAACCAAATCATGCTGTGTAGTTTTCTGGATTTTATACTTATTGGATTAAATACTTATTTATTATACAGGCTATACAGTAGATAAAATAAAAATTCACATGTTTTATGTAACTGAAATGTTTAATTATGTCGGTTAAAGAAAATAAGAACCCCTAACTCTAATCCGTCTACTTTTATACCAGTAGCTGAACAACTCATACCCATAACTCCCAGGGTTACATGGAGCGACAGACTACTTTTTTCCTTGTTTTTTTCCTTGCTCTGCTGTCTCTAGATCTACTGTGGATTTCTTTCCTGTGTGGGTTTGAGCTGAACCAATACATGAAGGACAGACTAGTGGACTCACTGATTGGACAGTTTGCATGAGAATAATGGCATTATGTTTTCTATTGTGTACATGTGTACTCGAATTATATATCCACTGTACGGACGTCAAAATGTGTGCAAATAATTCCCGAGAGCTGAAAGCTCAGCCTTCACACTACTAAACTTTGTTTACCAGGGTCAGCCAATCAGAAAGAAGAACCGCGCTCTTTAAGTTCAATTCAGTTCAATTTTACTTTTATAGGATGAAATCATAACAGTTGTCTCAAGGTGCTTTATATTGTAAGGTAAAGATGCTACAATAATGAAGAGAAACCCCCAACAATCAGATGACCCTGTATGAGCAAACACTTGGTGACAGTGGGAAGGAAAAACTCCCTTTTAACAGGAAGAAATGTATGATAGAGCCAGGCTCAGGTAGGGGCAGCCATCTGCCCAGACTGTTGGGGTTGAGGGGAGGGAGATGGGACAAAAGACACAGACATGTGAAGTAAATGCAAGCTCAAAAAGAAAAAGTGCCCAGAGTCATCATTTGCTTACGGATTAGACACCTCCTCACATGCTGTATACATGTCTGAAAGTTGTGATCGGTTCAACCAGCCAGTGATTTAGAGGCAGCAACAGCACACACATGCTCAAGATGTTCAATTCAGTTACTCGATTTAACAAAGGTAAAACAGGGCGCAGCCTAGTCAGCACTCACCTTTCACCCTAACTTTACCGTGCACCTGTTGTCAATAAAACATAAATAAACAATTCTCTTGTAAACGGGTAAAAACCTGGAACTTTTCTGTTATTTAATGGTATATTAACAATAAAAATGTAATTACTTCAGGTATGTATTGCCTTCGTTGGTTAAAAAAACAAAACAACAACTGTAAAATGTGACAGCTGCAATGATGGGCAGAAATTTGAGACTTAACCGCATCAGTTTTACAAAGTTGTATAGAGGGCTGGACTGGAACCTTTGGTGGGCTGGTTCTCGTCCCAAGATGCAAAGTTGACACCACTATAAGGGTTATTTAGACGAATTGCACTCAGTTCTCATAAAAGAGTTTTAACTTTAGAAAACAAAGCCATTTTTTTCTAAATGGGGAGGCATGGGGGGGTCCAGGGGGGAAAACCCCCCAAAATGAGCATAGGAAAGTTGCATAAAAACAGGCTGTGGCTGACTTTTGTGCATCTTTATTATGGTTCCCAGGGGCCTGTGGGATACCCAGGTGCTCGTCGCTGTCCTGTGTATTTGCAATTCTGCCTCCTGGTAGCTTTACCAGGAGGCAGAATTGCCTGATTTGGCTAAAAAGAAATATGATAACATTTATCATGGAACAATGTCAGACCAAAATGCACTCTATTTTTTTTTCTTTTTTTCTTATGACCACCGGGACGGACCGGGCGTCTCGGTCTCGCTACCGAGCGATAGCGCCTGGTGGGGGGTGGGGAGCGTGGGGAGGATGGGGCGGGGTCCGGGAACCACCACCCCCTCCGACCGTGCACTCTAAAAGCTCTAATTTGCAGCATTGTCACTTTGGACTAAAGAGTAACAAAGAGTGTGCAATTAGTGCCAAATGAAATCTCTATTCTAAATGCTGCTTGTGGTTGAAGGTGATCATGTGGATAAAAATGCTCCACTGCTGGTATAAATAAAATACTGATGGCTTTGGGTTTGTGTCTAATGATTTTACTGTTTACGCAGTCTGACTACAAGAAAACTGGACAAATTCAACCGCTGACATCAAAGAAGCATAGACTACATAAAAAAGATGGACTTTGCTACCAAGGTCTGAAAAGTGACATCAGTACCTAAGTGCATTCTTTTTCATGGCCAGTAGATGGCGATCTCTGTGGTTTCCACATGAAATTTGGTCAAATAAAGTGTGAGAAAGAGCCTTACTGTTCACTCTCGCTCTGTATGTCCTCAGTAAACTTTCCCAATGACCTTATGGTCTTAATTGCTGGGTTTGTGTCTTATTTAATACAATGTGATGTTTAATTTGTAAAATATGGTTACACTGGAGTAAAATAAGCTATAACGGAGTGTTTACTTTTGGTTTGTGATGAAGAGTGAAATGTGGGCCTAAATGGGCTAGGGGGAGAAGCTGTTTGTGAGTGTTGAGGTGTGGGACCTGATTGACCTGAGGCGCCGACCAGAGGGCAGCGGGTCAAGCAGGCGGTGGGCGGGTGCAGAGGGTCACCTGTGATGGCCCTGGTTTTCCTGAGATAGGAGGGTCTGGTGATGGCTTCTTAAGTGTAAAGAAATGAAACTGTAGGATTTACTTTTTGTTTTAAAGCTGCAGCAGCGAGCTAAAATTGACTGCAAAAGCTGCTTTGATTATAGATGATTGTGGTTTTCTGCCTTTATGTGTGACATTGAAACATGAAGTTTTCTGCTTTATTTTTTTCATGTTAGTTAAAGAAATGTCTGAGTAAACTCTGTGCTTGGTGGGACATTGTATACATTTTTAAATATCAAACGATGAAGATAATAATGCCAAGAGAGGAAATTTGGCCATCTTTTTCCAGGAATAACGCCAAAGTTCTTGTTTCTAAATGACTACATAAGGAAAAAAAAGAGAGAGAAACACACTTTTTGAGTGTTTTGCTGAAAATCTGTTTCTGTACGTCTTCTGTCCTTCAGATGGAGCCAGACATCCATCCTTTGGTGACGGGCACTTCTCAGGAATGGGCAAGGCATCCCGAGCTCAGACGCTGCAGAGAGGTGAGTGGCCATTAGATGGCACCACACTCCATCTTAAAAGCCTGCGGGAGTTTAAGGTGCATGGTGTAACCTCAATTCAAAAGCAGTTGCGATGCTGTGTGAAATATAAATAAAAACATAATGGTTTGTCTGCAGATCTCATAAACACACAATACAACACAGAAAACTGAGACTTTACTACTTAACAACAAAAAGCTGAAAACGTAGGCACTCCGAAGAAAGAGCTGGAGCATTTTGCACTGGCAACAAATCCGTAACATGACTGGACATAAAAAATAGCATCTTACAGAGACAGAGGGCCTCCACATTTACACATTTACAAATAGTAGAGCAATTTCAGAATAATGTTCCTTAGTGTAAAATTGTCAATGTCTCATCTGCAGTACATAATATCATACACAGACTGAGAGATGCTGGAGAAATCTGTGTATTAGATGGACTGGATGTTGTGTGCTTGTGGGACTGCTTTAATAACACGCATAATTCTCCCAAGCAAATCAGCGGACTGTCTCAGGAACACTTTGACAAACACAAATCCCCGTGCCAACCATAAATGCAGGTTGAAGCTCTGTCATGCAAAGAAGAGGCCACATGTGAACACGCTGCCTTCTCTGGGCCAAAGTTCACTTAAAAGGGACTGAGGAAAATGGAAGATGAATTGAAATCAGGCCTCAGTTCAAAAGCCTGCATCTGTGATAGTATGGAGGTGCTTTAAATAGTTGTTGGAACATCTGTGTGCTCTATTGTGTACGAAATATAGGTTTGAGATTTGCAATGCAATGCATTCTGTTTGTATTTACATTGCATGTGGTATTGTTGTATACTGTAAACATTGTTTTCTTCATTTAGAAGCTTCTTTAGTGTCGGGATCACCGTTCTACACGTGATCCGAGGTTGCATTTTTGTGTGTTCATGCAAAATGCAGCTTGGGCAAGAAATGAAGGAGGAGACGACTTCAGGTCTTTTGCATGGGCGTCAATAATTCATTTAATCTTATTTCATGTCGAGCGTGAACTTCTCTGAAAGCAGCTCCGTTGCAACACGTTGGTGTCTTTGACTTCACTCGAGTGATTAAAGTCTTTATATTTTCAGAGGAGGTTTACTTTGAATCATTTTATGCTGTTTGCTCAAAGCCCTCCTCTCGGAAATGCAACTTTGAGCCACAGCAGAAGCTTGCTTTCGATTTACTTTACAGTCTGAAACTATTATAGTGTTTCTTCGTTACACCCAGCAATCAGCAGGGTTACGTACCAGGAGAGTTCGCAAGAACCCAGTAAAACCCCAAAAGACAGTCCCAATAAGCAGTGTGTGTGGTCAAGCTTTTTACGTGGTAAAGCTTTAAGTTTTGAAAAGTTGTAAACAATAATAAACTGTCATTTAGAACAAGTCTCTTAGGGGTTTTTGCCTTTTAAGGGAAAACTGTGAGCCTCTGTTTGCAGACTCTGAGGACTTTGCAGCCGCCGGTGTGGGCTTTTATCAGTCACTTGTATCCATCTGTGATATGTCGTGCCGCATCGTGTGACTCAACCTCAGCTTCTTATTTAGACCAGCACATGTATGCTCAGTGTGCTCAAATGGTCATGTGATTGTTCCTTGTCAGGCTTGGTGTAAGTGACGGTTATTTCTGTACAGAAGCTGCTTTTATTTAGTTAAAAATCCTCATCTATCCAATATCAGGTTGTGGGAGAGGGCTGGGGCTGGAGCTATCCCAGCTATCCAGCTAATGTTGGGTTAGAAGTGTTTTAAAGGCCATTTTACATAAAAATGTATTGAGGAAGATAAAGTTTTAACAGCAAGAAACTTCAAGCAGAACCCGGCTCAGGGAGGGGCTGCCATCAGCTCTTGGTGAGGGGAGGCCTGTCTCTTCAGCTGCTAGTGATTTTAAGGCATTTTCACAGCTATAGTTCGTTTATTCTGGTCTGAATCAGTTGGTGAGTTTGTGAACTTGTAGCTTTTTGTTTTCCCACAGAGAAAAATCCAGTTAAACTCCAAGTAAACCAAATGGCATCACTACAAACCACGTGAGGATGTTCAGTCCAGTTATTGGCCAGATGTGTCAGGGGTGGAAGAAAGAACCACAGCTGGGATTAAAAAGACTAAACACCGCAGCTGTGAAAGCACCCTAACTTCTAGTTTTTATGTGTGGTTACTGTTTTGGTGTTATGCCCTTGCTGGTAATACCCAGCAAGAATTTTTTAGAGTGTTTTCTGTGAAAACAGCTGAGTGTTGTGGTGAAAACACCACTGAGAGAGCAGCGATGGTGAGCCAAAACAGTAACGTCTAAACAGTGAACAGTGAAGGAGCTGCACATTCAGCAGATAATTTTCTGTCACTTAACCAAGTGACGTAAAAGCTCACCTTTCTGAAAGCAGAGTGTTTCTAGTACATTTGAGCATGCTCTCTTCAACCGAGGTGGTGTGAGAGTTGTCCCAAATGGAAAAGCACTATTCACTTTGACTCCAGTGTCCTCCAGAATTGATTTTTTTTTTCCTTTTTTCCTCTTTTGGATTTTCTTTGTGTGTGGGATAAGCTGCTGTCAGCTGATATTATCAACCTGTCATGCTCTAAATTGAAGTGCTGGGGGCCCCTGTGGGAACCTCGAGGGGTCTTGGTGGGTGTCCCTGGAGCTCTTGCTGACACGGGACTTTTATCTAGTCTAAAAACGCATCAGCAACTTGCAGACACAGACAAACAACCGCTTGGCTGCTGGCAGCCGGACAGAGAGCCCAGACGTCGACTGCCAGCAGCTGGTTACCGCAGCGACGACCGTCTGCTCAGCTGATGATGTTTAATGCGACAGAGCCACGGAGTCACAGGGCTGTCAGACTGCAGCAGACGCCGAGTAACGGCAGTGTGCGCATGGATGCAGGGGATTAGCAGGGAGAGATAGGAGGGTGAGGATTGAGGAATACTGCTGTTAAATGCTGCGTGTGTGTTTTGTAACTGGGTGAGGATGGAGGCTTATATGTAGGATATTTCTGCCATGCTGTTTGTGTATGTTTGTGGGGCTTTATTCTGCTGTCACATGGAGTCTGAAGGATGGTTTGAACTTTTAGGAAAGGACAAGCTTATAGCCTACACATGCTCATTAGTAAGGAGATACAGTGTGGATATAACTGGGAACAACATAAGAGTATAAAAACACCTCGCTCTGTTGTCAAGCAACTTGGGTTTACATTAAATAACCTGACACTACGGAGGGAAGCCTCCTCCATGTTTTTACACTGAACATCATCATGTGGTGGAGAGGAAGCAGGAGGAGCTGCCGAAGTTCTGCTGCTGAAGTTTTTAATTTTACTGCAAGTATTTATATTATTTATGTATGTATGTAAAGAAAAACCGATCATACATGCCAGGATCAATTTTGGGAGATTCCAGCCAAACTCCTTGATTTGCCTCCTGTTCAAATCTCCAGCAGTGGGTTAAATTATTCCACAGGATGCTAAATAGTATTTAGTCTTGTAATATTTTAGCACAGCCTCTCAGACCTCCATACTACACACCATCTAGTAAATGAATGTGATGTTTATTATTAAGATACTCGAGGCTCTTTTAAATACTGGTGTTGTATTTTAAATTAACCTTGTTAATGAAAACTAATGATTTATTTTCCTATTCACAATTCAGTTCTAATGCTACTAAGATAAGATAAGATAAGATGACCTTTATTAGTCCCACAGGTGGGAAATTTGTAAGTGTGCTTTATAAATAAAGTTTTATTATTATTGTTACAGCAAAAGTGCAAAGTTATGTAGCAGAAATTAGAAAACACTGGAATGTCTCACACCTTGGCTCATGTGATTAGAGGATCACCAGGGGTCCTTTTGGGGGATACTCCCACTGGGTTTAAATCTGGGACTCTCGGCCATTTGACCTTAGAACTGAAGAAGCTTCTCGGATGAGAGGTGAAACGTCTTCAAGCAACTTAAAGAAGTCCAGACGCTTTTCTTTGCAAATTCCTTTGACTACGATGACCTGGATGACTGAGAACCTTCACAGACATTGATATGAGACACACAAACATAAAAAGTGCTTAAAAAGACAAACACCGTGGCCCAGACCTCCCTCTCCTCAGCCACCTCCTCCGGGTTATTCGGGGGAACACAGAGCATCTGTTGTCAATGAATATGTGGTACAACCAGTCAGTGGGCCTCGCTTGCTTGTGTGGTTGTTGGTGCATCAGCCAGAGAAGTATACAAAGAGCTGAAGAGCTGTTTTTCATTGTGTATTTTTTAGGGGTTTTTTTGTTTTTGTTTTTTTGCGTTTCTTGCAGTCCCGGAGAACTCCACTCTCGCTCGCTTCCCTATTTTAGTCCCCTTGTCAACCAATCAGGTTTGACCGATGCACAGCATCCTCCACATCCAGCAACATACATTTGAGGTATTGGAGGTATGCATACGAGCATGTTTGCAGTGGTAGGCTGCCCAAAGGGAAATGCGTACGCACACAAATGGAGTTGCTGGTCTATAAGGGAGTAGCAGAAATGAGCATTTGGAGGGCAGCAAGATTTATGACCTATACTGCAGCTGACCACCAGGGGATGGTTGAGACGTTCTGGCTTCGTTTTTGCAGAGCTGTCATGCTGTCCATCTTGTTATACAGCTACTGTGCTTCCAACTTTTTTTTCACAGATATATATGCTGACATAATGGAGAACTACTTAAAAAGAAACAAGTGAGGGACGTTGTTGTCCTCGTGTATTGGTTGTTAGTAACGCCAGTAGACCAAGTTTTTGTCTTTAGAGTCTTTATGCTACGCTAACCATGCTTGTGCATGCTTCAGTTCTACTATGCAGGCTTGAGAGTAACATTGATCTTCTTAAATATTTCCAAGTAGCTGAGCACTGGTTTTGTGTGTGGGAGGCTGTGTTGTGTTGGTGGCTTGTGTTTGCCAGTAGGAGTGAGCTGGTGATGGTGTATACACGTGTGGGCAGATTTATGGGCGTCTGTGGCTGTTTGAGTCTGCAGGCGTCTCTGAGAGAGAAACAACTCTTCTTCTTTCTTTCTCTTCCTCCTCCTTTCTTCCTGTCCTCTGGAAAGGTTCCCCAGTGGCCGTCTGCGCCTCCGCTGTCTCCCCATCGACTGATTCATGTCTGGCAGCGGAGACCCCACCTCCTCCTGTATTTGTGTTGGGCAATAATGTATCAGCAGCCCCTCGTGTATTGGTCCACGGTGTGGCGCAGTGTAGGCGTGATGACTGGAATGTAGCTTTAAAGACTGCTTCAGGCGAAAATTTTAGTGTGAAAACACGCTTGAGCTCAATATCAAGTTATGATGTAGCACTGTACAAAGTCTTGAGCCATCCTTCATTTCTTTGTTTTTTGCCAGGAAAATGAGAAATGGGTACAGTGATTTGTTGAAACATTTTTAAAAAAGCATGGAAATACATTATATAAGAAAGCCCAATCCTTATAGGGTTTTTAAGACGATACTAATGATTAATGGTTTAAGAAATATGATATTGGTCAATTAATTATCTATATATGTTTAATTTTAAGATATTTATCACTCCTTTATATTATAAGGTAAAGACCCTACCATAATATAGAGAAACTGAAAACCCCAACTATCAGTTGATCCCCTGTTAGCAGCACTTGATGACAGTGGGAAGGAAGAACACCCTTTTAACAGGAAGAAGCTTCCGGCAGAACCAGGCTCTGGGAGGAGCAGCCATCTGGTGTGACTGTTAGGGGAGGAAGACGGTACAAAGACATTGTGTGGACATTATGTGGGATGATCACCTTTATTCTTCAGCACATTCTGAACTCTCTACAGCAGCTTGTTATTTTTCTGAGTAGTCTTCAGCTGTCAGGCTTCTTGAAGGAATTCAGAGCTCTTCTTTGGATGTTGGCTGCCTTTTGTTTTGTTCGCTGTCAAGATGTTCCCACACTGGGGAGTAGGGCTGCCACAAACGATTATTTTGATAGTCGACTAGTCACCAATTATTTTTGCGATTAGTCGACTAATCAGATCATGCATCCATTGGATGTAAAACGTACAGCTTATTTCACCAGCATGGATCTGCTCTTATATAACTATCATTAGCTTACAGCTTTAAGTGTTTAAGGTATGTGCTAACTAAAATTAAAGACAAGATGATAAGTTTATTAAATTTTAATGACATTTGTAGTTTGTTTGGTGGAGTTTAAAAAACGCAGCCGTCTGCTCCTTGCTATCTAAAATATAACAGGACACCAGAGTATACTCTCGAGCATCTCACACTTCTGATAATCAGTTGTCTGCTTGATGTTTATTCAGCTGTGTAAAAACTACAACTTTAATCTCAGCCAACCCGATTTACTCAGGAACAAATAAAATACTAAAAAAAGCCAAACAATAACATTTTTTAAGTTATCTAAGTGACTTATACATCATGTTTAACCTGAGTAGCGAAAGACGGCGGTGGGTTTGAAAACGATTTGCCGGGAGTCCGGTGTTCTCACCGGCTCTAGTGAGCCGTCAACCCCAGCTAGCTATCGAGCTGGTGGGTAACAGACGTCTCCGAAAACGTCGGAGCGCTTTTGAAAATATGTGATGTCTTGATAAACTGAGCAGATATGAGGTTTACACAGCTATATTCTCGCCTGAAAATATGTTAAACGTTTATTTTGTGACCCAGAAAGAATAATAAGAGTGATATTAAAACTAACTAGCTGCCGCCATTGTTGACAACTGCGCTGGGCCGCGCTATGAATTCTGGGACACAGCTTCTTCTTCTTCGGGGTTTAACGGCAGCTGGCATCCTTGTACATGCAGTGCTGCCATCTTCTGTTTCAGTCCGTCATTACACTCTTAAATCCTACTACTTACTCGACGATTTTAATGTCGACGTAATCGTGACTAGTCGACTAATCGTGGCAGCCCTACTGGGGAGGCTGATCCATAACTGATAGTGTTCCAAATGTGTGTTTTTTCATGCAAATATACTTTTACTGTGTTGTAAGTGTGTTTTGGTTCGTTTTCATGTTTTGGCTGCAGCACACCAAGTTGGCTTTTACGTGAATATTCTTCATTTCCAGTTTGAGTCACACCTTGTCACTTTTTTCCACTAGTTAGCTTGTAGTTACTGAGTGGTGCCTTCCATGCAAACTACATGTGGCAGCGCTAATCTGCTAGCAACAAAAAGCAATCGCAAGAAGGTTTTTGGTGCAGCACCCTCTTTGGAACCAATTTCCTCCAATGACAGCCAGTAACCACTGACCAGCTTGTGAGGGAATACATTTTTGTTGTGCAACTGGTAGTTGTATCACTTCACAACTCTCGAGCAATGTGAGCATGGTGTCATGTGAGAAACCTCGATACAGCCAATCAGCAGGAAAAAACTAGCAAAAAACATTTAGAAAACTAGAAATGGACGAATGGATGGATCAGCTCCCTTGTTGTTGTATTCTTAAACCTTTTGTGTCTGACTGTAACAGCGATGCACTCCAGTTCTAAAAAAGTCCATCTGCCATTAATGAACTCTTCATTCATTCAGACTGTCCATACTTCAGCAGGTTTAATACGGCTGTCAGTGAAACACTGAAAGATTTAACTGGCCTATATCTCCTCCACTTTGTTGAGCGGTGTAATGTTCGTCTTTGCTGTCCTTATCTTGCCTCTTTAAAAAGAAAAACTGGAGTGCATTTATAGCTCCCTGGATGGTTCCATCAGATGTATGTGTAAATGCCACTCTCCTTCAGGGTGTCCCAGTTTGTGTTGGTGTGAATGTTATAAGGTGGTGTTTATTTTTTTATTTAGAGCCTCTGATTAAGGAGTGTTTGGGGGTTTGAGCTGAAGAGTGAGGAAAAGGCCAGTAATCTAACTTTAACCTGTGAAGAAGAGCTCTAATTAAAGCTGCATCCTGAGACTCTGTCCTACTTATTATCTGTGATGCAAACTTTGTTGGAGAGGATGGCAGTGAACTTTTTCGCAAAGGATGCAACAACTTCAGTGCCTTATTCTTCCCTTTTTTAAAAAACCTGTATTGGGGGGGCAGCCCCCATTTTAAAAATATTTTGGTTCCAAACTGTTTATCACAGGGATTGTGGGATTTTGAGGACACTCAGGCCTAACGTTAGCTGGCATAATGTTAGCTAATAACCAGCTGCTGTTGTTGCTTTTCAGCTGTCTAGAGCCTGGAGGATTGCATGTCTGATCTGCTGACGATGGGTAACTGCGACAACATCAGGAATAAATAAACATGTTTATGCATGTTTTCAGGTGTTAGAGCCCTGACTAGTTCAGGAGATGAGGCTTTAGGTCAGGAGGAAGAGGTGCAACTGAGGGAGGAGAGAAAACAGCGAATGTTAAATGGTCACAGTTTGAAAGCGCGATTTGTGACTGTGATTTGTTTCTAACCACATATGTAACATGTTTTGTGTATGTCGGGGCAACATGGTGACTTTCACAAACTGGTGCTCACTCCTATGTATTTTTAATGGATTATTTCATTCATGAGAATGCGTGGATTGGATTTGTTTCCAACAAATTGATGTGTAATTGCACTAATCAATGTATATTTGTGAGTATTTTCCTTTTTTTTCCTGTTAAATAACTTGAGCTAATTATCCTATAAGTCTACTGTTACCATTAATTAGATGTAAAATGAAAAAAAAAAAACCATGGAAGGTGGGAGAGTAACCATCATAATTGGAGAAGCTGTTTTACCTGTTTTGGCTGTCTGTCCACTTATGTCCACTAATTACTTACTGTGGCGTTAATCATCCTTTTCTGTATGTGAACACAGTTAACTGTGACTCAGCGCTCAGCGGTTGGTCTAACCTTTCTCCTCATACTTGCCCTCTCTTTGTGAATAAATAGAGAGCTCTCCACATCTGTGCAAACACAGCTTTAGAGAGCAGCTACCTACACCTGATTATCTATTCTGTGGACAACAATTGGCATCTTAACGATGGGATGGTGCTTTGGCGATGCAGTAAAAGACTTCCTCCCACCCCGGCTGTCCCGTTTATCTTGTAGAAAACTTTGTCCTGAGAGTAACATTACAGTTCTCTCCATGTCGTACAGTAAATGCTGCTTCATTTAATTATGTAAAATAAGAAACTTTTTTCTGCCGCAGTTCTATAACACTTATGTAATGAAATGAAACAAATGTCTCTGTCAGGTCTGTAAGCAGAGCTGTTGCAGTTACATGTGAGTGTCTTAATCCAGGAGCTCACAGAGAGACAAACATACTGTATTTATTGCATATGAATTGTAGGAGGATTAGTCAAATAATAGGAGAAGACATATAACCCAGGATTATTCATTCTACCAGATTTACTAAGGCCACAAAAATCAATTTTGTGCATAAAATTGTATGCCGCCAAACTAGCACGTACAGTTTTATTAGAGCTGGTGACGCGAGAGATTAAGACCACAAACACCCATCCAGACGTGGTTTAGGCTGACGGCGATGGGGTATGGCTATGTCTGACGAGCTCGTGTTGACATATGCTGGAGCAGCACGATGAGACACGATGAGCCGAGTCTCTCACATTCCCAGACACCCAACTCAGTTTAGTAGGTTACACACATCTGGTTGCGTGCATGAGAATGTTTGGCATGTGGAGCTTGTCTGAGGTCACGAACTCACAGAAACGCACTGCAGCACTGTAATTATAAAGTCTCTCTGGAGCCTCCACCTGTGGCTACACCTGAATTGGTCCGTGCAGTGAGCTGTGGAAAACGTGTTTTTTGTTTCTGTTATTTGCGTGTAAAGATGTGGTTATGCAGGCCTTTGTGTGCCCATTTACATTTGCACACGTGTGTATAATGAAATCCGTCTGCCTCTCTACAGGTGTGTGTGCTCCGACATGCTTGTAGACGATGCTGGGCATAAAGTGATGCTTGTGTAATTACCACCATACTGATGTAGCGAACTGCTAACCAGAATGCTTTTTTATTGCTCTGAACATGGGCTGTTGTTTTACTGTCTGATGGGTTGTTTAGTTTTCCTATTTAATTCAATTCAATTTTGTTTATATAGCGCCAAATCATAACAACAGTCATCTCAAGATGCTTTAAACTGTCAGCTAAAAACCCTACAATAATAGAGAAAATCAGATGACCCCCTTTGAGCAAGAACTTGGCGACAGTAGGAATAAAACAGGAAGAAACCTTCATCAGAGCCAGGCTCAGGTCAGCCATCTGCCCTGAGCGCTTGGGGGTGATGGGAGGAAGACGGAACAAACGACACCTTGTACTACTGGGGGAGGCCGTTCCCTAAAGGATTATTATTGTCATGTAGGGTTCTGCTTGGTTTTATCATATATGGTATAGTAGATGGATCTAGCGTCTGTGACATCACCCATTGATTTGTGATTGAAGTCCCATTATGGAGCCTTGAGCTGGGCATTTTTGCTCTTGCCATGTTTTTAAAAAATTCTTTTTTCCTGGATGTCTTTAAAACGCTTGTCACCAAGGTTGTCCATGTTGACAGCTGCAAATTTGGGTCGAGTTTGAAAGAGTTGATTTTGGAGCTTCTTTCTTGGTCGGGACACTTTCAGTCCATGGAATTTCTGGGGTTTTCCTGAACATTTTAAACAACTTCCTGACATCTGAGGCTGACAGTTTGGGTTCTTCCAGACGTTGGCAAAGTGGTGACACATCTGAATAACTTGCACTTATGTACAGTTGTTTGAACTGATCTAGGAATCTGAAGTTGTTTAGAAATGGCTCGAGAGGTCTTTGTGTAAATCTACAGTTCTCTTTCTTAGATCTTGATTGAGTTCCTTGGACTTTCCCATTGGTCCCTGCATTGGTCCAGTGAATGCTGTCAAACAAATGTGATTTATTCTGGTGAAGATAAACTACCAGTTGTTTTCAATTACAATCACAATTATGATCAAATGTTAACACAAAGTTAACACTGGGCCTCATTAAGATAAGAAACCGTAGAACCTTGAACACCACCTCAAATATGTACAGTATATATTAAAAGGCATCAAAGGTGTATGCCGTACAATTATTCCATCGTGATAAAATAAAAGTTCAGAAGAAATCATGCAAAGCCCAAAATGACCATGGCATTCAGGGCCATGTTAAATTGCCAGAGACCATAGAAAGCTGATAACAATTGCTGAGCTTAAGCAACCGCAGACAAAATGACTCCTGGTGATGCAAAGTGGCGAAGTTCTGAATTAAACTTTTCTAGTCCTTGAGGCAAGTGACTGAAGGGTTTATGGGCTCAGTGTACCACTGACTGACATATTCCAGCATGGTAAATGCATTAGAGAGTTACTGAGGCAATAGGAGCTTGGTATGACCAGTAGGGACTGATCATCAGCTACAAAATGATGCATGACAGATGAATAGCTTTCTGTGTGTACGCCAATTTACAATGAGCAAAATTTTTTAAAATGAACATAATGTTCTATTAAGTATGATTAAATGAGTGAGTGAGCCTATAAACTCATCAGGAATGGAGCCGATGGACTTTTCGCCCATAGTCTTCTGTAAAAGAATGGAAGGTTTGGGCACTATTGTTGTCTTTACTTTTTAGATCTTGGAGTTATATCAGACTTTAAACTTTAAACTGGGTCTGATTGGTATACTTTGTTGTTTTTGATTGAAAGGATGCTTGAGTGTATTACTGTTTTTGGATGATTCCCCTTATTGTAACAGCTTTCTGAATCTTTTCAGAAGACACCAAAGCGATTTTTGCAGTCATAATGAACTTAAAATGAGGCGAGTATGGAGGGCATGTTTTGCCTTGGATATGATGATTTGCTTCTTAAGCACATCCACAGAAAAGAAACTAACTCTCCACGTGTCCATCTCTCACTTACATTTCAACAAAATCTTCTTGGATAGTCATAGATGATATATGTCAGATTTCTTTGGAAAAAATCACTTGGACTTCCATGAAATTCTCCCTGTTAATTTATTGAATCACATGTCATCATCAGGTCAAAGCTTCCACTATGCAAGAATTATTTTCCATGACAGTTTCTGGGCGCACTCATGCAGGCAGAAGACAAACCTTGCAGTCACACGCTGAGCTCTCCCCTGAAACTTGTTTTTCTTCTTTTCTGTATTGATTCTAAAAGTCTGCAGGTTGCAGAACACTTGTACTTTTCTTTGTGTTTCTGTGAGCTGATGCCTGTCTGTTTGTGTCCCCAGCAAAACAGCACATCAACATCGTAGGGAACCAGCTACAGATGAACCAGCACCATATGGACACAGCTTTGAACTTCTACAAGATGGCGCTCATCAAACACCTGACCCGTGGCCGCAAAGCCTCCCATGTCATCGCCGCCTGCATCTACATGGTCTGCAGAACCGAGGGAACGCCGCGTATCCTTTCTGCTCAGTTCTGTTTCTTGTGATAGGCAAACGATTGGAGTTTAAAACAATTTACAGAATCCAGGCAAGCTGAGATTCTCAGCTGATTTTTAGCTTTTGCTTGCTGAACCTGCAAATGAAGACTGAGGTATACTTCGCTGTCCCTCTGGGAAATTTGTGTCTGGCTCAGAGCGTTTGCTACACAGTCTTAATTGATAAACAAGCAGCACATGGCAGCATCCTGCATCCTACTTATATCCAATACAAAGGCGAAGTTCATTTCAGACTAATTAAACTCCCTCCTCAGATGGCCATCCCTGATGCAGTTGGAAAAATGATTGTTCTGGGTGGATAATTTCTGAATCGTGTCAAAACAGGTTTTAAATTAATTATGTAGCTCTGGGATGTTAAACCCAGTGTCATTAAGGGCCACACGGGAAAATGAGTCACATCATGGGTTTAACATGTGGAGTTATTGACAGTCTTTAATTGAATAATAAAAAAAATGTCCAGCATAGGTTTCTTTTACATATCCTGCTCGACTGCATTATTTCACTTGTCATGTAGCATTTACGAAGAAAATACATCTATGATAATGATTATTAAGTATCAGCAAATTAAAGGTCTTTGCCTGTGTTTATATGAAAGTCACCCTCTGAACGGCCTACCATGACGATGCTGTGCTTCATCCTGTTTTATGGATGAATCTTGCCTTCACAACTCTGTCCCTTTTTAGAAGAAACACACAAAACATATATTTTTCTGCGTGCCTCTCTTCTTACTGCTTCTGTTCCGTGTCCGCGGTGCCATATATCTGGCATCTCGTAAGCGAGTGTCTCATGGCAAACAGATAAATGTCCCTCTTTCGCAACAGAAAATAGTTCTCGGTCTCACCACTCAATACACCGTCTGCCTTAAACATCAGTTTTGTAGTTTTGTTTGCTAGCTGCCTTTCTAGGCTGTTAGTGTGCCTGTCTGATGTGTAGGGTCAAGGAATGCAAATTAGCATGACTCTGAGAGCCAAAATCGAGAGATTAATGGGAACTACATCGGGCTGAGTTGAACTAGAATGATAAATTTGAAGTGCGTCAAGTTGGCAAGTTAGCCATCTGCCTGTATGTGTTGGTTTAAATGAATGTAATGAAGAATGCTCTCTGAGGGGAAGCCTGATCAAAGAAGTTTCCTCCATAACCGAGCTGCTTTTCCTGCATGCACCAGGGAACCCTTTCCTTTCCGTCGCACTCCTCCTGCAGCGGCTGAGCAGATGTTCAGTATTAGCTGAGACAAAGTTGCAAGTTAAATTTGCAAACCCGCCTTTTATACCGATGGAGGGTGGCACAATAAAGTCAGCAGGTTACTTTTGATGTGAGCCTGCAGAGGCCGGGCCGCCTGTCACCGCCTTTCTAAATGTTTCATACAGTGCTAACGGCAGCTTATTGAAGTCGAGAGTGATGTGTCATCATCGGGATAATGGGACTTTTTGGTTCATCCTTTTTTCATAAGCACAGAAGCTCTTTATTTATTTTTTTTCTGCTCTCAGTGTGGGTTTACTCCTGACTCACTTCACCTCCGAGGGTGATTGCGTTATGTAACTGCTGCACAGAACGGCCGGGATAGGTTTGCCTAATGAAAAGAGGCGAGCAGGGTGTAATGCATTCCTGCTGCATTGTTTGCTGGGCTTTTGTGTTTGTGTGTGCGCGCGTGTTGGCGCAGGCCTGTCTGTTTGTGCATGTTTTGAAGAGTGTCACTGGGGTAAAAATAGCTCTGCTTGCTTCCTTTTCCACAGCTGGGTGACTCTGTAATGTTGTCGCAGGGGAAGATGAGGACAAAGACAGAAGGAGAAGGAGAGTGGAGTAAAAAAGGGAAACATCCATCAAACTTGGGGTTTAATTTACGAGGAGCGACCACACTGTTGGGATCATTCATCCATTTTCAGACGCTCACCGATTGTTCATGTGTTGTGAATTTTCTATTTGTCTTTCTTACCTTCCTTCAATGCATTCTTTCTATTTCCAGTTTTTCTGCTGTCTCATAATTCAGTAGTTTCCCATAAACCTCTTGTTTGTCTTGTTGTTATGCTTCTTCTTCACCGTAGTGAATCATCTGCCTCCATCTCATCCTATCCTTAGCATCCTGTTGTGCTCTCAGTATATCCATGACCCTTCTGTCTTCTACTTTTCCTCCTGCCTGTAAGGTCCATCTTTGACGTCTTTTGTCCAGTATATCCACTGTCCCTCCTCTGCTTGTGTCAAATCCATCTTGACCTTGGATCTTTAACCTTGTCTGTTGGTTCTGTATGATGTCACTGAGAGGGGGCGTTCCTAACAGAGCGATCTGCGAGTAGAAGAAAGCTACTTTAAGGGAGGATGGCCTTAAATACAGTAGGAGTTAAAATGGCTTGCTTCTGACAGTGGATGAACTGGAGTCTGGCACTAAGGACCAGTTTTTTACTGAAATAAAACAAAAACAAGGTTTTAAATGATAAAATTATACTGAATTTATTTAAACCTTTTACCATCATTAACTTCTTTCACTGCAGCTGAATACAATCTCTTCTTACATGTTGATGGAGCTCTGAGTGTGTCCTTCTGAGAGTGGCCACACTCAGAAAGTAGGGCAATTACTCTGCAGCCACAGCCGCCTCCTGGCTGCATCACACCGCCTCTCTGATCTCGCTCCAGAAACTTTGGGTCTTTTTGCCTCTTTTAAGGCGGTCTGTCCTCAAAACTGCTCAGACTGTTATTTTTGGAAATGGTACCTGGTGTGATCATTTTTTTGCCAGATAATTACAGTTAGAGACACACAAACGGGCGGTCATTTCCATAAAGTGTCTGCTGTGAAACAACAGCAGCAGCCTTTACCTTTTTTATTCTGCACAGCAGTCTACCCAGTTCTTTTGGTTTTGCAGGGCATCTCATTTCCAAACCACGAGCATTAATCTGTTGCTCCTCCACTCTCTTGGTGTTTCAGGCTTTCAGCGGGTTTTTGTAGCTGAGATTTGTTCCCATTCAGCCACAGGAGCGATAATGGGGTCCAACACTGATGTTGGCTGATGAGGTCTGACTCACAGCCTGTGTTCCAGTTCATCCCAAAGGTGCTGATGGATTGAGGTCAGGGCAAAGTGGGAAAACCTTTTATTTATGGACCTGTCTTTAAGCTTTGGTGTCATTGTTGAGTTTAAAAATAACACTGAATGGATCGGCCAGGGTTTATGTCCTTATTGTTACCCAACCCCACCCCAACTCAAGGTATCTCAACATGTCAATTTCATACTTAAACATCTTGACCAGTTCTGGGGCTGCAAATTTAGAGGCAAAATGCATTAAGAAGAATTATTGACCAGCATTAACAGGAATGGCTACTGCAATCAAATGCTGTTTAATATAAGTACAGACTTGTGACTGATGTGAAATATTACAAGAGCCTCTAAGATGTGTAACGGGGGAGGAGGGGGGAGATCATGAGGATTAAATATCCTCTGATCTCTCCTGCTGCCATATAAGATCTAAGTAGCCCCCCATCCCAGGATCCAGATGTGTTGAAGGACCTGCTGCTCTTTATTTTCCTGATTAATGGAATCATCTGCAATTTCCAGACGGGATATGCCGGGATTATCTTTTTGCATTTCATCTGCACTGCTGCTAATTCCATTGTGCGGCCTTTTTCAGAGGAGCTCCGCTAATCCACATAGGCAGCCTGGAGACAGGTGCAGCTGTCGCCATAGAGACCAGTGTGTTCAAGCTGGTCGGGAACTGGGAAGACGGGCTATCCAGAACCCGGTCAGACGTCTGAGTGTCTCTTTGACAGGCCTGTTGTTGTTGTTGAAGAGTCGCCTGGTTAAAGTGAGACTTGGGTGTCATTCGATTTGTGTTCACTGAATTTTTATTTTGTCGTTAAGGTTACGCTGGTGCCCTCTGAACATGTGCAAAGTCATACCATCAGGAAATCTACCTGTGCTTAGTTTCGTGGGTGGATAGGGGAAATCTATAAAACTTTCTTTATATTCATAGTACTGTGCAATACTCTTGAGCCACCCATCATTTCTTTATATTTCACCAGGAAGATGGGGACTAGGTGTAGTAAAAAGCGCAAAAATACAGATTTCTAAGACAAAAATAGAGTTTCTGTAATTCAGACGAGCTTGAAAATCATGAAAATGGTTCTTCGGGCTTCCTAGAGGATGCTGGCTACCTTTTTATTTGTTCTGAAAATGCTTCCACACTGCCACAGTGATGTTGAGCTCTGGGCTCTGGCGAGTTTTGTTGTGTTATTTTGTTCTATCCAGGTTGGCTTTTACTGCATTAGCACTGGTTAGGGATCATTGTCATCCTGAAAAATGAAGTTGTTGTCATTCAGATGCTATTGAATGGTATCTGATGGATCTCTTCTGCATTAATAATTACAGAAATTTTGACATAAGCTCCAGCACCAGACTGAAATATAGACCCAAACCATGATAGAGCCTCAACCGTGTTTTACAGATGGCTGTAGCCTGCTGATGGCTGTCGTGTCTCTTTCCTTCATGTATATTGAAGTTAATTTGAAACAAAACATCTCATTTGTGTTCATCACAAATTAGAAATTTTTGCCACAGATTTTCAGTCTAGTTCTTGTGTAATTTTGATTGCTTCAGCTCTTTCCTTATGAAAGACATCTTGACAGTCATCCTTTTACTGAGATCCTTTCAGATGAGGCTTCAGCAAACGGTAGATGAATCAACTGAAAGGCCAAATGCATCTCTCAGGATATTACATGATTTTAAATACTGTTTATCTGCCCTAAATAGATTTTTAGGCCTGCAAAAATATTAACACTGTTGGTGTTTACCAAAGAATCAGTAACAAAGTGTCATTTAACTACAGCTCTTTGCTAAATATGCTGTTATATGTAGATAAAACTCTGGCTCATCCACTTAGTACATAACTTTTTTTTTTTTGTTTTATGCTTGAATGACTCAGAGGTCAATCTTTTATGTTACTTAACAAACATTTTGAAATGTAATGTACAAGGACTTGAGTGAAAATGAGTGGGAAAAACAGCAAAATGTCAAAAGTAAAGACCTTCAGAGAACCTGGAGAACTGTTGTTCAAGATCACCTAAAAATGACGACAGCCTGGCTCTTCTTCTGTTTGACTGTTTGGAAAAATACAAATCATGACCTGAACATTTAGTTGCCTTGACCTGGGTTTTCTCAGACATGCTCTTGGATCTCAGTGATATTCTGCAGGTAAGTTTTACTATGTCTATATTGGATGATTGATTTATTAGGTTTTTTTCATATTATCTGTGAATTCTTTGGTCTTTAGAACAAAATAGGGTAAAAAATGTCCACATCAGTTATATTTAAACTCTCAGTTGAAGCCCCTGTTTATATTAGACCATTTTTCTTGTGTTCTTTCATGAAATCTGCTGTAAATCACTATTAAAAACTGTTAGAATGAAATAGCTTCTCCAGACTTGGATGAAAATGTCATCTTTGTCACTTTGATGCGTCTTAAGGCCCAACCCTGTTCAAGCAAACCAATTAAACACACTACCTTCTACCACTGCTCCCATAGTGCAGGTCTCCCTAGCTGCTCCTGCACTCACACTTTCCCCCGTGTGATTAAACCTTTCTTGTCTGCATGTGTATAAATTTAGTAAGCCCTCCATTTGTCTGCATATTTAATGGCAGCCGATTCACAGTGAATCAGGGGTGTGGTGTTGGTGAGGATGGGACATTTCTCAGAGTCACAGCTGGTCGGGGGCTTTTATTTTTATGCACCCAGCTGTCCTGGAGGAGCCGTCCACCCCTCCCCCACCACCAGCACCACCCTGGCATTTGGGGGTTGGGAATGGATTTGTATTGGATTTTAGGTGGGTGGGGTTATTAATGCTGAGAAATGTGGCTGTAGCTGCTGCTGCTGGGGCGGTGGGGTGCGTTCTACTCTACCAATCACTTTTTATGGATCCACACCCAGACCACTTGGTCTTCCTAGCATTGTTTGGATGAATGGTCAGCTTTGTCTGTCTCAGCCTGTTTTCGCAAAGCTGCTTAAACGGAGAGGCTCCATTGCTGAGGGTCGGATCGATACCAGCTGCCTTTGTATCCAGCTGACGTTATGGAAGTTTAGCATGTTGGTCATTAATTGAGTGGTTCAGATGTTTCTTTCATGTGAGAGCTATATCTTTGCACACATGCAGAGTTTTGTGCAACAGGTGCTTTGGGTGGTGACCTCAACACTATTTGGATGCTTCATCAGTCTTTGGGGGAGTGTCACCACACCAGATGTTTGCCAGTTGGTGGTAACATGAAATTGAACCATTCCTGATGCCAGTGAGTGTTATTCTTCAAGAACAAGTCTGGCTTTTGGCCCTCTATATTTTGACCCTGATCATTGTCAGGCTACAGGGACGCAGACAAAGATGATCCTTTGAGTGCTTTTTAGGATGCTGTGGGTTGTCATATATTTATTGTCTTATAGACCAATCAGGCAGAACATTCTGTACACCTGCCTAATATTATCTTGGTCCACCTTTTGCTGTCAAAACAGTCCTGAACCATCAAGGCATGGACTCCACTAGACCCCTGAAGGTGCGAGTCTCACATGCCCAGGCTCACCACTGTTCCTTCCTTGGATCGCTTATTGATAGATACTGACCTCTGCAGACTGGGAACCCCCACAAGAGCTGCAGTTTTTGAGATGCTCTGACCCAGCCGTCCGGCCATCACAATTTGGTCCTCGTCAGACTCGCTTAAATCCTTACGCTTCCCTATTTTTCCTGCTTCTTAGTACTTTGAGGACTAACTTGCTCCCTAATATATCCCACCGACTAACAGGTGCCATAATGATGAGATAATCCGTGTTATTCACTTTACCTGTCAGTGCTCAAAATGTTCTGTTTGATTGGTTTCAGCTGCTAAACTTTGTGCTAAGATTTCAGTCTGGGATCCTGGTTAACAATCGGTTTGGTGGCATTAAGCAAACTTACCATTTGCCCAGTTCCATTGTTTGTGGTATAAAGACATGCAGACCTGCTGACAGCAGCTGTTTGCCTTTGTAGCTTTCAACTTTATCAAAGAGCTGTTCATCCTCAGGCTTGTCAGAGGAGCTGCCTTCAGTCATACGAACCACATCAGGAGCTCTTTAATTGAAAGCTGTTCTCCTCTAAAGCCCCAATCACTGTGTCCACCTGTTGAACGTATCAGGTAACCACGCAGTAGTTTTGATTGTAGGGTGCTGGGGGTTGAACTTTGACCGTGGAAAGTTTGATTTAACGCTTTGATGGAGAGGCGATAATTTACTCCTCAGGTTCTCAGGTTCAGCCACTGCTGAACTTTAAAGTCTCAGGCGTGACTCGAATATAATGTTCAGACCACAAGAGTGAATGTCACTTGTCTGTGATGACTGTTTACATCTTGATGTTCTGCATAATAGACGATTGACAGTTCTAACACTTATTTTTAGGATATATCTGCATCTTGTGCATCATACAGAACAAAGTTTCCCAAATTGCATAAAATGTTTGCAATCTCTTCGTTCTTTTTCATTCTTAAACAGTGTGACTCTTACATTGCAAAAATAAAATAATTGTGTGCTTTTCAGCCACCTCGAGACTTCTGATTAATTAAAAGTTTTAATAAAGTGGCAAATCCAGCAAGCAAGTATAATTAGGCAAAAACAAACTACTTTATGAGTCCAGCTGAAATTGAGAGTGCCTCCGGTATCTGTAATAAATCTCTCTGCACAGGAACATGGTGCACAGCTCCAATCAGTACAACAGGTCAAAAGTACATCAGGGGACGGGGGGGTCTGAAAACTGTGATAGATGTGTACAGCGGGCAGTTTGGGTCACAAGTTTCCACTTTTTGCTTCTAAAAATGACCTGTTTGGCACGGTGTTATTTCACGCACAAAACAGGACCCAAACATAAAATATAAACTTGTGAGCTTTCTCCAATCACAACAAGAAATAGCAGCGATGTATTGAGCTTGCAAACAGCTGGTTATTTGTAGTTTTTCTGTATTCAGTAGAAAAACAATTTGTGATGAATATACATCCTTATATTGACACTCTGTTAGCTCCGTTTTTGATCTCATCCAGCTCCGGAGAAAAACGCCTGTTCTTAAGGTGCTAAAGCTTCACCAGCTCCTCTCTAACGCTGATCGCTGTTTGGTGCTGGGCAGATCAAGCACACTGTGATTGTGTGCTGTTTTTTTTCATCATTGAAATAAAGTTGGCTCTTTACTGTTTCGTATTCTTGTACAGATTACTCTGAGGAGTCGGTGTGACTCCTCATTTGTCTGTATATCGTAGTATTAATGATGGCGATCAACCCCGTTTTATCAGTCACACAGTAGTGACTGCACTTGTTCCACTTCCTCCTGCTCCAATATTTCTGCTTTCATGTAGAAATTCCTCGCTGGAATCAACTTCCCAGAATAGCAAAGCAGCATCTGTGTCCCTGCTCGACACCAGGGGAGGCCTTGAGCAAGAGTCCGTCTGTCTGTTCCTAAAACCTCCTCGTTTTAGTCCCCCCTCCCCGTGTTCTCGGGAGAGTTGGTCTGAAGGAATGACAGAGATGTGACCCGAGTTCATGACCTGATCCTCCAGCTTTCACTGCCGCCTCCTTCAAATTTCAGCCAGAGCAGAATTTAATTCCAGGCTGCAGCGCTGTTAATTCGTTAAGAGATGATAGATGTGCAGCCTCGTGGCTTTGTTATTCAACAGTATCCATCATCAGATCCTTTCAGATAAAGTAGGGGGTGGGTGGGGGCACCCCCAACCCCCTGCTTTTTTTTTCTTTTTCTTACTGCTGAGCCTTCTGGAGGTGTTGTGGGGTAAAACACAATGAAACATCTGTGATGGGAGGTTCCTGTGAGATAACCCTGATGACACACAGCACCATTCACCTCCCATTACCTCTCTTCCTTTGACAAACCTGGTTTCTAGTCTACTGCTCAGCCTAGTTTTAACTGCGCAAGGGATTTCTTATCAGATCCTCTTCCAGAAAGTTTGAAATGGGAAACACATCAGCCCCAGTTTATCAAGTCTGCTGCCTGAAGTGTTTTCAATAATGACATGAATACGAACGTATTACTTGAATCTGAAACTTTCTGCAGCACTGATTTTTGCAGTCCAGTTGACTCTGCAGGTCTTAAAGCCTCAGTAACAAGTTTACTTGTTCAATAACGTAGAAACACAATTGACACAAAACTAGTTGTGGGGTGTTAACAAGTAAGATACACTTCATATTTTATGACTTTCACTTGTTAGGTTAGGTGAAGGTGTGAAGATCCCAGGAGGAGACACAAATCCCTGGATTGTTTTCCTTCCCTCTCCACCAGCTGGTTGCAGCAGATAGCCACTCCAGCCTGAGCCTGGTTCTGCAGGATGTTTCTTCCTATTGAAAGGGAGTTTTTCCTTCCCACTGTCACCAAGTGCTTGCTCACAGGGGGGTTGTTTGTTGGTGTTTAGCTGTGTTATTATCAGGTTTCTACCCACAATACACAGCATCATGAGGCAACTGTTATTGTGATTTGGCACCATATAAATGTCCAACCCAGAATGGTTTTAGTTAACAGAGCCTTTTCAGAAGCTGAATTTCTTGTCTCATGAGAATTGTTTGGGGACAGGAAATGACTGGTTGGACTTTGTGTTGTTGAAAGAGCTCCTCCACTGCTGCGAATCATGTTAAAATACTTACACGCACACTCGAAGTTCTGCATCGTATGCTTGTGCTCATCTACACAGGTCTGCTTTCCAGTGCTGCAGAGAAACATGCAAACCCAATTTTTCAAAGTGACACAAATGATGCAGCCTTAAAAAATAAAAGTTGGCCAAAATTCACTAGATTAGGGTTTATACAAATTATTTATGGATTCTTGTCAGTTTAAGGCAAAAAAAATGTAAAGTTTTATCTTCACCTGATTTGTTTTGGCTGCCAATCAGTTCAGATCCCAAAGATGGTCAATTTACTGTCATTTAAAACAAAGATGAACAGCAAATCGTCACATTTGAGAAGCTGGAGAGACGGAAACAAGTCGGTTACCAGCAGTTGCCTTCACCTTAACATGAAACAGTCAGATTATTCAGTTATTGTGCTTTATTTGTAAATATAGATGTCTCTAAGGGGCTTTCTTAATCATCAGTGATGAAGATATTTAAGTTGCTTTTAAAATTTGATGAGTTCATCACAACAAGCAAAAGCGTTACCATTTTCTGGGCTGTTCAGAGTGAAGAAAAGTCAGGACTGTCCAGACCGAGCGGAAAAACCAAAAGATGCGGGCACAGCGAGTGCAGCTGCAGGTATTTTGATTAGAAATGAGCCTACAGCTCCAAATCACAGACACATTAAAGCAAAATGTTCTGCAACCTTCAGGTCAATTATGTAACCAGAACACTTGTCCTGCCGGTGATGCAACGGCCTTATTTCATATCCTGATAGTGTGCTTAATCGCACTCTACTATAATTCTGTAAGTGGCTTTGAATGGATTTAATGGCTCCTGGAGTCATTAGATACACTTTTCCTGGCAGCGCGAGGTGGTTTACGTCTGCTGAATAACATCGTTTACTCATCCTGTGTTGTCTCATCCACAGGTGAACGTCTATGTGTTGGGAAGAACGTTTCTTGTTCTGGCCAGAGAACTTTGCATCAACGCTCCTGCTATAGGTATGACCTCCACTTTACTCTGTTTACTGTGAGTTGTGTTATAAAAATGCTGAATAAGGTGTGACATAAGTTTTACTTTATACCTTTCACATATTGTAAAGACCAGAAATGTTCACTATAGGTTTAATAACAGGGAAAAGAAGCTGGAGCTGGAGGATGTCTGCTGGTAAATTATTATAGTCCCCTCTAATGAAAAGCTGTATACACTCACTTAACCTTTCATTAAGTATACCTGTTTAACTTCTCTGTAGCACATGGCAATCATAGCCAATCATATAACAGCAACTCACTGCATTTATGTTAGGCAGCTCGGATTCACAGGATGGTCCAAACATAGGAAAATGTCTAGATAGCAGCAGATCTCTGGGCAAAAATGCCCCGTTGGTGTCAAAAAAGTACGGCTAGACTGCTTCAAGCTGTTAGAAGGACAACAGAAACTCAAATAAGCACTCATTACAGCCAGGGAGGAGCATGTCTGGACGTACAGCATGTCAAACCTTGTAGCAGATAGACTTCACAGCAGCAGAAGACCACACCAGGTGTCACTTCTGTGGGCTAAGAACAGGAAACCAAGGATGTAATTCAAACAGGCTCAACAAAAGTAGACCATAGAAGGTCAGAAAAGCGGCCCGGTCTGCTCAGTTTTGATTTGTGCTGCGACATTTGGATGGTAGAGTCGGAATTTGGTATAAAGAACATGAAAGCGGGGACTGATTTGTATCAACGGTTCAGGCTGGCAGTGGTGTAATGTAATGAGAGGTTATCATCATGGGTGTGGAGCTGACAAATCTGCAGCAACTGCATGACAACAACTGCTCAATATGGACCAAACTCTGTGAGGAATGTTTGCACCAACTTTGTTGAATCTTTGCAGACATGCATGGAGAGGGTCCAGCCCAGTACTAGAAGGTACACCAAATAAAGTGGCCGGTGTATATTACACCTTTCTGTAAAAATATTATTTTCAAAAGTGAGTTATTTCTTCACACTGTTGAAAGCTCCTCCAGAGATTTAAACTTTCAGAACAGGGGAAAAACTGATGAGGTGGAGGGCAGTCACACCAAAATATGTTTTATTCTAATTTTTCTGTTTTCTACCCTTTGTTCAAATTGTCTAATAAATAAAATCGGTCCATGTCATTGTTTCTGAAAGCATCCCATACTTTTTGTGAAGTACGGCATATTATTAGCTTATTAAACTCAAGAGTTTGACTTTTCTACATTTACAAAAACTCAAATGTGACCACCTTTGATTTTTGTAAGGCTGGTCTGGTCTGCAGCTACCAGGACAATTATGAGCTCTGTTGTCACTTTGCCTTGAACTGAACACGACGAGCCTTCCTGCCAAAGCAGAAGTGCAGTAACATTAACTATAATGTACAAAATATTTTGGGAAACTGTCTAAGAAAATCACTGGTTTAGGCTCTGCTTTCCTCGTGCATAGCTTTGCATGTCCATTATAGTGTTTTGCCAGCGTTAATGTAAGTGTGCTGTCTCTTAAATGCACTGTGCAGTTTATTTAGGAGGAAACACGATGAGGACTCCAAATCCTCACTTACAAAAAGAGACATAACCCTTATCAATCCTCAAATCTGTGCTTGCCAAACTCCATGCAAGTGAGGTAGAAACCTAATGTGTAGTTCCCACTTTAGTTACCAGAGGGCGCTGCTGCCCCTCAAATCCCCCACTCCCTCACCCAGAGCCCATAAGATGTGACATGTGCGGCTTTCTCACATAACCTTTATATTTCGGCAGGTGTATAAGCATTCTTGTACAGAACACATCTGCTCATCAACAGCATCAAGCTGTTAACAGATAATTGTATTTTACAAAAAGACACAACGTTTCTGAGGCCGTCCTCTGAAGTGCAAAACGACTCTGTTCTTGACAAGATTTCTACTTTTTTTTTCTGCATGAGAATCGAACACTACATAAAGTTTGCTCCTCGGGTGATATTGCTGCCTGGACTATAGTAACAACATTGTATATAGACTTGCAATTACACAATTTGAAGCAGACCCTACTTGTTCCAGTTCTGGAGCTCAGCTTGATTACATAACCACAGGTCACTGTATTAATGTTGTTTCTACAGCAGCCGCAGCCCTTGAAAAACATAAGCTTCTGAGCGAATAACGTTAAATCAGCATTTAAATAAAAAAATAACATTAAATTAAATAAGATAAAACAGCTCCTTCGCTTTTAAAATAGTCTCTTATAGAACTAACCAGGCCATTTAGTGTGACATTACTCAAGTGTCTTTTAATGCTACATTACTTTGAAGGTTGGGAGGCAGCGATAGACCTAATTTCCCATCAGCAGTCCAGAGCAGCTTATGCATAGAACACAAGCTCGGGGATCTGTCCTCCCTGTACTCCAGTCCCGTTGGTGCTGTCGGAGGAGCACTGGAACTGAAACGTGACCTTCCCGCACTGCACCTCCGTCATGCCCTCCTGGCCGAAGTAGCTCAGCTCATTCCCGTCCAGGACGGCGCTCACTGTGTAGAACGCGTCCTGCTCCACCTGAACAGGATGCTCGAACCACACCGGGAACGTGCTGCTCGAGCCGTCCGACACAAACTTTGTCAGGTTCTGCGCCAGGATCACCCCCTGTCTCTTAAGCTCGATTTTCACGCTGTACTCTGCTTTGCCGCCGCTCGACCCGTACAGGCCCAAACCGGCAATAAAGATCCGCTTGTCCACAGCAAACTGGATGCTGTCGCACCGGCCGCGGTAGCGCCACTGGTTGCTCCGGTAGGCCGAGGACTGGAAGCGGTGGCACCTCTGAGGAGCCAAGCCCTTCCTGGGATTCAGAGGGAAGTCTAGTTGGGGCTTTTTGGCCGCAGTGTACCACAGGAAGACATTGTGCGTCTCCTCCAGTGTCAGGATGTCCGACTGCGCTGCACCGTTTGCAAATTCGTCCAGGCTCATGGTGGGGATGCGCACCAAGAACAGCGCCTTACCCAGGACCTCTCTTTTGTTGCGAGTGGTGGGCCCCAAACCCTGTCTCTTGCATTCTGCCGTGGCCCAGTTCATGACCGCCTCAAACACCACCACTTCTTTGGTGTTGAGGGTCTCCCGCCGCAAGATGATGTCCAGCGTCTGCAGGTCAATTTCACAGAAGCCCTCCGAGCGGAGCGCGAGTTCGGCCTGGGCGTCAATTACCTCCCAGCAGCGCTGCGTCAGCTCGGGCTCCTCAAACAGGCGGCTCTGAGAGAGCAGCACGCAGGCATTCTTGGCCTCCAGGCTGGTCTCCAGGAAGGTGACGCAGGCCTTGGCCAGTGCAGGGACGATGTACTTTTTGGCAGCGTACAAGGTGGCCAGCACCGTGTCTGCCTCCAGGTCGATCTCATCGCTGTACAAGTACCTGGGAGAAAGAAAAGAGCCTTAAATGTACAGAAATCAGACTGGCTGACAGATGATATGCTGACTAAGAAGGTACAGTGATGAACACATTTAAGTGACTCTGGCTCCGCATTTCTTCTTCTTCCTACTGTATCAAAAGACTCAGCAAACAAAAAAAGGGAATTCTTTTCCTTCCCAAAGAAGATTATATAACACCATTATACATAATCCTACCCGTTTTCCAGAAAGTCTGCAGAGCAACAATCTGTGCTACGCTTTTAGCCAGCGCTACTGAATGAGCAACAAAGGCATGTTATTTATAACTACTAGTGTGCATAAAGGCAAACTGTCAGGATGAGGAAAAGGGGGGAAAAAAAAAAATGTTGCCAGTCGAACAAAGAGCGCTGAGAAAACCAGCAATTACAGAGCACCGCGCCGCTGCCACGGCTCTCTGGCGCTCCGAGCATTTTGGCATTCGCCTCTGCTTAGCTTTGGATGAGTAATAATATGCTTTGAAGTGACACTGACTGTGCTTGTCATCTCAGCTTCTGGTTGGCTGTGCGAAGGGATGGTGAGTGGCTTACTTCAGCAGAATTAGAAAAGCAGCAGGTTCCACATCTGGGATATGGATCTCAGACTCCTCCTCCGCCAGATCGCTGTAAAACATGGCACAGAAGACGGAGCTTCCCACGGCCAGCACGTACTGAGAAGGGAGGGGAGAGGGAGGAGACAGATGCGTCAGAGAAACCAGAGGCGCTCGTCTTTCACAAGTTCAACACTAGAGCCGATATATTACCTCGCATTGTCCTCTGAGCTCATATTTAAATTTAAAGCTCAAATATCAACATTAGTTAAGTTAGTGCATAAGCTTCCCGTCTTTCTCTGGTTTGCAGCGATTTTTCCGAGATGCACTCCTTACCTTGTGTGCGGGAACCTTCTGCGAGGCCCCCAAGGGCCCGACAATGAAGTGGACATCAGCCATCAGCTCATTGTTAAACATCAAGGCGTTCCTAAAAACAGAGCAGGTTTCACGAGTAAGCCTCAACTATTGTATAACATCAAGTCCTCCCACACTGCTTTTGCCTAGAGACACTGGTTATTTTCATAGATTTAGGGACGATGTAGCTCTAACAGGAGGGCTGCAGGGAGAAAAGAGGACTACCCTCTTATTGTTTTCACACTTTATCCCTCAGCCTCGAAAATGTCAGCTCATTGGGATCTATGGAAAGTTCCCCAGAGTGCTTGGTGACATTTTTAAAATGTCTTGTTTTGGCAGATCAACAGTTCAAACTCAAGTGGGATTTGTTTACTGCCAGAATAAATTAAAGAGATTAAAGAACGGTAGGAGCAAATAAGTAAAACAAACAAAAAAGCTCATGTTGGTTTAGATAAAAGCTCCAACAGTAAATCAATTTTCTAGAAACTTGAGGGAGTAAAAGTAAAAGTAAAATGAGCATGAGCGATCCTCACAGCAGTGATTTTCGTGCACTTTGCTGCTGCTGCTGTCAGCTTCCGTGTTAATACAGCGAGTCAAAGCGGCTGTCATTACTCTGACAGCGACTCTTTCGCACTGCGATCCCTGTAACCGGGCTTTGCGCACAGTGTGCCCCGGTAGATTACGGCGGATAAGTGTCCTCTGTGTTTCTGGAGTTACCTCTCTCGGAGCGTGGGGTGGCTGCACTGCCAGCTGGGTGGGTCTACGTTGTTGTTGTTGATGTTTTGCTGGGTGGTCGGGGTGGTCGCCGCGCTCCCTCCGCCGCCGCCGCTGCTCCCGCTGGCCTGGCACACCTGCAGCTCCTTGGTCTTCTCCGCGTCAGCCACCGTAGTTCCGTTGGCCAGGTTGGTGTTATTGGTGTTGTTAGCGGGGTACAACTCCGCAGCCATCTTCTTCTCCTTCTCCTTCTGCTGCTGCTTTTTCTTGCTCGACAGGGACAGAGTCAGGATCTCATAACATAGCGGCAGCCGGCCCGGCAGCTTGGTTACCTTCTTGGACTTTTTCAGTGTTTCTGGAAGTAGCAGCAAATAAGTCAAACACCTCATGATCCGGCCATGATGGAGCAACCTGCAGTCTGCCGTTGGCATCTGCACGAGCAGCCGATCTTCTGGGTTTTTTCCTCCTCTCCCTCTCTCTCTTTCTCGCTGTCTCTTTAATACCCGGTGCAATAAACTGCTGTCGGGCTCGACATGAAGCTTGTCGCTGCGGTGGATTTTGTGTTTTTCTTTTTTTCCTTTCCTGTGCGGTCCGGTTCCTACAACGCCGGTTTCAAACGGCACCGACAGCGAAGTTTACGCGACAGCATCTAAATATCCTCCCAGGCCCACTGCTGTCCGTTTCCACATCCACTCGCAACTTTCGACCTCAAACACTTGTTTTTTTTCCCCCGTTCCTCGGCGGTCAGCTCATCCTCTCCGAGCGCACAAATGTCCGCGAAGCTTCGCTTGTTTTCTCCCTTTTCCAGCGAGTGGGTAATCCGGATAGTCGCAGCTGGTAGTCAAGTCCAGCCTATTTTATTCCCACCCCGCCTCTGCGTTAATCCTCACGCACATTTCTCTCCCGATTTTTTTCCTCTTTTTCTCCGAATCGGCTGTAGACCGACACGAAGCCAGCTACGATGTTCCGCTGCTGCCGAGGTAAATAATCATTTGTCGGGAGTTTTTAAGCTCCGCTCGGTTTTTTCGCCCCCCCCCCCCTCTCATTTTTTTTTTTTTTTTTTTACCTCCCTGCCCCCCGCCCCCTCCTCCTTTTTTTTTGGTCGTGATCTCCTTGAACGCCCATAACCCGCTGAGGACCAATAACAATCACGCATTGCGCTGACGTGAGGCCAAAGAGGCCCCTCCCTCACTAGCTCCGCAGAGTGCGTCACAGGACAGACGCTCTGATCTCTCCTCCTCCTCAGAGGAGCAGGGCTGGAGTGAAAGACAATACACACCAGGGGGACAACACAAGTAACCCCCCCAACCCCCCACCTATGCAGACACACACTTCTGTTTAGGACGACCCCTACAGATGTGTCTTTGTGTTCCCGTGTGGTTAATAAGTGTGACTTAAAATTTGTTTGATGCCACTGGAGTCACTCTGTGGCAGTCTTGGGACTTTTGTGAGTCTTTGTTCTTTTTGTAAGTTTTTGTGCTTGTTTTGTCAGTTTTGCATCCCATTTGTATCTGTTTTTGGTAATTTAAAAAAAATCTTTTATTAGACATTATGTATATATTTATAGTCTGAAATGTTTTTTTGCTTGTCCCATTTCCCATGGTTGATTCCATTTTATATTTCTTTGGTTGTTTTCTCTCTGTGGTCATTTTTAGCTCTTTTGTCTGAAGATCGTGCAATAAACTTGTAGGATGACAAGTTGTTTGTTTCTCTCTGCACAGTTAACAAGAATTGCTCCTCCTAGGACAGTGGTCAGATTTTAGATTAATTTGCTTTAGTGTTGTGCAATACTGCAGATTTTGGTGTTGATCATATACAGAGTAAATGCAGGGCCAGTATTATGTAGGGGAAAGCGGTGTGTCATGATTAATAAGATGAATCATCATCAATTTGCAAATTCTGAACACATTTTAATGACCACTGAATCCGTATAGTGTATAGTATAGTGTCAGAATGTAGTACAGTAGCATATTTAGTTTAATTTTCATTTCTAAAAAAATATTTATTTTACACAATTCAGTGGGCTACATACTGAACTCGGAGTATAGAAACAAAGTATCGATCCTACTGCGCTGGTAACAGTCTGATACCAATACAGCGTTGCTATCAATGCTATTGATACTCGCATCATTCACCTATGGTTCATTTTACAGGCACTTCTTTTGTCCTCGTTGTTCAATTTCTTCCAAATTTTTAAGTATACACTTCAAACTATTCCAACATATGCCAGATATGGCATGTTTTTGGCTAACAGCTCTTTGGGAAACACCTTGTTAGTGCAAAAATACTAATTTTATGCCCGTTAAACTGACAGTGATAACAGTGACTGTATTAGCTGTAGAGCTGGGCGATAAAACGATAACGATATGTATTGCGAAATAACTTTTTCTCGATAGAAAAATGAAACTATTGCGATAGACCTCATCTCTCTCTTCCTGTCTTATAAAAAAACCCAATAGCCAATAAAAATTAAGTAGCGCAGAGCCGAACCAATCACAGCCGCAGTGTCACGTCACGTAACTTGTTACGTACAGCTCAAGTGCCAAGGCGCACGTGTGTATTTGTTTGAGAAGCAGCCAGCCGCCGTGCCGGGTTTTTGGTGACCAGAATACCGAAGGGAACACAGATGACGGTTCCAATGTCGGAGAGATTGTCGAAAGGAAAGGCCAGAGAAGTTCCGTAGTGTGGAGGTATTTCGCTATTTGAAGTCTGACAAAAACAGCGTAACGCGCACTGTAAATTGTGCTGAAAGCATGTTCCCACAAAGTCTGGAAATACAACAAACCTTTTTTATCACCTGAAGCAGTGCCACCCACTGGAGCACGCTCAATCTCTGACTGAAAGCGCTAATTCGTCATCGAAAACAACCAGGGGAATCCCTGTGAAGCAGCAACAGTCAATTGAGTCGGCCGCCAGCGCCTTACCATATGACAAAAAGGTAAGAGCCATAGCAACATAACGAATGCCATAGCTTACTGTCTTGCTAAAGACATGCTACCAATAAACACGGTCGAAAATGAAGGATTCAAGCAGCTAATTAAGGTAGTGGATCCTCGTTACCAACTCCCTGGACATAAACATTTCTCTCAGACAGCGCCCAAAGCAATATTATGTAAGTTGGTCAATTTTGTCTCTTTTCTGTAAAATAAACTAAGATTTATTTTTAGAATTAATATTTTGTTTCTAAGTGGAACTGACAATTTAGTAGTCTGTTTTGTTTGTTCTATTTTGAAACTTAAACGCTTTAGCGGCTGCCTTTTGTGTAGATTGTAATATTTGCCTTTATTTTGCATAAAACTGGTGGTGGTCAGAGGGCCCGATGGCGCCACTGTCCGCAGCCTCGCCTCTGTCAGTGCGCCCAGGGCAGCTGTGGCTACAACGTAGCTTGCCATTGCCAGTGTGTGAATGTGTGCGTGAATGGGTGAATGACTGAATGTAGTGTAAAGCGCTTTGGGGTCCTTAGGGACTGAGTAAAGCGCTATACAAATGCAGGCCATTTACCATTTTTACCATAAAACTGAAGCCTCATTTTAAGTACATCTGCCCTGTTGAACTTATTATGGAAAATGAATATTTAAATCAAAACAAGCTGCTGATTATTTCACATTTTATTTGTGAGCAACATCACATTTAAATCTTACATATATAGTTATTTGGCTTATATCGTGATATATATCGTTATCGCCTGAAATGAAAAAAGCATATCATGATATGAAAAAATCTTATATCGCCCAGCTCTAATTAGCTGTATTTCTTTTTTTAGTAATTGCTTAATTAATTCTGTTTAGTTACATTAACAACATTGTAAGCACAGTGATGAATAAAACCATTACTTACCCTGCACCAGTGTTAATTCAGTTATCTTTTTCTGACAAAATCAAGCAGTAAGTAATTAAAAGCTAATGCACGAAGACAACAACGACGATGAAATGTATTTAAACTTTTGTCAACAAAAGGAAACGAGATGAAAATATTCTGGAGAGATGAGATCTAATTAGAACTAATCAAGTTGTGTAGGTAGGCGGGATGGGTTTGGAAGCGATCCAATCAGAAGTAATAACCTTGTGCAGTAAGGTTAGACACGCACATTTGATCTGCCCCCCGGGAAACGGTACAATTAGCTTCCAACCTCCCTGTTTCTCATGAAAATGAAGCAAAATGTCAGCATTTCAGAGGAAAAGAATGGTGCACACGTTTCACTTTTGATTTCAAGGAAAAAACTTTAACACTTTATATATTACTCAACTTTAGTTTTAGACTACTATAGTCAATTAAAACAAAACAAAAAATTAGAAGTCTAAATTATGCCTACAACAAATACAAAATTAACAGTGCCCTGCAGTATATCCACCAATACAAAGTATCTAACAAACTAGTATAAATGTAACAGTATTAGCAAAACTTTGTTTGCTACATTGTAAATTCCTAAAAGCTGTTTTTACTTGATGTCTAATTCTGGTCATTTCTGAAGTAAGTGATCAAACAAACAGCATGATATCATGTGTGGCGATTTAGCTTCAGTGGAGTTGAAGACCAGAAAATGATTTATGAAATTTTATTAGGCTTTAGGTCGCACTGTAGTGCTGCCGTCTTGTAGGTTCATCGATCACACGCAGAAGGATTTATTAGAGAGAAGAGGAATCTTTGAGACGGAGTCCTGTACCCAGAGTAACACAAACTAGACCAGAGAGCCATTGCAGTTTTGGGGGTTGAGGGAAGGGTGCAGCTTCCCCATGACTGAATGATAACACTTTAATGCTATTCATGAAGCCCTGCTCCCACATTTGATTGAAAGGAGCAAGTTCGCGGCCCTTCTCTGGGGGTGGTCGAAGTAATTTGGGGGAATAGAGGCGAGGCAGGTTGAGGTAAAGTGGCTACATGAAAAAGGTAAACTACAGCACTCCATCACAGAAAGACTCCTGGGCTGTTTGAGCATCACAGATTGATTATATTCGACAGTGAAAGAGGATTTGGGCCGATTTTTTTTTTCTTCTTCTTTTTCTTAAACAACCTCTTTTTTTCAGGCTGGTTTTGAGTTTACAGACACCGAGTAAAAAGTTGGAACAGTGATGGCCAGCTCTGCACACGTATCATTACACGGTGCAGAGGGGGGAAGGGATCAGCCTGGATCTTATTACCAGCTGGCTCTACCAGCTTTCCACTGGGCTGCTCTTTAAACAGAGCCTCTGACTTCAAAAGGTATTTGACTCCGCTATCACAGTCAGGGCAAAAAACTCAACTTTTTGTCTGCAGGCTACAGTGGGAACCGGATTCCTCCTCATTTGAGTTTTAAACTGGATTTCAGAGCATGGTAAAATCATTTTTCACAATAAAAAGCGACTAAAGGCAAACGGGCCACCTGCCAGGCAGTTTCATGGTAAAAGCAGGTGGTCGTGATGTTTTTAAAAAGTATTTTCCATAAAGTTTATGACATACAAAACTGTACAAGTCTGTCAGAGACGGCAGAAGCGAGCAGAAAGTTTAAGTAGTGAGCTTGCGATTGGATGATTGCCCATCCAAATCCTTTCGCCAGCTGAGAAAATGTGGATGGAGTCGCTGAATGAGAAACAGGCTGCTTCGAGGTGCACTCAAGCTAAATGCTAATCCTCCAGTCCTCCAGTCCTCCAGTGGAGCTAATTAGCAGCCAGCAGTCAGAAACTGGTTTTAGTGGGAAGCTCACAGGTGGTAGTAAGTTAAGATCTGGATGTGTTTCAGGCAGGATTTTGGTCATTTTTTTGCTTTTCTTTTTTTTCTTTTGGCCTAAGAGAGGAAAAGTGTACTCGCTCTGGCATTTTGGTCTGTTTACTGCTCACACAAACCAGGGCTTGTAAACAAAAATCCATGGGCACGCGAGCAGCAGTTTATTGGACAGAGTTCTGGCTAAAGTGCCATCAGGAGAGGCCTCTGGCTCCGTGGTTGGAGAGAAGCTGAATTAAACTTGAGCACAGTGGCCTTGAATTTGTCACGGTTTATCTTCTCCAATCAGTCAAACACGAAAGAAATGCTAAATAGGATACTTACACTCATAAACTGTGTAGCGTGCTGAAGTTGCTTTAGATTACATACAGTAGCTGCTCATTCCTCAGAGAGGTGATGGGCAGTATCATGAAATCACCTTTGAAAAATAGCAGCTGAGGTATGAACAACAACAACGATGATGCCAGGTTAGGAGGCAAAAGTGAAGGGCATCATAGATGACGGTGAAGCATGAAACGGGATGGTGGCATCTCCTCACAGAGCTGGGCATGATCATCAGGCATGAGCACATTTTGTTCACAACCTCCAAAATTAGCTCCTTGACGTCAACCAGTCAAACAACCCCTGAAGTCTTTTGTGCGTTCTACTGCCCAGTGTGAGAAATGTCTCGTCTTCACTTTGATTGGCCTACAGCTTCAGATAAGGCTCATCTAAAATATTCACTTCAGTTCATTTTAGTTTTATTAATATAGCTTCAAATCACAGCAAAAATCACATCAAGGGGCTTTATAAAGGGCGTATCAAAAAGAATAATCCTTTTCAAAAGGTTATATTTTTTAAAGTAGTGGACACAGAAGCTTGAAATGAACTTAAAATACATGTCTGAATGTAAAGTTTTACTGTTAGCTGTGTTATAAGGTAAATCCCCTACATAATTCAGAGAAAATCCCAACAATCAGATGACACCTTATGAACAAGCACTTGGCAACAGTGAGAAGGAACAACTCCCTTCTAACAGGAAGAAGCCTCCAGGAGAACCAGGCTCATCTGCCATGAGGGGGGAGGGAGACGGGACAAGAGACGCACTGTGGAAGAGAGCCAGAGATTCTAAATAATGAATGAATGCGGTGTATAAACAAAATCAATCACAAAAAGGAAAAGTTTTGTTCACTAACAGAATATCTTTTTGTTTGTTTTACTGTAAAAATCAGAAATTACAGTAGAAACAGGAACTTTGTCATTTTAATTGTTTATCTATGTTTTTACTTTGGCATATTATGAATGGAGATGAGGGCATAGAAAACCTGAATGGTTCCTTGATGCTATACTATGAACTGTGGCTGTATAGCGTCCCCAGTGTTGCATTATTATGTTGACTTTGAGAACTCATGCTGTACCAAAGAAAACGTATGGGGGGAGTACAGTGACATTGTTATACATTTTTAAGGCTATCCTTGTGATTAACTCGAAAAAAATCGTTCCTTTTGCCACCAGACCCGTGCCTTTATATTCCCCGTTTTGCCCAAATGCTGGAATTTGGCGATAAGACCCGCGAGGTCTCCATGACGGCGCTGCGTCTGGTGCAGAGGATGAAGAGGGACTGGATGCACACGGGGCGAAGGCCGTCGGGACTCTGTGGAGCAGGTAACTACAAGCTGAGGCAGCACTGGGTATCTTCTTTAATTCGCAGGAGGGGTGCTGGTAGCAGCCCCGAGGCTCTGAAAATCTGAGGAAAGAAAGTGATTAATGCTCTCTGCTGGAAAGTCAAGGTGCCCTTAATCAAGATGCTTTAACCTCAGACTCTCAGAGAGCCGATCAGTGACCGGAATGCTTTGTTACATGCTTTAGTGCAAGAGGCTCATTCTCTCTGACAGGGAATAATAAAAGAAATTTTAATTTTGCCACATTTTCCTGGTGACTTCATCAGTGTGATAAGGAAGTGAATATAAGCAGACACACTCATGGGGCAGCTATAGATCAGTGTAAGGTTTTATAAGGGCTGCATGCACCTGCAGAGTTCCTGCTCTAACACAAGGATCTATCTGAATGCTGTATTTTGACAGAAAGCAGTGGTTCCCAGGTTCACACTGTGCATGCTTACACTACTAATTATGACTAATTTTTACCATAAGATTTGGATCTGTGCACTTAAGCCCTCCTGGCCTTCGATGCTTGGAGGCTCACACACAAACAGTTTATTTCTCTCGCTGTCTGGGTTATCGTGTTATCACAACATGATTCCCAGGTTAGGCAGCCAGAGCTGATGCCTGTCAGCATGAGTTGTTTCATAGAAACTTGTCTTCCTGCCAGTTTTAGTGGCAATTTTTCTAAATGCTGAGAACATCTCTCTATAAGCTTTATCTCTTAGCTATACACTATTCTAACTACATGAAGATTTTTGGTTGCAAACACGATACCTGTCTGTAAATCCTGTCTGGAATGATGTGTTTGGAAATTGTCAAATCTTCCCGCAGCGCTTTTAACATTTTAGAAGGAACCACATGGTCATGTTTTTGGTTGCGTTTGCGTCATTCTGTTTGTAAACACAAGAACTCAAAAAGTTTTGAATGAATTCTCATTAAGCTTTGTAGGGGTGTAGAGTGGGGTCGTGTTAACAACCTATTAACTTTTGGCTCACATCCACCAACATCTTCCAGGTCAACTTTTTTAAATTTGACTCTTTTAATTTGATTCCAAAATGTTTTATATCTATAAAGTATTGTTAAGAGAAGCAGAATGAGCTGCCAACATAGTTAGAAATGTACTGTTGTATAATATTATCTAATAAAGTTATTCATGTCTAGTTATTTACAAATCAATAGCTATAAAGTAAATCTGTCACGTTGCCTTTATCTGATTTTTACTGCACTACAAACTTCTTAAGGTATGTTTAAAAAACAACAAAGAAAAATAAATGAATATATACAAATTACAATACTCTTAACTTAAAAGTAAATACTACCCAGAGAGTGAGTGCAGGTTTGCGCTCTCTGACTGCTTCTGGTTTTATTTGCACTTGTTTAATTTCAGCTTAATGTGAGAGTCTTTGCCGTCGTTTGCGGTCGAGCTGGTTTCTCCTCTCGCTGCTCTCGAGTTCACTGTCGGTGTACTCCTCACACGAGAGTAGCGGAGGAGATTTGATGCTGGTGACAAAGGATAACAGTTACGTTACTGCACTGGGATGAAAACTTCCAAAGAAGTGTGAGCTCCAACAGTACAGATGAAATGTGGGAGATAAAGAGAGCTCTGTTGTTGGAGCTCTGTTGCCTGAAGCATGAAGAACGTGCTGGTGTAGCAGGAGGGAAATGCCTCCAACTTCTGACTCTTTGCTGTTGGCTAACTCTGTGCTCGTCTGCTTCTCCCCTTAGCAGCTGCTGCACTCCTGCTGACATGCAGCACAGCACACAGAGCAATGTAGACCTGAAGTGCATAGATCCACTCCGGATACCCCATCTAGCTTTTGAGGCACTATTGGACCGATAGCTGGTCCAAATATCAGAACAGTGCTGGACAGTTAATAAATGATACATGATTCAGTTACTTTCACAAAGTCATTTCAGTTATTTTTAAGTTTTTGAAAGTCCAGTTTTTATCTTTCAGCTTTAAAAGGCTGATGGGGTAGTGTGATCACCCCGCTGGGTGTGGACACACAACACTGTGATCACGATAACTTGCTCTAATCTCGGTGACCCTGACCTCAAGGTCAAGGTTAGAGGTCAGGTTTTCTGAAAAACTCTTTCTTGAGTTTCCAAGGAGCTTGGAAAAAAAAAAAAGTGACTGAATTTCTTTAAGTTCATGAAGATGTTTTACGTCTCAACCAAGAAGCTTCTGGAGTTATTTGCGGTAACTCAAGTGCGAAGACACTGATGATTTTCAGATTGACACCATAGGTGCAGTCTTATAAAATAAGAACATGATAAGATAAGATAAGATAACCTTTATTAGTCCCACTCGTGGGAAATTTGTTTTGTTACAGCAGTGGACAGTGCAACGTTGCATAGAAAAATTAGAGAAAAACACTGGAATAAGATGTCAATAAGATACTGTATACAACAGAATAGAATAAAATAAAATACTATATACAATCTAATAAAATAGAATAAAGTAGAATACAAATGCTATGTACAATTGAGTATAATACAACGATGCCAGAAACCAAAACCAAAGACGAGCATTGTTTAATCACGGGTGCTGCACAGTCAGCTGCACCTCTCGCAGTGTTTGCAGCCTTGCTGAGTGTTCCCACTGCGGATCTTTTGGTCACCTGCCAGTGAAACCTGTGGGAAAGCCGATCCTGCCAGCACCTGTCTAAGCTAACTGCAGCATGTGAGGTTTTTGATTTCCCACCAGGTACGTCATCGTCTTTACGGGACTTTGGTGGTGCAGTTTATATTAAACAGCTGAACTCAAAGGCCTTCCTTCCTTATTGTGTTGTGATTGCTACAAAGCCCAGTACACTGAGGCTTTGTGCATTACCTGCTAAGACGTCCTGAAATCAAATCGCCGCCTTCTGCTGCTCCCTGCATGTTTACTCCCATGGTTTCAGTTTTCATCTTTCTCTGTTACTCTGCTGGATTACCTTAATATTTAATTACTCATCATAAATCTTTGAGAAGGAAACACTCAAATGGAAGAAGGAAAAGTTTGTTCCTAAATATGATGCAAATATCACTGTTGACGGTTTTAAACATATGCAAAAAAAAAAGTTTGTGCCAGGAGAGAGGAGTTTTTAAGTTGCGTCTTGTGATGATTTCAAGGACAAAGGGCTTGTCAATGCAAAGCGACGAATGTATTCAGCAAGGAAAACCTGCAAATCTGAAGTCGTGTGGTTTTTAAGGTAATGGCGATGAAAAATGTTTGAGAAAGTCCTCAGCGGAGCTAAAAAGCCACCACTTCACTCCTAAAGGCTGTTAGAAGTGTGCATGTGGAAGTGGAAGCACGCATCTATCTTTTAACAGGCTCTTGAGCGAGGCAAGTCTAATGACAGTTACATAACTGTTCCCCTTCAAGGCTCACACTGCAATTCATTGCATAATATTAGTGTTGTTGTTTCTCCTCCTTTTTTAATGTGGGGGTGGATTTGTTGGCTCTGAGGTGCCCCCGTCTTGTTGGCTCCTCTTCACTGTTTAAGGTGCACATCTAAAAGTGCCTAAAAACCACGAGCTCATAACATTTTTTTTAGTGTTCAGTCACATCTCGGCCTTTTCTCTAATCACACACGGACACACGTTTTGTTATTGCTTCTGTGCATATTCTGCTTTAATCTCATCCCTGTGTGTGTTTGCTTGTTTGTTTCCAGCTCTTCTTGTAGCTGCTCGTCTACATGACTTTCGGCGCACTGTCAAAGAAATAGTCAACATTGTCAAAGTGTGCGAATCCACGCTGAGGAAAAGGTGGGTGGTCAAAGTCTGCGATTTGGTAGAAAATCCCGGCTGTGGAGGCTCGAAGTTTATGGGATTTGTCTGTTTTTGCCAAAGTGAGCAGCAGAAGTTCCTTCTTTAAAAATTCTGCTGGTCCAGATGATCAGCCCAGGTTTTTAGTTGGATCTTAATTACTTTGTGCCTTCCATCTTTTTTTTTGCCTTGTGATGCCACTTTGCATTAGACTGACTGAGTTTGAGGACACGCCGACCAGCCAGCTCACCATCGAGGAGTTCATGAAGGTGGATCTGGACCAAGAGTGTGACCCGCCCTGCTACACAGCCGGACTAAAGAAGAAGAAAACCCAGCAGGTGTTTCTCCACACAAACCTCAGCCTTGAATTTACCCCAATTAATGTGCCATAGCATTAGAAACGCACATGCGCATCAATTCTGATCAACTCAATTACTCATGAAATGACCCATTCATCCCTCCACAGGGAATATTAAAATTTCATCCTTTATTATCTTGATGGTGACATACAGCCCACAGGCTTTCCCCCATAATGGATGAAGGGTATTAACCTCTAAACTAACACCATCAGTGTTCTCGGTGTCCTCACACTTTGTGGGCTCTGTAAAAGGCCATCGAGCTCTTTTTAAGGCATTGTCCCACATACTTGTTGCTTTAACACATAACAGGAGACATGCCTGATGATTTAGGGGTGAGTGTGTGTAGAATATTTCTGGTGCCCAATTTTCAGGTCTTAAATTCCTATTGGCGAGCTTCTGTGCTTAAGTAGTTTTGGGGGCTTAAAAATGCTGGAAAAAAAACTAATTTGTTTTGATAGTACGAGTATTTCACAATAGAAGTTTTACTTTGCTTTATTCCTTCTAGTAGTCTAAAGGGATTTTGCACAACAAAAAATGGACTGACCTGCAAGCAGAGCTAATGAAACTTGAGCTAACTGCATGTGACTCCCATTCATCATACATGGCGTGATGATTATTCATTGCAGAGGTCAACGTCTTCACTTTTCTGTCTAATGCCAGCCTTCAAGAGGAATCACCTCACTCTTGGGATAGCGTGACGTCTGGCCAGCCTGCCATTTGATTAAATACAACATGATTGTAAGGCTGTGCTAAGGCTGGAAAATATTACTTAAAAAAAGGCCGATGAAATGAAGTTAACATGTGAAGGTGTCGTATTGGGCTCACGATTGAAGACGACCAGCTCGTTAATCAGAGATGAAAAAGGCTTTAATTATTTGAAAGGCTGTTACTGCATTAACCCAGGTTCAGGTGAGACTTTGTACAAGGATTTATCATAATCATGATTTGAAAAATGGAATCTGAATGTCATCCATATCATTATTGTTGATATTTGATGAATGCGGTGGCGATTTCTGTTAAAAATTAGGTATCATTAAAAAGACGTGTTCCTTTCTGGAGAGGTTTGCAGCAGTTTGTTCATTCTTGGCCACAAAAACTATAAACTGAAGCTTGACAGCAGCAAATGCTCAAGTTCTTGGGTTTTTCTTTGTGGAAACATGACAGACGGTCTTCAGAGAGTCGGAGCGTACTTGTTTTTCACCTGGCTTTAACAAACAAAAGCTGTGAGATGTGGCCGAAAGTTTAAAAGTGGTAATTCTTTACTGATCTGGAGCTTTTGCCCAGTAATGAGCTGACCTTTCTCATGCCATAATGTAAAAAAGAGGAAACATTGGAGTTAATGTAAAAGCTTTCTGAAAGTACTCACAGAGTGCTGTTCTTTAGTCGAGTCTCACACCAGCAACATCAAATCAAACTAACGCACGTTATGCACCGGGGAGGAAAAAGCACTTCTGAGAGCAAAGGGTGCTGCCGTGAACCACCCCAGAGCCCTCGTGTTATAACCTTCTTTTATTCTAAGAGGTTTTATTCAGCGATCGTTTCACCCTGTAGCCACTATTAGAGAGGAAGCTACTTTCATTGTCTCATCCAAACCCTCTCTTTTCTCTCCCTCGCTGTAGCTGGAGATTGAGGTCAAGAAAAAAATGGATGACGTTGAAGGTATGAGTGTCTCCTCGCTGTCTGTTTGCCACCACAGCAACAAAGTCCTGGCTTAATTTTCTTTTATTTTGCTAGGTTTTCAGAAAAGTTAGTCTGAGTGTTGAAGATGGACATCATGTTGTTGTTGTCTTGACCTTGACTAAATGCAGATCAGTGTTGGATGTGGTTAAAGCAAAGAAAACATATATAGAGAGGACATGATTTAGGCTCCGCACAAGTTGTAATTAACCTTGCATTATGTTACACTGCTAACATATTGTGCTGTAATTATGGGACTATGAGAAATATAATTGAATGGGTTAGCTTAGAAAGCCCTAGAAAATCATGCAATCTGAGTCTTTTATGGAAGAGTTCCTTCATTTTGAGCTTTGACATTTTTTTTACACCTTCAACAGGTGAAATTGAGGAATACCAGGAAGAAATAGACGCAGAGCTCGAGAGCAGCAGACCCAAACTGAGAGGAGTGTACGCTGCCTATGCTAAGGGAGGTGAGTGATTTCAGAAGTCCTTCTCATGTCCTCAGCTGTTTATGTGCTGGGGTAAACAAGACCTTGCTCTGCTCCACGCAGGGTTTTCTGGAGGTTTGGGAGGTTTTTAATGGTGGGCCTTTCACTGACTGAACACTGCTGGTTGCTTATGTTGGCTAATGTGTTTTTTTTGCAGCAGCACTGTATGTATGGAGTGTTTTTAAAAGCCTGAGAATCCAGACAGTGTGGCCAACTAAAGTCTGATTTGTTGTCCATATTCTTCAGAGGTTGTACTCTGATATGTCAGGAGACGGGTTTGCTCTGTCGTCCTGGAGCTTTGGCTCTGTGGTAAAAAATGCAAATCCCAATTTTCACAGGGACAGTTTGAATTTGACCTTTAAGGAAATATCTTAATAGGAAATAATATCTTATACTGCTGGAAAGCCTTAAATGGTGCCACATTTGTAATAAAATCCATTGTGCAGAGTTGAGTATGTGGGTTGCGACAATGAAAAACTTGCCAAACAGCTTATTCTGATATTTGTTTGGTTTGTTTGTTGGATTGGATGATTGAAGTCTGAAGAAATGAGACATATGGGCGTTTAACAAACTGGGACCTCAGTAGCATGTGGAGGAACCATACACAGCAGCCTGGCACCACCTGATCATACTGGTCAGCAGCTTGGTCACACACTGCTGTGTCTGTAGCATTGTTACAACAAAGAAATAACTGAGCAGACACAAATGTCTTTTCTTTCTGTGCTATGTTTATTTATACTTATGTTCCCACTGTTAACTTATTACCGTTCTATAAGTTTATTTAGTTCTTTATTGGCGTCTCATTGTTGTATGATGGTGAGCAGACCACAGTGGATTTATTGTCAGGGGCCCTAGTTAAAGAGGGTTTTATATATATATTTATTTAATTATTCTCATTATATTCTTTGTATAGCTCTTAAACCTATGTTTACGGTGCATGAGTTAAGTCCGAGGTGCAGAATTAATGTTAAACATGGTATTTGAGTGACCCAGGTCTGAAAAGCCAAATATGAAGGCACTACATTCTGTACTGAAGATAAAACCATTGACCTTCGATTATAATAAAATAATAATTTAAAAAATGGCACCATGACCGGTCAGGAGCTAAGGATAGAAAAGCTGTCTCTCGGCATTTTGTCTGTTAAACAGTGTTTGAGCGTTTAGCTGCTAGTGCGGCTACTCATCTGCAAGCGAACATCTCATAGCGTGAATTCTGAACACCGAGCCGACGTGTCAGCGAATGAATGCAGCAGCAATAATAGAAGCAGCTGTTGATTTGGTTGAAGGGGACGCCCAAATTCAGATATCAGAGGGGAAACACCGCTGCGTTAATGTGCGATGACGCCTTTATTTGTCTTTCTGTCGCTCACTCGGGCAGGATGAGAACTCTGAGCTGCTGTTTGTGAAAGGCACACACAGGCCCACCCAGGAAAAATAAGACACAGCAGACTGCACTCCCTGTAGCTCTCGCCCTTTATCTCTTTCTACCTTTGGCTCTTTATCTCAGCTTCAGTCTGTCTTTCTTCCTCGCACACAAACAAGCCCCGGTATCCCTCTGTTTCCACGCAGTGGGGGGATCGCAGGGCTGTCACTGATTTCAGGCATGTTGTTCTTCCAGCTGCCGTAACGCTTTCAAATCCAGCAGCAGTTCGTTTCTTCTCAGACCGAGTTGATTTCCCGATTTGAGGTCTCAAGCCTGTGAGGGGACATTTTAATTATGGCTGATTAAAGGACACATTTTAATTAGGTAGCAGGACAGCCACAACTATGATCCCAATTACTTTGTCAGAATATGAATATTTATCACCATTCCATTTTCAGCGACTCGGGAAGCCGAATAAATTCCGTGCACTTGTGGGATTTTAGATCAGTATCTTGACCCTTTTAACTGCTGTGGCTGCATTCAGTGTGCTGGAAAATGTGGGTTTGTTTTTTTCACTAAATTATGTTTAATTTGAAAACTCTAACTATGGTGTACAATTATGCAGTCTTATTAATCTTCAGGGAATACTCAGGAGTTATGAACTACATAAAATGAAGCAAAGTAAAAGTGGGAGTTTTCTCAAGGACAGATTTTTTTTCATTGTGAGTCTGAGAATTAAACAAGTCACCTGCCGGTCATTACAGCATTATAACTGCATCGCTGTATACTGTATATGTGGCTTTAAGCTGATGCACCTGAATGGTTGTTTCAGTCGCCTTGTCCAGACACGTTTGTGTGTTTACATTTTAATAAACATGGTGACAAAAGTTAAAAGCTTAATGTGTTTAAAAAGCTTTATACTTTCAGCGTGCTGTTTCAGTCCAATTTTTGAATTATTCTTTTTCTTTAATTGTTTTTTGCAACCTTTTCTGTTAAACAGAAAAGCCGACATCCTGTTTTTTCAAACTGACCAGGCCACAATGACAAAAACAACAAAATATAAAACTTAACAAAAATATATCAGTTCGGTGACTTTTTTGACACACGTTTACTGTATGTATTACTATAATATATGCAAGAAACATGGCAAGCTATTTGCTAGCTGCATTTTTAGGTTGCACTTTTAATTTTGCATTTTGTGAGTATTTGCAATTTGCCAAACCTCAGACCAGTTGTTTACATTTCATCTTCACTGTTTAGATTTAATAATCAAGCACCACCAGGTAACCTCAGTGCCTGGAGGAAACACAGTTGCCACTCTTAGCCAGCTAGTATTGGGTACCCTGCGCACCCAAGATGGCAACAATTGCAAGTGAGACATGTAGCATGTTTCACGATCTTGTTTTGCTTTTCACACATTTTGAACAAAGAGGAGGAACTTAGTAAAATGACCATTTTGTAGAAACCCTTTTTAAACGAGCCATATTCATTTGTTCTTTTTTCTAATTGTACTGTCATGAACTGTAACATTTAGCTCGCTAACTGAGGCCTGACCTTTGAGTTGCTTTTGGTTTATGTAGCCTAGCTTAGCATAAAGACTTTGCACACAAAGTCCTAAATTAATGACACGTCACCACGTTTGTCCTGCTCCACAGATTTGGAAAATGATGACGAAAACGACCTTCTCTCCATTTCATCGAAGCTGGAGGACGACGAGGAACCAGAAGACGAAGATGAGCTTCGAGCTGTGGCCAAGCACTTTGGCAAAGACCTTAACGAGCTCACACTGGAGGCTCTGATAAAACTGGAGCAGAAGAGACCAGAAGACGAGGAGGGGGACCAGGAGCAAGAGGATGACGGGGACTTCCCACAGCGAAAAGCCCCATCGCTGGCGTTCCTCCTGGGATCGATGCCCTCATCAGCCACACTGGGCCTCTCAGAGTCCATCAGCAGCTGTGTCACAGACGAGAAGGAGAACAGTAAGTACAAGTTATTTATCAGCTTGGAATAACTCCATCCTTTTTATTTATTTATTTGCGACATCGGAAATGAGATTATTGCTGATTTCTGTTATAATCTCATTTGTTTGTCGTGTCAAGTTTCGTCTCCGACCAACATTTTAGATTTATTTTCTTAAACCTTATTTGTTCCTGCCTCGTTACACTGTTGCATTTAATGTGCCATAAAAATGATCCAAGACAAATAGAAGCTTAATAAACCCTGACTGTGCAAACAGTAGTTTAAAAAGCAATTTGAAGACGGCGGTGCGTTTAAGACGAGATGTCAGGCGTTATATCGTCTGCTTCAGCAAACGTCTTTATAAAAGCAGGTGTACCCTTGAGAATGATCTGATTCTGAGTGCTGCAGTGATACCATTCATCCTTGTGTCTCGTACGTTCAGTATCACCATAATAATCCATAATCATGTTAAAGGATGCTCTCTCAGGTTTAATTGTAGTAATTAACTGGGCTCTATGAATGAAATAGGCTGTGCTGTGTTTGAAATGTCTCCTGTTCTGCGTTACCTTTTCTTTTCGAATGTGTAGGAGATGTGTTTGCTATACGTCTGAACCCTCGAGGCCACTGTAGATCAAAAATGTGCATGTTGTTGTAGTTTTTTGTTTATTTGAGGGACTTTGAACCATTTTTTTCCAGAAATGACATTTAAACATGTTTATTTGGATAATTTTGTATTCATGATTTTCATTTTTGAGTCATGCCTGTTATTTTTTCTTATGTTTATTTTTATAAGTGATATTAAGCCAAGTAGTCTCCTGGTCTCTTCTGACACTTCTAGTCATCATCTGCATTGTCACAGTCTGGCTGAGGCAGACTGTATGGAGTGAGGAAGAGGAGCCAAGTGCAGACATGCAAAACGATAACTTGACTTTTAACAGAAAGCAATATATTTATAGTGGATGATGAATAAGTACAAAACAAAAGGCAAAATCAATGACAACGCTAAACAAAACCCTAAACTGGGAGGAAAGTAACATGAAAAAACCTTAAACATGCAAACCTGACAAGAATACGTGAATACCTGGAAACATGACGTGAACTTAGCAGACGACCTGAACACGAATGACTGGAAACACACAGACTAAATGCACACATGAGGTGATCAGGGGGAGTGGAAACACACGGGGAAACAGCTGATAAGAATGAACGTAATGACATCACAGGGGGAGAGTAAAACCAAACACACTGCACGTAGGAACACAAGACCTCTTCAAAATAAAACAGGAAACATAATGAGACGCAGACATGACAATAAGAACTTGACAACACAAAACACGCAGGTATGAAACACATGAAGGTGAGGGAGACTTAACACAGGGGTTGAAGACACAAGGGGGATCTAATAACAACGAACTATAATGGCGACCTAGGCATAATAGGAATGAACTTGTATAAAAATAAACTAAAACTCAAAACGCTGGGTCAAAAGACCGAGGACCGTGACAGCATGTATACTCCAAATTGAACTTTTTGCTTTTTTCCCCTCGTTGACACGTAAACTTTTCCACCTTTAGTTCAGCATGAAAACTTGAAATAATTTCATACAGAGGCCACCACTTTATTTTTGCATCTGCTGTTTAGAAAGAATGAAGTCTGTGCAACTTGTCTGTGTTATAAAGTCTTTCACATGTAAACGTCTGGTTCAGCTGGAGGTCTCTTCCTTTTAAAAGGGAGTTTTTCCTTCCCACTCTTGCCAAGCACTTCCTCAAAGGGGGTCATTTGATTGTTGGGGTTTTCGCTCGATCATTGTAGGGTCTTTACCTTACAATATAAACCTTGTTGCAAATGTTGTTGTGATTTAATGCTATATAAATAAAATTGAATAGAATTAAAACTAAACTACTCGAGTGTTCTCCAGTATTCATGAAAAAAGAGCCAACAGATCTGATTACACCCTCAGTCAATTTGACTTATTAACAGTTTCAAAAATAAACCATTACAGGAATCTATCATACATTGTGTGTAATTACTTAATTACACGAGTAGGATGCACTGCACCCCCACCCCTTCTTAGCTGGGTGCACAGAGGTGTTGATGGATGCAGTGTAATGGTGCCATGATGCTGCATCTGTTCTGATGTAAAAGCCTGTTTTTACAGCTCTGAATGGGAGGACGGGGGAGTCATGAGAGGCTAAGGGTGGAAGGTGAAGAGTTTTGATTGACTGGGGGGAGGTAAGAGAGGTAATGATGTGGCTTTATGCTCAGAGAACATCATGCACCTTAAAGGTCAGAAGGTTTGAATCTCAGCAGAAGCCTTTTTGTGACCATAAATATTGACCTAGGTCCCCTTTAAAAGTCATTTCTGAGACTTTTTTTCGACAAATGCTCTTAAATTTTTACGTTTATTTCCCTGAACAGCACTTAAGACCAAGTGCCCTTTAAATGTCAGCTTTTGGTGGGGCCAAAGAGGATAGCCAACTGTCTGTGATTCATATTGTTAAGAATAGGGATTGACCAAAGGGTTGTAACATACAAAAAAATCATGGCTTGATATTCACCTTTGTTTTGAAATTGTGGCTTGATATAGTAGGAAAAGCAAAATAAATGTGTAAATTATGTTTTATTTTGAAAACTTAACACTTGGCTCAGTGATGGAGTAGTTGGTAAATTAACCTTGGGTGTTAAAGAGCCCCGATTCAAGAGTGGGACGGGACACAAACACGGTCTAACTATTGCACTACAAGTGTCTGTCTGGCCTGGATAAATGGGAAGGTTACATTGGGAATGCCATCCGGTGTAAAATCTGTACCCAATCAACAGATCCATCCTGATGAGGAGGAATTAAAGGAGCAGCCAAAAGTACCTTGAAAACTGAAAACCGTAAAAAAGAATGTGGTTGGCCATAATGCTTAATGTAATAGTTAAGGGAATCAAATACTGCTCTTAAAAAAGAAACAAAACAAAACAAGACTTACTTGGCTTGAACTACTTGGCCCAAATTGTCCATCTAGACTGTTTTGGTGTGCGAGGCTGGTTTGTGAGATATTGACTGTAGACATGTTGATCTTCTCTCAAATGTAATGAAACTAAATGGTCTTTGCCTTGAGGCACTCAGAACTCAGAAGCACTATAAGTCTTTCCAGAAATTTCAACCCTGTTGGGAAAAAAATCCATAAACCTTGTTGTGTACTTTTATGTATGAAGTTTTCTTACTACCAAACTCCAATCGGCATGAATGAAAGGGTCTGTTCATTTAGAGAGGCTTGTTGTGCTTTTCTCCAAAACTGGACAACTCGGCACGAAACAATCTAGCTGGAAAAAAAGCTTCTTGAGCAAAAGGGAGTGTTAAACTTTACAGTGGACTTTCCCTTTAAATGAAACATTAAAGTCAGCAGGGCAAATACAGTTTTAGCTTGTAAAGATGGGAACACCAAGTGGGAACCTCCACGGCCGAACAAATGAAGTGCCAAAAACTACAGCTCCACTAACTCACACTTGAGACAGTCAGTCCTTAGAGTTAAAATACCCAACTTTACAGCTCTGAAGAGTTGGTCGGCCTCTATGGATAGTTTCTCATAGCAACCATGCTATGTACATGTACACTGAAAATAAGGGGCTATTCTATTCTGTGGAGCTGACTGCCACTGCTTCCTTCCACTGGTGTTTAGCAAGTGATCAGCATCGGGAATCACTAAACTGGACCCCTTTGACAGTATGTACTATAGGTTAGAAATATATTCTTGAATTCTTTCTTGAAATAAAATGCTGCATTTAGATCTAATTTCATGGTGGATATGCTTATCTCTTAGTCTGTCAGTAACACTGTCCTCCTCTCTCTTAGGACACACTCATCTTGGTCAAATGAACTGAATAATTATAATAATTATTCATGAATAATGATTTGGAACATGTTACATTTTTATTCAGTGCAAACTCCACTTAAGTAGCCATTAAATCACGGGATGCAAGTTAACGTGCAAGATTCATGAAGATCGCACGTCTGCCATTTTAAAAGCTAATCATGCTAGCACGATAGCATTCAAGTCTGAAATTTAAGGAGACATCTGACGGATGAACATCTGCACAAAACTCATGTTTTTCAGATGTTTTTCCATCTGGGCTCAATTGGAGCACTGACGGAGCTTCAACACCATCTGTACTGTTAGACTGAAGAGTAGGCTTATTGTACAGTCAGCAGTTCTCTGTGTTGGTAGATATAAGTAACTTTAGAGATCTAATATTTCAGCTTGAACAAAACAATTTCAACACTTTTCATCACCCTGTTTTGATACTTCTACATCAGTGAGATTTTTTCTCTCTATTTTTATTTTTTCACAATACATCCTTTAAGCATTAAATTGCAAAAAAGTGGAAAAATGCCTGATGTAGCAAATATGTTACAAATTAAAGTTCATGTAAGAAAAATATATTTAATTCTTTTCTTGTGACTTTTCAGAGGGTTCAGAGCATGAACTCTATTTTCATGAAAATGAAATGGCAGCTATTTCATGGTTCAGGCTTTTTCATGGTTAATGGAGAAGATTAATTAACAAAAAGATGATTTTTTTTTTTTTTTTTTTTTTAACATTTTCTAAGAATTTCGTCCGTGGTTGGTAAGCCACAAGCTTTAGTGAAACATGGCCCATTTTCAGAAATGTGGAGAAGACTCCACTACATGTCTGAAATGTAAATGAAGTGCCTGTGTGGCTGTGATACATCAAGATTATCACCTTAAACACATGAACACAATCTGAATATTTGTGGTTCATGAGAAGGTCTCCTTAGCTTGGGTCAAACCAGCCATTAACCTGATGAAGACGTCCCCAATAATCCCACTGATGTCATCCTGTCGTGGGGAAATCTGCGACTGTGGTGAAGGTTCAGAGTGAGAAAAGCCACAACTGCAGTGACTTACAGCGCTCTGAATCACAAGCTCTTATGTTAATTGTAAATGTGTCTCCGTTTTTATTGGCTTTGTTATGGAGTGACGTTAGTTTGAGTCATCTTACTCGATTATTGTATGGTGAGGCTCATCGGATGTGGCCATGAATGACAAAGTTGCCATTAAAAATGAAAAATGGGGCATGATTGAAGGGTTTAATGGTTGGCTGGTGGGAGTGGAGGCTGACCTCAGCGGGGAGCTGTGTGATTACAGGGGAGGCGTTCAGTCCCTGGGGTCTGTGTCCTTCTTTCGGGTTACTCTGGAGGTTTAAATACTTTAACAGTGTTACAAACCATCATTTATGGCAGCGGTTTTCAGACTTGATTTGACTCTTACACAAGATCCGCGCAAAAATTAGTGTGTTTTTGCTGTTTGTGTATCGTTTTCTGTCCCTGTTTCTGCTTCCACAGGTGACCTTATTTAATCATGTGATTTGCAAAAACAAAATAAACTTAACCTCCACCATGTTTACTGTGCTGCTGTTGGATTTAAAAATACTGCCTGAAAGCGACCTGTCATGCATTTACTCTGTAATTAGTCTAATTAGTATAATTTTGTGATGCCATTGAGATACAGCGAAAGGGAGGGGAAAAAACATCCTGATTTCTGGGTTTCGGGTGTTTGCCAATGTTTGACACGGTTTAGATGTATGTGTGACTGCTGCGTGTAGACTTACATACACAAATGTGACGTAATTACTGTGTTAGCTGAAGGCTCTCCATCATGTAGCTCTTTGTTTTTGTTTGGAGGCCTGTTACTTAGAGGTGGACACACACAGAGGTTCTGTGAATGCAGGCTGGTCCTGGTTCATCTGAGGCTTTGGCTAATTGGGTGGATACAGGAGGGGCTGCATGAGCGTTGTGGACCCCCCTTCCCCCTCCCCCTGCTGCAGAACCTCAATCTTTGAAGTATTAAGTGGACAGGGTACCTTGTCATTAGGACCGAGCCTTTCATCTGCACACTCCAGTGTGTATGTGTGTAGTTTTTGTGGACATTGTTAGTGGAGGGCAGGGCACGGCAGGAAGTGAAAGGGTGTAATTTTGGATTCACTCGGGAAAAGGGAAACGGCAAAGGAAACAAAGTAAAAAGAAAACGGAGATGGTCTGGAACAAAGTCACCAGTTGATCTTTTTAGTTTTATGGTAGATGGAGATACAGAGCATGGATTTGGTTGTGTACTTACCAGCATTGCAGTGGGAAATTGTTTTTTTTTCCTTGTTAGTTTTTAGAATCCCACTTTGGTTGTCAGTGATTCCATATATTGACAGTGTGTAACTCACAGCATGAGCCAAAAGCTCAGGCTCTAAATACCACTGTATGATGTCAGAGGGGTCATCTCAGCCATACAGCTCTGGCTGTGAGCACAGAAGCCCCGCCCACCTACCGTTTGGCATGGCAGCCAGTCTAAAGAAAAATGGCTTTAAGGGAGAGAGAAGCTGAAATGGCTTTTTTTTGTTGAGACAATCTGTCTTATTATAGGATTATTTTGTAAAGCTACTCTTGTAAAAACCGTACGATGAAAACGGAGAGCTGGAAGTTATCATCATAGGTCACCTTTAAAATTGGTACATATAGCAAAAAAGCCAGCCTACTTACAGAGAAAATATATTCAGAGTTTTGTCAAGCCCTAAGAAAGAAATCTGAGGTTTTTTACGCTTTTCCCAGACATCTCAAAGAACGAAAAAGTAGAAAATAAATCTTCAGCTGGCTAAACTGTCTTGCTCTGACCTATCCACACAAATACAATACAGGCTACCAATTCTTATTATTGGGTATTTAACCTACAGGCCAGTGCGGTAGAGCACTCTGGGGGGGAGAAAAAAGGACAAAGTGCTAAGTCGGACCCTGTCCTAAAGAACCTTACAAGTGCCTGACCTCTGAGAGTTTCCAGGACTTTTCTTTCAGTGGTGTGGCAGGGGGAACTGCAGGACATCATAATAATTGGCAGAAATAAATTGTGTGGAAAATTGGCCCTGTGCCTTACTGATGTACTTTATTACATGAAAAGTAGCAGAGCACAAGAGCCTGCAAATGGGTTTGTGTTGAACAACTGTTTTTTAAAGCGATGAAACAAGTGTTTGGGCCTATTACTCGAGTAAAAGTAAAAAGATTCAGTATAGAAGTATGTTTAAACTCCCTCATGTAAAAGTTCTCATTAACCATGTGCAATCATGAGCTCGTGCAAACAACAGAAGAGTTTCCTTCTGTGAGAGTATGAGTGCTCCATCCATTTGTGTTACTGAAAGGGAGGTGGCAGCCTTCCTAGTTAAACTCCATTCTGCCTCTCCTCTTGTTTCACCCCTCTCCGTCACTGACAGCCTGTCGGAGTTATGGCATTTTCATTAACTTGTGCTATCCGAGGACAAAGTGAGCCCGAGAGCAGCCTGGCTGACCAGCAAATGCGCCGGCAGAAGGAACGTGACTCCAGCACCCCCCGATGACTTTGTCACATTCGCCCGTAGCCGAGGTCTTCGGGGAACTCTGACCTGCACCATTAGAGGCAGCATTGATTGAGGCACACTGTTTTCAGCGGAGCACTTAGTTCAATCAATGACGTGTGCCCTGACCTTAACTACCTCAGTGAGAACAGCTCTTGTCAAACCACTCTGCTGTTTTTATTGCCTGCAAACGTCTGGGGAGAGAGCTGTTTGAAGTGAGCGAAACTCTAGATTTTAGCAGGGCCTTTTGCACTTTTAAGAATCCATTTCATTTCAAACACCTAACTTTATTTCACAGCCCATTTTTGGGCTGTTAGGCTGTTTAAGGAAACCAACATCGCTCCCCAGATAAGAACTTGTTCTCCTGAAACATTTTCTAGCATCCATCGTCTGCACTAACAGCAATCGCTGCAGTAAATCGTGGCTCTGAGCACTTCAGGGCGCGGTGGAAGCTCTCCGACAGATCTCTGCTCTGACAGCAGCTCTGCTGAGTCAATTACAGTCTTTTAAATGAGCAGCATCTGTCTCATCTCTTCCCCGTCCACAGAGGAGTTGTTCAGGGATGAAAGGAAATGCAAAGTCTCATCAGTTTCAGCATCACCACGCTTTCACATCTGACTGCTGAGGAGGTAAAGTGGAAAAAAGCTCTGTGCGCTCCTTTGTGTTGTGTTGTTGCTGTGCTAATGAGCAGAGAGGCAGCCCTTCAAACCATGAGGTCACCGGTTTGATCCCAGCAGCTACAAGTGTTCCCAACGTCGATCGAGAGAGCTTCATCTTAAGTGTTTTCCCCCTAACCGTTTCTGGTTAGGAATGAAAAGAAAAACATATCCCAAAAACATTTATGCACATTTTCTGTATTATCAAAGATTTTGAGAACAGAATTTGTGAAACAAAGGAAACCGCGTTTGAATAATGGAAGGATTCGCACCACATTTGCTGAAAATGGGTCAAACTTTGAAAGAAGAAAAAGTGTGGAAAGATGAATCTGTGACCAAATGTCTTGTGAAGGACAGATCTCAGTAGTTAAAGTTGTTGGAAAAGCTGAGACACACACACAGAGGACTTTCTAACAACCCAAGTAATGATTGATTTTTCTCAAAATTAAAACATGACAACACTTGTGTTTTTTCTTTTCTCAGATAGAGAGGTATGACTACAGAGAGAGAGCGTGGCTATTTAGTATGAGCCGTAATTACCAGTCTGCCAGGATATCAGTCGATACTGGTTACTTGCTTGTATCATTCATCACTGAGCAGTTAAAAACAACAGTTACAGCTGAGTAACAAAGAACTGCACAAAAGCTCAGGCACATTACTCGTTTTATAGTTGGCTAGATTTTTATTTTATTAGTTTGTTACTTAACACTAATTAGCAGGTATGTAGGTTTCTTTTCTTGCACCTGTGAATTCTTTCAATGAAGCTTGCTAGCCATAATTGATAGCATTGCCCTCCACACTCTTGACCAAATGTTGTCTGAACAAGATGCCCCCCCCCCCCCAGAAAACAACCAACAAAAAGACATGCAAAGTCCAAAATCATGGCCGATATCACAGTATCACGGTGGCTATCCAGTCTTTGGGTCAGGGTCAAGCTGATATTAACTCATATGAGCTTGATTTTATCAGAAAAATGTTAATGCACTGTTTATAATTTAAAAAAAAAAAAAAAAAAAGTCAGACATCAATTGGCTTAAAGTGTTTGTTTCTTACAGGCATTTACTTATTTGATAGAGACGGCGCTCAAAGATCAGTAGAAAAAAAGAGTTAGCCCTGCAGAGAAATTTGGATCAGGTATTCCAAGCCAGGGCTTAATATGACTGCTGATGATCAACAAAAACCCAAATGCAGCACTGCTGTGATCACCTATTAAAAAGCACAACATGGGGTGTGGGGGGTATCAATGGAGAGACCGATCTAATGACAGAAAGTCGGCAGATAAGTGCAGATAATGTTCCCCTGCAAACAAGCCACAGCGTCAGTTGTTTAGTTAAAGAGTTGATGTGTGTGTGTGAAGTTGCGTAAAAACAAAGTGGCAATATTAACATCTGGATGAACAGAAAGAGGAATTTAAAACCTCGCTTTGTTATAGATGATGTCTCTGTGAAGGTTCTCAGTCACCCAGGTCATCATAGTCTAAGGAGCTTGGAAAGAAAAGCGTCTGGACTTCTTCTTGGACAAGAAGTCCAGACGCTTTTCCTTCCAAGCTCCTTAGACTATAGATGATGTCAGCACACAGGCTGATTGCATCATTTAACAAAAATGTTACATGGCTTTAACGTGCGAGTCCTCCATATAAAGTGTGGGAGGGGAGATGAGGTGGAGTATTTTAATCGCAGCACCTGCTGAATATATTTAATGGAAGGCTATTGTTCAGTCGGCAGCAGTGCAAACCTGTGGCCATCATCTGCTGCTGATCAGCAAGAGTGAAGCGAGTTGTCCCTTTAATTAATGATGGCTTATTGCTAATATATGCAGATAATCCATTCACAAATTCGTCCCTTTGGCTCACTGTGAACGTTTTCCTCTCTGCTGCCGTGACAGCTGGTCAGGCCTGAGTGTTTGCAGTGCCTGGGGCGGTACAGTAGAGCTTGACGGACATATGGCCGGATGGACACAGGCCCTCAGAGGAGGGGAGGACAAATTTGGATGGCTGGCAGACAGACAGACAGACAGACAGACAGACATGCGATGGCAGCGCAGGGAGACAGGCATCAGTGAAACACAGCAGAGCCACAAGAGGACGAAGCAAACAGTCTGTTTATTTCAGGCCCGCAGTGTTCTCCGTGGACAGCCCATCATATGCTTTCAATGAGTCAGTACAAGCTAAGCTACCTCAGCAGCAGCAGCAGCAACGTGGTGCGGAATATGAAATCAGGCAGCGCGTGTGCGTGTGTGAGCAGCAGCAGTTAGCAGTCAGTCTCTCTGGCGAGATGGCTGCGGCAGCAGCCCGTCACAGCAGCCAGCTGTGATCGGAGATGATGTGCGTCTTCTGGCCCGAGGAGGCAAAGGGAAGCCGTCTCGTCTGCCGCCGCCAGCCTGACAGGAGATGACAGCTACCGTTTAGCAGGCAGGCAAAGGCAGAACGTGCTGCTCGCCTCTGGCTGTTACGTCACTGCAAATTTCACTGTCTCAACCTCCTCCCTTCCTCGACCTTAAATGCTGTGTCACTGGAGTTTTAGCAGGAGTCCCACCCAGGACAGGCCTGTCTGGAACTGACACCACACGCACAGTTTGTTTGTTTCTGGTAATCACAATTACATGATTTGAGATGCAGTTTGAAGATAATGCTTTAAATATGTGAGTATTTGAAACTTTTAGGGAGGAGGTTTGGGTGTAATGATGAGCATACAGATCATCTTACACAACATCTTTGTCTCTTGTACAAAACAGATGCTGACTTTAATAAAAAAAAAAAAAATGAGAGTATACACTATAGACACAATAACAGAAAATAACAACAACAGGAAAAAAACAAGCAAAACAACTGAGTTTTAGTGTTATTCATCAGATTCTTGTGGCACTGACATTCATTAAATAACATTTCAGTTGCTACTTTAGTCTGAGGCCTTGATTAATTAACACCATCACCTTCAAATCCAACTAAGAATTACTCTAATGACACTGGAATTGTAACTTCTGATTGATTAACTAAACCAACTAAACCGTCATTGCAAAAGACCAAACCCTGAGTCTTGCCTTCCAGGTCAGTTTTGAAATAAATATGATTTACTTTGATATAACTTCTCGAAAGCAACAGACTTCCTCAGTCATGGGTCAATTCAAATTGCATTTCTGGCAAAGTCTTGAGTCAAAGTGGGAAGAGCGGAGCAGCGGCTCTGGTGTCTAAATCAAAGGTAATGTTCTAATGTTGTCGAGACGAGGTGCAGATGAGGTGTTTCCCCCTTGCTGGAGGCAGCAGATGGAAGGATCATTTCTTAGAGAAGCAGGCCAGCAGCTCAGAGGTTGCTGTTTCTGCAGCTCTGCTTTCACAAATGTCAGTTCTTCACAGGTTTTGGGAGAATGTAACATGATCGTCCTCAACAGGTGGGAGTATGGAATTGAAGGCTGTCAGAATGAAAGTTTCTACCTTTAATTCCTCTTCAATGACATTTTTAGGGTTAGCATTGGTGCTTGCACACCATCCTCTTAGTCAAAACAGGGGCTGGTGTGTCTTTGTTATCTCTCAGTTGTTTTCACATAATCTCTTATATATGCAGTGATGTCCTCATGGAGCTTCACATATGAGCCTTAAATTGGAGCAAAGCCAAAGCATTTGCTTTGTTCCATATCTTCAACCCAAACTACAGCCTCATTAACACCACCTGCGGTCCTGCTGTTTATTTTTCAAACATCACTGCAGTTGGATGTGTTCTGTTAACAGTAAGCACACAAACCTGTAATACAGAAGCAAGAAAAGTCAATCCGAAGATCTTTGTGTTCATAATAAACAGGTTAAGTTGACTGTGGGTGTGAGTTTGGAGCTTTCACAGATGTGCAGAAAAAAGGGCATCATCTCTAAGAAAACAAGATTTCCTGATAACAAATCCCAACGTGTTTCAGCCATAAGAGTTTTCATTGTTGTTCTGAATCGGGGATGTGATCGCTGCTTTTTCCTCACAGAATGTGAATAACAAGAAGCTGAACTGCATGTCAGAAGTTAAAGTTCTTTGAACATCTTAGACTGACGACGCACAAAAGCAGAAAGGGATCTGAGCAGGGATTCCCCACCAGCCCCACCTTTGATTTGGTGTCTCGGCTTCTGATTACATCCATCGAAAGTTTATAAATGTTTCCCACCAGATGAGCAAACGGTTTGGGTACATGCAAAACACAGAAGGCTGATTCATCGGTGTGGCAACGGCAACATTTGGCTAAACATTCCAGTGGCTGTAATCTGACATCTAGGGTGTTTGGTACTCATCCAAACCAATACGCACATGAAGCAGCGCTCAGTTTCTAACATACATTCTCCGATATTTTGCTTCTTTTTTTTTTCTCCTCAGCTGTGCTGCTGAGACAGCCGTGGCCGGCCACGAGCACGTTCCTCCTCATCCATCAGAGTCGCGCGGTTCATGTGGGGATATTCTGACAGTGTGGATTCACTCAGTGTGGATGATTTATTCATCCTGCTCTTGTGATGTAAAATTGCAGACTGTTTTGGAAAATATCGAAGCGGGGACAAAATTGACAGAACATCTCTTTGATCAAAGATATTTATTCAAAATATGGAAAACATGGCGCGCGCACTGTTGAAAGGGCCCATCACTTTCAATGCAAACATCTGTTGTGTTTATGAGAGAGCACGGTCGAGGCAGAGGGAGGCGGACGCTAAACATCACGGACGGTTTGAGATTGTTCATAACAGTGGAAACAAAAGTGACGCAGTGTCGGCTGGTCCGGTGTTTAGGCCTGTTTGCTTGCTACTGTTTAGGAGATTTCTGCTAGATGACTGTTTTGGTTTGAATAAATCTTTACTGGCACCAGTATCAATAAAGATAATGTTTTGTGCCGGAGAAGGGGAGTGCACTAGCTACGCTACAGCATTTATTACATGCAGTCCTTAGCAGATCATTTGTTGTTTGGTCGAATGCTTCAAATCGTGACAGGTGATTTCTTGTCCAGTCCAGGCGTCGGATCCAACTCTTACGAAAGGAAAAAAGAAAGAGCCTGCATATTTTTCATCATCTGTCTAAAACAAGATGTTTTTTAGTCCTTTTGCATTCTTTGAGTTATAAAAAGTGTTTTTCTTGTGGTTGTTTGTGGATTCTGGGGGAGAGAAAGGCGAACACACTCAGTTTTACTGCAACTGGCTCAGACTCCTGCAGGACCTCCTGTGATACACTAAGGGAGGATCCATGGTTACACGATCCAGCTCGAAGTATAAGCTTTATCAAAAAGGAAAGTTCAAAGCCTAATCCTAAACTAGAGAGGGCGTCTGTCTCCCGAATCCAAATTGAAGCCTCCTTCCACAGGAGAGGGGCCTGATAGCTGAAGGCTCTTCCTCCCACTCTACTTTCAGAAACTCTAGAAATCGCAAGTAAGCCCACAGTCTGAGAGCGAGGTGCTCGAAACTTGTTTTGCTGGTTCTCGGTCTCCTTTTCAAAACCAGATCAAGTTTTGACTTAGAAAAAGAGCAGCTTTGTCCGGCTGTACCCCTGTGGACGAGGACCAATAGCAGTATCGCCTGAGGAATCCAGCAGAGACATTATTTGAATGTCACTCTGCCAAATTCAAATGCTAGTGTTTGAACAGCGATGACAAAGTCGTTCTTTAAATATCTTTTAATGCAGGTGTGAGGCAGCAAGCGCGTTTGCTGATGCCCGTTTAATCATCTCATTTCGTCACGTCCTGCTGAGTACATCTCCATAACAGTAGCTGATAAAAAGGAAAATTAGCATTTTTATTTGACAGACTTTGTAGAATGTCACTTGATCACTTGCTTATTTGGATGGAAGCGCAGCAGCTGAGAGAGCTCAGAGGGTTAGTGCATGTGGCCAAAGGTCTGTGGAGTCTTGAGTGGCATTTATTGCAAAGTTACATCACATAATTGGGATCTGGAGCAGATCTGGTTTGTGTTATAGTTGAAATAAAAAAAAAGGGCAATTTAAAAAAACAAATGAATAAATAAACTTAAATAAATATTAGAAAAATAAACCCATCATACCTTGATCGCCAGAGACTTTATTATATCATATTTTTTTTTTTGTTGCTTCCAAAAAAAGTCATGAAAGCAACAAAAAAGCTTTCGAGCCTGCAGCACTGAGACCAGCAGTTCATTCAGACATCGCTCTCTTGCACACACATTTCGTAAAAAAGTCAGACTCCATAGTTTTTCTACATGCACACTCAAACCAGAGACATTAAACCTTGGTTAGGGACTATTTTTAGCAGCGCATTACGACCCATATGGCCACCAGAGTGAGTATTTGGGGAAACTGAATGATCTATGTGCCACAGAATAAAAAGACATTGCAGTGTGCACTCATTCATTTTTACATTATTATTAGTTATGATCAGTTATGGTTTTGTTAATTATAGTTTTGGGCTTTTAATGGGGTTTGTGCAAAATGATGACAATGAAACAAAATATTATTTAAAGTCCACATTTATGAGGAAACTTATCAAATATAAACAAGTTGGCTACATTTTGCCTTCTGGGGTATCCCCCCGCCTCACTCACACCCATTTTTGTGTCTGGGGGAGGAGGAGAAGAAGCAGGTGGTTGAGTGGGCGTATGCTCAGCCTCAGCTCCTCCAAGGTCGGTGGAGGTCACGTTTTAATAGGCTTGCCCAGCCCACCCGTGTCAGCGAGAATCTCTCACTCTATTTATTGCCTCGGCCGGCTGGTTATTTCTTCAGGGCAGCGCTGGCATCGAGCCTTATTACCTCATAGTACTGCAGAGAAGGACTTTTACACCAGGAGCTGCCTTTTTTACATACGAGGCATTTAGCCAACAGTCCGGTCCAGGCATGCTTTAACATGAGTACAAGCGAAGAGTAAATATGCAGCAGTATCCAGCCAGAGAAAAACATTTCAAACAAAGACAATTTTTATCTGTTATTTTCTATATAAATAATATGACTGGCAACATATGAAGTAACCCTCTTTGCAAAGAACATATTTAAAAAAAAAATCAATAATCTGCCGTGCTTTCTGCACTTTTTTTACTTCGATCACATTAAATCCCATCTGTAATCATATTCCTCATTTTATTAAATGTGTATTTCAAGCTCTGTAACTGCATCTCTGCACTGCAGCTAGCAATCAAAGCTCATTCACACAAATGATTTATGCTACATGCAGTGAAGAAGACTGCATCGTCACAACAGCATTACTGTGTCAGACCATTTGCTGTGTGCAAACAGTAGTTTGTCAGACATTTGTTTCTTTGTTTAATTTACAGAATCTGAAGAGCTGTAGAGTTTATGCAGTGCACCAATGGTCATCTATCGGCTATAGCATGCTGTCAGGGTTAGCTTTGAAAGCTGCACTCAGACTTTTATGACTTTGGCCGTACAGTTCTGTTATTCCATGACTATTAAACTAATAATTCTTTAAACTAAAAGCATCCGAGCGTTGAATCCAGAAATCCCTCTCAGCTGCTACACTCACAATTCTATTGGATGTGTTGAAAACATGCCCAGCACAGACTGGGATCAGTAGTTTGCAGCTGTGCTGTTGGATTTTATCATGGCTGTCCTCCTCACTTTGTCATTTCCATAGCCATACTTTGTTTCTAAATGCAATCATCACGCCGTGCGAACATGGTACCTGGCTGCTGAATAGAAACACTGTTTCTGAGAGAAACCTGGTTGCTGAATGTAAACCACAGATAATAAGACCGTTGGTTGTACTGGGTCAGGGTGGATGCTAAAAAACTTTGCTAGATGCTAGATGCCACAAATGGGCTGTCAAAAGTTATACTGCCCCCAGTGGGCAGTAAGGTGTACTGTCTTAATCAACAAGGACAGACGATTGCTAGCTAAAGTTTCCCCTTAAAGCAGAGCGTTCCTGCTTGAGTAATTATTTAAGCTGTTTTTCAGTGCACACCAGAGCCAGTGCGTAGAAGTATCGCTTGATTGCGTTCTTTGTGCAGCAGTTTCATTCACTTCACCTCTAACAGCCACCGTCTAATCTGAAAGCAGAAAACCTGACAAATGAAAACATCTCCTTTCACGTCTCTCCTCCCTGCGGCCCCCGTGGCCGAGCTGGGTGCAGGTCGAAGGGTTTGGGTATGTAGGAGTGGATCAGGATTGTTGCTGACATCAAGAGCTGAGAGTCTGGATAATGTGGGCTGCGTTTGAAGTGTGGATGATGGGTGATCCTGCAGCACCGAGGCTACACAGCCCCATTCATCCCTTAGATCACACACACTCAGTCTTTGTTTTTTTTGTTTTGTTTTTTTCCAGAAGGGGAAGGAGGTAGAGGAGGGAGGGGGAGAGGACATGAGGTGTGGAGGAGTCAGCAGACTGGTGCTTCCTTTTAATTTAGCCAGCGTGGCTTTTTTTCCCTCCATTTTTATCCCCGCTCTTCACTCGTCTTCTCTGTCTGTGTCATTTCTGTCAGATCAGGCCTAAATGAAATACAGCTCAGGATTAGAGAAAGATCACTGAACTCCTCTTAAGCCTCCCTTTTCTCTGTCTCTCTATCCTAACTTTTCTTTCCGTCTTAACTCATATTTTACTGTCTTCAGTCTTTTCTCTCTGCCTCTTTTGTCTTTTAGGTCTCCCAGCTGCTGTCCTGTCATTCCTCCTTGTCCTCCCTCCTGCTGATTTTTCTCCATCAGTCTGTTTGTCTCTCAGTGTCCTACCTAGCTCATTCTTTCTCTCTTAATCTTCCCTGCTCCGCCTCTTTTTGTCTTTATCTCCCTGCTTTTCTCATTTTTCTCCCCTTGTTACTACTTCAGTGTCTCTTGCTCTCTTTGGCCTTTCCATCTGCTGTTTATCATCTCTTTGTGAGAGTAAGGCTGGGGGTTTTCCATTTCTCTTAATGTCAACAAATGTTATCAACCAAAATGTCCTGCTGTCAAAATTTCCATTAGGATCAGTATAGTTTGACTTTCTTGAGAAAAATGAACTATATGGTTGTCTGTGAGTCATGATTTGGACTCGCTATACAGAAGTCAACACTAATATTTAGTTGTTCCTACTAACAAGTGTGCTTATCCAAAGCCACATTTGACTTATTTTTCTACCCAATGGGGGCCGATAACTCCTTCACCTGTCAGTTAGATATGCTTTATTCTACTTGTAGAGAAATGTACTTTAGACCACATGCTGCCAAACCGGGGACAGACGCACAGACTGATTGCTGTCTTTTGTAGATGAATGTGGACAAAGTGGTTCGTGAGGACTTGCCCTGACTTTGTGGGTCTTGCCACCTTAGCTTTCTGAAACGAGACGTCACAAATACGGGGAATATTTGATTTCTCAACCACAAGTAGGCCCCACCCTAAAGCACACCCTCTTTATTGTTTTTCTAGACACTGATGAGATCATAATGTACAAAGTAAACGCGCTGTTTTATGTAGGAGTTAAAGTTTAAGAGTGTGACTGTGAGCACATCAGGAAAGTGCTTACTGAGGTCATGAATTAAGAGAAACAAAGTACTTTTTCCCCCCAGTAGAATTTATATACTGCAAGACCAAAGTTGCTGCCCCCTGCTGGTCATCAGAAGGAAAAAGACGTGGGTTTAAAGCAGGGGTGGGCAACTCCAGGCCTCGAGGGCCGGTGTCCTGCAGGTTTTAGATGTGTCTTTCATCCAGGAGGGCTATTTAAATGGTTAAATGACTTCCTCAACATGTCCTGAAGTTCTCCAGAGGCCTGGTAACGAACTAATCATGTGATTCAGGTGTGCTGACCCAGGGTGAGATCTAAAACCTGCAGCACACCAGCCCTCGAGGCCTGGAGTTGGCCAAGCCTGATTTAAAGCATTATAAAGCTGGGTTTAATTTTCAGCCAGCATGACGATGAGAAAATGTCTTATAAACGAAAGATTTAGAGATCACTGCTTTCTGTTTTTTATTTGGTTTTTACAAAACATCCCAACTTTTTGGGAATCCCTTGGCTCTAACAGTGGAAACCTAAAAGTTAAACATCTGATCATTTGAAAGATTCTTCAAGTTAGCCACTGTTTTTGTTTTTCACTTCTATCATTGGCCCTAAAACCGTTAAAATCAGAAAGGAGCCGCGGTGTTGAAGGGTAGGGCTGCAATCTAATCGGTTTCCTGTTTGGAATACATCTCAAACTTTTCACCACCCCTCCCCCTGTTTTAAAAAAATTGCAAAGACCAAAGCACAACATTTGTCTTTTTGAGCCTGGCCTGATTATTGCTTTGATCGCTTGGGATGACAAATGTCACTTGTGCCAGATTATACGAGTTCAGTAAGTAACAGGAGGACAAGCTAAAATAAATATTTGAATGTTAATGTGCTTTCTGAAGATAAGCCGAGGCATGGACAGAGCGGACTGAGGTAATTTCCTTTAAACATGCCGATCAGCCCGGTCAGAAATCAAATGTGTTTAGTGAAAAGTCATGAAGACGTGCAGAGGAGGGAGGAGGAGGAGGGATACACAATATTGTTGAAAGATGCATGCACACACTTTTTTTCCCTCGTCTCGTTCTGGGGTCAAACTCAAAGGGTTGTTTAGGTTGTATTTGTGCTACGAATGGCTGAGCAACAAAGAAACGAGAGCTCTGGAGGAAAAGTAGCAGAGCGTTGGATGTGGGATCATCTCTTTCAGAAAGTTGCAGATAAAAGGAGCGACACTGATACGCCATATCCAACATCTGAAAGCTGTGGAGGAAGGGAGTTTCCAAAGCTATCTGACACGCAGTTCAGACATAAATCTAGCTTAACTCTGCTCAGTACCAGGCTGGGACTGCATTATTCCTGCCTGAAGACACCAGCACAGTGGGAACTCTCAAATTAGCATGTACAGGTAACATTTCTACTCAGTGTGGAGCTGGAGGAAGGCAGCGAGTTTTAGTGGCCACAGCTACAGAACTGAGTCATCGAGTTTTAATTGATTATAAATTGAGTTAAATGCTGAAAACCGAGCCTCAGTTTAAGGTTTGTGGGATTTCAGAGGCTGTAATTAATAAAAGCTGGTTTTTACAAACCGATGCAGCTGGGACAGGTTCCATTTGCTTCAGATGTGCCCCAGTAAATGCACATTTCCTCCTATTTGAGCCTAAAACTACAGTAGCTAACTTGTTCAGGAAATTGTAAAGCATGTTTACAAATGAAACTCTATATGTGCGAGGTGTTTTTAAAGCTTTATGTCTTCAGCGGGATCCAGCGGTTGGAGGTGAGAGCACAGGGAGGCAGGAAGCATTGAGAGACAGCCTAAACACGTTGTTGGTTCTGGTCTTTTTCTGGGATTTGTGGACACTAAGAAAAATAAGGATCCTCAGCGGCGGCATTATGTCTTACTTTTTCTGCTAGGCTCACTCACCAGCCCCCCCACCCCCCTTTAAATCTCTTGTTCTCTCCCTCCTTCACCATCTTCAAAAGGCTGTCTACTTCACCTGTTAGCGTTCACTCCTGCGGGGCACATTTTCTCAGTTTCTTTGTGTTCTTTTATTCTCTCTTCTTTCATATTGGAGATCCTCTGCGGTGAAGCATCTTTTTCTCCTGACCACATCAGACAGGCCTGCTGCCACCCGGGACACCGTGATACGTGGGAGACGGCCGAGAAGGGGATAGTATTAGGGGGTAATTCTGAAGCAGTAGGGGAGGGGTTGAGGAGTATACGTAGGGTCAGGTTACCTGGCTGTGAGGGCCAGGAGAGAACAGGGTGATAGGGTTAACAGCTTGCGGTGGATTAGGCTGGTTGAACACCACCTTCCTGCGAGTGGGTTTTTTTCCTCCTCGATTCATCTTCAGGCCAGCTGTATGCCTGAAAAGAAATTGAATTTGGCATCTTCTCAGACAGCTGTTGAACCTGCAGCTGTGAGCAAATAAGTGTCCTTACTGTGATGCCAGATGAAGGAGCTTAGCGAGTAAAATATCTCTCATGTGGGCTGGAGCCAGTTAAATCACATTGTTTATGGAGGGATGAGCCATCCCTCGTGTTCATGCACAGTGAAAACTGAAGTGAAATTTAATGCCAAGACAAGGCATTCCTGCTCTTGTTCTGGAGTCACCTATCAAGGTCACATGAGTGTTGGGACCTGAATGACTAAAGCCCATCTATCCATCCAGATAAAAGGACATTGCTTTGTAGATGGTAGTTGGTTGCTAGAGGGCTTTAAAAGTTCCAGATGTCTAGTTAACCCTCTTGTGTCTTTATTGTGTCATATGTCGATCAACAGTATCCTTTGCTGAAGCTGGTAGTTGCTTCAGTTTACTCACCTCAGAGTTGACACTGGTTTGATTGTATCCCAGCTCACACTGTGTTGTCTGGACCTCTCAACGATGGCTCTCTGGCCACACTCAAAGCTGACCTACTCTACGTTACAGCGTGTCTAGTTTAGCGTTTAGCTTAGCACTAATTAGCAGATTGTGCTTCTGTATGTGTGCAGTTCATGGATGCAACTTGCTAACCAAGCTTGTTGATTTTAGCTGATAACTTGGAACTTAACACTCTGGTTGTTGCAGCTAAAATGCTGAGGCTCTGTCCGGTCTTTCAGTCTGACATCATTAGCCGTTTCCAGGTCCAAACTCCGCTTCAGGTCCCAAAGTCAAACGAACACTGCGGCATCACTGAGAGTTAAAAACTGTCTAAATTCTTTCATCTTTAATAAAATGATCAGTGTGGCTGCTCTACCAGGTGTAACAATTAAGTTTAAAGTCCAGGCATCCATGAAAACACAATTTATGAAAGTTAACAGAGTGAGAAGTTAGCTGTGAGTTAGCTCACTAGTTTCAATCTAAAGATGATGTAATGACTGAGGGATTTCTGATGTAATTAAAACGTACAGCTCTGCTATCACTCCCGACATAAATGAAGACAGGAAACTAAACAGCAGTGATGTTTGTGGGGTTACTGACGTTGGGGTAGCTGGTATATAGTGATGTGCTACGTGGTGGCTAGCGACACAGCTATGTTAGCATAATATAAACACAGTGAAGCTGGAGGATGAACGCTAACACTTTTCCACTCGATATCAGTTAATGTGAGGGTTCCCGATGGTTAGGGACAAATGTAATCGCATGGCAGGATGCTGTAAACGGACCAAACATCAGTCAGGAGAACAACTGAGATAATCCATCCACAATACGAGGTTAGTCATTAATATACTGCAGCATGGGCTGGGCTGTAGTTACATCATAAGGTTTCAAAAACTGAGCTTTAAAATGAATAGCGGTAATAAAAACCGAAAGAAGCTGACAGTGGTCACTGACTTTTTTAGGGGCTTCAAACGTCATCACTTAAAGACCAGATGAGGCTATAGAATCCAAAAACTGGTGATGTCACAGTGTCTATATCCATTGTTCAAGTAAAGTCTATTGTAATGACATGCCATGGATGAACAGTGCTTATTTATGTGGGTCATTAGTACTGAGGACCTGAGTGAAACAGGTTTGTTCAGTTGCCCGCCCTTTAAGCCAATCTTCATGTGATTGGTTGCTTCTAGCAAACACAAATGTAAAACAGCAGCTGGGTGGGGTTTCTCACAGATGGCGCTATTTGCCTGAGATATCCAGAAGATACTTTCTCTCTGACATTATGGTTAAACAGGACACTAAACAGGACAAAATAGTGTTTGAGCTCAATCCTCAAACAGCGCTCAGAGGTGTGGTTAGTTTCACGGGTGATTTACGAAAGCTTTGCTACTTTCTAAACACAGGCGGCATCAGTCCATTTCAGTACTGACTTTTTTCTGCTTTAAATATCGGCACAATTCACTCTAAACTGTGTGTTACAAATACAAATAAAGTAAATATTATATAAGCCACTAAAAGTCCAGATCTCTGTCAGAATGATTTTAGCCATCGCTGCCCGTTTCCCTGCTTTTCTCTCCATTAGTGCTTCCCCTTTGTCTTAAAAGAATTTATTACTGCATTGTCGAGAGTAGGGTCTGTTTGGGGAAGTGTGTGTGTGTGTGTGTGTGTGTGTGTGCGTGTGTGTGTGTGTGTGTGTGTGTTTTCTTTTTTGGTTCTTTTTCCTCCTCAGCGCTGATATGCAGGCAGAGCTGCATCTCTGAGCTACTGAGCTGCTGCCAAAAGACCTCAGGCTTCTGTCAGCCTGGACAGGAAGAGAAAAGTAGTTTCTCTGCATGCACAAGGTCATCAGGGAGGTGATTTCTGTTTTCTTTTAGGATTTGGAAGTTTTGTGAATGTGCTGCGAGTCTTGGCCACTCCCCCCCCCCCCTCCCCCCCCCACTCTAATGAGGTGATGTAATCCACCACTTCTTATTCATAGTGACACAAAATGTTTCTGGCCTTCAGCAGTTTCCACTGAATTTCTACTGATGAGGGCCAGATGGCTTAAATTATTTTGTCTTCTGTGTAATAATGAGATAATCTCATTAAAGGGGCTTGGATTTAGTGCTTATTTAGCCCAGCCTGACCATCATGTGTTTATGGTATCCTACTACTTATTCTAAATTCATCATTAGACATTCAAAGTAACATAAAGCACATGTTTTTTTTCATTCAGTCATTTTGAGATTCTTCAGGTTTCATCAGATTTTCATTTTGTATGAAAAAGTGTTGATCTGTTGTCACGAATAAACACTGAATGACAAGTTTGCTAGTCGGTTGTTAGATTGGCGATTGAAACCAGGAACAAATTCATAATACTTCAAGGTTTCTTAAAAGAGGATTTTGTTTGGTCTTTCATTCTGTAAACGTTTCAGTGTGCCTTTCTCTGAAGTCAGCAGTGTCATCCAAACAAAAAGATTGTTAGCTTAACTGAACAGAGTGTTTGAGATATCTGGGTAGTAAAACCTTGTTCATAATCTATTATTGCACATTACTTGGATTTTAGATTCAAGCACCACCTCCTGCAGGACGGTGTACCCTGACACACTGCAGGACTGCTCATGACTGGCTCCAGGAAGCTAAACCTGCAGAAACTACTGCCTATGTCTAAACACCAGCCTGCCCAACAGGACACTGAAGTCCTGTGTCTGTACCTCGACAGGTCATAGCTTTTTGTGCCAGAGAGAGAAGAGCTTAAATTATAGGTCTGAGAAGCTGGTGCATGTTCTGTGGTCTTATACAACAAAATAGTACTTTCCAAAAAAACTTTAATGACCTGCTCCTATTAGTTTTTTTTCTCTGTATATCCAGATTACAAGAATACTTCCTTTAATACGTAGAATTTTTCCTCAGGTCCTCACTTAACCGATTATTTAACACCATCGACACAGTGCAAACAGCGTTCCATTAAAGAGGATGTGACATCAGCGTTACTCTGCTTTGTTTTTTTAAACGTCACATGTTTAGGCTCACTCTGGTGCCATAATGAAAGTGGGTGTTTAATAGATATTCAGTTGGATGAAATCTGAAAGTTCCTCAGTGCTTTGAGTCTTCTCTGTATGTGCGTAGTCCTTCATTGTGAAGTTAGCTGTAGATGCTGCACTTATCATCAGGCTGAGTCCCGATTACTTGTACATGAGGAGATGTGCATCTCCTTGTTGGAAGCGATAAAGTTATATATTGGTCCTCGACTTTACGTGACATCCCTGCCTGTTGGCTCTGCACAAATCACATCTTCATTAAAAAGACGAATAGGCAGGAAAGTGAAATCGAAGCGCTCGATGTCTCTTATTTCAGCTTTACCTTCCTGATATATCGAGGCAAATTCTCAACCTGCGGTCCACAGATTCTCCTGCACTCTCACCAAGAACAATTTTATGGGTTTGATTAAAATTAGCAAGTGTAGATATATCAAAGCAGCGGCTGAATAATAACTCAGTAATTGCTCCCTCCCCCCTGCTCTCTGCGGGGTTGGACTGGTGTTATCAGCTCTTAGTGTCGCTGCCTCTCTGCCTCCCGGAGCTGCCGATCTCTCCCAGGGCTTGTCTCTGTCTTATCTCGGCCCCGCACTTCATGGGGAGGAAGTTCTTAGAGGGCTGGGCCCGACAGATAGCGACTGACCTGTCTCTTCCTCTGGAGCGGTTTCTTTTTTAAGGAAGCTGCAATCTGCTAACTGAACTAAAAAAAAGCTGACTAGATTAGCCCCCCCTCCCCGAACCTCTCCAGTGGTGCAGCAAACACACCCTTTACTGTCTGAGGATGAATGTATTTCTTCTTCTCTGCCTGTTCCCTGCCTGTCTGTGCACCTGTCTCTCCTTAATGAAGCCGGGAAGCTGCCCGTGGACTCAGGTGGCTCTTCTTTGAAGTTGCCGCCGACTGGGAGTTTGAACTTCAGGAAAGAAGGACCCCTGTGAACATGTCAAACACAGAAAGCCTGACAGAAGTTAAATGACTCCCATAAACCTTTTGCTCGCTGCTTCTTCAGATCTAGCCTTTCAGTCTTTGCCTGTCTGATGTCTGCAGGCAGCCAGAGAAACACTGCACTTTGTTGCAAAACAGCTAATCAAGGTGGAGAATCTTTTGGAGTGAAAGCTGTTGAATTTCCATTGATGGTTTCCTCCTCCTGTCAAAGCCGGCACACACTCCCGCTTCTTCCAAAGAAAGAGAAAAAGTCATCTTTTGTTTCCTTTTATCAAAGCCAATCAGATTTTCTTTGAAATTTCTTTTCCAAAATTGGACTTTGTGCAACCGGAAGATTTGAGATACCGCTTTCCTTCATCGACACATCCTTCACAGGTAGGAGCGGGAGCGTGTCTCGGCCATCTTATGAAAAATGCAAATCGCTGTTTCAGCATCCCAGTGTTTCAAAATAAAGCGTGCTGAAATCTAGAAAGCGTATCGTAATTGAAAAGAAAGCGTGTGAAGGTAGATCGGCTTAAAGTGAGTTAAGCCTGTTAGCGTCTTATCAGAAGTCACACTGCATATTTTATTTCTTTTTTTTTTTAATTTGGCGATTTCCTCCTGATAGAAGATGCTTCACAGATCTTCCACAAGGAAGAGATTTTATTTATTTATTTTTGCAAGCTGACGTTTCCTGTTTCAGCCCTTTGGGATGGGACGGCTGGAGTAAAAACGTGTGTTACAGCAAATCTAAGAGTGTCCATTCTGGTGTGTGTCTCTGTGACAGATGGTGCTGCTGACAGCGGGGAGCTCGACTTGAGTGGGATAAATGACAGTGAGATAGAGCTGGTACGTACCTGCTGCGTATGCAGCTCCAGTCACGCTGTACACACTACAGATTCAGACATGCGATGTGAATGTCTTGAATGCCCTAAAATCTTCCTCGATGTAGAAAATTCTGTTATCTTTTCCCGTAGAAGAGTTAAAATCTCGTCAAATGTTTTCTGCTATTGCCTGTTAGCATGTAGCATGTTAGCTTGGTAAAAATTAACTAATAATTTGGACATGGTTCATTTTCAGAATTTTAAAAAACAAAATCTTAAAATTGTAAGGCAGCTACAGGGACAAGAAATACAAGACAAATCTTTGCATTGGACAGATTATCTCTTCACTCATCAACAACAGAATTATTAGAAACGTTACTTCTGTACAAACTGCAGCAGAATCAAGTCGTCCTTGTGCTGTATGTGGGATTTCAAACGAACCAGACTCCCTGGTTCCTGCTTGGAACACGTGTAGGGCAGTCCCTCATTTAAGATTTTTAGAGTCTGCACCATGATATTTATTCTTAGTCTGTAATGTTACTATTTAACAGTAAATTCAAACCACTGTAGAATTATTCTTATGAAAACAACATAAAAAAGCTATCCTTGTGTTAAGGGTCAGCTGTTGTGTGCTCATAATCAAATCGTGCGTGCTTTTGTTGCAAAAACCACTGACTCTAATGTTGAATTAACCGGTTTGTCAGTGCTGTTGTCTTTCTAAGTCCCGCCTCTGCTTGTTTTTGACTGGTTGCTTAAATTCAACATAGACAAGCTGGATCGGAGGCCAGAAAAGCAACTTAATGCAATTTATATTTTTACAAAGCTTATCAAGTCTATAACAGCAGTGCACATTTCAAAAACATGTAGGAAACTCGACTACACATCAACCACCTGCAAACAGCAACTTTCCTCTTTATTTGGAAAGTGGGAATCTTTCTAAAATGAAGACAAAATAGGCCCCAAAATGAATAAAAACAGAAATATAAAAGCATCAGTCTTACTGTGTAATGTGTTTATCTCTGCTTGGGCAGTCATTTCAACAGTAGAGTGCATGCTCCAATTTGTTGTGTACGATAACACTGGATTCACAGGGTTATTCGCTGGGATGTGGGAACATGGAAGCACATCGTTAAAGAGAAGTTTGACTCAAACTGTTTGTTTTTTTTTAATGTGCCAGTATGTTGCTTTCTTCTTTCTGGTAAAATATGTAAAAACCAGATTGGTTAATTGATGATTTAGCTCACAGGTTAGCAGCAGGCTGTTTTACCCTAAAACAACTGGGAAACTCCCTGTAATGTGAACTCCTGTCTCTCCCTCTGCTCCTCCGCAGTATCTGCTGAGTGACAAAGAAGTCAAAATCAAGACGGCACTCTGGATGGCAGAAAACTCCACCTACCTCAAAGAGCAGAAAGGTACTTTGAGGATGCAACATGATCTCTGTTGTGTTAGAGTTTCAGTGGTGAAGTTAATGCTCATTGTATTCACTGGTTGGTTTGTCCCAGAATCTACCTCCTACCTTTAGTTCTCTATCAGCCAAACAGAGCTAAACCTCCAGATGAACCTGAGCGTTCAGGTTGTGTCATATTTATATGCACTGTCTACAAGTTTGTATGCTCAGACTGTTTCTTTTATTTTCTTTCAGAGAAGGAAGCCAAGATAGCGAAGGAGAAGGCGCTCGGGATCTACAAAGAGAGAAAGGTAACAGCAGACGGTCTGAAAAACTGTGAGATAAGGGCGGGCATTTTTGTTTGAGCTCGCCAGGATGACAGAAAGTTTGTCTGAGGCGCTAAATGGTCAGACAGCATTTTTTTTTTTTTTTTTTTTTTTTTTTTTTTTTTTTTGTGGTCGGGCAGGGTGAGAGTTGATCAGTCAGACAGAAAACGGCCAAATGGGCCGTAACACAATTTGTCAGCCGTAAAAGCACCGGTCACATCTGATGCCGCATGATCTGTTCATATCTCCCAGTTGTCCAACCAGCAGCTGCCTCAACTTTGACCGCTTATCTACTTGAAATCTGCACCCTACACAATCCTGACAGAAAGCCGCTCATTCTTCTGCTTCAGCTATCGGTCTGTGCGCTAGACTCATTGTGCCTGAAATGTCTCAGATTGTTCTTTTGACAAAACGTTTCAGACCCGAAAGAAGAAAAAACACCTGAAAAGTATTACAGATATTAGTTTGCCTGAGTCGTTTTTGCAGAAGGATCTGTTTAAATAACAGCATTAAAGCACCAATATTCCCCGTCACACATATTCACAGGTCACTTTATTAGGTATACCTGTTCAGCTGACAGTACAAATATCTAATAAGCCAGTCATATGGAAGCAACTCAGTGCATTTTGGCATGTAGGGAAGGTGAAGAGGACCTGCTGGAGTTCAAACTTCAGGATCACAATTAGGAGCAAAAGCGATTAAAAGCAGCATAATTGTTGATGCCACACAGACTGCTCAGAGTATTTCAGAAGCCCATGTTGTCTGGGATTTTCCCATGCAGCAGAATTCACAGGCAATGGTTGAAAAAGAGAAACTATCCTGTGAGCAGCAGTTTTCTTGCTGATGCCAGAGGTCAGAGGAGACTGGCCAGACTGCATTGAGCTGACAGAAACAAAGGTATGCAGAAGAGCAGATGGGCAGCAGCAGCAGAAGAGCACACAGTGTGCCACGCCTGTCAGCTAAGAACAGGAAACTGAGTCTACAGCTGGCACGGAACCAAAAATGAGCAACAGGAAAATGTTTCCTGCTCAGAGTTAAACAACATGAAAGCACGGATCTATCCTGCCTTGTATTAACAGTTCATGCTGCTGGTGGTGCAGGGGTTTGTTGAGTTGTTCCGAAGGAAACTAAATTGGCTCCTTTCAAAATAAGGTAAATACAGATTATTTTGAACTGTGAAACAAACAAACAAACAAACAAACTCTAGTAAAGTTGAGGAATAAAAGTAGTAAAGTTGTGTGGCTGGAAATGAGCAAAGTGGTCTCCTATAAAGTTTTAGTAATGCGAGTCCCTCATACCTCAGGAGAACTCCTGCAGGCTTGTAATAAGTGCCTCAAACTCTCAAGCCTAAATGCCCAACCACACGCAACGCTGAAATGATCAGATGAGATAAAGATGCATGTAAACAGTTTTGTGTGACATCAAATCTCAAATGTAAACAGTGAGATATTAATTTGTATTTTTAAGTTCTGCTAAAAAGATAGAAATCAGAAAACAGGATGGACCCCTGCAAACTTACCCCATGTGTAGTTATTCTTCAGCAACATTATTTCAGCCTCGGCACATTTGATTTGACTTTTGAAGCACCTTTTGACCCTCAACCATATACATATAATATGTCAGTATCTCAGTACAGTCGTTAAACCTGCCCATCAGGTTTAATGATTCTGTGCAGGCAGATAATCATTCAGGCAGTTATTTATTCAAAAGAATATCGCTGGAGCTGCAGTTTGTCTGTGAATTATTTTCTGTAGGTTTTACTTGTAAGAGGAACAGTGAATAAAAATACATTAAAATGCAAAAATTGAGGAAGGGGGGATATGTTAGTGCCCGAGGTAATGTAATTAAGTATCACTAGAGTCTGACCAATACTCCAAAAGCCAATTTTTCAGTGCTTAAACCAGTCAAAAGCATCACATTCTGAGCAGTGAAGAGCTTGAACCTGTCAGTCTTTAGCGATAAATGACTGAAGTAGAGTCGATGCATTAAAAACTGCAAAGTGAGATGGACAGTGAGCGGTACTGTGAGCCAGACTGAGACTAAACACAGACAGACGGGCAGTAAGTCCTGTGGAACTGGTTTCCTCTCATTTGCCATTACTGGTTTTGGCTCAGCACAGGCCCTTTGTTAGACCCAACATCTGCTCACTGGTTTTAACTAGCTGGATTAACTGCAGTGGAACGGATCTAATGAGACACACAGCCTCCCGACAGCTCTTATCCAACCAGCAGCAAACTGTCACATCACTGACAAATAAGTGGCTGAATAAACAACAGGAAGAACATCGTGTTGATGCACAAAGGATTTGAGCATCCTTTGTTTCTCATTTGGTAACCGTTAATATTCTGAGTTGATTAGCTGCTGAATGGGGAAGCGAGGCTTTGGGTTTAACTGATCACATCAAGTGCGTAAAGAAACTTGTTTAAAAGTGTGTTTTTAAAGGTTTTAAATAAAGGAAATCTCTAATCTATGTCATAATTTAGAGAGCAGGTCAAGGTTAATGCAGAATAACTGAAGCTGGGTGATAACCTCAATCTGGTGTCTTAACTGAGGTAAACTGCATTTTTACAGAAACATGTTGGGTTTTATATTTGCCTGAAAAGCTGTTCTTTATTCTTACTTTTAGAGGGCAAATCCTCTATGGGACCCAAATGCTTTAATATAAAGACAAACTGTTTTCAGATAACATTTGAGCTTTGTCTGGTTCATAGAACTGATTGATTGGGACTTGTTTTGAATATATGCGGTCCTAGCCAGGGCAAAACTTTAATTTGGGCCTCCAAGAAAAGTCGTTTCTGCTGAGCGAGTAACGACTAATGAGCCCTTTAAGCAACAACCCCGTAGCTTTGAATTTTTCACCCCAGCAGTCCAGGTCTAGGGGTAACGATGTTGGTTCACTCCTGTGCACTAATTGGAAATCAAATAACAATTTGACTGGTAGCCATGACGACATTTTGTACATCCTTTATACTCTATTTACCAGCCGTAAAGGCCATTATTTTTAATGCGCGAAATATTCACACAAATATTATTTGTCCGGTGTGTAAAGGCCTTTTTAGTCAATGTTTGCATGCTAATACATTACAGTAATTCCTGCTAAACCTAAATCTGCATAAGATAAGTGTCTTAGCTTGCTTATATTAGCATGTAGCTAAGCCAAATTACAACCCACACATAGCTGGGTAATCTGGAAGCAAATACTTTGCTTTGCTGTAATGTGTTTTCCAGATGTTTTGCAGATTATAAAGTGTCCTTCTTTTTATGAGAGGCGATGTTAAGCTTTAGTTTTGTTTGAAATCCCGACAGCCAAGGGGCCCCAATAGGAAACATCCCCCGATCCGAGCTAACACGGCTGACGAGGCCATTGAAAAGATGCTGGAGCAGAAGAGGATCTCCTCCAAGATCAACTACGACGTCCTTAAGGACCTCAACATCAAGCCCTGTGCCAGCCCAGCTCGCAAGGCTGAGTCCCCAAAGAAGGAGAGGCCAGCCGCCAAGCTGGCCGGACGCAACCGAAGACCCGCCCAAACTCCGCTCAGCCTCAGCACGCCACTCAGTACTCTGGGAAAAAGGTTGGTGGAAAACCTGGTTTCTAATAGTGAGCAGGTGCAACAGTCAGAATGGGTATAACATACAATTATGTCATCATAATATGAGCAAAAAACATTAAAACAATGATTACTGAAACCTATCAGCAAACTGCCCACTTCTTAATGGACCTCTGAGATTCTGGCTTTTAAAGCAGAGTGCACATAGAAGGAACTTAAATCAAATTAATATATAGTGCCCGCTCTTTGCCTTTTAAACAGTACTGATTCTTTCTCGAGGGATTTGGCAGACTTTGAAAAACTCACTACAGGCTGCTTCTGTAGATTTACAGCTTGTCAGTGTCTTCTCTTGCTTCACCTTTTCCCAGGCTCCAGAAAGTTTAGATCTGAGCTCTGTGGACCTGTTACAAGACTCATTTTTATATGACACAAATCCATCCCACAGATTTATCATTACCAAACATTTGTTTGATGGTTCAGTATTTATTCACCTAGAATCAGAGTAAAAAAGCATTTTCATGTTTCCCCCATATGCTAGAATCACGGCAAAGATTAAAATAATTGGGTTACTGATTTAATCGCTCAGTTATGCTCCAGCTATGACTTGATTCTGCCTGAAAAAAATGATTCATGTGGTGCCCACAGACCACACTGATTCCTGGCAGTAAACAGCCATTTACAGGCTCTGACGACTGTGTGTGCCAACCACAGAGGCCCCTCTGAAAGCTGGCTCAGCTGTGATGCTTCTCTGCTACATGTGCTGCAGTGTGCATGTGTAAACACTGGAGCTGGAACCATCATGGTGGACGCACTATACAACTGCACCATGACACCGGCATCTTTCTTTACATTATGTTCTTTAAAAAAATGATATTGATACATATCAGTGATACGTTTCATGCTCATCGTACATTTCCCAGAACTCTCAATGATTTACATAAGAGTCCTACCTTTTTTGAGTGTGTGCGTGTCTGTTATCTTGTAAGCATATTAAGCAGCTAAAAAAATCTCTTAACGAGAACAGCTGTTGTGCCAGCCATTATGTCATCTGTGGGAGGCTCTCTTCCAAAAACATTGGATAGTGGATTAATTGTAATTTAACCTACTCGCGTTAATGCTCTCACCTGTCAGAATCATGTAGCCGTGCTAACGGCTAAAGAACATGGATCCATATTTACTTTTGTTTGGATCTGCTCAGCCTCCTCTCTCACTCCCTCACACCATTAAATAATCTGGAATGCAAACAGCAGATGCTCGATCGAATCAAGGCGAGATGGATGGAGAGTGTTTGCTCAGGTCTGATCAGCACCAGCCGCTCGTCGTCTGCCACCGAGGTCAGACTCAGCTTTTTGTTTTCCTGGAACAAGGAGGAGAAACTGCCTCATCCCGACTCCGCTTGCCCCAAAATAATCACCTGCGACAGGAGGACAGATGTTCAGTCTTCTGTTATCCTTTTTTTTTTTTTTTTTTCCCCTCGACTCCTGTGGGATTTACCGTATTTCTTTTTTTTCTTTTTTTTTACTTCAGCGATGCACCTTGTCTGCCAGGATTTGTCCCTTAGCGGTTGCTCACCACCCCCCACTCCTTTCGTGACATGCACTCACGGGACTGATCCACACTGATCCTTTCAGACGAATGTAATGGGTTTTCTGCAACAGGGAGAAAAGCTGAGGGGCTTTTTTTCCCCACTTTGTTTGGTAGTGGGGGAAATTGGTTTCCTATGGCTCTGTTTTTAAAACTCTTTCAGTTAATGTTGGTTTTAGGTGCCATCTTGAAGCTTTATAGCTCTCCTATAGAGGCAGCTGTTGGGTGATTAAGGGGATGTAAAACACCCCCACCCCACCCCACCCCCCACCCCCCCACAAGTCACCCCCTCCCAGGTTCTGTGGTTAGGTCAGCTCAAGTCATCTGGTAGCAGTTTGCTAGGCGTTGGTAAAGCCTGTCCTGGGCTCTGCGATAATGCGCTGCATTTGGTCTCAGACCCACAGAGGAGTTCAGATAAGTATGCCTTTTATTGCAGTCAGGAGCCTTTCAGAGCCCGTTTCTTTTTTTTAAGTCAAATAAAATATATTTCTAAAAGACTGCTTAACAAAATGGGTTTGTCACATTGCTCTCTACAGAGTGACAGGGGATGTAAACACACATGAAAACAGGGGAAGAAAAACATTACAGTCTCTTAAGATTTGAAGCCAAAGCCTGCGAGTGGAAAGCGGGTCATGGAAACATCAACAGCAGCAGCATAATCTGGAGGCATATATGGAGATGGGAGTATTTCCCTGAGTTTCTTCTGTCTTTAATACTTTATTCTTTATTTTGCGATCATGTGTTTCTGTGCAGCGTGTTTCAGTATTTACAATCGGAGGATTAACCCAGAACGCATAAATAAATACATCAATAATGGACAAAAAACTGAAGCATAGCAAATGGAAAGTAAAAAATACAAATTAAAAAATGCAAATAAGGAATAAACTACAGTGAAATCTGATGTAAAGAGACTTAAAAATGAAACTGAAGTAAAATATAAAAACATTAAAGTGCACCTAATGTGCTCATTTCTTATTCTTATTAAACTCTGCGTGTGCAGCTTTGAACGATTTGCACTTCAAAATGATGCTCATGCTTTTTTGGCTCCTCCTCCCTTTTAAACAGCTTTCCTCTAATTGGCTGCACACGCAAACAGAAGGTTTTGAAATCAGTCGGATGAATTCGGTGCTCGCAGTCAGTGCTGCTTGTCTGACATGACCACATTAGAGATATGTGCTCGTGCTGACATCATTACAAATGACCGAGTAGAGACGACTGTCTCAAACAGATCGCTCTGAAGGTTAAGATTACTCATACATGCACTGATCTAATTATGTGGAACTTTGGCCATGGTTAGGCTTCAGGTAAACAAACACATTTATCTATGCACAAGCACTTTCTAATACACACACACACACGCTCTCCACTGGATGCATTGAGGGCAACTTGAGTTACAGTATCATACCACAGGGTAATTCGGCATGTGGACCGGGGAAGTCGAGGATCGATGACCTTCTGATTAGTAAATGACCCGCTCTACTACCTGAGCCATAGATGGAGGGGAACAAAGCACAATTAGTTCATTAAAAAAGAAGAAGAAAATGAAAGAAAAACAACAATGTGAGGTTACAGTGTAATACAAAGTTGAAAAAAGGGAAAAACTCAGCATAAGGCTTCAGTTGTTGATTAAATCAATAGACAGCCACTCTCTCTGGCAGAAACAGCAACCACTCCCTCTGACAACATGATGGATGACACAAATTATGACACATTATAGCTTTTCCCATTTATAGGATGGTAATGTGATGCATTAGTGATCATTGTGGGGAAATTGCTTTTGTGCTCACAACCCTCCACGGGGAGGTCAGAGGTCAGGATGGTGAAGCTGCCAGTGATACAGTGTCTTTTGCTCGAGGACACTTCAGCCTCTTCACGCACACGTACACTCCACTGAAGTATCTCATTCATCCTAAAGACAATGCTCAAGGACAGAGTAACTCTGGAGCCTGAACAATGAAATGAAAACAGGTTTTTTGAATTGGGTCTTCAGATACAATGAACAATGAAATGATGTTTTTTTTCTATTCATTCCTGTGTATCATGTATCCTGGAGTCATGCCGGGTCAGGTAAACAGTTTACATCAAACTAAAAGCTGCATATAAAGGCTGGATTATGTTTTCATGTTTAAGAGCATATTAATAACACCTCAGAAGAAAAATAGTCCTATAATTTGTATCAGTGTAGTTTGTTGTTGTGCCTCAACACACAACTTGCTTACACCTGAAGAAAACTTTGAAAGTTCTCCTCCAGAGTGGAGTGTGAGGCAGCATATACCCAACAATGACTAATGACTCAAAGGTTGAAGGAACACTTTAAGTTGGTAGTAAATAGCATGTGTGAGAAGAAAAGCCAAGCTTGTTGCTTTGTGGACATGATACACCAAGGCAGCAATCGCTCTTTTCAAAGAATGATTGCTCAAAACTATGGTGGCCCTGAGAGGTCAAACGCAGTGCAACTTAAAAAACATCAGTAAATAGAGAAACGCTGCAAAACCACACAAAACACAGTGGAAGCTGAATAAAACACTATGGAAATAGACCCCCGGGGTGCTACTGTTTGTCACTTTGGTGTGTTAAGATGTTAGTTTAGACCTGAACTAATCCAATACCCAAAATAGCAAAATCACAGGTTTTTCAGCTTTGAATGCCTTCTAGCCAACGATAACTGTATAAGAGGTATGGATTCATGATGAACTGGTGCCTTCCACCTTTCTCAAGATTGTGACTTATGAACTTGAAATTTCAGTTGCCTAATTCCAGATTTTGAGTTATGGAACACAATTTGTTTTTCCACTGAAGGAAACAAGCTTCCATAGTTTGCTGCTAATGTTTTCACAGCACTGCTTTAGTTTCTGTGCCGGGCATGGTCTTCTTCCATCACCTGCAGGTAGCGTACTGACTGAGGATCAGAACCTCGGACTTCAAACAAACTGAACTATCCCCAACTGAATGACCTCTAGTGAAAACTGCCTTTGAATAAAATGTATGAAATGTAATATTTGCATTTCAGATTGAGCAGTCATTTTTAAGTGCGCTTGTGATGTGTCACATTATTGAGTTAATTATTCAGCCATGGTTTTTGATCCACTGCACAGCACTGCTGCTGATCATATTTGACACCCGCGCCTAGTATTTATCAATGACTGAAGTTTGCAAGCAGCAGCTATGCTTACACCAAACCAGTAACAACAGTAGGCTGTAACAGTGCTGGATCTGAGCTGCTCCAGTTGGCTAATGGCTGCAGCCAGAATGGCAAATCTCTTCCTTGGAAAGCCGACATGCTCCATGAATGAAAGCCCATCTCCAGTTTCATGTTTTGGCTTTGATCTCCTTGAAGGAGGGCTTCACCGGCACAAGCCCCGTCTTTGTGTGTTTAAGAATGGATGCCTTCTTTCTAAAGTGTCCGACCTGTTTGAATTTTTAAAAATGCATTCCCGTGCTATCAATGAATCATTGATGCGGAATCGCTGGTTTGAATCATTCATCCCACACTTTGCTTCTTTCTTTTATTTTCCTGAATGGATGCTGGCTCCGTCCATTTATGCAGAAATTGCTGAACTCTGCACTTTGTTGCCTTGAATGCACAATAATGTTTTCAACCCCCGCGGTTTTCCGGTTTTCTGTAGCTCTATCCATAAGCCATTAGCAACGAGAAAATGCCCCGAGGGCTGGCGAGTAGCAAAATGGTGATAATCTCCCATTCTCTCATAGCATGTTAGTCGTGGCAGTGGAATGAAAAAAATGGCAAAGACAAAAAAACAATCTCAGCCAGCGGCCGTTGAGCGCAGAATGGTCTCTTTCAGCTCGGCGGTCGAGGAGCAAACCGTTGCCTCGGCCCGTGAAAAGGTTGTTGTGCTGGTTATTGAAAAAGGAGAGGGGCCTGGTGTCAGGGAGACCTATGAAAGTGCAGGAGACGGCCTGCTGACAGTGCAGTCATTGTGCCCTGTTTGGAGGCCACGCTGAGGGGCTACACTGAGGCATTGTGCTACCGTGGCCTCCCCTCCCTCTCCTGGTTCCTCCTACATGTTCCTGGCTGCTCTCAGAGCTCCGCTGAAGGGTCTGCTCTCAGATTTAGGTCCTTGCTCTGTGTCGTCCTGGAGTTTTTCTCATTTCCTTCTGTCGTTATGTTATTTTCATCATTTGTGGCTTTTTGCAGGTCTGTCTAGCTGCTCTGATATCCACCGGCATGCATGAACTGCATCATAGATACTGATACTGAGCTAATATTTAGCATATTATTTGTAGTTTGGTCATAAATTCTTTCTTTTGCTATATTTTGTTTCATTTTGACAGCCTCTATTGTGTTATATTGTGTTTTATTGAACCCAAAGACCAAACTAAAGATTAAAGACTCATCTCTAGGGTCCCCAAATGAGACAAAATGTGGTGCAAATGAGCGCTGGCATCCTGCCCTGAGCACATGACACTTTCTCTGTTACCGGTGACAGGCTCACTAAAGATTCTTGTGCATTCTTTGCTTACTATTAGGAATTATAATTAAAATGCTGTTTGGGCATCCATCCATGCATCTGTAAACAGCATTTTAATGTGATTAAGGTCTTTTGAAAATTAACAATTAGACAAAACAGATCATCATGAGAGTTTGAAGAGCTCTGCTGCCTCATTGGGAACTGCGATGACTAGTGGCACTTCAGCCAGTTTAATCCAATGTGATTTATTTATTTAGCACCACTTCATACAGCAGGTCTCTTAAGGTAATTATATTCTGTAAAGAACCTCTCTGCGAGCTCATGGTGACAGTGTGAAGGAAGAACACCCTTTTAACAGGAAGTGCCCTCTCCCTGGGACCAGGCTCGGGGATGCTAATTATTTGTGACGTTAATCCAGGTCATCGGGTTTCTGCAGAGTTAGCAGTGCTCAAGTTAGAGTTTGGAGTGCTGAATAATGCCGATTGGTTAAATATGCTCGTGTCTTATGTACCCAACATGCCTACAATCAGGACGTTAATCAGTCTTAAATGTCGCTGAGATGAAGTAAAATTTGTGTATGCTGATGAAAGTATTTTATCTCTGTAAGTTTCAGTACTCTTCAGCTTGTCTCTAGCTTAAAGTTTCACTGATTCTGTCTCCCAAAAAGGACCCATTTTCTTCACCATGTTGCCGTCATCACATCTACTCTAAGAAAAGGCTTTTACTAGCTGCCTCTCACTCTCTTTCCATTTCTACCTTCCTTCTTGTTTCCCTCCTTCACCTGCTCCTTTCAGCGTCTCCTTATTGCTCTCTGGTTCTTTCCCATCCATTTCCTCTTACTTTCTTCCCCATTTCATTCTGCCTCTCCAACTTTGTCTACTTCATCCCCCTTTTTATCCATTTTTCTCTCCTCTCTCGACCTGCTTCTCCCTCGTCCTCCTGCACTCTGTTCTCTCACCTACTTTTTGAATTGTCTCGCAGTTAAAAGCCCTCAGCAGCACCTAAAGGCCTGTCGATTCACTCTACACCATCAGGTCTCCTCTAGCTTTGGGCTCTCACAACTCGCTAACGAGTTCTTTGTCTTTCTTTCAGCTCTTTTTTTGTTTTTATCCTTTCATCTCCGCTCTTCATCAGAAGTGTTTGCACTTTAAAAAATGTGTAAATTTGCCTCACTGCACTGAGACAAGCTGGATGGCGCGACATGAAAATGAGACGTGGAAGTGGGGCAATGACAGAGCGAGTCTGATGAGGCCACTTTGAGTAAACAGAAAGTTGTAGATTTGAGGCTCTGTTGACATCTTACTCGATTTATTTAGTTTATTTATTTTTAGAGGTCAAATGAACTGATGCTCCTTTTCTGTCATGCTTGTATTATTATCTGTTGGTGCTCAGTCTGACAGACTTTGTTTTCCTCTAAACTACTTATTCTAAACTTTAGAGGCCTGAAGAATTCTGGTTCAGTATTTCAAAGGACACACACCAATCAAGCATAACTTTATGACCACCTGCTTCATATTGTGTTGGTCCCCATTTTTCTGCCAAAATGGCTCTGACACATTGAGGCATGGAGTCCACTGGTCCCCTGAAGGTGTGCTGTGGTATCTGATGCCAAGATATTAACAACAGATCCTTTTAAGTCCTGTAAGTTGAGATTGGACCGTTTGTTCAGCACATCCCACAATTGCATAATTGGATTGAGATCTGGGGAATTTTGGACAGCAAATAAACACCTCAAACCTGTTGTTGTGCTCCATAAACCGTTCCTGAATCATTTTTGCTTTGTGGCCCGACGCATTATCCTGCTCAAAGAGACCACGGCCATCAGGGAATACTGTTTCCATCAAAGGTCTGCAACAATGCTTAAATAAGGTGGGACGTGTCAAAGTATCATCCACATGGATGGCGGGACTCAAGGTTTCCCAGCAGAACATTGCCCAAAGCATCACATGCCGGCTTGCCTTCCTGTAGTGCATCCTGGTCCCAGGTGTTCCCCGGGTGATTGACGTGCACACATGTGGTCATCAACATGATCTAAATTAAAAAAACATGATTCATCAGACCAGGTCACTTTCTGGCGCTTTCAGCTGTGGACAGGGGTCATCAAGGACACCCTGGCTGGTCTGGGGTTATGTAGCACCAAAATGCGATGACAACTTTCTGTCAGAACCAAGATTAAATCCTTTGGCAATTTGAGCTACAGTTGCTCATCTGTTGGATTGAACCGCACTGGCAGCCTTCACCCACCACGTGCATCAGTGAGCCTTGACCAGTCATGACCCAGTTGCTGGTTCATCACTGTGCCTTCCTTGGACCACTTTTGATCATGCTGACCACTGCAGACCGGGAACACCCACAAGAGATGCAGTTTGGGTCTGATCCAGTCGTCTAGCCATCACACCGTACTCGTGCCCATTTTTTCCTGCTTCTAACACATCAACTTTGAGGACAAAATGTTCACATGCTCCCTGACACACTAACAGGTGCCATGTTGAAGAGATAATCAGTGTTATTCGCTTTACCTGTCAGTGCTCATAATGTTATGACTGATCGGTTTATATTGTAATGTGTCGGGGGTCCATTACACCTCGGCGCATTTACACCTAACATACAGAAAAGGTGCAGCTCAAGACAGTCTTTGTTTTTCTTCCTCCCATAAAATCATCATCATTGGAAAGGTTTGACCGCAACACTTTTGACTCGCCTTCTTTAATCATCCCTCTCGCCTCTGCTGGAGTGACTTAATCTGTAGGACAGCTTATATTTTAGACCTCGAGAAGCAGAAATTTGAGCAGCTTTTTCTGGCAGAGCAGCTTTGTGAACTCAAGATATCAGAGATTTACATTAGTCTGAAGTATCCTGTGCCGGTTTTATTTTACTCAAACGATTGCCTACAAACTAATTCAGATGCTCACATGACCACCACAGACTTCTTGTCTCTGCGGTGTCGGGCCTGATTTCTCTTTTTTTTTTCTCTCTTGGCTTCTTGCCTGCTGTTATCTTGTCTTTGTCTTTGCGTCACCCCATTTCCCCCCCTTACTCCTCCCTCTTCACTCCCACCCACTTGTTTTCTCTTGCTTTGTGTTCCTACTAACTCAGCCCTTCAGGGACAGCAGGCCCCTGCTGTACTCAGTGTACTGGACAGTCTTTAGGTTTAAATGTACCATGCACTCTTTCACTTCTCCTTCTTTCTCTTCCCTCCCTCTCCCTCCTTCTGTCTCTTCGCCCTCCACCTCTTTCAGCCAGCTGCCATACAGACCCTCCCTGTTCCCTCCATCCCGACTGGAGGATGGAAAAGCAGTCTTCCAGAAATAGCCAAGATAATTGCCCTCCAGTGATATTTTTTTCCCTCTTCTGTCGCTCTTTACACTTCTTTGCTCCTTCATCTGTTCTTTCCCCATTCAAAGTTTTTTTTCCCCTCTCTTCTCTTTTTAGAGAGCTTGTCTGATTCCAAAGCTTTTTTTGGGAAAAGGAAAAGAAAGAGAAAATAAATTCCTCACTGCATTTTTTTTCCCTCACACAGAGGGCAGCCAGGACAACCATTTTGGTCTGTGTTGGTTTTCCAGAAATGTAAATCTGACCCACAGACTTAGCCAGTGCTTGAGAAAAACTAGAAATCTCAGCAGGTTTCTGGCCAGATGTTGCCGCTGCCACCGCTTCTGCAAAGCTATGCGAGAGGGACAGAAACGGGAAGGAAATGCTTTCCAATTTTGGTTTTGAGACTTGTTGGAGCAGGTGTCGTGAGAAAATCTAGAGTACATTTAAAGAACTGAACAGAAACAGGAAACGCTGACAAAGGAGGAGCAGCTCCAGTTAAATCTTCTCCCGCAGAGAAGAGGAAAAGAGCGGGGTGAACTTTACCATTTGTAAAGTTTCCATAGTTTCCTGCAGAGCACACTCGATCGAAGAGGATGTTTTCCTACTTAAGTGACCAGCTGCGTTAGGGGAGGGTGTATAATTTGTCTGTGGTTTGCAGCACCTCCCTGGAAGCATTTGATCTCCCTGCTCTCCCCCCTGCAAACTGTAACCAATTACTATTGGGTGCTGGTGGAGGTTTGCAGACCCCCGTCCACCCAACATCCCCCACTACTACCACATGTACACACAGGGACTCTCTGGCAGCCATGTCATGTGGGTGGCACACACTGCTGATGAGATTAAAAGGTTGTTTACGCAAAATTTGAGGCTTTTCCGAAATTAAGGGCATCCATCAGTTGGTAGATTTATAGTCTTGTTCTTTCAGAGCCTTTTAAGTTTTCCACATTTGGTGTGCTTCAGACTCATCTTTGAATCGATTTGACTTTTTCCTCATTGATCTGCACACATTACTTTTCAGTGACAAAGAAAAAGCATGTTGTTGACTTCAAGAATAGGGGAATATACCGTTGGGCGAAGCAGTAGACCCTGTTTAAATAATTAAACTCAGGGCATCTTTGTTATATCAGTGGTCCTTGAGCTACTTCTGCTTCTTGATTAGAGTGCACCTGTTCTCTAATTAAATTCAGTGGATGTAATTAGGAAAGGCACATACCTGCCTCCATGAGGTCTCACAGCTATATGTCAGTGAAAAGCCCATGAAGAGGAGAGCTATAAGACATGACTGCATCAAGGTGAGATCTGGGGATAAAAGAACATCTCCACAGTGTTGAAAGTCTCTAACAGCAGCCAGCATAATCTTAAAACGGAGCAACCAACAGTTTTTCTAGATCTGGTTTCCACTAGTAACCATAAACCCAATGATCACTGTAAATTAGATCCAGTGTTGCTTTCTGGAGTTGAGACCTTTAAAGAAGGACAGCCATGGTTGGAGCACTCCACCAATCACACAGTTATGAAAGAGTGGTGAAGAACAGGGTTTTCCCTGTTTAAAAGGCGTATGGCTGCTTGCTGAGAGTTAACCAAAAGGCATCCAAAAGGCTTTCTGACCACAGGATGCAAGAATTTTTTGGTCTGAGGAGACAAAAATCGAACTGTCTGCCCGCTATTTCCAAAAGCGTGTACAGAGGAAACTAGGCACTGAGAATCGCCTCATTAATACCATCCCTGCAGTCAAACACGGTGGTGGTAGAATCATGCTGTGCAGATGTTATTCTGACTGTAACATGAAGACTAGTCAGCATAGAGGGACAGGTGGATGAAGAAAATATAGAGCAGTTCTAGGTGAAAACCTGAAGCACACAACTAAACAAGAGAGTGGTTTCAGGACCTGAAGGCTTTCTAGCACCTTTAAAGAGACCTGCACCAATGTTTCCTCATCTAACCAGTGGAGTTTAAATTATTCTGAAGACTGAGGGAGCTGTCAGAAGACAAGTGTGTCGGACTTTGAGGTCATTCCCAAGAAAACATGCTGCTGGTGCTTCTGTTGACAGTGCGTTGTAGACCTGATTTCTTACTCTTTTTTTTTTTTTCTTTTAGTTACAAAAATCTAGTTCAATTTGAATCTAAAACAGAAGGGGAGGGATTATATGAACAAAGACAACCAGCTATCCTTTTAAGATACAGATATTGATGCCCGGTTTTGTATTGTTACATAAAATTACTGTTGAGGCTGCTAGTAGTTAGCAACCCCTATCTAATTATAATCAAACTATAGCTTAAAACGCTTATGTCTTGGCTTTAAACAGTTTTGTTTCGTGCAGCCTAAGAGGCAGATACTCAGTAACTGATGGAGACCAAAAGTTGAGCTTAAAGAAAAATAATATTGGATTTGAATTTTACAGGTCTGCACACAGATAACTCCAAAATAAGGACCATGTTGCTTCCCATCTGGCGCATGTGAAATAAGCAGATTTCACCACTTTTCAACCATTCTGTTCTGTAGTTCTCTGTAGTTCTCTCTTTCCAGCGATGAAAAAAACTACTATATTTATTGCTAATAGGCTAATAGAAATACCAAGTAATAGAACGATCAGGGATTACACATATAAATATCAATATGATGCAAATGTGTTATGTTCAGTCAGAAGAAAAAACAGCAGAACGGTTTATTTGTGAAGCTTAAAAGTTAAAAGATGAGCTGTATATTTTTTAGTTGATTGTGCACTAATTGCTTTAGCTCAGCTTCTAAGAAAATGTCACTCCAGCCAAATGGGACGTTCATATCTGTGCAGTTGTCGTGCATAATGTTATGGCTCGATGAGATAAAAGTGTAGACTGATCATGAGCCCTCTATTACTCATTGTAGTTTGCCTCATAATCAGGCTGGTGATGCCATGACTATTCCACACATGAAAGTACATCCCAGGGGCTAACAGGCCTGTGGAAAGGGTTTACTGCTGGCTGCATGATAAATTAAGCTCATTCCACATACATTTACGCTGAGGTCTTTAGCTTCCACACTCATGCAGAGAGATGTTAAGATATTTAATCCCTTGCACCCCCCCACCCTGCTCAGACGAACCCATTTCTCAATGAAGCACGAAGAAATGAGAGCATCCCTTTGATTTTGGACATCCGGCTCTACTCACAGCGGCGACAGCAGCTTTCCCTGCACAGCCTCTTCCATCCAAACAGCTTTCAACGGCCAAACCTTTGTTCTCCAGCGCGGCTCGCACTGTAACTAATGGGACAGCCAGGGCTGGAATTTTGAGGGGAACTCTAAAACTGGGCCATTTGGAAAACATCCCAGTTTTTATCCACAGCTTAGCCACAGAATAAAGAAAAAACAGCCCAGCCAGCAACCGAAAATGTTGACACTATAAGAGTTGATGCTATTGTGGTAGTTCATGGCCTCACGGGGCCACAGCACAGCTTAGCAACTGAAGCCTTCTCCCCCTCGGCGCAGGGCGAAGGGACACTTTAACACTGAAGTACTTTTTCTTTTGTCCCTCTTTATCTTCACTTGCAAGTTGGTCCTCGCTCTCTTAAAACCCAATGTGATATATTATTTTCCGTTTAATATTTTATTCCTTTTACTTGCTAAGTTTTATTGACACCTTCCCCTCCAGCTATTGCCAGTTGTCAGCCAGTGGCTAAACGGCCTCCCTCAATCGCCTTTTCAGTTCAAGCTTAGTCTCATTGGCGGTAAGCTGATTAGAAACGAGCCGCTAAGCCCGGCAGAGAGTGATAGCCTAACAGAGTCGCTGCAGAGTGGATGAGCGAGGGAGGGGAGGAGGGTGAGACAAGAGGGAGAAAGCTAGTCAAGGGATAGAAAGTGAGACAGACAGAGGAGGGCGAGATTAATATATGGAACATAGGGGTTTGTGCCGTGCTGTATTTTGAATGTCTGTATGAAACTACAGAATACATTTGTCAAAAAGAGAGAAAGGGTGAAGGAGAAGCAGTTAGTTTGACCTTGTATAGAAGAGCTAGCATTGATCTGAGCATTTGAGCATCTCTGAACACGAAACATGTGAAGTCTTTACCCTTTAGAACAACTCAATTCTTCATAGCATTGAGTTACGTTAGAGAATTACGGTGCAATGGTATCTAACTGATGCTCAGTTGGTAAGTGTGACAAAAAATATCACACACACACACACCATTGACCAACAGCAGCCTCAACTGTTGATACAAGGCAGGATGGATTCATGCTTTCATGTTGTTTACACTCGTCTGACCGGGAAACGTTTTCCTGTTACCCAGCTTTGGTCCCGTGCTAATTATAGACTCAGTTTCCAGTTTCCTGTTTTTAGCTACAGGAGTGGTCACTGCAAGGGTGTACCTAATGAAGTGTCCTGTGAGGATATATGATCCCAGTGAAGCAGCAGAAGTTGATAAATGGATAAATAGACTGACGGACTCAAAAAATAATACGATTTTCACACCTGAAAAGTGAAAGTGGATGTACTGATTACCAGAGCCGTTCTAGACGTTTAAGTGAAGTGGTGTCAGAGGCAAAGCAGCAGTTAAGACCTTGACCGATTAAGGTTGAAGTAGGTAGAAAGAAACGAGCAGTGTTGCCGGTTTGCAGTTTACAAAGACAAACAGAAGAGCTGTGACCTCTTATTTGAAAAGAGCACAGAGAGATGAAACTGACCTTTTCAAGAGCTTGCAAGAAAAATACAAATTGAAATACCCCCAAACTGCTTGTTGATGATGTAGCTTGACCTCCTCCTTCTTAGTTTACATCATGATGTAGTAATGTGTTATGCTTCTGCTTAATGACAATGCATTTAGGTGCTTTAAAGAAGCATTAAAGCAAAGCCTAGAACAAAATGGAGCATGGAGTGAGTCAGTTAAGTGTCCGTTTGGTGCATCCTGGTGCACTTTCCATATGAATTTATTGTGTTTTTAGTGTTAATGAATGTTAACTTAGCACTCTTCACTTCTATTGGTGTAGATTTGGAGAAACAATCGGTCACATAATGGAGAATATATCATATTGCAGAAGATGCAAGCTTCTCTGCAGCTTTAAGAAAAAAAAATATCATAAATTATGTTAGATGTTTTCAGTCTAAAGCTGGAAAGGGAACTGGACTGGATGGGCATGCATATTGATCTGTAGACATCTGTCCCTTAAATGACAATGTGAAAACAGTGCACTGGTGCTTCAGAGGCAGGAAACTATCTTAATCTGCAGCTTGTCGAGCATTACAGTGAGTTTCAGCTCATTATTTCGTTGTTCGGCAGCAACGAGCAGCTGTTTTCAGTTGAAAACCTCTTTAAAAAAAAAAAAAAAAAAAAAAGCCTCGTGGCTAAAGCAAGCTCAGCAAGATGCAGCAGACACATGCAGGTAGAGGCAAGCTGGTGAGCACAGTGGAGCTCTAGCAGGCCCATATTTCCCTTTGCAGGTTGGTAGCACAGCTAACAGAAGCATGAATACCTGATAGAAAAAAGTATCCATGTGTAATATTGCTACTCTGTGAGCGGTTAATGTGTGGAAAAACTGCTTATGTTCAGATGATAACATCACACCAGCTTCACGGGTCATACAGCAGTGGTCTGGTGTGACTATGTTGATGGTGGCATGTTTTAGGTCCGTGGGTTTGAAGATGCTTTAAAGAGGAGAAGAGCTGAGTAGGAAGCATGAGATGAGGCGGTTATTTCTTGCTCTTTATATTGTTGCAGTGGGATAATTTAGGGGTTAAAGGGACAAGCTGCAGCGGTATAACAATAATTATGTGAAACTAGATTTACCTGTTTTTATTATGATGAGTTATTAGGAAGAAAAAAGAGGTGGTGAGGAGGCAGGGAGGATTTACAGACTCACTTGAAGAGCAGATTAGAACAAATACAGGAGGAGGAGGAGGAGATGTGATTCAGCACAAGAAGAGGATGTTCAGTACACAAGGTTCCTTTTGAAGAAATGAGCTTCTCGCCTACAGTGGAAGATTTTTGCTTTTTTCCAGAGACAGATGGCACACTGAAAACTCGTCTCGCTGTAATCGAGTCAATTTGTTTTTGAGAAAATGAACTTGCACTTTTTTTTTCCTGGGTTCCACTGTTAGCCTTGTAATTATTACAAAAATATTTATAGTTTGTTTAAATGAACAATTCATTCCCTTATTAGGCACCCTGTGGAGTTTTAAACAGCTTGCAGCTTGTGGATAAATCAGGACAAAGCCCAGAATGTGTCATGTGAAGTCTCTGAACATATGTTACAAAGTCACCCTACAAACAGGCTATAGGCATATCCTATTAAAATGACAGTTATTGTAATCATTTATTGGAATGGATGGAGATGACAGTGCCATACAGGAATTGTCCTGTATGGCATTAGCATCTCCATCCATGCCATCCATGCATGCATCCACTCCTGAACTCTACATAAAGCTGGAGGCATCAGTTAGCTTTTTGCAGCATTGTTCTTTAAAGGTGTCCTACATTACTTGTTACTTAAAAAACTGCAGAAGATCACTTACTTCCTATAGAAATGTTTAAATATTTTTTCACATAATTACCTGTAAACATTAGAAAACACAGGTACAAGTCTGACTGCTCATCTCTGCTTCTGTTTCCTGTTGAAAAATCAATCCTGGCTGCTTGACTGGGGTCAGCATGCGCTCTACTCTCATTTTATTCTGAGCCTGTGCTTGTTGTTGCTTGAGGGTTAGGATGTTGTGTTTGTACAGTAGTGCACACGATGCCACTGTCTTCCGAGAGGCAAAGCTCGGCTTAGATTGCTTCATGCAACAGGACAAAGATCCCAAGCACATCAACAAATGTACAACAGAATGGCTGAAAAGAAAAAGAATCAAGGTGCTGCAGTGTCCAGACCTCAACCTGAATGAAATGGGGCCTTAAGAGAGCTGTGCATGAACAAATATCCAGAAACCTCCATAAGCTGAAGCAGTGATGTGGCAGACTAATAAAGTTCTAAAGAAAACAATTATTTAAGTTACTGCAGGTAAAGGGGGATTCTACACACTGTTCAATCATCTACTTAGTTTTTCACAGAGTTCAGAGATCTGTGGAAACTTTTTCACATGACTATTGGTATTGTATGTGAGAACAGTGGATAGTTAATTCATCTTGTTTTGTCTTGTTATTGTGACTGTGATCACACATGTTGTCAAGAGATTTATTCTAAAAGACACTTCTTCAGCTGAGAGTCTGATAGTAGAAACACACACACTGCAGTTTTTTGCTTGCAAGCAAGGGCAGCCACAGAGCACTCGCACGAGAGTGAGGGCTCAGGGACTCGCGCTCTGCCACTGCCCTGGTCTTTATTTATACAAAGGTAATACAATAGTGAATACCTCTGTTCGTAGACAGAGGAATGTTAGTGCGTATGTATGTACGTATGCAGGTGTGTGTGTGTGTGTGTGTGTGTGTGATTCTGAAGGACGCGGCCCCTCTTCTTGTTAGGGAGCAAAGATAAAAGTGTCCAGCTCTCCTCTTCCTAGTAGGGAGTGAAACTACTTGTTCAGCTCTTATTATCGCTGTGGGAAGAAATTTATAAAACAGAACAAGTCTTGTAGTGAACAACAGTCTAAGTCATCAAAAGGTCAACATGCAGTATTCTATCATATGTAGACTTACATCATTAAAAACTTATACTGACTACTAAGTACAATTTTCCATTGACACATGCCATTCTGATTCTCTGGTCACCCGTCCGGGCCAAGAACTCTGGAAATCAGCCAGTTGCAGGCTCTAAAGTGGATACAAATGTATCCAAGTCACTGAAATTTTTGCTACATTCATATGTTGATCATCATGTCAGTTGAACCAATAAAATAAAACGCAGCATTTCAAGTGCAATTCAACCAAAACTTGTGATCAAGCATTATTACGCAGATATTTACAGATTAGCAAGCAGTGAGTTTGAGTACTTTATGAATCTAGTTTCAGCAGTGACAGGTGCTTCATAATCAAAATGTTATAAGTGCCAAACTGTGGCGACTTTGTCCTTTAAATATCTTTGTAATTTTCAGCTTAATGTGAACTCATTTTAAGGAAATTTTAAGAGCTACTCTCAGGAAATTAGCTGAAAACTGTGAGTGTTATAATTCAAATTTTACCAGATATTCCTACACTACTGCAAAGTGTTTTAATGGAGTCCTCGATTGATCTTTGGACAGTGGCTAGTGTAAAAAAGGACAGGAAATGCTGAGAGGAGCATCAGTGGCTGCAGTTATAAGCTGTGTATTGTGTTTTGGGGATATGGATGGTCGTTCATGAGAGCGTTGCATATGGCCTCGCTGTGATCCTCGGGGGGCAGAGTGAGTTATAAGTGCACGCTGTCTGTCATGGTAAAGCCTGACTAGGTGTCAGGAGCCACTCCCCGCTGCTGTAAAGAGTTGCCATGGCAAAGGAGAGCCGAAAAGTCTGTCGCCGCACGCAGCCACCAACTCTTATTGATGGCCGTTTGACCTCTGACCCCTACAAGCGAGTGCAGTGAGCTCAGATTAATAGCTGCTGTCACACAGAAACCTCATACCTCCAAAATGTAAATAGCTCCTCTGGGAACACATGTGATTAAAATTTATACGCTGTCATCACCAAAGTATTTTTCCTGTTTTTGAGGTGTCAGGAAAGTTTAACAGCAATTTTTTCTTTTATTACATTTATTCATCATTTAGCTTTTCTCCCCACATTTACTCATTCTGGCATAAAGAACATTTTCCAGAGAATTAAACTGCCAAACCTAAAAAAACAAAAACCATGATACAGTATTGACTTTAATTTCATTATACATTTACAATGACAATAAAGGGCTATTCTATTCTATTCTATTCTATTCTTTTTTTCTTTTTTTTTTAATTAGACATTTAAACAGTGTCATCCTCGCTGCCGTTGTGATTTTATAGCTTAGTTAGGTAATCAATAAGCTAAGAGAGAAAAGTAGTGAAGGTTATCATTAGCTGTGACCCTGAAATAGCAGCATGGTTTCCAAGTACTTCACACATTCTGGTTAATAAACTGCAATTGAACATCACACAATTGCAGCATTGATTAGTCCAATCAAAACTCTGCCACCGGTAGAATTTAGAATATCTTGTGCTCCACACTAGGCAGCACACAGATTTGCACACTGCCTGAAGTGCCACATAATGTAACCCAATAAAGCTCAAAGTTGAAAATTAAATCATGAAGTTAGCTGATGTTTGATATTGACGTACTTAATTGATGTGTAATTTAGCGGAAATATTTACAAAGCGTGGCAAAATCCTGAAACGTTCTCGTCTGCTGGAAAATTGCATCTACCAAGATTTCTTCTCTTTTTCACCTCCTCTGACAGTCAGTCTTTCATTATTTAAAATTTTACAAACTAATTATTCACATAAACAGAAAGCAAGCACCAAATTTAAAATTTAAACATTTAAAATGATGGAACTTTGCTTGAAAGTGGCTTCAAGCCCATGTTACTAATCATTTTGTCTTGACCTCTACTTAAGTCCTTTTTTTAACCTATAGCTAAAGCTGCCTGTTCAGTATAAAGTATAACATTTTATCTGTAATGTAGTTCAGCAACTTGACAAGAACTTCAGTTGCAATCCAACATTTTTGTCTTTACAGTCACTGCTATGAAAAGTCTCAGGTGCCCTGCGATCAAGGTAAAGAGATAACCTGAGCGATAGCAAATAAGAGAAGGCCAACTGCTATTGGAGGAAATCATTTACACCTTTGTCATGTTAACAAAAGGTTATTCCTAAGAAACAGGACTGAAGCGCTTGACTTTAGTGGAAGGACCAAACAAGATGATCTAAACACACCTGCGATCATGTCTGAGAGCACCAGGTGGAACCCAAACTGAAAATCCATGAATAAAAGACCGCAGGCGTGCAAAGTAGAGAAAACGAAGGTCTGAAATAGAAAAGGAAGCAAAGTCTTGAGCATGTCCTTGAATACTGAGATGATATGATTTCCTGCTGACGGTGGGAAGCTGGTTCCACAGGGAGGGATTATAACTTTTAAATGCTCACTTCCTTCAGATAAAGTTGAGGCATTTCTGCATACTAATTCAGAAAAGTTTTTCCGAACGAAATGTCAGTAAATCCCCCGTCTGTGCAGGATGCAGCAGTCGATTCCATGGACAACTTTGCTGTTTTCTTTCAATTATTTGAATTATGAGAAAAGGTTAAACACAGACTAACTGGTGGAGAAAGGACTCAAACACTTTATTTGAACTTCATTAATGAAATTAAATATTTATGAATGGGTGAAATATTTATTGTCTATGATATTGGGAGGAGGAGGTGATTTCAGACAAGGCCTAACATTTGCTTATTAGTTAACGAACATGGACACATCGCTGTCAAAAGACAAAGACTAAAATAAGTATCTCGTAAAAATGACCACAGGACTGGTTATGTGGATGCGGCTGCTCTGAAAACAGCAGCTTGTTTGACTTTAGCTTTCCCAAAGGGTCACTTTGTTTCCATGCCTCCCAAAAAGGTGTTTACCACTCTTTCTTTTTAGCAGCTTCACTTAACAGATGCCTGTGGGAAGAGCCACGCTACTGTTACCACTGTTGCTATGCCATCCCACCACCGAGAACCAGTTTGATTGGGGGAAGTGATAATTGATGATCCCCTCACCTTCTTGTTGGACACGAGTGATGCTGGAGATTAAGGAGTATGAACTGAGTTGAAGATTTTATCTGTTTGGTTGTGGTCTTGCTGTGAGATTTATGATTTGCGCTCAGAGGTCCGACACTAGGACCAGTCTGTGAATTACCCTGAAAGACAATGCAGTGTACAGTCTGACCATGTCGAGCTCTGGGTAGTGACTGAAAGAATGAGTCTGCAGATACAAGTGATTGAAGTTAATTTACTCTGCATGGGTGGATAGATTAAAGACAGGATGAGGAGCACAGATTAGAATCACAGAGCTATCTTAAGTTCTTTGGGCATTTCTTCAGATACCCCAGGAGAACCTGAGGTAGAGCCCAGAACAGCTTACATTGAGACCACTGCTTCCTGACTTAGTATTAGTAGAAGAAAAATGGTAAGATTGCCCTACATGGTTGGTGGTATTTGTGTGTTCAACATTAAGTGCCCCCTCAACTCGGATTTTCTACTGTTAAAGTAGCAGCATGCTACCAACCCCAAATTGACGGCAGTAAACATAAACAGTAGTGAAACTGTAAATCTCAATCTGTGTATTTGTGACTTTCTTGTTACATGCAGTGTTGACCAGGCTCTATCCATGAATGAACCGTGTTCTTAAGCACAAAAACCAAGTAATTTGCCGTATTGACCCCTTGCAAATATGAGAGTAGCTAGTGATACATTGGCTCTATCTCGAGAATCAAAATAATCCAACACAACTGCATCATCAGCCGGACAAAGCAGGCACCACTGTGTCCTCCAAATTACCATATTTGAATATTAAATTTGTATATCTAACAGTCAGAATCCCGATGATGTCACTGAAACCTGGGAAGCTGTCATAATCCCATTTGTGAAGCTTGTACCTTTACAGTTTTTCTATCGATCAGCTGACCTATTGATAGACTTAATCGTTTCAGATCGTGTACTTTCTGGGCGTGCGGGGAATTGATGAAACTGACACGTATAAATGATGGGCCCAACAAGACATTTTTGCCCCGGGGATACGTCAGGCAGTTAAGCTGGCCAAAGGTGGGTCGATGGGGTCAAGGCTAGTCAAGCTGTTCTCCACAGATCTGTGAAGGCCAATTCTTTATAGAGGCGACCACAAACACCTGGCATAAATGTGGAAGAACACCACATATTTAATATTGGAAAAATACCTACATCAGTTTTCATTAAGAATATTTTATGTCGGTTTTGAATCCTTTGGTTTCTTTCTCGGGCGTTCTTATTAGTTTCATTCTTCATTTATGAGTTTAGTTAGTTTCATCCCATCAAGGTTCCTCTGTTTGTTGAGTTTACTTTCAAAGACATTCATTGCATTATTTCTGTGGTATAAAGAGTTGTGCTGTGCTGTAGTTCAAAGAAGAGAACAGAAAAGTGTTTAGACAACTTTTCCCTAATTACGTCCTGTGAAGTTGGATGCATCAAAGCCTGCAATTAGTTCGGCTACCTTTCACTTGTTTGTGTTTTCTTTCACTATACTTTCTTTCTTCTAGCAGACCGTAGTTGACTCCAGAGCTGACGTAATGACACATTGTGCAGAAGAGTTGGGTATAATCTATTTTCTATGCAGAGGTTTTTCTGGCCTGGAGATTTGACTTTATTTTATTTGCACTGTAATCTTTTAGATCTGAGTGAGAACTCTTCTGTTGGAGGTGAAAGAGCATTTTCACTGCTCGAGCTGCACCGTCACACAGGAGAGTCGGCAGTCACGTAAGAAATGACTGTGAGGAGAGAAATGTAATTTAAGCATCATGTCAAATCGTGTAATTTAAGTACCAAAGTGTGCATGGGATAAAAATCATCTAGAGTTTATTTTAGAAAACGAGCGTGACTTTGTCGCCACAAGGTCTGGCTTTGAGTGTGTTGCTGCTGTTAACTCTTTGATCTTTCAGACTTATGACTGATCTGTTTGTGTAGATGGGGGTTAATAGCTTGTGATCCTCCCCATTTGTGTGATTAGTGGCGTGGAAGACTGTGATCCTCCCTCTGGTCACACCACCAGCCATTGAACAAGCACGCACTCAGTGTCCCTGCTTCATAACACACCGTGACACCTCATGGTACACTCCAAGTTCACTTTGTTAACAAAAGTAGTAATATTTTAATATTCTAACTCATAGTTTTAGTCTAAAGTCTAATTAATGACCTGCATTCGTATGCAGTTTGTATGGTTGGTGAAGTGCCATCGTCTGCTGTTTCTTATGCTAAGAAGCAACTTGATGAAGCTGTCAAAATTTGTTAGCAAGTTGGATCCATTTACTGTGATGATGTGATTTGTGCTTATAAAATACCCAAATTTCACTTCTCAGCACTGGAGGCCCATCTTCTTATATTTATGCTCAAATCATTCATAGGTCAGTGCAAAGTGGCCTAACAAACAAAAACCATTTCTCTGAAAATGGTCAGGTTTAAGTACTGACTGAAAATGAGTGTAAAAGCCTGGAGAACTATTGCTCAAGACCACTTAAATAAAAAGAGCAGATTTAATTGATATTCGAGGGATGTTTCTGTGTTTCTGGCTGTGGTCTAACATCTATTGTTTACACGGTCAGGTTGGTATTATATAGGAGGTTTTCTTATTCCTTTATCTGGTTAAATAAAGAAATTAACAAACTGCATACAACTTTTCCACTTTACAATTAGTCTTTCTGATACTTTGAATTTGTCATCAGTTTTTCAACATTTCTGTTGAAATTTAAAATTGGCATGCAAAAACATTAAAAAATGTAATTAATTTTTGTGTGTGAATTAAAAATTTGTGGTGCAAATTACTTTAAAAGAAAACCAAACTAAAATATCAAACTTAAACTCATTTATCATGAGCCTGAAAATCAAAATACATTGTCATTAAAAGGCTAATTCAAAATTACTCACACTCCTCCCTTGTTCATCCATCCAAAAGCTGAGCTGCATGGCTTTCTTGTCACGCAGCTCTCATTAATATGTGTGTGTGTGTGTGTGTGTTTAGCCCACAGCCGTTAACAGCCACCCGTCTCGCTGAATCTCTAATCTCTGTTCACAAGACTGGTCATGCTCCCCCAGAATATCTGCAAAGGAAGAGCCCAGCGCCACAGTACGCAGCTGGGCGCTAACTGACCCAGAAATCCCATCCATCTGGAGAAATGTCACAGCTCTCATCAAATGGCCACGGATGGGTTAGTGGGTTATTCAATGCGGCCCTGTGTGTGTGTGTGTGTGTGTGTGTGTGTGTGTGTGTGTGTGTGTGTGTGTGTGTGTGTGTGTGTGTGTGTGTGTGTGTGTGTGTGTGTGTGTGTGTGTGTGTGTGTGTGTGTGTGTGTGTGTGTGTGTGTGTGTGTGTGTGTGTGTGTGTGTGTGTGTGTGTGTGTGTGTGTGTGTGTGTGTACCAGTTTTCTCACAAGCATTAAGAAATTGATGGAAATCCCCCCCAAAATGAAGGTGCTAATTTCACCAGGAAAATCCAAGCAGCATTGTTGCAATGCACACTAAAAACTAAAAAGTCTGTGACGATGTTCTTCATCTGTTTCGTACTGTTAAGCAATGAGGTCCTTCTGAACCTTGCTTGTTATTCGACATGACAGACTTCAGTACTGACCTCACGTGGTCTGCCTGTTTGTTTTTTTGCTTGCATCATTTATAGTCTTGTCTTCCAGACACTTTAGCCAGCCAAAGTAAACTTGTATCAAAAGTCTCACTTGCAGAAGGCTTAAAGTTGTGAAAGCAGTCGCACAACTTAATTTCCCAAGTTAATTATGAAATGATATGCAATCATTTGGTAAAGACAAGCAATGTTGGGAAATAAAATGGGAAATGTCCAGTGTTTTGGGGAGTTTGAACCATACCAAGACTGAAAAGTCAGCGTTTTCAGTTTCATAGACCAAGTTACTGATGAAGTTTTTACAAATGCAATCACATTTTTACTTTGTTTCATCTAACATGGACAGTGCTGCAGCAACGTGTTAGATGGTAAAAGTGAAATGAAGCAAGTAATGTCATTACTAAGTCCTATATATGATTAACTTCATGAAGTTATTAAGAAAAATCTCATTACAGTGGAATGTGCCCACTTTGCCTTTCATACAGCAGTGGTTTGCTGAGAATTTTGAGGTAGTTTGGAAGCGTGTTCTTAAATACTTGGAGAATTTATTACAGTTTGTCTGTAGATTATAGGAAAAGGAATTGGTATCTTATCACCTGCAGTATCAACTGTTATTCAGGCCAAGTTAAACTAATCCCAACTTGAAGCAATTGAAGGAACCACCAGTAGGAACAAAGGATAGCACACAAGATGGTTAGTTATTCAATTAGAGCCTGTAATGTTCACGAGCTACAAATCTGTTTGATATTTGGACAGAGCTAAGGTTACCTCTCTGTCCTCTGTAATCCTGGGCCGATTCCTTGAAGATCAGATCAGATCTCATTGTGGGCGAGATCATCTTTTACAGAACTCCTCGTTATTGGGCCTGAAGAGAGTTCTTTATGAGTCTGGCTGAATGTCTGATTGAAGCCTAGAGTAACCCTTAAAACTCTTCTCTGAACTGAGTGGTTTCTTTCATATTTCAGGCCTGCTATTGGGACAGAATGACTGGGTGTGCATCAGACGTTAGCGAGGGTGGTCTTTGCCTAAGCAGCTACCCTTGGAAAAACCCGCATAAAACTATTCTAATGGATGTCAAACCAAATCTTTGTTGATATATTGAGGTGACAAAACTCATCATCAATGGCACAGCAGAGGTTGTCAAATGTCTGTTTTATGGGTGAAAGAGTTAGTAGCGTTAGAAGAGTTAGAAACTATCGACTGGACCTCTGACCATATAGTTCTGTGTTGCCTTCATGTGGATCATATTGTCCGGTTTAACCATGTTACATCCATAAGTTGTACCAAAGTAAATGACCCTTAGGAGAGTACACATGGATTTAAGTGTGTTTGCAGACAGAGTGCTGTATTAAACATGAGGGTAGATCAGACCAGTTACCCAGTACTGATGTTTGAATGTTCCCGAAAAATACAATTTTGTCACATTTGACGGAAAATATCTGAGTTACTTCACACTGCTGTTTGTACAGAAGTGCAGATTCTGCAGTTGTGTGTTACAGCGGCTGATTGTGTGTTTGACGGTGTGCAGATTTTCAGGATTGTATTGTGCTTCTTCCTTCGTGTCTTTGCGTATAGACAGACATCTATATAACCCTTCACCCTTTTGAATCTGCAGTACCAGGTACTGTGTGTGTGCATGTGTGTGTGTGTGTGTGCATGTGTGTGTGTGTGTGTGTGTGTGTTGAATGGGGTTAGTGCTGGATGGACTGGCCAGAGGAGAAGAAAACACAATCAGTTCTTTTGGCTGAGTCTGTGTCTCCTCTTGCCAAGCTGCACACCGGCCCACAATGCACTGCAGCCTGAATGGACACGAATCACAGGCACACACTCTTTGTGGGGGAGTGTGTGTGAGGCTGTATTGTGCGTCTGTATTTGTGTGTCTGGGAAAGTATGAGTGGGCACTGCAGTTTCTTGTGTGTGTGTATGTGTGGGTGATTATGCCTGATTTAATTGTGCTGAAGGAGGGCGTGTGTGTGTGTGTGTGTGCGTGTGTGTGTGCGTGTGCCTCCAAGGATCTAGTCCCCAGCTGGAAAATCGAGTTGGAAGCTCAGATTATTATCATCATTTATTTACATCCGCGCTCATCGCAGAACTAATTTTATTCAACCCCCAGTTTGCAGATTATCTCCCCTCCTCGCCTCCATCCTTCCTCTTTGTTATCTTATTGATTGGATTATTGTACGAATAGTGAAATTATTCCCTTACATTGGTTTTGCCTCAGTTCATTTGCGGAGAAATGGAAATAGAAGTTGATCCGAACGCAAAAAAACAACAAACAGGTGCAATCATCTCGATTTGAAAACCAGAGGCTCGTAGAAACATCTCCCCTCAATGCTAACGAGCAAAACAACAACAAAATGTCCCGCGAACGCCGGCGCACAATGGAAACGAGAAGAGAGACGACATACTGCAGAATGATTAGAAGATCTAATGACGAGCAGAGTTATTGCAAAATGAAAATGGCTCCGCTGTAGGAAATGAAATCATGGGGGAAGCGAATGTGGTAATGAGGGAGCGAGTGTGTATTTTGACTTTATACACACTTGCAGCTACGGGTTTCATTAGGAAATCTGACTCAGTGTAAGGCACTCCTGAGACTCTCTGTATGAATTAGAAATGAAAACATTTGTAATAGTGTACAAGAGGAAGAATCAGATCCAATTCAGGCGAGCGCAGTTTTATTTAGCTCATGTGTGGTTGCCAATTTGAAGGTTTTTAAAGGACCAGTTTGCACATTTGTCCGGTTTTCTCAGCCGCACAACAAAACTTTCACTAAAAGCTGTCCATGAATAATCAGTGTTTGCGACAACGTTTTAAAAAAATCAGTCACTACATCAAACTTACTAATCCAAAAATTATGAGGTGCAACAGAATTTATAGAAGTTATCTGCACAATTAGAATAGCAAGTGCTTAAAGTGTCAGATGAAGTGTATGTCATGGTCACTGACATGCACTCCAGCACATCACTCCACTTTTTGATAGAGATTGGTGGATCAATCTGAATATTGATACTATTGATACCAATGCTGTGGTTGTAGCCCCTGAACTGTGTTAAAAGTTAGTTTTCTTAAAATAAAAAGGATATGTGACACACGCATTCTGAAAAATGTCTGAACCATTTGTTGACTGTCACGTCTATTTTATTTATAGCTTTATTTCACATTTAAGCAACAGAAGTTGCCCCTCAGTGCTTTAGAGACAGACACATTTATGTTCCAGGTCTAAAAAAAAAAAACAGTTTCAAAATAAATGAAAAGCTGAAAGGTGTGTATTGTAAATTATATTATATATGTATTGTATTAAGATGTGTTCAGAATTTGTGAAGTCATGACACACTGCTCTCCCCTACGGTATCAGTATCAGTATTGTTATCAGTCGCACAAATCAATAGTAGAATTTGCAGTATTGCACAGTACTACTTTTTAAATGTACCCAAAGACATACAGGCACAGGTATCATTTCAAAATGTGTTTTATTATACCCTAAAAAAGACAAAGACAATCATTAAAATAAGCTATTTAAAAAAGTAAGTAATGCCATAATGCTGAAATAAATAATGTCATAACTCAACAAAGTGACCTGGACAAATTTATTTTGCCTATGTAAACAGCATGCAAAGTCATTTAGGGAAAAATGCTAAAACTACTATAAAAAAAATAAAGAAAACTACACTCCAATTCCACTAACCCTGTTCTGAGTCAGGCTATGTGTCTAAAACGAGTGGAAAGAACTGCCCACTTACTTTTAGCCCACTCCTTCTCCATAATTTATCAGTTAATATTTATCCAGATTCTTCATTGATATAAATATTAAGAACAATATACATAGTTTTATTTCTAATAACATAATATTTACTCTACATAACACACAAGTTGTTATTATACTGACTTATTTTTACAACTCCATATGTGTTGCTCCAAAATCAAAGCCTTTGGTTTTGGAGTGTTAACCTCCTAAGACCTGAACTCTTCCACAACATGCATTTTTAATTTCTCTTTGATATTTGGGCATATTGGGGCCCGATGAATGTAAAAACAAAGAATTACCAGATTTATTTTTTTTTACCTTATTTTTGTTTTTAAGAAAAATAAGAGCCACATATGAGGATATTCGTTTAAAAATTTGATAGAACAGTAGCAGTATAATGTCCTCGTAAGTGGATATCAGGCCCTTGTAGAGCAAAATTGAGTATTTTGGTCTAAATAACCTAAAATGTGATGTCCACATATGTGGACGGCAGGTCCTAGGAGGTTCATTTTAAATTAGTTGTATGCAAAACTACATCAGAGATGCAGTGTCACATCTGTTTTTTTCCTGGGATCATAGTTTATTATTTGGATATTCTATCATTTGGCGATTATCAAACACTCAGTATAAGTACAGCTGATGGGGAATCTTGCTTTTGTTCTTTGTATTGTCTCTGGGGTTTTTTGACACCACATGTCATGACAATCAGTCTTAATGGTGTGAAGATGTTTAGATGCTTCAAGTTGACAGCCTCTTGGGGTAACATGGTTTTCTTTATAAATTTCATGGTGGTCTATCAACCACTGACATGATATTTTAGTCTCAATCAAAGTGGTGGAACAGCTGAGAGCGGTATCAGCACTGGAGAGGTTGAAACCGCAACGTTTCCACAGCACTTACTCGACTCTTTTAACCTTTATTGACCTCAGTTAAATTGTCTTTATCTGTTCATTTGAGGAACATTGGTGTTCTCATAGCCCTGTGACTCTAACCTTTGACCCCGCTCACTATCAGTCGCCCTAACTGTTGCAGTTACAGGAAGTGGTTTGATGTCAGCCAGAGCACCAATTTAAAATTAGATTTTTTTTTTTCTATTTACAAAAATATCAAGCTCATGAAAAGGTATTCCATGTGTTATATAAAATGTCAAAACACTGACAAACATCCCCAGAGTGTCACCCCGTTAACACCCTGACTTACAAAAGTATTCACTCACAATGGCTTAAAATCGGGGAAAAATTTGGGATTGTCTTATTTTACAATTTAATTACCAAAGGTAAAATTTTCACACCTTTCACTCGTTTTCCTTCTTCCCATCAGTATGCACGGCATATCTTCCAAATGTAATTATGAGCGACTGAGAAACTTGCTGAAAAGAACGACACACTCGTCTTCAAACAGCTGGCACACTAGCTACAAATGCACCACGACTGGCTGCTACATAGAATTAAACTCTATTATGTAGTACTGTTGCAGCTGATTCAGCTAATTTGTGTTTGGTTTCACTTAGCAGCACAATACAACAAAGGTTAGCTAATTAAGGCTGTTTATCTAGAGTAACTACTGCCTTAGTACTGTGAGGAACAACCTTGGAATAATCAGTCGACACTCCTGAGTCTCAGTTTTTTCCTCTTCTTCCCATTCTGATATTTCTGTGCGCTCTTTTCTTCCTTTCTGCTTTTCTCTTTCTGCTATTAGCTGATCTTATTCTTTAATATTGTTTCCCTTTGTTCTCTTAATCCAAGCACCTTCCTTCTCTTCAGGCTTCCCCCTCCATGCCCCCACCAAATCTTTTCCCTCATTCGCTCCCGTGCTGTGTTTTGCCCTCTATCTCTTTACCTTCCCCTTCTTCTTCTCACCCTTTTGCCCCCTTTCACTGCCTGTTGCCTAACGACATCACTTCCTCTCATGGTTCCACCGTCCCTCCCTCTTTCCACAGTGTCCAGGTCAGGGCTCATGGGAGCCAGTCTTGTCTAGCACATATACGGGGCCCTAAATAGTTCTCTCGGCGGGGAGCATTTCGCCGGCCTGGCTGGGATTTTATAATGAGCTTTGAGAAAGGAGGAGGTGGGGGGAATGATGATGTTGGGGGGTGAAGATGCCACATTCACTTTTACCCCTCCTCCCCTTTCCCCCTGGTTAAAGCAGATTAATTAAAAGCTCACTCGCGCTCTGCGTCTTATCAGTGAGATTTGAGCACTTTACTGTAAGCCTCTGGGGAGAGCTCAGCGCCGGGCCGGGTGGGCAGAAAATGGGGGCGGGGAGCCTCGGGAACAATGCTAATTCCAGCCAGTGGGGTGGTGGGACGGCTGCTTAGGAATTACTGCCAGTGGTGCGTTCATTGCTGATTATCTCCGCGACTGTCTAGGAAGAGATTGCACTCACACAGACAGACAGTCGCCCTTGCCTGTCACTCACAGTTTGGGCTCATTTCTCATTCACACCATTTTTTCTTTTCTTTTTTCTTTTCTTTTTTTTTATCGCAGTTGCCTAGAAATGTGAGCTAGTCGCCTGAAGCCAACAGAGACCAGCTGCACTAAGCTAATACAATCCTCTACCTGTATTGTGTCAAGAGTTAAATGCTGCAGTAGCATCATGTACAAATAAAATATGCATTTTTGTGTAAGAGTGGTTGCAAAGAGCCATCAGACACAGCAATGTTCTGCCGTCCCGTCTATCCAAATGGCAACAATCACCAGGAACTATTGTTATTACAATTTTTATTAATGATTATATCAGCCATTATTTCGTCCCCTGGAGGCTGCTGTGATAGCTCGATTTCCCTTGTTCCTGTTCTGCTTAAAATGACTGTAAAAATCCTGATTATTTAGTGGAGCACAAAGGAGGTCCTTCTTTATTATTAGCCATGCTAGCAGTGTGCTTTTACATGCTCTCCAGCACATTGGCCTAAACTGAAAAATGTCAACAACTCTACACCAAATCCCTTCACCACTAGCTTGTACTTGTGGGAAAATGTTAGTATGCTGCGTATGTTTAGGTAACACCTTGCTAACATCAGCTTACTGAAGAGAAACGGGTACGTGAATCTGTTAGCCAATCAGGGACAAAGAGAGAGGACAGGAATGCGGTGGAAGAAAGAAATGAAGCTGAGCAGAAACAGGCAGGCAGTGTCCTCGCTGCTGAGGTTAACAGTGAAATGTAATCTGAACTGGCCTCAGAATAGAAGATTTTATTATCTTCTAATGTCTGGAAAAATAATGAATATCTTACTTTGAGGCTTTTAGGGGTTCATAAAATCCGCACATTTAATCCTCTTGTAGGCTCACTGGCATTTCAGATTGTGCTTCAGTTTGAGTAATGGAACTCATTTTCTACAGTCGTGCAACTTCAAGGTCATAAAGACCAGCCGCTGTTAAAAATCAAGGTTAATTTTGAGTATTTCATGTCATTTCAGTGTTTGCTGTTCAGCACTGTTAAAAGAAAGGAGAGCCCATTAGTCTGTAACCTTTGTGGGCAATATGTTTGCTTCACTGTAGGGGCTGTTGTGCTGTTCAGTTCATTTCAGTTTTATTTATAAAGCACTAAATCACAACAACAGTCACCTTAAGGCACTTTATATTGTAAGGTTATATTGTAAGACCCTACAGGAACAGTGTTTGTCCAGTACTGATGAATATTGCTGGTTGCACACACAGCCTGTGTGAACGAAGTCCAGATGTGTTGGTTTGGGTGTTGTGGAAGCTGCTGTTTATGGGGTGCCATATAGCATAAAATAATCTAGTTACAACACCAAGGTGATGTACATATTAATACAACAATTATGATCCAATTACATCTAAGTGGAGTCTATGATTCCACTGAAGAAGAAAGTTTGCTGGGATGCTGTGAAACTGCAAATATCATTAACCTGATTTTATTCACAGTAGAACCTAGAATAGATAGAACATAGAAAACATGTTTAATGTTTGAGTTTGATGTTAGCAATGTGTCAAATACAAGCTAGCTACTCTGCCTTACTATGAGGACTTATGTTAAACAGTAATAAAACAAATAAACTAAAGAAAATAAAGAAGGCTAAGAGTGATGATGTTGCTGTCTGTGTTGCAGGCTACAGCCATTCATCAGCGGACAGCCCAACAAAAAGCTGGCCACGGAGCAGGTAAGCTTCCATTCATCTTCACAGCATCTCCTCTTCCTCTCTGACACTCTGGTTCACTACAACTCTCGCTGCCCCGCTGCTCCTAAAATGCACGACACCTCAGTCCCCATGTCGATCAGTCAGTTAACTTCTCACGTTTACTTTAACACACTCACTCGGGTTCAGAGTCTTCCTTTGCTTCACTGTATTTTGACTATGCTGTGTGAATAAGAGTATTTTCAAGGGGAAGAGCGGCCTTGATATTCCTTACAGTGAAAGTGGATGAAGTAACCAGATTGACGGTCCAGTCTTGTCATCACTGCTGTTGCTTGCTTTACTTAATAAAAAAAATGCTTTTCCTGTGTAGTCTATGTGAACAAACAGGGAAGCAGCTTAGGCAATAATAAGGCTCGCAACTTAACATCGAGCAATTTTTAACATTTTTTTGGGAGGGTGGGGGGACGACAACCACTGCTGCCAAATGAATATCTCCGAGTTGTACTGCACTGTGGGTGATTGCAAATCAGTGAGCAGGAAAGCTTTATAACAAATTGAATTTCTGATGTAGAATGAGAAAGTACCTGGATTTATCCTGCTTCTTTCACATGGTTTGTCATAATTGGTTTCTCAATTGAATTTCCTATTACATATAATGATAAATGATTATTTATAAATGTGTCACTAACCTCAGTGAAGCAGAAGGTCTAGTCCTTATTTGTGTATTCAAGGTGATCACCATAGCTTGTGAGGGTGAAAAAAAAACTACAAGGCAATTCATTTTTCCTGCCATGACTAAAATGTGTTGCTTCGAACTAGTTGAGGCTTTATAAAAGCTGGTATTACCTGGTATCATCATGGCAAATATGCTGCTCAAAAGAATTAAAGGAATACATTTTAATCAGAGTGAAGTAGCAAATCATTTAAACTTTTCTATGATCTGGTCGGTTAAGTAGCAGAGGGGGTTGTTGATTGGTTTTAACTGCTTTAGTTTTAATGAAATTAATAACAGGCGCACTAGAGGAGCCATGATGAGACAAACACGAAACAGGAATGGTTTTAAAGGTGGAGGCCACTGACATTTTTCCTTCCTGATCTTTTCTGGCTGTTTTCACTTGTTTTGCGTTTGGCTCTAGTCAGTGTCACTGCTGGTAGCATTTAATGTTACCTGGATCTTACAGAGGTTCCACAGGTAATCCAACTTCTCCATGATGCCACATCAATAAGTGACATTTTCAGAAGGTTTACTCTGCCTCCCAGCACAGTCTGAAGAGCATGGATTAGATTCCAGGAGAGAGGCAGTTACTCTAGGAGAGCTGGACAGGGCCATAGAAGGTCTTTAACCTATCAGCAGTTTGCATCAGCACTGGGAGCTACAAAATGACCTCTAGCAGGTCACTGATGTGAGTGTCTCTGACCAAACAATCAGGAACAGACTTCATGAAGGTGTACAACAGTACGACCTCTAGTGCAGGGGTCTCCAAGTCCAGTCCTCCAGAGCTGCTGTCCTTCATTTGATTCAGCTGTCTTGGAGTGGGGATGCATCTAAAAGCTGTAGGACAGTAGCTCTCAAGGACTGGAGTTAGAGACCCCTGCTCTAGTTGGCCCTGTGCTCACTGCTCAGGACTGCGGTGCCTGATTAGCATTTGCCATAGACTACCAGAACTGGCAGGTCTACCATCTGCTCTTTTTTTAACAGATGACAGCAAGTTCACCCTAAACACATGTGACAGACATGTGAAGGGGTCTTAAGAAGCCATAGAGACAGTTATTTTGCCTGTAACATTGTTCAGCATGACCGTTTTGGTGATGGCTTTGGTGACAGGCATATCCTAGGAGGGCGCATAGACCTCTATAAACTAGGCAACAGAACCCTGACTGCCATTAGGTGGTCACCTGACCAACAGAAACTCAACTCAACCCAATAGACATTATGTATTGCTCCATCCGATGCTGTCAGGTAACCCCTCAGTGTCCAGGAGCTCAGTGATGCTCTGGTCCACATCTGGGAGGAGATCCTGCAGGACACCATCCATCATGTCATTAGGAGGATGCCCCGATGTTGTCAGCCATGCATACAAGCATGTGGGAGCCAAGCAGACTACAGAGTACTATATCGTCAAAATGGACTAGCTTGCCATGTCATCCTTCTAAATTGTAATTTTAGTTTGAAATCAGTCGTCTGTGGGTTTATAATCTTCATTTCCATCAATCGATGTCCCATCCTTGTGTTCCTAACACATTACCCAGTTCATATCAGTATAGATATCTGGTTCTTGTTCTTTTTGTCTTTTGTTTGAGCACTGTATATTAAGATGCAGATGCACTGTGACACCGAATACGATGTAAATCTGCAGAGAGCCTGAATTACTCAGAGGAATCATATAAATTAGGCTTCGCATAGCCACGCAGTTGTTGGTGGTTGGATACATTTATTGTTGGTTTTGGTCTTTTTATGTTTGTTTGACAATAACCAAACTACCATGAACCTGTGACTGTAACAGACATATTGTAAGTCTGTGTCAGGCTCTCCTGCTCGGCCAATAAAAGCTGATTGCTGATTTCTGCGGAGCAGGCAGCAATAAATAAATCTCCTCTCGGGCCGTGTGAGAGGTGAACCGCTCTGTGTCTTTGTTTGCCCTTGCTATATTACTCCTCCTTCACTCCTTCTTTCTCCCGGGCATTGACTGCTTCTAAAAAAAATTCTGACAGACTCTTAAAATAAATATAGCCTTAAACTTGAACATAAAAATGTCTTAAACAGCAGCTTCAGGGGTATTTTTTTCATCACACTGCAGTGATACAGCAGCCTTTTGTTGGCCAGTTGCCGATCAGTCCACACAGAAGGAGTTTACTTTTGCTAATGTGTCTTATCTGCCTTACTAAACCTAGTTAGACTTCTTGGCTTTGAGCAGTTAGTTTCCAAATGTCCTCATTCTGACCATTTATAGCTTCATAGCTTTCCATTCAGAAATGGGGCAGTCTCTTCTGCTTTGATTTTTAATTTGATTTAAATTGGACTTCATTTCAGTTAAGGGTAGCGTTACTAGTTTCAAAGTCTTAAATGTAGCTTTCTTGACTTCTTCATCCTTACTTTTTTCCATATCTCATTTTACACTTCCCTAACAGTCTTTTAATCCCTTGTCATTCTCATTTCTTATATAATTTATTTCTCTCTTTTCACCGCTTTTTCCGTGTTCCTCATTTTTAACCACTCTGTAGAGAAGCAGCAGGAGTTTGACTTGACGTGCAGGGTTTGGGAAGTAAAAATGTCAGTTATTTTTTTTATAGATGAGATCAGCTGACTGACAGTCGGACCATTTACAGGATTATGCGGATGAGAAATTCTGTCAGTGGAATCATAAGTATAAAATGTGAGCTCCTCCATCAGAGAGTACCTGGTTTTAGAGCAGCGCTTCTCGGCTCCTGGCAGTTCCATCTCCTCACTCCTTGCTGTGGCCTGTGCCTAGCAGAACTGTTGATGATTGTTAATTGCTGAGGAATATCCCGGGTTAGAAGATCCACAGTGTTGTTGAGATTTAACACCAAAGACTGACCCACATCAGAATTTAAGCAGTGAGTTAATGAGCTCATAGGAACTGACTTGGTACTTGTTGGAGAAACCCTTGTTGGCGAGCACAGCGGTAAGATCTTTCTTGTTGTTGATCACCAGGTTTGCAAACATCTCAGGAGAGATTTTGGTCGTCTCCTCTTTACAGAAACTCTCAGTCCTTTAGGCTTCTTGGCTGCTGCTTCCCACATCAAAGTTTCAGCTCCCTCCACATATTATCTATAGTATTGAGTGTGGAGCCATGCTAGGCCACTCCATGACTTCAATGTGCTTCTTTAGTCACTCCTTTGTTGCTTTGGCATTATATTTTGGGTCATCATCATGCTGGAAGACCCGTCCATGACCCATCTTCAGTGTTCTGGCTGAGGGAAGGTGGCGCTTGTTCAAGACTTTATGGTACGTGGCCCCGCCCCTTAGCCAATCTATGCGGTGAAGTCATTCTGTACACTTAGCATTGTGTGTTACCACTGGTGTTCTTGGTGACTGTGGTCCCAACTGCCTTCAGGTCATTAAAAAGCTCCAACCGTGTAGTTTTGTGCTGATCCACCACCTTTTTCATGATCATCCTCACATCAAGATCATGCATGGAGCTCCAGAGAGAGCGGGACTGATGGTCATTTTTATATTTCTTCCATTTCCAAATAATCATGCCGTTTTCACCAAGCGTCATGTTGAAGGTCTTGTAGCCAATTCCAGCCTCGTGCAGGCCTACGATCTTGTCCCTGACGTCCTTTTGGGATGGATAAACTGTTTCTGTGGACAAGTATGGTTGATGTGACATGTAACGAGCTGAGATCAGGAGTATCATTAATTGATAGATGGTAGTCTGTGTGTCACATGGGCACACTGCAGGTCTATGGGAGCCAGAATTCTTCCTGGGATCAAATACTTATTTCACTCAATGTCACACAAATCAATTTGTAACTTTTATGTAATGTGTGTTTTGGTTTTTTTTGGTTTTTTATTTTTGGTTGACATTCTGTGTCCATTAACATAAAACTACTATCAAAGTTAGAGACTGTTCATTTGTTTGGAAGTGAGCAAACTTATAAATTCAGCAGGGGATCAAATACTTATTTCCTAAACTGTATAAAAAGCTCTGCAATATTTTTGGCTGAAAAAAAGAAACACTATGATTATTTTTGTCCAACTTTTAAGATTATTTAACAAACATGTTATAAAGATTAATGTTAAATAAAACATTTCTGTTAAAAAACCAGCGGTAAACACAGTCACACATGCATTCTCCCAACAGCATGTGTGACTGCAATCACTTTTGTGTCCCAAATGTGAAGACTTTAAATAATTTCACCTTATTTCTATAATGTGGAAAAAAACAAAAAAACCCTGAAAAGCTTCCAAGTGAATTTGTCATATTTGTGGCTCTTGTGGTGTTAATGATGTTAAAAACAACTTGTGTTTTCTAAGTTGAGGGAATCACTGAAACTGCAAGTTGCAGCTAAAACTTGGTGAAAAACAAGCGAATCATCTGCTTTTTAAAATCTCCCACTCTTTTCTTTCTTCATTTCACATTAACCATCATTCCCTCGAGTCCTGCGAATCTCTGCCTGCTTTCTCTTTCCTCATCTCTTCCCATTATTGCCTCACTCTGCTGCTGTCCTCTTTTTCCCGTCACTCTTCTTTTCATATTTCCTCTCTTTCCTCCACATTCCTTCCAATCCCTTCATCTCCTCCCTCTCCTCCTCCTCCTCACAGCCTTTGTCTCCCTCTCCATCATGTGCTGCTGGCAGCCCTGAATAGAGTAGCTCAGGGAGCTCAGGCTCTGTCAACTAGGAAGAAAACATTGCCACAAGGGGCTGGGTCAACAAGGCTTGTTACTTAGCAACCCCCCCTCACCTTCCCTTGGGAACTGGAAGCAAACGGCCGTCGCCATTGGCTGCGGCTGCTCATAGCTCGCAGCTCATGTTATGTAATGTTGCCATTTGATTCCAGCGACAGGGCCAGATTGAAAAGCGATGTGTTCTTTGAGCGCTACTTGCCAACCTGTTCTGTTTCTGTTCGTTGCCTTACAGTAACCAATTTCCATCACCGTCTCCAGCGACCCAGCAATTAGTCTGTACAGTTTTTCTTTTTTTTTTAAAGCCAGTCGAGGGAGAAAGTGATCAGTTTACTACAGAGAACTTGAAACTGGCGCAGCTGTTCTTCTCTGCCCTTTCCCCTATTTGTCTACTCACGTTTAGGCTGAGCATCAGGCTGGAGGAGGCAGAAGACAGCGCAGTTAAGAGATGTGGGGATTTTCAAAGAAGCTTAGAAATCTGAAAGGGGTGATGAGGTCACAGGAGGAAGGGCTTTGAGCTGTGCACAGCCTCGCTGGTGTTGCAGATATAGCCTGCTTATGCAAGCAATAGTTTTGGCAAGTGATGGCCGAATGTATTTGAAGTGTTCTCAACGAAGCTTTCCGGACAGCGATCAAGCCCATGGTGTGCAATTTTAGCTCATCCTGCAGAAACACAGCGACCTGCTCCCTCACCCCAGGAAAACACCTTTGCTGTCATAAAATTGATGCAGAAAGATGAAAATATGAAAAACCTCTGCTTGATCGGGATTGTTGTGGCTCAGAGCAGGCTGTCTACCAATGAGAAGATCAGTGGTTACTTCAGTCTGTATGTTGAAGTATCTTTGGGCATGATAATGAGCCCCAATTTGATTGGGTGAGACTTGTAGTAAAAAGAGCTTTAAGTGCTCAGTTAGAGTAAGTAGGACTATTCAAGTATCTTCCATTTACCCTTCTTTTATCCATCCATATTAATTCACACATGGATGCTAATAATACATACAAATTTAAGTGGTATATTAAATGTCATTAACCTGGATACTCAGTCTAACAAACAATTATAAAGTTTTGATTGTTGAGCGACTGATTGTTTGTAGGATCTTGCTGTGTGATCCGATCCAGCTGATGAGCCACTGTAGCTCAAATTACCAATAAAGTTAATGCTGGTAGTGACAGGGAGTCGTCAGAACACAGAGTGGATCGCAGTTTGTTGTATATGGGGCTGCATAGCTGCAGACCAGGACCATCACATCATAATGTTTGGCCTGATCAGTATAGTGTTACACATTCTCCATGCCATGTGCACTAATGCACCTTGACACACAAAAAAGCATGGATATGAGTTAACTTTTGAACTAAGTATCGTTAAAAGTTTCACATTTTTATCAGTCAGACCAAAGACCTCAGTCCACTCCACACATGAAGTGATTTCCACTACAAAGTCCTGATTTTATCCATTGTCCATGGCTGGACCAAGGAACATTGTTTTTTTGTTTTGTCCTTTGCATACATGAATTTCTCTAGAATCTTGGAATCTGTTAATGATGAAATCTACAAATTGATTACTTTGTAAAATAATAATCTGAAGAATCTGCACATGCAGTTCATCAAGGATCGGTTAACTCCTGCCCTTCTTTGTTTCAGAACAACTGAGCGTGTCTCAAATGCTCTTTTTAAATGCAAGCTTGTTACTAATTGGTGTAATTATTTGTAAGATGTTGCATGTTTTCTCCATCTGTTCTCAGCATTACACAGCTTTTTCCTTCTCTCTTTCTTTCTTTTTGGTCCCGCCCCAACTTTGAAATGTGTCCATTTTTCTAAAAATAATTAAATATCTCTGACTAAATGTTTGCAGCTTGATTAAATTCAGTTATAGAGTTTGCAAGTCATGGCACTGATTTTTAGTTACTTTTTAGAAAGCCTCTCTACTATTTTGGAAATGGGGATTTAGATGTAGTGGCTGTCATTATCCAAAACTCTTATTCCACACTGTGGTTTGCTCCCTTTAACTCTTTTTTTCCCAGCTGTCTTGTGCATGAGTAACTCCAGGCTATCAGATGTCTACATCTTCACACCAATAAAACCTTCTTATTCCCCGGTTGTTTTCTCGCTCCTAACAACCAATCCCCTTGTTAGAGGGCCGAAACTTAAAGTAAGCTAAAACAGTAAATATTCGACTGCTGGAGAGCTTGCTTTTTGAACATGCAACATGATATTTGTAGTGGAACATTATCTCTGTGTAATTATGAGCAGCAGTGCCGAATAGTTCACACCAACACAAAGAAACTTCTTGTCTGTCCCTCGCCACAGCTTCCTCTCCTCTCATCCTGACCCATTTAACAGCTCTCACCTCCTAATTAGTCTGGAGCACCGTTTTTATGTCGTTATGTTTTCGTTTTAATTATTTTTTTATTTCCCCCACATTATGACTGCTGTTCAGCAGCAGCTAATGAGCTGTGAGGTTAAAGCCAGCTGGTTTCCACTGTGAGGAATAAGAGGAAACAAAAGAGAAGCAGAGAAGGGAAAGGAAGGGACAGGAGAATGTTTTTGCACTGGATTTATTTATTTTTTTAAATTTATTGTACAATCTTTGGGTTTTATCCAAATCTGAGGATGGAAAAAACACAAGTCTAAGCCAAAAGAAGAAGCAGTGCATAAAGGAACAATCAGAGAGATGGACAAAGCGAGAAAGGATGTGGGTAGAATTATTATTATTTTTTTAAATGGAGCAAAACAGAGGAGATGTGAAATAAAAGAAAGGTGGGAGGAAAGTAAGGAAGGATGGAGGAGGAAATGAAAATTGAAGGGGGAGAAAGAAGGCAGGAATGAAAGGCCCAGCAGGAACTCCTACAGGTTTTAGCTGAGGAGAAAAGAAATATCTCTCCGTCACACTGTGGACCCTCCACCTGCCTCTGCTCCAGCTTTATAATTAGCCCTGGCTCAAAGGAAGGCAATAACGTGTAGGTTCCCTTGTAGCTGCAGTTGTACAACTGCATGCGTTCCCTCTAAACAACATTTATTTTATTCTAAAGACATTTGCAGCAAAAAAGCGAGACTTGCATGAGTTTCGACGTTGTATTATTGTCTAGCTTATGGCAGGCTGGAAAGCAGAAAAAAATATAAAACCAATGTACATCTGGTCTCCCTGGTGCAATAGTCTGTTTGATATCTGTACTTTCCATCACTAAGCAAAATAAATAAAGCTCAGATTGGAATGAAGATGTGATTGTTCAGAATGAGACTGGAGGTACTCCAGTGTTTTCCAAGGGGAAATTTTCTTTGTCATACAGGGCTGAATATATCGACACGGAGCGTACTATGTGTACCGGAGTTTAATTTGTTTCTACTACCGTAGGGTCATTTTGACACACTGACATCAGCGACATGAAGCTGTATACCAAACATCTGGACCAAGTCATCACTTTACTTCCAGTGGTTGGTGGCTTATTAGGCCTGGATGGACGAGGCATTCTCCAGTACAGCAGAGGTTCCGCTGCTGGACCGTGGTCAGCACGTTTTAATATCCAGTTGTATTTTCTGCTCATAGCTTTTCTTATTTTCCTCCATGCTGCAGCTTTGTTTTCAGTTTGTTTGGTTTTGCTTGAGTTTCATCTGTTTGCAAGTGCAGCTTGTTCAAGCTTGAAAAGCCACCATACACTGCAGTTCTGCTTATCCAGCTACAGCAGGAAGCTTAAAAAATTGTTTTTTAACTCTTGGTTCATGCACAAAAAGCGAAAATCAGCCATTCTCCATAAATGCACTCATCAACCATTACCTTAAATCTACCTGCCTAACATTGTGCAGCTCCCTGTCGTACCTCTGGGCATGTCTGCATCCCAGTATAGCAGGACGATGTTGGCAGCTGAATGGCTCCTTTGCATTGAGAGGTGGGGACTTGATCTTGAGCAGGAACGTCAAATTCATTTTACATGAAAACAAACTTGGTCCAAAATGTGCCCAAAATTGTTCAAAGACATCCAGTGGGCCATATTGGAAGCTTTGTAGGGACAATTTTGGCCCACAGGCCTTAGGTTTGACACCGCTATTCTAGAGCATTCCACGAATGCTTGGAAGTAGGATCTGGTGGCTCAGTGGCTTTTTTCCAGTGTTACTCGGGTTAACCTTGAGTAGTGTTTGTTCTGCTGGAGGAGACTGCTGCTGTCAGGGAGTGCTGAGTGCAGTTTACAGTTTATACATATTTAATCTCTGGTTTGACTTGTTTTCCTTTTTTTGAGAAAGGTTGCTTGATGGGTCATAAAGGCAGACAGCTCTACATTTGTACTGCTGACATTTGTTTCATCATCGATTCCACACCTGGAAAATGGTCCCCTCAGAGTCCTTTCCTTCCACCGAGTCCTTTTTTTTTCCACCTATACCACTTGTTTACTTTCTCCTACTGCTGCCGTCACGCTGCCTACATTTCCTGCAGTTTCAGGTGGGTTGATTTCTGATCAAAAACAACTCTGTTTTTGTCTCCCAGCGTGCGACTGGAAAGACTCCGCTAGTTTAGAGTCACCTGCAGTTGCCCTCGAGGGGAATTTATCACATCTACGCACAAAACATGTGACAGCTCAACCCAGACAATGTGAAAAGCGGTGAAAAAAAGAAAGGGCACTCTAATTACATTTTTGTCCCTCATGCTCACCCTTAGCCCTTCACTTTTAATTTCACAGGCTTCTGTTTTTTTATGAACTTTGAAGGGTGTTTTTACCCCGAGGCTCTGATTAATTTCTCATCCTTTCATATGATACAGAGTGCACTGTAGACTATGCAGATTTAAAAAAAAAAAGGCAGAATCTGAAATGAGGTAATAACTTGTTGTAAGATAAGGTTGTGGTCACGCTCCGATGCTGTATTTAGTCATATGTGGAGAAGTGCGGCAAATGAAACATCTCACCACGGCGCGTACCCTCCACCTGCCCTACAGCTCCACACCTCCACACCATCACTGATACTACACTGTTTGTTATTTTTTCATTTTAAAGGAAGTGGGGCATACGAGATCAGATCTGGCTTAGATTTCCCGAGGGCAAACTTGTGTCCTGCCGAGGAAAATATTAAAAATACTCAACGATGCATGTCTGCTCACAAGCAACAATATTTCCTGTTTGTACAGATCGGCAGCTCCAACCCCCTGCCGCTGCCCGTTGAAGCCCCTGCCAGCGGGGTGGTGGTGGAGAGCGGGCCAGTTGTGTATGACGACGTCCCCGCTGATGAGGAAGAAGATGAGGAGGACGAGACTTGTGTCAGTGCCTTGGAGATGCTGGGCAGCAACGGTGGGTTTAACGTATCTGCTATCTTCTGACTGAGGCTACAGCTTTCTGCATACACAACTTATTTAATATCTAAATGTAACAGATCCAACTACATTTTATTTTCCTGCACACCTTTCTAGTTGAACATTTTCATCTTTTGAGCATTAGTATGATTTCATTTGACTTCTTGATGAAAGCAAATCCACACTGTACCACATCGCTTTTGTCTAAGTATATGTTCATGGAGTATGTTAAGGAGTTCAGGTATCTCTGGGTTTTATTCACAAGTGACAGAAGAAGGGAGCCGGAGATTGACAGGCTGTTGCTGGACTGATCTGTTGAGGTAAAGCGTTGTGACTGCAAAACCTCAACGATGGCCTGAGCTGGGTAGTGACAGAAAGATGAGATCGTCAATACAGAGGGCATAAATGAGCTTTCCCCAGGGGCTGTCTGGGTTCGGTCTTAACAATAGGTGGAGGAGCTTGGTCACTTGAGAGGGTCTCAGAGTAGTGCTGCCACTCCTCTGCATCAAAGCAGGCATTTAAGGTGCTTTGGGCATCTGATCAGGATGCCTCCTGGATGCTTCCTAGGGGAAGTGTTTCAGGCACGTCCAGCTGGGAGGAGGCCCCAAGTGGCTGGGGTAAGAGAGGTCTGGTTACCTCACAGGCATGAAATAGTGGTTATAATTACATAAAACTATTGTCTGAGTAAATGACTAAGTTGCTGTTGTCTCCATTTACTACGTCTGAGTTACTTTTTGCAGCTTTTTAGCTTTAGTTTTAAGTCAACACATCATCACAATAAAGATTTAACCACTTTAACCACTTTGTGTAGTTTGCTCTGCTGCATCTATGCTAACAATAACTGTTACATTAAAAAGGTGAATAAGTAGCAACTGTTTTTGGTTAATTGTTGAGAATGAGTTAATGAGAAATCACACTGAACTGATAAAAAGCAAATTAAAGTCAGGAGCCAGGCGGCTCTGTAAACATGGAGGGAAATGATGAAACGTTGATGAAAGTGAGAATTCCTCTCTGCACTTTCTCATCTTAACATTTGACTTTAGTTGACACTTTGAGTGGCAGACTGCTTTGTCACTTCTCAGTAAGACTAAATGTGTCTGGACTGTGAAACAGTTGGAATCGTTTTTCTCTTTCTTTCTTTCTCTTAATGAATCTGCCTCTCTGGGTCTTGGCTCTCTTTCTGCTCGGACTCCCAGCACGTTTTAATGAGCCCTCGGTAAGATTAAATTTCTTCGCTTTATGTCTCAGGCTGTTAAACTTTAAGGTCTGACTCTGCTGCAATAAAAAAAAGTCCTGAGCTATTTAATTGATTCCTGTAGGGGGGCTCTTTGTTTATTCTTGGCCAGAAGGTCAGGGTCAGCCTCGTCCAGCCTCTGAAACTGGTAGATGCGTGGGGACGTTGAGCCAAATGAATGCAATGAAGATGACACCAGAAACCAAAATGGTTTCGTTCCAGGCTTTAAACATGTCCTCCTTTCAGAGGCAGCCTCAAGTGGTCATTAGAGGAATTGCAATTTTTGTTACCAAACTTTTACTTCATCGTTTACTTCCACATACCTTTTTTGCACTGAAACTCTAATCTGTATGGATTGGACAAAAAATTAGGTTGCAACCTCAATATTAAAGTTAAAACTTTCTGACCATATCAATAAAAATTAAAGTAGATAAATGTAGATAAATGCCAGAGCAGTTTTGTCGGATCACACTGGAAGAGTAGCATTAGCAGTTGAGGAAATTAAAACTTGGCTGTTTGCAAAGTTTGGGCACACACCAGGAAGTCGTTATGGATGTGCATGCAGCTCAGAGGCTGCTGTAGAAGTTCAATCATTTCATTCTGACTAGAGATACCACCAGCTGACTGCAGTTTCCCAGAGATCTGAGAACATTTTATTTACTTGCATCTCAGAAATCCATTTTGGCTCCAGGCCATTAGGATAAGAAAGAAAGGGAAGGATTCCCTGTTGTTATGCAAAATATACGGTCCAAATAAAACAGGCAAGTTCTTTTATAAGTCTTCATTAAAATCTTAGCAACTTGTCTCCACTGACACATTTTATGTGGTTTTCAGAGTGCGTACTGCAGATTTCAACACCAACTCATCGTTCTTCATTCAGTGTATCTAAAGCCTCTATTTCTCTCCCACCCTCCAGATTACGGCTGTGACGGAGATTACGACGATGGATTCTAGCGGCAGCCCCTCTCGGTTGCTATCCTCGACTAGTGTGGACAGTTTTGAATTCCCAAAAGAATCTAATGTTTACTACGGGACACTAAGTGGCTGCAGCTACAGATGGTGGAAGCTGTAATGGCGAGCAGAATGGGAAATTTACCATCAGGAATAAATGTGTGCGAATAAATAATAATTAAGCTCCTCATTCCATTTGGTGTCCCAGCTGGACTGATCTGGGAGGACATACTTACTGGATGCTACCAGAGATGTTTAGGCGGAAGTGAGTGGTGCATATGTATTTATCAGTGCAGGACACTGGCAGACTTTAGTGCTCACACTGCACAATCAAGGGTTGTGCTTCCAGTAAGAACTGGCTTAGATATTTGGGCTAAAGCAGAGGACCTGCAGCAACTTGTTAATGAATCAAATGAATCTCAAACTATTGAAAAGTCAAAAGCGTCTTCTGGATTGTAAGCTGGTAGACACTTGCCAGCACTTGCGTGTTTGTTTTGCCTGACAGTAAAACTGGACATCCTTGACTTCAGTCGACATATTTGGTTCCGCTGATAGAACCGTGAACAGATTCGTGGATACATTAACTGCAGTAGAAGGACAGCTAGTCTACGCGTGAATACATTGTAAAGACCAGTCAGAGCATTAAACCACTAACTTCCAGGCCTACCAAAACAACTCTACCTGTCAGGATATGGGCATCAAACCTCAGAGTTCATCTTGAGGTGTTTGGTGGTAACTTTAAATGCTGCTGGAACAACAGTCGTGAATGTAGACCTATTATAAAAAGTTGTAATTACTTTACCTAAACTGAGCCCAGTTTGAAAAGTGCGTTTGTCCTGACCTGCAAATACCAAAGCAGCAGTGATGTCGAATGGACGAATGTTCACAAATGAGTCCCTCAGATGTTATAACACAGCAAAATAAATGGATCACTGCATAACCTAGTCTGCTTAAATCTACACTTTGAATTCTTAACGCTTGACTGCGCGTCACTTCCTCTCAACTATAGCATCCTTGGAAAAACAAGCAGGTAGCGTGAGATCAATCATCAGTATTTGCCAAGCTAACATCAGTTTTCTGAATGCCTTATCAGACAGACGCGTGCTGTCTGCTTAAACCCAGTATTACATACACGTTGCCTTCGATATGTTTGAGCTAGGTTATGGGTTATGTGCGAGTAAGGACATAGTAAGGATTTAATTTAAAATCGAGTTGGTTAAAGGAATAAAATATTTGGATTTGTTTTGATTTTGCTGTCGATTTGGTTTGAACTTGTCCTAATTATTTATTGATTTATTTGGTTATCTATAATTAACGCTCGAGATAGTATCATCTGATTTACCTTGTATTCCTTATAGTGACCTGTTGCAGGCTACAGAGGTATTTCTGCAAGATTTTGTTTTCCAAATGAATAAGGAAGTTCAGCCAGAGTGATGTCTATAGTTTTGTTTAAATGAATTTTGTGTTGAAATGAGGAGTGAAGCAGACTGTGGCCTTTTCACTGTATCCACATAACAGTATTTAATGATGTATCTTGGTTCACCCTGACTGATTGCTGCTGCTGCTAAGTCTTCATGTTACATCTGCCTAATGTTGTGTACCTTTACTGCTACAGTAAAAATGCACTAAATGGATACAAAAATGTTTTTGGGGTTTTTTTGTCTGGTTTTTGAGAAATGTCAAGTGACGATGTAAATGCTTTTTCCACATCTACTGTTTCTGTCCTGAGATGTTCTTTGAGTCCATTAAGTTCCCTCCATAATACAGTCATTATTTTTGTCATTTTGCCTTTCTACACTACAATGGATTTGTCTTTCAGCCTTTTAATTCAAGGACTGAACAAAATATTTCACTAACCACTTACAATTAGAGCCGGTTTTCACAGGCTCAAAGGTATCTGGACTAATGTTTGATGACCACCTTCATGGAAAAATGTGTTTGTAATTTTGTCATTATTTCATGACAAACTTAGGAAATAAAACTCTATGGTATAATCCAAAAAGTTCAGTTGAAATTAATAAATGTTTGTGAGAAAATATGCATACAGTATACATACAGTTGAGGTGAAGCAAATGTTTTGAATGTCCACATAACACGGCTTACCTCAAGACGCAAAAATCTGATCTCCAGAAAGAGACTGCTAGAAAATCCATTTTAAAAGAAGCTTGTGCAATGATGGAACAAGGTTCTTTGGACAGATGAAATCAAAATGAACTTGCACCAACATGTAGTTGTTCATGATCCACAGTACACCACATCATCTGCCAAACATAGCAGAATAAGTGAGATCCATGTGCTTTCTTTTCCAGTATTTATTGATGTTATGAATAAAGTGATCTCTAAACTTCAGAAACAGTGGGTGCTTCATTGTTCAAATGAATGACCCAAAACATACAGCATGCATGCCTTTAACTCACTGCAGACAGATCCACAAAGAGCAACAACTAAAGGTGGCTGGAGTAAAAACCCAGGTCATGTTCAGACCTGAAAACGGTATAAAGTTTCTATCTTGATGACATGTTTGCATAACATTGTGCAACAGCATGCAGCAGACATTCTGTTGAGGTGTTTTTCTGTTGGGTAACGTCTGAAACACCCACCAACCAGCAGCAACCTCAAAAACACAGCTGTACATACAGTGAATTATTGCTTGAGGAAGTTGACGGTGGTAAACAGCCCTGCTTTGCTACCTTTGGGTGACCTGGTGACTTTCAAAAGTTCCAGACTACAACAAAAAATTAATTGTTAACGAGCAGATGACCATATGCCTGGCATTCTTGTCTGTTGGTGTTTGAAGAGCCTTGCTAACATGCAGTTGTGGTCAGATGTTTAAATACACTCATTGTGAGAATTTGGGGATTCTTATGATTCCTTTTTCCAGCATACATCTTTAATGACTTTAAATAACAAGAATTGTTTAGGCTGTCTGTAATCTACACAGGGTCAAAAGTCTAGTTTGTGAAATGTCAAGTCAACTTATCACCTTTTCCACCTGGAAACACTCCTTGTCATTGTGGCTAAAAGCTCAATCTTTGGCTCGACTGACCACAAAACTTTTCTTCAGAAGGCATTTGCCTCTTATTTAAGGATGATGGTTTTAGGTCTTCTTCCAGACCTTTGCAAAGTGGTGACACATCTGAGTAACTTCTACTTATGTATAGTTGTTTAAACTGATGATTCTGGAATCTACACTTCTCCAGAAATGGCTAAAGAAACCTTACCAATTTGTGTAAATCTATAGTTTTCTTTCTTAGATCTTCACTGAGGTTTTCCGAGTTGCTGTCAGGCAAATCCTTTTTTTTTTTTTTTTTTTTGGCCTGTCCCGTCAGAATTGATATCCGAAGGCCAACAAAGAAACCCAACAGATTTACTTTACCAAGTGGATCATCACGGCCTTGCTGTATTGGTCCATTTGATCAACCTTTGTTGTTATTATTTATTTTATTTTATTTTATTTTCAGTTGTTACGGACGGGACAGACATGGCTAGGGGATAGGAAAGGGAGAAAGAAAGATAAAGGAAAAGAAAAACAGAGGGGAAGAGGGAAAGGACACTTAAAAGAAAAAAAATCTCCCGGATCACCTGTTGAGAGAGAAAAGAGAAAACAAGCAAAACAGAGAGCAAAATAATAAACACAGCACCATCACATTAATCTAGTAAATAACCGTAAATACTAAATATTGAATGTTGTTGTGGAGCACGCAGGACCGACAGCGCACAATGTGCTTTGAGGTAGCAAATCCTCTTAATGCCTTACAACGAGAAACTAGCAGCTGTAGTCAATCGTTATGTGTTACAGTAACACACTTCTTTACTCAGGCTGCAGTACCATTGCACACTGAACTTGGTACAAGCTCTTTGCACATCATATTCTACCTATAATTTTCCCTCACACTCCCTTTCTGTATCCATAACCTTTATGGATTTCTTTATGTTCACCTTTGAAAGTGTCATGTAACTTTGTCTACATTTAGATTTTTTTTTTTTTAAAAAAAGCCATTTTCTGCAGAAAAACTGGGAGCTGTATCAGTCTAAATCAGGGGCGGGGGAACTCTCTAGGCCTCAAGGGCCGGTGTCCAGCAGGTTTTAGATGTGTCCTTGATGTAACACAGCTGATTTAAATGGCTAAATTATTTCCTCAACATGTCTTGAAGTTCTCCAGAGGCCTAGGTGTGTTGACCCAGGGTGATCTAAAGCCTGCAGGACACTGGCCCTTGAGGCCTGGAGTTCCCCACCCCTGGTCTAAATACAAGTGAGGATTTTCTTATCATTATTAAGTAGCTTTTTTTTGTTGTTGCTGTTTTTGCTGCTATGTAGGAAATAAATTCAGGACCAGTGAAAACAACTTTGTAGCTTCTTCTGGCATCTTTAGCTCTGAAATGAAGCAGGGAGAACATCCAGATAAATCAAACAGACAAAAAATTACAGCTGTCACAGAAAATGAGCTGAAAAAGACGGCCCTGATAGTGCTGTCAGAGAAAATCACTCGGGGGAGAGAAATGAACATGAGCGCAACACCCACTGAGAAAGTGAAGTCAAAATTAAAGTGGCCCAACGCTGTTATGCTGTCAAATGGCTATGGAAGGAAGAGAGAAGGTTCTACGACAAGCTTTGCACAATGTTAACAAAATGTCAGTACAACATGGCTGCCTTTGTACTCCACTTGGTAGGAACTTTAGAGATAAACAGAACCTACAGCGTTATTTTTGAACATGTGCTCGTTTGCTTCTGTTGTCTTGGAACGGATTTGACTTGGACTCCTTTTGTTGACTTGCAGTGAAATGGGGTTTTACTCAGAGTGACGTTAGTTCAAATGATCATGATTGACTTTGACTTATGACAAACAATTTGAGGCTTGATTGCTTAAACATGAGCATCATGCGGACACAGCCTCACTGTGTTGAGCTATTGTTGTCTATGTGTATATGTTATATGATTTTGTTGAGTGAATGTTATTCTTTTATTTACTGAGCGCTGTGGCCTTTGTGCATTTTTTATTTATATACTTCTCTTCTTTTGCACTGAGGATTTGCTTGGTCGTTATGTACTTTTTCAGTCTTTGTTTCATTATTTCTATGTGGAATTGAACTCAGCCTGAACTTTTATAACAGACGCCTGCATTAGATCAGGCGCTATCCAGCATCAAGACAGCTTTTCATTAGATAAGGAGGTTCACTGGTACTGCCGGATCACTTGAAGTCTATGGATTCTTGCAGTTCTCTGAAGGCATTGTTGTTGCCTGAGACATTGAGTAACCTATCTCTTGGTGCGTATGAAGATATTCTATGGAAAGATGAGTCACTCATCAGAGTGGGAGGAAATCTGAAACAGAGGCGGCACTTTACAATCAGATGATGTATGCTGAAGCCTCTACACACCACGCTGTTTCCTTTTGAGGCAAACATTTCTTTGCCTTACAAAGCTGTGAGTGTTATGCGGCTTTATGGGATTCATGCTTTTGTTGTAGACCCATTTATGGTATTTTTTGCAACTCTTGTTTCTTTTAAGTCTTTGTGCATGCAGAAATATGAGCTGACCTGAGGAAAAACTAAAGAAAAACTGCCTGACGGCGTCACCAAAGTCTATGCATAAGATATTTAAAATCATGATCATGTTTTGAGGCAGAACAAACCAACAACTTGGTGCCGCAAAGTCAAAACTAGCAATCAACATATTGACTTAAATAAGATAAATGTCAATTAATGAACTGCATAAGACTGTAAGGAAATAATACTGATGAATGGATAATGTGTTAGCCATGGGACTGACTGGTAACAGGTCACTTCTGTCCCTCTGGGAGCTGGGATAGGCTGCTATGGGGCGGGAGGCGGGATACACCCTGAACAGGGCTTTATTTTCTGTTTCCTTGAAGAGGTCTTGGATAAATTTAGACTCGTTGGGAACTTAAGGAGTTGTCTTCACCACCGTCCTTTGCTGTCTACTCAGCTGCTCTCCGTGTGGAAAAGGGAGGAGCTTGATACACAGAGTGGAGGACATGGCCAAACTTAGAGCAGAGGAGAGGACCATAAAACAACCGGCCGTGGCTACGTCATGTTCAGTCTCTAGAATGGCTGTCAGAGCTGATCCTGTTCACTCGTGATGATGCTTCATGTACCACCGCGTGTGTGTGTATATATAGTCACATTAAGCAGATAAGTAGGTGAAGGAGTCAAATGAGGACTGAAAATCAGGTAGTTTTCAAACTAAATGCTTCACTTCTGATTAGATGGAAATAAAACAAGAGTGCATAAATGTGGAAAATCCCTCGATATATTTTCAAATTTATGTTTGTAAGTGTTCTGTGTTATTAAATAAGGCATCAGATTATTGCTGATATCCACAGTGCATCATTCATCCATCTCCTTCCCATCACCACCGACTGGTCACACCAAATGTCCGCCCGTCCCCGAGCCGGGTTCTGCTGGAGGTTTCTTCCTGTTAAAAGGAAGGTTTTTTCTTCCCACTGTGGCCAAGTGCTGGCTCAGAGGGGTTCATCTGATAGTGGGCATTTTCTCTCGTGTCTTTACTTTACAACATAAACCGCCACAAGGTGACTACTGTTGTAATTTGGCTCTATATAAATAAAACTGAATGGAATTGAATCTTAATGAGATTTCTTCAGTAATTACGTTTTTAAACAGATATTGTTAGTTTGAAAACGAGCATGTTCCTCAGTTTAAATAACATAGATCATATCTGGAAAACCTTAAAACATTAGCAACCTTCATATTTCAGAGCTGGCAAGTTAATTTCCAAAACGAAATGAATAAGATGAGATCTCATGAAAGTTTAATAACCCACAAGGAGAAAATCAGGTTAAGAAAAAAAAAAAATCCCAAGGACTTCCTGATATACCTCACAGTGTACCATCATTTGTTTTAATTTTGTGCGACTGGCCTCGGCTGTAACCTTCTTTAAAATGATGAAGCCGCATAAAAGAGGATCGTTGACTGAAGCTTGTCTTTTAATATTTCCTGACCTTTAATTATCCTCTGTTAAATGTCGCTCTGTAAAAGTCAGTGGTTAATGACCTTGTTTTAAAACTAACAAAGAAAAAAAAAAATCCAAAGATTCAATTTTCTATGCCCAGTTAATTTGGAGTGCATCTAAATGAGTCCTATTAACAGATTATTATACGGCGTGAAAATGTCACAAGTAAGCCCTGAGCCGTCTTGGGGAATTACCATCCTGTCGATACTCACCAACATCTGAACCTAAGTTGAAACAGAAGGGCGCCGCAGGCCTTTTGGAGCAGAAACATTTGACAAAACTATTAAATTACACTCTATGTGACCCCCGCCAGTGTCCCTTTTCAGGTCGACTTTTCTCCTAAGACGCTCTGGAAAATAATTTCATGCTTTATGATGCTATGTAATTGTGCTGTCAGGTCAGCTTTCTAAGGCCCCCCTCTCGGTTTTCCACCCACTCCCTCTTGCCTGCTTGTTCTCTCCCCAAGGGCCAACTGTACCTACACAGCTTTTCAGTATTTGCCAGCTCCCCCCGCCCCTCTGCACTTAAAAGTTTTACTGAAACTTAATCTTCCTCCAACACCAAACTTTTGCTCTAACCTTTATGGCGCAGCTGAGTGAAGGAGGCAGGAGGAATAAGAATAAAGCGTGCTGTTTTTGCAGTGTCTGCGACCTTTTTCGCCCTTCCGCAGGGAGCGAGCGAACGGGAAAAGGATTCCTTCTGCCTCTGAAAACTGTCCCTTATGTGAGCTGATTAAACAGAATCATTTATTTATTTATTGTAATTCTCGTGAGCAAAATTCTCTGTAAGCGTGACTTGAGGAAAAACCCAGGATTTAAAAAAAGAGAAGCTTGTCTTTCCTTCCCTAAACTTCCTCTCTGCTCTTCCCGTTTCCGTCAGTACAAAGAAAGAAGCACAAGCAGTTTTCTTTCCTTAGGTGCTTTTTCCAGTGTCTCACTTTCCTTTCTCACTACTCTCTCATCTTAACCTTCACCTTAATCTCACACTCTCTTTGTCTAAACAACTTCCATCCCTTTTCCTTCTTCTCCTTTTCCCAACACCTCTCTTTCTTTCTGTCTGACCTACTTCTCCTCTTTCCTTCTTTTCTCTCCTGTTTCCTGTATTCTTATCTGATCTCTCTCCTCAAAGGATGACTCTTGTTTTTTTTCTAAAAGATTTCTTGACACTCTCCACCTCTGTTGTAGAAATTCAAGAAAATGAGGTTGTCATATCATATCAGAATGAGCACAATCTTTCTCTGACTTTCCAAAAAAGTTTATTTTTCCCAAATCCTTTTAAATGTTTGTGGTGTATACATTTGCCTAACAAGCATAGCTGGACTGGCCAGCCAACGAAAAATCACCATCGGCCCAATGGTTCGTTTTTATGGGCCGATGGGGTTTTTTGTTTGTTTTCGTAACGGTATAAACAATGTAAGGTGGTGGATTGGCCAGATGGTGGCTGATGTGTAAAAATAACTCAGTTGTTTGGTGGTGGCTGTGGCGGAGCTTCCACAGAGGCCAGCAGGTGGATGAGGGAAAGGGGAGGCAGGAGGAGGAGAGACCCCTGGCGGTCGCTGGTCCGAGTGTCAGGTGAACTGAACTTCAGGTAAGAAGTTATGACCTGCAGTCTATCTGTGTCATATATATATAAACCAAGTTTAGGTGGAGTTTATTTTCGTTGTGCTGACTTTTTACAGTCAGTTACAATAACTCGTACTGCGTACTGGCTAACACGACGGAGTTGCTATACATCTGGGTGGGTGCTATGATGTTACTGATAGTGAACTTTGTTTTATTAATAAGGTTAGTAGAGTTGCCAACCGTCCTGTAAAAAATGGAATTTTACGCGTAATATTCGCTGTCAGTTTGTCTTTACGGTGCAGCTGTCTCTTCTCCTCTCATTCTCCCCCCTCCCTCTCCTGTTGCTACTTCAATGATGAAACTGATCAATGATCAGCTGATCGGCTTTTCTCTCGTTTGTTTATTTGCGCCAGAAAGAGGAAACCAGCGGATGTCGCGCTAAACAACAGCAGCACGTTTAAGCTTGATCAGCTGTTGTTAGAATTTATTTAATATTAATTTCTAGTATCAGCTGATGTTTGTTGGAGCCACAGCTGTAAAGCTGCTGGTCATGATATCGGTTTGGTTATCTGGTGAGAGGGAAACATGAAGATGAAACCAGGAGATGTCCTTACTGAATCATCAGAGCTGAACAGTTGAAGTTATGAACGGTTTCTGAGAGACAAATAACACCAGGATCCTTTTCTAAGTAGCTGACAGCTGGTAACTGTGCAGGGGCGGGTCTAGCAAAGTTTTGCCAGGGGGCCAGGTAGGGCATTAACAGGGAAAGGGGGGCACAAAGAAATACTTTTCTTTCTTATTCTCATTTAAAATGTCTAGCTTTTAAAAAGTAATTATCTGAATCTTACAACCAAAGTTTTTATCTGATGTAAAATGTATAGAAATCATACATATACCAACAAGACAGTGTACATCACTGTTTTTATTCAATGGCTTTTCCTATAATACCTGAGGGGATGGTCTCTAGTCAAAATGCCCGGGTCAATTTTTTGTCCCAGTCCAGCCCTGCTAACAAGGGAAAAAATGTGTGGCACTACCTGTTGTGGTGACCCTACGTTTATGTTTTTGCAAAGCTGAATGGAAGATGTGCCTTTGAAACTCTGCCAAGCAGTTTGTATGTCTCTAAACACGATAGCCAAAAAAGGTTTGAATGAATTCTGATCAGTATAGTATAGAATGGGGTCATGTCAACAATCCATTATTCAGCCATTATTATGTCAACTAAGAACTTTAATTCAATGATTTATTGGTCAAAAATTAACAAAAAAAAAAACCCTTTATGACTTAGAAACTATGATTCTTACAAGTGTGTGCTGTATTGTCAAAATATAGAAAGTACCCTATTAAAGATCATGCCACATTTGACCTTTGACCTCTTCTTCAAAGTAAATAGATCTGAAGGTCAAAATATCAACGTTCTGACATTTTTTTTTTAACATATTTATTACATTTAAACATTTCAATGAATTTTCCTACACAGTGACATACAGGGAGTGCAGAATTATTAGGCAAGTTGTATTTTTGAGGAATAATTTTATTATTGAACAACAACCATGTTCTCAATGAACCCAAAAACTCATTAATATCAAAGCTGAATGTTTTTGGAAGTAGTTTTTAGTTTGTTTTAGTTTTAGCTATTTTAGGGGATATCTGTGTGTGCAGGTGACTATTACTGTGCATAATTATTAGGCAACTTAACAAAAACAAATATATACCCATTTCAATTATTTATTTTTACCAGTGAAACCAATATAACATCTCCACATTCACAAATATACATTTCTGACATTCAAAAACAAAACAAAAACAAATCAGCGACCAATATAGCCACCTTTCTTTGCAAGGACACTCAAAAGCCTGCCATCCATGGATTCTGTCAGTGTTTTGATCTGTTCACCATCAACATTGCGTGCAGCAGCAACCACAGCCTCCCAGACACTGTTCAGAGAGGTGTACTGTTTTCCCTCCTTGTAAATCTCACATTTGATGATGGACCACAGGTTCTCAATGGGGTTCAGATCAGGTGAACAAGGAGGCCATGTCATTAGTTTTTCTTCTTTTATACCCTTTCTTGCCAGCCACGCTGTGGAGTACTTGGGCGGCGTGTGATGGAGCATTGTCCTGCATGAAAATCATGTTTTCTTGAAGGATGCAGACTTCTTCCTGTACCACTGCTTGAAGAAGGTGTCTTCCAGAAACTGGCAGTAGGACTGGGAGTTGAGCTTGACTCCATCCTCAACCCGAAAAGGCCCCACAAGCTCATCTTTGATGATACCAGCCCAAACCAGTACTCCACCTCCACCTTGCTGGCGTCTGAGTCGGACTGGAGCTCTCTGCCCTTTACCAGTCCAGCCACGGGCCCATCCATCTGGCCCATCAAGACTCACTCTCATTTCATCAGTCCATAAAACCTTAGAAAAATCAGTCTTGAGATATTTCTTGGCCCAGTCTTGACGTTTCAGCTTGTGTGTCTTGTTCAGTGGTGGTCGTCTTTCAGCCTTTCTTACCTTGGCCATGTCTCTGAGTATTGCACACCTTGTGCTTTTGGGCACTCAGTGATGTTGCAGCTCTGAAATATGGCCAAACTGGTGGCAAGTGGCGTCTTGGCAGCTGCACGCTTGACTTTTCTCAGTTCATGGGCAGTTATTTTGCGCCTTGTTTTTTCCACACGCTTCTTGCGACCCTGTTGACTATTTTGAATGAAACGCTTGATTGTTCGATGATCACGCTTCAGAAGCTTTGCAATTTTAAGACTGCTGCATCCCTCTGCAAGATATCTCACTATTTTTGACTTTTCTGAGCCTGTCAAGTCCTTCTTTTGACCCATTTTGCCAAAGGAAAGGAAGTTGCCTAATAATTATGCACACCTGATATAGGGTGTTGATGTCATTAGACCACACCCCTTCTCATTACAGAGATGCACATCACCTAATATGCTTAATTGGTAGTAGGCTTTCGAGCCTATACAGCTTGGAGCAAGACAACATGCATGAAGAGGATGATGTGGACAAAATACTCATTTGCCTAATAATTCTGCACTCCCTGTATGATCTGGTCAGTTAAGTAGCAGAGGGGGTTGTTGATTGGTTTTAACTGCTTTAGTTTTAATGAAATTAATAACAGGCGTACTAGAGGAGCCATGATGAGACAAACACGAAACAGGAATGGTTTTAAAGGTGGAGGCCACCGACATTTTTCCCTCCTGATCTTTTCTGACTGTTTTCACTTGTTTTGCGTTTGGCTCTAGTCAGTGTCACTGCTGGTAGCATTTAATGTTACCTGGATCTTACAGAGGTTCCACAGGTAATCCAACTTCTCCATGATGCCACATCAATAAGTGACATTTTCAGAAGGTTTACTCTGCCTCCCAGCACAGTCTGAAGAGCATGGATTAGATTCCAGGAGAGAGGCAGTTACTCTAGGAGAGCTGGACAGGGCCATAGAAGGTCTTTAACCTATCAGCAGTTTGCATCAGCACTGGGAGCTACAAAATGACCTCTAGCAGGTCACTGATGTGAGTGTCTCTGACCAAACAATCAGGAACAGACTTCATGAAGGTGGCCTGAGGGCCCAACAGTACGACCTCTAGTGCAGGGGTCTCCAAGTCCAGTCCTCGAGAGCTGCTGTCCTTCATTTGATTCAGCTGTCTTGGAGTGGGGATGCATCTAAAAGCTGTAGGACAGTAGCTCTCAAGGACTGAGTTGGAGACCCCTGCTCTAGTTGGCCCTGTGCTCACTGCTCAGGACTGCGGTGCCTGATTAGCATTTGCCATAGAATACCAGATTTGGCAGGTCTACCATCTGCTCTTTTTTAACAGATGACAGCAAGTTCACCATAAACACATGTGACAGACATGTGAAGGGGTCTGAAGAAGCCATAGAGACAGTTATTTTGCCTGTAACATTGTTCAGCATGACCGTTTTGGTGATGGCTTTGGTGACAGGCATATCCTAGGAGGGCGCATAGACCTCTATAAACTAGGCAACAGAACCCTGACTGCCAGTAGGTGGTCACCTGACCAACAGAAACTCAACTCAACCCAATAGACATTATGTTTTGCTCCATCCGATGCTGCCAGGTAACCCCTCAGAGTGTCCAGGAGCTCAGTGATGCTCTGGTCCACATCTGGGAGAAGATCCTGCAGGACAGCATCCATCATGTCATTAGGAGGATGCCCCGATGTCAGCCATGCATACAATACTCATTACAGAGATGCACATCACCTAATATGCTTAATTGGTAGTAGGCTTTCGAGCCTATACAGCTTGGAGTAAGACAACATGCATGAAGAGGATGATGTGGACAAAATACTCATTTGCCTAATAATTCTGCACTCCCTGTAAATGCTAATACTCAAAGTCATGTCAAGTATATTAAAATGGGTTTCAACAGGGCAAATAACAAAAACCTGCACTTTGCATTTTTTTTTTTTTACTACAAACTTCTTAAAGTACATTTAAAAAGAACAAAACCAGCAAAATGAATATATACAAAACACAACACGATTCCCTTAAAATAAAAAACCTGCCTTAGTGGAAGTTTGCACACTTGGAGCGCTCCTTGTTTTACTTGTTTCCTTCAAACTTGACACCAGAGGTGGAGAGCACAAAGTTAGTGTGAGCCATAGAGCTGCTATGTTAAATATTAAACACATTAATAGGGAAATGCTCTGAGCTAAAATGAACTTGAATTGACCTTGAAGGCCGCGCACACACCAGCAAACGCTCATAACATGTGAGCAGATCCGTGAGTAAACCCAAACATGCTGGCAAGCCAGGAATATGCTGGAGGCAGTCATATCAGCTCTCCATTTTCTTTCTTACGCCCCCTGACACTGTGTCCTCAGGACTGCACATCTTGCATTCATATCAATGGAATATTAAAGGGGGGGGCTGTACGAGGTAGAAACAACTCATTAGCTCGGTCAGCAACGGGACAGTAAGTTCACACAGTTTATTCATAAGACAAATATCTTCCATCTACTACTGTCTCATAAAAGCCTTCTAACCATTCGTCTTTTGTGGAGCAGTTTATGCCCCTGACAGAGGTGGTTAAATAAAAGTTGATGGTGCAATAGAGCGAGTGCACTGGGATAGCTCTTTTAGTCTGGGACTCTGTGTTCCCAGTGGTCGGCCCTCACAAGTGAATCCACAGATGGCAGCGATTCCAGTCGGCTGTTTTAGCCACAGACCTGTGACACGCAGGGCTGACCAGCTCTCTAATATTACTCCCACCTCTATTCCCTGTCCTATCATCCCTCTATAATTTGCTTTCCTATTTAGTATTCAGAGCTTTCCTTCTTTCCATTATTTCAACCGACATCGCTCCTGCTTTTTTTTTTTTGTAAATATTCCTCCTTTATTTACCAAACCCCTAATGTTTTCTCTCTTAACCATCCCTCCATTTGTAATTTCTCTAATGCCCCCGCTCTACTTTATTCTCTATCCACTTTCTTCACCTCTCCTTCCCCCCTCCACCTTATTTTCTCTCCAGTCTTTTCCCTTTTAAAAGCCCATCATCATTTCTTTCTCATTTTTCTCCATCGCATTTCATCCCTCCGTCGGTAACTCTTCTTTCTAATGCCCCATCACTCACTCGCTTTTACCCCTCTCCTTCATTGCTTTCTTCATCTCATACTATGCCCCCTCCTTTTTATTTGCTCCTGTCTTCTCCCTCTGACAGCTGCAGTTTAGCCACTGAGCTAACTTCTCCCTGGAGGCTGTGTGTGTGTGTATGTTTGTGTCTGACTGTGTGTTGGTGTTTGACTCAAAGGCACCTTTACTAGGTGAGCCAGCCTCCCAGACAAATAATATTCTACTGCACTTGTGGGGACCCATGATTTACATCACAACAAACCTAACCCCATCTGCAACTTTTATATTGACTTATCCACACCTCACCTCGTTAAATCAAGTGGTAATTTTGACTTAGTTTTATCCTTTGGACTAAAATTGTTAGTTTTAGTCAAAATAGTTAAAGTAGAATAATTTAAGCATCTAAGATTCTGTTGACCGTAGTATAAAGTGTAAAACTTTGTTGTGCTCGTACTGATATTTAGGTCCAAAAGACCTAAATATCGATACCAACCCTGGCAAGTTGTATCGGATTCATACTAGCATGACAGCATCAATATTTTGTTACTTTTTTCAAAGTAAAAATCACAGGGATGCAGTAGTCGTTAAAATGTGTTCAGAATTTGCAAATTCTAGATGATTCATCTCATAAATCGTGACACACTTCTCTCCCCTTTATAAGCTGTCTTTGTAGGTTAAAAGTATTGGTGTTGGTACTGGCAATACTGGCCCTGCATGCTCTTGGCAGTATCACAGTATCACACAGCACTACCGTTGAAAATATGCTCCACACGGTCTCCACATCTTATTTTCTTTGACATCAAATGGGAAATGTTTCCATACGAACAGACATAATGCACAAGGTGTCCCTTCTGGTTTGATGAGTTCCAAACTCGTCCCACCTCTTCTGAGCTGATCTCTAAATTACTGGTCAACAAAGTTTTCACTGGTTGAAAGTAAAGTATTATTATTTCTAAAACTGTTTTAAAAAATATTCTGGGTTTTAAACTGCTGCGCTTCAGGAAATGTGCTCACCCCCTCATCTCTGATGGTACATTCCCCTCAGTTTTCAAAACCTTTCTTACCTTCTAAAACTATATGCCCACTTTGCAAGCAGATGTTTACTCCCCTGAAGATAACTTTAAATTGCAATACTGTTCTCGCTTTGTTTCTAAAAGTGTTCATACTGTCAAGGACAAAAAACTGAAGCTGGTCCTCACAAAGACAGGAGCACGGGAACAGACAAACTCTCTTTCCTTTTTCCAGGCCTGGACCAGCCTGCCTCGTTTCTCGCCAGAGCCATTTTCCTAATAATCCCACCCTTCCTTCCCTCAAAAAATCCCCCCACCCCCCTTCACTGCACTGCGTTTTCCTGCATCAGCATATCAAACTCACCCCCCCACCCACTCTACATCCCTCCTATAACACCACAACCTTCCTCCGGATTGCCTTCCTCACCCCAATTATTTCCCGGGACCTTAGCTTAGAGCTTTCACTTCCCTGCTCTCTCTTGTAGCCGGGCTCTTCGCTAACCTTCCTCATTCTGCAGCGGGCGACGTCTATTGTGTAATAAATACATAGACATATTCAGTTACCCTCTGTGGCTGTTTTCTCTCCCGTCATCTGGGTGAATGCTCCTGACAGGTAGCTTAAGGGGGGCAGGGAGATGTTCCTAGTGCAGTGGTCCAGAGGGAGCTGAAGGACAAATCCTTCTCTGGTTTAACTTGATTTTAAAGCAGAGCCGTTCTTATCATTTCCCATCTCTCTTTTCTTTTAATGTTTTTGACTGTGTGACAACATAAATGCACAATTTGCATTGCCCTAGATACAAAGGCATTCACACCAAACAAGCAGAAGCTCCAGCACAGACTGTTGAGGCATCGATGGCTACAGATATAAGATTATTATGGTGGGGATGGAGGGTGGAGATGCACAGTGGTCTGTAGGTTTACAGTATGCGGGCAGGCTAAAGCTGCTTAAATAATATGCCCATCAGGTATGTAAGCTGATACTGACATCATCTCATCTGCTGAGACTAAGTTGGTGAGTGGCTTAGAAACCTAAACTCAAAGCAGTTTTTCATGTGTACTGTAAACTGCCAGTTTAGACAGAAAATAAAAGCTGTTTCAGGACGTCAAGAAGGCCAATTAGAGATAGTTCTTATCAAACAGAGAGCTTTGCTCTAAATCCGAGTTGGCTCCTTATTTTTGTGACTGAAATTTTGAAAATGAGTCTTCTCCAGGCTTCTGACTTTAAAAAAATCTATACAGTAAAGACTGGAGGTTCACTACAGCCCAGATGTGCCTGTTACTGCTGGGAGAGGATGAGTCTGCAAAGTTAAAGTCTGCTGTTTTTTTCCAGCCATTTCAGATGCTATTGAGAAACTCTAGCAAATGTCCTAAACTTGCTTTAATAATAAGCCACTTAGGCAGTTGGTCTGAGTGTGAACAGACTTCACCCACAGTGGGATTTACAAAAAAAAAAAAAAAGGATGCACAATGTGGAAGTGGCCCTGGCTACCATTTGAGAAATATAGCCGGGGAAAATGGCGCCATGTGACACTGAAATAACCCTCCTCGGCTCACTGCTGAGTGCTACAGAGAGAGAGTGCTGAACCAATTCAGTCTGAACAGCATAGAAAATGAAGAAATTAGTCTTGGCTGTGGAGCCGTCCAGCCTCTTGGCTCCACAGCTGAGCTGAATTCGCCGCAACAGAGCGCCGAGCTCCTGTCGTCCCCCGGTTCCCAAACATAAATCCTTGACGTTTTTTGGATCAGTGTTCGACTTGGTAAACACGTGGAGGAGAAGCAGGAGGCTCCAAATTGTTTCTCTACGGCCACAGATGAGTCTGGTGCTCTGCTGGGAGCTCAGTTTTGATGTACGGTCCCATCTCTGTAATTGAATTCATTAAGGAATAACCAAACCCCCATCTGTTCAGACAACTCCCACGACAGCCATCACACATACAAACTGAGACACCTAATATACAAACACACATAGAGCCGAGCTATTGCACTAAATATACATGCACATCTCGTACACCTACAATTGGGCTGGCACGTGTAGCTGTGTGGCTTAAAATCAGAGAGCACTGACAGAGGAAGATAAGCTTATTAGAAAGCGTGCGAGAGAGCAGAGACAAAAACAATGTGTGGCAAAGTCAGCGAAACTTGGAATCTAATTTGTGTAACATTGATTTGGTGATTTTCAGGCAAAAACAGGTCTAGACATCAAGTTAAACTTTTACATCGAAATCTGATCCTTTTTTCTGTGAGTCCATGGGGCACAGATCAATCAATCAGTGTATCAGCTACAGATACAGCTACAACTCTTACTGTGTGTAGAGAAGAGATGTACACAGTCAGTTTCTTCCATCTCAACTTCTCCATCACCATAGGAAGACCAAAGAGACCAATCTCCATGCAAGAGCGCACCTCATGAGGTGAGGATGATTGTGAGAAAGGTGGTGGATCATCCCAAAACTACATGGGAGGAGCTTATTAATGATCTTCAGGCAGTTGGGACAACAGTCTCCACCTTGATAACGCATCTGCAGGCCCATCTTAAGTTTGCCAGTGAACATCTCCATGATTCAGAGAAGGCTTGGGAGAAAGTGTTGTTGTCAGATGAAGTTAAAATCTCGCTCTTTGCAATCAATTCGACCTGCTGTGTTTAGAGAAAGAGAAACCCCAACACTACAGTCAAGCTTTTGGACTGTTATTCGGCTAAGGGTACAGGACAATGTCAACGCTTTGAGGGGCCAATGGACGGGGCCAGGTACGCTAAAATCTCAGACAAGAAGCTCCATCCCTCAGTCAGAACAGTCAGGATGAGATAATAAAGGAGTGGCTAAATAAGAAGCAGTGGCCTCAGCCCTGTAGATAATCTGTGGAGGGAGCTGAAGCTTGAAGTTGTGAAGCGACAGCCAAGAAACCTGAAGGATTCAGAGAGTTTCTGTAAAGAGGAGAGGACTAAATCCCTCCTGAGATGTTTGCAAACCTGAAGACCAAGAAACATTTACTGCTGCGATCGCCAACAAGGACTAAGCCATGTTTTGCTTGGGGAGCAAATACTTACTCAGTACTCACTCAGTGACATTCAATAATTTATAACTTCTGTGGTATGTGTTAATAATCTCTGTCTCTCTTCCTCAGCTCGTCGTTTTCCGGCCTCCCTCCCCGCACCCCCAACCAGTTACGGCAGATGGCTCTACCTCCTTGAGCCTGGTTCTGTTGGAGGTTTCTTTCTGCTAAAAGGGAGTTTTTCCTTCCCAATGTCACCAAGTGCTTCCTTATAGGGGGTCATCTAATGGTTGGGGTTTTCTCTTTATTATTGTAGGGTCTTTACTTTACAATAATACAAAGAATACAGCACCTTGAAGTGACTGTTGTTGTGATTTGACGATCTATAATTGAAACTGAATTCAGTTGTTGGGTTGATATTCTGTCCTCCATTAAAATGAAACTAGCATAAAAATGAGAGACTGTTCATTTCTCTGTAAGTGCACAAACTTATAAATTCAGCAAAGATCAAACAATTATTTCTCCCACTGTAGTTCTGAATCGAGTGAGATAGAGAACTTGGAGAGAAATTTATAAATGTGTCTTTGCAGTGCAGAGAAACAGAAATTCTCTGGACACGGTTAACTGTGTGTGTGATGAGTGTAAAAGCACTTGGGATGATTCAGTAATAGAAGGATGTCGCATATAAAGAGCAGCAGGACATCAAAACATATGACAGGCAGCAGATTTACAGTGGAACCCTGATGGGAAACACAGAGCAGTATGATGTAAGCCTCCTGCTGTGTTCATTTATAGCTGCTGTGAATGTGTGTGTGTGTGTGTGTGTGTGGTTAGACTCTGTAGCAGTGTGCTGCATCTGCCTGAGCGTGTGTACCCTCTTTTGTGGTGTCTCATAAGAGGTTTAGGTGGCTCGTGTGCAAGTGTGTGTGCGTGCACCCTCTGTTGTTTTGTTTCATTGCAGCCCTGTAATTACCTCGAGTCAGATCTGCTTCTGTAACACAGGTGGGAGACACAGAATTTAATTACAGGGTGGGAGCCATGCTACAGCCCACCTGTGTGCGTGTCTCTTTGCACCTGTGTGTGTCTTTGCTCTTTTTGCATATACATATCGGTGTGTAGATGAGTTGTGTGCAGCTGTACACACTTTTCTTGCACAAATTGCATGCAAAAGTTATACATCTTCCTTCTGCTGTGATTTCTGTGTAACCCGTGTGTGTGTGTGTGTGTGTGTGTGTGTGTGTGTGTGTGTGTGTGTGTGAGGCAATGATGGGGGAGGGCGAGTGAGTCTGAATAAAATTGAAAGAGACAGAAAAAGACAAAGGGAGAGAGAGCGAGCAGGTTGACCACCTGGCGCCTGATCAGCGGCAACATGATGGAGATTAAAAAGACCACGAGAGGGATTTTTGTTCTTCTCTCCTTCTCTTCAGATCAGGCTGTGTGATCGGCCCACGTCTTTGTTCTTCTGCTCCAACACACGACTTCAGCTGTGAGCGTCAGTCATCAGTGAGCTCAAAGGGCTAAAGGTGTGCTTCATCATCCTTGTTGCTAAGCAACTCAAAGTTTGACAACATCTTGGAAGCTGTCTAATTAGCTCTGGATGGCTGCTCTCCACAAATACAGTGGAACAAGTCTGCATTTTGTGGTTGTCTATTGCGGGGCAGCAACATATCAATGTCAAGCGAGCACACCAGCTTCAGGTGTTCAAAAGCTGACGGGTAATCTGCTGCCAAGTTGTGATGACACAATGTAATCTAGCAGACGTTCGGTTCAGCTGTTTGGGCACAGGTGCTGCATTGTTGACTGTGTTGCTATGAGACAGGCCCTCGGGTACTGCAAGGAATAAAGCAAACTGCCTCGGCTTGTACATGCACAAGTCTGTTAAAAAAAAAATATATATAATTAATGCACCGGCGGACAAAAAAAAGTCACTGTAGTCTCAAGGTGCAGTAATACTGGAGCCACAAAAGTCCTCTGCCTTTGAAGGCTCACACACAAAGGTCACAAGTACAAGAGTGGAGTCATGTTAACAATTCATTAAAATTTGGCTTACATCCACAGAGGTGTTCAAGGTTAACTAATGATTTATTGGTGGAAAATTGACAAAAAGCCTTATAAATTAAAAACTATAATTCTTAGCAGAGTGCTGTGTATTGTCAGTAATAGAAAGTACGATATAAAGATTTAAAATATCACATTGACCTCTGAACTCTTCTTGAAGTTTCCATCTAAACATAATATACCATGTTCTGAATGAGGGATTTCTGATAAAAGTAAAATGCACAGCTCTCCTATTGCTTCTGACATAAATGAAGACAGAAAAGTAAACAGCAGTGACGTTTGTAGGGTTACTGAAGTTGGGCTAGCTGCTTTATAATGATGTGCTACGTGGTGGCTATGGTTGGCACAATATAAACACATTAGCACACTGAAGCTCGAGGATGAATGCTAACTTCTTTCCGGTTGATAAAAGTTAATATGAGGGTTCCTGATGGTTAGGGACAAGTGCAATCGCATGGCACAATGCTTAAAACGGACCAAACTTCAGTCAGGAGAACAACAATGCTGCCTGGGCTGGGCTGGGCTGTACCATTGTAAGGTATTAAAAACTGAGCTCTAAAATAAACAGTGGTAATAAAAACCGAGAGAGGCCGACAGTGATCACTGCCTTTTTTAGGGGCTTGTTCAGATTAAATAGAACAAGATACAAAGCATTAAAACATGTTAAAAACACAACTGCCTTGATAAATGCAGAGTAGTTTGGACCCAGAAGTAGGCTTCATACGTCATCACATAAAGACCAGATAATGCTATACAGAGCTAATTAAAGCTATGTTTTCTTAATGCCACTGTTTGTATAGAGAACATATAGGCAATGATATATGGGGATTTTTAATATGATATTATTCACTTATGACTTTGTTAGTGACAGGTTGTAACCTTTAAAATACAAAGAAACATGATTTTTTTCAACTCATAGCTTGCATTTAATTTTTTTCATTTGCATATGTAGATTTCTCAGTTGAATTACATGTATTATGCATTGTATTAAACAGACTATAAAACTAATTGTAGTCACCCAGTTTAAGCTACAAAAATCTGTGCTCTGTTTGTGTCACAGCATGCTTTGTTAAATTAGCTTTGTTTCAATTTGTATGCCGTTCATTTTCAGAGGACATTGTGCATGCACTACTGGGCCAGGACCAGTAAATATGTGCTGCACTGTACGGCAATAAACATTAGCAAGTACACAAATTACTGCAAAAAGACACAATTTCTATTTGAGAAGGTTACTAAACCACTAAACAGCTTCTATAAAAAGTTTTCTATTTGTCAGAGATTTAACATGTCATTTACATTTGTCATCCGTAACTAATGATGTTCTATAAATCGTTCTATTTTTGGAAGAAATTCCTCACATTTTTATGAGGGTACTTTGTTTTACTTTTCAAAGCCCTCTGTGTCTGCCAAACTCATCACGAGCCTGCTGCATTGTTGCCAACCTCATGGCCTGTTAATGCTGCCAGTACACCATGGGCCATTATTTTTCTACTGGTCAGTGGTGTCTCCAGTTCAGAGAGGACTCAGCAGTATTTGCACGGCTACAAACAGCACAACACACAGGTGCTGAATGCTAAAATGAGATTTCTATACAGACCAAGGACGAAGAAAAGTTTTAGCCATTTTTTTTTCCTTGCCTGAAGTTTATCAGCTGTGTGAGGATTTGAACCAGTAAGCCTCACTGCAGTAGAAAAAGACAACTGGCTGTACATTTTTATATATGTATGATTATATGGAAATGTATCACTATATAAACAAATAACCAGTTTGACTGTAGTTATTATTGAAAACAAATGTGGCCAGTGCAGAAAAGGGCTGGTGATGCAGCCACTCCACAAATACACAGCACAATGTAGAAGAGCCATCTCTATAAGCAAAGACTCAGCTGCACACCTGCATTTAAGGGATGAAGGAAACTCTTTCGAGGATGCCAGTGTTTACATTTTGGACTGAGAAGCTCAATGGTTAAAGGTCATCAACGTCCACCGTGAATGACCATCACTGGACAGAGGTGGTAGCTAATGACACCAGCTATCAGCTTTCTACAAGTCAGTCCTGAGATCCCTTCTTAGGTGGTTCAACCCACATTCATATCTTGCCTTGGGTGACCTCAGTGGCCTCACGCACATGATGGTGGAATGGGAAGTCTTGCATAGGTTTTACACCTTGGCTCATGTCAATGTCTTCATCCTCCAATGCTGGTACTCCATGCTAAATCCCAACCCACGATGCTTGGAAGTGAGCACAGGAGGACTGATTGTCTGGTCAGAGACATTTACACCAGTTGCTTGCTGCTGCTTTCATCCTATTCCTCTTTGCTCAAGGGAAATGATAAATGGACTGGTTCTTACATAGAGTGTTTCTACTCTACCTGAGCACTCAAAGTGTTTTGTACAACCTGCTTCATTCTCATAAGTGCTTTCGATTGCCCAAGGATATTTGACATATAGACTGGAGCAGCCAGGGATTGAACCACCAACCACCAACCTGATTAGTAAATGACCTGCTCTACCTCCTGAGCTACAGCAGTTACAGGTCCCACTGATAGGTTAAGGGCCTTCAATAGCTGTGTCCAGCTCTCCTAGAGTAACTGCCTGTCTCCTGGAATCTCCTCCGTGCTCGTGAGACTGTGCTGGAGACACAACAACCCTTCTGCCAATGGCACGAATTGATGTGCCACCGTGGAGCATTTGAACTACCCGTGCAACCGCTGTACAGTCCAGATATCTCCTTATGCTACCAGTAGTAACACTGACCCTAACCAAATGCAAAACTAGTAAAAACAGCAGGAAAGAGGAGAGGGTAATGTCATTAAAACCAAAGCAACTAAAACCAATGAACAACCCCCTCTGCTACTTAACTGACCAGATCATATCCCATGAGTTCAGCTGAGTTAAGTCTTTACTCTGATTAGAAGTGTTCCTATATAAAAATCCAGTGTACATTTTATAATTGTAGGTCATAGCAGATGGATGTTCATTAAAGAACCGTTGGCTCTGATGGCCTGTCTCTCTCACTCCATCCATCCTCTCCACTCCTCTGCTTCTCCACCCTCCTGCTGCCCCATTCTCTCCTCTATCACTTGTGGTTGATGCTCACAGTAGTGCCCTTGAGAACAAAGGTTAGAAAACCTCAGCAGCGTAAAGCTGCATGTGTCTGCAGTTACTCTGATTATCCACATGCACTGTGTTATTTTCTTTGATCAACGTCTTTGTGCTATACCAGCTCATGTATTTTAATGAGTTTACAAGCACTCATATAAATATGTATTTTGTTTTGGGGTTTTTTCACCGCTAATAAAATAAAAATTCCATAAATTCTATTCTGTGTTTATTAGATGTGGGCAGACCGATCTAAATATTAATATTATTGATATCAGAACTGATATTGGTATTGGGTATTACTGTCCTCTAAGTACAGTATGTAGCACACTGAATTAAATTGAGTTAAATAAAATATATGTCTGGTTAGGTTCTCTTTATACTGCTACAATATCAGCAACATGTTTTTATTTTTCTAAAGCATGCAGATTCAACACAGTCACTTAATACTGGCAAAATAACTTTTTCTGCTAGGATATAATGAATGTAATATTTACAACAGAGACCCTTTGTTATAATCTTTGATGCAGTGGGTCGTCATGTTTATGCGCTTTAGTCAATTTACAGTTCAAGTGGAGGAGTCGGTGATCACAGTGTCACAGAAAGCTGCACCAACATGTTTCAAAAGGCACAACTTTTACTCTGAAGGCAAACAGTCTCTGCTCATCAGTTGAAAGTATGTCCTACTATAAAGTAAAAAGGACAAATGGAAAATAGGACCAGCAGATGAAATGTCAGACTGGTCCATTGTCAAACGTACTCAGCTGTCGTGATCATAAAAACAGAAAAAGCTAGGACAGAAGAATGATAATTTGAGCTTGTACTTTTGAACACAGACACGCACATGAACAAAGCACAAAAATAAACCTGTTTGTGTACAAAACCAAACCCAAATCATCAACCATGCGTATTTGTTCTCTCTGCTCTCACAGTCTGACACACAAACAGACACACTTATGGACAAAAGCATGTGTCAGCTGTCTGGCCTGTTAGCCTCACATGATAAAGTAGAAAGAAGTGAGAGTCTCCTTCTGTTTCAGCTTCCTGTTTCTGTCTGTCATTACTCCCTTGCTCCCTTTATCCTCTGCAGCTGTACATCCAGCTCCATTAGCTGCCTGTATGAGTCCCTCTCAGCAGATAAATCATTCATCCCCTGGCGGCCGGTTGCTCTGCAGCTCGGTGCACTGCTGCAGACTCCCCTGTTTGCGTGGGAATGATGTGTATGAGCTGCGTCCACATGACCTTGTTTTGACACTGCGGAGAATAGCTGGCTGTTTGGGCTCTGCAGCGAGTCTCATCACTCCACCCTCCAGTTTCTGCATGGATTGTTTTCCAGACAATGACCACAGAGGTTCACACGCGCTGCCGAGCAGGATGCTGCGCCACTGTGTCATCAGTTAACGATCTCGCGTTTCCTACCTGAGTGCCCGGAGCAAACTTCTATCAGGGACATTGTGTTAAGAGGAAGGGACTGGGCCAGGGGGCATTAGAGACCCGCTGAAGGGCCAGAACACTGAGCATTTTAGGGCTCAGGCAAATCAGATTGTTTACAACACAACAGGGAAACTGTTTATTGGGAGTTGAGGTTATAATTCATCTCTGCTGACAGTATGATGATATAAGATATCCACAGAATTGTGGTTTGGCCAAAGATCAGCCTTTGTCCAGCCAGAGTTGACTGCAGTGAGCCTCTAACCTACTTTTAGGACAGGATGTGACTGGCTTGTGACACTGTGTGAATCTCCACAGTTATGTCTTTTGGGAAGACTTAAAAACTGTCAGCTTTGTGTGTAATGAATAAATATATCATATGATCACTGCTTGTTAAATGCTGACACAGCTTGACATCTTTTAGTCTGCCCTTTTTATATAAACCTCACAGACTTCACTAGCAGGTTTCCACAGAGTGCTTTCTATGACAGCGCCTTTAATCCAGAGAATTTAGTCTTACGGGAATTCGTTGTTGTTCAATATTCATGCCCGAGATCAAATCGAGATATTTGCTCAGGGCCAATCCTCTGTCTCACATTCAGACCCTGAAGCCCAGCTCCTTGCCGTCAGCGACGAGACTCCCCGCTGCTGGAGCCTGTTGATCCTGTCAGCCTGTAGAAGATCTGCCATGGGGCTCATAGGTAGAGATGACACCCGACATATGGGAGAGATAAAGCCTGAGGGCCAGATAGTGTCTGCTTGGCAGTTCTGACTGGTCCGTTAGTGGAGCTGAATGACTTTATTATCGTAGTGGCACTGCAATAACCCTGCTTCCTTTTGAGAATAGTGATATTTGTGCTACTAAAAGCTTTCATTAAGCTTTATTGTAACTAATCAAAATCTTTACAGTGTCGGTTTCCTTGATTATTTTTAAGAATAATTTCTTACTTACATTTTTACTTATTATTTACATGTACATCTTTCTGCTATCCTGTGGGGCTGGGATAGCTCAGTAGCTCCATGATTGGAAGGTCGGGGGTTTGAGTCCACTGAACGGCTACCCTGAGGTACCCCTGAGCAAGGTACACACTGCTCCCTGGGTGCTAGATTGGTGGCCCACTGCTTCACTGGGTGAATGGGTTAAATGCAGAGAGGAATTTCCCCATGGGGATCAAGTATACATGTCCTTGTCTCCAGCACCAGTAGATGAATGTTTTTAGCAAACAAGCTGCAAAAATCTAACTCACACCATCTATTCTGGACTAAAGTGAAGTGTATAAATAATCAAGATTTATTTGTTTGTTTGTTTTGTATTTATGAAAACTTTGCCTTTGTTAAGACCCCCCCCCCACACACACACACACAAAAATATATATATATATAAAAACTTCAGATTATTATTGTTTCTCTGTTGGTTCCTTTAAGTATTTTTTTTCTGTTTAATTGTGCAATAAAGAAAACAACATAAACTTCTAAGCTAGCCCTGGGCTACAGAAGGCTGGAGTTGAACAATAAAAACATCATCTTTCACCTGATAAATGGCTCAAAGTTGGCACTGATTTGATTGCATAAACACGGACCACTGGCATGTACAATAACAAATCATCTGCAGACAGAATAAGTTAACAAACCCGAATCACACGCGGTGCCACGACTTGCAATGAAATCCCACCCGCTCCTCCTGCTGGTGCCCATCCGGCCTCCGCTGTGGGGCTTTTCCTGCTCACCTCCTGAGCCATTACTTATTTTATCCCCCTCGTCTTTTAAAGCAAGTTTCACCCCGTCTCTCTCTCTCTCTTGCTCTCAATGTGGACTGATTTACGCAGCACTCAAGGCTTGTTGGGTTTCTGTGTTTCACTTTTTGTAGGAAGGATGGTTTATTAAACTGCCACCCTGCAGGGTTCAGCAGACGAGGACTTGGCATTCGCTCCTCTGATGCTAAAACTCCTGTGATGATCCTGCATGTGAGGGGAGGAAGGATGAGGAGAGTGTCTGAGGAGTTAATGAGGACAAGGAGAGGCTTTAGAGTAGGGAGAGAGAGCAAGAGTGGGAGATTGGCAGCTCTGAGCAAAAGAGCTGGTGGTCTAACAGAGGGGGTTTATAGCCAGTGACATCTCAAAGATAAAAATGAATTCATTTTTATCTTTGTGATTTACAATATTTACAAATTGTGCAAATTCAATTAAAGAGATAATCCATTCTCAGACTATTTGACTGTAAAAGACTGAAATGAAATGAACACAAATAAGAAAATAATACTGTAGACAAAAAAAGCCAACTTTGTTCTTAAAACTAGAAACTTCTGCCACACAAACAAGTACTTCCCCCCCAAATTCATACAAACTGAAGCATTCTGCTAACTTAATCTTAATGCTGCTGCCAGAAATCTAGACCTTTCCAATGAACAAGGACAGTTATGAACACAGTGCTGCTTCAATGTGCTTACACCCAAAAAATAAGATGTTACTTTCATTTCTGTCCTCAGAAACAATCGGCAGCCATGCTGTGAGCTTTGTGAAGTTCTACTAAATGTTTGCTTTGTGTTTTAGTGTTCTGAAATCACAATCCATCCGAGACAAGACAATACTTTCTCAGCTTTCCATGATGACCTGTGTGTTTCTTCCTTACTCCCCTCTTTTTACTCTGGATGTGTTTGTACACCACTCTGCATTTTCATGAGTTATTATTAATATCTATTATCAATCTCTCTCTCTCCCCTCTCCCTCCACTCATCCCCAACTGGTTACAGCAGATGGCTCTGCTGGAGGCTTCTTCCTGTTAAAAGGGAGTTTTTCCTTCCCTCTTCTGCGAAGTGCCTGCTTATAGGGGGTCATCTTATTTATGTCACATACATGCATGGAAGTCAAGCTTACAAAGCTCATAAACTGTGATCGCAGAGCAATCTAAGATTCCATAGTATTGGTATTGTTCACTGGAACTAAATCAGCACACACCTGCTTCTTTGCTACCACGAGCGCATCCTGCTTCAATAGGAATGCACTCACAACATGTAGATAAGCTATATTGGGGGCTTTAATGTTTCAGAGTTAATGAAACCATTAATGCAGTTTATAATTTTTCTGTCCTCCTTTCTCTCCAAAAAACCATCTAAACTCCATCAAACCATTTAAGAGTAAATACAGTCTGCTTTTGTTCTGATTGGTGCACCAGCAACTTGATTTGAGTGATCACGGGTCACGTTCATAGACTTCATTCAGCGGTGCCACTCATCCTAATGAGCACCCTAGACTCCCAGCTGTCTCTGTTTGGGTTTACATTATTTACTCAGTAATTAGTCATGAAGCTCAAGCTTTAGATGGAATATGATGCACAAAGTTCTCCTTACAGCATGGTTTACACACACACTGTCTAAAGAGAAAACTTTGTTTATTTAAGAATTTACTGTCCAGCCTTATTTAGTAAAATGAATGCCTGGGAAAATAAAGCTGTGACAGGATACGCTGCACTAGTTGACATTATTTCATTCATTCATCATATAAAACAATCTCCATTAATCATAAGCTGTGGCAGAAGTGTATCTACCCCCCCGATGGAGAGCACTTATTTGTTATAAATACATTAAATTGTTTTAAAGGCAAAAAAAAGGCTACAATTTTAAATATTTTTATGAAAAAAATATAACCCATCTCTACCAAATAGTTGCACTTAGCTTGAGGAAAATAATATTTGGATTGGACAAACATTCGAACATGCTCACACTGACAGTGCTAACAAGTTGATAATAAGAAGATGGAGTCATATGGAAAAATAAAGTTTTTACAGGATGTCTTAGTCCACCTTGATTCATTTCTTTTTCACCCAGTCTGTTGTACATTTCCTGCTTTGTTTAGAATCACTGTTGTGCTGCGTGACCCAATTTAGGCCAAGCTTAAGCTGCTGGACAGATAGCCTCACATTTGACTTGGTAACATGATCTAGTTGTTGCAAATAAGCCCAAACCATCACCCTTCCACCACCGTGCTGACAGTTGGAATGAGGCATTTGTGTTGATATCTTTGCATAATGGCCAAACAGCTCCTTAATGAAGATAGCTCAGCAGGTAGAGCAGGTCATTTACTAATTGGAAGGTTGATGGTTCGATCTCTGGCTGCTGTAGTCTGCTTTCTAAATATCCTTGGGGAAGATGACCCTGAATTGCTGTCCAATGATCGGTGTATGAATGTGCTGGGTAGAAAAACCACAGAGTAGAAAATTCCTTTATAGGAATCAATCCATTCACCATTTTATCACACGTGACAAAAGATCGAGCGTGGACACAAAACACAGTAATGCTGGGTTTGAGATTTGTCTCTTGGGAATCTAGCGTGGAGGTCTAAGGCAAGCACAAGGCAAGACTGGTGACAAGAGTAGTTGCACTGAGAAGAGAGGACAAAAAGGGGTTACTGTATTCCAGGATTTCTCCAGGTGTACATGGATTTGACAGAGGGATATGGCTTACAATGCAGGTGGAGTCAGCGGTGCTTTGAGGGGGAGAAGGTGAAGGTGCGGGTGAGCTGAGTAGAGAGACGATGGCTGACCGGAGTTCCAAGAGGCCCTGTGTGCAGCATTGGCAACAGGACAGGCAGGTGTAGTATTGGAATCCTTCCCAGGAGATTGAGCATTAACAACAGCTAGTATGGCCGGGTGTCCGTGTGGTGAGCTGAGCCAAAGAGTAGATCCATGATGTGACCAGAGAACTGTAGCACAATGGTAAATGGTAAATGGACTGATTCTTATATAGCGCTTTTCTACTCTCCCGGAGTACTCAAAGCGCTGCATACAACATGCCTCATTCACCCATTCACACCCACTCATGCAAGCACTTCTAAACGCAAGTGCAAACTATAACTACATTCACACACATTCACACTCCGATGAATGCATCGGAGGGCAATTTGGGGTTAGTATCTTGCCCAAGGACACTTGACATGCAGACTGGGGAAGCCTAGGATCGAACCACCAACCTTCCGATCAGTAACTGATCTGCTCTACCACCTGAGCCACAGCCACGAGTACATAAGTACAAGTACATAGATTTGCAAGAAAAGCATGAAATCCTGTTACCAATGTGGGTAATTTGACAAACTGGCGGTGAAGATATGGGAACACTGGTCTTAAATATCCTTAATAGATTGCTCCAGATTAGCTCCAGGTGAGGCGATGACAGCTCCACCCCAGGGCAGACACAGGACAACATGGATTCAGTGGAAATTTCCCAGCAGCTCACCTGGACTGTGACACATTTCCTCTCATCTGTCCTGAGGACTTTGTTCCAGATGTCTTATGGTTTGTCCAGATACAGCTTTGCAAACCTAAACTGTGCTGCCATGTTTCTTTTAGAGAGAAGAAGGTGTCTCCTGTGTCTTTTATTGCACAACAGTCGTAAGCCAACGCTGTAGTTTAAAATAAAATATGATTAACTGGACATGTTTATCCTAATTTTATAAATTAGCACATAATGTTTGACTCAATATGTTTAGAAAATAGTTGCGATAAAGCAGTTGGAGTATCTACTGGCAATTCTTAGCAGTTTGTAATGCATCCCGCGCTGCAGTTGCAGGAATTGAGTTGGTTTTTTGGACATTGCAGCATTCCGATCATTCAGCCATAATACCATCATTCTTGCTTTTTTATGGTTCAGAAAATGACACATGGCAGTGTGGACGGAAAGAACTAGTCAAAAGATGCATGTGTGTGTGTGAGAGAGAGTTTTTTAACCTCAGATCATCCCAGGCAGTTCTCTGTTGTGTTGTTGCAGGCTCTTGCTATGACAAGGTGTTGCTATGACAGTGTGAACCACCGAAGGGTATATAATGCATTTGTTAGCCCACCCACCCAATATCACCACCAGCTGCCACCGACATATTGTTCACCAGCTGCTTTTGCCTTAGTTGCTCTGGTGCATGATTATAAGGCATGTTTGAGGTGAGCAATGTCTACATTCATCAGGAACACCATAAGCTCTGGGCAGATTGTGAGATAAAAGTTTCAACTGATCATCGCATTGGCTATTTTCAGTAAAAAACCCCACAAAGTATCAGTATCAGTCGTGGTTTGTTTCATTTTGCAGACGTAGCAACATCCACGAGTGTGTGTCGCTTCACTCAGATACTCAGCTCTGAGGGATGTTAAATGCACACATGCTGCATTTACGGTACAGTGATTGAGTGTATTATTCATCATATCTTACACTGCGTGAGTGCTCCCTGTGAGCACCTGCTACGTTTCTGTGTGGATGCAAATCTGAAATTATGTGAAAGTACTAAAACAAAAAAACCAACAACCCAAAAACCAGACTGACAGGCGCTGATGCAAACAGAGGAATTCATTTCATCACTGGAAACAGGTTTAAAGAGATGAGATTATTAAGCTGTGGCTCAGCCTCACAGCGGAGACCAGGCCCAGCTGACATCATTTTAATATCTACCTAGGGAGCTCTCTGATTGGCTAGCAGTCCCGAGGAGAAGGTTCTCATTACGGTTGTTTTGACATCACCCTCCTCCAGATCTGCACTCTGCACTTTCTTTTTGCTTAATTGGTAACGTGCAGAGAAATGATACAGAGACCCGCGCACACTGTTAACAAACGCTCACATGTACAGATACAGAAGGAGAGCTGCTTCAGTAAATTTAAAGACTGAAAAAGAGCAGCTCCTAACAGGAGAGATGAGCGGCTTGAATTTTTCTTCCAGGATTTCTAACATCGAGCCTTTAGAAATGAATGTTCTTGTTTTGAAGTACATAAGCCCTGAAGTCTGAGGTAGCCTTTACATTGATTGATGCCTCTTGAATATTTTATATCTTTTTTTTAATTTCAAATGAATTTTACTCTTAAGAGATGATCTATGATGCAAAAAAAGAGTTAGCAGCAAGCTGACTAAGATGCATCAGATAAGCTGTGCAGGAAAACACCAAGGCTCTGGAGAAAGATAGACTTTAGACAATTACCTTAGTCTTATTCTCTCGTGTTCTCCCTGGATTTATGAATATTCAGGAGGAGGATATTTATGGCTGCTAATGAATATTCTGCACAAAGTCTGCTTCATAAATCAGGCGAGTAGAGGGAATTGGATAGCCACTAGGTGCTTCTCTCAAGGCAACAAGAGAGAAGAAAATCACCTAACTCTACTTTTGAAAGGCTAATTTGATGTCATTATTATTATTATCACTATGTTTTTATGCCAACAGCCAGGGGGAGACTGCACTGACTCGCTTGTCTTGAACCTGACCTACATTTGGTATTAACAATCGAAAATAATATGTAGGTGTAAGTGTTGTGGAGATTAAATGGGTCATTTCACAATAAATATCAAGTGGGTGTTTGAAAGATGTCAATCAGAATGCTTCCCTCCACTTTGTCCCACAGCTTGAAAGCTGCCAAACGTTTCATGCAGCTGACAAAGTTTCTTAGTGAGGAATCGATAACAAGAATAAAAAGGGGCAAAATAATCTATAAGCAGTACGATTCGCCCCTGCAAGCATTTCCATAAACTTGTAGATGTGAATGTTTTCTCAAGGACATTCTGATCCACACTCCTTCTTCGCTGTTCTCAGAAGCAAATTAATCCCTCTACGCCAACCAAAAGTGAAATCTATTTTTAGTGGTTCATTAAAGCCACTTCTATGTGGCATCCCACACCAACATTCAGACTGGAGTAATTGGTGGTGGGGGTGGGCGGATGTGGGGAGAAGGTTCCACTCACAACTAAATCTGAACGCGTGCCTTTCGAATGTGCAACTCCTGCATCGCTAACGATGATTTGTAGCATTAATCAAAGGCACTGCCGTGGGTGCCAATCAACATGATTACAGAGAGGAACTGGTTAGGATCACCACAGCAAACGACGATGGGAGCTGGGCACATGTTTTTTTTTGTTTTTGAAGAGATGTATGTGTGCGTGTGATAAAAATGATGGTGAGACAGAGAGACAAGTGACAGCAGCTGTATCTTCACTATCTGAAGATCTCTGAAAGATTACTCTAATTATGTAGGAGTAGTGTTTAACTCATCAGGACAGTTCACGTATTTACCTCCAAGCATGCAGCTGTCCAGCACAACACAGCTTCAGAGTTTCAAACAACTTGTTCAACTTCCTCTTCCTAAAAAGATATGTAAGTAACAGTAATTTACTATATACTTGTTCACATCCTCAGATCTCATGTTATGTAGCTAATGTCCAGTAGAACGTGTCATTTGTAAGGACAACATAGAGGTGCATGCATATAGAAGTCTGAGGAGCGAACAGCCAACAATATTTTTACAAATACACAAAAAATGAAGTTCTGATCTGTGCTCCTGACATCTTTGTCCCACGGTGATTGAGAATCCTGGATCCATTTCATTGTTCGTTCTTTAGTGTTGCTTTTGATCAGGCATTCAGTTTTGTTGTTTGTTTTGTCCCTAAAAGTCCCATGTGACACCAGTGCAGTCCTCTTAGGGTTCAGCTTAAGGCTTTGGTGATCACTTACAGAGCTCTTCATGGTCAAATTGCCCTATGTTAGTGAATTCCTACGCTGATATTTAACTACTAGGTCTTGGTGGTCAGTTGATGTGTGCTTGTTTGTTACCTCGGTCTAGGATAAGATAAGATAAACCTTTATTAGTCCCACCCCTGGGAAATTTGTTGTGTCACAGCAGAAAGTGGACAGTGCAAAGTAACAGCAGCAAAAGTTAAGAAAAAAATGGAACAGAATAAGATAAAAGAATAACTTACTATATACAATAGAATAAAATACTATGTTGTCAGAAAAATTACACTTAGTTGCATTGCACATGTGTGTCTGTCTGCACGTGTTTGGTCAGCTGCAAAGTCTTTGTTGTGGAGTCTGACAGCAGTTGGAAGAAAAGACCTGCAGAGTCTCTCCGTCCCACACCGTGGGTGCCGCAGCCTGCCACTGAAGGAGCTGCTCGGTACTGTCAGAGTCTCCTGCATGGGGTGGGAGATGTTGTCCGACAGGGATGACAGCTTAGCCACTATTCTCCTGTCACTCACCACCTCCACTGGGTTCAGAGGACATCCTAGAACAGCCTGTTCAGTCTCTTTCTGGCCCCTGCAGAGATGCTGCTGCCCCAGCAGACCACACCGTGAAATATGGCTGAGGCCACCACAGAGTCATAGAAGGTCTTCAGGAGTGGGCCCTTCACTCCAGAAGACCTGAGCCTCCACAGCAGGTACAGCCTGCTCTGCCCTTTCCTGTAGAGGGCATTTGAGTTGTTAGTCCAGTCCAGTTTATTGTTCAGATGAACACCAAGGTACCTGTAGCTCTCTACAGCCTCAGTGTCCACACCTTGGATGTTTAGTATTTAGTGTTTATGGACGAAAGGAGATAGTTTTGGCTCCCGGGTTGCTGAACTCACTTTCACTGAACTTGAAATCTGTGAAAACTGTCGATACCTTCAAGACGACACTTTACACTGTAAGTGTGTAAGGAGGAGTTCTGATAATGATATTGAACAGCTACAAAGCTAATTTCAAAATGAAAGCAAATAAAATACAATAGTTAAGAAGTTTTAACTTTAGCCATGAAAGATAAACGATCGTAATCTATCAGTAATTCAAAAATCTGCTAATAATCCATTGCAGCTAATATTGTGCCAAAATAACTGATGAGTTCCATCTGGCAGTATAATGCTGTAACTGAGAAGGGCGAGAACAGCTTTCTTTGCTCTCACTACTGTATTTGCAAATGTGCAACATGATACTTTCAGAACAGGTAATTCATAGATGACATTAGCAAGACACAAAGACTACACATACTGCACAGGTTTCAGGTGGACCATAAAAAATACCAGCATAACTGGGAACTTCCTGTGAGAAGCCCAAATGTAAAATGCAATTAGAAAGGTACCAAGATCAGCACCCCGTCTGCTGCTTATAAAAATTGGTGGAAATATGGAACATTTGCAGAGATGAACCCATTAAATTTCCCTGTAGATCCCAATTACTTTTTAAAAAGATTTTTCCTAATATATAATTTTTTTTACACACAAATAAAGTCAGCAAGGCCTCATTTGGTCACATTTGCTCTCCAAATATCTAATATTAAAAAACAGCCAGTGGAGACTTCAGAGGAAATTTAATTTTCATATAAGCCTTCCTTGCTAGCTTCACTAATCAAGACCTCGAAATTTCTAACTCTGATATGAAGCTTCAGCAGAAACAGGCTCATGGACCCAACGCCCAGAGCTACTTTATGAAGCGTAACATTACTAATAATTAGGATGTGTGAAATGCTTTGTACCCAGTGATTCTTCTCAAACTCTCCAAGTGGGTACAATGAGCAGCATTGTTTGGGCACAATGGCAGTGACCATACAAGCTTTAAAGCCAAATATAATAAGCTCTGATCAAATTTTGCTCATTTGAATCTTAAAATCATCAAATATTTTAAACCTGGGAAAAAAACACTTCTGTATGATAAAGACTAGAAAGCTCAGGCACTGTGGGAAGTTGGAAGATCTGTGTTTGTCTGAGCAAACCTCAAAATCTCTGCAGGCTTAGAAGAGACACAGAAGGAAAGAAAACCAAGATGACAATTTCAAACTCGTGAAAATGCAAAAGAAACTAAATGAAGTCAGGTTTGGCAGTCACTAAGAGCATGTAATAACGTGCATTTCAATGTGAGAAAACAAACTCCTTCCTTTCTTTAGGCGCTATTCTAACTCTCCTCTCCTCGTTGATTCCTTTCCTTTCTCCTCCTGCAGGGCCTGTTTCGGTATCATGGTGACTGGAGGGAAGCTGCAGTTCTGCAGGCATCTGCTCGTTTTGTTAGGGCCTGCATGCAAGTAAACACTTTTGCTCGTGACCATCTGCCCAAGCTCAGATCTGCATGGGAGCTGGCAGACTTGGATGGTAAAGATAGCGAAGGAGGGATAAACAGATAGATACAGAGAGGAAGCAAATTTGTGAAAGGAAAGTGGAAAAACCGAGAAAGGTGGAAGAAAGGACATATGAAATACAGGACATTTAGTAATCAAATGTCACAGTTTTGAGCTTTTGTCTTCATTCAAAAACGATTTTACTAGTTTTACTACTACCACTGCCACACCACAGCATATACCGAAATGACTGTGGAATTAATTGTGGTGAGAAGATTCACTGTCTGACAGTATTAAAGGACAAAAGTAATACCATACAAACAAACAAAGCAGATTAATTGGGGTGTTCCCCAGTACTAAATAATTATTTGCTAAAGATGGAAGTCAGTGCAAATACAGGCACTGCTTACCACCAGGCGAGTCGGAGGGGCCCCGAAGGCTAACAAACATCAGACTACAGCAGTGGCAATGTGCAAAGTTTGCGGTGACAGCAGGAAAGACATGACTTCCCTAAGGAGCCCCCATCAGAATCCACTCGCTCCCCTCACAACCAGCCTGCATGACTCTATTTAAACAAGCTTAATGACAACAAAGAAAGACACTCAGTGAAAATCGAGGAGTTATTCTTGGGAGTGACAGATGAAAAATGTGGAAGAGGGAGAAAAATGCAAGACAGTGGTGAGAGGAACTGATGACAATTATTAATAATAATGATAATGACAAATAACTGAATGTGGCTAGTCTAACCTTAAATGTGGGAGGGAGAAACTCAAATTATGTAACTTCCACATGTTGTTTCTTTTGTTTAAATTTTTGCTCAACATTAGTTGACTTAGTTCTGCGGGCAGTGATGTGACTGAGTCACCAGGAGTCAGAGCCATGACACTTTCACCTGACATGTTGGTGTAACTTGAAGGGGCCTCCTTTAAATTTTTGAGTGATTGCAACATATGAGTTAATGGCATATCAACTTTAGGTCCACCATCTCTCCCCAACCAGTTGTGGCAGATGGCCAACTCCCTGAGCCTGGTTCTGCCGGAGGTTTCTTCCTATTACAAGGGAGTTTTTCCTTCCCACTGTCACCAAAAGTGCTTTCTCATAGGGAGTCATATGATTGTTGGGTTTTTCTCTGTATTTCTAGGGTCCACCTTTCACAAAAGGAAAAAGTATATCTCCTGTTGTGATTTGGTGCTGTATAAATAAAATAAAATTCAATTCATTTCAATAAAAATCTCCCCCGTGTCATTCTGCACAGAACACACAACAGTTGTCCCTCAGCCAATCAGGGCAGTGAAGGTGGGAAAAACAAGGGGTTGATTTTTATGTGAAACCTGCTTACTTTGTGGATATCACATTATTGTAACATACACAAAAAGGTTATTTAATTTGCTAATAAAATCAAACCACCTTACATTTGTATTGATACACTTCCTGGCACTTATTTGGGTGGGGGTGTGGGAGCCGAGTGAACACAGAAAGACAGACAACCATTTAAACGCATATTCAGACTTAAGGCCTATTTAGAATCACCAATTAACCTAACCAATAGACACACACACACAGAAAGGCCCTGGCAAGAAAGTGGATTTGAACCCAAGACCTACTGATTAGCTTTGACCTCTCACAGAAACTCTTGGTTTGAGGCAACAGTGTTTACCACCATGCTACCTCTAGCTTGTTGTGAAGCATTATTTGAAACATAGATGCTAGCTAGCTACATAAGTTGCCTTGAGTTGCAACCATCTGTTAACAGAAACATCAATTGTTACTTTGAGTTATGGGTTTGCCATTACTCAGGATGGTAACTCAGTCTGCCTATCTATTAAGTAGTTGTTTATCAGTGAGAGCTAATGCCCAGTCTACTAACTGGGAACACTGGCTTCCACTGTAGCTAGCTTATATCCCAGCTCAGATTTTGTGCCTGCCTGTCATTGTTTACAAATGCAAAAGCTTATATAGATGTTTTCAAGGTTACATTTCAACAAATCCAACGTATTATTTGTTTTTCATAAAGGTTACTTACCCACATGCAACCAAATGCAACAGGTCTACAAGACTGTAAGTGCACTATAAGCTAATACCAAAAACACTGTTCTTTGCCTACAGGTCTGTGAAGGTACATAAATATTATTAGTGTAAAAAGAAAAACAAAAAATGAAGAAAATGAGAATCTAAAGTGAAAAAATGAGAAATTAGGCAATCTGCCAAACTTACAGCATCAGGGCTCGAGCCTGTGTTTTAGTCTGAATCCATCTGCTTGTCTTTTTGACTGGTTGTATCTGACCATCTGTGTTCATCGTGGCCTCCAATACAGTGAACAAAGGGGACAATAAAAACACATCGGTGAGATGTGGACATTCATCCACATCAACCCATCGATGAAGGTAGTCTTTAGATAATCTCTGAATCGAATCGGCTTTCCATTTTCGTCAGCCTGTCATGAGCCTGTAATAACTAGGACATAATTGGGTCTCGTCACCATTGACCGGCTGGGAAATAAGAAAAACTGAAATTTGTGTATTGCCAACTGCTAACGATCATGACAGGAGATTAATGCAATGCTGTTCTGTCTGTCAGCAGCATTTTACTGAGTGTGAGTGATGCTGGATATCAGCAGATACAGCAGCATTCAGTGAGGGAAAGGTATGACACACAACAAAAGAAAGAAATCCTCTAACTGAGATGAAACACCACTGGTATTTACAAATTTTAGTCAAATTTTAGTTTAGATTTAAAATAGAGATTTATTTAAACAAGCGCTGGAAGCCGTGTTAATTTCATGTCCTGCTGTGAGCATATATTTAGAAGACAAGAAAATGTAATGGGAATTCTGTTCTGTTTATTAATTATTTGTTTTTATTCAATCATCCTCTGCTTTGATGTACAATGAAATGCTGAAATTGTTATTTTCTCACGAGATTAGTTAATGCATTTTTTAATGCAAAAATTTCATGACCTAATTCCAGCTTTTAATATAAGACTTTATATGGTTTATATGTTGCTTTTATGGTAGTTCAAACAGTGGAAACTGAAAACCTCATAAACCCTTATTTTATTCACAATAAAACACAATAAGACATATTAAATACTTAAACTGAGAAAATGTACTTAAAAATATGATCTCAATTTGAGTTTGATGGCAGCAGCTCGCCTAAAGAAGGTTTCCACAGGGCCATGTTTACCACTTTGTAGAATCCCCCCTTCTTTTAACAACATTCCATAAACATCTGGGAACTGAGTATACCAGTTGTTGGACCTTTGGGAGAGGAATGTTGTCCATTCTTGTCTGATATAGGATTCTTTGGTTTTCTTTGATGTATTTTTTTTTTCATGATGTGTCAAATGTTTTAAATGAGCGAAAAGTCTGGATTGATATTCACACCTCATCTCAATATCTCTGTTGAATTTCCACACCAACAGAGATATTGGTAAACCTATCTCTAACGAGAAACCTCCCTCCGATGTTCTTTTTTTATCCCCAGTCATGTTTGCAAACCCTTAAATGTTACACTAAAGTTCATAAATTGGGTTTGTACATCAAAGATTATGCATATTAAGCATTAGTCAGAACTAGAAAGTGAACAGTGCTGTGCCTTTTGTGACTGAGCACCAAATTTTCATTGGCGGTCAAAGGTTAGCTACCAATAATTGTGTTCTCCCTTTAAATGAACATTGCCTAATAACTTTACAGATGGGCAGGACTGATAATGTCTGCTGCCTATCTTCCACATGAATGTTATGCTAATATTATTAGCCATAGCTTCTACATTAATGATCACAGATGGCTAATGTGGTAATCAGGTAATTGCTAATAGTTAAATGGCTAACATTAGCATGTGCCCTAACCAGGTTAATGTTTATGATAACTGTTTAATACTTCAATACTGCTGGAATGGGAGTGTGACTGCTGTTACAAAACTCTTCACTGAGAGTTGTTCAGTGCTGTGAACCTGAGTTTCTCCAGCTGCCAGTGAAAGGTGGCGTGTCTGCAGTCGCGCTGTGTGAAGTGTGTGCCAACTGGATGAGACAAAGACAGCACACCTGGTACTGACACTTTTGTGTGTCATTATTCTTATTGTTATTTGCAGTACTAAATTCTGGATATTCACAACATTTACAGTGTGGCACTACCAATGTTAACTTAATAAAGTATGCATTTGTGATCATCATAAAAAGCTTTTTTTACACTTTCTGTATATACATCAACACAGACAAAGACAAAGGCAAAGACTTCCTGATGTGGGACACACTGCATTGTGTGAACTTTATTTGACTCTGATACGTCAACCTGGTAGCTGATTTACACTGTAAGCATCTAGATGGATGGCATTCTTTTTCAGTGAGCCACTTTTACACCTCAGTATACTTATCCTTGTCTTTATGTCTCTAATAAAAATCACACCATCTCCTTGCTTTGTGCACAGGTTTGCCTGCTTACTTTTCAGGCTGTCGACATCCTCTGAATAATGTCGGGTACATCTGCTCTGACCTTATTCTGTCTCCCCTTCGGTCACATTTCAGGTCTTTCTGGCTATCAGAAAAGTCACAAAAACACTTAATACTATACACAAATAAGCAAACATTATGAAGGTGCTTGAATTTGCACATGCTAATTGAGCACAAAACACACAGCGATAGCAAGCTTTCTATCACCAGAATTACGAGCCCAAACCAATCAATGTTCCAATCAGATGCAGTTTACTGCAGTGCAGTAAGTCATGCACTTCCTATTTTAACGTATTTAACATTTACTGAACGTGTTTGTAGTGCATTTTGTTTAAAGAGATGACAAACCTTAACAGCAGCTTGTACAGTATATCATAGTTTGACAAGCAACCTGACATATCACCAACCTGTCTGCATTTTGGCTTTAAAACCATGTGTGCATCCTATGACAGCTTCAACAGTTCCGGCATCACACCAGAAATTGGCATTTATTCAGTGTCTATTATTCCAACAGTTGCCCCTACCAGTTGACTGGCTTAAGAGTCGGTGTGATTTCAGTGTTGATTATAGTGATAATGAACGTCTGCGTTATTAAGAGGTTCAATTCCGCTGCATTTTTGTTTAATTCCATCTGAATTTATTTGATTGTTATAATTTACATCTGAAAATTACTCTAGAATTTGTGGTAATTTTCTGGCTCATTCATTGACTTTGAAGCTCATGTTGTGAAATTTTAGGTTATTATTAATAACAACATTACCCGCTTGGTATGGCGCCTGGTTCAGCCATTAATTAGAGCAGAATGTATCTGGCTGTTGAAATCAGACTAAATGTTATTCTGTGTGTGCACAGCTGGTGAGGCTGGACACGGTGGAGGGACAATTTGGGAGCACAGAGACTGAGAGCACACTTTAGTCTCAAGGGTCATTGTATTTTGGAATTCCAGCACAGACAAAGTGCTTGAACTTGATCAAAATATCTCTGACAACCTGTTTTGTAGCTTATTGTGGCACACGGGTGAAGATAATGGCATCGAGTGTGCAATGCTGTCTAATAATGTGGCGTAAATTACAGGGGACAATCAGAATAAATTCAACTATGGTACTAAGACAAAGAGGAAATGTTGATGTATGAGTTTGAACGGACACACAGCAGACTGGGGGCAATAAGCAGACTGAGAAGACTAATAGAGTAACAAAGTATAAGAAACAGTTATCTTCAAGCTGCCCACATATTTGTTATTTATGGTGCTTCAGAGAGCCAAGACGCAGAACTTCTCCTCCTCTTCCCACACCAGCAGCCTTCTGAGGCGAGGATACCAGATCTGGGGTTTTCTGAAGTGTCTGTTGTGTTGCCATAGATAGAACATGCCAGGGGCTTTGCTGGATGGATAGCTCATCTCCCTGCAGACAGGACCCCCAGTCTGGTAAACCCAACGCCCACATCCCCTGTTCCCCTCGCTCCCCTCCCACACTGTCTGTCGGTCTGTCTGCACGGGAAAGGGAAAGGCTTCAGTGTTTCTGCCCTCAGGTTGGTAAAAAATACACACTGGCAAGACATGAAGTCAAATAGAAGAATAACAGAAGCATGTCTGCTTTTTATTTTTAACAAGGGATAAAAATTAGCTTCTAGCCAGGATGTCTGTAAACATCCTCCATGCCAAGTGTCTTGTATTTGAACCAGCATCTCCATTACAGTAGAGTTCATGTAGAGTGAACACGGGCAGCCTTGCCTGGAAGGAATGGCTTCCAAAAATGTTTCCCAACAAGCATTTGGCTGCATTCCCACAGTGGGAACTTTCTGCTTGGATTACAGCTGCTTATGCGGTCATATCTGTTTTAAATTCAGTCAATCATTAAACTGCTGTCAACCCACCTAAATGATATTAGGTTGGCTTATTTATTTATTTGATGTTGAGCGACAACCCAAGAATTTTTGTATTTCTGGTTCCTTTGTGCCAAAGTTTCTAACAAGTGGTTAAAGTGAGTCTACGGCGGCATGCCATGTCATCACATGTAAACACAGGAGCTCAGCAATGGAGCCTAAAATCAGCTTTACTTTTGTCAACAACATGTATAATTCAAATATCTCATCAGCAATTTTTTTTACTTTCAAAACTATTTTCTTTCTGATTGAAACATAGAAGCATCCACCTTCCATGACCCACAGAGCTCACAAATCCCACTGGCATTTTTGGGCTGACCTCAGCCCCACACATGGTCCTGCCTCCAAGTGTAGGCTAGGACTACCTCTGACACCGTAGGAGGCAATCCACAAACTCCAGCCACTGATGGCCTCACCACAAACAGCTTCAGTTGTTTTTTTCCAGGCCTGATGTAGCAGACAGACCTTGTAGATTGACAACCATCACCCTGGGTGATGGTGATGCCTGTTTGTCCATACAATAAAACAGTATGGTGGCCAATGCCATGCTAACGTTTATGTTTCTATAAACTGTTGCTTCTTTAATGTTGTTGATATGCGAGCAGCTACAGTAAATCTTGTACAAAGCTCTTTCTCATATGAGATCAGTGTTTTTGTGCACGACTCCAGACAGTTTAAAATAAAACTTTCTTGTTTCTGTTTTCCATTTTATTTTGAAATCAAGGTTGACTGTGGTGTTAGCTGCAAAAAGCTGCAAAAGCTACTTTTATGAAGACAACCATCCCTCCCAAACACTATTTGCTGTATGGGCTTTAATTACTTTTAACTGGAGATGGAGGGGGGCTGGTAAAGTGCTTTCCCCCAAAGAAATCACACTACTAAAGATCTTAGCTGTGCATACTTGAAGCCTGGTTAAGATTTCAGCATGTAGCAGAATGACAAATAATTGAAATTCCTCATGCAGCACTACAAACTTGATTCAGCTGAGAGGCCTGATGCATAGAAAAAAAAAACACATTGAAAACTCCCTGAATTGATTGTTTAAATCTGCTTCCCTAAAGAACGACAATATCATTAACTAACTTCAGCTCATTTAGGTTCAGCTCAGTGGAGGAGGTGACGATGATGACTGCTTGTCACTTTCATTTTCCCTGACACTGATAGTCAGCAAAGGCTTATGCTTTAAAATCTGTGCTAACAAGAGAAGAACTCAGAGAGAAATATACCGATATCTAAAAACACTATACTCACTATACTTGCCACCACATTCTTGAGTTTTATTTTTACAGAGCTCGACAGGAAAATGTGAAAGTAAAGGCGAAAATATTAGTCGTAGATCCATACCTCGCAGCCTGCTTAACATATTGAAAGTCTCAGCACAATGTGTTTACATAACCAAGCGGTCGTTTATATTCCATTTTCCTGCTTATTTCACATTCTGTTTGTATGCTGCTATTCTAGTTTGGTTTCCCTGCTGAATCCTGTTTTTCTGCTGCAGCAACAACTTTTCCTCTGCAGGGATAAGCAAAATATAATCTCTAATTTAATAAACAGAGTTGCTAACATGAGTAGAGGGTAACTGGTACTAAATCTGCCACTAGATTAAAATCTCAAACTGATCAAAATCTTTCACTCAAAGAGAATTTAATGGTGTGGGATTCCCTGGCACACTGTTAGTAGACATTGCCCTGTGCTTAAGTACAATTCTAAAAAAGTTGGATGTTGTGTAGAATATGAATAAAAGCACAATGCAATGATTTTTCACAATAGGACATAAAAAACTGAACCTTTTTACTGTTTCATGAAAAATATCAGCTCATTTTAAATTTGATGGCAGCAACACATACTGTGATAGGATACCACATGTGCAACAAGTCCAGTGCTGAAGTTTTCTCACTACTAAGTAAAAATGGTAGGCACGTAAAATCACAGAGTGGGGTCAGTGAATGCTGAAGTGCACAAATGTCAACAAGTTTCTGCAGAGTCAACTGCTGCAGACCTCCAAACTTCACGGAGCCTTCAGATTAGCTCAAGAACGGCGCATAGAGAGCACCTGCATCCAGGCCTTACACCAGCAAGAGCAATGCAAAGTGTTGGATTCAGTGGTGTAAAGCACGACGCCACTGGAGTCTAGAGCAGTGAAAACGTGCTCTCTGGGGTGACAAATCATCCTTTTCTGTCTGGCAATCTGATGGATGAGTCTGAGTTTGGCAGCAGTCAGGAGAACAGTATTTGTCTGACTGCATCGAGCCAAGTGTGAAGTTTGGTGGAGGGGGGATTATGGTGTGGGGTTGTTCTTCAGGAGCTGAGCTGAGCTCCTTAGTTCCAGTGAAAGAAACTCCTAATGCTGTCGGACGTCTGACGTCCTTTCACAGCCCTGCTTGAATGTGATCTTTGGATTTTGAGGAGAGGAACCAGCCAGCTTGTTATCAGCATTCAGTTTAAAAGCCTGTATCTGTGATGGTAAGGATGTGCATCAGTGTCTCTGGTATTGGCAACTTGAACATTTGGAAAGGCAATACCATCACTGAAGGAATCTACAGGTTTTACAGCAACATATGCTCCCACAGAGACAATGTCTTTTTCAGGAAGGTCTTGGATATTTCAGCAGGACAATGTAAACTTGTTCCTGGCAGTGTAGCAGGATTCACATACATAAATGTCCTCAGCTCTGGTTGCATTTTGAAATAATCCTTCACAAAAATGACCACACATTTTCCCCAAACCTTACTGATGGACACTTTGTTGTAGTAGTCACTTCTTTTTCCAGAAACTTGCATGTGGGCAAGTGAAAGGTTTCACTGGGTCTGTAGAACCAGCAGCCAAAGAGCCAGTTCTCACCTGCTTCATCCCCCCAAAGATGTTCTATACTGCTGTAGGTTTGAGGGCTCCACATAGACAAAGTCACCCATGTGGTAGGTCCAGTTTTTAATCCTGCAGTCCTGACTGTACACACGCTCTGGCTTTGACTGCCAGAGTGTGTGTGCAGTCAGCTGCATCCCACATCTGGTACAACACTATGGCTTTGTAGTAGAAGAGTCCAGCTGCTAAACTGGCTTGCCTTCAGTCCAGACATTTCACCAACAGAAAACATTTGACAAAAGAAAAGAAAAATACAAGAAATAAAAATCAGGAATCTTGAGCAGCTACAATCCTCTATCAGACGAAAATGGAACATTCCTCTTCCAAAGGTCCAGCAGCTGGTCTCCTCTGCTCCCACACATTTACAGACTCTTGTTAAAAGAGATGGTACACGTGGTAAACATGGGCTGGTCCCAGTTTTTATGAGACATGTTGCTAACATCAAATGTAAAATGAGACAATAATTTCCTTAAAGTGGTGCAGTTTCTGAGGCTCAACATCGGATATGTTTTCTATACTTGATTGTGAATAAAATACGAGTTTCTGAATTTTTGCAAATCATTGCCTTCTGCTTGAAATTAGCTTTCACGCAGTGACCAAACTTTTTCAGAATTGGGGTTGTAGTGGTGAGTTAATCTTCATACAGCTGCATTAGTCAGATGGAAGGACACCTTTCCTATTCTTTTCACAGACCTGTAAACACCTCCAAACTAAAGCTGAAACTCAGTATTTTAACCTCACAGTCACCTTTTTCTTTTTCTTTTAAAGTCTACTAAGCCATTACAATTCCAACATAACAAACAGAATACCTGCAGACTGCACTGTAATTACTTGCTACAACCACCTCTGACACTAATGGCACTCACATGAAAAAGACCCACTGATTGCACCCCTTAGGAGTGGACACAGAGGCGCTGCAAATGTGCAGTCATTAGGAACAGTATGGCTAATTGCGGCGTTACCTCTGGAGCAGATTGAGAACGGAGTCTTTACATTGCATGTGTTGTTGTAACAAGTTTACAGTGTGAACTGGGGGATCTTAAATATGCCAGCAACAGCACGCTTTACTAATTTCTATTTAAATTTTGTGAAAAGGTGATAGGTCAGAGGCACATCTGTTTAATTACAGTGAAATCCTGATACTTGATTTTAAGATTCTGAATAAATCTGTAGGGAAAAAAAGACAGTTTTTAAGGATTAATGGATGCAGACTAATGGGGAGAATAGTGGCCAAGTCGCCAATGAACACTGTGTTACAGCGTTCCAGAGTGTATAAATGTAGATTTAGCTTTATTCAAGACAAAAATAAGCAGAGACAAAAAAAAAAAAAAAAAAAACAGCTGTAAAAACAACATTAAAACAACAGCTGGATGCTGATATCGGCCTAGAATTACAAGCTCCTCAATATGGACTGACTCTACCTTTACATGACTTTAATAATGACTTAATTAGATATATAAACTAAATAAATTTTCATTAGAGGTTTTATTAACTTCTTTGTTATATAGCTGCTGTCACAGAAGATAGTCCATCATTATGAGTTGTGGCTGATTTGGCTGACATCCAGTGTTTGCCATCAGGTTAATATCTGCCTGATATATTAGCAAAGTAGTATTATGGTCTGCCCCTATTTGTCATTGTTCACTTTGGAGAAATGAAGTTGTGGAAAGTCACTGAGTCCAGTGGAGAAATTGCCAAGTTGGAAGTAGCTGCGGGGTCACTTAGGACACACTCTCACTGTATTTACTTTCTCCTTCTACCTGATGTGTGTGACCAGCTTAATAATCTTTCAGAGTAACAATAGGTGTCTCCAACAGAAGTTGGACTGTTTGCTTAGCGTATAGATTATAGCTCTGTCTGCAAAAGCCACCAAGGACAGAGGAGAAAAGAGAGAAAGGGAGAAATGGGAAGGGAGAAATGAAACCTCAGGATTGGGATGGGGTGGGAATGGGGTAGAGGGGTGATCAGACTGTCTTCCCACAGTTCTGCAGGATCGTGAGAAAGGGGATGAGGGTTGAGCTCAGCCGTCCGCAGTATGGGCTAATTGATTTAAGTTGTTTCTGGTGGGGAGGGGAGATTTAGCTTGCCAGTAATTAGTGCTGATTTCTGACAGCGCGGTGGCTCACCAGGCAGAAAGTCCCTGTGGTCAGCTTTATACCACGAGATCAGAAACCCCCAATAAAGAAAAATTTCACCTTTTGTGTTTTGTAAACCTTACAGGGAAACCAATAAAATCCACAAAATCTAAAGCTGTCAATCGGTTGCTTAAATATTTTTTTTAAATTTTCTTTGGTTGTTTAATAAAAAAAGATTTATGTACTCATAAATATACACTGATTAGTTGTTAATTACTTTTCCAATATTCTGATGCATTCTCATAAACTTAAAATTAATCCATTAAAAGTGACAACCGGTTTGTGGAAGCTGCCATATTGCTCCATCATCTTGAATACAGTGTCTGAGATGGACATCACCATTCTGTTTAATTGTCTTTTATGTATGTTGCTAGAGAGTAGAACATACATGCTACACTTCATCCAAGTCAATTTTAAATTAAAGATTACAAAAATCTCCTCTTAACCTCATATTACCATTTAACATTTGCACACATATATTTTCATCACCTCTTTCTCATTATGTTTTTTTTCCTCCTTCGCCACTGCTCTCTTTCCTCCCTCATTTCTGCGTCTTTCTCTTCACCTCAAGCCTCATTTCCTGAACTGGACACAGGGCTATAAAACATGAAAATGTGCATAAACATGCTAATTTATTCTTGATATTGTCCCGGTTACTACTATCAGCAGCTAAGATATGCAAACTTCCCGTCTCCAGACAGCTGACAATGTGCCTGCTATACATCAACAAACATTATCCTAGCATTAGCTAGCATAACGGTATGCCAGCTAATTCTCGGCTCGAGTGTCCTAAAAATCACATTTTGATTACATTCTCACATTGTATGACAATTTATTCATTAAGTATCCAAGTCCAACAATGTTAGATCCACTTCAAAGACCACTGCACTCACGCTGGCTAACAACAGCTAACTGTGGCAAAAACAGAAAAGTTTTGGATGTCCTCAACAGATCACCTCAGTATCGCTGTCACCGAACAGAAGTGAGCTTCACTGAGTCAGTGACTAATGTCGGACTCCTTTCGCAAAGTTTTATAGCCTCCTCCAGAGTAAATAGAAGTGGACAGCCGGCATATTTACAGCTGAGGTAAACAGCGCACTGACAGAATACACTCACTACACGGTTGTTTTTCATACAGCAGCTAGCATAGTTAAGATTATGAACTTGAAGCGGGGGTGGTAAGAAAACAGAACTGCAGTCTGCAATCTACTGACATCTAGTGGTGAGATTTAACACATTGTAACTTTAAACTCTACTGCGTAGTGGAATAAGTTATAGAAAAATAAAATACCCAGAGTCATGCTCTCGGAAATGCATTTTTGTACCAAAGTAAAGCATGAAGAATGAATCTTACTTGACCCAAATTGATTTCTGGGATTTTATATTTTTCATTACATCTGTTCATTTTCTTAAATAGGCGGGGCACCAGTCTATCGCAGGGAGACTGATTTAAGAGAAGAAATTAATAATTGTGCGAACATATAATACATATTTATCTGCGTTAATATTGACATTAACTAGCGGCTGAACTTGTGGGTATAGTATACTGTAAATAGTATACTGTATAGTAAACTGTACAGAATAGAATAAAATAAAATACTATATAAAATACTATTCTACTGTATATAGTATTTTATTTTATTCTAATTTTTGCTTCATAACTTTTGCACTGTCCACTTCCTGCTGTGACAAAACAAATTTCCCATGTGTGGGACTAATAAAGGTTATCTTATCTTATCTTATCTTATACCAGAAACGACCTTTTCAACAAACTCAAAGAGCCTGGTGTTACTTCTTTACTAAAGTGTAAATTTACAACCCCCTGCCAGTACTCTGGCACTAAATATGAAAACCTACATCTGTTTTCAGATGGTCTGATTTTTTCATTTGTTTGGACAACATTTCAAACATCCAAACTGTGTCACAGATGAAAAAAAAGCATATTTGATTCTGCAGTGTATAATTCAGGGTTTTGAAGCAGCTCCTGGTTTCCCCGAAGCGTCACGGTGCCAAGTCTGACTTTGCTCTATTTTAAGCCGGCTGAGTGAGATAACCTCCTGGGTGAGAAGGAAGTAAGCAAACCTGCTTTATTTTGACACAGAGCTTCCCCTGAAAATGTTTTCCTCTCGGTGGAGAGGTATGAATTATATATCAAGACTTCAGTTGATGATTGCAAAATATTCACAAATACAACTGACTGAAAACAGTCGCACACTGAAATACTTCTTGTGATGCAAAATACCCCTGAAATTTTTTCCAGCATGCAGAATAATGTTGTTCTTGCTTCTGCATGCATGAAATATGAACTCTCAAATGTGCCATAGATTTTGCAGGATCAAAATGACCTGGGAAAGAACGCTAGGAGAATGTAAGAAGAATCACATTATATAACCAAACATATATGTACAGATAATTTTGGCTATATAAAATAACCTGTTTGAAACAAAACATACACGAGAGATTCAATGAAGTACCCATATGTAATCCTTTAATGTCCTTTTAAAGCTATGGGCAGTAATCTGCAGCTATAACAGTTTCTACTCTTCTGCTTTCAAGCTTTCAATGAGCTTTTGGAAGCTGCTGGAGGGATTTTCTCCCATTCAGCCACAAGAGACTTAAGCCCACAATGATGTTGGGTTATAAGACCTGGCTTGCAGTCAGCTTTCCAGTTCATCTCAGGGGTACAGCACAGGCATTGTATGGGTACTGGGTATAAAACTGCCTTTGTGCAGGAGCACTCTCAGATTGAAGAAGGATAGCTCTATCTGCAATCTTTTAATGCAAATGTGGAGGCTCAATATTGTCTAAAGTATGTGCAAAGAAAGAAGCCCAACATAAAAGAGAGGTGGTGTATGCATCTTAAGTGTGCAGGCAAGTCAAACTCCTCCGCAAAACCTTTTCTGGGAGATAAAGGGAGAAGCCAAGCACACCTACATATATATGAAAATTAGCAAAGGTTCAAACCTATACAGGCTACAGCTGCAAGACAGTTAGACTGCTACGTACAGCCTTTCAGATGATTTACCAAACTTGTGATATGTGTGATACACATTAGTATATCTGGGTTGGCAACTTTGTTGGCATAGTTGTTGTTTGTAAGCCTGTCATATGTTCATGGGTCGATGTTTCAGTGCTGGTAATGTAAAACAAGAGCTTTCTCTCAATCCCTAATTAGAATTCACATGGAAGAACACTTAACAGTGTTGAATTACATTTTTATTATTTCCTCATTACATTACTGCAATGATGGTAGTGTATGATTATATCAAATCAAATTTTCAACCCTAAAAATGAATAAATTAATCAAAGCTAACAGCATTTTGTCTTTCCATAGCCCCTCAATTTGGGATCCATCAGACTTCCAGGCCTTTACATCTATACTGAAATATAGCAACTGAGTGTGGTGATTCACAAGGAGACTTTACACCAAAGTGAGCAGACTGTTAAGGTGGATATTCTTGTATTAAAAGTTGATTGTCCAGATGGTGGCTCAGAGTATGCGGTGCTACGCAGAAGCCAAATTACTGGTTCCATTGCTCTGTAAATAAAACGGCGCTCTGTGCCAAATGAACACACCGGCCTGGATGGATGTGTGGGAGACTAATGGCTTAGAATTAGCTGTAGCTTGTGAGCTGTCTGTCAGTGTTGCTGGCTGGTAAAAGGCACTTTGAGACATGTGGGTCATGCCTGCCTCCTCTACACAAGGCCACCCGCTTCGTATTGTGGAATTATGGGTACACTTGTTTGCGTACATGTGTTGACCTCCTTCTTTTTAAAGCAAAATTTTTCTCTTGCAGGAGAGACTGTCTTGCAACGTCATGCTTTCTGGAAAATATGGCTGCTAATGCGCTGAGCAATAAGTTGCCTGTCTGAATCCTAGACAGACAGCTTGCAACACAAGTCAATGACTCTCTTTGCTCAGTATTTCCTCTCTTGCTCCACTATCCTTGCCAATAAAGACAAACAGTGTCCGGAAACTGTTTTTGCAGCTGAAGCCTTTTATTTTGTTTTGAAAAGACGTTGATTTGAAAAGAGAAAATCTGGCATACTGTCACTAACCTTTCCACATTTAAACATAAATGATTTGTTCTGGAGACAGTTGATATGATGTCTGTCCACTAGCATATGTTTCCTGAGCAGAATACCTGTTAAAAAGTATAAAATACCATGTACCTACTTTTACATGCGTACATCTCATATATAAATCTCATGACATGGACAGCGCTTATTAAAGCTAAGTGATTGCTTTGGGTTTCTCTTGAACTTTAATTGAATAAAGGACAAATATGTACTATAAATAGACACTGATATATAGTTTCAGAGTTTTATTCAGGTAACATTATCAAGTTGCTTGTTTTCTCTAACCAATGGACCACATTGTGAAAATGTTAAAAAAATGGAAAGATATTAAAGAGAGAAAAGCTGTGAGTGTTTGTGTCTGGAAGCCTGACTCAGCAAACTGAAGACACAGGATATTCCACTGCTGCATGTCATTAACTTCTGTTTTCTCCCTGCTGTAGATTGTGTTTCTTCCTGTCTCCCTGACCTGCTCTCTTATTTTTCTCAGTCTGTAGATAAAAGTGGCTCGCCCTCCCTGAGCCTGGTTCTCTCAGAGGTTTCATCCTGCTAAAAGGGAGTTTTTCCTTCCCACTCTTACCAAGTGCTTGTTATGGTTCTGCTGATTGTCCCAGCATTTTGAGTTTTTGTGTTTTGGTGACTGTTGTGTATTATTTAAGGTTCAACTGGCTATTTCTGAGTTAATTCTTATTACACCTGTGAGTTTACGTTTAGTTTAGTTCCGTGTTTGTTAGGTTCACCTTGTGTCTCTGTCCTCTGTGTCCCTCTCTGTGTGTCTCTGTGTATGTGCGCATGTGTGTGCTTGTGTCTTCTTTCCCTTTACTGTTCCCATGTTCTCCTCCTTGTGTTCCATCTCGTCTCCCCAGTCCGTCATATGTTGTTATGTCTGTGTTTTCCATGTCCTATAGTTAAGCTCGTGTCAGTCTATGTCTTACTGTCTCCTGTTATATTGTGACAATTTAATTTTATTTATACAGCAGGAAATCATAACAACAGTCGCTTCAAGGCGCTTTATATTGTAAGTTAGACCCCACAATAATACATACAGAGAAAAACCCAACAATCATATGACCCTCTATGAGCAAGCACTTTGGCGACAGTGGGAAGGAAAAACTCCCTTTTAACAGGAAGAAACCTCCAGCAGAACCAGGCTCAGGGAGGGGCGGGGCCATCTGCTGCGACCGGTTGGGGAGAGAGAAGGAAGACTTTATAAAAGACATGCTGTGGAAGAGAGACAGAGATGAATAACAAGTATGATTCAGTGCAGAGACTGATTCTATTAACACATAGTCTTGTGTTCCACGCTCAGTGTGCGTCCGTTTTGTTTCCCCGTGTGTCATTAGTTAGATCGTGTTCAGATGTGTTCCCTCATTTGCCCTCCTGTGTTCTGCCTGCCTGGTTAGTTCATGTGTATTCCTACTTTAGTTAGTTTTGTATTTCTGGTGTCCAGCAATAAAGCTGTGTTCTTGTGTTAAGACCTGCCTGACGAGTCTGCATTTGGGTCCGATCCTGCCTGCCTCATACAGCTAGTTTATGCCAGTGCTTGCTCATAGTGGGTCATCTCATTGTTGACATTTTCACAAATACTATACAATTCTTATCTTGCAGTATAAAGTGCCATCAGGTGAATGTTTTTGTGATTTTGGGCTATATAAACACATTTGGAATGAATTGAATTGTGTTGACTTATAGCCTAACAACACAGTGCAGGAGTATTAAAACACAAATTAATCATATTTTTAATAACACTCAAAGGTCAGTGAAGTCATTTGACTCAACTGCAGCGCTTTCTTGTTGTTAGTGTAATTAATGTGTGTAATTGTGATGTCTTTAAGGCACAAGGCACAAATGGGATTTCTGAAAGGACAATGATAAATCTAAATCTAAACCTTTTCTGAAATAAGCTTGATGTATCTGGACAGGAAACAGAACTCTGTCCTTAAACTGGTAACTCACACAGGAGTGACTGAGTGAGTGAGAAGCCTCCCTTTGAGGTGTGTGAATGAGCGTGCCTGGTGACAAATGAATATGTCAGTGATGTCTCTGAAGATGTCGTCTGCTGCAGACTGCTGACTGCAGCAACAGTGACATGTGGCTGAGAAAAAAAATGGAAGAAGGGTGGTATTTTGTCACCTGTAATAGCGGAGTCTAACTCTATTAAGGTATTCATGGAGACTATACACAGGAGAGAAACTTGGGGTTTAAAAAGATATAACCTGATCTCATGTTGTTTTTGGTGAAAAATCAGCAGGAGGCAAAAAGCTGAAAAAGCCTGCGGTTGATCTGCACGTGGAGGGGGTTGAATGAGCTTTGTTTTCATGCTGTAATGAAGGAGGATGTACAAAGAAGTCTTTAAAGGCTTTCCCTCCAAATATGCATGACATGAATATTTCATGTTTCACCAGGAGGGTGTGCACGGAGGCAGTAAGCTTCAGGTAGCTGACAATGGCTAAATTAGTTTCCTCCCCCCTCTCTTTTTCTAATTCTTACTCTTCATTGTGTGAAATGAAACACATCCACACATTGGGCGCCTCCCCTGCTGTGGAACACAAGTCGTTATCCTCGATTTGACAGAGCTGTCACCTTACCAGCACCACCTTGTCAAACCAGCCTGTTATGCTCTACTTAGCATCACAGCGGCCTAGAAAGAGTGGAGAGAGGTCAAAGGTTACCACAGTCACTTTTACTAAACGCAGTTTAGCTGTACTGTTTTTTGTCCTAGAAACAGCATTACATTAAAGAGAGACATAATGTAAGGGAGTGATTGTTGCAGTCTGACCAAATGTACTGGCCAAAGGTCATCAGTTTTACTTGAAGCATAGGCTGTGAATGCAGCTTTTGTGCCACTATATTAAAAGCAGACAGGTTTGGTGCTGCTGATACAGTTGTTACCATTATTCAAAGGTGCAGGATGAGGTTAAAGATCATTTTAATCTGAGAAGTGCAGTATTTTTTTTCTGTCTGCCGCAGGGGCAGCTGCAAGATGCTTCACTAGACAAAGCCAAAGGTTGGTTTTTGTAAAAGAACAAAAGGTGCTCATTTAATTTGATGATGTGTGTTTTTTTATTTTAAAGAAAAATGTCTGTGCTCAGTGACCATAGCAACAGACTTGGAAACAAATCACAATCGAGAGGAAGGAAAAAGACACTCTGAGCATCAGAAATCCTGTAAAAGCTGCTGTGTCTGATGTTAGTATATTTCCTGAGTAACTTTGAAAAAAGGCATTCATCAGCAGTGAAAGGCCAGTGTTGTTGTACCTGCTAAAATTGAGTATGACAATGTTTGTTGATTGTGGATAGTTATGTTATGTAAATGTCGGCGTGAGTTTCACAGGACAGGCCAGAATCTGAATAACAGAGTCAAGGTACACTGTCACTAATTGTGGCCCATTTACTAAAACTTACCCATACTGTACTAGTGTTAAAACAACATGAAACAATTCAGCTGTTAGATGCTTGACAGATTAGATATAGATTCATCCAAGAAATCTTTATGTCATTTAACAAAATAGATCTCTGCTGAATGTGCCAAAGGACGTCAGGGACAAGATTGTACACCTGCAAAAAGCTGGAATTGGCTACAAGACCATCAGCAAGAAGCTTGGAGAGAACATGAGAATCTGTTGGTGTGGTCATCCTCAGTCTGCAGCTCCATGCAAGATCTTGCTTCATGCACTGCAAAAACTCAAAATCTTACCAAGTATATTTGACTAATTTCTAGTCAAAATATCTAATCACACTTAAAATAAGACATAATCAGCTACAGAGTAACATTTCAGTGAGATATATGAATTTGTTTTTAGACAGTGAATCTTGGATGTGGAGAATTTTCACTTGTTCCATTGGCAGATTTGTTTCACTTATCTCAAGCAAAAATATCTTGTAGCAAGTGAAAAAATCTGCCAATGGAACAAGTGAAAATTCTCCAGATGTGTACAATATAAAGGCGGCTGGTGTTTTGATTTGGTGCTGTATAAATAAAATTGAACTGAAGTGAATTGAGCTTTAATTTCCTTGATTTATTGTTTCCTCTTCCCTCTACATTCAAGCAGGACAAAGTGTTTTCCCAGACTTCCTGAGGAAGGCACAAGGAACTTCAGAAGTCATGCTGTAAAAGAAACAATTGCCAAGTTTGAGCTGGAAAAGTTTTATGGATGGGATTGACTTCCTGTCATCAGAGGAAGTGATGATTATCTATATCCTGTCAGGCTCTCTGAATGCCAAATCAGGTTGAGGTACTTCTCAAATCCCTGTCGCTGTCTCACAGAATTCCCTGGGAGGTCAGAGATTAGGAGGCCTGATGTCCTGTGTCGGTTTGTGCTAATCTTTGGATGTTTTAACACCTTTCCTCATTCGACATCCTCACTCAGCTTCCCTTTATCCTGCTCAGAAGCTGCGACAGCCTTGTTATTTTCACTGATGACAACATGATGGGAAACATCAAATTCCTGCAGGCTTCCGTTCAGGGTTTGGACAATAACATCAAGATAAGATCTCAGTAAAGAGAGATTTATGTTCCCATAGGATGCACAGCTAATCTCACTGAAAGAATTGTCAACACAAAGAAACTAAAATTCATACAGACTTTCTGTTACTGCTCCATTTATCTTTAAAATAAATTTAATCTTCACCCTTGCAGCAGCAGATTTGCACCTGATTGTTGGTGACATTGGATTTCTCCACTTTATTGACTTTTCTGTGCGATAGTGTAGCATGTGGGAGGAATGAACAGCACCTCGCTGCACACCCACCTTAACAGAGCTGGCTGTGAAAACCATACAAATTGAGACGGCAAACTGTGATGAAAAGCAAATTGTGATAAAAGGTTTTGACAGCAGCTGATCACAAACTGACAAGCCAAGGGAAAGAAAAGGGAAATGGTAGCAGTAAGAACTCACAGTATTTACGCCCAAGCTGGAGTTTGTCCTGCGGAGAGGAAACATATTTTCCTTTCATAGCTGATGATATCAAGACTGGCCTAACCAACAGGTAACATTTTGTAAAATGAAGGATTGCCTTTGTTTCTGACTTGATGCCATGGACATAGAAAATGGAAAATCTGGAGAGCAAGTGGCCACAACCAAAAGCTGCCTGCTGGAATTAAATAGAAAATTAAACTGTGGGCACAGTAATTAAACCATGTAACAATTAAACTGTTATTTTACCCTAATATATTTGTAAAAAGATCACGCAATATAATTTATAAGATAATTTTGCAGATAGATACTGTATCTCTAAAAGCATTTACTTGTCTACCTACACACATATATGAACTTGAGTGACATCCCATTCTTAATCAATAGGCTTTGATATGATGCCGGTCCACCCTTTGCAGCTATAACAACTTCAGCTCTTCTAGGAAGGCTTTCCACAATGTTTAGGAGCATATTTATGGGAATTTTTGGCCATTCTTCCAGAAGCACATTTGTGAGGTCAGACACTGATGTTGGATGAGAAAGCCTGGCCTGCAATCTCCACTCAAATTTATTCCAAAGATGTTATATTGGGTTAAGGTCAGGACTCTGTGCAGGCCAGTCAAGTTCTTCCAAACCAAACTTGCTCACCCATGTCTTCATTGACCTTGGTGGATGCACCACTGCATCTGACACTTTGCATTCCAATTGGTGATGTAAGACATAGATGCATGTCCCTCCAACATGGAAACCCAATCCATGCACTGCTCTTGAGCTAGTCTGGCTACCTTATATTAAAATCAGTTGAATTTATTTTATTTTATTTCTATTTTATTTCTATATTGCCAAATCACAATAACAGTCGCCTCAGATTTTGTAAGGTAATGACTCTGCAGTAATAGAGTGAAATCCCCAACAATCAGATGACCCTCCTATGAGCAAGCTCTTGGTGACAGTAGGAAGAAAAAACTCCCTTTTAACAGGAAGAAACCTCCAGCAGAACCAGGCTCAGGGAGGGGCGGGGCCATCTGCCATGACCTGTTGGGGGTGAAGGGAGATAAACAGGAAAAAAGATACACTGTGGACTGGAGCCAGAGATAGCATGGTTTATACACAGTGGTGTATAAACACAGTGAGTGAAGAAGAAATGCTCAGTGCAACATGGGGTCCCCCAGCAGTCTATGCCTATTGCAGCATAACTAAGGTGGTGGTATGAGGTCTTTAACATAAGATGGGGCCTTGAGACCTTGTACGTAAGGGAGAAGGGTCTTAAATTGTAATCCTAAATTAGATGCTGGATTTAACACAGATCCAGTGAAGACAAGCTCATATGGGAGAAATATGCTGTCTCTTTCTAGTACTCTGACTGCAGCATTCTGGATTAACTGCAAGCTTTACAATCAATTGTAAGTGAATCAATAAAAGATTAATCAGCAGCTGAATTAACTGGAGGTAAGCCTATAGATTGTCCAAGGATGGTGAAAATACAATGAACAAGAATGCCAAACAGCTTCTAATTGATTCACTGCCAGTTGATTTTATCTATATTTCAGTTATTTTACACATGAATCATAACGGTTATATTTAATATCATTTATTCATTAAGTTATTTATTTATTTTCTAAATTTGTATTTACCTCTAGTTAGTGCTAGTGATTAGTCGTGTGTTAGGATTGTGCTGATGCTCACCTAAATGCTCCAGACCTGCAAAATGTCCAAACCTCTGCTTTTGCACACAGTTGCTGATGATCCTTTAATCAAGTAGAAGCACCTGGCAGTTCCTTACTCAATTCCAATGGAAGCAGTAAGGGTGTATATCAATTTTTCACAGACTCTTTCTGCATTTTAGTTGAGTTTTAGTCACATGTGTCAGCCATATGAGATCATACCATGCATCTCATCCAGTGTCAGCCAGAATAGGTGTTTAAGTCTATATTTTATTACAGCTGGCATTTCAGTGTCATATGTGTAAAACAGTTGTACTTGTTTATTTTTACATCTAATATTTGGAAATGTTATTGCTTTAGTTACTGGAAATGAGGAATAATTTTGAAAAAAAATATGACTACATTATAAATAATGTGAAATTCATCATTTTACAATGAGAAAAATGATTCACAATAAACTATTATAGATAACTGACCATCTTCCCAGGAACAGACATCTCAGCAAATTCACATCAAGGTCAGACAATACAAGGTCAATACTCTCAGAGACTGAAGAAAAGCCAAGAGAGAGAGAGCTGTGCATAAATGAATGAACCTTAATGAACCAAAGAAATGTTATAAAGAAGAGATATATGAGAGTGAAAGTCATACAGAAAAATAATACTGTATAATAATAATAATAGATAATGACAATTTATGTCATATGTTGTTGATGTTGTTGTTGTATTTACTTAATTTTAAGACCTGTTTTTATTATTTCTTGTTATGTAAAACTTTAGCAGTGACAGAGGATGTACTTTCATTTTACCATGACTGACCCTGCACTGGCAGCATGCATCATAAATTATTTGGGTTTAAAAAATGTTTGGTCACATGTTGTTGGGGCTGAGTGTTTTTGCTGCCACTGTCTTGATTGACTCGTTGTTATTTAAGAAGCATACCCTAGGTAATCCTCTCTTATTGTAAAAATGACCATGATTTCCAAAATTACCTAATATTTTATCTAATATAGTTTAAAATTACAGATTGAGCCTGTAAAACCATCAGGAAAGTGTTTACTGAGGTCACAAAGAACGGGAACCAGGGACTATCTTTCCATAGACTTCTTGCTGCGACCAGGGTACTCATCTACTGCTGTCTGTTTTTCTTTGTAACAACCCCTGCTTGTTTCACTAATAATTAACTTTTAGCACTGTAAAACCAGTCCACCAGCTCCCACATTATGAAAAAGTACTACCATTAAAACAGTGATTTCATGACTTTCCTTACTACAGCACTTTACTGTTTCTTTAAATATAAATGAAGTCCTTAAATGGTTTCTGTACCCCTGATAGGTTTTTGTTGACATTAAAAGCAGAGCCATACACTAAGACACCATATGTTAACTGTAAGTGCCACCAATTAATTTGTAAATTAAGCTTGAGCACTAAATCACTTTTTTTTTGGCAAAGCTTGTGCTTTATTTTCAGGCTATCACCAAGCAAACATCCACAATAAAAGCTTCAGTAATACAAATACAGACTGGTTTATTATCTACCACATTCACAGCATTCAGGTTTGTGACTGGAAGTAATTTCCCACCCTTGCACTCACTGGACCTTCATAGTTGTGAGAAAGTAATCCTTAAGTGTAAATACTCCACATTACGCACACAGGAGGAACCAGGAGAAAGTATAGAAGAACTCCGGGGTCACGAGAGGCCAGTGCCACCTGTGAGGCGGCTGTTGCTCGTGATTGATGTTTCCCTGCAAACAGAAGCAGTTTACGTTCCTGTGGCTGTCATCTTAACTCTTATCATGGAATGTGCAGTGAACCAGCCGGATCTCCCCCTGGGAATGAGAGTGAGTCTGGAGGGAATAAGAGCAGCAGGGCATTTCATTGAGTCTGTAGAAATACTCACTACTGCTGCCTTTTTCTGCCTCTTTTCTCACCTGAACCACAGAATTTAAACACACCGAGTGTTTTATGTTGTCCAGGTAATTATAACCTGCTTCACTAAAGTTGCAGGTCAGGCTCTGGGGAGGCCAATCCATGACTGATAGTGTTCCATTGTGTGTTCTCCTATCCAGGTATGCATTTATTATATTAGCAGTGAAAAAGCAGGTGGCGCTCAGATACTGTCCAGATGATACAGCACGGTGGATCAAAATCTGATGCCACTTTTCTGCATTCATAATCAGTTTTGACAACATCAATAACATCACAAAAAAACAATAGAATTTTATACCTGTCAAACTGATTTATGTTGAGCATTTTTCATAGAGTTAACTACAGAAATGAGAACAAATTATGTGTTTTTTCAACTTCTGCTAAATACAGTGGTGTGAAGAAGTGTTTGCCTCCTTTGTGATTTCATAGTATTTTGCATAACAACCCTTATTATTGTGGTATAGCACCGCTAGGGGGTGTTTTCCTACTGTTGTAGTAGGTGGGGAGTCTCCTAGTGTGTGTGAGGGCAGTGGCTGCCATTACAGCCGAGCAATCTGTTCAGAGAGAAACCATACCGTTGTAACGGGCTGGCGCCGGCGACTACCTAATCCCGCACATGTATGTATGGACTGAGTGAGCCGTGGAGACCTGGCTTGTATGGTCTTATGTTGCTAACCACAAATAAAGGTCTGTTGTTCTACTTAACCGACTGGCCTCCGAGTTGTCCTGCTAACCTCCACACCACATGCCCGCTGGACCTGCTAGCTGCTCACCAGACTGCCGTTACAATATTTATCACAATTAAATGTTTCAGATTATCAAACAACTTTTAATATTAGACAAAGATAATCTGAGTAAACACAAGATGCAGTTTTTAAATATGATTTCATTGATTAAGGGAGGCAGGTCATCTAAACCTTCTGTTTCGGTGTGAAAAAGTTATTGCTCCTCTTGTTAAATCATGAATTAACTGAATTAACCACACTCAGGCTTTAATACTGGCAGACCTGTTGAATCAAGAAATCACTTACGCAGAACCTGCTTGACAAAATGAAGCATGAATACTTGGCCTGGTCAAAGTCCTGACCTGAACCCGATTGAGATGCTTTGGCCTGACCTTAAAAAGGCGGTTCAGGCTTGTAAACCCTCCAATGTGGCTGAATCACAACAATTCTACCAAATTCCTCCACAAAGCTGTGAGAGACTCATTGCCAGTTATCGCAAACGCTAGATTGCAATTGTTGTTGCTAAGGGGGGCCCAAACAGTTATTAGGTTTAGGGGGCAATCACTTTTTCACATTTTTTTCCCTTAATAAAAAACACCTCGAATTAGAAACTGCTTTTTGTATTTACTTGTGTTATTCTTTGTCTAATGACAAACATTTAGGTGTGACAAATATACAAAAAAATAGGAAAGTGCCCAAAGATATGATTTAATTGGTTCTCTGCTGAGTTGTTTGCCATGTATAGACATAAAACTGGTTCAAGACGTTCAGAAAGCCTGGAGAACTACTGCTCCACCTCAGAAAACACAAAGAGCTTGGCTCCCTAGAAGCAAAATATAAGCTAACCAGGGTGATTGAATACATTTGCACAGTACAGTATAGACACAGAGTATGGAATGTGTCCAGTTACTGAATCTGCATAAGTCTTAAAATCATTAAGTGGTCTTCCGAAAACTTTCTTTAATTCAGTTTATCAATTAGGTTACTTTATACACATATATACAGCCACAACAATATAGACAATATGTTCTCCTGTTTTGCACAGTTTTGAAAGAAGAATGCTGATAAATGATGTTATTTATGCATTTATTCATTAGAGAACAGGGGAATTATTTGCCGTACAGGGTTAAGAAAGCCATGATTGAGACTGTCTCCAATGACGTGACTTGTCTTTGATTTTACCTTCAAAAAGACAGAAAATAATACACAATAAATGAGCCACAAGTTGTTCTTTAGCAGGCAGTAGATGGCTTTAAACACTAAAGCATACAGCATGCATTAATGGTTTATCTAAATGCCACTGAAGTAGCTCACTGGCAGGTTTGGGGGACAACATTCAGAGCTTTTCAGCCTCTGCTGATCCCTGTTGGTGTTGTTACTGAAACGAAAAGTGAGGCCGAGGCTTGTTGCCAACCACCAGGCTGATCAGCCTGGGACACTGCTATAAAATCTCACCTCTACCTGTCAGTGTAGCTTTGTTAGTTATTTCAAGGTCAAAGAGACAGTGGAACATGCTGCTGTGGATTCGACCTCTGTGCTAATTGTTAACATCACTGCCTTGTTCTCACAACTTCACTCAGTCAAACAAGTGAGCTGAACACACTGTACTGTGTGTTTTTATCGATGTGTTTTGTCTGCTTTTGGCTTGATGAGAGTCTCGGCTCCCACCGGGCGTCAGATGGAACACCTGTATCCTCTGTGGCTCTTTAGGGGCAAAGCTGTACATCACCAACCTTCACAGAGACCCATAAGTCCCCCTCCTTCAACCTCCAACATTGTCACCATAAAGCAGAAAAAGAGCTGGTGTAGTGCAACTTTTATTCACCTTTAGTTTCAAAGTGCAGAACAGGAAACCATTTTAATATAATGAATCCCAACATGTTAGCAGTGTTCCCTACTTGTGTTTTGATTGAAAGAAATCAAACATAAATAATCTTTAACGTCTCGAACGAACATGCAGAGAGACAGAAGCAAAGCAAGAAATGATGGCTGCAGTCATTAGAGCTGATGTGAATGTTAAAGCATTGAGGCCAATTGAAATTTCATTTACTTGCATGTCCTGTGGCTGTTTGACTATATCGTAAAGTTTCATCAGCTGTTAGAGTGGTGATTGGAAAGTACATGAGCTAACTTTCTGCTGGAAAATTTAAGATTTCTTTCTTGTTAAAGACTGCCAACCTGTCCAGGGTGTGCCGTACTTCAACCCCATGATAGCAATCCTGAACTGGATAAGCACAAGAAAGTGGATAGACGGATGTCCATGTTAGGCACAAAGATTAGTTTGCGTTTTATAACAGACGATGACAAAACAGTCTGTGTTAAACCCTAAATTCAGAAGCCTGTGTCACTGTAATTGCCCAGTTCTCAACCACTTTGTCCTGATCACCCACATAGCTTCTTCCCACTGACCCACTGCTTGCTTCAAAGCGGTCATCTGATTGTTGTGGCTTTCTCTCTAATATTGGAAGGCTTTCATCTTACTATAGCTAAGCAAGCAACCTCACCACAAAGCTACTGTAATAAAATGCAGTAAAAGAAACATTTTATGGGCGTCACAGTGAAGTGAGACTGTGGCATTCGTCAAAATGTAACTGCTACTCTGCAATGAGCTGCTGTGCTTTTTACGGCAGACAACACAACAGGCATCATAAAATAATTTAAAAACGGGTGAAAATCTCAGTTTGGATTTAAACTCATTTTCTCTTTCAACGCCGCTCATTTTTTTGGTGAAGCACCGAATTGCTAAATTCCTATTCAATATATGCAAATCCCCCCCTCCCCCCACAACAATAGCTGGTGTTGCAAAGTGTTGCATACTGTAAGCCAGCTAAAGCGGCGTGCTGGAGCCCAAAGCAGAGCTCCCTTCAGGTTTCACAGCACTGTGGCTGCATGGGTAGCTTGACACCAGGGGAGCAGTATGAATAATAGATGTGTGTCACTTCACCAAAGCGGATGAATATTTCAAGAAGGGGCACGGGAGGGTGTGGAGAGAACAGAAACGCAAGATGACCGAGCTCAACGTGCTGCTGCATGCAGTCTGAATTTCATCTAAAAATATAGACTCGCATGCGCCCAATAGCACGAGGCCACATCCACAAGAAACACATACTGTGGTGAGACAATGTACACACATGTATACTCACACATACACACACAAAAAAGAAAAAAAAACATGCAAATGCACTCAGCTACAGAGGCACGGAAATTCACTTGTCCCTCGGCGCAGCCTGGATTAGACAATATGAATAGAAGCATGGAGAAAGTCTGAAGACATTGTGGTGCCAGAGTGTTTCTGCACTGTAATCCGGTGACCAAGCCGCTCAGAGAGTGCATGTCGAGGCCAAAGAGGTTTTAGAGTTTGGCGCTGTGTAAGTTAACTCTATTTCAACACATACTAAAAACAAGTTTGCTTCTCCCTTTCATTGCACTCGTATATGTTAAAGTGCTACTTCTCTGCACTAACTTCTAAAGGTCATGGCATGATGCTGGAAAGTACAACTGCTAATAGGCATTCATAAGTATTGCATGGGTCACCTTATCTAATGCACACATTCATGAATAATACATAATTGTTCAAACATATTAAATAATGTATAACTGATTTAATATTTTAAAATGAACAATCATCATGACACTGGACCATTGCTTAAAGTGGGCCCATAATGATCCATATTCTTTATTTTTGGACACTCAGTTTAAAATATTACATTTTTTTTTCTTTTACTAAGTTCACTCTCTGTTTAAAAGAAGCCATTTTGGCTCCCTTGCCTTAAACCGATATTTTGTTTTGATTGACCAACCTTTACAAACTGAAGGTTTGAACAGCAGGAGGGTGGGGCTTCTACTATTAGCCCTTTTCCTCTAGTATGTACTTGGGTCAGCTCTGTTCGACTCATTTTGTTTTTTTGGGTTTCAATTAGCTGGTGGCTAAATATGTCTATTGGCTAGTCAGTGTTGTCACTCGTGGAGTCATGAAATCGACTCCTTCACGAAAATAAAAACTGCCAATTTTTAAACCCAACAACGAGGGAAAGGCCTAAAAAGAACACTGTGGTCCCTGAGTCTGACAAAAACCTATACACTGAGCAGCAGGTATGCCATCACCTCGACGTCCTCCATTGTTGTGGTGTTTGAGTCGGAGACGGGAATTTCGGCAGCGTTGCTATAACGACCCCACAGACTTTAGGTAGTACTTGATTGTAATGAAAAACAACTGAAACCCAGTAGAGTCAACCGAGTTGCGTTGAATCGAGTCGAGCCGAGTAGATACTAGTGGAAAAGGGTGTAACGAGGGTTGTACTTATTGGTTGAGAGGAGCGGTAGAAAGACTTAGAAAGACAGTCAGAAAAACTCACAACCACACTGGCACTGAGAATCCCACAGTGCTTGTCCTTTAATGTACACTCTCTTCATCAACCTTACAAGGGCCGGTTGAACGGCTGCTGCTTATCATACATGAAGCACAGTGTTCCTACAACCCGTAACGTTGCAAATTGTTCAGTTCAGTTCAGTTTCAGTTTTATTTGTCATATGCAAGTTAGCACAGGGTCAACATCGCAATGAAATGTATTTGACGAGGAGAAGATAGTCACTCAGCAGTATAGTACAGTACAAAAAGAAAAAAGAAATTGTTAGAGAGGTAAAAGATATAAGGTCCGTTTCTGTCCATACACTCACGTGCAAACACGTTTCTTTTATACTTCACAGACAGTGTTGGGGAGTAACAGAATACATGTACTGGCATTACGCATTTAAAATATAAAATATGAGTAACTGTATTCCGTTACAGTTACTGTTTGAAAACGTGGTATTCAGAATACAGTTACTTTGTTGAAATAAATGGATTACTCGGCGGTCTTTTCCTGTTTCATATGTTAGGCTATGCCCTCTCTGTTTTTGATAATAAAATGACGGTGGAAACCCAAACAAAAGACACATTAAGAGGCTCTAATGCCTGAGTCTCAATCTTGTGGCCCATGTCACTTGCGGCCCACTTTTAATATTTTTAAAAATTATTATTCAAAAAATTAATTAATATGAAGGCAATAGGCAGAGTGTTACAGGCATAGCATGTATGAAGCATGTAAATATAATAATAACCACTGCAGCCAAAGAGTGCCTGACGAGCCCAGTTGGAAGTAAGCTATTAAGACTCGACTTCGTGTTTTTCTCCGAAACAATAAGTTCCATTGGAGCAGCCTTTCAACGCCGCTCTCTGTCTCCACTAGCAAAGTTGACCCAGACAGCAAAGTAAAGCTAGTTTTTGGCTACGAGCCCGACACGGAACCCGACGTATTAGCCAGAGGTCCCTTTACTATGGTCCTGAGCCGCAGACCTGTTTTATATATGCGCGAATAGTTTTCTATACAAGATCGCTGCAAAAAGTGCAGCCTTACCTAATGTCCACCCTACTGTTGCAATAGTACATTCATGTAGTTGTAAAAAGCTTGATAATATATTAAGTAATTCAAAGTATTCAGAATACGTTACTCTCATTGAGTAACGTAATGGAATACGTTACAAAATGCATTTTGGGGCATGTATTCTGTAATCTGTAGTGGAATACATTTTTAAAAAAACCCTTCCCAACACTGTCCACAGAGGGCAGTGGCGCATACTTGTGACATCACTAACCTTTAAGTTGTCTTAAAGAGACACCACACCATTGTGAATGTTAGAAGGGTGTGTCTCAGAGTGCTGGTGTATCTACTCTCTTTAACATCAAACACAACCAAGAGCAGAAATAATGACAAGGAAATTGATTATAGACATGTACTACACTGACCTGATTTTTTTAGATGGCCATGTTTGATACAAGTATGCATCATTTTAATAGCATTTGGCGGAAAAGTTAAGCCAAAGAACTGGTGCCCAAAGCCAAATTTGTTTCAATGGCCACTTGAGGCTGTTTTGCAGAGATAGTCTTCATAGATGGTAAAATGTCCAACTTTACAGCATTTAAATTGTCTTGAGTACTTAGTAAAAAAGCAACTGGACTTCTTGTTTGTGACCATATTTTGTCTGGCAGCTGAATCTTTGAAGATGCACAGTGAAGAACTTCAAACATCAACGAGGGAAAAGCAGAACAGCAGATGCAGCAACACTGTCATCCCTTATGTGGCAGGTTTGTCTGAGAAACTAAAGCATGACATCCCAGTGCACTTGCATCAACCAACCTTCAGACAAAAGATGGTTCATCCCAAGGGCAAAACACCAAAACAGAGCTAAACAGCATAGGGTGTGCTGTGAGGCAATTTAAGCCCACAGTCAATGACCATCGTTGAGCAGTAGTGGTGGTTTACAACACCAACTATCAGCCACCTACAATGCAGTCTGGAGATTCCTTCTTAGGTGTTTCAACCACAACTCATACCTTGACTGTGACCTCAATAGCGCTCATGATATTGGGCTGGGCCTGGTGATGGGAATGATCCACTCTTTGTTTCACACCACTGGCTCATGCAACAACACATGACCATTAGTAGAACCTCAGGGGAAGGTTCTTGGGTGAAGGGTGAAATAAACCAATAAGTCCAGTCACCACTTTTAGATGTAGCTTGCTAATCAAGCGTGCTTGCATGTATGACATCAGTTCAGATTGGTGAGCGAAACATTAATGATGACTGTACAGCTCCACTAAGACTTGTACTATGAGCTTCCAAAACTCATGCTCCTTTTAGCATATCTAGCACAACTTCCTCCACTACTTTAAGATAAGCTAGCAGCATATTTATAGTGATGCAATCTGTCTGATGATGAGTGAAATTTGGAGTAACAGGTTTCAGGCGATCCTGAAGTAGACTGGCGATCTGTACAGGGTGTACCCTGCCTCTTGTCCCAGCTGAGAGAAACTGCAGCTCCCCTGTGATCCTAAATCGGACAAACCGCTCAGAAAATAGATGGATGGATTTTTGTCATTTATTCAGCAAAGAAGTGCTGTGAATTTACTGATTTTTTGTTTTTATTTCACTTCTTGGGGACAGAATACCAAATACCACCCATCCCATAAGCTAGCCTCTGATGAAATGAGGCTAAAAAGGTACAGCTTGGACTGATTTTAACCCAGTCTGACAGCATCGAGGTGACCTTGATGAGTCTGAGTCTGAGGATAAAGAAGCCAAAACAGAGAGAATAAAAAAGCACTCTGTATTCAGGTACTCTGTATTCAAACTTTGCATTGTTTTCTCTTCTCCCTTGGTGTTCCTCGAACCAAGAACTGGTTACTTATTAGAGGCTTGATGACATTAGCAATGACTGCCAAGTAACAGGATTATGTGACTAATTGAAAGCAGTAGTTGGCTTGCTGTTTCCTGCCTCACGCCTGCTTCCCCCTCACTAATATTAGTATTGAACTAATACTTTGATATGGTTTGTTTGTAGGGCTGCTTGCACGGAGCTGTTAACCTTGGATGCCTTTTTTTTTTGTCGGTGTTGTTGTTGTTGTGATTCGCTCCGTTGGCTGTTTTCTCCGCAGAGGTGTTGTCGTGACTCATCTGTCTCCTGTCAGCAATGATGGCATAGAAATTTCATCTCTGTAAGAAAAACCCATCCTTCAAAACTGTCTGCACAAACACTCATCAGCACATCTCCTCCCCCCCCCGGGTTCCTTATTATTTTAGTTCATTTTCTTAGTTTTTCCTCTTCTTACTTTTATAGTTCCATGTTCTTTCCATATATTAAGATTTCACCTCATCTGTTTTTTGTTTTAGTTTGTTTCCTTCCTTCTTCTTGCTTCCAGTGTACTTCAACTTTTCATTCCTTCCCCTTTCGTTTTTTGTTTTTGCATTTCCTCTTTCCTGACTTTACTTCTTGTTTTCTCCTTTAAGTTATTCTTTTATTTAACTTCTCTTCTTTGGCCTAGTTTCTTCTTGTTTTGTTTGTTCCTATTTTTCATTTCCTTCCCTTATTCCTTTTTTCCTCCTCAACTGTTCCTCATAGAGCTAAGTTTATGCACATTAGCTCGATGCCTCCAAAGGCCAATTGAGTCCTCTTCTCTCTGTTTTTTTCCTCTGCCAGTCTCATCCTCTCAGTCTGAGTCACTTGTCCTCTGAAGGTTACAGAAAGATTCCTTGTTCTTTATTTCTCTCTTCTTTACTTCCTTTCTAGATTACTCCTCTTCCCTTTTCTTATTTCTCTACTTTTACTTTTTTCGCTTTTTGACCTTCTTTATTTATTTCCTTTATGCTTTTTTATCTTTATTGAAATTTCGTTTCATTTGGATCCAACTTTTCCTTTCCTTTCAATTCCTTTCCTTTCCTTATTCCTCTTTCCTTTGCGTGTCAATGGTCTGCTTGTGTGTTTCAGGGGCGGAGCTCACCTGGCTTCCCACACCTGTGAGAGATTGCTGATTGTGCACCTGACTGCTGTTGGGCTTGTTACTGGTGTCATGTTTAGGCTGTTCTTTGTTCTATTCTAGATTGGTGTGTTGAGAAGTCATTTTGTTTGTCCTTACCTGTTGTCTCTGTGTTTGCATGGGCCGTGCTTTTGGCGAAAGGAGTTGTGTTTTGGAGACATGTTGAAGAGTGTTTGGGAGTGATGCAGAAAACTGGGTTTTTGGGAGATGACAGCAAAACCAGCTGAAGAACAGTTACCTTCTTGCCCTGTCAAAACTTTTTCTTCTGCGTTCTGTGCTTGTGTCCAGGATTCCCTCTAGTGTTTTTAATCCCTTTTGCTTTAATTTTTCTTAGTCTTATATCCTCTTTTCTGTTTTCAGTTCTCTTCCTTTCTTTCCAATTTTGTAGCATCCATTACTTTTCCTTTTTCCTCCTTTTTACCCTTCATTTCCTTTTCCCTTGTTCCTTTTTCCTCCTTTCTTGTGCGTATTCCCCTTCCTTCCCTTTTGAATTGTCCTGTGTTTACTAGTTTTGCAACTGTGCCATTCTTTAAAGTCAAATTAAGTAACTAATTATCATGATAATTACTAGAAACAGATGATGGGTAACGGTCTGTGTTAGTTTTAATTAACAAGACCAGCAAAGTGCTTTTTGTTTATTGTTGTAGTATCCATAGATGATGGTGGAACCGACAGGTACAGGAGGAAGATGTTTGACATTTACAAAAGGTCACAGACAGGATTTGAACCCATGTTATCAGGTTATACACCTTAGTCCAGAACCACCAAAGGCATACAGACTCCCTCCTTTCTCTGCTTTCTTCCTCCTCCTCCTCCTCCTCCTCCTCTCCTTCTAAGTGACTAGTCCTCTGAAGGTCACCAGAAGATTAATGAGCTGATCGCTGACAGAGGAAATGTGTCTGACACCGCGCTCTCCTGTCTCCCTCCTCCCGTAATGATCATCATTTTCTCTTATCTACACAGCAGCTGTCTCTCACAGCAGGATATTCTGAATGAGTCTGGAGGACATACCTGCCTTTCACCCTTCATTTTTCTCTTCACCCTGCTGTCTGCTATCCCTGTCATAATGTGAAAACCCCATTATTCCAAATCGGGTTACCATGAGGGATTTGGGGATCCGGCACAGTGTGCTGTGCGCTTAGACAATGTGAGATCCGCTGCATTCATGCAAGAGTAGTTTTTACTTTATATAGCCTTTCGAAAACTGACTTTTTAAAGGAACTGCTCATTTTCACCCAGATTTCATGCCTGCAAAGACCCCAAAACAGCATTCAAGCCCTGAGATGTAGTTTACTGCACTTTACAGTAAACTACATCCTACTAAAATTACCATGAGTCAGAATTATGCCGGTCAAAGAAAGCAGGAAAAATGCAAAACTGTAAATGAATGATGAATGCATTTCTAAAAAGAATCCACAGTGAATATGACAGCAATACATTTCTTCATATTTGTAATATTTTTTCAGATTCAGACTTATAATATTTGTTATTATTTAGAAGAATTCTTATTTCCTCTTTTCCTGAAAAACAAGGAAGACATGTATCACTTATTATCCACACTTGGATAACTTTACTTAATACATTTAGGTCCATAGATGTCTGGACATTTACACAATTTGTTAAGTGAATCTGAAATCAAAGGAGCTTAAAACAAATGACCATTAATTAAAGTAAAACAGCCATTCTCTGCCTGGATTGGAGGTTTGTTTTCCTAATTTACTGTCGAATACAGTCCCAATCAAAAGTTTAAGACCACTTGAAAAATGTCAAAAAATCATATTTTACATGGTTGGATCTTAATAAAGCTCCAAGTGGAGCTTCAACATGCAACAAGAAGAAATGGGAGTGAGACAAAACATTTTTTTTAAGCATGCAATTTATTGAAAACAATGGCTAAACTGAAACAGGCTATTTTACAGCTGATGAAAAGTTTAGGACCACACCTCCAAAAAACCCTGTAAACCCCCAAAACAGAAATCAAGTTCCAAACATGAACTCATTAATGAGTAGATCCACTATTCGTTGCTGCATGCTTGATGCATGCATTTCCATGAGGTGAATGGGAACATTTCTCCAAGTGGTGAAGACGAAAGGCGTCTACTGTCTGGAACTGTTGTCCATTTTTGTAAACTTCCCCTGCCATCCATCCCCAAAGGTTCTCAATTGAATTTAGATCAGACAATTTCTCTTTGCTTTCAGGATTTATATCGATTTTCAGCTCCTGCAGTTTTCCTATGTCAGCAATCAAGTTGAAACGGATTATTAACATTGACCATGCTTCATCCATTGTGCAATAGGTCAGATTTCTTTCCACTGAAGAAGCATTCACATGAAACTCAGGGGAATGTGATCAGATACATGCTAAAAAAAAAACTTACCTTGTAGCCAGTTCCACCCAATAGAAATACTGCTGCATCTCCACTTACAGTACAGTACAGCCTAATCATAGTGAAAACTGACCAAAGAGGCATGTTCTCTACATCGAATCAGGGCCAGTATGGGGGTATCTAAAGTGTACTGGTTAGCACTGTTTCTTAACAGCAGGAAAGTTGTGGGTTCAAGTCTACCATGTGGCTGGGGCCTTGTTGTGTGGAGTTTGCACGTTCTTCCCGTGTCTGAGTGGGTTCTCTCCTAGTACTCTGGCCAAAGGTATGCAGTTAGTTTGGTTAGGTTAACTGATGATTTTAAATTGGCCACAGGTGTGAATGTGATTGTGAAAAGTTTTCTGTCTTTGTGTTAGCCCTGTGACAGACTGGCAACCTCTCCAGGGCCCTGAATTGGACCAGTGGGAGAGAATAGATGGATGAACCAGCTGCATTGAAAGAAGTTGCTAAATAAAGTAATAATACTTAGCAAAAGTGAAGCCATAGTGGGTTTCAAAGTGGACATTCAAAAAACAGATGAAACCAAGTTTGAGATTCATGGCGATAAAGGAAGAGTGTCTGTAAAGAGTTTTTGATCCTTCAAACACACAGGGAAGCATCCTCGCAGGTTGAGTCCTGCATTGAATCGGCTGCTGGGGGCAGATCGCCGTTTACTCCCTGAAACACTGTCACATCATGCAGGGATATCATTATCAGATTTGAAGAGGCTTGTGTGATCCATTAAGCTGCTGTCATCATCTCAAAAGCTCCTCAAAGAAATACAACACTATTGAAATACATACCTGCATATTTAATTGATAACTGACCCCAAAGAAAAAGACGCTGTTTTCTCTTTCAAGTTTTAAAATGTATTCAGTGACTCTAGTGTTACGCTCTGATTTGTAGTGAGATTGCTTTCATTTCAGATACCTCCACATCCCTTAACAACAGCTGCCAACTGAATGACACTCCTGGACAGTTTAATTTCTGCTTTCACAATAAACCCACACAATAACCATTTCTTTGCATAAAAGTGTTCTAGATCCTTAAAGAAATGATTTCGAGTGACATGTTTATTTGCCCATCATGGTGTTGTTCACATCATTTAACAAACTGCACATCACACAAATAAAAATAACACTTGAAAGAAACAAAAATCATCTTCCTGACATTCCTGACAGTTTGATGTGGTGGCAGAGAAATTATGTCTCATCTGCTTTCTCCTCCTTTTCCTCCAAGTTCTGTCTTATTGCCTCGGGTTTCCCCTCAATGCCTTGGCAATCAGCCACACATCTCCTTTGAATTACACTTTTAAAAAAATAGTCCATGCTGTGGGTCCAGGTCAGAGCCTTCTACAGCTAATTACCACTTAGCTCCAAGTGCCACTGTGAGTTGTGTTTCCCCGATTGAGGGAATTGGTTAGTGTGTGTATATGTCTGGTAGACAAAATGTGCGTGAGAGTGTGAGAGTGTGCACTGACTCTGTGAAGAGAGGGTTTTTTTAGTTTTATATCCATTTTTTAGTCTTTGTTCTTCAGGCTTCAAACCTCAGAGTTGCACATAAATACACGTATGACTTCTCACAGTACAGATGGAGGAACAGCTGTCTTAATGTGTATGCGTGTACTTGTGGTTGTGTGGTTTACACACTCACATTGTGAGGTTATCTCTTTTTTTAAATCAAAGTCCTCATAAGTCATTAATTTTTTAAAAATAAATATGAATGTACATGAAAGATTGGATATAAAAGCTGTAGATAGCCACTTTGATTTTGATTTTTGGACCTCACAATTTGAAGCCTCAATAACCCAACCACTGAGGGGCCACAAGCCAGTGTACTCCTGACCACAGAAGGGCAGTAACATGTTACAAGTAATGCGCTAATGTAATCTGATTACTTCTTTCAAGTACTGAGTAAAGTAAGGGATTACTATTGCAAAAAAGTAATTAGATTACTGTTACTTTCCCAAAAGCACGCTGCGTTACTGCGTTATTAAACTGTGATTTTGTTTGTGAGAGTGTCTCTCATGACAATCACGTAAGCGTGTGCGATGTTCGTGGTAAGTGACGTGTGCAGATCAACAACGGATAATACGGAGTGCGGGAGAGAGTACGACCATGCAGCGTTTAAAGCGTGGAAGTACCGACCTTACTTTGAGTTTGATTTTGTAAAAAGTAACAAAAACATTAGCGTCCACTGTACACTGCGTGTGAAGAAAATGTCTTTTTACAGCAAAAAACCCCCCAAAACTTCTGAGCAAGTACCTAGCAAGGGAATGTGAAATTCACAGAGAAACCTCCTCATCCCTCCCACTGACATGACCGCTACAGCACCGGGCAAACCTCCGCCTGCTCCACTCCTGCTAAACAGGTGAAAATAGATTTAAGAGTGACAGGACTCAGTGACGGTGAGTCTTTGATTTTATTTATTTTCTGTTGTGTTTTACTTGCATCTGTTTGAAAGAGTGAGTGTAAACACAAAATATTATTTTATTTTATATGCTGAAATATGCAGAAAATAGGTTAAATGCTTTAAACGCTGCACGCTCATACTCTCTCCCGCACTCGATATATTATCCATTGTTGATCTGCAGACAGCTGTTGTCACAAACGTCGCACTTGCTTACGTCACTGTCATGAGACATTCTCGCAAAAAATCATGGTTTTAGTAACGCAGCGTTCCTACAGGAAAGTAACGGTAATCTAATTACCGTTTTTGCAACAGTAATCCCTTACTTTACTCGTTACTTGAAAAAAGTAATCAGATTACAGTAACGCGTTACAAGTAACGCGTTACTGCCCATCTCTGGTGATTGCTTTGGTCAATAGTAAAATACTGCACCCACATACTCTCTGAGTTGTAGTTTCTCTACTATGGTCTGTAGGACCGTGTAACTAAGATTTAACCAAGGTTGTTTTTAATCACAAACACACAAACGATGGGAATGGTGAAAATAAAAAAATAAATAAATAAATGAAAAAACTCAAAAATATGGAGTCCAGAAATCCAAATCACAGGGGCTATGTCCATCTTTCATATACAGTTATAAAGCTGCTGTCATGGTCCTGGGTTTTGAGCCCAGAGGTTTTATTTGTTTTTCTCTCCAGCAAAGCCTCCTGAGGTGCCCTGTCACCTCCTTCATCAGCCACCACCTTGGCCACTAGAGCGACTCAATCACTGGCCTTCCAGCCAGTCCCCTGAAAGGCTTCACTGATGGCTTTGTCCTTTGTGTTTTTGGGAGTTCCAGCCATCAGTGGCCTCCTACCAAACTGCCATGTCTTCTCATATGCTGGTCAGCCGGCCAGTCCCGTGAGTTGCTTCATCTCATCCACCTGCCCCATGGCCGGGTTGACCCCTGAACTGTTTCCTTTGAAGATCGGGCTCTTATTCTCCCCTTGTTTTTCTTTGTGTGTGTGAGAGAGAGAGAGAAATGGGTGAATTACTGATTTATGTGTACCTGGGCCGAGGGGCTGAAGTTATGATTCTTGCCGGAGAGTTAATGGGGAAAAAAAATGAAAAATGAATCAAAATGTTAAACAGATTCACCAACATTCCCCACAAGCAATTTCAAAATGACCACAATGAGGACTTCAATAGGCCACACTTTTATAATACAGTGATATACAATGAGTATAGTGGACAAACAAATCAAAAAATCCACAAAAACCAAAAAAATTACCGTGCAAAAAAAATGAAAATGACCATAAAGACACAGACTCTGACTTTAAAAGGATTCAGAATGACAACCAAAGCTGTTTTCACACATGAACTCCAGAAAGTCTTTCCTTCCTCACATGTAGCACTCACATGGCAGGAGATAGTCTTCAACAATTTACATTAGGAAGCTCACAGGTTAAATAAAACTTATCATGTGACCTGACTGCATTGAACACTCTCACACCTCCTTCAGGCTTTGGGTAGAAACATTCAGAGCTGCTCTGCATGTGTGAAAATGGCTACACAAGCTAGAAAGGGGCAAAAGAAGAACTGCAAAATAATATTAATGAGATTCAAAAAGACAACAAAGTGATGCAAGGTGAAAAAAACAAAGCTCACAAATAAGGCTGAATGAACTAAGTTTGACGTGATGTTTGGCTCTAAGTAGAAGGTCTGGGGCCCGTATACATGTCTGTGCCCAGGGGCCACTGTTGCTTTGTGTGTGACACGTGTGTTTCTAAGTGATGCAAATTTGATGAAGTTTAATTGTAAACTCGCTGTCTGCTTCTTTTTTCTTCTTTTGTTCTGCAGATGTCACACTTGCCTGCATAAATGATGATTTCACACTCTCTCTCTCTCACACACACGTACACAGAAACAATGACTGAGGCACACGTCACACTGTCTTTACAGTAAGTCATTAGTGAGTTTGCATCACACACAGTTATCATGCGAGAATCCTCCCATCTGCTCACACTCCTGCCTGGCCTCATTACCAGGGGCTCCCGTTGATAACAGACTACGGCTTCTTTTTATAAACACTCCATAAATTATTCAGCAATTAAGAGGTTTGGGCTGTTGGGTTTATTCTGTGAATCTGCCTGTCTACCGCCTCCACCTGTGCTGACTGTTGACAGCTCTGCAGGAGGAGATGTGACAAATGTAGCAGGGGGAACTCCTCAAAGAAAAGGCGTGAACTTTGCGTTTGATCTCAGAGGATATAATGAGCTCAAAGTTGCTTTATTGACGTTATCATGTGCAGAATTCTGTTTACTACTGCTGGCAAATATGATAATAGATTTTCAATATTGTGATGTGAGATCAGATATTGCCTGGGACTTTTTGTCCATGTGATGATGATGTCCACTTCTGACAAGCAAACTGTGCTTTTGGTCCTGCTAGTTCACTCCTCTGCAGACTATCTAAGAACTTGTTAATAGAGTTTGGCGAATTCTGTTTGTACGTTTGGGAAGTGTGTGAATGGATCCACGATTACTTTAAAAACATTTCTTAACATAACAGGAGAACAAATTGCACCACGTTAGATGGGGAAAAAAAGAAAATCTGCTTTCTCTAATGATTTTACTGTAGGTCAAATTCATATATCATGATTGCTACTTTGCTTCTGTAGGAACTTGGGATGAGAAGGGTCTCCTTCTTGGATCAGCATTCCTTTCCTTGTAGAATCCAAATGACTCACAAGGGCCATGTGAGTCATTTGGGGCCATAGTAAGCCTTAATCAGAATGTAACATGCCATAACAGTTCAATTTTACTTATGTAGCACCAAATCAAGCACCAAATATGACCATATGGGGTCATATGGTTGTTGGGTTTTTCTCTGTATTTATGATTGTGCTATCTACTGTACAGTACTAAAGCGCCTTGAGGCGACTTTTGTTGTGATTTGGCGCTGTATAAATAAAATTGAATTGAATTGAATTGAATTGAAATCACAACAACAGTCACCTCAAAGTGTTTAGATTGCAAGGTAAAGACCTTTGGTGACAGTGGGAAGGAAAAACTCCCTTTTAACACGAAGCAACCTCCAGCAGAACCAGGCTCAGGGAGGGACAGTTATCTGACATGATAGCGTGGATGGGGAGGGAAGCAGGACAAAAAACACTCTGTGGAATAGAGCCACATTAATGCAGGTTGTATCACTGTGGATCAGTGAGAGCAAAAAACCCACACCCACAAATGGAAGAACCAAGATGGTTGCTACTTTGTTGTTTGTGACATCCACCTCTATAGTGAATTTCACACAGTTGATGGTGAGTTTAGCAGTCTTCTACTTTAGTCTGTTTATTCTATACTGAAAACTGCCCTGAATAAAATCCCAAAGAGGCAAAAATATACAGCCCCCTGCCCCAAGACAGCCTGTTATGGTCTGCATTGGAAAAATGTAGATATTTTTAATCTATACTCCCACAAGTCACAGTATGAGTAAGTATAAAGGAAGGGCATTTGTGCTCATCAAGCCCTGGCCCACCACGCTGACCAGGCCTCTCTTCTAAGAATTCCATTTATAGGCTACAATGGAACTCTGTTAATTACAGCCATAGCCAAAATTTCCTGTAAAGGAGAATCACACATAACTTGCAGGGAGGGGACCGAGTCATACACATCTCACTCCCACAGTCACATTTAAGGACACTGGTTAAGGATTGCAGTTGGATATGTTGAAAAATAATCTCCCAGTTGGTATAATTGTAACTTACTTAATTTTTTATGATTTTTACATAAAAAATTATTGCTACGACAATAGGCAATGGAAGCAGTTGGTATAAATAGCCAATAGCTCATGCACAAAGCCAAATATATGTACTTTGGTTTTAAAGTTTCCTTCTATCAAGGCCTTTTTCTGTTTTTCCCCCTCAAGTTTTAGTTTATGCTTTCTTGATTAGCTTCTTTTTTTGTTTAGCAAACTTTTTGGAACTTTCGTGTTTGAGGACTTGGGTTTTGTGTTTTTGGGGTTTATTAAAATTTGATTCTTATGTTTAGTTTTTCTTGTATCTTGTTTCTGTATGTGATTTCTTGCTGAGTCACTTCCTGTTTTGTTTTGTTAGTCATTTCTGTTTTATGCCTCACTGTTGGTTTGTCTTAATTAGTTTCAGCTGTGTTTTGTTACCTGTCAGTTTCCAAACATTTCATGTGTGTATTCCACCATAACTCAAATGAGTTGTGGTCTTCTTTACCACTGCTGCAGCAGCAGCCACCCCACTCCTCTTCACCGTAACATCCCAGCTCCACACCTGCTTTCCAGCTGCAAAGAAAAAAGATTCCCAGCAGCCAGCATTAAATCCTCAGCCTCAGATCTTCATCATGTTGGATGAACTGGTCTTCCTGTTTTCTTACTCAACCGACCAGGATCCACACCCAGTCTGAGGTCCAGCCTCAATGTCATCTGTCTGTGTGATAGAGCTGTCTGGCCTGACATGTTTCATACTGTTCCAGTCAAGCTCCACATTAGATTCTGTTTTCCCTGATCCAATCCTTCTGTCTATAGAAGTTCCTGTCCTTGTTGTTGTTCTTGTCAATTCAATTCAATTGTACAACGCCAAATCACAACAACAGTTGCCTCAAGGTGCTTTATATTGTAAGGTAGACCCTACAATAACACATACAGAGAAAAACCCAACAATATGACCCCCTATGAGCAAGCACTTTGGTGACAGTGGGAAGGAAAAACTTGCTTTTAACAGGAAGAAACCTCCGGCAGAACCAGGCTCAGGGAAGCCTTCCTGAGCCTGGTTCATCTGTTGGGGTGAGAGAAGGAAGACAGGACAAAAGAAGAGAGCCAGAGATGAATAACAAGTATGATTCAATGCAGAGAGGTCTGTTAACACATAATGAGTGAGAAAGGTGACTAAAGAAGACATACTCAATCCACCATGGGAATCCGCAAGCAGCCTACATCTATTGCAGCATAACTAAGGGAGGATTCAGGGTCACCTGGTCCAGCCCTAACTATATGCTTTAGCAAAAAGGAAAGTTGTAAGCCTAATCATAAAAGTAGAGATCGTGTCTGTCTCCCGAATCTAAACTGGGAAATAAGACTGCAGTGCGAGAGCGAAATGCTTTAATGGGGTGATATGGTACTATGAGGTCATTAAGATAAGATGGGGCCTGATTATTCAAGACTTGTATATGAGGAGCATATACTTTCTAGTCCCTGTCAGTACTCTTGCTGCAGCATTTTGGATTAACTGAAGGCTTTTCAGATAGTTTTTAGACGTCATGATAATAATGAATTACTGTAGTCTAGCCTAGAAGTAATTCATGAACTAGTTTTTCAGCGTCACTCTGAGACAGGATATTTTTTATTTCATAGATATTGCGCAACTGGAAGAAAGCAGTCCTACATATTTGTTTAATATGTGCATTGAAGGACATATCCTGGTCAAAAATGACTCCAAGGTAATGCCATCCAGAGTAAGAATATGGTTAGATACCATATTTCTAAGATTTTCAGGAATGAGTAAAATAATCTCAGTTTTATCTGAATTAAGAAGCAGAAAGTTAGAGTTCATCCAGGTCTTTATGTCTTTAAGGCATTCCTGCAGTTTAACTAATTGGTGTGTGTTATCTTGCTTCATGGATAGATAGAGCTGCGTGTCATCTGCATAGCAGTGAAAATGTATGCTATGCCTTCTGATGATGCTGCCTAAGGGAAGCATGTATAATGTAAACAGAATTGGTCCTAGCACTGAACCCTGTGGAACTCCATAATTAACCTTAGTGTGTGAAGAGGACTCTCCATTTACATGTCCTTTCCTTATAACTTCTGCTCAATTTTCTTCCCGGCCTCCCAAGGGTCTTTGCTGTTGGCCCCTTGCCATGTCCGGAGGGGTCCCACCTCCTTTCCCATCACTGGCTACCTGCTCGGCTTTCAGAGGTGTCCCATCTCCTTCGCTGCTGGCCTCCTACCCAGCCCCTGACGAATCCTCATCACCTTTGTTAATTGCTATCTGCCAAGTTCCACGTCAACTGTTGGCCACAAATATGACCTCTGGAGAACTCCCTTCACCCTGCTTTGCCTGCAGGTTGACCCTCTGAATTGTCTCTTTGCTCTGCCCCGCATTTGGGTCGACCTGCTGAACTGGTCCTCTGCTTTGCCTTGTGGCTGGACCGACCTTCTGAACTGTCATCCCTGCTCTTTGGACTCCCCTGCTCTCTGCTGTTATTTATTTATTTTTTCTCCTCTTTTGCCCATAACCACTCAAATTCCGATTTTTTTTCCTTTACTCTTTCGGTCTAGTTTATTTTTTCTTTCCCTGATCTGTCGATCCTTTTTCTGTTCTTATCCTCTCTTCCCTCTCCATTTCTTTCTGTCACTTTCTCTTTACTTGCTCATTTGTGAATCTTATTCCACCCTTTAATTCTCCGCCTCTCCTCTCCTCTGGTCTCGGTCATGGAGGCGAAGCTCCCCCAGGCGATGGTTATGTAAGAGCTTAGCGTGCTGATGTGATGTGTGGAGAAGTGTTTAGGCGGCCGAGATGCTCAGACCCCTGCCGCCAGACAAACGCACACACACACACACACACACACACACACACACACACACACACACACACACACACACACACACACACACACACACACACACTCTCTCTCTCTCTCTCTCGAAAACAAGCTGGCATTTTACCATGAGTTGTACTTATCTGTCCAATGGAGACACAGAACATCTGCACAGTAGCTCTTGCACATGTTAAATTCTAAACTATTTTTTAATCACCAATGTCACTATATCGCACCATATCTCCTCTGTTACGTCATAAGTCTATATTTATACAGGCTTACACAGTCTTGCTCAAAGGTTTAAGGCGCATTATCATATCATTCTTATCATGTCGTCATGCAAAAACCATCACAATATTCTCCTAAAGTGCTATCTTCAGAAGAGTCACGTGACACATTGTATGGCCTCAACATAAGTATGATATCAGCCAGTCTGGAAGTACACGAAAAGATAGAAGATGTTCATTTGCAATGCATTTTACTTATTAGAACTGGTGATGTTTAGGGTTTAAACCATTTGAGTCAAATAAATGTTGTTTTCCATTTTCCATTCAATTTAAGAGAGCATGCATCACTGACAGAGATTAAGTCAAATACAGCACAACATGAGGAGATGGGCGGGTTGCACAGCAGCCTGAAAATATGCATCTCCAGTGTTAACTGTGTTCCAATCAGCCCAATGACAGTAAGTACTTTGACACCAATCCTGGGAAAATGTTTTTCTGTGGTGTGGCTTTCTTGACCTGGATCATTGTTGTGTTGGAAATGACATTTAAACAAAGTGTTGAAGTAAAACTATGGAGACACACACTAATGCGTTTCCCGGGCCATGCACATTCCTCTTCTTTGTAAAACAGAAAGCAAAAAAAAAAAAAAAATTCCAACATGTTTTTTGCTGTTGTTTACTATACTTTTCCATCTGTGTAGAATATTCATGCAGAATTTTCTCCAGATGTCCATGTGTCATCAGAAGGCTTGTCATGCAGTGCTAATGGTCCCAACATCACTCCCAACAGGGCTTGGAGCATCAGCTAGTCCACATGCTTGGCACTGTGTTTATCCCCTGAAACACAAGACACTAAATATTAATGCTGCATGACGAAATTTACCCATGTAGTATACATACAGTCCATCACAGTGTATGCATGCTTTTCAATACAAGCATTAAGTAAAACCTGTCCTATGGGGGATATTCTACACATATTAGCACTGTAAACTGTTTCTCCAATTACACGATCAGAAATAATAGACTGAAAGAACTCAATATTCAGTTAAGGTAATTCAATGCAATGGCAAGTGCTTAAGTAGAATTTATTGTTGGGTATTTTCTCACTTTCATGCCCCGCATGTTAAAAAAAGGAAGCTCTTTCATTGTGTTTGCACTCGGTTGTGCAGTCTTTATCCCATCAACACACAACTAAAGGTGCACCTACTTTTTGGGTCACTGGGTGCACTGCATCAGTCAAACCGTGAATCTCAGCCTGTTAGTGTTACGCTCAACCTACTGAGCCACAAATTCTCTTTTGAATCACACAAACGAGACACAGAAGCATGTGTGGAGGGAAGGAAGTGAATACTGGAAACCGTGACTGCGGCTGCCTGGCGACCATACGGCCTCGATCCCACTCTAATAGGCCTATTAGTCACAGAAACAGACTGTGAGTGATTATGAGCAATCAGGCTGTACAGAGAAAGACCACTAAGGGAAATGGGGTGGGGGGATGGAGTGGTGAAGATGGAAAAAAAAGGAGAAGGGGAGGAGATGGAGAAGGAGAGCAGCAGATAGCAACAGAGTGAATGTTAAAATCGAGGAATAAGAGGAAATGGGAGATGAGAGGAGAGGCAGCAGAGGGTCCCCGAGCTGCTATTATCACTTTGCACAAAAAAGGTTAATTAAGTCATTCAGAACAGAAAAAAAACAAAAACATGGACCAGACTGGACGTACTTCAGCCTCCCACCATACATCAGACAAATCAGATGAAATCAGCTGGAGGCTTGTATTCAGAGGCAGACAATGCAGGCAGGCTAATAGGCCGCCCAGTTAAAGACGCTCATTTGTCAACATCACCATGGCAAGGCAATACAGATCCATCTTTGACATGTGTGTGTGGTTGGACCCGCCACCACTTCTGCCGCTGATGCAGTATGGCTGCGGTCACCATGGCTACAGCTAACGCAGCTCAGCGGTTCACTCTCATTAAGGAGCTAATTGCCTGCTGTGGAAATATTTTTCACCTTTGGCTGATGAGGTCATCATGAGCAGATAGCTGAGGGGCAGAGCTGCACTTTTAATGGCCGGGGAATGACGAATGAAATGTCAAATCTTTGAATAAAATGATTTAAATATGTTTTAAAGTGTGAAATCTCTGAAATTAAATGCAAACATGTCCTTTGAACAGCTTTGTGTGCTTGCCGTTGTTCTCTATTTATTAATGTGCACTCAGTTTCCTTCTGCTTATGCTCTTTTACTGTGTATGATTTATCTCATATTATGTCTTATATTACTCATTTTTACTTATATTTACCTTATGCATGTGCATGCATGTAGTTACAAAATTATTTACTGCAAATATAAATATTTATATATATATATTTTTTTATTGGACGTTCCTTTTTTCCACTGTGTATTTATGAGCATATGTTTATTAATGATGAATCAGTGAATACGTTTAATCTAACTGGCAGTCCTGCCATAATAAAAACATTTTTTCCTTTTTTTCAGATGCTGCAGACAAGACTTTACATCAAGACCAGCAATCAAATATATATTCTGCCAAAACAAATAGAAAACTTCATCCATCTTCTCAATCACTTGTCCCATTTAGAGTTGCTGTGGTGGGAGTAGCGGAGTGGAGCCTATCCCAGCTGTCATGGGGTGAAAGGCGGGGTACACCCCGGGCAAGTCGCCAGTCTATCACAAGACTAACAAAGAAAGATAGACGACCAGTCACCCTCACATTCACACCTATGGCCAATTTGGAAACGTCACATAATACAGCGAACACGTCTTTGGGCTGTGGGAGGAAACCGGAGGCCGACACCAGGAGAACATGCAAACTCTACACAGAAAGGACTCCCGCTGGCCGAGTCAAGCAGAGCTAAGCATCGTACCACTGCTCCACCCTGCAAACAGAAAACTCTCAAGATTACTTGATTCATAAGCCTGATGACAACATATGCCATTACAATCCCACTGCACTGTAAAACTACAAAAAGTGCAACTCACTGATTGCACAACAGTGTGCAAGAGACTTAAGCCACACCTCTTTTCTTTATGCTTTGCGAGAAAAATTCAAAATAGGTAAGGTGATTGTGTGCAAACATACAAAATACTTGGAAATATAAGACAAAAACACAGTGTGTAAAATTCTAATGAGCTTGAAAGTTAATATTCTGCATGGCCACCTTTATTCTTCAACACAGGTTGAACTCTTTTTAGTTCAGGCTGTGTTGTGTTCAGGCAGATGTAGTCTTTAGGACTAATTCTCCAGGTTTCTTGAAGGACATTTTGCAGTTCTTTGCATGTTAGCTGCTTTTTGTCCTGTTATTTTGTCTGGGTTCTGGGCAAGCCTGTGCATGTATGTTTTTACTAGGTATGCTTTTACTGCCATGGCAGTGTGTGTGGGATCATTGTCATGCTGAAAGAAATCAAACTGCCATCTATCAGCTTTCTATTTGCTTTCCAGATGTGCAGCATGGTGGATCAAAATCTGACAACACGTTTCTGTGTTCTTTGTTTCTGCAATCAGTTTTGACATGATCATCAACACCACTGGCTAAAATGTTGCCCACACTATGATAGAGCACCCACCATGTTTTACAGCAGCGGTCCCCAATCCCCGGGCCTCGGACCGGTACCGGTCCGTGAGTCGTTTGGTACCGGGCCGCGAGAGTTGAGGCTCAGGTGTGAAATGTATGGTTTTCAGGGTTTTTATCGGTTTTCAGTGTTATTTTGTTATCGTTTTTATCGTTAACTTGGTTTTCCTGGGTCTTTTCACGTGTGTTATGAATAAATCTTCTTTTTTTCGGTACCGGTACTAGTTTTATTTTGTTGTATTTATCCACGACACCTTAAAGGCCGGTCCGTGAAAATATTGTCGGACATAAACTGGTCCGTGGCGCAAAAAAGGTTGGGGACCGCTGTTTTACAGAATATTGTATCTCTCTGCTGACCTCCTCCGTACACTCTGAGAACGACTTGAACCAAAAATGTCAAGTTTTGATTCATCCTTGCATAAGACCTGATGCCCCTGGTTTTCAATCTAGTTTTGGGGTAATTTGTGTTTTTTTCCTGTCTACCTTCCCTAACAATCGCTTCTTGCAGCCTTACTCGCACTGAGTCCATGTCTGATGAGGCTTCAGCAAACAGTAGATGGATCAACTGAAGGCCCAGATGCATCTCTAAGGCCTTGTGTCAGTTCTTTACTTTTTTAGGCCTACTACTTCTTATTTTGTTCTCCATTTATTTTATTTCTTTGATTCAGACTGCACACCATGCTCAGATGTTACCTGCTAGTAACTCTTTTGGAATCGCCTTGTTAGTAAAAAATCAGTCAAACTGTGTTTTTTGTAGATTCAAGTAAAGAAATAGGAACAGAATATTTTGTAACAGGCTGCAAAGTGCCTAAAGTTCTCTTTTTTATGTAAACACAACATTGGTTTATCCCTTGAGCCGGTCGCCTTGATTCATTTAGTTTTCAGTCTCTTAACAAACAAAAACGTTCATCTAGAAATGCTCAGGCACAAGGACTGGACTGAAAATTAATGAAAAAGCAGAAACTTTAAAAGATCTTCAAAAATTTTGAGGAACTATTGGTTAAGACTAATAAAAATAAAAATAAACAGTCTGTCTCCTTGAAGGCAAAATATAAAGCCAAGACCTCGTGCTTTCTGCGACAGGAACTGTTTGAATGGAGATTCATCTTTTAAAAGGGTAATAAAAAAATCAAAATTGGCCTTAAACAATAACAGTTTGTTTCAAGATGCTAATGTGTTCTGCCTCGTTTGTTCGCCACACAGCAGTTTACCTACATGCTGTGCTACTTCACTACGGATTAAAAACAGAGCAAAAAGGATCCAGCATCTCTTCTGTGCAGTTTCTATGTATTTATATATACAAACAGAAATGAGTTGACAGCACATCAGTTAACATTGGGCTGTAGCGTAGCGGTTATTCACACACTCTTCACTCAGTACTATTTTCCAAGGCTGTAGCACTAATTTCCTATTCTGGTAACACTGAGACAGAGTTTCATAATAAGATGACCTACATGAGGATAGATTAAACCTCAAACACCCACCAAAGTGCTACCTACTAGCACCACATAAGTAGTAACTATTACAGATGGGCAAGTTTGAACAACAAAGCAATAAAGTTTTAACCTAATCAAAGTGGAAACATTCAGGAAACATCAATTCACTCTTCGCTCTTTAACATCATTGTTCCCCCCCGCTCTCTAACCAGAGGCTTTCAGTGTGATGTGTCCCATTTCGACTCTGAATGGATCTCCAAGTGTTGCCCCAAATTTACCGCACATCCCTCCCTCATCAATCGTGCCGTATCACGGTGAGGCAGTAAGCAGGCAGAAAATAATCACTGTAAACATGATCACAATAATAATGATGGTAATTGCTTCTGCTTACGCTGCCAGCAGTTCTCTATAGCTCTGTTTGTTTTCTGATCCCTCTTCACAGGAGTCATTTTGGTCTAATGGTCCGTTTAATCTCTCCTTTTCTGTCTCCTCCCTCCCTCTCGCTCTCTCTCTCAATCTCCGTTCCCTCCTTCTTTTTGTCTGAAATGGAGCATACAACACACTAAATGGAGATAATAGAAGCTCCATTTTACAGCTAAGAGGGTAATTTGCAAACTCTTTGAAAACATAATTCTCATAACAGCATAACAAAGGTGATTGTTCCTTTGTTTCTCTATTTGCCACAAGTCTAATATAATATCCTTTCGGGTCATTTTATGATTGAAAAAGTTTCACAATGTGATTTAAAACATTGGAAACAATTAACACCTCAAAACAGTGACTGATCCCGAAAAACCTCAGAATTTTGTTTCCTAACAAAATGCTCATGGAACAAATGACAAACACACATTTTACAGCGTGTAATATTGTTGACTGTTTGTTTAAAAAGTCACCGAGTTAATCTGCCATGGACCAGGGCTCAACAGCTACCAACTGCAACCTGTCTTTTGGTGTTTTAATAAGAAATCTGCACACTTTATGGATTTTATGGTAAACCCGCTGGTGAACTAAACATGGGTTGAGCATATCCTACTGAAAACACAGGAAAAAATAATCTTTCAACTGAACTTTTATGGTGATTTCGTGCCTATTTGGAGCTAAAAGAGGCCACCGAAACCCAAGAGATACTAATGAAAAGCCCAGGATCTCCTCTATTTAGTACATCAGGACTTAGTAGGGCATGTCTGTGAAGGTTTCCAGGTCATCGTAGTCTAAAGACCTTGGAAAGAAAAGTGTCTGGACTTCTTTGTTTCCTTGAAGACAGCGAAAAACCCAACAATCATATGACCCTCTATGAGCAAGCACTTTGGTGAAAGTGGGAAGGAAAAACTCCCTTTTAACAGGAACAAACCTCCAACAGAACCAGGCTCAGGGAGGGGCGGGGCCATCTGCCGCGACCAGTTGGGGAGAGAGAAGGAAGACAGGATAAAAGCCATGCAGTGGAAGAGAGACAAAGATTAATAACAAGTATGATTCAGTGCAGAGGTTTGACCTGATTGGTTTAGGTTAAATTGCCCAGGATGTGATTGGGCGTTAAGGTGTCTGGGAAGGGATCTCAAAACGACTCAGTAGGGTAGCTCAAATAAGTCAAAGATACAGACCAAAAACAAAAGGTCATTACAGAGGACATAAACCAACAGGCTGGCTCTCAGGAGGACATACTGAAAGTTGATTTTAATACTTAAAATCAAACTCGACTAAACACTTTATAGTCAATTTTATGCCCGCGTGTGGTCAAAATAATAGTATGATGAGGTAAGCACAAATCCTTAGATTTTTTTAAAGTTAGTTTAATTGGAATGCTCTTAATAAGCAGTTCTTCTCTCTTTTTTTTTCTTCAAAAATAATAACTCCAATTTTATATTGAACTAACTCTGAGATTTAGCTAACTTTAGCACACATGGCAGTTTAGGACAAGTTGTCCCTTTGACTTTGGAGCAATTATGGTTGTAACAGCATGTATTATTATGTATACTATTATGCATACATACTATTATGTATGCATAATAGTATGTATGCATGTATTATGCATATATTTATTAACGGGGTCTTAATATTAGTATTAACACGTAATTCAGAACTTGCTCAATGAGTTTATGCTCATTATTGTAAAACAACAAACAAAAAAAAGTAGAAAATATCTATTTGTTAGAGTTCAACCATAAATAAATGCTTAAATGGGCAAAAAAAATGTAGCCTGAGTGCTAAAATGTCCACGAATCCCTCCATACTTAGCTCAGCAACTTATTTGCTGTCAATTTGCTATCTGTCTCACTCACAGGTAAAAGATCCAAGACGAAAAATACCGTTCAACGTTCAAGAAAACAAGCGGTCACAAACTAAAAGTGTCATTTGTATACTAGCATGCTAATGGCATAAACTGCTAGCTTGGTTAAAGAATACACCCTATTTTGATTTTTTATTAAACATTTCATCAGGAGAAAACTAAACTGTCCACTTGAGCTGATTTATGTACTTCAGGGAGTTTGGTTGGAAGCTTTTTAAAAGCACCATGATCCAAGCCACTGGGGTAATTGAGCATTTAGACTTAATTACAGACAACATAATTGTACAGCTGAATAAATGAAAACCACACTGTACAGTGCCAGATTTACTAGTTGGTCTTTAAAGGTCTTTGTCTGTTGTCAACTTCCATAATGCTAACAGTACAAAAATACTGGCTGGGCTGATATTCAGTTTAATCAGTATAATAGTCTATTTGGTGAAACTGAGAGGTTGCGGCCCAGTTTGCAAAGAGGACTTTCTAATATTCTGCAGATGCACTGCATCACTTCAGAGGCGTTCGAGCGGAGCTACAGGGCGACTGACAGACTGGCAGGCTGGTTTCTGTTTTTTTCCCACAGGAGGAAACGTGTCCCTAAGTCAAATTAGATCCGCTGACATCTCCTCGGCGCTCCCTTTTCCTTGCTGCATGTTTGACCGAGCCTGCAGTACATCTAAGGCCTCAGAAGACGAGTTGTGGGAATGGCAGAGCCGAAGAAAACGTGCCACGCTCTGTCACAGATGGCACCGCCGAGCGCGCCCGAGAACATCATGCTCTGCTGAGGAAGCGTCAAATTGAATTTGTTGGAGGAAAACAGGTGTGCTGAGTTAGGTGCTGTCGTATTAATGTGGCTTACTGTCTCTCTCACACACATACGCACACACACACACACACACACGTACAAACAAGCACTTATGTTTGTGTGAGCACAGCATACAGGACACACACACAGAGTTAACTTTGCCTTTTAAATTTTAAAGGGGTAAAAACATTTCAAACCTGTACTCTCTGCCTCATGTTTTTTACATTTTACTACTTAGTCAACAAATTGGTTACATTTCAAATCGAAATTGAAGCAACGAGTGCCAAATGATTTGGTTTGTATATGTTTAATTGCTATTGTTTAGCTACATTAGTCACTGCTTATAAAAAAACTCTAATAACAAAAAGAAAAGATAAGTGTGAAATATGTCAGTGTTTCTTAGTTGGTCCACTTTCTATGTGCTGTGTGTGTTGTCATTCATCTTGACAAGCTGTCATGTAACATAAAGCTAATCAGTACGTGGTGCTGTGAACAGATGGTGAATGAAGCTGCTTAAGAAAATCTGTGTGTGTGTGTCTCAACTACTCTTGAGGACCTGTACTGTGGCCAAATAACGGGTGATGATAAAGATATTTTGGCTACACTTCCACGATCTGTCATGTTAGTGTTGGTGATACTATTGACAATATAAAAGATGAACATAGCCACCACGCTGCTGCCTATTGGTTTGTGAAATCCTGTTATGAAGCTTTATCTATTTTCAGCCACCTTGCTGTTATGAAACCAGATGCGATGAGTAAGTGGTGGATCTGACTATGAAGCCGCACGCTGCTCTTTCATTAAAGATCTGTGAATGACATACATTGGATCTGTTTTTGTGACACCATAACATTATGGTAAATGGTAAATTTTCTTTAATTCAAAATTAAAGTAAAAAGTAAAAAAAGTAAATTAAAAAACCACTCAAAATCTTCAAAATCTTAATCTGCTATCGAGTGGATGGTGGTTAAACATTGTATAGCTATTGCAAATATATTTAACAACTGTTTGAAACTTACATTGTTCAGCATTCAAGCTGTATTTTAAATGTCATGGAAATAAGTGGCACTTAATGCTTTGTACAATATTCCACACAGAGTATTTAACAGTGTTAATTTGGACAGTATTGCTAATGCTAGCAGCGTTAGTATGGGCAGCCTTCATTTTTTGCAGAATAAAATCCACATGGCTGTCCACAATTTGGTTTTGCATTTATATATACACATGCAGGTAGTTGGAGGAACAAGAGGCAGGTAAAAGCAATCAATAAGTGATTACTGGATGATTGTCTGGGGCACCCAAGAAATGAACACAGAGACAGGAAGTAAAAAAGCATGAAAACATTGAAAAACAACACTAAACAGGACGATGAGGAGAACAGAACACAGAAAGCACGAGGAATTAAGGAAACTAGAAAAGATTAAAGAAATCCGTCGCCTAAATTGTGAGAAATACACGTGAAGTTTATTTGAAATTTTCAATTGCTCTTTGCCTTCCCTGTCCTGTAATTAGTGGAACGTTTTGTTGATACACAGAAAATGTCCTATTTTATTTTACTTTATAAAAACCACAGATTTCTATACTAGATGGTGAAAAAACAGCAACTTTTCTGTCATTTAAATCTGTATCTATTACTTCATTACTGTAGTATGAATGTCTGTGGCAGAGGTCTTTATTAGTAGGACAACCTGTAAATTTTATGAAATACATTTAAAAGTCCAAAATGGATTCCCTGCTTCACATTTTCCAATGACGTGCAGTGGACCCGATTAGAATTAACCCTGGACCGATTCTGGCCCAAAGGCCTTATGTTTAGCACCCGTGTCTTTTAACCACTGTATATAAAATATGAACTCTGTTAAAAGTGAATAACCAGATTAACCAGCTCTTTCTGTTGACGAGTAGCGATGGCAGCAAGGTTTAATCATCGAGTTGACTTTTTGTTGTGTATGTTTGCGTGTGTGATGGGAGGGGAGAGGGTTAATACAAGAAGGTGAGTGAAGGTGACTGCAGCAGCCGTTTAAAACATCTTTGACAGGTTATCGAGCAAAATATGTTCAAAAAGTGTCTGGTCTCTATGACAAAACACTATGCACTTGCACAGTGGCAAGCAGGATTGTGACTGATGCCCTGATTTTGCCCTGTAATCTGTTCCTGTGATTGCAGCGTTTCTGCTGAGTATGGGTCGCACAGAATTCGGAGGATAGGGAGAGTGCAGCAAAATTACAGTTTTCTATTTTCCATCCCTTTCAGCGGAGGCAGTCAATTTTCAACAAACACTTGACAGGCTCCTCGAAAAAAATTCTCCTGTGACATTTCAGCAGGACACTCCAGTTCCCAGAAACCTGGCAGCAGGACAGTATGAATATAGATTTTATTGACTTTTCCTTCCTAATTTAGCCGCTGGGTAATACATTTCTTAAAACAGGGAGTCCACTTGAGTTAAAAAGCATTTTAATTTTCAACAAGAAACTGTATATGTTTAAAAAAAACATCCACTGATATACACATATTCTGTCTGTGAGAAGTGTAGAAGATGCAGAAGTATTAAATTGCTGAATAAATATGATCAACCAGCCACGAAAACCAAGGCAAGACAAAAGTCCTTTAAATTTAATATGAATACACAGGCTTTCCATGTCCTTCCTCTACCTCACATCTTGTTGGTATTCAGAGGATCTACCAGCTGGTTCAATATGTGTCAAGATTTGCATGCTCCTGTGAGCCGGCCAATCACGGTTCACGGTACATGACTTGCCAAACTGAATCAACCAATCCTGAACGAGAGATGAGTCTGAGTGATGAAGCGGCAGTTGGGATTTGACATATGTGTGTGTTTGTGTGGGTGTAGATTTGACTTCCTGTGTATGCGTTTGTGTGTCTGCAAGACATTTCGTGTATGTTTGTGTGTATTTGCTTTCTTATGCTTGCATGTATATGGAATGTTTCCTGGCATGTGTATTAAAGCATGATTCCAGTCTTGTGGGCACATGTTTGATGTATGTATGTGTGTGTGTGTGTGTGTGTGTGTGTGTGTGTGCATGCGTTCTATATCATCTCCATGTGTGTGCCGGCTTGCCGCTGTCTGACTACAGATGGTATGCGTCACATGCTGAGCGGACAAGCGTAGTGAGGCAGGGGGGATACTGTGGAAGGTTGGACTGATGGGGATTGAGGGTTGTGTATGTGTGTGAGTGGGTGGGGTGAGGTGGACGTGGTCATTTTATCGTGAGTCAGCTTTACTCCGACCTTCACCGTATGACTGATGTCTGATGCAGCCGGAGGAGGTCCGCTTCAAAAGGCGTTATGAATATTCAGCGTTTCCTCTCCTCTGCCTCCACCAGGCAATCCATCATTCATAAACATGCCTTCACAGCCTGGTGTGTGTGTGTGTGTGAGTCTTTGTGACTGTGTGTGTATGTGTTTAGGTATTATTGTTCACACTAAATTTGACCCAGTCATAGAAAATGTTGGTTTTGTAGAAATTTTGAAATGATGAAACTGACAATTATGAAATGTTTTGTTTATTTGTTTATTTTTTTTGTATACCATATCAAGCTTTTTTTATATATATATAACTATATGTATACAGTCATGTCATAGATTTGCAACAAAAAAACAAGGAATTGATTAAAATGTTCTATTTTATTTAAACAATCATCAACTTCATGTATTCCTATTTATGCAAGCAGTGTTTTTATTCCTGAGTATGTGTGTGTGTGTGTGTGTGTGTGTGTGTGTGTGTGTGTGTGTGTGTGTGTGTTTTTCCTATTTTTGGCAAATGTGCTCATGGCAAATCTGTGTAAAAATTTCCTGACAAGAGTACTTAAGTATTCATGTTGTTTATTGAAGTACAGCGTTAACACCACAGTGCAAAAACACATCATTACACTATTACAGAACTCCTTTACAGAAAACCTTGTTAAACAAATACAACCAGGAGAATATGCTGGGGCTAAACTAACCCACTGTTGACTAATTTAAGAGTTAACCCATTCTTTTAATATAAATGTATTTTTTACTTTGGGCATATGATTAATTCAGGGAGGTCATGGACTCAGTTTCCGCCAGCATTCTAGGCAGATCAGCTGACTTCAGTAACTCCACATCAGCTGGTGGTTTGGCTGATAACTATTTATTATTTAAGTGGCTTCAGCCTGCGTAGAGTTGTTGATGCTTCTACAAGCTGCATTGTAACCCACCTCCAGCACAGATTCTCTATTAAATGCTATTCATGCTATTTCTGAATGTTAGCTGTGCTTTGTTCTGTGTGGGGGTCTTGCTGCTGCTCCGCTCACCTTTTAGCTTTAAATGTATGCACATGGATATTGGGTTCTACAACACAGCCACGATATAAATCACTGCAGGTCTTATATTTGAATTGTAGTTGAAGTTGAACTGTAACTTTACTTATTAAGATGTGGTGTGTAACCTAAGTTAAATAATATAATGAAGTTGTTCCAACAAAGTGAATCACTAAACATTTTTTTTTTAGATGTGATAAAATCCAAATGGTAAAATGTTGACTGCCTCTCTGATCATCTATCCAAACGCTGAACTAACACAGGTATCAGCATAATTTGATTACAAAAAATTTTAATGAAAATCTTTTTTTGTGACTTATTTTTCTTATTTCTCTGTATAGTATACAGCAACTTAAATGCACTTCTCCACTCAATCTTTTTTTATTGACCTGATGCTGTTCGGTCAGAGTGTTCACCTGAGGAATCTGATGAACCGTCAGTAGGTCTGATTCAGTACTGATTAATTTTTTATCCGCTTCTTTAGCATCTCCACTATATTAACATGTTCACCTCTAACTATAGCTGTCTGCTGCTGAGCAGTTACCATAATAAGGTACAGCTATAGTGGCTCTTGAGAGCTTTTTCTCTAAAAGCATCTGGCTGCTGTGAGTCACTGGCAGTATGAGAGCAGTAAGAATGAATGAAATTGTATGTGGATCGTTAAACAATGAACTCATTACTGAACTATGTAAAGCCGAGAGAATCTACAAATTCAGTATAGAACTCTCTGTAGGTTCATTGCTACCAGAGACAGATGAACATTTCACTTTATTTTATGACTGATGTGTGGACTAAAAACATGGCAGAAAATGATGAAAATAAAAATGAGTGGAATCCAGTGGACCCTTAGTAAGTCTGTGCAGCTGCAGTAGACAAAATATCCACACTTTGTTCCAGTAAACTAGCAACGCTATCTGTGAAAAACTCATCGTGTTTGGTAATCAGAACAGAAGTAACAGAATACACACTGGTATTTGTGCATCATTTAATTTCCCTCTTCAACCTGTGAATCACTGGCAACAGGAGGAGAAACATGTTTCTGTTGTTTTCCTGAACTTAGTATGTTTCAAGTTTTAATTCTTCATAAAATGTCACAGAAAATACTTTGTAGCTTAGAGTGCAGCAAAGAATCATATGGACTGTACCCCAGTCAGGCATAACATTATGACCAATGACTAGTATTGTATTGTCCCTCCTTTTGCTGCCACATGTGCCCTGACACATCGAGGCATGTACTTCGCTAGATCCCTGAAGGCGTGCTTTGGTATCTGCACCAAGATGTTAACAACAAGTCCTGTAAGCTGTGAGGTGGCCTCCATGGATTGGACTTGTTTGTCCAGCAGATCCCACAGAAGCTCAATTGGATTGAGATCTGGGGAATTTGGAAGCCAAGTCAGCACCTCAAACTGGATGTTGTGTTCTTCAAACCATTTCTGAATGGTTTGAATGCTTTGTGACAGGGTGCATTATCCTGCTGAAAGAGGCCACAGGCATCAGGGAATACTGTTTCCATGAAAGGGTGTTCATGATCTGCAGCAATGCTTGGGTAGGTGGTATGTGTCAAAATTACATCAACATGGATGGCAGGACCCAAGGTTTCCCAGCAGAACATTGCCCAAAGGAATGAGATGTTCCCAGTCTGCAGTACAGTCTCCCAGTCCAAACCCCTCACAAGAGCTCGAGCTTTGAAGATACTCTAACCCAGTTGTCCAGCCATCAGAGTTTGACCCTTGTCAAACTCGCTGAAATCCTTGCCAGTTTTTGCAGAAATGAGATCTTTATCTGCTCCCTAATACATCCCACCCACTAACAGGTGCCATGATTAGGAGACAATAAATATTATTCACTTGTTATTCACAGCACACAAAGATAAAAACATGAGCACAGATTCTTATGGGATTGTGTCTTTCTAAATTTCTTATTAAATATTTGTGTGCCCCATCTCTGCCGAATAACAGCATGTGGTTAAAAGACATGAGTGGAGGTGCTGTATTTGCATTCTTCTTTTATTGCACTGAGCACTCCTGTGGCCAATATGTTAGCTCAGTAAATCTCTGTACACAAACAAAATAAAAGGTAAATCACCCCCCTCATCTTAGTAAACAGAGCAGGAGATGAAAATGTAGCTGCTCTGAAATTTGTTGTTAAAGACAGAGTAATAGCAGCACTTACGTAATACTTTGTGTTTTCTCTTATATTTATTTTCATCTATACTTGACAGTGTAAACTGGAAGAAAGCACATTAACAGCATTTGCTTTATTTACCATAATTTACCTCTAAAGCTCAGGTAAGGTTTAGGACATTTTCCTTACACACAAAATACCCTGACTGTAACTTGGAAGATATTCTCAGATATGTCCTTTTTCTTTTAGGTGTTTATTTTCTAACATTATTGTTTCTTGTTTTTTTTTACAGTTGTGTTTTACATAGAAATGCGACCAAAATATAACATGTTAGGTGTTAAGTAATACATTGTCATTAGTTATACTGGCATAATAAATCTTAATGTGTAACGAAGTGTGGAATAAAGACCCACATGCAGACGCACAGGAGGCAGACTGAGTGAACAAAAGGTGAGCTTTTACTTTGTCTGATAAAAACAGACCAAACAGACACACACAGTGGGATCTGCACATATCTCAATGTGCAATACACAAAACCTGATGCTATCAACACCCAACCATTGCACTATGAAATATTCTGTTCTGCTGCTACGGGTAAATTGTATAATTATATAATTTTACATTGTAAAGGCTGTCTTATCTAAAAAAAAAACAAAAAAAAAACAGGAAAGTCCATATTTAAAAGGCAGATAAGGTCCAAACACAGTAGAAGGGTTAACAGACGATGAGACAAAGAAATGTGCATTATATATACACACAGGGGTAACGAGATCTTGGACACAAACAGTACTGAAATATAAACATAACTAAAAACTCATAATGCCAGGAATAATGTTAAAAACCAAACAACAGATGACACTATGAACTCAGACTACCAGTATCTCAATCTCACAACCCTCCCAAATCCCACCAAAAACCCTACAGACTACGAGATAATCCATATCAGGGCAAATTAATATGTAAAAATGTGATATTTGCAGACAAGCATAACATTCTCTTTGATTAGAAATATATTTATTATAGTCAATTAATATTTGTACCAGGTGCCAAAAAACTGCTTTCAAAATCAAAATTCAGTGAAAATCTATGATTTCAGGTTATTTGAATATTTTAGCCTTGTTTTGGGTCTCCACCAGATTCTTGCTGTTTAGGTGCTGCATTCTAAACTTTTCTGTATTAAAAGTATCAAACGTGTTTGAAATGGGTAAATGTTTAAAGATGTTTACATATTTATCTGACTGAGATGCTTCAAGCAGCGTTTCCTAACTCCGCTATTTTAATTGTGTCTTAGTTTAAGTTATCATTCGGGGCCTGACTTCTTTCACTGACAGGCGGGTTTCTACTCCTTCTCAGTCAGCTTTTGTTGTGCGTCTTTCTTTGTGTTTGCTTTATAAGCATTTGAAATTGAAATGATCTGACATAAAAAGCCTTGCTGCTGGTAACTGTACTACAAGACTGTCCAAGAAGTCTTTACTCTGGGTTTTCATGAAAAGTGCCAATTAAATCAAAAAACACCCCTACTGTGCTCTAGAATGAACACTGAAACACAAAACCTCTCAAAACACAACTGTAAATACGCTTTTTTAATGCTGTTAATTTTACCATGGCAGTGTATGGATGCTGAGTCACTTGTAGAGCGATCACAAGAGGAATTGCAATTTTTGCCACTTACATATTGGCTGAATGTTTTCAGTATTGGAGGGTGATTCTTGGCTTTGACAGGATACTCCCACAAAAGACCCGTTCACTCAATCACTTGTCTTGTTGAAAGTGGGATTAATGCATATTCTGAAAAATAACCTATAGATTAAAGAAAGTATGCTTTTTTATGAAAGTGGGACTTTTTGCCTTTTGAATTTTTTCTGCAAAATAATTTGAAAAATATTAAATTATTTGACAGTTTGAAATATTATATTGTACAAGAAATTTTTTAATAGGCCAGTTTAATGATAAGAGATATGACTTCTATTGTCTCATGATGAACCTTCTTTCAATAAAATAAAAAAAATAAAAAAAACCACAATCAAAGCATATAATCCCTGATATGCACTGAAACGGGACACTGTGCCGATGTGGACAAACAAACACACAAGCTGAGTCACGTTTTCGGCGATATGTGAAAAGAGTCGACACCACTGTCACGGCTCATGTGTCTTATGCTTGAAGAGGGTGTGTTTTTGCAGACACATGTGGTCTGAAGGGGTGTGTGTGTGTCTTTTGTGATGAGTGTGTTTTCTGTGATGTTTATTTATGTGACGTAGAAATGAGTCTGTGTCTTTGGAAGGTGTGGTATTTATTGCATGTCTGTGTTTGGACGGTAGTTTGAGGTTTTTGGTGTGTGTGTGTATGTGTGTGTGTGTGTCTTAGATATAGATGGGTACTGACAGCATGCAGAGAGTTGGCACACGGCTGTCCTCTTCTCCACCCACAGTCCTGTCTGACCCTTTAAATGTATCCTCACTTTATGTTGGCATTGCCCAATGAGACTCAGGATGACTGCACACACACAAATTCAGACATAGACAGACACACACACACACACTGCTCAGATGGTGTGGAGCCAAACAGAAACCCTGGGATGAAGCGACAGAGCGTAGACTGTCGACTGTCCTGTTCAATTCCCACATCACTATCACAGAAGGGGAATCGCTTTAATGGAGACGGACATCCCTTGTGGAAAAAAAAAAAACGAAAACCAAAAAGTGTCCAAAAAAGTTCAACTTCAACAAAGCTCAAAATAGCATGAATTCTCCAACTGACATCAGGGAACAGGAAAAAAGGGCACCTTTCAGAACAATCACTCAAAGGAAACCTAAGCTTCTTATCATATACGTTTCTATAAAGAGGAGATGTGTATGTGGATTTGTGACAGTATTTTTTCACAGCCAGTACTATGATAAACCCCTGTGAGCAAGCACTTGGTGACAGTGGGAAGGAAAAACTCTCGGGAAAACACCTCAGCACCAGGTTCATGGAAGGGGCGGCCATCTGCCACAACTGGTTAAAGGCGAGGGGAGGGAGACACGACAAGAGACACTTTGTGGAAGAGAGCCAGAGGTTATTAATTGCTAAGTGAAAAAAAAAGGTGAGTGGTGAAGAAACACAAAGTGCATCATGGAAAGCTCCCCAGCTCTCTAGACCTCTTGCAGCATAACTAAGGGAGGATTCAGGGTCACCTGATCCAGCCCTAACTATCCGGTCTTTAAGTGATGATGTGATGAACTCTGCTTCCGGGCCCAAACTACTCTGTGTTTAATAAGGCTGTTGTGTGTTTAACATGTTTTAATGGTTTGTATCTTGTTCTATTTCATCTCAACAATCCCCTATAAATCCCCTAAAAACAGTCAGTGATCACTGTGAGCCTCTCTTGGTTTTTATTACCGCATTAATCATTTTAAAGCTCAGTTTTTAAAACCTTACATGTAATTACAGCTCAGCCCATGCAGCAGTATATTAATGACTAACCCCGTATTGCAGATGGATTGTCTCAGTAGTTCTCCTGACTGACATTTGGTCCATTTACAGCATCCAGCCATGCGACTGCATTTGCCCCTAACCACTGGGAACCCTCACGTTAACTTTTATCAAGTCGAAAGAAGTCCTCCGTTCGTTAGCGTTCGTCCTCCAGTTTCACTATTTATATTATGCTAACATAGCTGTGTCACTAGTGATCATGCAGCAGATCATTATATACTAGCTAGCTAGCTAACTTCAGTAGCCCTACAAACGTCACTGTTGTTTAGTTTTCTGTCTTCATTTATGTCAGAAGTGATAGCAGAGCTGTATGCTTTAATTTGTTTCAGAAATACCTCACATGGTATATTATATTTAGATGGAAGCTAGCGAGCTAACTTCCTGCTAACTTCTAACTCCGTTAAATTTCATAAATTCTGTTTTCATTGATGCCTGGATGTTAAACTTAATTGTTACACCTGGTACAGCAGCCACACTGATCATTTTATTACAGAGGAAAGAATTTAGACAGTTTTTCAACTCTTGGTAATGCTGCAGTGATCGTTTGACTTAGGCTATGTTCACACTGCAGGTCTTAATGCTCAATTCCGATTTTTTGATCAAATCCGATTTTTTTGTCTGCTTGTTCACACTACACATAAAATGCGACATCAAACGCTCTCCAGTGTGAACGCCAAAGCGGCCCGCATGCGCAAAAAGAAGATGTCACACACAACTCGCTCTGTTTAGACCCAGAGCAAACAATATTGTTTGACTGATTGCCCTTAATATAAAGACTTCGGACTTTATGTTTCCAGATTTTTGCTTTAAGTTATTTTGTTATTTACATAATAATGTAGATGACCTAATAATGATCCTTTTTGCTGTTTTAGAGGAGCGGTGCTTCAAAGGATAGTTGCAGATTTCTGTCAGAATCTGCAGAAAATACAGTAAAAAATAAAATGTTCACATTTCTCCAACGTGGTCTTCCCAACAGTTTCACCGGATGGTAGGAAATCGTTCGCGATGTCCTATCGGGCGCTTCTCCGGCGCTGATAATTGGCGTCTGTCTTGTGTCAGTGACGTAAAAGACGGATTTAATGCGACTTGACCGTTCACACAGCAGTCGCTTTCTAAAACATCGGATACGTATCGGACTCAGTACCACATACGAAAGTGACCCAGATCGGATTTGAAAATATCGGATTTGTGCCGTTCACACTGTCATACCAAGATCGGATACGGGTCGCATAGGGGCGAAAAAATCGGATTTGATGCGCTTTCGCCTGCAGTGTGAACGTAGCCTTAGAGACCTGCAGCAGAGTTTGGGCCCAGACATGGCTAATGACGTCAGACTTAAAGACCGGATAAGTTTTATCAAAAATGGAGTTCCACAGGAGAGGAGCCTGAAAGCTGAAGGCTCTACCTCCCATTCTTCTTTTAAATATCCTTGGAACCACAAGTAAGCCCACAGTCTGAGAGGGATCTATTGGAGTGATATGGTACTATGAGGTCTCTAAGATGGGGCTTGATTATTCAAGACCTTGTAAGTCTTGAATACAGTAAGAAGCTGGGGTCTCATGGAGGAGGAGACAAATACTTGTGTGGTGATGAAAGCACTCTTAACAGGTCAGGGATGCCCTCAAGAACCTTAGATGATGCAAACTGCTGGGAGTGCACAAAACAAAAGGGTCAGGCTTCAGTTCACAAAAGTGCAGAAAGAATCCAGTGGAGTTTTTGAAGAGATGAATGATGAAACAAACATACAGTGATACAGAGATGAAAAGGAGGCTACTGCCTGTGTGAACTTTGGTGTAAACACAGTCCACTAACCACTTACACTCATGCTTGAGGCACGCTTGACTCGGCTGAAGTCTACTCCTAAGAGAAAACTGCTGCAACTCAAATAATCTAATATTCACTGCTGGAATATGAATAGAAGAAGCTGAAACAGCAAACAAGTGGAGCTTTTTTTCCTAACTTTTTGGCAGAACATTTGGCAGAACAACTCTTTTGCAGCAATCTCCAACTTGGCTATTTGGGAATCTGTATTACTTCAATACCTATAGAGACTAACCTGCTTGCACACTCGCCCATTCAGCCTGGCCGTTATGTACGCGTCAGGTTACAGGCATTCTTTGGTGCATGACAAGCAATAACAACACGGAAGCACACTATCCTGATGCCACTTTCGGGGCATGATACTGTGAACAAGGACAACAACAGTCAGCATTAACTGTTCGCACCAGAGTGGTGGCTTCCTACTATCCTCATTTACATTTTTGTAGCTCGCAACATTAAAATGCACTACAAGTACTACAAGTCTGTCCTAGGCATAGTGGTTGGGGTTGAGCAGCCAGACTTGTCAGGCTTATAAAAGTACTAAAAATTCAATTTCCACATCAATATCTGACAGTTCCTTGAAGTTTTCCACGCCGGTTACAAATTCCTGGGAACCGTCGTTAAGCGACAGTTTTAACACTGCTGCCTGCTTTACTTTCCATGAAGTGCACACGCTGGAAATAACCACTGCAGGTGACCGAAGTAAAGGATGATCTGATATCTGTGTGGAAAAGGGTTTTCTACAACCCCCCTTAAATATGATGACTGTGTTTGACTTTTCCAGTCGAATTACTCTTGGACCTCTAAACTCTGGGCATTAGGTGTTAAAAGGACGTTATGGCGCAGACATTTCTTTCTATATTAACCTGCACCTACTCAAATTTAAGCCGACACTTGGCACTTTAATATATTATGCAATTACAGTTAAAATTGAATTTGCTGAAGCAGAGAGCCTGCGGAAGAAAAAGTGTATCACTACCCATAAAGTCATCTGGACTGCATATACATACAGTTGAGCTGTTCTAAAAAAAATCACCTAAAACAGTTTAGTGGCAGAATCTGACAAGGCATAACAAATTTCTAATTTCAGCTAGTCATGAAAATATCTCCATCTCCTGTTGTGAAACCAGAGAATTTCACTTAATTAACTTGAAAATCTGATAAGCAGAGCATGGTTTATGTGTTCTACTACAGTCATTTCCATCTTGAATCAACTGTTGTTTCAGCTGTTCATTTTCCACTTCTGCACAGACATCATGAAAATGGAGAAATCTCACTCTTTCCTTATGTAAAGACAAGACTTATGTAAAGACTGTCAAATCTGAACTAGGTAAGTGGATTTGAATATCGGGAAGCAATGGAATGCAACTGTATGAAATTGCCTATTCCAGCAGGTATAAAATCTCATATTTGATTCGATTTGTTGAGCAGCAAAAGCGTGTCAGCTGCTTGTTTCCAATATATTAAATTTGTTTTGATAATGTTTCCTGGACTATCCGTGTACCCGTCTACACTCGTGGGGAGTATTCGGTTGAATCGCGCACTGTCAGTACCAGAACGTGTAACTGTCTTGTAATGTGTCAGCAATAATTAAACAGAGTGTGGTTCTGTGAGTAGCCTTTGTACTCGGTGATTAAAGTGATTCTACTGCTGATCAAAGGGGAGAGCAATCTGAGAGGAAGAGGCCAAAGCATTATCCTCCTCCCTTTTATCCCCCAACAAACTTACACTGTTCAAACTTTTTGTGACGTCTGTGGAAGGCAAATAATCCGAAAGATAAAAGGCTCTCCTCTCTTCAGTGGTGATTCAAATCAGCACGGCCTAGGCGACTTGCTGAAGGAACATTTGAACAAAATGTTGTTGAGAGTACTCAGATGCCACATCTTATTTGTGTGCTCGCAGTCAGAATTAGGCACATGATAGAGCACAGTGTGTTAACCAAAGGGAAAAAAATAAATAAGAACTTGTCTTGTATTCATGACTTAGTATCATCTCATAATTCGTTTTTTATTATAGCAGCTGAAAAAAATTCTTATATTAAAAGTATTTGTAAAACTGTAATTGAAAATGAATTTAATTTGCTTTTCCATAGAACGTTTTTTTTTGTGGCAGCTATAAAGACTGATCGTGCTTTTAGGAGTTTAGGAAATGATTGTGATTTGGTTAGATATAAAGCTTCTATTCTCCCTCTGACCATGCAACTTGGTCGATTCAATAATATCCGCATTAAAGACAGATTGCGACCCAGGAGAAGAGGAAAATGAATCCCACTCATTTTCTTTAGTTAGAGGTTTAATTCTACATATTGAACTTTGCTAAATTTGACTTGAGTAAAATGATCCAGTACTGGACTTTGTTCCTTATAAATGAAAATGAGTACAGAAGTGTATAAGTTTGCAGGGGCTTGTAGGCATAGTTATAGATAGATGACAAATTGCATGACAAAAGTGCTTTGGTTTTATGAATTCTTCTGGCTGTGAGAGGTTTCACAGGCATGTCTGGAGATTAGCTTCATCATCCTGCTGGTGCATCAAGGTTCCCAAGAGCAGTCTCCTAGACCAGGGGTAGGCAACTCCAGGCCTTGAGTGCTGGCGTCCTGCAGGTTTTAGATCTCACCCTGGGTCAGCACACCTGAATCAAATGATTAGCTCATTACCAGCCTCTGGAGAACTTCAAGACATGTTGAGGAGGTAATTTAGCCATTTGAATCAGCTGTGTTGGATCAAGGACACACCTAAAACCTGCAGTACACCGGCCCTCGAGGCCTGGAGTTGGACACCTCTGCCTTAGACTCACATGAAGTCAGTGTGTGAAATCTGAATACAAACCAAAACATCATCCATGCAGTGATGCCCACACTGCCCATTGAGCAGTCCAAATCAATGTGTAATACCAGGTGGGCAAAGTGCAGCAGCATGCTGAGCCACCGCATGCTGTAGTCCCAGCATATGGTTCCAGCCTATACAGATGAGGTAGTGAGGCTCTAGTCCAGGGGTGGGGGAACTCCAGGCCTCGATGTCCAGTGTCCTGCAGGTTTTACATGTATCCTTGATCCAACACAGCTGATTTAAATGGCTAAATTACCTCCTCAACATGTCTTGAAGTTCTCCGGAAGCCTGGCAATGAAAAAAATCATTTGATTCAGGTGTTTTGACCCAGGATGATATCTAAAACCTGCAGGACACTGGTCCTTGAGGCCTGGAGTTCCCCACCTCTGCTCTAGACAGTGCTAGAAGAACAGAGCTCTGATCCAACTCCAAGCAGTGTCCTGCTACAGCCCCAGTTCAAGTCTGCCAGGCTGCTACAACAACTATTGCACTGAAAGTAACAGAGCTGGACTTCAAGCAGGTAGCTGCTGATCTGTGAGCAAAGTAAATGTAAAGTTAGGAAGGACCAAAAAAAGACAATCAAAAGGAACTAAAGTTGTCCTTGAAACCTGTGTTGCTATTCCGATAGACACAGCTCTTTGAGGATTAAGCCAACCGAATTCAACAAGATATAAGCAGATATTATAAACAGTATAAAGGTAGTCATCGTCTTCAATATAAACTAATGTCTGGAAACCTTAATGTACTACACACTAACCAGTGTAGACTGCCCTAAACTGTCTGGTATGTTCATATAACCTTTAAATTACTGCTCTTTCTGTAGCTAGCTAACCCCCACCCCCCACAAAAAGCTACCCCTCACCATTTTTTCAAATAATTAAAATGTGTATGTTGTAGTTATTTCATTCTCTTTGACTGCAGCTTTTTAAAATTTCTTCAGGAAGGGGTGTTTCCAGTATAGATGAAAAAAGCCAAGTACAAAAAACGGATGAAAAAGGGATTCTTGGGATGAGGCGATTTCAAGTGTTCAAAGATCACTTCTGTGGTTTTGGCTGACGTGAGATCTGCCAACTGAACGTTTTGACAGGCTGCCTGCAGTGAGTCATAAAAAGGAAAATCGTTTTCCCTGCTCTGTTATTTCTGACTTCAGATGTGGTTACGGCACAATGTCATTTTTTTTCTCCACACAGCTGCTTATTAGCTACTTGGAGGTGTTTGCCTGCCGGGTCTCTGACATAGTGTAATCCTGCAGATGAAAGCCAATCACTCACCTTGTAAAAAGTGGCTGAATGATCATCTCTAATTTGCAACTGGGGGGAGGGATGCGCCTTGGCCTGCTCGCTGAGGGATTCACAAGCACTCGTCCCTGGAGTTCATTAAGGAATCAGACCTGCCTGGGCCTGATGTTAACTAGGCCATGACTATCTCATTAAAAGAGACCCTAGGAACACATGCCATGCACATAGTCTGGATTAGCAGCCTGGCAAAATGAACCACTGCCAGGGATCACACGCTGTAAGGTTTACTGGTGTTCTCCTCTTTTTTTCTGCATTTTTAGATATATTTGAACCTTTCTTTTTTTAAATATATTGATCAATTTAGCTTTACATGTGAAGGATTCTTCACTGTCCTAAATCTACACTATAAGATCTGATCAGTGTTAAAAAATAAATCTGCCATTTTGTGTTTACAATAATTTAAAAAATGGTTTGTACCAAATATTTTTCCTATTTTTGCCTAAAAAAGACGATGAGTTCATTTTCAGAAATGTTGCCATGTCTGCTGGAGTATATTTGTTTGTTTCTGGGTAACTGAGGAAATAATGAAACTGCCCTGTATAATGGAAATCAGCTGGGGCCAACAGCATGTTGGCTTTCCAGGGGGGGCAATTTTAACCCTCAACGGACTGAGCAAAACAGGGCTTCAAATGAACTTATGAGTTAACCACTGCATTTTAATTTGACCTACCTGATTAAGCAGACCAAGACTACTGTCTGCAACATGTTAATGCCCAACGAAAGAACGAGCCTACTGATTATAACCAAGATTATATTTGGTTAATTCTCAAATATAAAAAACAATTTGAGTTTTAGACTTATAATCTGAGGACCATCTTCAGTGGCTGAAATATTTCAGTCTGAGTCAAACTAAAATGCTAAATATGTCTGCTATATGCAGACAGATTGGTGTTGCTGTATTCCTGATCTATGCATCACACTAACTTCTCTCTTTTCCATCTCTCTCGTAGAAGCAAACAAGTTCTTTCAGACGGCTTTTATTAGAGGAAAAATGTCTGATTTTGGAGAAATCACGATAAATGACTGTATTTAGCCTGTCTGAAAGTAAACAGAGAAATTAGCTGCCTACAACGGCTAATTTGCTAACTGCATTAAGGATCTCCGCATGGTTGTACTTGCTTGCTGCCAAAATCACCCTGTCAGCATGTTCCTCTGTGAGTGATCCTGTGACTGCACCGCCATAAAGCTGTTTAATATCTCGACAGCTGTTGGTTAAGCAGCCATGCAATTTTGATAAAAGATTAATTTTGACTTCGGGACTAATTGAATTTTTCATTGTAATTTTGTTTTATAACCATTTATTTGATATTATAACAATAAACTGTTGACATTATTATGAGCATTTTTTAAAATCTTTTTGTTTTGCTGTATTTTTCACAGATAGAATAAACTTAGACACAGCAACAGCTGGTCATAGATGCACTCAGAGTATCAGTGTAGATAAAAGAAATAATAAAACCCCCCCAGAGAATGTAATGCATTTCTCTCAATTTTTTGTAACGTAATTTAAAATAAGTAATTTTCTCCATGTTTTGAATATTATTTAATTGGCCAATTTAGTCGACTCAGTCGATTTAGTGCAGTTTTAAACCATTTATGGGTGTTGAAAGTCCATCTCACTTTCAAGCACACGCTGTACTGACCTTGTTATGCCCCCCCCCCTTCCTCAGTTGGCAAAAATGACCAGGCAACACCAAAATACATGGTAGCGGTCTGCTACCTGTTCTCTGCACTTCCGCCAACACAAATCACTTTTCTTTGTGCTGTGCTCCTCTGCACATTCTTTTATTTAGGGGTTATAAAATATCTGATTGGGTCTACCTGAGCTGGTAGAGCTCCGCTGCATCAGACAGATATTCTTTTAATCATCCTCTGAAATGGGAACCTCAGACTATTTCACCCTCTTAGATTTCACTTTGGTTGGAATTTTTTTGGTGTTTTTTTAGTTTAATATAGCCTTGAGATGGGTTTCTTATTTATTTGGTTTTATACAATCAGTCAATAAATATGTCAATTATATTAGATAAGATAAGCATTATTAGCAAGATTTGCAAATAATCTTTTAAAAACAGTACAGAAGGTTAGAGTCGAACATCTGCAAAAAGAGAACTGGAGTAAAACGCCTGTTTTCTTTCTGAATTTCAGCAAATCAAAGATAGTGGTTGACTCAGGCACCCTCAAAACTGGAACAAATGTGGTACGAGTTTTCAACTCTGCCCAACTGACAGACATGAAATTCAAACACACTGTAAATCCTTTAGTCTCTTTTAACCGCTGAACTAAAAAAAAAAAAAAAAGGCAGAAAGCACAACATACCTCATTAATTCTTTTCATTAAAGGGGGTTAAACAAGTGGTTTATCAGACAAGAGAAAACAAGTATAACCAACATAATCGGGATATATAAATCAAGATACATCTGAAAGACACATAAATCTGTAGGAAACAATAAACCAGTCTAAGATTATAAGTGAGCGGGATTAAATGTGAGTCATTAAAATGGGTTTTAAGCATGAGATTTAAGGGATACATGTGTAGCATTTACACAAAAGGAGCTGTGTAATCTTCCCAAACTAGAGATGCCCTCCTTCTCTTGCTAGAGCCACCTCAAACCTCAGGCTTTCTGCAGCCTCCTGCGGGACTTGATAATAGAGACAGGATTTTAAAGGGTATTTCCCCACACAGCAAGAAATATCGCCTTTATTATCCAATTAAAGAAAATTTGAGTGAATTAGATTTGTTGTGGGAATTTCGTGCCTCTCACATGCACCATCGTTTCACTTTAGAGGATTTCAGCCAAGATTCTGATTGCTCCATTAGTTGTGGGAGGTTGCAAAGGCTGGGTGGTCTGCTGGTAAGAGAGCGTGACCGAAAAACACTCAGTGGCAAGTGTTGAGCAAATGCAACCCGAGTCTCTGACTTATATCAATGCTAATTTGGCAGCACTTTAAATCAGTTATGTCTGCTGTGTGAATTTGTTATATTTGGCTAATAAAGCCACGAAGTTTCACCACTAATCGTTTCAGATATAAAACTGTGCTTGTCTCCTTTTGAAAGAAGCCTTCCCTAATCACGCACTGTTTGTGACAGAGTAGTTTTTCAGACTGCAGCAGCAGAAGGCTCGTATACAGTAAGTAAATTATGAGGAGGGAGGATTCCTGTGCTTTTTGTTTACTGCTTTACAGACGAGCTAATTGAGTGTTATAAGGAGCTGTGTGCCGGTCAACAGTCTTACTCAGTTTGGGTTATGTTCGAACAGCTGATGATGATTTAATTAAACAAGAACGTTCATTGGAGGATAAAGTTTGGCAAGGACTCATACCAAAGAATTTTAAATGTAGCATGTGAAAAAGCACATGACAGAGGTCATATTGTGGTTTAAGTGATTTAACTCAACAGTACCAACCTTTTTCTTTTGCTTTGACCTTCTGCTTTGGGTTCTGTAAAACTTTTTTTTAATAAATTTTAAAAAAATGCAATTATCAAACACATCAAAAACACTTAGCATTCTGTAGTTATGCTGAGAAAAATAATCATCACAGAATCACACTACTCTTCCTCCAACTCTTGCAAATTAATTGTGTATTAACATAATTTGCAGACGGTTGGGTTGGGCAGGCGTCTCCTCCAATTTATGTTGCAACTACATAAAGATGAAACAGTAATCATCTTTGGCATCCAGAATAAAGAGCAGAAAGTAACTGTGCACTTTGTTTTCTGGCCTCATTCCAGGCAGTTAAGGGAAATGTAGGTCTTTTCGTAAAAGGAGCATGAGGTCAGCTAGAACCTGTACAAAAGGAACTGCCAGAGAAAGAAAATGAATTAGCACTTGTCTTAAACTTTGAGCACTAGAAAAACTGTTTTTTTTGTTTGTTTTTCTTTTACTGGACGTCTCCTACATTGACTATAAATATGTTAGAGATGTGAAGTATCTCCGATTAAGTGTTGAACTCAGGAAGATGTAACATAATGTGAGAAAAAGTTAATGCTGGTTCTGATATAAAGGTTTCAGAATACACAGGGCATCACAGTTTGTTGTGTATGTGGTTACACAGCTGCAGACCAGTCAGGGTGCCCATGCTGCACCAGCACTGAGCATGCGAGCATCAAAACTGGACCAAAGAGCAATGGAAGAAGGTGTCCTGCGGTGATGAGTCACACGTAGATGGCCGGCTGCATGTGCATTACTTACCTAGGGAACACCCGGCACCAGGATGAATTATGGGAAGAAGGTAACCTGGCAGAGGCAGCATGATGCTTTGGACAATGTTCTACTGGGAAACATTTGCTCCTTCCATATACCACCTACTTTTTAAAATTCTCTGTTCATTCTATTTGTTTTAATCCTGCATTTAGAAGCATTTGTTTAAACATTTTTGGCTGACAGTTGCTGCTCAGGCATGACAACCTGCAAATACTTTGAAATTAAAATACCTCATTTTCATACACTGGTTAGCAATAAACTTATAGCATTTGTTCACATGCATATTGTTTTTAATGGTAGCTATTATTTGACGTGCAAAACTGTTCTATACCAACATCTTGGAAATTCAGTAAATCCAAAATATTCTGTGGAAAATCACTAGTAGTAGTCACCTTATGCAGTTTCTGTCTACAGCATTTGCTGCTGTTAAAACTACTAATACTGTTACAGCTCATTCCTAATCCAGGTAAATCTTCCTGGTTCCATGTCTTTATTGCACCAATGGTGATTTTGCAGGTTGTGATCAGATCAAATTATTTCTTTTTTCATATCAGGTGTGCATATATGAAACCTGCAGCTGTTGTGAATGTGCAGTAGAAGCAGAACATGGCTGTAGAGACAAGCTGAGCTCACCTGTACTCCAGCAGTGGAAAGTGGGAAGTAAGGTAATGGTTATAGTAGAGCAAACAATAACGTAATCAGAGCTCCTGTCTGCTCTGCTTCTCAGTCTCAAACTGCTGCATTGGAGCAACGATGCTAAATTATATTAAACATTTCTAGTCTCATTAGAATTAGAATTAGAATTCAACTTTATTGTCATTGCACATGTCACAGGTACAGGGCAACGAAATGCAGTTTGCATCCATCCAGAAAGTGCTTTAGTCGTGATATAGATATATTACAATATATATTAGCAATAATAGAGATGTGTAAGTATATTACAGAAATGGGTCTATTATGGTATGTTATAATGTACACAGTGTGAAGTATGTTATGAATATTCTATAACTATAAGTATGTACAGGCTGTAGTGAGTACAAGCTATGTACAGGCTATGAACAGGATATAAATATGAAATAAAAACTATACAGAAATCTGAGATATACAGTTATACAGAAATGTGAACTATGTAACTTATAAACAGTTGTGGGATTAAAAATTATCGTATGTACAGAATGATTATTTACACAGAACTATACAGTAGTGGTAAAGTGCTAGTGGTTGTGGGTGTGTGTATGTTCAGTCCATGAGTTTAACGTGGGTCAGATGTCAGGAGGCAGAGTTCAGGAGTCTGACAGCTGTGGGGAAGAAGCTGTTCCGGTACCTGGTGGTCTTAGTCCGGAGGCTCCTGTAGCGCCTCCCAGAGGGCAGGAGGGTGAAGAGTCTATGTGATGGGTGACTGGGGTCTTTGATGATTTTCCCAGCCCTTTTCAGACACCGCTTCCTGTAGATGTCTTTTATGGCAGGAAGTGGTGCTCCGGCGATGCGCTGGGCAGTTTTCACGACCCTCTGCAACGCAGAGCAGTTCCCGTACCAGACTGTTATACAGTTGGTCAGGATGCTCTCGATGGTGCAGCGATAGAAGTTCACCAGGATGTCTGAGGACAGGTGGTTCTTCCTCAGAGTCCTCAAGAAGAAGAGGCGCTGGTGAGCCTTCTTGACCAGCTTGGAGCAGTTGGTCGTCCAGATGAGATCCTTGGAGATGTGGACTCCCAGGAACTTGAAGCTGCTCACACGCTCCACAGCCATCCCCTTAATGTGGATGGGTGGATGTGGGTCAGCATTCCTCCTGTAGTCCACGATGAGCTCCTTAGTCTTCTCGGTGTTAAGCAGCAGGTTGTTTGTGTCGCACCACTCAGCCAGACGATCCACCTCCTCCCTGTAGGCGGCCTCATCGTTGTCACTGATGAGGCCAATCACCGTGGTGTCATCTGCAAACTTAATGATGGTGTTGGAACCATCAGCAGGTCTGCAGTCGTGGGTGAAGAGGGAGTAGAGGAAAGGGCTCATCACACAGCCTTGTGGTACACCGGTGTTCATTGTGATTGTTGATGAGCAGCGGTTATCCAGTCGGACATGTTGGGGTGGTTGGTCAGGAAGTCCAGTAACCATTTGCAGATGAGGGAACTGATGCCCAGGTCTGTCAGTTTCCTGATGAGTTGTGAGGGGTGGATTGTATTGAACGCTGAACTGAAGTCTATAAACAGCATAGGTGTAGGTGTTGTTGTTGTCCAGGTGTGAGAGGACAGAGTGCAGTGCGATGGAGACTGCATCCTCTGTGCTCCTGTTCTGGCGGTATGCAAATTGGTGGGGGTCCAGGGTGGGGGGGAGACAGGATTTGAAGTGTGCTAAGACCAGCTGCTCTAAGCACTTAGTGATGATGGGGGTGAGTGCTACTGGGCGGTAGTCATTGAGGCTAGATGGGTTGGAGTTTTTGGGTATCGGGACGATGGAGATGGATTTGAAGCAGGCCGGTACCACAGCGTGGGCCAAGGACAGGTTGAATATGTCTGTGAGCACTCCTGCAAGCTCCCCAGAACACGCTCTGAGAACACGCCCGGGGATACCATCAGGACCTGCAGCCTTGTGGACATTGATCCTGCTCAGCACCGCTCCTACATCAGTGGGGGAGAGAGTCAGAGGTTGGTGGTCTGGCGTCATGTCTGTTATGGTTGTGGTTGTGTGGTTCCCTCGCTCAAAACGAGCATAAAAGTTGTAGAGCTCATTGAGGAAGGAGGCATCAGAGGATGTGGGGGAGGGTTTGGTGGTCCTGTAGTCTGTAATGGTCTGGAGTCCTTGCCACATGCGTCAGGGGTTGGAGTTGGAGAAGTGTTCTTCTACCTTCTCATATAAGCTTGGAAACATGGAAAGTATTAAAAAGTCCAACAGGTGCAGATACACAAAGATGACAAAATTGGTCTGAGATGATTACTTCAGAAACTCACGTAATTTGAGGAGTAATGACGTTCATATAGATTCTCCACCTTAAATCTTCGCCTCATAATGGGGCTGCTCTAACTGTTAGCATTGTTAGAGAGTTTCCAGTTTAAAAGAGTTATAGCTCTAGTATGAAATATAGTTTCATTTTCTTTTGCTGTCTTGTGTTTAGGTACCAAAACTCTTTTCCAATTTGCATTTTTACGGTGTTTAACATGTTAGAAAGCTTAGTTTTCTCTGTATCCAGAGTGATATGTTTTTCCAAATGGCTTAAAACTGCAGCTCCTCCCACTTGAGAATGTCTCCAAAAATCAAATTAATGTGTGTTCAAATTGTCCAGATACTCCCAACTCTGTCTGCCTATATCTATTGTTATGAATCCAAATTAGAATATTTAAAACAGTCGTTATTGTTATCTATCCCACACATTTTTTTTCCCCGTACGACATGTACCACCTACCTAAGTGTTGTTGCAGACCATGTACACCCTTTCATATAAACAGTATTCCCTGATGGCTGTGGTCTCTTTCAGCAGGATAAGTGTCCTGTCTCAAAGCAAAAATGGTTCAGGAATGGTTTAAGGGGCACAGCAATGAGTCTGAGGTGTTGACTTGGCCTCCGAGATCTCAGTCCTGTCGAGCATCTGTGGGATGTGCTGGACAAACAAGTATGGAGTTTCCACCTTGCAACTTACAGGACTTAAAGGATCTATTGTTACATCTTGCTGCCACAGCACCTTGATGGGGTATAGTGGAGTCCATGCCTCGATGGGTCAGGGCTCTTGTGACATTAAACGGGAGACCAGCACAATATTAGGCAGGTGGTCATAAAGTTATGCTCCATCAGTATAGAACTGTTAAAATTAAGACTGACTGCTCTGGACCTTGGCTTATATTAGGCATGCCTGCCTCAGCCTTAGTTTAGGAAAATGCTCAAATGCTGTGTTACAATTAAAATTTTTCTTGCCATTATTAATACCTGACAAGTTATTAATAATGGCAACTGTTTTTCTTTGTCATGAATCTGTCTTGAAGGCCTTGTAGAATAAGTGATTGAACTTTGACTTGAGAACTGACTCCTAAATGATCGTCTTTTCCTTCACAATCAACTCAGATTTGTTCATTTGTGACTCAAATTCAAACATTAATTTTCCAATACAACTTAAACTTAACATGGACTTGTATAGATTATATACAGAAAGTTTTTCTTATACTAACTTAATTTGATTCACAAGTTCACGATTCACTTACTTTGACACCTTTGCTAATGCTAATTTACTTGCCTCGGTTAACTTTGGTTTCAGCCTTTACTTTGTCCTAAGTGCTTGAAAAATTGCTTATGAAATACTCATGATTTAACTTGGACTGATCTTGGATGCTTTGAAGTATTTTTCTGAAAGTAGCTTTGATTTAATCAGACTTGAAATATGATTCATCTCTATAAAAGGCTCCCTGTGGAGTTTTTGACCTACCGTAATCCTTTGGAGAAATCCCTTTCCTGGAGCATTTATCTTGAAATGCACTTTTGCTCCTAGGTTAGTTTGTTAGACTTCTAGAACTACCACAGTTTTTTTTAGTTCATTGAACAAGAATAAAACTTGTCTTTGCGTAACAGAAAACCTTCAAGTTTTACTTGTAGGTCCTTTTGTTTACTTGCACACTGTCTCGAACATCTCTTACTTGCACAATTTCTTGAGTTGTCCTGAAATGGTTTGAGACTTGACTGGAATTCTTTTCTAACTTTGACATGGCAAAGTTAGAAAACTTAAACCAAACAAAACCTCTACCTCCTAATTCAATTAGTAACAGCTTCACTGTGTGTTGAGACTTAAAAACATTGAGCTCTGTGAATCAGAAACATTTTGGACAATTTTGAAGTACAATGAAGCTTCTTGGAGCCAAAGTGAGAGGTGAAAACTGCTGCAAAAATTCATCTGCTTAAGCAAATCTGGATATCAGAAAATTCTTAAATTCCTTGTCATGACCCAGAGTCACTGGTAATTTTCTGCTTGCCTTAAAAGTGCTTAACTGAAGCTCTAGAAAAGTGCATGCCACAGAAAAAAAACAGCAATCCAGGAATAGTCGACCATCTCCGTATGGTCCACAGCCAGCAATGCTCATGGCAACAATGTTCATTTTAATAACTTATACAGCCTCTCAGTACAAGGCAAAGCTTAAATAATGATACTTTCTGAAGTTGACTTGGATTCGTGTTGATTGACCTTGATTTAAGACAGAAAAAAAGTCAAACGGGAGAAAAATTAGGCTGAATCACTTTAAACCTCATTTTACAGCCTTCAGACTATCCTAGCTTTTCAGTGTCTGTGCGTGTACGTGAGGCTGATAAAAAGGGAGTAACAGCGCGAAAGTCAGTCCTTGTTTGTGTCATAAGTATGGATGAGGGAGTGTATGACTGTATATCTGCACCTTTGTGTGTGTGTGTGTGTGTGTGTGTGTGTGTGTGTGTAGATGGGCTCAGAGTGCAAACGAGTCAGTCTGTGTTTATTTTCCTGTCAGAGTGACAACTCTCTCTAAGACATCTCCACCTTATCTCATGTTGACTCACGGTGCGGCCCGAACACAAAGGTGTTTCCATCTGGGTTACACACACATGCACCTACACAACCTCGTCACCCTTCAGACATGACACAATCACTTCAGTAGCTGCCTCATCAGTGGAGCAAGAGGGGAAAATGAAAAAGAGTTAAAAGATGTTTGAAGACAGTCATCAGAGAGGAATGAATGGAAAATATTCTGCGTGTGCTAGCTGGTCTCTATCCTTGCTTGCAAGATAATTACCCGAGCAGCTCTGTGATTAGGCTCACAGCAGAGAAGAGCGCTAAGATGTCAGCAAATGACAAGCGACTGGGACTTGTAAAAGCACTAACACGCACAGAATGGCACACAGAGGACTTTGGGCCCTACTCTGCTTCCCATCCGCAAGAATAAACAGAGCTTTTAATGGTCAGGACACATCAGAGAGCGGCAAAGCAAAACTCCTTCGAGAGTGGATGTGATTATAGATGCTACCACAAGATATATAGCAATGCTTTCCAACTAAAAATTAGGGAGATTATAGCTCTGCCAATTGCAGCATTTACTCAGTACTTTATTGTGATTGGCAGAAAACTGTCATTGCAGTGTTTATTTTGAAACCAAAGAAAGAAATACAATTCGTTAAAATAACATCAAACCTTCCATGTTTGTTGTATGTCACCACATTTGAGTCAGACCCGTAAAAGACGAGGTTTCACTCAGCCTTCATTTTAATTAATTTTACCATTGTGTTCTTCTCAAACTACTTTGAAATAAATTTTTTCGGCTATTACACAGACCAGTAACACATCTGGTCCCCCAGATATCTCAGAATACTATAATAATAATGCAGAAAATTAATTTTGTTATTAGCACACAGTTCATTTGCTTTAGTGAAAACATAAACGCAGCATTTCTTGCATTTACCCTGCCAGAAGTATTATTATTATTACAATGGGAGATTAATGAGTTAGCGAGGTGTTGAGTGTTGTTGAGCTTAAAAGTCATAGTTTAGTCATAGTAGTGGCTCTCTTTTTACCTGCTTAGATCACCATAGTGACTAATGTTGAACACAACTTTGTCCACAGCAGGTTATGTTGATTGTTTTGCTTTAAATGACACATTTTCTCTGATTCCTGTTTTGGTTTAGGTGCACTATAGATTATCTGCTGACGGAATATATTTTAATGCATGAAACTTTCCTACTAATACAAGAAGAATGAAGCCATGTCTTAAAGTTACAGCAGCACAAACTCTGCATTGTCACTGGAATTTATATATATTTACACTGCTAGAAAATGAAAGGAAAATTTTGAAAAAACTCAAGAGCTTAATAAAAAAACCCCTCATGTATGATATCTATACTGTCTATACTATCTTTATCTATACTGATATGGAAATGGTAATATATTAAGAAAGAAAGGATGCCACATCGTTTGATGGAAATGAAAATTATCAACGTACAGAGAGCTGAATTCAAGAACCGCCCCAAAAATCAAAGTGAAAAAATGACCCAGGGGGTTTCTATTGGTTATACATTAGGTCAGGTGAGCATTGGGCCAGTCAATGGTCAAAAATTCCTTCATCCTCCAGGAACTGCCTGCATACTCTTGCCACATGACACTGGGTATTGCTGTGCACCAGGAGGAACCCAAGACCCACTGCACCAGGGTCTGACAATGGGTCCAAGGATTAGATCCAGATACCTAATGGCAGTCAGGGTTGCCTAGCCTATAGAGGTCTGTGCATCTCTCCATGGATATGCCTCTCCAGACCATCACTGACTCCCAACTCAGAGTGTATGATGTTAAAGGCAGCACAACGTTCTCCACAGCTTCTCTAGACCTTTCATGTCTGTCATATATGCTCACGGCGAATCTGCTCTCATCTGTGAAAACACAGGGTGCCAATGGTGGATCTGCAAATTCTGGTATTCTATGGCAAATGCCAGATGGACTCCACAGTGCTGGGCAGTGAGGACAGAGCCCACTAACAGGATGTAGGGCCCTCTGGTCACCCTCATGTCAGTTCCTGATTGTTTTGTCAAAAATGTTCCCACTAGTTGCCCACTGGAGGTCATTATGCAGCTTTGACAGTGCTCATCCTGTTCCTCCTTGTACAAAGGAGTAGATACTGGCCTTCTGTGGCCCTGCCAAGCTCTTCTAGAGCCTGTCTCCTGCAATCTCCACTATGCTATTGAGACTGTGCTGGGACTGGGAGACACAGCAAACCTTCTGGTAATGGCATGTATTGATGTGCCTACCTGGAGGATTTGGACTGAACATTCAAAAGTCGATTCTGTTCATCTGGACGTAGCGTTTTCAGTGGGAGAAACGTAGAAGTCACTTGGATGAGTGACCAAACGTTTCTCCCACTGAAAACTCTACGTCCAGATGAACAGAATCAGCTTTTGGGGATTTACTTACCTGGATGATTGAGAATGCATCAAGACATTTGGACTGAACATGCAACCTCTGTAGAGTCCATATATCACCTCGTGCTACCAGTAGTGACACTGACCCTAGCCAAATTCAAAACTATTGTAGAAACAGTCAGAAAAGATGAGCAAGGAAAAATATCAGTGGCCTCCAGCTGTAAAAACCATTTCACTTTTGGGGTTTGTCTCATTGTTGTCCCTCTGTTGTTAATTTCATTAAAACCAAAGCAACTGAAACCAATTAACACCCCCCTCTGCTACTTAACTGACCAGATCATATCCCACAAGTTTATTTGATTTGATTTCATACTCTGATTAAAAATGTTCCTTTAATTCTTTGAGCAGTGTACTTGATAATACAGTGGAGAATAAATTTGTCAGTCAGCTGATAGAACACAGATTAGAAAATACACCAGTCTATATCTAAACTTTGGATATTTATCACAAGAAATATCCAGTCAGTAAAATTTATTTCACTTTGATTTGAAAACAAACTAGAATGATTTTCATGGGACAGTGTTATAACAAAGAACAATAAGTAAAGTTTAATGTTCAAATGTATCCAGTTTAAAGATCAGATCTCGAATGTGCAGCTTTGACTTTAGAAATAAACAGCAACACACCAAATGGTAAAATAAATACATTAGCTCATGAGTTCACAAGATTAACGGTGTTCTGCAGCTTGGCACTTGTCGCTCTCTCTCCCCTCTCGTTTTCTTTTTCCTTCTTTTTTTTTTTTTTTGCAACAGCAGCAGTATTGCATTTTGCACTGAATTGGTCAATTTTATATGAAAGGGGAATCAAATGAAGAATCAAGCACCAGTTTATATGTGAGCACCCACAGAACCTGCAGCAAAAAGCCTGCTTTAACCGAGAGCACTGAAAACTAGCATTACGATACATGTTAGCTCACACTTTGATTAGATGCTTTTTATGCTTCCTACTATATACCTCACGCTGATGTCGTCGGTGTTTTCAGCAGTGCTCTAGTATTAGTTTTAAACCAACTTTGAGAAGATGGAGGAAGACATTTAAATCATAAAGGAAAATGTCTTCTGTCTTTTAAAGTTTTCTGAAATGTTGACATGTTTTGCACCTCAGGACCACTGCAGTCAATGTCTCGTTACATAGCGCTTAAACTGTGAGTTACTGTCATCATTTATAATCAATACCTAGTGCTTAAAAATACAGTTTTCAGTGATGTACAACTTTATAACGTGAGTAAATACAGTCGCTGACTAACAAAATTAAGCCTTCTCCAGCAACTCGCTAGATGTGCTGCCATGTTTCCATGAGTATGCAAACAAGCGACCAACACAGCAGCCAAAATGACCTTGATTATGAGAACTAAAACAAACATAAATGTTATTTCTTCAAAGATATAAATCATAAACTGCTTCCCACAACCACTGAAGGACAAGAGGACACACACACACATAGAGTAGTTAAAGTTTTCAGTTTAATTGAAAGGGATGTCCTCAGTGTCCTATTGTGTCCCCCACTCGGTGAAGCTAAACAGAGCAACCCACATCAGAGTCACAGCCTACAGCATCTGTCTCCTGTGTTTATGGTAAACAAAGGTTACAGTAAGCACAGCATGAGTCCCCCACACACGGCCATGCATGCAAAGTGTCACATACACAGCAGCACATGTAATTAGACTACACACACACACATGCACACACACACAGGTCACACTCCCATCTACAAACAGATGCTCTCAGGCTAAATCACTGAGAGCTAATTCTCTCTAACATTCACCAGAGCTGCTGCTGTAGGTTGGGTATCATGTTGCAGTGGTGATGTTGGTGGGTCGCACATGCTCGTCTAATCAAATCAGTTCAGCTTTCTGTCCACGTTTCAGTATGCACATTCTATTCCAAGATGGAATTGCTTGAAAATGCTTGTTGAATTTGGTGTCGGCAGCATATCAGATTGATCAAATTATCAGTGAAATACATTTTCCAGTTTGATGTTTCTGTTTGTGCGTAGCAGCTAAAATTTGTTGCTGAGGCAATTGGGTCATGGATCAACTTTAGTAAAAGATGTCACAGCAAACAGGCTTCTGGGAGGAAACGTGACCAAGGGTCTGCTCGTGATGGGTGTGAGGCGTGACACGTTACTGTAATGAAATTACATTTTGCAGTAATGCTTTACAGTTTTCAGTAACCACATTACAGTTACAGTATGTCCTGGTCTAGGGGCCGTAACAGTGCCACAATCAGCTAATGTTAGTTTTTCTGTGCATGAGGTGGAGTGGACTACAATTTGAAGAATGGAGATTTGCATGTTATGTATGTTTTTATTGTATGAAAGAACAGGAGCATGATGGTAAAGTGTAAACTGCATGCAGCAGAAACAGCTGCCTTGTAGTCCAAAAACAACATAGGCTCTTTGCAAGCATCTACACAGACAACATGCTAACACAAAGCTAGCCAAAGTCAGAGTGATGATGAAGGTTGATGATGAAGGGGAACAGCATGATCTTTAGCAAGTAATAAAGGCAAACTTGTAGCACTGTAGCCTCCATTTCTACCTGTAAAATGATTCTACAGTAGAATCGCTATGGCGATCACTTTGAAGTCTCTTTGAAGTTTTAAACTTTTTCTTTGTGTTGCTGGCTTTGTGTTCAAAACACTTAAACACTAAAAGAAAGATCTTGTGGGTTTGTGTTTGCATGTGGGACTGTAGCCTAAGGTTTATGTTGTTAACTGATAATTGAGTAATGTAAAATCAATGCTACACAAAGTGTAATGAATTACTTTCTCTGGTGGATAATTAAATAACATACTGCATTACGTTTAAGAAAAGTAACTAGTAACATCTAATACTTTACTTTTTAACAAACCTATAACAACTCTGGTCCCCAGAATTGAACAATTTTTTTAAGCCTAGTTTGTTTCACTGTCACTGACACTGAACTTTGAAGCTAAACCTTTTAGCCTGTAACATGCCTACTATAGGCTTTTCCCCTTTCACTGACCCTTTTTACCCACTGATAATGTGATTATAGGTGAATCATTCATAAATGAATGAATACATTATAACATTTTAAGACATTTTGATTGGGTATTATTGTTACATTACAACTGACACTAATATAGAACCAAGTCCTTTACATTTGCAGTCATTTTTCAGGCTCTTTAATGAGCTTCTATCCCACTTAAACTGAGCATTTAATTCAATACAAGACATTTTGTGACACAGTTGCAGGGGAGAGGTGGAGTAGTGGGTTCAGGGTGTGGTGTCAGAGGAGGCTGACCGACACAGCTGTTCTACATCACCTGGTCTTGCCTTCCCTATTTCAGTAGGACGCAAAGAACTGACGAGAGAGCTGTACATGTGGGTGCAGAGCCGATGAGGATGAGGAAGCTGCAAAGCTCTAAAAGTGCTCTGTAAATAAAAGATCACTGGACTAACAATGCTGTCTGCCTCGGGTCCTTTTGTCACACATTTCTATACTAGGTCAAATATACTTAATCTAAGTTTTTTGTGCTTGGCAAGTTTATGGTGGTAAGGTGTATTAATATTTTTCTTTCCCTTTTATATAAGGGGCACCAAATTGTCATAACAGGGCTTGGCAAGAGAAAAGAGCTGGTGTTAAATTTGTCTTTACATATTTAGTTGGTTGGAAATGTAGCAATCATCCTGATGACTTTGCCACAGTCACACAGGCCTAGAGACCTTGTGAGGGACCCCTGGAAACCATAATCCTTGGACGTGCCAGCAAATTCTAGGTGATGTAAATTATTTATTTATTTACTTATTCATTTTGCTAAATAGTTGTTGACTGGTTGTGTAACTGCGTACATGGGTACAAGTTTTATTTGGAGGTTAATATGCAGAACAAGGAGGTAAAAGAGGGATTTTGTGCCAGTGTGTATAAGAAAAATGTTTCTTCATTTACTCTCACCTTCACTCTTGTAACTTGCTGCATAGCTGCGCACTAACTTGCATTTTTACATCTGAAAAATAACTTCTGCACACGTGTGCAGGGGACATGAAAGGGATCACGGATGCAGTCCGTCAAAACATCCATCCATCCATCCATCCTCATCCGCTTTATCCGAAGTCGGGTCGCATGGGGCAGCAGCCTAAGCAGAGAAGCCCAGACCTCCTCTCCCCAGCCACCTCCTCCAGCTCATCCGGGGAACACCAAGGCGTTCCCAGGCCAGCCGAGAGATATAATCTCTCCAGCGCGCCCTGGGTCTGCCCTGGGCCTCCTCCCGTGGGACATGCCCGAACACCTCACCCAGGAGGCGCCCAGGGGCATCCTTGTCAGATGCCCGAACCACCTCAACTGGCTCCTTTCGATGTGGAGGAGCAGCGGCTCTACTCTGAGCCCCTCCCGGATGGCCGAACTTCTCACCCTATCTCTAAGGGAGAGCCAGCCACCCTTCGGAGGAAGCTCATTTCTGCCGCTTGTATCCGCGATCTCGTTCTTTCGGTCACTACCCACAGCTCGTGGCCATAGGTGAGGGTCGGGACGAGATCGACCGGTAAATTGAGAGCTTCGCTTTTACACTCAGCTCCCTCTTCACCACGACGGACCGGTGCAGCGTCCGCATCACTGCAGCCGCAGCACCAATCCGCCTGTCGATCTCCGGCTCCCTTCTCCCATCACTCGCGAACAAGACCCCGAGATACTTAAACTCCTCCACTTGGGGCAGGAACTCATCCCCGACCCGGAGTGGGCATTCCACCCTTTTCCGGCTGAGAACCATGGCCTCAGATTTGGAGGTGCTGATCCTCATTCCCGCTGCTTCACACTCGGCTGCGAACTGTTCCAGTGCGAGCTGGAGGCCCCCACCTGATGAAGCCATCAGAACCACATCATCCGCAAAAAGCAGAGACGAGATTCTGAGGCCACCAAGTGAAAGCCCTCCGCCACTTGGCTGCGCTTAGAAATCCTGTCCATAAAATTATGAACAGAATCGGTGATAAAGGGCAGCCCTGGCGGAGCCCATCACCCACCGGAAACGAGTCCGACTTATTGCCGGCAATGCGAACCAAACTCTTACAACGGTTGTATAGGGATCGAATGGCCCGTAGCAGTGGGCCAGACACCCCATACTCCCCAACACCTCCCACAGGACACCCCGAGGGACACGGTCGAATGCCTTCTCCAAGTCCACAAAACACATGTAGACTGGTTGGGCAAACTCCCATGCACCCTCAAGTATCCTCGAGAGGATAAAGAGCTGGTCCAGTGTTCCGCGACCAGGACGAAAACCGCATTGTTCCTCCTGTATCCGAGGTTCGACTAACGGACGAACTCTCCTTTCCAGCACCCTGGCATAGACTTTCCCAGGGAGGCTGAGGAGTGTGATCCCCTGTAGTTGGAACACACCTCCGGTCTCCCCTCTTAAAGATGGGGACCACCACCCCGGTCTGCCAGTCCAGGGTACTGCCCCTGATCTCCACGCAACATTGTAGAGGCGTGTCAACCAGGACAGCCCTACAACGTCCAGAGCCTTCAGGAACTCGGGCGGACCTCATCAACACCAGGGGCTCTGCCACCGAGGAGTTGTTTAACTGCCTCAGTGACCTCGACCCCAGAAATTGGCGGGTCATTCCCCTCATCCCCAGACTCTGCTTCCTCCTCGGAAGACGTGTCAGTGGGATTAAGGAGGTCCTCAGTATTCCTTCCACCGCCTGACAATTTTCTCAGTCGACGCCAGCAGCGCACCGCCAGCACTATACACAGTGCAGGTAGAGCACCGCTTTCCCTCCTGAGACGCCTGACGGTTTGCCAGAATCTCTTCGAGGCAGTCCGAAAGTCTTTTTCCATGGCCTCTCCGAACTCCTCCCACACCCGAGTTTTTGCTTCAGCCACTGCCCGAGCCGCATTCCGCTTTGGCCTGTCGATACCTGTCAGCTGCCTCTGGAGTCCCACAGGCTAACCAAGCCCGATAGGGACTCCTTCTTCAGCCTGGTGGCTCCCTTCACCTCTGGTGTCCACCATTTGGTTCGGGATTACCACCACGGCAGGCACCAACCACCTTGCGGCCGCAGCTCAATGCAGCAGCCCGGCAATGGAGACGCTGAACATGGTCCATTCGGACTCAATGTCCCCAGTCTCCCTCGGAATGTTGTTGAAGCTCTGCCGGAGGTGTGCGTTGAAGATCTCGCGGACTGGGGCCTCTGCTAGACGCCCCAGCACACCCTCACTACTCGCTTAGGTGCACCGGGTCTGTCCAGCGTCCTCCCCGCCACCTGATCCAACTCACCACCAGGTGGTGATCAGTTGACAGCTCAGCCCCTCTCTTTACCCGAGTGTCCAGAACATATGGTCGCAGGTCTGGTGATACGATTACAAAATCGATCATCGACCTGCGGCCTAGAGCATCCTGGTGCCACGTGCACTTATGGACACTCTTATAAAACGAACAAGGTGTTCGTTATGGCCAAACTGTGATTTGCACAGAAGTCCAATAACAAAACACCACTGGGTTCAGATCAGGGAGGCCGTTCCTCCCAATCACGCTCCTCCAGGTCTCGCTGTCGTTACCACGTGAGCATTGAAGTCTCCCAGTAGGACAACAGAGTCTCCAGGTGGGGCACCTTCCAGCACCCCCAGGGACTCTAAGAAGGCTGGGTACTCTGAACTGCCACTCGGCGACACGCCGCAGATGACAGTCAGGACCCGCTCCCCGACCCTGAGGCGCAGGGAACAAACCCTCTCATCCACCGGGAAAAACCCCAACGTACCGGGCAGCAAGCCGGGGATATTAGAATACCCACCCCAGCCCGCCGCCTCTCACCAGGGGCAACTCCAGACTGAGACAGAGTCCAGCCCCTCTCCAGGAGACTAGTTCCAGAGCCCAAGCCATGCGTAGAGGTGAGCCCGACTATATCTAGCCGGTACTTCTCAACCTCACGCACTAACTCAGGCTCCTTCCCCACCAGAGAGGTGACATTCCATGTCCCTATTGCCAGTCTTGGCAGCCGGGGATCGGTCCGCCAGGGCCTCCGCTCCTGGCCACCGCCCGACACACATTGCACCCGACCCCTATGGCGCCTCCTGCGGGTGGTGGGCCTGCGGGAGGATCCGTCAAAACATTAATTGTTAAATCTGACTTAATGAAAGAACACACAGCACTGGCAAAAGCAGATGTTTCATTACATTTGTATGTCTTGTATAATACTGGGGAGTATAATATGGTGGAATGCACAAACAAGTAGAAATATGCACTTCACAGAGGAATAAATCAACATTAGATTTGTTTTTTGGAGTCATAGTGTTGAAAAGCATCATGAGACGACTTGTTAGCGGTAAACTCTTTGGCATTGGGGTTCCTCCTTCTGTGAAACAAAATAATATAAAATCAGATATGTTTTATTTTATTGATCCCTGAAGGAAAATGCAGTCATCACAACAGCAGATAATAGACAAGTAGATCGTCCAGCCGAGACTCGAAAGGTAATAAGCACTGAAATATAAAACGTAATAAACCCTGAAAATAATATTCATAATGAGAGCATCTATGTGATGCTGATATAATGTGTGTCCCTAGTGGCTAAAATGGGATTCGTTCTATGATTGCAATCAACAAAATAGTGTATAGCTAGAGTAGGGAATCATATCCATTTACAATCAACAAGAACCAAAGCAAACAAGACAACAATAAATACATTTCCCTCCATATGAGACATTATACCTTTTTAAAAGGTTAATCATATTAAATTAAACACAAACTAATGAAAATGCTGTAATTAAGGCATTGAGTTCCTAAGCAAAGCTTTCTGCATAATAGATCTACTTATAACTGCAAGGATCGGGGAAAATTGGACGTTCCACTTCAATTCAGAGATATCCTCTGTATATATACACGCAGGAGTAGGAGATTTGAGACTAGCAACTAACCCACAAACAGTAATGTTAGCTGCTTTGGTTTTTTGTGCTAAGATTCTTAGTCACAACTTGTCATTCCAACCTCAACTGGAGTCGCTACACCCCTTGGTATAGGATTTCCTCCTCACCACACTCCACCTTCACCCTTCAGCCTTGGCTGCCAACCACCTGGGCCCGCCGGAGGATTAGCAGCCCGGTCCGCTGCCTCCCTCCTCGCAGAAGAAACGGTGCTTCCGACACCGGCTTTCCAAGCCTCGGGTTATGGTGTGCCCACCACGGTGAGTGAAAATGAATGCTTTCTTTGTGCTGTGCTTTGTCTGATAACCTCACCTCAGGAAATTTAGAGACCATTTCTCCTTGACTGAGAACTTTGATCTTAAGGTTAAATCTGAGGACCCTGAGGTTCTTGTTGAACCCAAATTGGATCCTAAAGAAACTGAACTCTACATTTTACAGCTTCCTAAAGCTGCGTTTTCTGTTCCTCGGGTCGCCCATTCACAGACTGTTAATGTTGCACCTGAAGTTTAGTGTGGACTGTTTTTCTGCTTTAGTCAGCTCTGAGACTGCTGTGTTACCTGTGGTTACCCCTGAGCTGTTTCCTCTGTCTGTCAGTGTTTCTGGAGGCTCAGGAGAGTCCACCCAGCCGTCTGCAGCTCCCACGCCGCTGCCCGTCTCTGCTGGGGGCTCTGGTGAGTCCATCTATCCACCCGCTGCCTCCACGCCATTGCCACCAGCTCAACCACCAGCTCAACCGCTTGTGGCTGCCATGCCATCGCCTGGTCCAGCTCCATCTCCGCCAGAGGTCAGTGCGTCCGCGCATCCTGCTTGGCCACTGGACCTGCTTTGCCTGCACCGCCGCCGCTTTCCAAGATGTCGGCCGCCTGAACTATGTTGCTTGTGGGAGCCCCCCTGAAGTGCATCGTTTCTGCACGTGGTCTTTCAACCGACCTCCTGAACAGTGTTTGGTTTTAGACTCTTGTTCTCTGGTTTTGAACTCTTTTTTTTTTTTTTTTTTTAAATCTTAAACCCTGTCCCTGCCCTGAGTGTCTGCATTTGGCTCAGTTTGCCGCAGACTCGTGACAACCCTGAGTAATTATTGATCCAACATTTATAGAAATTTAAAAACTTTATATTAAAATCTCTGAGATTGCAATTCAATTCTTGCTTTAGTCTCAGGAAAGCCATGATGTTTGCTGCTCGACTTAGCTTACATCACCCTTGACAGTAACCTGGCGTTTTATTAGTTATTTAATTTTTTTATGCTTTCTAATTTTTTTGTATTATAGCTGCTTTGTGAGTCCTGAACTCTAGCAAATACTAGTACAGATGCTAGCTAAATATAATAATAACAATAATAATAATAATAATAATAATAATAATAATAATAATAATAATAATAATAATAATAATGCATTTTATTTGGGGCGCCTTTCAGAAACCCAAGGTCACCTTACAAAGAACAAAATTAATAAAAGGAACAATAGTCATAAAATACATAAAATAAGTTAAAATTGCATATGAGCTGACCTGCCTTGTGCAAAGAATCAACACACTGTTTGGAATGTCATATTTAATATCATTGTCAGCTTAACCTGACATGACTAAGATTGATGCATTTAGGTTGTTGCATGTAGATTAAATCAAGTTTGCATGCTGTTATAGACCTCTGTGTTTTGACCCTTGTTTTGAACCAACAACCATCAACTTCTTTCGCTCAGATTTCTTATCAGCTGGTCGTTCCATACATTTTTGAAGAGTAATTATGCAAAAGATATGTTAGGTGATACAGAGACCAAAGATTACATTTTTTAGGGGTAAAGCATTATATTCGAAGAACAATTTCCATTTTCCACAGTTTGAAAAATTGACCTGCACAAGAATTTAGAATAAAATTATGCATTGTTCTTTTTTAGAATGACTAACGGGGCAGAGGGCTTTAAAGCTCAATTAACCAAAATGGCAGTTGTATTAAATATTAATGTATGTCGCAGTATGTAATTTGGTATATTCACATTAAACCGTATGTATCTTTAATGCATCTTTATTGATAGGTTTGAACCTTTAACACACGGAACCTCTTCATTTCCACTGGGATGACATTCTGCACCACTCTGCTTGGTTCAAAAGGAGCAACAAGTGAATTAGTGGGGTGTTTCAGTTATGTAAATTCAAGTCAGTGTTGCAGATCCCTGTCTACATATGAAGCATGTTTATCTATAGCTAAATTCAGAGGTCAGTCAGGCCAGTTGCACGGTCACTTTGCTGTCTCCTGCCTCCTTTTGTCTCCTTCAGGGGCCTCTGGTGTTAAACTGACACATCTGTCGGGCCCCCGGCTGGGCCTCCTCTTTATTGGAGCAACAGAGCAGAAGGCAGAATAGAAGGAGGAGGTGGAAGAATTGAGCCCGTGCCTCCACACCAAATCCTCATACACACTCCATCTGGCCCGTGCCTTAGCAGATGCTTCTGACAAACACACACACAGCTGACAGACTTCCTACACTCACATAAACACACACAAATACACACACTGATGTTCATGCAGCCCTACATGCATATGCTGTAAATGCAAGGAGACAAAAGCTAATCTCCAAATATTGCAGAAGCAGTGGAATCTTGCAGTTGCACACATGTGCACACGTGCATGAATGCACAGTCTTGTGGCAGCAAGTCTGTCCTCTTCATACCACAGAAGTCAATCAGTTACTCCCACTCAGCCAAGAAAAGCAATTAAAGCGATTTATAGTCAGTGCCACATCCGCCTCCGTCTTTCTCCCCAAAACAAAATCACGCACCCCCAACCCCCATGCCACCCCTACCCCCGCTCCTCCTTTTATTTTGTTGTCCAGATTGCAGGCATTATTAGAAGCAACAAAAGGACGCCATGCAAAGCCAGACCCTCTTTTAAAAAAAGGGAGAAAAAAACCAAAAAGATCTGATTATTGTGACCACACGCTTGCTCTTTGCATTCCTCCATCTATGTGCACACACTCTCCCAGTCAGTGCTGAAATACTGGCACGTACAGACAGAGGCAAGTGTTCAGACAAGGATTTGTGAACTCCTCTAACTTGTCTGACCACCTCATTGCGGTCAGAGCAGAAGGTCGGAGAACATTTGCACACCTCAGTTTTATACATAAGCAGTTAAAACATTTTCATTATAAGAACAGACAAGAGTGTGTGATATAAATGTCCTCATAGTGATGAACCCATGCTAACAGGGTGGCTTAGGAGATAGAGCAGGTCATCTTCTCATCGGAAGGCTCCAGTCTCCAGTCTCCAATCTGCATGGGCAAGATACTCAACCCCGAGTTTTGGTGATTGTGTGTGAAGGTTAGAAGCTTGTCAAAAGTGGAAAGGCTGATTTTAAAGCTGAGTGCACACTGACCCCAGATCAGCAGCCAGAACCTGAACTTTAACAAGTAACAAAGGCAGTGATGAGCAGTCGGGCTTCTATCCTCCATTTCTACCAGTTCATGTGGCTAATCAGTGTGGCGATAGCTTTGTAGTCTCTTTGGGCTGGTTTCTAATGTTGCTTTAGATTGTCCATTTTCTGCTTAGAAAAACTAAAAGAAAGATTGTATGTGTGTCCTCATTAGGACAGGCATTTGTGTTCGTGTGTGAGACTGTAGCCTCGGGGTAATATTGTTAACTGGTAACTATGACAACATATGTTTTACGCCATTTTACAGAGTAACGAGAAAGTAATGTAATGAGTAGTGTAAAAAATGACTTTCCCAGGCGAGTAATTAAGCAATTGCAATACTTTAACCCTTTCATGCATGAATTATGACAACCTGAATCAGGATTTTTTCTTAAGTATTTTTATTCATCTTTCGGCATGAAAAGATGAATAAAATACTAAAGAGGTTGTCATAATTCATGCATGACAAGTTTAAATAACAATAATTACAGTGAACACGTCGTACATCTATAGTAACATTAAACGAGCAGTGGGTGGCCGGGTGTGACACATCAGTGTCCAATGTAGTTACCACTATGCATGAAAGGGTTAAAGAAAAGTAATGAGTAATATGTAACACATTACCCTTTTTTGACTAATGACAACACTGGGCAATAATGACTTTGCCAAGTCCTCATTTAAAAGCATTACATACATTACATAATGGACTTTTTGTTTCTATTAGGTGTCTTCAAGCACGAGACATGAATTGACGGAATAAACAAGGAAATGATAATCTTGCCAGATTAATTGCATATGGTGATCTACAAGCATTACAGTGTTACGAGTCAATACTTCAGTACTTTTGACATGCAGAAAGTTTAACCTCCAGCCACATTATTCATAATATAGTATCTGTCTAATTATGAGTCAGTGTGTCTTGTCTCGTGCTGATTTTGTGACTCAGAGGCTCCACAAGATTTTTGAAGGTGTTGTTTGTTATCAACAAACAAGACATTAGCAGCAGAGCCTTAAAAGTCCATCTGACTAATGGGGGACTTTGATGGCAAGTCCACACCTTAAACCTCTGAGCATTTCTGAACAAGCCCTGCAGTCTAAATAATGATGCCACAAAACTGCTTTGTAAGCCATTGTAACTGCACCTGTAATAATAACGGGAGCAAATGTAATAAGAGTAAACTTTTTTTGTTGTCACAACGACTTGTTTTTAAGTAGCATATATTATACACTTGTCCAAAGGCTATCACTGCGATTGATAGTGTACATGTGTGGATAAGTGGTTGAAATGGGAGCCATCGCTTTTTTTTTATTACATAAGAGCTCTTACTGATGCATTTTGGAAAGACTTAATGTGACCTCTAGAGGTCATGCTGCCCCTTACATCTAGCACATAGTCAGCAAGCATTTTAGTCAGAACAAGCCATCATGGAAGTGTTGCCTGTTTTTTTGCTCAGACAATAAAAATAGTGATTGCTCTGCTCTCTCTCTCTCTCTCTCTCTCTCTCTCGAAGAAGCGAATGAGCTTGGAGCCTCTCCTGAAATGACAGGATGTGGGCACATGATGTCCTCTTGGGGGGAACGGAGAAAGCACTGAGACATTTATCATCTCCTCCAGCAGACATTTATTATCTCGTCAAAGACTTCACCCTGATAGCAGCCACTTCGAGGTCTATTTTTGCCTGCTGCTGTGAAGCAGCTCAGCTTGTGAAACTGAGGCTGTTGACAGTGACTGAGTGTGTGGCACCGTTTAGAACTGGAGAGCAATCAGGAGCCTCTAGAAAAGTCCAAAATGCGAATGTGGGAAGTGCGTCCACTACATCCAAACCATCGAAACCGATCTAAAAAGAGCAAAGTCCTGTGTGGCTGTCGCCTCCCCGGGTAGCATTCAGTTTTGCATTAACACTGCAAGGAATCCCATCTCGCTGCGCTGAAAATAAAGGCACTCATAATACTGTAAAGAGGTTTTGAAATGGTGACAGCATGTTAGCCAAGAGAATGTAATTTTATGCCTGAGTAGGAGAGAAATGTAGGAACAAAGAAAAGTTTGATTTATTGAAAATGAATATCGACTGTAGCTTTTTTCCTCCCTCCTCACAGCAGATCAGTTTGCATGCTGCAGCAGGGTGAGAGCGAGGCTGCTACACGCTGAGCATCTAAATGTAGGAAATGGAAGCTTTGGAAGTTTTAATGGACTGAGTGTGTTTGTATGGCACTGGGAGCTTAGTGGTGGTGGGGGGGTGGGGGGGGTGAGGGTAAGGAAATGGAGAGATGTGCGATAATGCTGAGTCATATTGTACCGAGTCGTTCTGACCCAGTTCTCACTCACATCCTATTTGCCATCACAATTTATTCATTCGACACAGCGCTGGTACTTTCACAGAGATGCAGCTCTTAATAATGCATGTCGACCTAAAGTGGAATTGGAAAAAGCTGAGCGATATTGAAAACGCGTCCATTTCTGTGTTTTTCCACACTCGATTCGCACTTTTAATAAAATCAGAGAACGTTGACGTCGACCTGGGGAAATGTTTTATTGTGTAGCATAAAACTGGACCAGGTCGGAGATGAAATTGTTTTAACCGTCATGGATTAGTAACAGCATCCAGACTTCACGTCCTTGTGGAACAAAAAGAGATTAACGATGACAGTAATGGGAAGATTATGTTAGAAAGCTTGTTCTGTCTATACTGAAAATTTCTAAGACATCTCAAACTTAAATGGTAATGGAAATGCTTCCTACTCTTGAGAGTTTGTTGAGTTTACCTCTGACTGTTCAGCACTACTTGTAAACCTACACGAAACTTCTTTAAGCTCAACAATAAGAAAATTCATTGTGTTAAATCAATCAATAATTCTATATGGCATGCAAGAGGACATGGAGTCCACTTATTTTTTCCCTTTTTTCCATATATTTTTATTGAAATTTTCTGTTTTACAATACAAACAAATATTTGAACACCCTCAAATTCACACACCCATCCATACATCAAACCTGTCTACATCATATTCAAACGTGGAAATGAGCATAGTTCACACAGTAATACAAAAATACAAGGAATTAGGATAAACAAGATTCTCCCCTCCTTCCCTTCTTCTTTTCCTTCTTTCTCATAAACATCCTTCATCTCCAGTCCCTAAAATATCCATATACGGCTTCCACATATTCACAAAGTCCCATTGTTTGCCCTTGGCAATATATGTTAGTCTTTCCAGGCCTAGAGAGTCTGCAATTTCCTTCTTCCAGAGTCTCATGGAGGGAGCATCCATACTCCTCCAACATAGTGCAATGGCTCTTCTGGCTTGAAGTAGCCCATAGTCCAGTAATTTAGTTTGTTTTTCCGGTTGCTTAAATTCCCTTGGTTATATTCCAAGTACACAGAGTTTACCTTTTAAAGAGTTTTTATCTTAAACACTTCAGACAGACATTTGATCACATCTTTCCAAAATTTCTGGATTTTAGGACATATGGCATGCAAGAGGATAATCCTTAATGATTAAGCTGAAAATATATAAAAATGGTTGTGCATGAGAGCACGTGCCAGGGACTTTGAGTTAGGGATGAAAGAAAGACAGAACAATGGAGTAAACCCAAACCCAGAATGAGCACAGAGGAGTTAGGGGACAATCATGCTTGTGCATTGTACATAGAAACTGCGATTAGTGGGAGTACATCAAAAATATGCACTGGTACCTAAACCCCAGACATATCTGATCATGCTAAAACAAGGATGGAATCTTTAAATTGATTATAAAAACGATCTCTTACATTTAGTTCTTTTGTGTCCATCAGCAGCTTTCTTTACTCCCCACCCCCGAAAAAATGCCCTGGAGCAACTCTCTGAATTCCTTACCTGCCTAGGCTGAAAAGAGTCAGTCAAGTGCTTAAAATACAAAGTGCTTTACTACTCCCACTGTATTTTTTATTCATCACCTCCCCAGCTCTCTCCTCCAGGCTGTGGTGCCTCAGAGAAATTTGCCCTCAAAGTACCTCAAAGTTTTGGGGCCGAAGGGAACAGGAGATGTGTACACTGGAAGAGCTTGGGGAACTTTGCTCAGTCGCATAAGGTGTTTTTTTTTTTTCTTTTTAGAATCATAATCAGGATGGCTATCTATGCAACTGCACATAAGACATCATTCAAACTGTGGAGCCTGTTTGCAGAAAACTTCATGACTCAGTGGGGGTAAAAATGGAGTTCGGCTCACAATGTTTTCTGGGAGTTTTTTGATAATCAAAGTCCCGTTTTCATTTTGTTATTCATTTCCAGGCATCACCCACCCTGCTCAGTATATTTGATTATGTCTTTGTCATGGTTGATGACAGTGGCTGCTACAGGTTTCAGGTTCTTGTAATAAACCTCTTCAGTGGCCGGTAAAAAGAAGAAATTTGCCTTTCTAAATAAATCCCTGGATTTACCAGGTAAAGCATGCTGTTTTACTGAAAGTGTCTTCAAAAAGATTTGCATAATCGTTTTACATATTAGTCCAGATTAATCGCATGTTTTTCTTATTCCTGAAAATGTACGTAATTCCTCACCTCCTCAACTGCACAGCTTCTGATGTCTCTATGCAGAGTCATTTCTGATCTTTCACTGACTGTGATGTTTTAAAAGCTGCATCCTGAGAAGACAAATAAGGAAGTTAAGTTAAAAAATAAGCAGGTGTAAATGTAAAACCACAGGAGGATTTCTAAAACTGCACATTCCAAGTTCTTTCTTCTGTGGTGTTTGAACTCTACAGGTTTGATAACCTTTGCAATCTGTCTCTGCATCGCATCAAAGCACAGAAAGCCTCTTTAACCTCTTTGTCACTCATGGGTTTAACCCCTGAAATCAGTCGTGGATCACAGCAGTCAGTGGAATTCCCCCGGTCTGTGTGCTTCATGAGAAGAGCAGGTGCTGGTCTTCTTGTGCTTGGCGGCTTTAACGCTTGATCAAACCTGATCGTTTGTGTTTTAATGTTCCTGTGTGTTGCACAGCAAACTCTTTCTACTGAACTTTCTGCACAACTAAAGTTTCTCTGACTGATTCTTCAAAGTTGTGGCAGGCAGTCTCTTTGGGTTCAGAAAGTCAGTATTCAGTCCTAAATCTGACCTGTCAGCACAGGCTCAGTGGATCCTTCTCTAAGGCAACAGAAGATTCAGACATATGTAGACATGTTGAGTGGATCTGGGATACTCCTGTGAGTACAGAGTGTGCCACTGGGATTGCGGTGCACAGGTTGTTTCCTGAATTTATCACCTACTCAACTGTTAACAATACAATGTGAAAATATATGAATATGAAAATATCCAAAGCCACAACAATTTTTCATTTTCTTCCACTGTAGAGTTTGTTGTGCTTGGAGTTTCCTTTGGCTGATGTTGGCTGGTGTTGCTGACATAGCTAGAACTGCTGCTGCTGTAGGGAAGCAGAAAATAGGTTCTGAGGTAAGGTCCTTGGGAGGGATGCATCATCCTTGAAAGTTTTGCAGAAAATCAATACTGTATCATATAGATATCAGTCCATAGGCTATTATGGGTTTGCAATGTGTTCATATATATGCATGTTTAAACCAACTCATCAACCTAAACTTTTAAACTGGGTGATTTTCTTTTGCTATAAAACTAACTCGATAATGTGACCGTGAAAACAGATGTATATTACCAAACAAGTGTAACATAAGCACGCATACAAACATGCCCAAACACGCTTTCATACATGCATGTGTTCACATGCAAGTTCACAGTCACACACAGAGTAGAAGGCAGACTTCAGGCTGCAGATGTCTGTTTATACACAGTGGTAAATGTGTGTTTGTATTGCCCCATGACCCCTGCACACACCCAGACCAACTAATCCAGATGAACTGCACGCACACACAACACACACACGCTAAAGACCACCCCATTAAGGAGTGAAGACTTTCTGCTTCTTCAGCTTTGGGTCAGTGGATCCAAACTTGTGTCTCAACAATCTCATTGGCCAGTTGATTAGTTAGACTTGGGTAAGCAGTTGTAAATATGGGTTGCATACATGTTTGTCTGGGCAAAAATCTAAATTTGACAGTTCACTGCTTGTCTTGGTGAAATCAATAGCACTGGCATGCAGTGCTCTTTAGTGCCACATATGGGAGAAAAATGGGAACAAAGTAGTAAAGGGATCAAATACCTAAATAATTTTATTTAGCAACAGCACCAAAAAACATTTGCATAACAGAAAATGGACAGGAAATGAAATTGCTGATATTTTGTAACCACCTGATAAGCTTTGTTTTTGAGGATTCTTTAAAGCATCCATATCAAGTATGAACCATGCACAAACTTTACTTTGGTCTAATCTAAGTAGAACATGAGCAGAGAAAAAGAAGGGAAAAACTCTATTTTCTGTTGTCTACATTGTAGAGAGTGAAATTGCATCTAAATAGGAAAATGTGTACAAAATGGGATAAAATGGGATTCAGCAGGTGGGGGAACCCTAATAATTATACTAATGGCTTAGCACGGGCAAAAGAATAGTAAGTCACAATAATTTCTATTGAGAGCTCCAGTAGATTTTCTACAGGCTGATGCTCTGGGGTTTACTGCTCTTTATAGATTTACACATCTGAATTCAGTAAGATGTAACATGATGTTTCATAAGTTGTTCTCGCTCTACACTGAGAGTAAATGCTGTCTTTATACTAGATGGTATAAAGTTGGTTTAAAGGTGAAATTGAGTGAAAGAATCTCAGCATCATCAGCTAAAAATCCCATTAATCTCTGCTACACCTGATGTAACCTAACTCTGACCATGAGCACCACAGCCACTGTGCAACAGTCCCACACTACTCTTTACTTTCAATCCATCACAGCTCAGCAAACTAACCTGTTTAGCCTGCACTAACCTGCAGAGGATTTTGATGCAACCGTTCAATAATGCAGTTAGTCAGCGTCAATTTGTTTTGCAGCATGTTTAACAATATGAAAAAAAAAGCATAATGTCACATGTGCAGACCCAATATCTGATTTAAAAACATGATGTCTTACATGTAAGCTTTATATTTTGAGTTTATCAAGCAGCACTGAGCAGTCCTTACCTTTAAATCGAACCTCTATTCTTCCTCTCCTGCCTGGTCTTCATCTTCCCCCATCACTGAGTGAGTTAGCTCCCTTTCTTTCTTCTCCCTGTGAAATACAGCAGCTGGACCTTTAGCTAGCAACACACTGTGCAACAAACTGCACACAAAACAGTTTGTGTGTTTGCTGATGTTTATTAAGTTGACAGAAATGTTGCATTTGAAATTACTCGCCACAACATATTATTCCCTTTATACTCACTCATCTTCTGTAGGGCTAGCTAGATCCTGAAGTATCCCAACTTTTGGACACGTGCAGTCGTTCCAGTGTTGTGCCAAAAACACTTTAAACCCTGATTATAGCACATGGGTTTCGCCTCTCTTTTAATGTGATGTCTCCTGGTAATTAATATATGAACAAGATTGCCTTTCATGTGTTACTGCTTAGGCTCAAATCAGTTTGATGTTTGAATGCCTGTGTAACGTGAGATAATAACTCCTCAAAGGCGTTAAACCAAAAGTAACGAGTCTGTTTTGAAAAATATAAGAAGTAGAATGTAGAGGGTAAAACTAAAAAAGTGCGAGAAAATTAACTACTTCAAGTTTAGATACCTGAAAATTTTACTTGAGTACAATAACAAAGGTTACAGAGAACAGAGTTACTTTCCAGCTCTGTTCTGAGGCCACCAAAGTGGAAACCTTCCACCATCTGGCTACGCCTGGAAATTCTGTCCATACAAACTGTGAACAGAATCTGTGACAAAGTACAGCCCAGAGATTCATGTCCAACTTATAGTAGCACCAAGACCTGTGCTACATAAATAACAGGCATTTTTGTTAAAGCTTTCATTATTTTCATTAACATAAAAACAATGACCAATTCTGACTGCAGGAACTCTTGTTGCAATGAAACATATAGGCTCCTGTCTCCCATTTCTCTCACATGTGTGAAGGTACTCATCTCACATAGCAGAGTAGTCATAAATACTACATAAGAAATACCCGCGTGCACATGTTGCCTGTGAATATACTCAACATTGCTGCGGGGCAACAACTAGGGTCACAGCGTAAGTCAAGTGCTGGCGTGGGATAGGTACGAGTGTGATATGTAGTGATGTACTCATTAGTGAACTATAAATTCTCATGTTGTGGCAATGCCGCAAGGCAAAAAATCTCCCCCTAAAACAACACACTGTACATACCGTGGTTCACAGTCATTAATGTTTTATTGTCTGGAAAAGTTGAAAAAACATTTGTTGCACTTCAGTATTTCCTGTTAGGTCAGCTGTAATTTACCATGAATGTTTATAAAGGAGACACTGTCATAAAAACAACATGTGAATATTCTAGATGCTGATAGTGATCTCGTTTTTATCAAGTGTTTTTATTATTCTTGGGTTTTTATCATTGTATTTTACTGCTTGCATTATGTTTCTTATTTACTCCCTGAGGAAAGTAATTTATTATGCTACTTGTTTATTTTTGCTGTTCCAAATCATGGCCTGAGGATGCCTTGTCATATAACTACCAGTGAAGTGTTAAACTTTAAGTTACAGTCCCACACACAAATTTCTATTGAGGACACAAACAAGATCTGCTAGTTTTTAGGTACTAACACTGAGTTAACAGCAAATTTTTTAAACAGCAATTTAAAAAAAAAATGTTGAGGCCAAGCCTGAGTGCTCATCACTGCTCATGTTACCTGTCACTGGATAACCAGATCCTAACAAACTAAATCTGGGTGAAAGTAGGTTTGTGAGGGACTAGTTAGAGATCGAAATGTGAAAGACAACTTTTCCGAACATCCTATGTCAGGAAATACAGTAATTATAACAGAAAGCAAACATTTGTTGGATAAAAAAAACAATTACGTTCTTCTATTTTACCGTGGATCCAGACAGTTAAAAAATGCACTAAATTTATTTCTTACACATGATACTCTGTAATGACAAATAAAAAAGGTTGGTTTGAAATTCTTGCAAATTTATCCAAGAGTGAAAACACATTGTAACCACATGTAACAAACGTAATGACATTTAGTTTAGTTTGGTTACTAGCTACTTTGGTTTACTTTATTATGAACAGTAATTATTACATCATATATTTCTTTAATGCAACACTGTGATTACAGGAGCAGGTTACTTTGAAACAGCTGCATAACCAAAGGCCACTTAGAGAGCACAGATATTTAAGATGATAATGTAAATAAGCAACAACGCTCTACCTCTCTCTTAGGTTTTTCTGCAAATAGGCCTGGTAGTATTTGTAATCTTTCTGATATACAGACAAGTTGCCTGTCATTAGTAACGGGGTTATTTTTGAGGAGGGACACAAACGCTTAATACTTAATGGTTTGTTCGTGAAACTCTAAAGGATAGGTGGTTATGGTTAATGAATAATAGATGAACACATAGAGGTCATTAATTCAAAAACAGCTGTGTTGTGATTTCTATCTTTGCATTAATTTATGTCATCACAGTGTCACATTTCACAGTAACCAAGGACCAGTTATTTTAAGAGTATTAAGTATGTTCATATTTTGTAAATAACATGTGCACGTGAAGTAAAAGGCTGCACTCAAATGTACGTAGAACAGCTGTGGTTCCTCAGTTATGGTTAAAGGACATTGCTTCAAGTGCAATAAGGGAACGGCTAACAGAATGACCTGAAAGATTTGTTTTAATATGTTTTTGAGGGTCTGTGTTTCAAGGTTTTTAGTCAGTATGTGAGCTGAAATTATTGCTGGAAGAACAAGGTTATATATAAACACCTGCTAAAACTTGAAAAACAAGTTGATTTTGCTGAAATTATTTGGGGAATTGGTGGATCTCTATTCCCAGGTTTCAGGACTCTTATGTTCTTAAGGCAAGGTTTGTGTCTGAACTCTTGCATATGACTGAAGGCTGATCAGTGGTTCTATCACATTAAATGAGATACGCTTTATGAACATAAACATATGCCTTAACATCATTATGGTATGAGAATCTTCATTCTTACCTCAGTACATATTTACAAGTACATATTTATTAATATTGATAAAGAAATAAACCTCTATATGTTTAAAAAGGCCTCTGGTTTTCACTAATCAGCCAAGGCTCTCACTAGCTGTGTTCATTTGCTGGCTGAACACTTCCCTGAATTATTCAACACACTTTGGACAGTCAGTCTCAACTGTTGTGGGTGATTATGCGGCCGTGTTTCAAACCCCCGGCAGGTTTGCCTTTGTTAGCTGTCAGTCCTCCGGGGGTTAATGACCTAGAATCCGTCATCTTCTAATCCTCGTTGAGATGAAAAGAGACATTGTTTACATACATCTGCCTTCAAAGGGGAAGGCACCCAAATTAGAAGCAGCAAGTCAAACAGTATGCAGATGAGGCAGCTGAATGGGGTGAATAGACAACTCCCGACTGGAGGCACGCACGCCTTCGCCCTTACTGCCTCTTGCCTTCATGTCTCAGTCGTGTCCTATGGGTGAGGATGGAGAGGGGAGGGGTGGAGGGTGCTCACAGAGGCAGGTGCCGTCTCCCCCACCCCGCAGAGCTTCTCCATTGTGGTCCTTCTCAAAAAAGGACAGCTGTTGTGTCTCGCACCCCTCCAGTGTTGGCTGTCGTGTGCGTTGGCATGTGTGTGTCTGGATGTTAATCAGGGTGTGCATTTTATAGTCTTTCAACTGGGTGTTAAAGAACTGGGGTGATTTTTTTTCTTTCCTTGCCCTCATCTGTTTGCGTTTCTGGTTTGCCCGTACTGAAGAACTGCTTCACACATTGCTCATCTGTCTTATTTTATTGTTGGCATTTTTGTTTTGTCTGTTTTCAGCAACTGTCTGTATTCCAGAATTCCCTGTGCTCCTCCTGAATTTATGGTGCATCTAAACATGAATGTGGTGCAATTTCTCTAAATGAAGGCAGGAGAATTGTTGAGCATGAAGCAACTGTCACCATTGTAACAGGAAAAGTAAGCCATAACTTGAGGACAGACAGAAACATTTGCAGTCAGAGATCCAAGGTTTCTAGAGGGAACTGGGACAACAGGCCTAGATTTTTGGTGACAGAATTCTTGAAAAGTTGTTGTCTTGTATGAGCAGCTGTATCATGAAATTTAGAAATGTAGGGGGAAAGAAAATAGCTGCCTTGAAGCTTTTGGTGTGGCTGAAAAAGGAGAGGAAATAGAAAGCTAGCTGAATATGCCAGGTTAAGTTTCCACTATGACCATTACTGAAGCCATCACCAACAATGTATAGATGAGATCGCCAGACCTGTTGTGCCATGCTGCTATGAAGCCTGATTTGCTAGGATTAAAAAAAAAATTCCCCACTTGCTCTGTTGCCATCAGAACGTCATGACAGCGTGACTACCAGACAGAACATGACATGCAGTTATTAAGGTGGTCTTAAATTTTTGATCGGGACTGTATATATGTATGCAGATGGGAAGAGAGAAAGAATATGACAGTGATATTTACATATGTTTGGCATAAAAGTTGGCATTCATCTGTCATTGACATGTTTTTTTAATTGATTAATGTTACTCAAGTCATAGGCTTTACCTATTTTTCTTCTCCCTTTTGAACCTGCTTTAACTCCTAAACCTCATTAATCCTTCCTCTGTCTGTTTTATCCCAGATCTCTTTTTTAAAAAGGTTTTGGGGTAACAAGCATGTTCAGATAAGTCCCCACTGGGTCGACAGTTTGTCTTCTCCAAGGGCACAGATGCTCATTTGCCTCTGGTTCGTTGGAACGAGCACATTGGCATCAAAGGAATAGAAGCAGGAATTCTTTTGTGTTTGCCCCATTTAGCCCATTGGCCTTACTCCCCCCTAACCACTGCTAACTTAATCAGCTCGAAGTAGAGAAACACATCTTTGATAAGAGCTTCATTGTTTATCTCAAATCTGAATTGACAGCTGTATGAATATTAGTTACGTCTTTGTGGAAACGTGTGTGTGCGAGCACATGTAGATGTGCATGGCATGGAGAAATATTTTAAGAACAACATATTCGGTGTGGGAATGGGCTGGGAATTCATATGCAACAAAAAAAAAAAAACCCCAACCCATTACTGAAAATGGAATGAAGCAGTAGTTATTGATTAATGGTATAGTGTGTCGTTGTGTGTCATTGTAACTTATTCCAGATATGTTAGGATGCAGTGTGGAGGTCCTACGGGCTGGACAGTGGAGGCTGCATGTTCAACAAAGAGTGAGCTTTTACTGTGGAAACAAAACATAAGAAGCTAGAACTAGCACTGGAAAAAAGTGGTTAAGCACACAGGCAGACAATCAGGAAAATAGGAGGAATGACAGGAAGTAAAAGCAGCAGTAAAACAAGGGAAAACTGAAATTATGAAGCTAACTATGAATCCCTGGATGTGTGCCAGTGGCAGTAAACAACGTGGATATGTCTGCTTGCTGTGCAGGACAAGATTGCAAAGCCTGTTAAATACAAAACCGAATATCTCATGCTGGGCCCTGATAGCTACTCTAAAGAGGTCAGTCATTACATCAGCCCCTCCCAACAATATCAAATCATCGGTGTAGAATCTTGGTATCATTTTAGATCAGCCTTTTAATTTGGACTCACATTTCTAAACTTAGTCACACTGAAAAAGAAACTGTTGTAACAACTAAACTCTGTTATGTCAGCTGGTAACACCTGGTTTACTTAAGTATAGACTTGTTAATTTAAGTTAACATTCAGATCAACCCAAATAACAAGTTACACACAACGCAGAATAAGTGAAAATAACTTGCATGCTTCGACTTAAATAAAAATAGCAAGTTAAGGAAACAGGTTGTAATTTCAAGTTGATACGAACTGTAAGTTGATGTAAACTGTAAATAACGGTGTGAGGGTTAGGGTGTAGATATGAATGAGTTACAAAACCAGAGCCTACAAAGACAGTTAGAGGCCACTTATTTCATGACTACTAAATAAAAAAAGAAATGATTTGTGCTAATAAGCCATTTTTTTGTGAATACACGTGAAACAAATGACCACATTTTGAGACTGCAGGATCTCTGTATAATGAGGAATATGAAATTTATTCCACTCACACACATAACTCATTAAGGATATATTACATTTAAAGCATTTAACAAATTTTATCCTGTAAATTTATTCTTGCAACAAACACCAATAATAGTCTGATTTGGAGTGACACTGAGATGAAGGCAAAGATCAGATGAGTGTCTGTCTATGTTGAGCAGTGTTATAACTGGAAGACGTTGGAAGTGCCACTGGCCTTTGGCTGATACAAATGGAAGATGCCACTCACACTGTTAGATTGGCTCAAGTTTGCTTTTCTTATTTATTTAGATTATGTTTGTCTATAATTTATGGAGTTATTTTACTCCAACACATTTAATTTTAGTTTTTTGGAGAAAAAAAGCCCGTTTCGTAAATTATCTATACATAATTTTCTGTCGACACAGTATTAGTATCATTGATATTTGATTGTAGGAGGTGGGATATACCACTGAACAAGAAGGAGCAGACCAACAGTCACTGTTTGATTTGGCTGTTGCTGAGATTTGAGTGTAAGATAAGTCAGTAAGTAAGTAAAATGTATTTATATAAGCGCCTTTCTAGATAAGCATCTCAAAGTGCTTCAAACATTACATTTCAGTACAAGTATTAAAATGCAAAAAACAATATCATATATATAATAGAAATAATAGCTAAAAGCAAGCCAATACAAGTAAGTACTGAGTTGCTCTTTAAAAGTTTCAATTTGGCTTCATTTCCACTTAATTTGAGAAGGTTGACCTTTCCATGTAACACTAAAGTTACAATAAAATCAGCTTTTCTAATACAATCCTTTGACCCTTGATCAATTTAATTTACACAGTGTATGAGTATGATGCATATTCTGGATCTGTTTACAGTGGTTCAACAATGGGGATTTAAACACTTGCTGTACCACGGGGACGGATTTATTGCATTCATTTAATTAGGACAATATAAGATGTCAATTACTTTCACGGTTCATTCCATTATTAAGCTTAAAAGGATGTAATATTAATTAGTACACACACTGAGGTAATTATTCTATTAAACAAGGGACAGATCCCTTAATCGCACCAGAAAATTCCCAAGTGCAGCATCACTGTGTTGAGCTTTTAGATGAATGGTGTCATTTTCAGGACATCAGCTGTATCTGTCAAAACACCCCCCGCCTTCCAGCCACGTAGCTGCGCCAGCCTTCATCCACTGCTGTCCTTCATGATTGTCTCTGACAGCCTGATGGTTGATGTGTAAGCGAGCTTATAGCCTAGCAATAGCTTTAAAGCAGACCCCCATGCAGCGAGACAACAGCGCTCAACTCCAAACCTAGAAGTGTGTGCAAGTCGCAGCAAATGGTCTTTTTCTTTGTTGCTGATGAATTGATTTTTGCCAGACGTCAGCCTTCAACACGTGAAGTGATGAATGGATGATCCATGTGGTAGGGACGCAGAGCAAATCAATTGCTGGTGACCCGTGTTGTAGTGGTGACCCAGAAGGCAAGGCGCGTGGGAGCACGAGGGGGTTGAGGCAGAGGGAGGGACCCACAGAGGGCACCATCTGCATTATAATATAATTTACATTTATTATTCTCATTCATCTGACAGGAGGAGGTTTCTCTTTATGTCTGAGTACCTGAATATCACTTTGTGTTGTACTAAAAGTTTAATAAATGATCGAAACAAAATGTTATCTGGGTGCATTTACAAGGGTAAACGTCTTCTTTAGCAGTTTTATTTTACATCTCTTGCATATAAAAGTGAACTTTAAACACTTTGCTTTCTTTACTATGGTTGAAGTGTATGTATTGTTTTCTGCCTTTTCTCCATCAGCTACTGGTGGAATCAAAGACCCACTCCATTTTGAAGCATTGCTGCCTTTTGCTCTAGTTTTTGAACATGAAAGTCTTCTGAATCCTTCATCTTTATAAAGGAATAAACATGTGTGTTCTTAAAACTGAGGATGTATCTACATGTATGCAATACTACAAACATCCTACCATCCTCAGCCTAACGCTGTAGGCTGCAATCTAGATAACAAAGAGGGCCCATTTCAGAAATACAAAACCAGAATCTAATAATCTTTTTAATCCATCAATAAAAACTGTTAAAAAAGGTAACACTATAAATGGTCTGCGACTCAAGTCATAAATCCTCTGTAATTAAACTGAATTTCAACATATTTTATTTAAAATGAAAATTTAATCATATTTATCTACAAATAATTTATGTAAGTACACTAGAAGGGGGTACCACAACAGTTTTTACAGGAAACAAGGAATGAATTATACTGTAAGTAACTTTTAATACTAAGTCATGTTTTAGGCAAGATTTATCCAGTCCATCATTTGGCCAGTGCCCCAAAAAGTACAGTGTATTTACAATGTAAAATGAGGAAATATTGTTTGTTTTTCAAGAAAAATGATCAAGAAATTGTGTAGTACTTCAAATTATTTACACAGTATTTAAAATTACTTAATTTCTAAATCCCTTCTTGTAAATTACCAAGAAATTACACACTTATTACTTACTACTTAAATTTACTTACAACAACTTCTTTTTTTGTAAGATTCGTGAAGTTGTGCAATTATTTAAATACTCATGCAGTATGTAAAATGATTTACACATTACTGTAAATTATTTACATGCCACTTAAAATTATTTACAGTATAATTATGTCTTTATTTCCTGTAAAAACCTCATGTTACCTCCTTATTCTAGTGTACCTACCATTAAGTTTTTGTAAGTAAATTTAATTACATTGTCATTCCAAATAAAATATGGTAAAAATTCAATTTACTGTAATTATGCCATTAGTCACATGAAGTGTTTTTTTAAAGAAAAAAAACCCACATTAGCTACCCATCCTTTTATCAGTTTTAATTATACGCCTGATACCCTAATTATAACAAAGTATGAACATAACTTTCAAAACCATGAAATAGCGCTTGTTCTCCTGTCAGCCTCTAAACATTTTCTTTTTGATTTTTTTATGAAGCTAGAGAGGTCGTGTGCCAGCTTTCTGGAATACTGATGAAAAACTTTAAGCCCGAGACTTTAATCTTTTATCTATTATATCTTTTAAAACATATTTGATATTGCAGTTCATTTCTTCAGGTGTTGTTTCTGGTGTTGCTGCACTGCAGTGGTAGGACAAGGTCACAGATAACAATTAATGAATCCAAAATCAAAACCTTTTATTTTCCAAAACTCCAACTTTTGTGTGTTCCACCCAAAAAAGTCTGAGGAAATTAGATTTTAACTGGTCTGATAGTTCACTGGATATGAAGGTTGATTTCAGCAGAACCAAGGTGCCCTTGAGCAAGGTGCTTAGCCTCCTGCTGCTACAGTGCATCTGCTCAGTGGTCAGCAGTACACGACTTTGGCTGTTCTGGATGGATCCCATATAAATGGTGTGAATCTATGAGCGGCTGTAATGAGCAACTACACTCCTGAATCAGTTCATAGGTATGCACTTTGGAATAAATACATCACACATGCATACAAATATAAAAGTGTGGTAGAACCACCTCCTTCTAACCTTTACCCCCTTTTTGCAGCACAAAGTAATGCAGAAACTTAAGGATTTATTTTCTACAGTCTGTCTGTTCTTGGTGGGAACATACAGCAAGTTAATCAGAATACCAAATATTATTTAATAGCAACAAGGAAAACTGCTTTTACTCTAAATAAATTTTACATTTTGGACTTTTTTGGACCAACTTTTCTATACTTTTATGCAGACAAAGTTAATGAGAGTCCCTTAAATTTAAGTTAGCTACTGTTTGGGATGATGATAAACTGTTAAAGTGTAACTCAGTCATCAAACAGTGACTTTACCAGGTGGGTTATTTTTAGAACCTCTAGGTGAGACAGAGCACCCATTTGGTGTTCCTTTGTTAACTGGTCAGTGTAATACTCTTCATGTCATGACTTGGACTCAAACACTCCCTCGCTGTGTCCTTTCTTTCCACTCTGCTGCTCCTGCTGACACAAACCAAGAGAAATCTACACTGCGGGCACGATTAATGGGGATCAGGTGCTGTTCTCTGTCTCTCCTTTGTCTTCCCCTTTGCCTCATGAGCAGAACTCCACCCCTGCCTGCCGTCCACAGGGTTACAGTATGAACTCGATGCTTTATCAGCATCAGAATCCCACTCTTTTTCTAAAAAGGTCGCTAACTGTGAAACAGCTCAGCTCACAATTGTTCAAAAGCATGAATCCGTGCTGCCACAGTCTAACCCTGACAAATGATGAGTAACTTCTATGAATATGCAGGTAATTTAAATGATCTGTACTCCAGCAGATGCTGCTTCAGATTTTCTTTTTGTAATTCATAAGCAATCAAGACCTTACTGTCATGTCTTGGGGGTGGGGGTGGGTGGTGGTGGTGGTGGTGGTGGTGGGGGGTTGTTTATTGGGACAGTTAAGTTCAGGACAGTGTTTTTCCTCTGCTTTTAAAAAAAAATGGTTTGGGTTTGTGCCAAGTGGCAACTTCTGGGGCAATATTGAGATGCCAGAAACTGCAGTTCCTGTAATGACTCCTTGAGGCTGACTCCAAAAGTGAGTCAGTCCGCACAGAGCCCCGTGATAACACAAGGAACTTACCAGAACACGTATTTATCAGCAGGTCAGGAGTGTAAAAAATTGTTTTGATAGTCGGAAGTATATTAGTACAAAAGAAAAGACGCTCAGGATGCCACGGAAGCGATCCTCCCCCTGCAGCATCAGAGGCTGCAGAGATGATAGAGCTTTTATAGCCAAGCACACTGCGCCAGGTGTAGCTCATACAGTTAATTAGCCTCTGATCAGCACCTGCAGGACAAAGCACAGCACAACAAACGAAAATGATGACACCTTTTGCTCTCATGGCCCAGGGGTTTTTAAACGGGTATCACGTGGGTGTTGACACAGGCAGTTGGAGCTGCTGGTTTTCATCACCTCAGATGTTTAAATAGCTGAACTGTACCTTGAAAAAAGCATGTGTTTTGTTGTTGTTTCTGTTTAACAAATAATACAGTTTTCTGAGTAGTTACTTGAACTTCTTGAACAGTCAGTTTAAGAAATCTATACAGTTTTAGTGAGTAAATGCTAAATGGACTCATTCTTATATAGCGCTTTTCTATTCTGAGTACTCAAAGCATTTTATACAACTTGCCTCGTTCACCCATTGATACAAGCACTTTTTTCTATGCTATTCCTATGTAAGTGCTCATAGTCCCATGGATGCATCAGAGACCAAGACCAGTATTCCGATACCAAAACCAAAACTTTTACTTTTTTAAGTTTTGAAGAGTGATTTTTACTTTCCACAATAATTGAGTAAATAATTAAGCACGTCTTTCAGCTAAACTGAGTTTTTTTGGAGACTTGGAATGTAAATGTACCTGTCTCCACAACACTTGTGTCAACTTCTGTTGTTTAAATGTGATAAAGGCTATACATTTTTCATAGTGCATGCTTGAGGTATATTTTTTTCATTTAAAAAAGTGACACAAGTTAGAGGATAGAAACAAATTACTGATCCTATCCTGCTAGCATCGATCCCATATCAATATCAGCACTGGTATCGATACTATCGATATTTGGATCACTCCACCCACCTCTACTGTGTCTATACAGACCGACAAGTTAGGACTCCTATTTTTTCAAATGTGGTTACTTCTGACTTCAAAAACCAAAGAGGAGATGGCACTAATGCTAAGACTTTAGTCCATCCATCCATTCTCTCCTCCTTATCTTTATCAGGGTTGTGGGGCGCACAGAGCCTATCCTAGTTACCACAGGGCGAGAGGCAGGGTACACCATGGACGGGTCACCAGTGTTCAATAATTTAAGTTTAAAGGTTCTGACTCTCCTTTAGTCTTATTTGTATTCACATTTCCTCACCATTTCTGGTATCATTATGTGTAGAAACAAAAATGTACAGAGAAAAAGGTCTTTTTTTTGTTCAAGGACATTCTTGAAACATGTTTGTTTTAAAAGACAGAAAAGTTTGATCTCTTCTTACTTGGTATTTTCTGTCATTTGTTACACTTGAGATTTCAGATGAAGAGTTTGGCAGTAAGAATATAAAGGAGAACTTTGTCCTTTTCTCTGTTTACTTTCACTCCTCACTTCTACCTCGTCATGACATCTTGGTCTAACGTCTCTCAGTTCTTTAGACACCCTTCATCTTCCTCTTTTTCACTCTCACCAACATTACCCATCCGCCCCCATCTACTGTTCTCTATCATAAATTCAGGAAGATGAATATTTCATCTTTCATCCACTTCACAGCGCTCTCCAGCAGTACTGGGGAGGCGGAGGAGGAAGCAGAGATAGTCTTGTGGTGTCGTGGGCAGATTATGCTAACAACATAAGAGAGGACATTCTGCTCTCTCATTATGCTCAGCCAATTTTAGAGAGTGCTAGGTAAGAGCTAAAAATGGTTAGTTTGCTGTTTTCTTTCTTTCAATCTGATGGAATTTCCCTCACAGAAGCAAAGAAACTGTTCAGATGATTGCTGCTGAAATAACGTTTCAGTAAACTTCGCTGTGCTGCTGCATCAGAGAGCTGCCAGTGTTAGAACCCTGAACACATAGATGTTGTATCAGATTGCTCTAACCTGCCTTCTGTGGCACTTCGGTAGAGTGGATAATATGTGTGTTTTACATGTGAAAGACTCCTGGTTTGATTCTTAGCAAACACACAAACTGATCCTGTGATAGTTACAAGCTAATGTACGCCTAGTGCTGGATTAAAGTGAGGGTTCTGTCAGGAAGAGCACACAGTGGAAAATCTATGACAAATCAAACAGGTGTTGCCTGGAAGTAAGAACCAACATTTCTGTCAACTTTAGCTTCATGACCATAGTGGTTTTTTCTTTGTCCAGGAGCGACCACATTAAGACAACCGGATGGAGTCCTTCCTAATTAGTGCTAAGTCAGTTCCATAAAAAAAAAAATGCATCAGATGAAAACTAGAGCACGGATTTACTTACATCAGTCAGGCATAACATTATGACTACCTGCCTAATATCGTGTTGTCCCCTTTTGCTCCTGAAACAGCCCTGAAACTTCGAGGCATGGACTCCACTAGACCTTTGTGGTGTGCTGTGGTATCTGGCACCAAGATGTTAGCAACAGATCCTTTAAATCTTGTAAGTTGTGGCCTCCATGGATCAGTGCTGTTTGTCTCGACTGGACTGAGATCTAGGGAATTTTGGAGGGCAAATCAACACCTCAAACTCCTTGTTGTGCTCCTGGAACCATTCCTGAACCATTTTTGCTTTGTGGCAGAGCACATTACCCTGCCAAAAGAGGCCACATAGGTGATAACGTGTAAAAGTAACATCCACACGGATGGCAGGACCCAAGGTTTCCCAGTAGAACATTGCCCAAAGTGTCACACTGCCTCCACCAGCTCGCCTGCTTCATACACCGATCAGGCAACCTGGCACCAGGATGCACTTCTCATAGTGCATCATGATGCCAGGTGTTCCCCAGGTACACAACGCACACGCAGCCAGTCATCTACATTATGTAAAAGAATGCTGATTCATTAGACTAGGCCAATTTGAGCTGCATTAGCTCTTCTGTTGGATCAGCCTCACTCTCCACGTGAATCAATGAGCCTTGGTGCCCATAGACCCTGTCATTTGTTCATCACTGCTCCTTCCTTGGGCCACTTTTGATAGATACTAAACAAAGGCCAGGAGCACCCCACAGTTTTGGAGATGCTCTGACCCAGTCGCCATCATAATTTGGCCCTCATCTTCCCTCAAATCCTTACACCTCTATTTTTCACACCCACTTTTCCTGCGTCTAACATCAATTCTGAGGACTAAATGTTCCCTTGCTCTCTGATATATCCCACCCACTAAGGTGCCATGATGAAGAGATAATCATTGTTATTCACTTCACCCATCAGTGCTTAAAATGTTATACCTGATCTGTGTACGTTTTAACCACAGAACAAGCTTTGTGATATAACAGATTGTTGTATTAAAATACAATTGTGTACTTTTACAATTTAAAAAGATCTTGTCTAAAAAAAGTCACACTCTGTGCAACTGATATAAAGAATAGGTGAATTTAGCTGAATATTACAAAACTGTCTGTTGTGCCACTTTGTGAACATGTTTATTTTGTTGTGGGTGTTTTTAACATTGAAGTTTACTGACTCACTTTCGGGCCCAGCCTCAAGTGGTCATTTTGAGGAATTTCCACATAAAGTTACTATTTAGGGTAAAACAGTACACAAGGGGCAATAAGCAAAAGTGGACCTCTGAACCACTTTTGAAGTGGCTCTCAGTCCTCGAGCTATAAATCTTCAGTTCACTGGAAACATAACGGGCTACACTCTTGCACAATGAGATTCCTTTTTCTTTATATTAGGGAAATAGCCTGGGCAGCGAGTGGCCAGGGAGGAGCCAATTATTCGGTGTAATTGAGTTAACCTGGAACATGAGAGTGAGGAGTGAGGTGTTCTGTTGAAGATGGAGGAGGAGGGAGGAAGGAGTGTGAAAGGATACATTAAGGGTTTTTTTGTATCCCGTAAAACGAAGTGAGAATCAATCTCACCTCTTTGAGGCAACAACAATGGAGACAAGAATCACTTATTTCCTCATTATGAGGCCAGGATGTTTCTGACTGAGTGCCCTCCGACAGGCCAGGAGTCAATTCTGCACTGATATTATTTAATGATAATGCTGGTCTGTAATTAAAAGATCACTTTGGGTCCAACTATTAACACATTTTATGTTTTGTTACCATGGAAATGCTGATTTCTCAGTTTTAATATTTTTATGTTTAAATGAAAGCACAGTGGTCTCATAATTACCAAGCGGTGACAAACAGCCCACTCCACAGGGTACACTATGTTTTCAAATTTCAGAGGGAAAAAAATGGAATATTAATGTTAGCTGTAATCTCTGTTTCAGGGTTAAAGGAAGCCCACAGAGCTTTTATTAAATGAAATATTAGGTGCACCAAGATAGACACACAGGATATTGATAGTGACACATTTATTTCTAACTATAAATTCACATTTTTATTTATGACAGATTGCTTTGTTATCTTAAATGTTTAAAAAGAATGCACTGATGAATGCATGCACACCGGAAGCACTTGTTTGTCAGGCAGCAGGCTTCTTATCTTATCTTTACATGTTTCAGATTTCAGTGTGTTCAAGTTTCGCAGCTTCATAGTGAATTCATCATGAAAATGAACGTATTAAAACAACATAGTTAATGCTGACCTGGTACTGCCACTTAAAATGGACTCAATCATTATGTTAATAAACCAAATATAGTTTCTTATTTGAAATCTTTGAAGTAAAGGAAGTAGGATGTTTAAGGATTTATTATTGCTTCAGTCCTGAATAATCAAATTTTACTTTCAAAGATCTAAAGCCAACCACCCGGATCTGCTAATTTAAGCAGTTGATTGGTTTTGTTAAAACTTGCTAAAGGCCATAAAGAAATTAATAGTAAGAGGATAAAGCAATAGCAGCAGTATTGGCAGTAAAATCAGTGGCAGCAGAAACACCTGCAGCAGGTGTCAAGTCAGCTGAATGAAACATTTGCCTAAAAGGACTTTTTATATGCGGCGCAATATATCTGTAGATCCCAGAATGAATAAAATTATGTAAAAGTTGTCCTTTTACATGATGATGCAGGAGGTTTCTGATCACAACGCAGAAATTTATGTTAATGAGCCTTTTGACTTTGAGAAAAGTCATTTTAATACATATCTTATCGCTGAAACATTCAAATAAACAGAAACAGATTATCAGAGTTTTGTTGCTTTTGTTATACAATCAGTCCCAAACCATTAGCATGTACACTCAAGTCAAAGTTAATTGTTACTTTTTAAGCGTTTTTGCTTTAATTAACTGATAAACAGAAAACCTTTGTTGTGCGATATCAACAAAACTGAAATCTAATCCACTACTGATGAATGTTCAACCGTGTGTTTTGTGAGGTGAAACAAGGACAAACCTGAAGGGACAATGATAATCATACAGTGCCATCCAGTGGTGAAAGGACAACACTGCATATTCGTCACTGGGAACTAAATATTCATGTTTCTTTGCTTAAATTGAACCCAAGGAGTCAGTCGTATGCTTTCCATCTATCTCTTCCTCTCACACTTTTACCTTTGTCTTCTGGATGGCCCTTTTTTTCTTTCTTACTCCTAAAACATTTTTCTTTATGTAGTTTTGCCCTTACAAATTTCCACAAGTTTTAGTTTTTATTACTTTTTTTCTCCCTTTCTTTCTTGAAGTGCTCCCTCGTCTTCTCTTGCTCCATCAGTTCATCAGCCATCCCTCGCTCCCTCCTCCCTTCTCGGTGTATACATATCAGGGCCATTTAGGCACCTCTGATAGAGCATTTTCCTCCCCATACATGATTTATATGGCTCCTTATGGTAATTTGTAGGAGTGTGTGTGTGTGTGTGGTGTTAGCTTAAATCAACGTGCTTGAAATTAAGTGGTGGCTAAGTTGACGCTGGGGCCATTTAGATGTGGAGAAGAGGTAACATCAATCTAAATCTTGACCTGTTTTCTCTATAAGCAACACAATACATGGAAGTTTTTTTGTCAGCAAAGGTAAAAGAAGAGTAAACAAAGTAAAATATGTTGCAGTTTGTTCGAGCACAAAACGTCTTGGTGTGAAAAAGTTTACATTTGCTGCTGCGTATTGTAGACATTCTAAACTCCACTAGCTTTCAGCCTGTATGCGGACCATGCAGATACTCTGAACTGCTACTATGAACGAATGTTGTCAGTCATTTCCATTTGTGGATACTTTTAAATATTAAACACTGATCAAGTTCCTACACAGTAGTTTCAAAGACACGTGGACAGTTGTTGCCCTGTCGATAATGCAGCTCTATGGCAGATTCCAGAGGGTGCGATGAGGAGACGCTTTATGGGGTCATTTCTCCCCTTCAGTCAGACTAATTCAATATGGCTGCTAATTAAATCACTGACATGTCTGCCACTCTGTCTGCATACTGCTAATGCATTATCAATACCTGCCCTAACTGAGGGCGCGCTTCTGTGAAAAGACAGGAAATCGAAGAAATCACGGGGGTCTTTTATAGCTTGCCAGAAGTTGCCGAGAAGGGAGAGGAAGAAGAAGTTTCTTGGAAGTAGATGATGTGAGGAGGAAGATCAGAGTCACATGACGGTCAAGAGATTGGAGGTAAAGGTTCTGATAGGCAGCTTTAATCCACTAATTTCTACATTCCCTCCTCTTCCAATGAGTAACATAAAAATGAGATAAATCATCTGCATTCTCGATACTCTTTATGTTTGAAAGTGGAGAAAATGTCAAGGAGGGTAAGCTCTTAGAATGTCTTTTATTTCCTTAAAAATTGCTATAGGTATTAAATTTGTGGCTTGTTTGTTTCTGACAATAAAAGAAAAAAAATATAGCCACTAATATTAATCTGTTAATCTTTGTTTTTATTAAATATTAAACCCTTTTATGTCACTTTCCTGTCACAATCCAACTTGACTTATCGCACTTTTCACATGTGTTAGACATGAGTAGTTATTACACCTGATTAAAAGACAGAGCAAATAGGGAAAAAAAGAGAGGAAGGGTTGATTTTAATGTAAAAAGTTCACCTAAACTCTTGCTTGAGGCTGTTTTCTAGAGTGGCCGTGAAACGTCAAGCACACCACAGCTGTAGAAAACACCAAGCAAACAGGAAAATGCTGCAAAAGCACACAAAGCTGAAGAAGAAAAACAAAATCTCACAAACCACAACAGAAGTGTTTCTGGGGAGACATCAATGTGGTGGAACAACTGCGGTTTATGACCACGCTTAAAAAAATGGAGGACTCATCAGTGTTGTGAGGGAGAAAAAGGTGCAAACTTGTTTTAATCACATGATTCATGTAATACTGTAGATACATGTCTCCCCAAAAATACTTCTGTTGTGGTCAAAGGAGTTTGCGAAGAAAAAGCGTCTGGACTTCTTTAAGTTGCTTGAAGACGTTTCACCTCTCATCCGAGAAGCTTCTTCAGTTCTAAGGTCAAATGGCCGAGAGTCCCAGATTTAAACTCAGTGGGAGTATCCCCCCAAGGAGGGACAAAGGACCCCCTGGTGATCCTCTAATCACATGCGCCCAGGTGTGAAAGCGGGTGTGGGACCTAATCAGCCAGGGTTTCGGGTGAGCCCATTGTGAAACCTGGCCCCACCTTGTCATGTGAATTCCTGAGGTCAGATGGCCCAGGATGTGAGTGGGCGTTAAGGCGTCTGGGAAGGGAACTCAAAACTGGATTATAGATGGCAGACAGTTGGTGTCGTAAACCACCGCCTCTGTTCAAAGATGGTCGCTCACAGTGGACATAGATGGCCTCTTTCACTCCTCTTTCAAACCATCTGTCCTCTCTGTCCAAAATGTGAACATTGGCATCCTCGAAAGAATGACCTTTATCCTTAAGATGCAGATGGACTGCTGAGTCTTGTCCCGTGGAGGTGGCTCTTCTATGTTGTGCCATGCGCTTGTGAAGTGGCTGTTTGGTCTCGCCAATGTAGAGGTCTGGGCATTCCTCGCTGCACTGTACAGCATACACCACGTTGTTCAGTCTGTGTTTTGGAGTTTTGTCTTTCGGGTGAACCAGTTTGTGTCTGAGTGTGTTGCTGGGTCTGAAGTACACTGGGATGTCGTGCTTGGAGAAAACTCTCCTGAGTTTCTCTGATACACCGCTACATAGGGGATGACAACGTTGTTGCGTCTGTCTTTCTTATCCTCCCTCGCTGGTGTCTGATCTTCTTTTCTGTGTGCCTCTTTGCTGACTTTATGAACGCCCAGTTCGGATAACCGCATGTTTTCAGTGCTTCCTTTACATATGTGTGTTCCTTCTTTTTCCCTTCAGGCTTAGAGGGAACATGTTCTGCCCGGTGGTGTAGGGTCCTAATTACTCCAAGTTTGTGTTCCAGAGGGTGATGGGAGTCAAAGAGGAGGTACTGGTCCGTGTGTGTGGGCTTCCGGTAAACTTCAATGTTGAGGTTGCCAATCTCTTCAAGGTGCACAGCGCAGTCCAGGAAAGGCAAGCAGTTGTCCTTTGTGTCTTCCCTGGTGAACTTGATGTTTTTATCCATGGCGTTAATGTGCGCAGTGAAGGATTCCACTTCTTGTGTCTTGATTTTGACCCAGGTGTCATCTACATATCTGTACCAGTGGCTGGGTACTCTCCCTTTAAAAGAGCCAAGAGCCTTTCTTTCCACTTCCTCCATGTAAAGGTTGGCTACAATAGGTGACACGGGGGAGCCCATGGCACAGCCATGTTTTTGTCTGTAGAAGCCTTCGTTGTATTTGAAGTATGTTGTGGTAAGGCAGAGGTCTAACAGTGTGCAGATCTGATCGGGTGTGAAGTTGGTCCTGTCTTCCAAGGAGCTGTCTTCTTGTAGTCGTTTTCTGACAGGAATTGGAAACCCTTCTACCCTCTCCAATCTTAGAAGAGGTTCACAAGTTTGTGGACAAGGCTCAGCGGGCCCAACACTCTCAAGGAAAAGAAAGACAACGCAGGAAATTTCACACCTTGCTTTCAAAAACCCACACTCCTCAGTCTGAAACCACACAACTCAGAGAAGAAAACACTCCTGAAGACAGTCGGGAGAAATAGGTAAAGAACTTTTCAGACCGGAATCTCACTGAACCTCAAAAGAGGGTTTTAGCCAAAGGACTCAATTTCGCCATTTCTCCGCAACAGTTGCCCGTAGTGGACCTCATCACAGCCACAGAAACCGCCATACGGATTAATAAATTATCACAGACAGAAGCAGAGCAAATCAGGATGAAAGTCTCAGCCACCCTCTCCAGTGCGAAAGTCCCTCCGTCTAACCTTACACTACAAGAAAAGAAGGCCGTCGCTTCCCTGAGCAAAGACCACAACATCACCATATTACCAGCGGATAAGGGAAGGTGCACCGTGGTCCTAAACACAACAGATTACCACACAAAGATCACTACTCTCCTCAGTGACAACAACACCTACGAAGCTTTAAAACGAGACCCCACAAGCAGCTACAAAAAGAAAGTTATAGCTTGCCTTCAAGACCTTGAAAAGGACAAAATCATTCACCGCCTCACATATCACCGCCTTTATCCAGGGGATGCCATACCCTGCATTTATGGACTTCCTAAAATCCACAAGGAAGGGGTCCCACTCAGACCCATAGTCAGTAGCATAAACTCAGCCACTTATAACATTGCAAAACACCTTGCTACCATCCTCGCGCCTCTCGTGGGGAACACCCCACACCACATCAAGAACTCCACCGACTTCACCGACAAGGTCCAGAAACTTACCCTGGATCCAGATGAAACCATGGTGTCCTTTGATGTAGTCTTTCTCTTCACTTGCATACCCACCACGGAAGCAGTGGAGACTGTCAGAAAACGACTACAAGAAGACAGCTCCTTGGAAGACAGGACCAACTTCACACCCGATCAGATCTGCACACTGTTAGACCTCTGCCTCACCACAACATACTTCAAATACAACGAAGGCTTCTACAGACAAAAACATGGCTGTGCCATGGGCTCCCCGTGTCACCTATTGTAGCCAACCTTTACATGGAGGAAGTGGAAAGAAAGGCTCTTGGCTCTTTTAAAGGGAGAGTACCCAGCCACTGGTACAGATATGTAGATGACACCTGGGTCAAAATCAAGACACAAGAAGTGGAATCCTTCACTGCGCACATTAACGCCGTGGATAAAAACATCAAGTTCACCAGGGAAGACACAAAGGACAACTGCTTGCCTTTCCTGGACTGCGCTGTGCACCTTGAAGAGATTGGCAACCTCAACATTGAAGTTTACCGAAGCCCACACACACGGACCAGTACCTCCTCTTTGACTCCCATCACCCTCTGGAACACAAACTTGGAGTAATTAGGACCCTACACCACCGGGCAGAACATGTTCCTCTAAGCCTGAAGGGAAAAAAGAAGGAACACACATGTAAAGGAAGCACTGAAAACATGCGGTTATCCGAACTGGGCGTTCATAAAGTCAGCAAAGAGGCACAGAAAAGAAGATCAGACACCAGCGAGGGAGGATAAGAAAGACAGACGCAACAACGTTGTCATCCCCTATGTAGCGGTGTATCAGAGAAACTCAGGAGAGTTTTCTCCAAGCACGACATCCCAGTGTACTTCAGACCCAGCAACACACTCAGACACAAACTGGTTCACCCGAAAGACAAAACTCCAAAACACAGACTGAACAACGTGGTGTATGCTGTACAGTGCAGCGAGGAATGCCCAGACCTCTACATTGGCGAGACCAAACAGCCACTTCTCACAAGCGCATGGCACAACATAGAAGAGCCACCTCCACGGGACAAGACTCAGCAGTCCATCTGCATCTTAAGGATAAAGGTCACTCTTTCGAGGATGCCAATGTTCACATTTTGGACAGAGAGGACAGATGGTTTGAAAGAGGAGTGAAAGAGGCCATCTATGTCCACTGTGAGCGACCATCTTTGAACAGAGGCGGTGGTTTACGACACCAACTGTCTGCCATCTATAATCCAGTTTTGAGTTCCTCCCAGACGCCTTAACGCCCACTCACATCCTGGGCCATCTGACCTCAGGAATTCACATGACAAGGTGGGGCCAGGTTTCACAATGGGCTCACCCGAAACCCTGGCTGATTAGGTCCCACACCCGCTTTCACACCTGGGCGCATGTGATTAGAGGATCACCAGGGGTCCTTTGTCCCTCCTTGGGGGATACTCCCACTGAGTTTAAATCTGGGACTCTCGGCCATTTGACCTTAGAACTGAAGAAGCTTCTCGGATGAGAGGTGAAACGTCTTCAAGCAACTTAAAGAAGTCCAGACGCTTTTTCTTCGCAAACTCCTTTGACTACGATGACCTGGATGACTGAGAACCTTCACAGACACTTCTGTTGTGTTTTGTGAGCTTTTGGGGCATTTTTCTATTTGACCTCTCAGGGCCACTGTAGTTTTTTTTAAATGTGACACAAACACCAATCTTGTGGGTGAAAGTTGTGTGTTTAATAGGTTCATCCACCACGACTTCATCTTTATATGAACTGCATTCCTTACTTTACCCTGACTCCTTGTAAAATTAATTGAAAATATTTTTTTTAAAAACTAGACGAGATGACAATTTTGTCATTTTTCTTTTCTATTAAGAAGTAACCATAATAGAATTAGTATGCAGTTTTAGCGATTTGTGTTGCTTCCAGCAGGGGGCAATGTTGTCTAAACAAAGGTTTTTCAGGTCACATGTGACTCATTACTGTTTGACTTGTGTGTTAAGCCTGTGTGAGTCCACTCTCTCTCTCTCTCTATCACACACACACAGAGCTTTCCTGTTGTCAGGTGTCAAATGTCAAACTACTAAACTATCATACACACTCGAGGGAGTGTCCGCACAACACCTGGGAAGCTGAGAAATCCCCTCTGCTCAGAGTGAGGACAGTGCTCCGCTAAGGATAAGAAACATTTCTCATACATGCTTATTTTCTTTAACAATTTTCCACAATTGACTTTATATTCATTCCTTTCCCAAAATGACCTCTGAGTGAAACTGTCGGTTCTTGGAATCGCATCTTCCTTCATTATTTGATTTCTGTCTGACAGTTGGGGTTAAAGAGGTTAGACAAAGTTGGTTAACAATGTAATTTAGTTACATTTTGAATATCCACCTGTTACTGATCTTTGTATCTATGTGTAGGCACGAGAGCATTGTTGATAATGAGCAAGTGTCCAGTATAATATTCACCTGGGACTATTTGTTACCACATGAAAAGCTGAATTTCCGTTATTGTGTTGAAGCAGTTATTGTCACCCACTCAGGCCTACCTGCTGTCGCTGGGCGAATGCTAGAGTCAACCTAAAGACTGGCTCTTGGCCTCTGGCTCTTTTGTTGTGGCCATGCTCCTGTTGTTTCATACCTCAACAGCTGTAATGAGAGAGGGAAGGTTAGTTCGAGGGAGGTGGGGGAGGCCTTTTTCCCCCTTCTGTAGGGAAGCTGCTGAGCTTAATGTTTAATAAGCCAGTGGACACAGAAGGAAACCCGATCCTCTCCGGAGAGGGAGGCGTGTGTTTGTGTGTGTCCCCGGCATGCATTTGTTGCATGAGTATCCAAGCGTACTGCATTATTCTCTGGTCAGTGTGTGAATCAGATGAACTGTGTTGATTGGGCTGTGCTGTTATTGACTTTTGTTATTCATCTCAACGCCGGCTAATGTTTCTCCCCAGAGTGCAGCTTCTGAGTAAAGCTCCTTGTGTCACCTTGAATTTTTCCCTACATTTACCTTTTATCTTCTCAAAGTCCAATATTCAATAATTTAAAAAAACAAAAATCACTATTAAATTACATTACCGTATGTTGTTCATTAAAAACATTTTTAGCCTACGTTAGCTTGTTTTAGCTAGTTCACATTGATTTTTCTCAGTACTTATTTGCCTGAATATTTTACAAAGCAGTTAATATAAGGTGCTAAGACAGAAATACAATGGCACAGCTACAGGATGGTTCAGTTTATGCTGCAAACCAGTCTCAGCTCTGGAGGTCTAAAACTGCCTTTGTTATTTAAAGGGGACATGAAACGCTACACTTTAACGGCTAATTTACACCATTAAGCCGGGCTCTCAAAAACTGGCATAGACGTAACTTTGTCTGTGAAGCCGGATTTAAGAAATAAGTGCTTTTAAAAGTTTCAAAAACATGTTTAGCGCCATCTTTTGTCAGTACGGACTGTGATGTCATGTGGTTGATTTGCTGGTTGCGGCTAATAGACTTACATTAGTTTATGCTAACAAGGGACAAAATCGATTACTCGATTACTTTTATGCTGCCCCAGGCTGTAATGATGAGTTTTATGTTAAGAATTGAGGACATGCTGTCCACTTTCACTGTCTGTCTCTTTAGCAGCTGGAGTCCAACACTTTCCTCACCAGGCCGAGTGTACCGAGCAGTGCAATCAGCTGGCAAAGCAGATGTTTGCAGAATGTAATCAGCTCTATTTTATGCAATAAAATATTCTCTTTTCTCAACACAACCAAAAAGTTTACAACATCACAGGTTGCTACATGCGTATCACAACACAAACATAACAGTTTCTTACCGAACACGAAAAATCTCCACGTTACAGTCTCCTCTTAGCTGATGAGATTTCCGATCTTAATCATAAGACACATAGTTACAGTATATATAATATAGGTTTCAATTTTTTTTCCTCTAAACAATCAACACTTTCATTTAGAAACTGCATTTTGTGTTTACTTGTGTTATCTTTGTCTAATATTCCAATTTGTTGAATGATCTGAAACATAAAATGTTCTTAGCCTCCCCTTTGTAGCACACCAAGTACAGATAAAACTGTAGAATTTCGATCAACAAAGCAGACTTAACTGTTAACAGTTCCATGTACCATTGAGCAAGTTATTAGTGTGAATGCTTGAAAAGCATTCACAGTATTGTTCTTCGAATCTTTATTATTATTTTTCCATACGTTTTTTGGACTCTATCTCCTTCAAAACCGTTCAACTTAGAAAAACCATTCAAACACCATTAGATTCCTCTTCTTTTGGACATGTGTGCTTGTATTTTTCTCATTTTTAACATTTATATTTTTAAATTTATTCAACTTTTTTCAACAAAAATTTCCCATGTATTTCAATGGGGAGATCCTTCAAATTCTCCTTCAACTTACTCCTCTTTCAACTGTATCTACTTCCACATACGTTGACATAGAGCCATCATTCAAACTTTAAAACGAAGCCAAGACGTTCAACTATTCAACTTGTATTTATCTTTTCAATATCTATTATACTTTTCTTCAGTTCCAGTTTAAGTTTCATGATGTTTTCATCCGTTTCAGAGTTTATAATGGGTGTGTATGGGACGGAATGTTGGGGCTAGAGTGAGACAGCTCAACTGCTAGAGTGAGAGGAGGGGGGGAATTAATCTTAAAATCTTTTCTTAAAACTGCTGCTGTGTCCACAATGTTCGCTCTACAGCCATCATTTTACCCTCAAAACGTAGCCATCGCTGTCCTCTTTCATCCAATGTGTTTATTATTGTAATAGGTGTTATGGTTCTTTCATAAATGTCACCAATGCACAGCCTCCTCCCTCCAACTCTTCCATAGACTCCAATGTTAAAATGGCTCAGAAGGTTTGTCTGAAAATCAGAAGTACAGGCTGCCTTTACACTGTCACCACGTCCATATACTAAACTCCACAGGCATGAAAACTGAGAATTAGGTAGACTAGACATTGCTGCCGCTCACGGTGAAAGAATTTTCTCAATACGACGTGTACTTTTCATTTGGGAGCGATTTGTTTCGGGCTGACTTTTCTGTTCATTTTAAGCAGCAAAAGTGAGGTGCATGTCTGTGAGCGTGTGTATGGAGCCATTGGGCGCAATCACTATAGCAACCAGGCTCACACCTGCCTGCCTAATGAGCTCTGTCTCTCACTGTGCCAAGATTCATCTTAAACACTTCTCTTTCAACTGCTGCTGTGTCCACAGTGTTTGCTCTACAGCACAGGTGTCAAACTCCAGGCCTCGAGGGCTGTTGTCCTGCAGGTTTTGGATGTGACCTTGATCCAACACAGCTGATTTAAATGGCTAAATTACCTCCTCAACATGTCTTGTAGTTCTCCAGAGGCCTGGTAATGAACTACTCATTTGATTCAGGTGTGTTCACCCAGGGTGTTATCTAAAACCTGCAGGACACCGGCCCTCGAGGCCTGGACTTCGACACCCCTGCTCTACAGCCATCATTTTACCCTCAAAGCGTCGCCATCGTTCTTCTCTTTCCAACAGCGTGTCTTTCAAAGCTCAGAGATGTAAGCCTTTAAAACTGTGTGGATCCAAGTGGAGGGATCACATTTTAGTCATTCAGTGATTCAAAGAAAACGAACTTTTAATATTCATTCAGATGTTTTCTGACTCTAAATTTTCTTTTCTCATTTCTTATGTTTTTCTAATTTACAATTAAAATATTTTCAGCTTTTTTCCAACTTCTTCTCTGTGGTTGTCAGCTTTTAGAAGTTCAGCACTTTTGTTTTCAGGTGCAAATTTCTGTATTTTTCATCTCGTTTAACATTTTTAACTTAAAATTCAGCAATTAATTCATTTCAGTGCATACATTCAGATTCAAGCATTCACACTGCAGTTTCTTCAGAAAATGCACTTTCTAGTTTACATTTAAAACTTTTTCAGCTATTTTCCAACTTCTTCTGTGTGGATGTCAGCTTTTAGCAGTTCAGCACTTTTTTTTTTCAGGCGAAAACTTCTGTATTTTTCATTTCATTCAAAATTTTTAACTTAAATTCAGCAATTAATTCATTTCAGTGCATACATTCAGATTCAAGCATTCACACTGCAGTTTCTTCAGAAAATGCACTTTCTAGTATTGTTATACAGATTCTATTAATATTGCACCACAACGTATCAACAGTACAAATACAATGGAAATCATTTACAGCTGATAAGTTGTTGTAATTTGGCTTTTTAAATACTTTTTAAATCAGAAAAAAAATTATTGTTTACACTTTAGATGTTTTGGTAATTCCAGTTATTTTATTTGATTAATTGATGGTCATTTTTTTATGGGTAAGATGTTATAATACGCCTATTCACTCAGTGACTAACTCCATCTCCTAAAAATCATCTTTAATTCAATTCAGTTCAATTCAACCATATTTATATACAAATGTACTGAATTTAATCGAATTAAAGAACAAAACCTAACAATTTCCTATGAGCAAGCACTTGGCAACAGTGAAGGAAAAACTCCCTTTAAAATGGAAGAAACTTCTGGTAGAACCAGGCTCAGGGAGTGTGGCCTCTGCCGTGAGCAGTTAGGGGCGAGGATAAATGTATATATGACTAAATATTAAAGCAAACATCCCCTAAAACAGATGTTTAGGCACTGAGAGTAACTCTCTGGTTACTCTCTGGTCTTCAATTATTTACTAATAATACTTAGTTGTATATAACTTTTATAGGAGACAGAAGTGAAGTCAGTTAAGTGATAGTCTAAGCACCCAGGTGTGCATCTTTTTCTTTTAGGGCTTTACCTCTATCATGTTTTCATTTTGGGCCTCTGGTAACGCTGGTCTCCTTTTCATGTTTTTCTTGCAGATTTCCCTGGAGTGTCTTTTTTTGGGCCTGAGAATTATCTGGTTTGATAATGTTGGACTGTTTTTCTTGACTTGACTGTTGTATTGTTTCATTTTGGGTCTGAGATCTATCTGGTCTGTCTCTTGCAGAGATTGCTCTCTGCTGCAGTACGATCTTCACTTGTTTTTCTTCTCTATGATTTCCAGGTAGGAAGCTTTGGTTTTTCCAGTTCTTGTTTTAAGTTTTGTGCCCTCAAATCCTTTTTTGACAAAGGGCCTCACTGGTGCAGAGTTTGGTTTGAACTCACAGCAGGCTCTTTGTTCTTGTTCTTTGCATTTTGCCACTTCCACTCTAGATTTCTTTTCATTTTGAGGAGCTGCTCATGGAGTTGTTCGATCTCCTCATGCTGCTTCTTACATTAGATCTCCAACTCAGCTTCTCTGGTTGTTTTCAGCTCTATGAGAGTCTGTGTGTGGAGCATCTGTAGTGTGTTTTGAAGCCTCCACACTCACCTCCACAGCGGTGTGTTGCCGTCTTCCACAAGAGCTTGAACTCAGGTCTGTTTCTGTGAGCCTCTCCCAGTTGTTCATAGAGCTCAAGAATTTTCTCTGCAGCACTTTAACTGCAGGCGAAGCCAATCATGCATTTTGGACTTGACAGCTTTGTGATTTGCAGCTACCATTTTATAGTGAATTATTTTCAGCACGTGCTGATACTCCTCCAGTTAGAATCTCAGTGCAGTGATCTCATCTCTCATACTAGATGGAGGTCTGCCATCATTGGCTATAAAGTGGGCATTGGGCTCTGGTTGCCACGGACCATCAATGAGTATTAAATTGGGATTGGGCTCTGGTTGAGCTGGGGCTTGTTTGAACCGTTTGACTGCCCAATCCAAATCACTTTAGAGTATCTTTCACAGGTAAGACTGAGCAACTGCTTTACAGTCAAATCCTGTTACGTGAAGTTAACACTCTATACAGAGTTCAGGAAGCCACATGAGCTTGTTTTCTTCTGTGCTAGACAATAAAATTAATCAAACAATTAAAAAATTATTTCTTTTTTGAGTGAGCTCAACCAAACATTTCTGGGTGCTAGAATAAGAGCCCTTTGTTTGAATCTCACCGTTTGTTGCCTGTCAAGATTTTGAAAAGGCTGTCTTGTGATGTGTGTGGTAGTTTGGTTACCAATGTTTTACCTGCATCATTTGATCCCAGCTATCACTAGCTTACACTGAAGAACAAAGAAGGGCTGATAATTCCCTTCAAGGGGAGTCGATGTGCATGAAGTGAACTGTTACAGTATGTTGTAAACTGTTGAGATTTGCTTGAGAAGAGAAAGATGTTGTTATTGCACAAAATAGCGCTGATTGCCACACGTCACCTGGCTCAAACAGGCTCTCCCACACACAGTCCTCATTTATAATGTTTTACAAGTGCTTTACAATCCTGAACATTATAACAAACAGCTGGATTTTCCCGTTTGAGTGCAGCTAGCCAAACAATGACCAATCACTTACTGCTAAAGAGACAGTAAAGTGGACAGTATATCCTCTGCTTCTTAACTTAAAAGTCATTGTTAAAGCCAAAAACAGCACAAAAGTGATCCCCTTAAACTGATCTTTAGTTTTAAAGTTATCGATTCTGTCACTTGTTAGCTAACACAAGCTAATGAAAGTCTATTGACTGCAACCGACCAACCACAAGGTGTCACAGTTTGTACTAACAGAAGATGTGCTAAATATGTTTTTAAAACTTGAAGCACTTATTTCTTAAATCCAGCTTCACAGACAGAGCTATATCTATGTCAGTTTTTGTGAGCTCGGCTCTATGATGTAAATTATCCTTTATATGTGTAGCGTTTCATGTCCCCTTTAAAAATCTACATTTTTCTCCTACGCTTTGGCAAATGAAGGGACAATATATGAAGCAGATTTATGAATACATCTCCTAACTGGAAAAAAAGAATGTAATTTGCAATATTTAGGTACATGATCTGGCCAAAAATATATGAAGACAGTTTGGGGGTTGTTGGTCTGCGATGCCATCTTGCGTTATACTACATTACACCTGCAACATGAATGAGCATCACAGCTAACTGTTCACATTAACTCACTTTTCTGCTTAGTTTTAGTGGTGGAGTTAGAAAGTTTGGTTTCTGCTTAAAATCCGATCAAATAAAAGCAAATCAGATTAATAACAGTTCTAGCGTATATCTACTGAGTGCTTAAGGATTTCATATTTCCTAAGCTTATTTTCTTAAAGTGGAAGAAAAGCAGGAACTGATTTTTCTGCTCAAAGTGAAAAGTGAACCTTTTTTTAAGCAGCTGCAGGCTGACTCATTGTATTGTTTTCTATTCATCCTGGCACATTGAAATTGCTTCTGTTGTTTCATCTCTAATAGTGCAATGACCTTCTAGCTCCAAGATGTTTGCTTCCTGTCTTACAGTTGAGATCCTTTTAAAATGAATCATGTCCGTTTCTTTGTGTTTCTTTGCTTTCATTCCATATGGATTATCTGTATTTTTCCAGCAAAGATAAACCGGATACATATAGATGAGGACAGAAGTGTTAGCCCCTATAGGAAAATTGCATCATCTTTTTAAAGTATTTCTGAAGTTTTGTTAAACAAAGCAAGACATTTTAACACCATGTCTCCCGAGCAGTCCCAGCCCATTCTTCTTTGGCAAATCTCTCAACATCCTCCAGATTTGGATGGTCTTCTGGTGTGGACCGTTCACCCCAGTGGGATTTTTAGTGGGATTCAAATCAGGGCTTTATGCTTTTTTCTTGTCTAGGCCAGTCAATAACATTCACTTTGGTCTTGTGTTCTTCAACAGGAGTGATGTATATTTTGGGTTGTTGTTGTGTTGGAAGACAAAGCAAAGACCCACACAGATTTTGTGCCAACTGTTTGATGCTTTCTTTCAAAATTTCCACATATTCTGCTTCCTGTATGATTCCTTCCACCTTGATGAAATTCCCAGTTTCAGACACACTGCATAATACTCCCACCACTGTGTTTCACTGTGGGGATGCTGTTCTTTGGGCTTGCCTCTCCTTTCTTTCTCTAAACATAAGCAGCATCTCTGTAGCAAAGAGCTCTAGCTGAGTCTCATCTGACCAAAGGACGTGCTTCAAGTCTGCATAATCTTTCTCCAGGTCATCCTTAGCATATTTCAGTCTGACTTGAAAGTTTCTCTTCTGCAGAAGTGGACTTTTTCTTGGTCTGTAACCTCACAGTCATTCCTGTGCAGGGTTCTAGTGTTTGTCTACTTTGAGATTACAATTCCCGACTTGGTTAAGTCACTTACTCATGTCTTGGCAGCTGTTCTGGGGGCTTTAGTTTTCATTACAGAGTCTTTGAAATCTTTCACATCCTACTTCTGCAGGGCTTCTTCTGTACTGTGTGGCTCTCTTTGAATTTCTTGCTTTGTGAGCATCAGAAATACTTTTTCTAGAGTTTGAACTTATATTTTTTGTTTTTTGAATGATTCTTTCACAGTGACAGCTCAGATCCTTACTGAAGTTTTTATACTGTGTATGAACTTGAAGATAACCCTCAGTTTTAGCTTGACTTTACGAGCTTTGAGCAAGAAAAGTTTAAAACACATCACAGTGATTTGTGCTATTGGGGGGCAACTGATGCTGGTCTTGATGAAACATTCATGCTTGATCAAGAAACAACTGAAAACAACAGAAATCAACTGCATCTCTAGGTGTTTATCTGCATGCTGAATCTGCAGACTATATGTCTGGTTGAGACACAACAGATAAACAAGTTGTCACGATGATCTACCATTATTAGCAGTATCGACATATATAGACAGTTTATGAAAAGTCACTATAGCCAACTATCTAAATAGCAGAGAGATTGTTCAATGGTACTATTTTTGAATAAATGTTTGCTTTACATTTCTGGTTGTTTGCAGGTAATTTGACAATGATGCTAACCCTCAAAATCCCATATTAGTTCCCAGCCTTAGTAGGCAAAACAGCTATAGGCTGGTGACTGCAGAAAAAAACACTAGAGACAAAAGTAAATTTAAAACTAGTGACCGCTTCAGGGTTGAAAAATAAATTAAAATGGAATTTGCAGTTCCCGAAGTAGCCACATGGGGCTGGCTTTTAAAGCATGTCCATATCTACAGATTCCCAGTTTAACAGCTTCAAAAACCATTTAAAACCTATCAAATGTTTCCCCTTTTATAACAATTGTATATGGGTGCTTATTTTTTTCATTCATGTACTTATTATATTTTTTTATTATTTATAACTCACAAGTTGAGGGTAAGGCCTATCTGATTGACAGGTGTGCCAATGCTGGCAGCTGTAGTCACTAGCTATCTGCTGGGCCGCACCTTACTTGCTAGGCCTGGTTGCTCAAGTGGACCAAGAAATGAAATTCTAGTCGTGTTACCGAACACTAATTAGCAGATGTGTTTGTCTCTGCTTTGCACCTGTACAGTTCATAAGTGCAGCTTGCTAACCACGCTTGATAACATTAGCACTCAAATAAACCAACGTGCAGCTGTCCAAAAGCTAATGCTGAGACTTTAAAATTTAGAATTCATTTAATTTAGTCATTGTGATTATGCCCATCTTTTTGTACAGTACCATTACAGAAAGTTCTCAGAAATTAATTAAAACACAATTTACATGGCACAGTGACCTCACATGCAGTCTAAAGCCACAGATGAAGACTTTGAACAGTCTGTAGATAACACAGATCAATCACTCTGCACAGCTGTGTGCACCAGGGCAGCTGAGCGCACACTGAGGCACTTGTAGCCAGCAGCCAGTTAAGCATTTATATCAACCACATGGTGTTTGAGCGGTGGTAATAATACAGCTTTTACTCATCAACGGTCACACTGAATGGCTATTCTGCTGTGGTCACGTGTCCTCTGTTGGCTGAAGCCTCTGGCCTGCCTCCTGTCCTGGAGTATCGGGTAAAGTTACAGCACAGCTAAAGCCTCTGATCTATTATTCATTTACTCATGTCAGATATTACAGGGGAACAGGGTGACGTTAGGAAGGGGGCGGCACGCACTGCTACACCTCAGGGTCACAAACGGGCTGGCAAACAGACAAACAGGCAGCAGGCAGGGACTGAAGGCCTCTGTCTATTATGCAGCATCTGTCACCGTGTCCCAGAAAACACTGTCATCCCTTTACTATAAATGTCCCACCTGTTTCCCTTCTGTTGCACTTAGGCAAGACTTCAAGAGTGACTATGAAATACACAGGAATCATTTTCAAATGCAAAATCCAAACCTAAACTAAACTGCAAAGTTTTTAGAATATGCTTTAAGTTATTTCATCTTTGTGTAAATAAGTCTGTCACCTAAACACAGGAATTCACATTTAATTTGCTTAAATATGAGATTGGAGCTCTTAAAAATGTGTTATATCCCTAAAAACAAGGACAGAACTTGTTTGTTTTTTTTTTTGCTTCTAATGTATTACTGTAAACCAAATAGTAATAAAATAACCTTTTAATGTGGATCTTCTTTTGGGGAAAAACTTAATTTGGTGGTGTGGAAACTAAATGGATTTCTATTTGTAAATAATTATTACAAGAAAATCCAATCCTAATTTAATTATAAGCCACATTCAAATGACAAAGCTGACCAAAGTGCTGCAAATAAACAATAGAATAGACAGTTAAATAGCAGATACATGATACAGACACACACATTAATAAGTATATCTAAAGAAATATAAAAGTGGTAATACAACAGCCTAAATACCAAAGCTCTCACTTTGTGTTGAAAGACAAGGAATACAAATTTGTTTTAAAGAACACTTTAATAATGCGTAAGGTGGGGGCCAGTCTAACACGGGGTGCGGGGGTCGAGGGTGGGTGAGAAAGCTCGACCTCCCCCATTCTTAAGTCTAGTCTGGAAACTGCAACAGAAAACTTTGTACTCTATAAACCAGCTTTTTAATTTTTTATTATTTTTTTAACTCTGATTTTTCTGATGCCAGTTGACTTTGAAAGGATGCTATTATTACCATCGGTCAGGGGCAGTCAAACGGAGATCTCATGACTTTGGTCCAATAACGAGTCGAGCCGTGCACCAAGCAGATGCTGTCGTGCTTCCAGCGAGACCGGGAATTAGAAGAGCGTTCGCTGTCCGCTGCGATCCATTACTCTTTACGAACGACATGCGGAGGAGGGGGAGCAAAGATAGTCGAACATGGGGGGAAAAGTTAAAACCTGACCCTGTCCCTGCACACAAAGCCCAGGGGTATGTGAGGGGTATGGGAGCAATAATAGCTCTGCCTAAAAATAAAAGGGGCAAAATGACAGTGGAGGATACCGTTACAAAGAGCTCCACTGGACAAATAGGAGGGCCAGCGCTTTGAAGAGTTTCTCACAAAAGACGGACCACATAACCCCCCCTCAACACCACCTCCACCACCACCCGCTCTGTGCTCCCGCCGATCAGGTTCCCATTATCGGCGAGGCCACACGGTGGAGAGGGCAGGAGGGGTTTGAAATGCCTGTCAGAAGCCGATGGTCTGTGTCCGGTCTCTACGGCTCATGTGAGACATGTAAAGCATAAGTACACACAAACAGAGACATATTCCAGTTATTGCTAGTTTATTAGTGATTACTTTGATTCACCAGGTTTGTTTACCTTTCCCTGCCTGGTTTATCCATTTATCCCATAATTTTTGTTTCTCGTGTTTTATTGTAATTGTAAATATTCGAATCATATTTGGTCTTAAACCCAGAGATTGTAAATTATGAAAGAAATAACGACTTTGTAAACATATTTCTTCAGTATTATTATTATTATTAATTCCAGTTCTAAATGATTAATCATTCAAATTCCTCAAAATTGCTCTGAATGAATTTTCTGTGAGTTTAACAATGAATAAGTAACTGGAACATCGAACTGGAGCTTATCCCAGTATGCACTGGGCCAAATACGGGTAAGGATCTACATCCATATTTTCTTCTTCTTCATCTTCTTTTACACTTTTTGTTTGTGCATAAAAGTACTTTTTGGGTCTGGCAAGGCCAGTTGTTACGCAACCATCCTTTCATATAGCATTGCACAAAAATGTCAACATCAGCTCCAGTCATTCATGTTTTTCCCGAAAGGTGGAACTTGTGGGAATGTGACACATTAAATGTGTCGAAAACCTGCCCAAGCCATGACTAATGACCACTGCAAATAAATGCATGCAAGATAAAAAAAAACACTAAAGGCACAAACTTGACATGTTAGCATCTGCTAATGCTAACATGGAGGGACAGATTGGGTCTACTTGAAAAAAGAGCTGAATCTGAACGAGAAGCTACAAGATCGTTTACTGGACTATTGATGGAAGCGATAGAGGCAAGGAATACCTGGTGGAGTAGAGTGAACTGGCAAAAATCTCTTGTACAGATGTGTTGCTATGCTAGCGCCAGATGCCGTAGGTGCACTGTCACAAGTATCTGTCCGTCAAAACAAGAATGAAAGCTGTGCAGTTGTGAGTACAGCTGTGAAACTGGTCTACAGGAGTTGTGTATCCGTGTGTTTCTAAGGAGGAATTATTGCATGTAACATTAAAATAACTAACCTATTTTTAAAATTGGGTTATAAACTGGCTGCACTAGAGAAACAGCAGCAAAGTGAGGAAAATGAATGCTGTGAGTTCTTCCCTGAACCTGCATTGTTCAGTTGAGAAAATCTTAGACTACTTTGTTTTCTGTTTTGGCAGTTAATATCAAAATGCAGCTGTGACTGGAAACGCACTTTTCTGTCGTGTGACAAACTCAGACCGTGTACTTTAGCCCTGCTTTGCACGGACTCCTCTAGGCTGAACTGATTGGGAGTGATGTGATTTTCCAAGCAGCTGAAGATAATTCTTCTTGAAGTGTTGAAGCAGGGTACCAGATGGGTGGGAATTTACAGTCTGTGAGGCAAGCTGTCACTCACAGGAAGGTAAGCTGAATGAAGTGAAACAATATTTTCCTGTGATTGAACGTTTCGCTGCTCATTGTATTCTCTAATGTGGTGAACCGCACCCTTGTAGCAATTCCAAGGGCTCAAATAAACCATAAAGTGTTCAGTAACTGACAGGGTGGCTGAGTATCTGCAGTGACTGAGGCCCAGTTAAAGGTATGTGTGTCTATCATGGGGCCCAACTGTTGGAGAAGTTCATGTCCATGCCTGTCTCCTTGTCTCTGTGTCCCACTGTTGGCCTCTGTAATTAGGATTTGGGATGGTAATAGTGGTGCTGCATGGCTGTCAAATACTTCTATTACCACCCTGACACAAGCTGCATCCAGATGCTGAAACCCAGTTGTATACTAAGTGATTGTAAGATCAACAAGAGGCAATCTTCCGGTTTTATGGTTTTTTTTTAGGTATATCACATGACAGAAGTTAGTGATGCAAAAGATTTGCACTTTAAGATAGACGATCCTTGCAAATAGGGTTTTAATGATTGTGTTCTTTGAAGCTATCACTTGTGTTTTACCGCTGTCTATTCATTTTAACTTTAGAGCTTTTCATAACCCATGTTCAGATGTTGTCAGATGGAACCCCAACACAAATGGTTCATTCTGTCATGCTTTCATGCCACTGGTTTTAACCCAGTTCCAAATGCGCTGCATAAAATATGAACATAGCCATCGTGATGTCATCCACTGGTTTTTGAATTCCTACTTGCTGTCACCATCTGGGCTTTTTGAAACCACATGTGATTAGCAAGCGGTTGATCAGGATATGAAGCCATATGCTCACTTGTCAGTCACAAGTTGATAGCCAATGAGTATATCATGGGAAATCCTCCTTTTGGACTGTAAGAATGACTAATAGTGAGAAAAACTGTGTTGATATATTGTTCAGTATGACCTGAGAAGAGTGAGTAAAGCCCATAAAGTTAAACACACAATCACCACACAAGACTCACTCTGCTGGTTATGAAACCTGCATTAAAGATTGCAGTTTTTGTTCTGCCTCGGCATCATCTTTACTTTTCACACCTGGAAGATATAATCACATATAGTGCGTGAAAATTCTCGCAGACAACAACAAAACTTTTGCCGTGTTCTGCTTCTACCTGATGACAGCTCATCAAAAAAGTAGTTTCCAGTACTGTTTCCATCAAAACACTCTACAGGCAATTAACAATCCAATCAGAAACCAACTTTGACTTTCCGTTCCATGACAGTAGAGATGACACTGGGTGGGGAAAAGATCTGGATCTGTTCCACATTTTTCATTAAACCACAAAACAGTTTCAGGCCAAAAACTTTTGCATAAAAATTTACCAAGTAGAAGAGAAATAAATTCTCAAAAAAAGAAAAGAAAATCCTAAAAATGTTCCTAATGTGTCAGCCTCATCTTTGGCAACAGGACCCTTGATTCAGATGAGCAGTGCAGTTTCTTCTTTCAACTTGTACAGTCTTTGACATCGTGCAGAATTTGCATGTGTCATCTGTTGCCTTTGCAGTGCTGTGATGACCTGACAGAGAAAAGTGATCCATGTTCCACGTCACAGTTGCCTTTTCCCTGTATGGAAATTTGCAGGTGGGGGTAAAAAATATAGAATCTTTATTTGGTTTTAGAGTGAAAACAAAGACACTGAATCTTTAATAGGTTTAAATGTGTATTTGCTGTGGCATGTTGAAGTATTTGTGGATGGTGTAATAGGAATAGCTCATCTTCTCCTCCTGCCTTTCTTATCTCTTCCCTCCTGTTATCTTCCTGGTTATACTGGATGTATTTCTAATCTCTTTTGCCTCCTCAAAACACTGCACACACAACTGTTGGTCATTACATCTCAAAATCAAATCAAATCAAATCACCTTTACAATTTACACTGGTAGCTTGTGTGCAAGCTATATATGACATTATGCAGGCTCACTCAGGGTGTTAACCAGAACAGTTTGTACCGCTGAGCTCCCTTCTCCTTGTCACAGCCTTATGGCAAGTGCTTATCAGGCACACCAGCCGGACCACTCCGTCGGCTCGGAACCGGGCCGGCCGACGGGAGGATAACACGGCCCCCTCCCATTTTCAACATGCATTGTTGTGGCTGGCAGTGCACTCGGCCAGATTGAGATCTTGCAGGAGAAAGTGTCATTTCCTTAAGTTAAACTCCCCCGAGCGCAGCCCACTGGCACTTTCCTAAGAAAGCCAGGAACGTACATTTCCAGTTCGCCTGTCACTCAGTGCAACACAAAATGACCGTGTATTAACAATGCCACTGCTCCCTCCTGAGATCCTGGCAAGTGATAAACACATATACACACCCATGAACATATGTAGTCACACGGTGTTTGGCTTTTTGACCTTCAGCTGTGAGGTTTCTTTCTTTTTGTGAGCAGAAGTGAGTCTTTCATCTTTTTTGTGGGGTTCTTGTTTGAAAAGGAGTGAACGAAAGAGAGAGTAACAATAGTGGGGAAATAATCTAGGACCTGCAACAGAATCACTAAGGAAGTCAAACTTGGATACTTTCTGGAAAAGCAAAAGTAGATTCAAAACTATTTTAATGCTAGGCGGTTGTTTGAACCATTTGCCACTGTCTAATGCACGCTAACTTCAACAAATCAGCTCTGCAGACTGCACAACGTAGAAGACAGCCGAAGAGATTTGGAAGCTAGCCAGCAGTCATTGTAGCTAGTAGTTAGCATGATGTCATCTTTGTGAGGAAATTTTGTGCATGTTTCACATGTGGGGTCAATCATCTGTTGCTCATCGCAGCTAATACACTCTAGTAGCTGTGAACTTATAGGCTAATAGTTATGACAGAGATTTATCCAAACCAACTGTAATGAAGCACATACTGTATTCCCTAACCCAGGGCTTCTCAAACTGTGGGGTGGGTATTAAAGAGGTTTGCCGATGCTAATGTGATGTTATTTATTGATAAAACTGGTGTTGGGTGGGAATGTTTATCATGCTGTTTATCAAGTGCGGCTTGCCAGAAAAAGTTAGAGAACCACTGTGTATGTGACTGAGAACTCTTGAGAATCCAGCTCTTTGTGAGATAAATGGGAAATCCGGAGTGATACGATAAAAATGATAAAAGATGGAACTAAACAGGTTTCTTAGGATGAGAAATCCATTTAGTTTAGCCAAGATGAGCTTATCGTGGCTTAACACACTTGGCTTTGTTCTGACAAAACGTGGACCCAGTTGTCTCACATTTGGACCTAGTGTTTAGCATACTGTGTAGTAATATGATAAATCTAAAGTGTGACTCTGTACTCTACCTCCAGGCCTACTTTATAGATGCCCATACACTTTATAATAAAAGGTAACTACACAAGGCTGTTAATATGTAATATGTGATGCAAGAACAGCATAATGATAAGGATAATACAGCCATAAATAAAATGTACTAGGTTGACAGTATTCTAATAGATACAAAGTCTTTGCTCCTTCCTGCATTTCAATTAATTAACTGTTCAATGTTTTATGCATATAAACATGAACAGATCAGCTTCATTTGTGACTTCAGAGCAACCAGCGCACGGGTATTAAACAATAATTTCGCTCACTGTTGTCAAGCCTCTTTGGGAAATCAACACAGCAATTAAACTCTGACTACTGCTGTTTGCTTTCTGAGGGTTATTTTAAAGTTAGCTGCACTCGTGCTAACTGAGGGCCAGTGTAATCAACCAAAATCTGATCAGTGTTTTTGTAATACGTTCTTTTCCTGTGGTATAAAACTATAAAACTGATGCATCCACCAGCTTTTATGCTCAAGGTGTTCTCTGATTTAAATCCCTTAACACTGCAATAATACCTGCCGAGAGATAACAGTCCTTCAGGGAAAAGAAAAACATAGATCCATGTCACTGATGCCAAAACCTGGTGTGTTAAGCTCCGCTGCCAAAGGACAGCAAGTGTGTAAATGAGCCATGCCAGCTGCTTTGGCAAAACAGCATTAACCAGACTCTTGCAAGGAGACGGGGCTGGTTATTGACCATAGATTCAATTCAGATCAATGTTATTTTTAAAGCAGCAAATCACAACAACAGTCACCTCAAGGCCCTTTATTTTGTAAGGCAGACCCTACAAAAATACATACAGAGAAAACCCAACAATCATATGACTCCCTATGAGCAAGCACTTTGGCGACAGTGGGAAGGAAAAACTCCCTTTTAACAGGAAGAAACCTCCGGCAGAACCAGGCTCAGGGAGGGGCGGGGCCATCTGCTGCAACTGGTTAGGGTGAGAGAAGGCAGACAGGACAAAAGACATGCTGTGGAAGAGAGCCAGAGATCAATAACAAATAATGATTCAATGCAGAGAGGCCTGTTAACACATGGATCATGTTTAACATTTGTCTCATGGTCTATTTTGCTGTCTTTATGCTAGTTTTTCTTTTCATATTCATCTCAAAGTGCTGCTCGAAACATGCTTAAAAGATAAACCATACTCATATTATCATATTAAAGATGTGTGAGAAGAAACAGTTATTCAGGTCTTCAATATTTTGTGCCCAGACTAGCGGTATGCCCTCCTATTATTACAACCTAATAGGGATTCAGAGTCACAATAGCGTGGTATATACTTTATATATGGCGGTCCCCTCCCTCTGAAGAGACATATTAAGAGGCTTTTGTGACTAATGGATGTAGCGGGATCTAATTTAAAGGAGGGAGGGTATCAGATCCGCGTGTGCACAAAGACATTAAAGCACGACCTCTGGGAGGCCGCAGCGTTTTGATCGCAGCCGTCTCTCATGGGATGCTGAGCCATTCATTATGTCAAGAAAAAGCCAGGACACAAAAAAGAAAATACTGTACTTTGTGCCTCTAATGTCTGTGTAATCTATCGAGCTACACAAAATGTTTGGAGCCTAGATCGTCATCACGCATTATGTTTCAGAGAGTAAGTGTAATGGGTGTATGTTGCACTTTGAAGTGTGGTTGGAGCTTTAGGGGACTATAAAAGTGCCATTTGAGAATCATTTACACACAATTTGGCACGTTTAACTTTTACCACTGCGCATATATATATATATATATATTCTCTCTCTATACTGCAAGCATTTCATGTAGTGAACCCATTATTACTCACTTCTATGTCCCATTTGCATGAAAGTAACATCTTTGGAATGCCTTAATGAGAATTTCTTCAGTTTCTTCAAATTTACTCAAATCTTTGAGTCTTTACCTAACAATTTAAAGCGCGTTGAGGTGACTGTTGTGATTTGGTGCATTATGAATAAAATATAATTGAACTAAAGAATGAATGAGTGAGAATTTGGTGTCAAAACACACTGCTTTTTTCACATACTCACTCACTCATATGGGGTGACTGTAACAGAGAGCTCCACATAATTTTTCTGCTAGATTTTCTTTATCCCAGATGCTCTTTTCCAAGGGATCTGAGTTCCCTCCTGATTGCTGGCAAGACTGCTGGCAGTCATAGGCAATGACTCCCACCCCCCTTCAACCTCGCTGTCTGAGGGAACATTACAGGAGGTCGTTTCTTCCCGCTGCTATCAGACTTAATTCATCCACTTGGGTCAGATCCACACATGTGGAACAGAATTAATCACGCCTCAATGCACCCTGTCAGTTTTGTACACCACGACATATTTGGACGTATACTTGTTCTTGTATATTTATATGTATATTTATATTTATACCTATATCTCTTTATTTATCTATTTATCTTAATATTTATCTATCATAACTCTGTTTCTACACTCATTTAATATGAGTGCGTGTTGTTTGTTGTATATTTGCTGCTATGACAACTCAATTTCCCTCTGAGATTTTACTTCACAAATGTTTTACTTTAATTATTAAAAGCTTACACAACAGGCAGCATGATCATTTGTACTTCCTCCTTTTCTCTTCTACATCTTCCTGCCTGTGACCTGGAAGTCAGTCTCTGTACAACATGCTGAAGAATGTCTTGATTCCTAGAGTGCATCAGGTAAGGAAAGGACTGAGAGGAGAGGAGGGTTTTTTCTAGGTGGTGGAATTACGAATACACTGGTGTACACTGTGTTTTTAACATGCACACCATGGCAGGCACCATGTTGTTTTATCCATCACATCTGAGTATAAAATATAACAGTATGTTGTTATGAAATTTTGGCATCTGTGCCCCACACTTGATACTATACAAGAAGAGGTTGCAATATCTATTTGTTCTTCGTCTCCTTTGCAAGTTTCATATTCGTTGTTTAAGACAAAGAAAGAAACTAAGTTGAACACTTATTTACAGATACGCGTGACAACACATCCAAATGATCACAAAGTACTGCTGTACTTTTGGAGATTTCTGTTTTTTATTTTAATATTTAATTTAATGCCTATTTTGAAATCAATTTTGATGACAGGAAGATATTTTATTATTTTACTACACAGACTGTAAAGAGCTGTTAACTGCCAGGAATCTGTTAGATTTGCACTTGCATAATTTTACTGCTTGTTTTCTTTTCAAATTAACTTTAATCAGTTTTACTGTCTGAACTGTGTGTTGCCCTGTTGAGCTATTTTAACAAATTCTGTAGTTTTGCACGATCTATGTACTAATTTTTATTTGGTCAGAGCAATCTAAAATAAAACCCAAGTTGTGAACCAGGGCTGTGTACATACTTTTAATGTCATACACTTTTCCTTAGAAATATGGTTTCTGTGCATACAGTGGACTATGAAACTATTTGTTTTTCCTTCCACAGATGGCAGCTTGTGTCTGGCGCATTGCATATGCTGCACGTGTAGGACAGCAAGTATCTGAGACCTAGACCACGATAACTGGGACTGCATTCCTGCTCTAAGTGTAAACAGTGTTCTTGTGCATGCATGCATTATGTTTTTTCATGTGAGTGCCTGTGTTTTGTGGTATTCACTACAGTGATTTGTGATGCAGAGCAGTTAGGATTTTATAGTTTAATTGCTCTGCTGCTGCTGCTGTTGTCAACAGCGACACGCCCAGCCCTTCCCTCTTCATGTCGCGGTAGGATATTTTCACAGGAGGTGGGCACCTGCCTCGGCTTCCTTGCTGATTGTTTCCAGGACCGGGGGCCTCTGTAGTCCAGACATTTTTTGCAGTGAGCTAACATTTCCTTGCATTATGGTCGCAGAATAGCTCTCCTTGTCTATTGTACTGCATGTTAAAACTCCTTATGGATTTGGGAACAGCGATTGGGGAAAGTGGAAGGAGGGGAAGGGGGAGATTCCGGGGAATTCCAGTGGCATTCCTATCAGATTGCCTTCCTCACTCTTTTCTTTTTTGTTTCAGTGTAATCAGTGGTGTCAAGGTCATGTCAGCTCTGTGCTTGTGAAGTATTATTAACAAGACCCTGCACTTCCTAGAAAAAAAAATTAAGCAAAAAGCTCATTTTGAAATTGCAAATTTGACAGATATTTTAGATTTCTCTAAAGACATAGGAGTAGCAGTGCTCCCTGTAGGAACAAAGATATTTGAGTTTGTCCATCTCAAGAGCGTGTGCCCTCCCCTTATGTGTATTTTGAGAAAAGCACACCGCTATTAGAGTACCTGCTGCATTACGTTTCACAGTGATTAGATCAAAAAATCCTCCAACAAAGTGCCAACAAAAAGTGCTGCTTCTACATTGGAGATCCAAAGGAGAAAAGACACAAAGGAAAAAAGACAAATAAACAAAATCACGATTGCAAAAGGCTTCTTATCTATGTTGACAGTAAACAGAGAACAGAGGGTGTGTGGTAAGAGAGGAACAGAAAAGGAAGGTCAGTCTGAGTGCTCTCGGCTGGGCTCATGTTTTTAACCCAGTGATGCTTGGTTTGACTCCAAAGCCTCAAAGCCATATCAGCCACTGCCCTGATCATCCAACCATCCACCTATTTATCACTTTGACTTGGAGGGCTAAACGGAAAGCAGTTAAATGCATTTAAAAAAGTAAAAGTATTTTTTTGTTTACAATAAAAGTACCAAAATAAGACATAAGTTATAAATTGGTGTGTAACTTCATTCCATGCGCTCCTACGCCTCACTACATTAGAGTACACTAGTTCTCAAACTCCAGATTGTTCTCATCACTTTGATTCATATAGTCCTAATGCTACTATTTGTACAGTTTTATGCAGGATTTTATTTAATACTAAAAAACAGGACGCCCTAACTATAGGTTGTCCTATAATTACTAGCAAAGGTATTCTGATAGTGCAGCCGTTCCCATAGTCAAGAGAGGCCCACTTAAAAGCCATAAAAATCCCATGGAGTCCAATCCTAAATCCTCACTGTAATAAAAACAAAACAAAGAAAGTGATGTATTTCCATGAAGAGTTTATTCAAAAAACATTAACATAATTGCTAATACTACACAGTCATATGCAAAGCTTAAGGCGTATGTGTGACCCACCTGCCACTGGGACAGAAATGTCAATATAAGAGCAGTAAATTTAGGTGAAGGTAATGAGAATATCACAAACTAACCACCTTCTATTACCAGTTTTAATTCACCTTTATGTAAATGAATGAATTTATGTAACTGGACATAATTTCAAACTGAAAAAGTACACATGCAGTATCTTCAGGGCCCACCAGAGGCCCCCAGCCCATACTTTGGGAATGACTGTAATAGGGTATTCTAAACATTAGCTTGGTTAATATTCTTAAAAAGGGACAGCCTTATGAGGGAGAAAATGTTGCAACTCACTCGTAATTAGTGTGTAGAAGTGGGAAGTATAAACACTTAATTATTGTATTTGTACTTGCAAGTATAGGTAATGTTCTAAAATTGCATGCAATGCAAAATTTCAAATTCAAAGTTTATAACAGCTCAATAAATATCAGCAAACACAGAAATGGTGCAGTTTATCACACAGTGTGTCTGCTAGCTAGCTAAAGATGACCTTCTCTCAGAGATGGATGTGAGTGAGACAGGACGGGGGAGGAAGAAGAGATTACAATGAAAATATTATTGTTGTTTTTTATTGTTTCATTAATTTGTTGTGTGGGGTTTTGGTGCTTTGTACAGCATTTTGTCAGGCTTGTTTTTTGTGGTCTATAAATAAAATTAGATTGGATTGAGAACTGAAAGTTGTGAGTTTTTAAAAAAAATTTTTTCCAAGATATAGGATCTATAAATGGTGTGTTGCTAAATGTATGTGTGTATATTGTGCAACATTGTAAAAAATAAATTGAAGCATACTAATCTTGTGTTATTGAAAGGTTGCATGAAGAAAATAGGGATTTTAGTGTAGGCTACACTGGCTTTCCAGTGTTTTTCGGTAATGTCTTATGTGGGACTGGTGCAGAGCAGCTGTGGTGTTCATGGTCATTGTTAGCACAACAATATAAATTCAAGCTGATAATTCTGATTAGATTCACTCACACAATTCCACTTTAATACTAGTACTAATACTTTTCTGATGTGATGTGTAACAACATATCAGAGTATCACAGAGTGCAGTTTGTATGGATAGTGAAGAGAAGGCTAAAAATGCAGTCTGATGGCAATAAAAGGCCATCAAGCAAAAACCAAGAAACAAATCCAAAACAGAAGCAAACAAAATCCAAACAGAGTAACTGGCAGAACTATGACAAAGATTTAGGGGAAGGACGGATGAGGAAGCATAACTCAAAACAAGACATGAGGGGAAACTAGTTAACAGAATGAAACAGGAACAATGAACAAATGAGCATTAGTGTGAAAATTAATACTAAACATGGCTGCTCTAACAGACACACTGAGAAGACTAAACAAACTCTACTAGAAATTAAATGCTATATAGAACAACAGCAACAGAAAATCAAGATACTACAGTGCAAAATTAAATCAAAATCTCAAACAAAAATGAAAAAATATAAGAGCAAAGTTCACTGAAACCACACAGAAACACTTGATAATAAACAAGTGTACAAAACTCCAAAGAAGTTAAAACCCTGGGAACAAGTGAGGGAGCACAATAAACTGTTTTACTTTACACACTTACCCACTAAATGTGTATATCCTTAAATAAAAGGAATTCTTGGGAAATCATGCAAATGGTACCACAAACACCAATTTTGGCAGAGTGGATACTCCACAGTTGGCCAATTGAAAATCATCATCATGATCTGATCATGAACGCTCTCCCCTGAAATGAATGAATGTATTAATTTTATGTTTAGCTACAATGAGTCCTAATCAATAAAAGCTGTGGCACAACAGCAGGTAATTTCAGTTTAACAGGATTAAAAGTGGAATTAACTCAAGTATTTGCCAACCAATTTTAATTTTTTTTTTTTTTTTTTTTTTTTTGGGGGCATTGGTGGCCATAAACTTGTTGTTTAATAATATGCACTTCTTAAATGATAATGTTTGTATCTATAGCAACAATCTTAAAGCCTTAAAATATCCTTCCAATTTTCACTGCATTTAAATAACAGAGTATACAGGAGTTCCTAAACTGTGAACCAATTCTTCCTCCCCTCCTTATAAATAACAATAAAATACCATAAAAAGAAATAAAAAGCTGTGAAGACATGGAATGAGTTTGTGAGGAAGGTTGTACAGTGAGGAAATGTTTTGAGGAGAAGTGGTCCGTGCTGGGATCAGCTCCAAAGCTTGTCTTGTTTTAGTTTTTTTTTCCTGTACCTAAGATGTTTATCAGTGGAGCCTTAAATCATTTTTGGCACTGAATTATTGTAAGAAGACTTCTCTAATTAGCTGCACTGTTACTTGTAGCTGTAGCATGACAAGCCACAACTCAAAATAGAAATTATGTGTGTGTGCATAACTTTTTATCTTTACTTTTCTGACAGTAGGAGCTGCGAGGTTGACGTACAGTCAGTGAGTCGGAGTGCTCGCTTATTTCTACATCTATATTGTATTTGCTCACTTAGGGGCTCAAGAGAGCACACAGCAACATTTTCCCACTGCGCTGTGGAGCCGCCGTTCTGTTGTCGCCAACTCGCAGCCGCGTTGGTCATTGTATTTGTGTCCTGTGTATCACTTCCTGCGTCAGATTGTGGATTGTTAGTGGAACAATGGTGTGTTTCGCCTTGAAAGGACACCTTAGTCATTTAGCACTAGACTGTAAATGCAGACGTATACAGCAGGGTTGCTCTCAAACAATATGTATTTTTTCGTCTGTGCTGTCACTTGAATGCAGCTTGAGCCGACAGTCAATGTAATGAATCATAATTTAGATATGAGCATTCGCTCATTTCTAAAATAATATCTCAGGGGAACTGAATGAACTGAAGTTGGCACTCACTGAACTCCCCATCAGGCAGCAGGGCGCCACGTTTCTAAACCCCTCTTATTTCTGCTGAGAAAAGAAAGAAAAAGGAAAGTGATCCTCTCAAAGATAATGCGGCCAATACCGTCTATCCAATGATGAGAAAGGATTAATGCCTTCTTCTGGTATTATAAAAGAGCCTTTCTTCTTGTTTCCTGTAAATTGAGCCAGTGTGGGGTATCACCTACTGTACTTAACCAGAAATATTCGCGTGAGCTAAGGCAAACATGCCCACCTCCACAAATATGCAGTCATGCACACACTTGTTGCTCCTGGTTGGGGTTGTGGTGATGGCGGTGAGAGTGAAGCCTCTCCCGCATCCCAGCTTACCTCCCACTAAGGATGTTGTGCAAAGTAAAAAAGAAAAAAAAAGTAATCAAAGCAAAATATAGACCAGTGCAAGCCCTAAGTAGAAGGAAAAAAAAAAGGACTAACATGTTTAGACCAAATAGCATTCTTCAGGAAACCTGCCTTTATTAGGCATGTTGGTGCTTCTGCTGTTGCATGACAGCAGGCAGTTCAGATGGGAAGTGCAGTAACTCAGCATGCAATGCAGATTGCAGATAGCGATGCATTAAGACTTTAAATGTCAGTGTTGTCTGATTTATGACAAAACTTTACATAGTGGAAAATCTCCTGTCTGTGGACAGTTTGAACAGGCACAGTTGAACACTCTTACTATGAAAGACCTTTTAAAACAAAGTACAGTAAGCAGTAATTAGATTTGAATGGAATTCAGTTGATAAAAGTCTAATTGAAAAAAAACCCTACCAAAACTAATAATCCTATCGACTATCCTCCGTCTATTAATGTGTTGTTGGAAGAATGTTTGTATATGTGGGTTTACAAAATCAATTTAAACCTATCTTTTTTCTTCAGATATTAATCGGTAAAAATCAATGCGATATTCATTTTCACTTAACTGAATATAATCTTGCCTCGATTCATTTATTGAAGCTAAAATCTCTCCAGAAAGACTCCTTAACCTGTGAGGTTACTCAAAGCTGAGCTACATCTTTTCATCAGCGAATGTAATGTGTTCTTTCACACTCATCCTGCGTAGCGCTGAGTGAATAACATATAGAGAAAGTGTTTTTTTTCTACCACTATCTACTGCCACAGCAGACAGCCATCAGATGAAAAAAACAAAGGCCGTGTGTAGATAACATGCAGACACCTCAGATATGGGTGCGATACAGGGTGATACACGTGTCATCTAACGGGAGCCACTGGAGGAAAAACTTAACAACAGGAACATTAATGGCGTGATGCTCCAGCAGAGCATGATGACAGTGAATGTTAAAAGGTTAACACATGATATTGAAAACATGTCGTAATTTTTGCTCTTGATATTGAAATGAACTGCGGTAAGAAAACAGCACATCACCTGTAAAACTAACCACACCTATGAGTGCTTTGGGGATTGCGCTCACATGCTATTTGTGGCCTATTTAATAAATCTGGCCCCAAGTTGCCCTTCCATTATTACTCCAACGTAGAAGTCCATCCTAAAGTTCTAATCTTTTGTGTCATTGCTTGGTACGGTGATCTGTGTATGATAAATAAGGCCAGACTTGGTAAAGTGGCTGGTAAGATTTCAAGGACGACTTACTTTTACTACAGGCAGGTGCTGAGGAAGACCTTCAGACTATCCTCTCTTTAGAGATTTTCGGCTGCTTCCCTCATATTCTAGGTATAAAGTGCCTGCAGTGAAGACGAAGAAACATAGGGTATACCTGCTGCTATTGTCATGCTTAATAATATTAAACTTTAAGCATTGTTGCCATCACAATTGCACATTGCACTTTGTTGATGCTACTGTCAGCCTGCCCCAGGGCAGCTGTGGCTACAACTGTAGCTTGCCTCCACCAGTGTGTGAATGTGTGTGTGAATGGGTGGATGACTGGATGTGTAAAGCGCTTTGGGGTCCCTAGGCGGGACTAGTAAAGCGCTATACAAATACAGGCCATTTACCATTTACCATTACTGATAAAACTCGGGCTGGACACTGACCATTGAATTACCCTCTGTCTTATGCTCCCTCCTCAACAGACTTTTCTTGGTGTAGCTTTAATATACTTGTGACACAGATACACAGTGACATCTTCGATGCAAAAATATGAATCCTATCATTTATGCTGGCCTCCACAACTTTATTCTATTGCCAGCTGAATCTCTAATCATACACAGGACAAAACATCAAATATTGGGCAAACTGTCATGAAAGCGCAGGAATATTCCAGTGCTGATTTAAGTGAAGCTGTGGCAGTATGAGTGCAGTGGGTTTGGTTATTGACAATCCTAATGTCAGCACAGATTTGGATGTGCAGAGTGAATTAAGATGCCTTGCAATATGGTAAAGATGTTTATCACACATTGCCATATTACCATTCTAAGTCCTTGAGTCTTATTTCAGGATAATTGTAAAAAAAAATTAACATTAAGGAAAAACTGAGTAAAATAAAAAATATTTTCTTCATAAAGAGACAGATACACTTGCTTTTAGAGTAGCTGCACTTTGCTGGTTTTAACATGAATTGTGTGTGTACTGGCAAACTTATTTATAGCAGCAATACTTTTTCTTTTTTGTTTGTTATCTTGGCTTTTTTGAAATTAGATTGTTCTTTCGGTTTGAACATATAACTTGTAGTCATACATCTAAATACTGGTATTCTGTTAAGAAAAAGACATGTTTACTAAGCTGTAGCAAACAATGATATAGCACAGTCATCAGCTATATCAAGCCACAAACTCTTTCCAATTGTTAGGCAACTAAGATTTTCTCATACTGAGATAACCATTTGCAGTTCAGAAAGCTTCTTGATCTTTGAAAGGTATAAATTTGTGTAGCTTCACAGGACCTGCAGCACCTCCAGTCACCCATTCTTAAACAAGGGTCTAATTGACACTGTCTGTGGGGAGGGTAAGATACTCCTGGTTTGTTCTTTTCTTTTATGGCTGAGGGCTTTCCACCCTTCAGAGTCTAATGAGATGTTTACATGGAGCTGGGTGTGAGAACCAGGACCTATATACTGCTGTGTAAGATGACAGGGACCTGTTTTGCAGTTTTGGCCTCGCTGAGAGATTTTGGTGTTGAAGTCAGTGCTTTAGTGCTCTACCAGCATGCAGCAAGGAGTGAGACCGCCAGTATAAAACCTATAGTGGTTGCACTGATAAAAAAAACATAATGAAAAAAAAGATCCCATTAATGACAATCTTACAAAGACCGATTTATAGCCCCCATTATGCATGCTTTTTAAATATTCTGCTGGAGGCTTCCTATTAAAAGGTAGTTTTTCCTTCCCACTGTCGTCAAGTGCTTAATTGATTGTTGGAGTTTCTTTCTAACATTTTATGGCCTTTAACTTACAAGATAAAGTGCCTTGAGGCCACTGAAATGGCACAATATAAAAAAATGGAATTGAATGTACTTTGTGTCTTAAAGTGAAGAACTGGGCTTAAGTTCAGAAAAAGTTGCATAATATCGAATTTATTTCCTTTGACTTGATGCATATAAACTTTCATCCAGCTTATCCGAGTCAAGGTTTATGGCAGCAAGCCTTGCAAGGAAGTCTTTTATCCTAGCCTCAGTTGCTTGCCTCAGAGTGGAGGAATAGTTCTCTGCCCTAGTGGTTGTTTTTCAAACACAGCTACTTCAAGTAGCTGTTTTCCTGCACCTCTGTAGAGAGTTTAGCTAAAACCAAATTAAAACTCATCCACACATCCATTTTCCTAAATGAACATCCAGTTGAGGGTCCTCCAAAGGACTGTTCTTAGCCAGGAAAAAACCCCACGTTGTTAGGGTGATTAAGTTTCTGAAGCTATTCGACTGTTTAACAATCACTTTTAATGGTTACAAAATTCCACTAAGTGGACTAACTGTCTTATCATCACAAGAACCAAGGAGTTGTGGTTCTACTTTTTTGAATGAGCTCAACTACCGTTTGATGGAAACTACACTGCTTATACTTACAGTCCTCTTTTTTTTGTTGCCATTGGTTTTATGTTATCCAGAAGGTATGTAAAGATCATCATCTCAAAAACTTAAAAGAACTTGACACTTCCTCAGTTTGCGCTTTCATACCTCTGGTTAAATTACATTTCTGACAGCATTACAGGAGTTGCTCGTCACATCTGTGGTTCAATAGACATCAGAATTTATAGCCGTATGTTTTTTACTGGTGTGGTTTGAGATATTAAAGTTTGAAATCAGAATCCAACAGACTACGGATGCAGGAATCTCCATGTGCTCCAAGGCATGTGTCTTTGCGGTTTTTTTGTGGTTTTTCCAGGGAATAGCATCATTCTGCAGAACCCTGATAGCTCTCCTGAAAGCCACAAATATTTAATCTCGAATTGACCGCAAACACGCCCCAGAAGACACTCATTTGCACATACAATCCTCCTCTAACATGCATAAAAATGTTCACACATCCTCCAACATACCTTCACACAAACACAAGACCATGATTCCCATCAGCACATGCCTGTCTCTGCCTCCTGTCACATACAAGCACACACCTACACAGACAGGACAGGTGGGACATAAGCAGGTGGTTTTCTGGTGGTCAGACTCAGTTCCTCTGAGCTGAGGTCAGTGTGGGAGCAGCAGCAGGTGCAGCTGCTATAATCCAAAAGTGTGTGTCTGATGTCACTGGAGCTATGACGATCAACTCCTTTTATCATCATGCAGCAGCAAACAGAGGGCAAAGACTAAAAACTTCCACCTCATTCTAGCCTATTGTTGATCAGGCTAAGAGTTCTTTGGTTTAAAAGGCATATGATACTCTGCAAAATTCTTGAGCCACGCCTCATTTCTTCATATTTCTTGCTTACAAGGAGCCAGAGTTTCTTGTAATTTTTAAAGCAATAATTCTCACGGCTTTTTTAGTTTCTGTTTTGGACATTTTTAGTACAGGTGTTGTACCTGAGTATTTTTTGACTGTTAAGCCACTTGACACTAACCTCAAATTAAAAGCATAAAAAAAGTGCATTTAGCTCAAGGAAAGAAGCCAGTGTTGAACCTGTGAAAGTTGAATCTATGAAAAATCCCACTGATTATATTATTTCTTAAGGAAGGGAAAAGGGGGAAAAGGTTGAAGTATGCCAAACCATATAAGTCCATTTCTGTGTATCTCGTTGAATATCAAACAGATCAAAGTGAAGTCACATTTTCAAACACTCTCCTACCACAGTAAGCAGTTAGAGTAATACAAAACTGGAAGTTGTGAATCAGCCTGCTCAGCCCAAAAAGTGACTCATCTTCCTAGTTTAATGCGTACAAGGAATGTATCCGGAGAAGGACGACGTGATGCCTTCTGCTTTATTTGGAATGCTTGTTCCAACAGTTCAATTGTAAGGGAGAGATAAGTGCATTTGTAGGCTTGACATCACCGTTGGTATGTGCCGAGGTGGAGAGTGGGCTTTGGCCTGTCAGTGAGCCGTCAGGTGATCAAACAGTTTTTCCTCTGAAGGTGTGAGTCCTTAAAGCACAGAGGTGAGAGAAGGAACAAAGGTCAAAGGGTGTTTCTGCTTTCTTGACCCTGTCTTATAAACCTTCAAGTGTCATTTTAATATTTAGGCCACGACTTTTATGAAAATATTCCAGATTTAGGTTAGTGTAGTGCTGAAAATGAGCACGCGAGCTGTGCTGCTTCAGAGTTTGTCCAAACATTACTGCACCAATGCACACATTTTATTTCTTTCTATCTATCCAGTGATCCATCCATTCTCTTCTGCTTATCTTTATCAGGGTCATCGGGGGGCTGGAGCCTGTCCCAGCTATCACAGGGTGAGAGATGGGGTACACCCTGGATGCAGGGCTCACACAGAGACACAGACAACCATTCACACTCACATTTAACACCTGTCTGCTAAATGAAATTATAGTTTTTGTTGTGTTTAATATTGTGATTATTGCTGTTGTTCTGTGCTTTTTTGACTTGGCACTATTGTCAATAGTGTGCTTTTACAAAACATTTTTTGTGTAATAAAAGATGCAACTGGAGACATAATAAGCAGGAGTCATGGCACTCGAGCAATACTGAAATGATATTTGTAGGAGATTTCCACATAAGCAGATATGGTGAGAGTATTAGCTTTGGGGAAAAATGTTTAGATGAAATATTAGGAAATGCTTTTTATTCTCTCTTTAAATCAGAGTGGACTGTTGATTTGATGGAGTTTTTGCGTAACCGTGACCAATGAAATGAAACCAATGAAACTTAATTTAATATCATTTTATAATAACTGCTCTAGAAGGACTTTGGCAAAACTTAACAATTAAGACCATTATCTTCTAATCATTGCAATGGCACAAGTTTTATTTTTAACTGAGTTCAAGCCAAATTCCAGTTGCCTGGGTGCAGCTAGCTTCTGTGTGTACCTTCAGTCAGATGCAAACGAACACTAAAACATCTTCATGTATAAAATCTTCCATTTTCAGAATCAAAATGGACTGTGCAAAGTTAGCTTGATATGTGTCCAGGAAGACTCCAAGCAAAAGTCCTGCTCCTCCTTTAAAAAATTCCCTGATTTGTTTATTGACACTTTTTTGTAACACTAGCTAGATGGTGAAGATAAGCATGGCAAAGCAACTTTACGGACATCTGCATGTCCATAACATGACAGGAATAAAAAGAAAGAGTGGATTTACTTTGTTGAGGCAGGGTCATTAATGAAAGTTACTTAAAGGATGAAATTTTACTTTATGGATGAAAGGATGGTGCTTCTTAGCTAATTTCAATTATCTTGATTAGCAAGCTCCATTCACAAACAGTACAGGTGCAACACATACTGGCTAATTAGTACTAATCAACAGAATAATGAAACGTCTGAATTTCACTCACCAGTACTGTAACACGTTTTTGGTCGTTTTCTAATGCACAGCAAGATATAATATTATAAAGTAGTGGGCGAGGCCTAGCAGATGTCAAATGACTGACAGGGACATCTGTCAATGTGGCGACACCTCCAATGTAATATGTAATATGTAACTAACTGTATGTAACTATGTATAAAATGCTCCGAGTGGTTATGAAGGGGCTGAAACAATTTTCTATACTAGGCTGTAAATGTGTTTTTTAATAATGTAAAGTTAAACATTCGAACTCTGGAGTTTGTGGAGCCAGCCTCTTGTGGCACCTAAAGGTTTACCAGTCACAGCAGGCGGCTGCCCCTCCCTGAGCCTCCTTCTTCCGAAGGTTTCTTCCTGTAAAAAGGGAATCAGGTGCTTGTGCAGAGATGTGCACTGTTTGATTATTTGGGCTTTCTTTGTACTACTGTAGGGTCTTAAGAAGACTTGACGCTATATAAATAACATTTACTTGAATTAAATTGAATCACCATGTCATATTAATATGTATTAAGCAATCATCAGATTTAATAACTCATTAACTGATGGTTCCAGAATGGTAATTGTTCCAGCCTACTTTAACCCCTGAAATTAGAGCTTTACTTCAACTTACACTTATATACGTACATACTGATGGCCAACTTAGAATAAAAATAGATTTAATATAAAGATCTGATCAGGTAACTGGAGTCACAAGAGGCACAAGATCTAAAAAAAGTACGTAGCTGATCAGAAACCATGACCTTTTTTCCACAAGGCAAAGCCGCTGCACCTGCTAAACATCACAGAATCTGAACTACCATTGAATATAGTCAATGTTAGATGATGAAGCAGTTATAATTATTATTATTTTTTGTTTACCAAAGATTTATTTGTCAGTTTTTCTCAACAACCATCTTTGTATATTTGTCTCCTGTTTACAGTGTTATCTTTCCTGTGGGAACCTCAAACTTCCAAGGGTCGTGCTGATGAACACATACAGAACATTTTTGCACTGTTACCTGACTGTAATTGGTTTAATTGTTTGTTTTCAGACGAGAACTGTGGGTTCGATGGGTTTCATCAGGTAACTCAGGTTTGCTGAGATCTGCATCAGCACACACACACACACACACACACACACACACACACACACACACACACACACACACACACACACACAGAAACACAGAAGGAGAACAAACACCCTTCATGTGTTTATGTTTGTGTTTTCCTACCTAGGCTGACAACAATCAGCTGGACTGGATCCATATCTAAGTATGACATGCTCTTCTCATGCTGCCTGATAACTTCCCTTGCATAACCTGGAACTGGTGACATATGAACTCTGTCTCTCCAAACATCTCACAGCTTCTGTTTGACCCCTTGACGTGCAGCCCAGCCCTGCGATGACAGCAGCGATCTGTCACGGGGATAGTCGCTGCTTTGGGAATAAGCATCACAAATTAGAATCCCTGCTGGGAACTTGAGGGTGAATCAGTTACACACAGAACTCCCTAAACAATAATCATCGCGAAGTTCACAAGCCTTTAAACAAGGCGCTGAGTGTGTGAGTGAAATTCCCCATCTCACAAGCCGCCTGCAAACACAAATGCATTTTTTTATATGTTGCTGGGTTATGAGGATTGAAAAAACCTGCATCAGTCCTCCAGTCGGAGAAAATGATCCTCCAGTGTGCCGTATTGTAGTCGAAACACAGCACAGGCAAGCAGCAACAAGACTGTCTAAAGTTTACTCTTTTGTCAGATAAGAGCTCCACTCAGTTCTGTTTGCATTCTTCAGGATGGGACTTGTAAACGTTTCCATGGCAGCTCTCTCAGCCCTCGGCCTGTTTGTGTGTAGTTGTATTCGACATTGTGTGCTGAGGCTGCGGGTGAAGGTGAAAGCGATTGTGTTTTCTGGGTATAGTCCTTCCTGAAAAACACATTAGTCTTTGATTTTCAACACGGTCCCTAAAAAAACAGTAGCCTGGAGGTCGTATTGAAAAAAAAGAGAGAAGAAGAAGAATGTGAAATGGAAGGCTCGCATAGACAGAGAAGAAAAAATATATATGAGGACTGAAAAGACAGATTGGGAAAGAAAAAGAATGCCTGGACAAAAGAGATAAAATTTCACTGGTGTGAGTGATTCATCAGCAGAGCTTGTTGAGTGTACATTGTATGTTTCTCAGATTTGTGCCAGCTGACGTTTCGCAACATAACAAATAAATGAAGAAGTGAGATTCATAGCTTGGCAAAGGGAGGTCTGTGCGTTCTTCTCTTGTGCTCACAAGTTTAAAAAAAGCCTTTATTTTTTTTCACTGAAACATTTACTTATGTTGTAGTTCTCAGCCCCATTTCTAGACCTGTTGCTATTCTAAAGTCAACAAGTGACTCACATCGCTCTCTCACCTTGACTTCTGTGTACTGAGTCAGAAGCTCGCCTTTGAGCTGCTTTGATAAGATATAGTATCGTACAATTGTCTACCTGCATACATAACCGTTAGTGTGATCTGCACCTCAGCTGACCTGTTTGGAGCGTGTGCACTTGCTGCCACCAGTCCATCTGTTGTTGACACTGTGCACTGTTGCAGTAGTACCAGCAGCGCTTTGGTACTTTTGGTTACGTAGAACAACAAACAGGGTCGTGCGTAACGTTGCAATACAGAGTGAGTAACTCTAGAAGATGACGTGAGCATCGTTGATGATTGCTTTAAAGTAAGTGCGCTGCACTTGTTACAATACAGCTTGTCAGCATGGCTAACACTAGCAGACACAGAGTGGCTGTGAGACTGTGTGTACTAGGCCGACTAAAGGGCGCATGTAGATCTTACAAAACAGCTTCTCACAGTCGTCTCTTCATATTGTTTTTATCTTTGCAATAAGTTCCAATAGCATGTGCCTTGACACATCACCTTATCAGACACATTTAGACAAACTCTGCTGCTTGTGGTTGGGATGTGGTTTAGAGCAGGCCTGGTTTCTTTAAGTAAAAATAATTGCCTTCTCAGTGCTCTTTCATTTAGATAGGCACCATGTTAGCATTAGCCATCTGAAACCAGTAGGCTGATAGCTTTCATCATAGTTTCTGCTGACTTTTTTTATTCTCTCTTTTTCTTTGTGTCACTGGTAGTGCTGGTTGCTCCACACATATTTCCCCTCCTCCTTATTAATCCCAGCTCTTCCAATCATGTCCCTCCATCCACCCATTTTCTAAACTACTCATATGATTGCAGCGTAGTGGCTCTTATCCCAATTGGCATTCGGTGACTACAGAAAGGCAGACAATCAGAAATTCTTACTTCCATGCCCACGGCCTATTTGGAATCACCAGCTAACCTAACTTGCGTGTCTTTGGACTGTAGTGCCAAGAAGAAACTTACACAGGCACAAGGAGAACAGCTCCACACAGAAAGGTCCCGGCTGATCGTAAGGTTTGAACAAGGAGTCATTTTGCTGTAAAAAACACTATTAGATGTAGTAGTTATACTAGTAAGTAGTTATTGTTATTTTTTGCCTTTATTTGATAATGGAGCAGTGAAGATAGATGGTAAATGGACTGGTTCTTATGTATAGCTTTTCTACTCTAACTGAGCACTCAAAACACTTTATACAACATCAAACTTTTACACAGATTTACACTCCAATGGATGCATTGGAGAGCAACTCTGGGTTAGTATCTTTAATCAAACCACGCACCTTTCAAATAGGAGATGTCCTGCTCTACCTCATGAGCTACAGCCACCCCACCTACCCCGAGATGCTCAGAGCAAAGGGAGGTGTGTTGGACTCAAACCCAGGCCACTCCTCTCTGCGTATGCCGTATGGGAAATAGCTCACCCGCTGAGCTAAACATTTGCATGTCAGTGGTGAATACTGTGAATACTGAAAAACATAATCAACACAGTTTACTTTGCTTTTATCTTTAATCCGTGATCCATCTAAAGCAGTAGACAGTAACTGGTTACGTGGAAGTGACTAGGGATAGTGGGGATAGTAGGAAGAGGTTCTGCTAAAAAACAATTACTCCTAGCAGCTGTTTAAAACTGGAGCAGTCTGAGATTGCATACCAAGGCTGAAAATTCCATCTACACCATGCATGAACTGAGACCCTCGATCCAGAATGATATCAGGCTCCAGATTAGATTGTGTTTTGGTTTTTTCTTGAGAACAAGACGTCTTCCAACGTTTGCTCTTTCAGTTTGATGAGGATTTGTGATGATATGATAAGAAATGTCCAGAACTTTGAATATTTCCACAAATATTTATATGTTTTGGAGAAAAAAAACACAGACAAAAAAACCCATCATACAACTACCACAATGGATGTAATGTGATGTTTTTGGGGAACGGTAAACTCTGTGGGTCCCATTTATTCACAATTACATTAAAACCATTTTGTTATTTTGTTGGTACATATTATGTTTAGTATTCATTTATCAAATCAACAGTATATACACTTGCCAGACACTTTATAGCGCAGTCCTTGCTAATACTGGGTTGGCACATTCCTCAGAGATTTTGGTTACATATTTTTGCCAAATTCTCTCTAATTTTAAATTGTAGCCTCACTTTCCTGTTCTTAGTTGACAGGATTGGTACCCGGTGTGGTCTTCTCCTGGTTTATCCCACGTCCTTTATGGTTTGATGTGTTATTCTGTATGCCTGGGTTATAATGACTGGTTATGTGAGTTATTGTCGCCTTCCTATCAGGTTGAAGCAGTCAAGGCCATTCTTGTTCGACCTCTGAGATCAACAAGGTTTTTTCATCCAGAGAAACGCCCTCACTGGATGTTTTGTCCTTTTCAGACCATTCCTTATAAACACTAGAGATCAGCCCATATGGCATCAACAATCATGCCACATTCAGAGTTACTTTCTCACCTCTCTTCCCCATTCTGATACTTACTTTGAATTTGGGCCTAATGCACTGAGCTGCTGTCTTCTGATTGGTTGATCGAATGTTTGCATTAATGAGCATGAGTCTACCTAAAAGTTGTAGACTTGTTAAACTGCGTGGTATGTATGTATATATTAGGACAGAAGACGATGTGATCGTCTAAATGAAGCAGTACAAAATGAAAAGGAGTTAAAATCACTGACTCCTCCTTTGCACGTAGGTACATGCTGCACCGCACTCACCTGCAGAGCTGACTCAGGGCTTCTAACAATGACAGAGGGATAATAGTACTTCATGTCCACTCAGATCGCAAAATACAGTAATCAGAGGAATGATTACTTTAATCACTAGGTGTGATTAATGTGAAGGAATGTGTGAGAATCAGAGACACACCTGCAGATCTAAGCTTGTAAAATAGTGCATTACATATAAATATAATGGCTGACATGATATAAACAACACAGTGAACCTAAACATACTTTAAACTCAGAAGCTGACCTTTTCTTTTTAAAGTTTAAATGTTTGACCTTAAGGTCATTTTTAAAGGAAACTACCAGAGAACCGTTTTGGCACTAATTAGGTGAACTGGTATCAGATCAGTAACATGGTTGCTTATAAAAAGAGTTTCTCAGAAACAAAATGGGGAGAGCTTCACCAGTCTGCAGAGAACTGTCAACAAACTGTGGAGTAATTTCAGAAAAATGTTTGTCAACATAAAATTGTGATGACTGTGAATATTTCATCATCTGCTTTTCATCATCAAAACATTCGGAAAATCTGGAGAAATCTCTGTGCAAAAGGGAGAAAGTTAAAAAAATCAACATTTAATGCCCATAATCTTTGGCCATTATATGTCATCACAGCACTGCATTAAAAACAGACATGATTCTTTCATGGAAATCACTGCACGAGCTCAGGAACCTTTCACAAAATCATCGTTTGTGAACAGTTGCTGTACAAAGAAGAAGCCGTATGTAAAGATTATCCAGAAACACCAACTTAAAGCTTGTTTAAAATGGACTGAGGAAAAGTGGAAAACTGTTCTGTGGTCAGACAAATCGAAATGTGAAATTGTTTATGGACAAACGGACACAATGTCCTCTGGACTAAAGAGGAGAAGGAGCATCCTACTTGTTATCAGCACTCAGTCCTAAAGTCTGCATCACCTAGGATGCATCTATGGCATCTTGCACATTGGGAAGGGCACCATCAATGCTGAGGTACCTACATGTTTGAAAAAACGAAACAGAGAAGAATCAGAACTCAGAACAACGCAAGAATCCTGTATCTGACAACAATGAGACAACATTTATCTCCCCAAAAATCCAGCTTGTGGTCTTTTCAGCTCCCAGATATTTATGGACTGTTATTAAAAGAAGAGGGGATGCTACACAGTGGTACACATGAGCCTGTTTCAACTTTTAAACATGTTCATGCCATTAAATTCATAATAACCTCATTTTTTGTTCGTTTTTTTTTTAATTTACATTTTACATCCATCCATCCAAACTATTTTAAACATTTTTTGTCCCCAAGAGTTGAATCTCTGAATATTGTTTGATTTGGTACGGTGCTTGTTAAAGCAGAGTCATATCTACACAACAGGACATATTAGATAGGTGTGTACAGATTTCAGCAGGGCTCATGTTTAGTCTTTGTTCCGCATTAGAGGCCCCAGCAATGTGAGACGAGTGTTTATCTCCAGCTGAATTTCTTTCCCTTCAAACATGTGACTCCTAAATACAAAAACTGAATCAGCTTTTTAAAAATTGTAACTAAAACAACCAATAAAACCAAACTGGGAACTTTTTCATTAAAGGTAGACAAAAAGAGTATAGGCATTTCAGTTGTGTCATCTTCAGTCACTTCATATTCGTATGTGTTTTTAAAAATATATATAGTTTAACCACCTTTGCCTGCCGCTTGTGATCAAAATTTAGAATTTTGAAATTTAAGGTATGTTTTCAAAAATGTACAGTTAATCTAGTCTGACTTGCCCTGTTGTCAATATAAAATTGCAGTAAGCTAAGATAATAAATAAAGGTACAGAGGGCATTACCGAGTAGAGTGATGCTGATCAGTAATCTCATTTATAAAACAAGCTTAAGATCAGTTTTATAAACTGCTGACATGTGATTTTATCTCTAATCATTCTGGACTTGAGGTACTGTAACACGTAATCCTTCTCATTGTATAGGGTTTTGCATTTTGGCAAGCCTGTGGTGAGCTCTGCATGAGCTGTATAAACAATGCAACAGGACTCATCGAATAAATGTAGCAGATTTTCAGTTCAATTCAATTCAATTTTATTTATATAAAGCCAAGCGCCAGTTGCCTCAAGGCACTTTATAGTGTAAGATACACCCTATCATAATACATTTTCAAGAATGTAGAACCCAAAGCTGTTTTTCCATTATTAGAAGGCACTGAAAATGACTTCCAGGTAAGGGAATTGTGTTCTTTTGCTCAAGAAAATCATAAAAGCAAAAAAAAAATCTTTTGTCAATGACCACTAAGCTAAAAAATGTTTTTAGCAAAGCTATGAATGTACGGCATGTTTTATTAATCGGACATTCAAAAAGAATCTTAAAACTAAGTTAAAACCATAAATCAAAGGATTTTTCCAATAAATGAGACACACAATTGTTTTACAAAAAAATGTAACAAGCTGTGTGTGGAAGCATTCAGAGTTTGGTAAAAAAAAAAAGAAAAAAAGTAGCCATCCCTATCTGAGAGCTCACCGTCTAAAGCATGTTGCCTTTCAAACAGCAACAGAGGTACCAGAAACATCCTTGTCTAGCTATTGTCTACACCACACCAGAACACATAGCTCGCCAGGAAGAGTCCTTCAATGACCTGCAACACAAATGAGAAAGGAACAGCTCAAATATCTCACATAACTTGGCACTTGTGTTTGGAGCCAGTGATTATCTAGTCATTATTTATGGTTTTGATCGTCTGTGAATGTACAACACATTAAACCTTAAAGGACACCAGCTAAAGCAGGAGAAGATAACAACAAGTGCCTTCTTCTTCCATCAGGTAAGAATACAAAAAAATAGTAATAGAAGAGTAAGAACAGAAAACTCAGGATACAGGGTTGGCTGTGGCTGAGGTGGTAGAGCAGACCAGTGTGCATGCCAACGCCATGTTGCTCTCCAATGCATCGGAGTATGAATGCGTGTGAATGTTAGACAGAAAGCAATGAGGCAAGTTTGCTATATAAGAACCAGTCCATTTACATTTTGCACGGTCTTGTCAAAGTGCAGAATTTGTATGGACAGGAGAATAGTTTTGGTATTAGATGTTTTGTTTGTGTTTGCATCCTCTAATTGTCAGATCTGTACTGACCAGTCATGACCAATCAAGCCTGGGTGGCATGCAGGTAAACAGTCCCATGGATTACCGAAATGCAATCTCTAAACCACCATCTATTGTCTAACGATGGCTTGGCTTTCAGCTGGAAGACTTGGACTGAATATCAGTTGGCAACACCTGAAACCAGAAATTTGTTTGAGGTTAAAGCCCAGTCTTCATGTCTGTATCTAATGATTTGCTTGGATTGCTTTGTTGCTAGTGGTTCTGGTTGCATAGGTAACCCTCGACACATCTAGTGTCAGTATCAGTGGTTTCCTTTGCTTTTATTGGTAATGCTTTAAAGTTTAGTTTGAAAAGTTTAATTCTGAGCTTCATACTTTTTTATCTTGTGTTCTTGCTACAGGTTACTGAACTTTTGAGACCTTCTTTGGTCTGTCGTTGTCATATCGCTGCCAATTTCTTCCTGCTTGAATGGATCTTAAGTTAACAGAACAGCTGATGGATTCCCCAATTACCAGCTTACTAAAAACATTCAGTCAATATTTGCACCACAAAGCCAGTCAGTGGAATAAATTTGTAGCATTTCAATACTGAGCAGTTATTAAAACTGATGGAGGGAGATGAAACAAATACAGAAAATGGAAATACAGTACTAACATGTCATACAACTGTATCCATTGCACCACACTCACTGTTGAATAGTTTCCAGGAATTTCCATGTTCTCCCTGTGCCTGAACAGGTTTCTTCCGGGTACGTCAGCTCTCTCCTACAGTCCAAAGACATACCTGTTAGGTTAATCAGTGATTAGAAATTGGTGTTTGAAGTGTCCAGAATAACACGTGACTTGTAGTGTAAAGAACTTATAGTGGTTAGTAAGACTAGAAAATGGCTATTCAGATACAAGTACAATACATACAAGAGCCAACAGACTTAAAAACTCCTTTGTTCCAGACGCCATGAAACTGTTTAACGGGAGGACAAAGGAGGGGGGGGACAACTAAGCTGTAGTGCCTTTTCACTGTGCAATACTTTTTGTTAATATCCAACGGTGCAGTAGACTTCAATACTTGAAATGTGCAATTCCCTTGTATTCTTATTCCTAATTATTCTATTTATCCCTTTTGTATACTCTTTATTTATATATGTCTCTGTATTTATATATGTGTATATATGGTATTCTGCTCACATTCTGTAACTTCTGTCGGTGCTGTGCTATTGGAAACCGAATTTCCCGGAGGAACCCACCCGAGGGATTAATAAAGTTTTATCTAATCTAATCTAATCTAATACATTGTTACAATATGACACTGAATAAATGTCCAATGATAAGAGTCACTAATCAGCCTTGTAACTGCATTTTAAATATTTCCTAGTAATTTCCTCATTGCCGCTGATGTTGTAAAGAGATGAACAAAAGACGTCTCTATTTGTGCGCAGGCATATCAGTGAGTCATATGTGCACAAGTTTGCACAAATGTCGATGTGTGTGTGTATGTGTTTGCACCTGCCTCCCTGGGAGGAAACATCTGCTGCAGAGTGTCAGTGGCCACCTGTTGGACTCTATCCTGCAACTGACTGACCAGCCTTCAGGACTGATTTACTATCTGCATGAGCTCAGTCTGAAGCAGGAAGATCTGTGTGAGGAGAAACAGCTGTCTTATTACACTCTGCCACAGACTTCTGTCTGAGACAATGCAGATTCACACTGTTTGTCCGAATGAAACCCACTGGGTCATTTATGGAAGCAGCAGGAAATCTTCTCTGCATGCTGGAAGTAACAGATTAACAAGGTTTTTGCACATGCCCAAAGACCTGAAGTTGTTAAATGAAGCCTTCCAGACTGGAAATCACCTGACATGCCAAAAATGACCTTAAATTTCTCAGAAAAGAACAATTCATGGAGTAAGAAGAAAATCAATAATGAACAATTCCTTTAAACCAATTTAAATAATTACTCTTAAAAAAAACACTTGCCTTAGTTTACACGCATACTAGCAAGAAGCAATGGTAATACTGGCCATTCGTTGGACCACTAGGTGCAGATGGAAATATAGCTACATCTAACAAATTGTCAGCAAACAACAAATCCACTAACTTGACAATATCCCCACTGGTTGTTTGGTCCTATTTTCTGAAATGTCCTATAAAACCTTTTCTAAAACTAAATATATATATAAGGCGCTTTTGCTTAGAATTACTGACAAAAGGAAAAAAATCTGCATTTGGAGGCAAGAAAAGGGATGGATGTCTATTGAAGGTTTAGACAGCTGAGAAGTAGTAATAAATATAAGACTCAGGGACAGATAGTGTTTTCCATAAAGATAAACATTTTATTTTTGAAGTCTACGGGTTTTCAGTTAAATTCATAGTAATTACTACTGAAATATTCCTTTATGTTGTTTGGTTGTTGGTACAAAATGAGGTAACACTCGTCTTGTTGAACACTGAGGGCTTTACGTGTCCATTCGCAGCCCTCATCTTTCATCATAATACATTTTAAAAATCCTTCTTTGATACTGCAGCTTCACTTTATGTGTTCTTCTTGTCTGGCAGACAGAAGACATTGTTTGGGACTGTGATATTGTGTGAAAGCATGGAGGTATAGGCCCCCATTATTCCAAGCTATCAAAATAAGTAGATTTAAGAAAAGGCTCCAGGCTCTGGCTGTACAGAGCACTATTGTGCTGAGAGGGTTGCAGGTGTCTTTTAGGGTTCTTCCAAATTTCGAAATTTCTGTCAGTTCCAGAGAAAGTGCCATAATTTTGATTTAGCAACATGGTACGATTTCCAAATATATTACATCATCAGCAATCCAGTCTCATGTGTATGGCCCCAGTGATTCTCCACCCTTCAGGTGTATGAAAGAGCTCAGCCTGATGTGTAATGATGATGGTTCTGCTGGAGGTTTCTTCCTGTTAAAAGGGAGTTTTTCCTTTCCACTGTCACCAAGTGATTGCTCATAGGGGGTCGTCTGGTCGTTGGGGTTTTCTCTGTATTATTGCAGGGTCTTTACCTTACAGTATATAGAGCCTGGAGGCAACTGGCGTTGTGAATTGGTGCTGTATGAATAAAACTGAACTGAAATTGTGAGTTTTCAAGCCATTCTTGCATGGATTCATCTCTAGAACTTTATGCCATTTAAAAATATATATATACACATTGGCAGGTCCAGAAGCATAAAAGAAACCCCAAATGGAACAAAGAAGAAAAGTTCCCTAGCAGTTAAACAGTAGGGACCGATGAAATCCAAAAAATTGACGGTTTTAATATTCTCAGCATACAGGGTGCACAGATAATGGAGATGTGCCGCACCAAGATAGCAATGCAGACATTTCTCTAGAATTAGTTTTAAAAGATATGAGATGGGACAGTGTGAAACTGTGGATGCTGAAAATGACACAAACAGTAGGTGGGATGCTCTTTCATCTTACACATTAAACTCTTCATGCTGCTTAAGGAGCTGCTTTTAGCCTGACATGCATTGACTCCAGGGCAGGAGTCATTTAGTGTAGGCACTCATGCAGCACGTCAGAAGATATAAGACAACAAAGGTGTAACAACGCAAATTTACAGCGCATCAGTCGATTATATATCTCGGGGGTCAGTAGAGGGCGCTAACAGCCCTGTTTCCTCAGGCTGCAAGTCAGTGAGGAGCAGCTCGTGGCGCAAACAGCATGAACTGCGCTCTGCATGTCCTCACTGATTATTTATGACTGTCATTTACAGCATTTGAATTATAAGAATAAAAGCAAAAGTTTCTCCGTACATTTTCTCTGTTACATTTTCATCATGACAATTTCATATAGAGAAACATACAGAGAAACTTTTGTTTCGTTAATTAAACTGAATTTTGTTTGATTTGATTTGATTTTTTGCTGAGAGCCTTAAAAATGACCAGTTCGAGGTAAAGTGTGAGAAAACGTCAATAATAAATCTATCAGCTGTCCTCCCTTTTTCCCGCCCCTCTCTTCATTGGCTCTCTACACCGATGTTCCACGCTAAGGGGGCTGCGATTGGTCCGCTGGGCTGGCCGTCAAAGAGAGCTCCGGCTTTGGGGAGAGAGACGCACGCTGCTTCTAGTCCCTGCTGCTCAGTGCGTCGAGCGGCGGAGGGAATTGGAGTTTGTGCGTCTTGTTGTGAGTCCGTGGACCAAACAGCAGCAGCACCAGTGCGCTTTTCCTCCTCCAGAGCCGCGGGCATCCCGGGGAGGAGCAGCAGCCGTACATGTATTGGATAGAAGGAGGAAGAGGATACTGCTTTTTTGCCTCATTCATTATTATTTTTTTGACTCACTGAGACATCCATATTTTTGCTTTTCCCTAATGGTAACCAACACCGAGCAGCCGGAGACATGTGGACTAATCTGGGGAAACTGCACCGCTTCTTCCTCTTAGTGTGTCTTCTCCTGACGCTGCGGGCCAAGGTGAGAACTTCATGTCTTTCAGCTCCGAGGCAAATGATGAAGTTTTTGCTCTGAAGTTCTGATTATTATTATCAATGCTGTTGTTGTTGTTGTTGTTGTTTTGTGTTTTTTTGTTTTTGGGGGGGTTTCTTGTGGGGGGCTCGGAATAAATTCCATTCTTAATTGAATTGCCTGCTGAATCACGTGTTCTGGAATTTCGGGAGACAAATTAGATTTGCCAAAATTCTCTGCTGTGTCATGAATGCGCGTGTAACAGCAGACATCCGCAAATTTTACTCATCCAGGCGCTGAATGACTGGTATCCGTACCGAATGCGTTAATGCGCGTCCGCTCTTGAAAGTTTGGTTACTCTAAGAAAGAAAAAAAAAGATTGTTAAGTGTCTTCACATGTTAGCAGTGCACCCTCACCTGCACAGAGAATCCCTCTACTGCTGTTATCAGCAGCAAGCGCCTCTAAATCTTTTAATGGTTTGGTTGTTTTTCCCTTTAGGTGATTTTGACTTTTAACTCAGACTGGATGGTTTTTCAAGGTGGTTGTGTTTGTAAAGCAGGACTGCAGCCTGATCTGCAGAGTGAGCTAAACTGGGAGTACTAGGTCCCGAAGCTGTACCGTGCCAAAAATGTACAGTAGCGTCTGTGCAGAGTGACTGTGCGCTGCAAAAACATGAGCCCAGGTCGTGTTTTCTCCCCACATCCGCTTGTTTCCACCTGGAATGTCCGCGTGCAGTTTTGTGGAGAGCTTCTCCTGAATCAGTGACATTTCTCGTAAGGGCGGCGATGGTTATTTAACTGAGGGTCATGCAACACTTTGTATACCTGCATGAATCACCGATAGAATCAATAAACGGACTAAATGTAAGGTTTAAATTACTATTATTATTATTATTTTAATTACCTGTTACAGAGAGATGCTGCTACTATCTTAGGCGTTTTTTTCACACCGCCTTGTTCTCCTCAGGTGTCTCGGGCCACCGGTTACTTCGAGCTGCAGTTGATTTCGGTGGAAAACCCCAAAGGTCTGCTAAACAACGGCGATTGTTGCGACGACGAGAAGAGCGCGGCGGAAGGCCACTGCGGCGAGGACGAGTGTGACACCTACTTAAGAGTGTGCTTAAAGGAATACCAAACGGAGGTCACGACTAATGGACCGTGTACCTACGGCACGGAAACTACACAGGTTATCGGTGGGAATACTTTTCAGTTCAAAGGCGGACAGAAAACGGGACAGAGCCGGAACAACGACGTCGGGAAGATTAAGATTCCCTTCCAATTCGCGTGGCCGGTAAGTGGACCTTGCTTGATGGAGATTTGCCACTTTTATGTGATAAGTGCACTTTTTAAGTTTCTTTTCTTTTCTTTGTTCTTTTTCTTTTTTCTTTTTTTTTGCTGTAACATTCCGATTTCTCGTAAAAGAACGCGTAAAACGCTCTGACCCAATTATGTTCTTTAAAATGTCCATTTAGGACGCGCAGGTGGACACTAGTTTACTAATATGTCATTTTATTTGCCAAAATAAAATATACATGTAAAATTGGATGGTGTCAAGTATTAAGGCTAAACCCTGGCTCACGCAAAGTGCAACGCGCCACAGTTTGGCACAGTTCTCTGCAACAAGTCGCTCCTTGTCTGAATCTCTGCGTGCCACTCATCCTATCCGACGTTTTGGCAACTTTTGGAATCTTCACATCATCAGTCATTCAGTCATGTCACGGGGTAGATCACGCTCTTCTCTGGGAACTTTACAGGAAATGTCCGCGTGCTTCTGATAAAGCCAAAACCACCTGGTGAAAGCGCAGGACGCAAGACTTTTACGCATAATGGTGGAGTGGTGTCTCAGTTCGATGAGATACCAAACAAGCTGGTGTTTGTGTGGCTTGTGTGTTTAAATGAAAGGAACGGGAGGGGGGGGAGGGAGGGGGTTATGTAAGGATTTTCAGTGCTGATTAAGAAGTGGCAGGTAACTTATTATCTAATCCAAACAGAATGGAGAGCCAATCAAAACCTGCCCCTGCTCCTTATTTGGAGGCACAGCGTGGGAAAGTGGATCAGAGCTGGCAATCAGAGCTTTGTTAAAAAAAACTGCTGTTACACCCACAGATCTGTATCAGGGAGGTTTACTGTTTGAAATGATGTTTTGGTGGAGTTTACAGGTTTTGTTCCCACAAAACAGCTGAGTGAGCTGTCCAAACAAGAGTCATCAGTCACTGTGAGACAAACTGGAGAAGAGGATCAAGGTTAAAGTTGATCATCAGAGCATGAAGGCAGGGATTAATCGCAGGATATTAATGGAGGTGATTAGTCCAGTAATCAATTAGCCAAGGAAGGGAAAGTGATAAATCTTTTAATGATTGAGCAAACAGTTATTTATATTTCCAGTTCCTAACGTTTTTATGATTTAGCACAGTTAGAAAAATAAATAAAACAAACACTAAAAAAAATGCATAAAAAAGGTTGTTTTCTTAGTGGAAACACTGGTAGATTTCTTTACTCAAAAAAATCACTTTATAACTTAACATTTTTTGCATTTTATTTTGTTAAAAACATCTCAGGTCTGACCCATGAAGTCATGGATAAATGATGATAGGGGGGCGTGATAGGGGGCTGTGGTGTCCTGTGGCAGAGGACTTCTCTGGGTTCCCAGGTGTGCATCAGACTTATTCCAGTGGGAAATGGGATCTGTGTTTTATTTGAACTTTCTTCGGTTGTTCTGAGCAGTTTTTGAGGTGTGGCCGGGTGCACTGTCCTACAGGATGGAGCTGCTTTTTCGGTGGGTGGCATCCACACGAATTAGCAAGACCCAATAATTTCCAGCAGAACATTTCATTGTAACAAAACGGTCAGCGGTTTCATCTGTCAGCAGATTACTGTTGCAGCTTGTCAGTGTACAACGGTGTACCTAATCTTTTTGATTTTTAAAAGATTTAAGTTAATACATGGGGGGGGATGAGTCCCCATGCATCTGTTCATGTCAAAATGTACATATCGGGTTCTTTGTGTGCTTGGGTTGGCAGCAAGACCTTCCCATTCATCACTCCCCATGGTCAGCTGTCAGCAGAGGGGAAGATGGAAGTAGTAAGTTGGGGCCTTGCAGGCAGATTCGGTTACCACTAAGTTGTGTGTGACACAGGCGGTGGATATCAGTGTCACCTTCTACTCAAACAAGTGATCATCCTCCGGTCAATCGGGGCTGGGGGATGCCTTTACCTCGCCGCCTCTCAGGTTCACGCTCTACCCAGTATTGGGTCATTGTTTCACTCGTCATGTGTGGGGTTGTTGTTTTCTGCTATCTGACAGACAGCAGATAGAGGTGTGTGTATGTGTGTGTGAGAGAGAGAGAGCGCAGCATAAAGAAGGAGGGTATCAGCATTCAGCAGCTTCTTCTGACGAGGATGTCAAAGTCGCAGCAGTTGAAGGCTTGTAAAACAAATAGTTAGAAATTAATAGCATTTCACATTTTTAAAGCAGTCCTCCATAAAGTTAACAGTGTTGAGTGAGCTGGTTTCATATGTACAGTGTCATCATGCTGATTATTTGGGAGTAATTGATTAATCATGTAATGTAACTATCAGATAATTGAAAAAAAGAAAGAAAAGATGCCTGGAATCAAAATGATGTCTTTGAGTGTTTTCTTTCTACCCAGCAAAACTGTGAAATCCACAGACAGACAGCATTTAAAATAATAATCACCAGAGAAAAGCAGCTAAAAAGAAAACGAGAGATCTGTGATATCACAGATAATACCGACTCTAAGCAACTGTTTCTTTCACCTTGAAAGTTATAAATATTCAGATTCCTGGTTAAAGACATTTACAGCACATGCACCACAACTTCAGTCACTTCAAACCTCCAGATCAGGAACACCTGAGTGATTACTGTGTAAACTTTGGCCTTGTCTGACACTTAGAAGTGATGGAAATGACTCAACCAGTGAGGAGAATAAACCGATTGATTATAGCTAAATGCTATGAATAAAATAGACATGACAGTCAACACAAAAGGGTTCAGACATTCTTTATAGTGCATGTTTGAGGTTTGGTAACACAATAGTGAACTCAGAGGAGAGAAACAAAGTATTGATCCGATACCAATACCAGGGTTGGTATTGATATTGGTAAACCTTTTTGCAGCTTCAATTTCATGGAGCTACTGTTCTGCCTTCTTCAGTCAGTTTTTGCAAAGTGATGAAAACTCTATTTCTAAAACATATTAATGGAGTTATGTAGCCTTTTCTCACCTGGGATTAGTTTTATTTTGGAGGAAAACGCTGTTCAAGATCCCAAATCTGTGTTGTATGCGCGTAAAATTTGTTGTCAAAAGGATGAAGACATGTATGAAGCCGTGGCCTGTCGCCTGTGGTGCTGCTATAGTCGACTCCATTGGCTGACCTCTGTATCTGGGCCACTGGTCCTGACATAAATTAGCTGCAGAAAAAGGACATTGTTCTGCCCTCTCTTCCTTTGCCAATCATTTCTCCTTCATTTTAACCCCTCTGGCTTTTGGGGCCTTCAATGACATGTTCTTTCATTAGAGAAGGGGGCGGGGGGGGATTGGTCGATAGACTGAAGGAAGGAGTGATGATGGGGCAAAGGGAGGTAGAAGGGAAGAATGGGCCCCCTTTCAAAATTCTGAAGTTTTGCCACATGGGAGGTGTATTTTTAGGATGCAGACTTTTAAGATGTTGCTTTCTTTCTTCTAGTTTTTTTTATAGTGACTGAAGCAAAAACAAACATTTACTTCTTCTCTTATTCCTCCTCTCTGCCGCTCCACTCGTACCCAAACCTTCCCCCGGCCCTCCATCTCCTTCTCCCTCTCTCCTTATGGGGGTATTTTTAGAGCTGCTGTCCTTCTCTCACCCCTCTGTGAGTAAATCAGGGATCTAGGGTGAGTACTCCTTCAGTTTCATAGCCCGCTTTTTCCCCCCTCCCGCCTGCCCCATCTTTTGCCAGAATACCCCCTCCCCTCCCTCAGCCTGGTGGAGCTAAGGGACAGAGGTGGAACAGCTGTTGTTCAGAGACCTCCTGCTCCCCCTCCTCCTCGGATAAATGTTTTAGCGAATTGCATTAGGAAAGCAGGCTATGATTACAGCACGCGGCGTGTAAGATCACGTCTCTCGGAGGAGTATCAGTGAGCAATCACAAAGTGTAATGTTGGATGACAGCGAGTTGCTGCCTTCCTGGGTTGTGTCCTCGATGCTGTCACTGCCAGCGGTAGGCTCGTTTGGCTCATTTGCCGAGTGCGTCCTTGGCGCAGTCTCTGTCTCTTTCATCAGGGAGCTCTTTCCTGTTTGCTGATACTTTTATGGTTGATTAGTTTTGGGAAGAGGTTAGGAGGATGTGAAGCCCAAAGGGACAAAGGTGTAGGGTTGGTCTGGTTAGGGAAGCTGAATGAAAAGACACATGATGCAAAAGCACATGAAGCTGACTAGCTGGTGTTACAGGTGGGCAAGTGTGGTCACATAGCCAGAATTTTGGTGCCAGCTTACTGAAGTATTCTCCTTGCATGGACTGAGAAGGAATTTAGAGAGCTAGTGTCTGCTTTTTAAATAAAGTTTGATTTTATTTCTGAGTGCTCATCATGCATATATAATTTTTTAAAGAATATGGGAGGTACATCTATGTTGAATGCAATGATTATGCAGTTGTTTAGTTTGGCGCAGGCTGACGTAAATAACTGGTTTTTGGTGGCAAGAGTGTTTTAAAACTACACAGGAACTACAAAAAAGATGAAGTATTTAGAGTCACGACTGGTTGCTCATTTCCTGGATTAAAATGCTTTTGAACAACATCCTGCATAATTAGTTACTTGCATGCAACAGTTTGAACCAGCTTTATTGGCTGTGTCCACCAGAGTGCTAGTAAGCAGTTTTAGAAAACAAGCAAGCTTTTAGTCATGGATGCAGATTTCAGAAAACACAGCCGCTCACACAATAGAAATGATAGTCTGTGGTCTCCAGCCTGCTGCTTCTCTTAGTTTGTGTTTAATAAGCCTAAAAGCCTGCAGCGTGATCATGGTGAGGCTCTGTTACGTGATGTTAACTGCACTCACAGTGGATCTGCTCATCTTTCCCACGCTGGTTCGATGTCAGATGACCTGTTTCTGGTCAGAGGCATGGAAATGTGTTGTTAGCTGCTCTGCCTGGTCAGCTGATTGATGCACATGCTGTGGATGGATTTGATTTTATGTGTGACTTGTGTGTCTGCGGGGGCAGATTTGTGTTCCCGCACTTATTAGGTTGTGGTGATTTAAATGGGTTTACATCATTAATTCAAACTTTTTAAAGTAAATACAAAGTTTTGGTAGCTTGCTGTGAATTTAGTCATGATACAACTAAACATGCTTTACATGGTATGTAATTGACATTTCACATCATAAATAACACAGCAGCTTAATACTATGGCATTACAGTGTCTTCTGTCTTTTCTTTCTCCCTTCATCCTTGACCGGTTGCAGCAGATGGCCACTCCCTCCCTGAGCTTGGTTCTGCCAGAGATTTTCTGTCTGTTAAAATGCAGTTTTTCCTTCCCACTGTCACCAAGTGCTTGCTGAAGGGGGTTGTTTGATTGTTGAGGTTTTGTCTGCATTAGTATAGCTGACAATATAATGTGCCTTGATGCCTTGAGGTGACTGATGTTTTGATTTGGTGCTCGGTGACACGGTCATATAAGTGACTTTCCAGCATTCTAACTGTGTTAAATTCATAACGTGTGTGTTTTGGTGAGGCAGACATGAAGTATTATATGGATTATGAACACTGAGGTGATCAGGGGTGATGAAAACAACATGTTAGAGGTTTATACACACAGAGCAACTTAATTTCCCACTCGACTCTCCAGTTTTGCTGATGGGGCTAATAGACGGGGGCTAATTAGATGTGGGTACAGGGAGACACATGACGGGATGAAGAGGACATAAGGCGGGATGGAAAAGAGAAAGCAATTTTGTGTGATGGCCAAACCTTCCTTTGTTCTACTATTTATTTACCTCCCAAATCTCCCATCAATCCCATGTTTATTTTATCCATCTCCCTCTTTCTCTCACAGGGTACCTACACAGAGAACACCCTCTAACTACATATTTTGTTAGTTAAAAGGTTTTTGGCTTTGGTTAGTTTGTTTTGTTTTCAGGGTTCAGCGTTCACCTGAGGTTTGCTTTTTCTTTGTCCAAAAACAGACTGGGAAAAGATCATTGCATTGTATTATTTTATTTTTGTATTTGGCTCGTTTAGGTTCACACTGTGAACCAGCTGATGAACTAAAGTGACATGGAGAGAAGTGTTGGAATTCTTTCATGCACAAGGTCAGCAATTCAGCAGGCATAATCAAATCCTAATCTTCATCTTATAAGGATTTTTAGTTGTTTGCAGGATTTTGTAGTTTATACTTGGTGTGACACACTTGTTGGTAGATCTTCTTTTCTAGAGTTTACTCCAGTAAAGAGCACATGAAGTAGGGGTTAGACTTTCTGACACGACTGTCATTCTTCTTGTGGAAAAATGAAGCGAACCAAAGGAATAAACACACTAGAGTTCAAGTAAACCACTGCAAAGATATACAGCATGAACAAACCCTGACCTTACCCTTACTCGTCATTTGGCTGAAGTAATAAAACTGGAGAGAAACACATAGAAATGGGCCTTTACACATCTTACTACAAGTCCCTCTTCGTCCTCCGTATCCTTCTGAAATTTGGATACTGTGCAGCCTGTTGTAACTGGCCTCTCCAGAGGGACTGGGTGAAGGTTCAGCAGGGTTTCTCAACTCATGTGGGACCAAAATCTCTGCCAATAATCTCTGTTACCCAACCTCCCCTTCATGGAGAAACCCGTGAAATACTCTCGGAAGCGCTACAATGCAACTACACTTAATATACCTTTCTCTTTTTCCATGTAAAGGATCAAAGTGTAAGGTTGGGCTGATATAAGATGCTTAGTTAGCTCTTTAAGATTATTTCTGATTTTATTACTGCTTGGGTTGTCATGTCTGATATTAGTCATTTAAAACTGATCAAACAAAGCAAATGTTCATAACCCAGTATGCTTATAACATTAACAGACATTTAAATGTGTTGTGTTTAAGTTAAAGTCCCAGACTGAATCTGTAAAAAGTGCCTGTGACGTCTTTGTCTTACATTGTAAGGCAACTTAAAAATGACGTTGTAAAGAAATGTAAAGAAATGTGACATTTCTACTCCTATTGCACTTTATCAGACTTAGCTGGGAGTTAGACGGTTATGCCAAAGTTTTAGCCAGTTGGCCACGAGCATCAGTATGTGAGTGAAAAATGATAGAAATGATGGATTAATGGCCCATTTTATTCTTCCTTCTTTTTCATCCTTCTTTGACTTTTGAGGTATTTTTTATTTGCTTCTCTTTTTCTTGTCACTTGTAGCTTTTAGCGGCTCCACAAGCTTGTCATCATCAATGTAGTTTGCTTGAGAAATCTTGAATCTATAGATGCCCATTAGAACACTTTAAAACTTCTCTCCGAGAGTTTAGTTCTTTTTAATTGCACTAAAATTAATCCTATGTTGGCATAAATGTACAACTCTGGACCCAGCATGCTCTCACACTACTCAGAGTTTATCTACCATTAAAGTTAATTTAAAACAGCATTCAGACCTAACATTACCTAACTGCCCCCGCCTTGTCCACATGTTGAAAAACATTACTTGTGTTTGCAGCAAAGGGCAGGTGGACCGTTTATTTGTCACATCTGTGCTAAGGTGGGCCACTATTGAAGGAGTCGGTGAGGGTTTTTCCCACGGCGTGAATATCGCTTTCCCAGTGGAGCTGTGGAAATGAGGCCTGCTTTAACCTCTTTGTCACCGCACCTTTCAGCAGGAACAATGACTTTATACCTCAGCTATTGTCCCCGGATATTGAGTTAACAAGACAAGTGCAGGGAAGGCGAAACAGAGATATAGGAGGACAGCTGTGTTGGGCAAATTGTCAGCAGTGGATCTTACAGCCTCTGGAGTTCGGAAGTGCTGAATATGCTGTTCATAAATATATATTCAGCAAATGTTCTTTAGACTCTGGGATGAAGTCAGGGTAGCACCTCCATACTGCTCATTATCACTTCTTTCACTTCTAGTCCTCATTATTATTAATCCTACTGCACGTATCAGAGGTATTACTGTAAGTCTCGGTAATTTCCAATTTACAAACTGGAGGTGGAGATTAAAGGAAATGAAAAAAGATCAGCGATTTCTTTGTTAAATCAGTTTGTGGTTTAGTCTGTAAATGTCAGAACATGAAGAAACGAGTTGCAGGTATCTTAACAGTAAGATACTGTTTTCCAGTTGCGTGTCTTGTGTAAACAGAAAGGGAATAACTCAGACTTACAAAGCTAGGATTTCTATCATATGTCAGCTTATCTTTAGAGGGCTGATAAAGAAAGTAAAAAAACTGAAAAAATTATTGTTCTTGCCACAGGCCGCTTGATCACAATTGGGTCATAAACAGCATGCGGAAATCAGGTCAGTTGAAATTGGCTGGCTAACTGGCCAGGTCGCAGCCCCAGGTGTGTGTGCCTGTGCTGAGTCGGGAGTTTTCCCCTCATAGCCGAGAGGTTTGCTGTGAGTCTGATTAAAGGGGAAACAGTGTAATGTTTATTTGCAGTTTTTACATTAGAATCTGTTCAGTTGTTCTGACATAGTTTTGAGAGATATTGCAGACAGCAAAGTTACGATAATAAATATTGTTCTTGACTGCATCACTGGCTGTTTTTGTGCACACCCGGATTTTTTGGTCTATGTCTTTGGACGACTTTTATCCGTGCTGCAGTTCCAGTTCAGTTTCCTGAACAATCTTTGAACGTTGCAGCTTTCGCCAGACTAGCATCGTTTAACTGGGTATTAACTGCTGCACATGGCCACTGGACATCATGAATTATGATTCTGTATGGTGGACGTTTGTGTTGAGATTTCAGCCTTTGTTTCAGGTTTGTCACCTGAACAATAAGCAGCGAGACCTCATGTTAGAGAAGCTAGGGCATACAAACATTTGGCATCATTAAATGTGATTAAGGAGTCATCATATAATTAACAAATCTTCTGTACATCAGCAAAGTAAACTCATCTTTCCAGCTTTTCTTCACGCTTTATGGATACATGTGTGCCGTTTCTGTTCTCTCTGTATCTGATATTCCAATATTTGTATGAAATTCAACTTTTCTCAAGCTGTTCTTGTTTGTGTTTGACGTGTTAGCTTAGCTTTCCTCTGAAAATAGCCTGCTGCCACTTACACATCTAGAACTGCACATTACCTAAGGAACCCACCACGGTACCTACACACTTATATTTCAGTTCCACTGTGAAACATCGCTTCAGCTCATTTCTGAAATCAGTAGGTTGTAATGAATAAATAAATAAATAAGTAAACCCAGTGGATTTGTTCAGTGAGTCTCTGTGGACTTTTACGGTCATGGTTGGTCTGAATTTGTCTCTCTCTCTCTCTGGTCTTTTTCAGCACTTCACTGTGTTTACAAATCAAATCAGTAGCTTCAGCCAAGCATTTGAGCTAATCACAGACACACTCCTTACAATAAATCAGTGCACAAGTTTGGAGAATCTGCACAATTGAAATTTCACTCATACTCACTCTTCAGACTGCATCCAGTCTCGGATGCACAGGTACCTATTGTGCTTCTCCAAGATCACAAGTTAAGAGAGGAGCGATTGTGCTAGTACTCCGAGATAACGCAGTAAAACATGAGAAAACATCAGAGTCCCCCACTTGTGGTTGTGATACACAGATGTACATGCACAGTGGCTGAGTAAGTGCAGCCAGCGGTAGCATCTGACGGTTTGATGAGGTGGTAATAAAAACTCAGATTTTTATCTCTGTACATGCTCTGACTTTCAGCGTTCAGTGGAAATTTGGAGAAGCATCGTATAACCTTACTGTAGAGGTATGATTAGAGAAATTCATATTTCTTTCTTAGTTATGTCACTTAGGACTAACTAATGGATTTAAGGTGGTATTTTTTCCCTCAGACATAGGTGCTATTGATTTAGTATGAAAGGCAAATTCACAGAATTCCTCTCTGTTGCCGGAGGAGGCGGCGTGACCTGGAGCGACAGAAATAGCTTTTCACGCGTTTGGTGTGGGAAAAGTGAATTGGGTCATTTCACCAATCTGCAGCTCCAGTATAAAGACCTGATTAGATTAGCTTTGATTAGATTTGCTGTCTGAACGAGGCCTCCTCGGGGAGGGTTGGCACATTGAGGCCTCCTTAGAGAGAAGAGGTGGTAGTGGGTGGAGGGGTGCTGGGCTCGTTCTGTTAATAACGTGCTAAATTAACCATCCGAGCCCCTCTCTGCCGGGAGCAACATGTTTTATTCATGTCAATAGACTAACAGGTGTGACGTGACAGGTGTTGCTGCTGCTTTTATTTTTTTTTTTTCTTCCTCAGATCACAACTCCGGAAAAGTTGTTAATTGGGTCTCTGGATTTTTTTTACTCCTTTTGCCGTGAACAATTCCTGGCTGTCGTGAGTTTTCAGTTAAAAGAACATTCCTCGTGATTATACTCCACCTGTGAGTGTGGAAGTTTTATAAAAATTGTTGTTGCACATCTTTTATGGAACATCGTTGTGGTATTACTTTTACATTACTGCACTCTGCTTTTAATTTCTTTGACTGTTCCCACACGGAGGCTTTTGACATTCGTTTTTAGCTGCTGAGTTCTTCTGAAGGGTTTGTGCTATGATATTCTTTCTTCTTTCTAATCCTTTATAAGGATTTCCAAAATTAAAGTGGAAGTAAATTAAATGATTGTTAGAGGTGCCCACTGGAGCCAAAATGGTCGTTAGTTGTAATTGTTAGTTTCAGCTGTTCAGTTTGCTGCCTCCAAACTAATCCCCTGAGGTATTACTGAATAAGAATCCTTCAGTTCAGTTGTTCTATTCTATTTTATTTATTTAGTGCCAAATCACTACAGCAGTCACCTCATGGGACTTTACAGGTAATAATACAGAGAAACCCCATCAATCAGGTGGCCCCTTTGAGCGAGCACTTGGCGACTGTGGGAAGGAAAAACTCCCTTTTAACAGGAAGAGACCTCTGGACGAACCAGGCTCAGGGAGGGGCGTGAGGGGAGGGAGACAAGACAATGCTGCATTTATGTAAGCTCAAATATACTCTAACTATATGAAGTTACACTCAGAACCTGACATAAAGCACAGAAACCAATACAGCAAACGAACCAATATGTGCATCTATACGTTTTATGGATTTACCTCACCTTACAGGTTTCATTCTGCCCCGAATGTTCTGTTTTGGATAGTTTTTTCTACTCCTGGCTCTTTATGATGTCAGTGAGGGTGGAATGCCCTATTATGGTGTTCAGAGATTTTGTTGACACACCCACCTTTAGCAGTATTTTGTTTTCAAGTAGCTGCCAATCAGAAAAAAGTTGGCTTGAAAAAAGGAGAAGGGAGCTAAAACGTCTTGTTTCAGACATACGCAGTGAGAAAAATACGGCTTATTTGATTATTACTGTGAATAATGCAAACCTACTCTAGTAGTATTAGGAGTTCTTAACAGTGAGTGATCTTCTGGCCTTAGTTTTATAGTACTGGCACCACTTCATCTGCACAATAGCATCTCTTATGGCTTGTAGTGCAGTTTAATTTGCTCCAACAATATTACACACACTGCTGAGTGCGTTCAGAGGGTTCTCCAAAAGACTCAGATTGAGACTGCGCTGTTGTAGACTGCATATTTTTTTCAGTTTACTTCCTGAATCAGTTTTATAAAAAGTCGGAATTCCCTTCTGTGAACTGAGAAATAAAATCAGGGTGGCTTCGATTATCCAAGCGAGAACTCCAAGTTTTGTAGTGGCTGCAGTTCAATGGAAGAAAGCTTGTTAGTGTGTATGATACACATAATTTGCAGCGTGTCGAGCAGCTCCAGACTGTACAGTTTATTCTCAGCAGGCTTGTGTGTCGCTGGCGGCTGTTCCTGCCGTGGTGAGGCAGTAATTTATTCATTGAACAGGTGAAGGCGGTGAGGAGTGGGCTGGTTCCTCCTCGCCTAATGAAAACTCAAATCCCTCTGACTCCTGTAAATTGGTTAGGAGGTGTCAAGTGTCTCCCAACGCACCCTTACACTCCCTTCCTCCCCTCCCAAGCCTCACGTCTCTCTTTCACACACACACAGACACAGACACACACAGATAAGGTTGTCTCGCTGCAGACTGCAGGGACGTGACACTTTGATCTTCAAGCTCCTGGCCTTCGGTGACACACATAGCCTCCTGCTTTAGTCTCTGACAGACTTATACAGAAACACACATACACTCATGTCAAGGTGCTCTGAGGTTCGGAGAAAGCCCCATCTGTCTGGAAGTCAGTGGCTGTGACATTTAAAATTGATTACAAGGGGAAAATTGATTATGATAATGTCCACTTGTGTTCACTCAGAGTAGAATTATGGCTTCTCACCACACTCATAAATCACTACTGTGTCATCTAAAGAACCGAAGAAGAAGAAGCTGGTATGATCTGGACACTTTGTGCTCAGATTGTCCTCAGAATGATGCCGTAGTTTGGGGATTATTAGTACTGGAACAACTCTGAGCAATTATAAGATTATGTGCTGGCAAACACTTCAGCATTGAAAAACCGATCGCTGAACATCTTTTCTCAACATTTAATCCTGTTAAAATAAATGGTAAAAATGAAGTTGTGCTGGTGTTGAAGACTTTACCTCTTTTACAATCCTTCTTGTTTTCTAATATTGGAGCCCAGAGAGGCGATGGTTACGTATAGACTCTCCATATAACATGTCTCATTCATCCATTCACACTGTGACTGCTTATATTACTGCTGCAGTCTTTATCTAGCATGGTAGAATAGCTCATCCTCGACCAAACAATTGTAGTAATAGTTGCATTACAAAATAAAAGTTGGGAAAACTGTGGCGGCTTTCTGTCTCTCGTGGTGATGCTGTAACACATGCCTACACTCACAGAGGGAGTGTAGGAAAGAGCCTGTAAGAAAATTCTCCTGTGAATGCCTCTGGCTCTCTCTGGAAGTTCTGTGACATTACGTAGACACCTCGCGGCTACGAAACCTCTTCGTTTAATGTCATTTCCACTTTCCCACATTTGATTGCGCTACTAATTTGGCAGGCATGCCTGAGATCGCTCCAACTTTCAGATTTAGGATTGGTAAAGCAGGCGCATTCATTGAATAAGATGAGAGGTGAAGAGATGTGAGGTAAAGACAGGAGCTTTGCCTTTCATGTATCCAGGATTTTAACATCAGGCACAACAGTTTTTAAGTTAATCAGTTCGTGATGTGTAGAGTAAAAAGACAAAAATGTCTACCTGGTGCTGGGGTGATTACTTAAAAAATGTAATGGGTGAAGAAAAAAGGGGGAAAAAAGCATAATTTTTTAAAAATATGTAGTCACATTTCATTTCTAGAATAATGAAAAAAATCAGTTCTCCTTATATAACGCCAATTCACTACAATTTTTTTGTTTCTTCCCTCTAATTAGTCGACAGACTTTATTTGACTAGAGCTCCATAAGACTAAAGAAACAGTGACACTCGTTTAATGCACTAGTTGAGCATAAAACAACTTATCCACAAAACTGAACATGAATTTTTGTTCCGTTTTCAAGTACGTCATTAATCGTTTAGTCACACTCTATTTGCCATGAAGCATTCGATTCTGGACTTGTTTTCGCCTTGGCGCCAACCTGCATGTTATGAACACACCCTAAAATAAAAACAAATTTAAAAAACACATGCTAACAAGCACTAAGAGCAATATCTGACTTGTGTTTTTATCTCACCCACGACTTTTCTCAGCTACCCACCCCAAAGAGCTTCACACCACGCAATTACGTTTAAAGCACCACGAGCACCTGAGCGCTCTACCTCACCCCATGTCTTTTGCGCTTCGTCTTTAATCTCTCCTAGCGCCACTTTGTAACCTCCCTTGTAATCTTCCCTGCAGCCTTCAGTCACTCTGAGTCAGACTTGGGTCATGGGAACTCACAGCTGCTCGCTTGGCCCCATGCAGATGACAGACAGCGAGCTCCATCTCGGTTTGTTTGCTGATGCCCGTGAAAAAAAAGGGAGAGGGGGGGAAAATAGCCCTGCACCTGAAACAATCCACAGTTTGAGTTTGTTGCTGTGGGACGGTGGAGTCCATCTCTTCAGGAAAGTAGGGCATAGTGTGCAGGCATGCTGGGCTTTCACACGCAGTATACACATAAACCTGCAGTTTAGCACTCAGCAGATTGTGACATTTACTGTATCTGGTATTATTTAACACAGAAATCCAAATTTAATCCTCATTTCTGTGGATGACAGACAATCCAAAGAAAGGCATAGTAACCATCCTGAACATGCAAACCCAAACAACAGATAGAGTATGCATCCATCAGGCTTAACATTATGACCACCTGCCAAATATTGTGTTGGTCCCCCTTTTGCTGCCAAAACACCCGTGACCCATTGGACATGGACTCCTCTAGACTCCTTAAGGTGTGCTGTGGTATCTGGCAGCAAGATGTTACCAACAGGTCATTTAAGTCCTCTAAGTTGTGAGGTGGGGCCTCCATGGATTGGACCTGTTTGTTCAGCACATCCCACAGATGCTCAATTTGACTGAGATCTGGGAAACTTGGAGGCCAAGTCAGTACCTCAAACTCATTGTTTTGCTCCTCAAACCATTCCTGAACCATTTTTGCTATGGACACATTATCCTGCTGAAAGAGACCACAGCCATCAGGGAATACAGTTCCTATTAAAGGATGTACATGGTCTGCACCATGTTGCTTAGGGAGGTCGTATGTGCCAAAGTAACCAGGCCACCTTCTTCCATTGCTCTGTGGTCCAGATGGTGGACAAGGGTCAGCATGGGCATCCTGACTGGTCTGCAGCCCCATGTACAACAAACTGTGTATTCTGACACCTTTCTATCAGAATCAGTATTAACTGTCACAGCAGCTCATCTGTTAGACCACATGCATCAAAGACTCTTGGTCCCCACTGTTCCTTCCTTGGACCACTTGTGATAAATACTGATCACTGGAACACGCCACACGAGCTACAGTTTTGGAGCGATCATCTAGCCATTGGAATTTGGCCCTCGTCAGACTCAAATCCCTAGGCTTGCCCAGTTTTCCTGCTTCTAGGTGCCATGATGATCAGTGTTATTCACTTCACCTGTCGGTCCTCATAATGTTATGCCTGGTCGGTGTATGTGTTCCTAGACATTTGAAACAAGTTGGGACACAGTTTCCTGTGGGGGATTTCAGTGGAGAAGACAAGAAAATTATATTTCCCCATTGGAGATCAATATAGCCCATTTAACCACCTTTTGGCAATTCATCAAAAACCTGCCAACTCTGGGGGTGCTGACCTTCCAGTGAATCCGGAAACAAAGAGAGAAAAATATAGAGAATGTAATTAGGAGACTGTTTGTCTGACTGAACTTCAAATGATCATATGGAATCTGTGTGTTGCTGATTTCCAGGTGAATGCTTTCTTTTTTTGAATGATCAGGTTGCTGCCTTTTTTAACTAGCCCTGGTTACATGGAAGCTAATCAGTGACAGCAGTGTGGGAACAAAACAAATTTTCCCACCGCTTCTCACCTTCTGTGCCAAATATGTGTGTGTGTATGTGTGTGTGCCAGTTTCTGAAAGCAGTCTTCCGTGTCTGTTCGTATCTGGGTTTCTGTGTAAACTCACCGTCGTGTGCCATGTCTACATCATGAACTGGGCACGAGTTTGAGCAGAAAAGTTGATTGTGATGTTTCCGTATTAGTGCACCCCCTGATGACCTCTGTCTCTCCTCCTCTCTGTGTTTCAGCGAGCGTTCACTGTGATAGTGGAGGCGTGGGACAGGGACAACGGCACACACAGCAATGGTAAGGTCCACCTTTCAGTGTTCTTTCCATCGTTTCCATCCATCTTAGCAATGATGAGAGAGTGACACTGATCCTCCCCTGCAAAGAAAGCAATGGATTTAGGCTTTTTAAAATCTTTAAATAATCAATTCAATTCAACTTCTTTATTGTCCCAAAGGGGAAATTAGTTTAGCAACAGGATAAAAGTAAACAACACAATAATATAAAATGACAATAATAGTAGAATCAAGAAAATAAATGGATCCTCTCAAATTATTATCAGCTGACTTCTTTTTGTCTGGATGGTTCAAGGGGCATAAATGCACAGTTCATTTATGATAAACCCACTCAACATTGTCAAGACACCAGCACTGACAGTGTGAACTGCAAAGATCAAATCTACTTGTGAGGCTTCTAACCGGCCTGCCTGCCAGCACCAGATTTTCTTCTGGTCTCACTTCTGTTTGGTATTGTTTTCCAGCACCACAGTGAGGAAGAAAGGTTAATTGAAGGATGCAATCTACGTTAGGAGACAACGCTTCGTTAGCGTTGTTGGCTTTATTTTCCCGGAGTTGATCCAGGACCCGGCTCATTTAGCGCCAGGGTTCTCAAGGTGTGTCATATTGGCCGATGACGGCTCTGGGGAGCATTTTCCGCAACAAGGAAAGAATTCACTGCTGTACATTTCATCCATCTACAAGGGAGCTTTTCTCCTCATTTTGCAGCTTCTTGTTCTAGCTATAAAAATCTTCTTAATATTCACAGCTGGTGTCAAGGAATAAAGAAAAAATGCGATAAAATGCTTATAAACCTTACAAAAAGTGGCTGTTCCTAACATAAACCACCATCACACAAACAGATGCATTAGAACAATTAAAGATGATGTGTCACTCTAAATTTGAAGTTCATCATTAAATTTTGAGAACCCTTGATTCAGTGACTTTAGCTTCATTTTTGTTGCACGCGTGCAGGAACAGACAGTGAGGAGAAAACTCCTTGAGTGAACCAGTTAGCTGAAATCAAGCTTCAGCTCAGTCCAATTTTATTTATATGAGATCAGGAGTGTAGCTGAAGGGAGGCCTGAGTAACACCACTCCTTTCCCTATTTTCTGGGTGTTGTCAGCCTTATGTCTGCAACCAGACTGCATTTTGTTAGCTACATACTTTATGTTTTTATGCCACAGGAACAGCTCCTTACTCACTAATTCAAAGCAATACAATAACTTTTTGTTAATTCATGATGGAAGCATTTATAGCTTTTCCCATAGTAAAGCCAAGAGTTTACAATGTTAACAAAACAAACAAACACTTAGTGATAGTGGGGAGGGAAAAAAGCTCAAGACGAATCAGGTCACACAGCCATCAGATGAGACATGAATGGCCGTGCTGAGAGTAATGCTAACACTTAGCAGGTCGGTGAGCCAGTAACTGCAGATCAGACATAAAGGCAGAAAAGGAAGAAAGTGAGAAAATCTCGGGACAGACAAGATGTAAACTTAATGGGATGCAATACTAGTGTATGGATACGGATGCATAGCTTTAAAAGAGAGGAAGTGCTCGTGCATAATGTGAGGATCCCCAAGCAGCTTTGGCTTTGTTTGCATCTAGTTTTGAAGGTAAAATGTCCTTTTCACATTAATGTAAATGAAGATGACTGCTATGATCAACCACACACGTACACACAAACTGTGCTACTCTACCCTTCTCGGGGTCACCCAGGCTATTTATGCCTCTCCTCTATATTAAGCCTGTGAGAGCATTGCCTCGTTAAGCCATTAATTGCAGACCCCCACCCCCACTTTTCGCTACCTCCTAATTAGCATCCTGGCAGCTGTCTGGCTACCGCACGCCACTTTGTTATCACTGTGACAGGCTGCTATGGCTCAGCGTGGATGGTGATTCGAGTACTTTTTAGCTTGCTAGATGTGATGGTGCAGCAGCAGGAGGGGGGTGCTTTACTTATACCGGGAGGGGAGACATGTATTCAGAGGTAGTGACAGGCAGGCAGGCATGCAGGAGGTGCCGATGTGTCGACCGCCATGTCCTGTCTTGCAGAGTTGGTCGGAGTCTCTGCGTGATCACAGGTTTCAGTCCTGACTCTGTCAGTTAGTCTGTCAGCAGTCGAGGGTCCTGTCAAGAGAGAAAGCTTACAGTTTGGGCTTAATTATAGGTCAAACTGGACAAACTAAAAATAGATATTTAATGATATAATGAGAAGCCACCACAAGTGTAGCTGTTTGGGGATTAAGTGTTGACTTCTCGGTGTATCTGCCTACTTTCGCTTGTCTTTTCTGCCTCCGTTTTGGGATTTCCTACATTTTCGGGATGCACGTCAGAGAGCAGGCCCGAACCTGCAGCATCCTGCTGTGTGTGTGTGAGAGTGGAGCAGGTGGAGGTGGAGCAAACATTAGTGATAGTGTAGCATAATTATAGAGAGGGAGAAAGTTCTCATGTGCCCAGGCGTGCACAAGAATAGGAATCTACGTAGGGATGTCCCAATCAAGTTGAGCTTTGCCCAGGAGCCCAGAAATGAATGCTTTGAATGTCTTCCAACCCAAACCCTGTTTACTCTGTACTGTATTTTTTTTTCATGTGTAAAGCAGTTGCATCGTCCTTGGAGTATGGTTAGGGATCTGCTGGGGTGGTGAAATCTGAGCATGATTTAGGCCGTCCCTCTTCATTTCCAGCCTCAACAAACTGCTAAGTTTGAGTACAGGGACTGAGGTCGCCCTTCCAATGAGTGGACAACCTCCTGAGCCACAGCCAGCCCTGGTCATGCGGGTTGACCAGAGAAGTGGCCAGACTTCAGTCTGTAGTGACCATTGTGTAATAAACATTGGTTTGATTAATTAATCTACTGGTTCTTTTTCAGATTTGGTCTGTGGAATTTTTGTAAATAGTCTAAAATCTTATAAAAGCTTTTATTATTATACATTTTTTATTACTTTTTATTACACAGTTTATTAAACAGCAATCATAGTCAATTGCTTTATTATTGTCTGCTATTTATATCATTATGAATTGATTATTTTTAGACTGGTGATCAGACAAAATCCAAATTCAAACCACAAACCCTGGTTGCTGCTCAGTCTTCGATGATAAGTCCACCGTCATGACTCACTGTCATGGGATAATTAACATGGCTTACCTTTGTTTAATTCAGAGTAATTAGAGAAGTATTGCTCTTTTCCCAAAATATCTAACACTTTATCAGCAGCTCAGCACTTAAACAACAACATTAAAGTGTGACATGTCTCGATGTGTCGATTTTTCCTCTGAACTTCTGGTAAATATTCTGAGAGCATACGAGGGGAGTTTCCTCGCCTGCGTTTCAGTGTATGCATTAACAGGCCTGGACTGCAGGTTGCAGAGGCCTCAGGAAAAAGAAGGCCTCGCAAAGGTTGTTTATGTTTCAGGAAGCCCCCCCGCCTGATGCAAAGCAAAACAGAAATAGCTTGGGAAGAGAGGACTGAGATGTTATTGAGCATCAGAGCTGGTGCATTGTTGGTGTATTGGGAAGAATTATGCTGACACCGGGTTGCATGTGAGACTGATTGGATGGTAGTGTGAATGATGCTAAAAAAGTGGTAGCATTCTGTAGAGATAAGCTCAGCTTTGGTCCTAAAACTATTAAAAATACATCAGCGAGCTACACGTCTGCAATGGAGATGACGGTGGTTTTTTGAGGTTCCCCTTTAAATCTCGAATGTAATGGAAACCTGGAGAGGCCTCTGCACGTAGTGATGATTTCAACTTTCAAAAATGAGTGATTTGCTTTTTCACTGATGAGAAATATCAGTGAGTCCTTTGCTGAGTTGTGCCAAACTATTAACTGCCATCGAATAATTTATGATAAAGTTTTGGCAATCAAAGAAAGGAGTTGATTTAGTGCATTTTTTGCCCTTCAATTTGCCATTTAACTCAGATCCGTCTGTAGTGCCAAGCAGGTCACAACAAATCCTCCGATGAGAGGACTGCTCCATTAATATTTATGGGAAAAAAAACAGGTTTATTACAGTTGCCTTAAGAAAGTAGGGAGATGACAAATGGCTGTAAAAGTTAGGTGGTACACCTGGAGGAAGATGGTTCAGAAAGCAAAGTAAGTCCTTGCCAACCGAGTCATAAGCTCATGGTTTCACTGGAGAATGTAAGCGTCACGTCACTGTGCTGGCATTCATTCTCAGTGTTCGGTTTGTTGGTGTCTTTAAGCAAGAAAGAAAAGTTTGGACAGATTTTTGTTATCAGCTCAGCTATAGTCACAGCCCTGTGTCTTGTTCAGACAATTGGTTTGGAGAAATTGTGAGGAAACAGGTGTAGATTTTGCAGACTCAAACAAAAAACAGTAACAACAGCTTCTGCAAAATGCTAGATGTCAGGTAGAGAAAGAGGTCAAAGTTCAAAGACCCACAGCCCCTCTCAAAGCTCTCCTGTCCCATGAACTGTGTCGCACATTGCCTGACAACTGAAACTGTTGGACAAAGCTGTCACTCTACGTTTTTAAAATGAATTCCTCTCTTTGAAAGCACAGACAATCGTGCTGCTCTTGACATGATCAGCTGCTCGGATCTGAAGCCCCTCGTTGTTTATGTAAGCTGGTTTTTAAATGGCCTTCCCTCGCCTGCTCTCCCTAGTAACAACGGCCTCTCTTAGTGTGTCTCCTCCACTACAGAGGGAGCTCATGATTGGTCTATATTTTTATATCTAATTGCTGGAGATGAACAGCAGTGAGTGAGTGCCTGGGTGTTTCAGGTGGTGGGTGTGGGACTGAAATCTGTGGCAGTGTGTTAACTCACAGTGAGTCTCAGTAAATCAGGACAGTGTGAAAATGGATTCTTGGTCTTTTAGCTTTTCAGTCATTTTTCTACACTTTCTAACTTAGGCAGTTGTGCTATTGTAGGGTAAATGTCATTCACAAATATATTTAAGGTATTATATTACCATAACTACTGACCATAAATATTTTTTAAAAAGTTATTTTAAAAAAATAACTTCACAGTCTTATTCTTCTGCCATGACTAAAGGGGTGTGAAAAGTGGCTAAATCCAGTAATGTAAAGGTGGACATACCTTCCTGCTGTAATCTAAAGTCAGTATGGGAATGCTTTAAATGTGCATTACTTTTAAAGGCCAACAGGGGGTGTCACCTTTGCTGCCTCTGATTGTAAGTTAAAACTATGAGAAAATTACCCCACTGCTCACTTGATGCATGACCTGAGTAAACACTCCCCTGATGAGTTTATGGTTTCAGTCTCTAGTTGTGGAGCTTATTTATTGCAACACAATGTTCCTTTTTGTAAATAATGTCACATATAGACTAAAATAGACAGGGTGGGACTAACCCTGCGATAGACATTTCATGTGACTATGGCCAGTCTCCTGGGTTTCTCAGCTCAGATCTACCCGTGACTCATCACAACTTAAAAAAATACATTACATTTTAAGCTAGCAACAATGATGTGAACTGAGCGTGAGTTTAAAGAGTGTCTGACACTTGAGCTGAGACAGCTTAGATGACTATATAGATCTCGAAACGTGTATAAAAAAAGCCAACCGCATCCCTATTCCAAAAATGAAAACTCAATGCTTACTTACTGAATGAAAATCTGAATCAAACGTTAAGGTGTAGTCCTGTCTCTGGGGCTTTTTTTTTTGCATAGATAATTTGCATTTTGAAAGGAAAAGTTTTGCTAAACTAAAGGCAACCCAAGTTATAATGGAAACATATCATTAACAGCATTGTCAGCGTTTAGCTTATGACCCAGGAGAGAAAGACGAGTCTTTCAGTCCATCTCCACCTTGTCACTCTCTAAAAGCAAGAGAAAGCAGAGAAGCCTGCTGGGTCGTGGTGCTTCTGTTCCTTGAGAGCGAGCTAAAGGGCCTTTCCTATGTCGCCCTTCCTTGCCTGTTCCCCGTCTCTTATTATTTCCGGCCTGGCTCCGATGAAGTCGAGCTGGATATCCTGAAAGTGGGTGGCAGGAGAGGAGGGGGCCTGAAAAGCATTTCACCAAGCAGGAAAACTGAAAAAGCATTTCGGTTATCAAGCCCTCGCAGACCTCGCTTGTGCTTGCTTAATTTTCCGATTCTTTCACTCTTTTTCCTCAACTTTTTTTTCTTTTACCACATTCTTTATAGAACAGAGTGAAGCTTGACCAGAGGTTACACCTTCTCTCTGATGTGTATTAGCGACAGCTGTTCTTGAAAGCCTTTTGGATTATCTGATCTAAACAGCAAGTTCAGTACGGTTAAATCTCATAACTGGCATCAGCACTGTTCTACGCAGTGCCATTCAGAAGTTTTGTTTTTCAGACTTTGCATTCTAAATGACCCAAAACACCAGATCTTCTGAGCATTTCTGTGTTTTTTGTTCTTTTTCTGTATACGTGAAAATGAATCACTACTTCAACTTTTCCTAGACTGCGAAAGGATGTCTGTCCACGTATACCTTTTGAGGCAAAATTTGAACTGCATCACCAGTTGACAGGCTTTGGATTTTTTCACAGTACAAGTTGTGACTGTAGCAAAGATAATCTGTCAGGAATTAGTGCACATTTTAACATATAAACAGCACTAATGACGCTACTTGATTTTAGTCAGTTTAGCAACAGGAAAGTTAGTCACGGAGTACCACAAGGCTCTGCACTGGGGCCTCAAGCATTCATCATTCAGTATTGTGAATCTTCCATTGCTATGCAGTTGGTAACCAGCTATAGTGACCTAAAAAGCTGGGAGAGATAAGCTTGTGAAAATCGACTGACGTTGTTTCCATGAACTGCAGGGTTTTTTTTAGTTAAAAGGAAAAATTGTCCACTGAGTAAATAACAAGCATAATCTGTCATAGCATTTTTTTAACATCTGTTTCTGTATCATCTGTTTTTGCTTTGTGCAGATGATGAGCTACTGATAGTGCGCAGCATCCACAGAGGAATGATTAACCCTGGAGAGGAGAAACAAATGGTGGAATATAAAACTTTGATTGCTAGTATTGGCTACACCATCCGTGTGCGCTGCGACGAAAACTACTATGGCACCAAATGCAATAAAGTATGCCGTCCACGCAATGACTACTTCGGCCATTATGTGTGCGACCAAACTGGAAACCAAGAATGTATGGAGGGCTGGACAGGGCCTGACTGCAACAAAGGTAGGAAAAAATATATCAGTCAAACTGCAAACAGCAACACAATCTACCATGTAATAATATTAATAAGAAGGTGCGCTAATAAATAAAAATAATTAATCCTTAACTAAAAATTAACTAAATAATGCAATCTAAACCTTAAATCTTCAGTGTCATAACCAGTTATTAATGTATCTATTTCTCACTATTTCATAGTGAAATCGCAGCACTTTTTATGGAGGAGTACTGGTTTATGTGCAATCAATCAAAAGGAATCAAAACTGTCATTTCGAAGCTCTCACTGGCATCCTCTTCCGCTTTTCTTGTTGGTTATTTTGGTGTTTTGTTTTTAAATGTTTCTTTTTATTACTTACCACTTTTGGAAAGCCAAAAGCAGCCAGGTACAAATAAACAGTCCTCATTCAAGTTTTTCCTTCCTTATTGTCCTTTTTGGATGAAATTCAGAAGTTCACGGAAATTCGTGTCAAATGTCACTTTGCAAGAATGTGAAGAATGTCTGGAAATTCCTGTCATTGCTGAAGGCACCTTCAGCTCTCTTGACAGTTCATCCATCCATTGTTACAACAGCGAAGTTTCTCTGCATTTTCACGAGCAAGGAGGGCTAGGGAAGGACATTTTAATAACTGAAAGCTCAAAAGAATTCAAATGCTTTATGTTAGCTTTATTATGCTTCTAAATACAAGAGTTTTTCACAATTTTTGGACCAATATTTATATATGTCGTTTTCTCTTTTCCTTCTCAAAAGCCATCTGCAAACAAGGCTGCAGCCCCATCCACGGGATTTGTAATGTGCCGGGAGAATGCAAGTAAGTCACCTCCAGTTTTTTTTTATGCACCACTTTGTTTCTCTTACAGCATTGTTGTCAAGTGATGGAAAATATGTTCTTGTTTGGATGGAAACCCCATCACCACCACCACCTCCAACACATAGGGACTTAATGAGAATAACAGTCCTGACACAACAGAGTGGTGAGTGGGTGAGGGGTTGTTAATAACATACCAAGCAGCCCGACCCCGCATCACTCAAACTCCCCCATCCCAGTGTGATGCATTGCCCCCCATTCCTCCACCTCCATCCCTCAGCTCCACTCTGATCCAGAAGCTATTGTTCTGCTTCCTGTTCTAAAGCTGGCCTGCTCTTGCCCGCACACAGAAAGAGAGAAAGCAGCCTGTTTTTTTTTTCGTTTTTTTTTTTTCTTCCATGTTTCCTTCCTCATCCCTCTCCAGCAACAGAGAGGCACCGTACCTCCCCGCAGTCCCTTCCCTCCACCACCCTCTTCCAGTGTCTGGAGCCCACATCACCTCTTCCTATCCTGGATCTTGTTATGGCTGGCACTCTTATGTTAGGAAGTGTGGATTCCGCGCACAAAGCTACAGACAGCAAGCGGGAATAAAGACAGGGGGCACTGAGGGCAATGTCACTGATTGCTAATGGTAACTCAAATTATAGGTCAATATACAGTCTGTGAGTACCTTGAATATAAATATATAATAAGGTAATGAAGTCCATTTATACAAATGACACAAAGTACATGAAATAAGAAATACCAATTACTTAAATGACATTTTACGTGTCAAAACCAAGAGAATTTACCTCACTACAAATAACCTTCATTATGCTTTGGCTGACAGAGGCTAAGAGACATGTCATCGACCCCATGAAAATGTTGAGTCACTAGGAGAAAAAAATTTATTCCCTGAGTGGTTCTTGTGGGCAGATTGATGGTCACTAACAGATGCAGTCACACGTCAGTTTCTTGAAAGATGTCGATTTGTCTGCAAACCTCAATCTCATAAAAAAGGAAGTGAACAATGATCGTCTTCAAAGTAAAAGTTTTGGCTGACCACAAGTTAAAAAGTTAAGGAAACCGCTCTCCATGTACGGTTTACATTTTCACTACACCGTGACTGTGACAACCTGCTACTGACCAAAACAATCACAAGGAGGTTGTATATATATTTGTGACCAATTTCATGTTCTCCAACTACCAACAACTCTCAGAAAACATTTTTAAACCAGTTGGAGAACACACACTGTTGTCTAGCGGTTGGCAGCTAGCAATTGGCTGTGCGTTACCTGAGTAATTTAGCCTTGATAATTCATTGGATGAACGTTCTATGAGATACCAAAACAACAAATCAGAGATGCTACTGCTCCAAAAAAATTGTATTTCATGGCTCCCGTGTGTTCATGAAAAGTATGAGACCAGTACTTCTACACCAGCTACAGTGTTGTTGCTTAAAGCAACAAGCATTTAAAAAAGGCTGATGAAGCATTTACAGCTATGTGAACAGCAGAGATGGCAGCAGAGAGATATTTAGATTTGATTACATTTGGAACTGAACTGTACATTTAGACAGAGTGGAACACAAGCTTTAAAAAGCCAAACTACACACACACACAAACACACACACATAGTGCCAAGTATTTGGAAACATCAGGAGAGCAGCGTTGACAGAAGGGAGGGAGGGAGGTTAGGGTTTTACACTGTGGCAGGTTTGATTAGGTTTGATGAGGCTGACATTTCTCATTGAAAATGGCCAGAGGATTGCAAGGGAAAGCAACACCCTGGAATGTGCCTCAACATGTGATTTGGAGCTTCATCGCTGTCAGGAGTGCACATATGCGCAGCGCTGAGAAAGAGAAGAAGCAAAAGAGAAAGAGAGAGTCGAGGGATAGTTCACATTAATACGAACACATAACAAAACTGTAAGCGTAACTGTGTGAGAATAAAACTAAAACAGACACACCTGACAATAAAGGTAACACTCTTGAGCACAGAAAAACTGACATGAAATAAATTATGAAATAAATTGCATTTGAATGGTTTATTTGTATTATATATTAATGTTAAGGTTGAAATGCTGATCTATGTCACAATTTATTCGGAAGAAAAACAAACAGTCCCTTGTCTATCACACCAACTTCGTACTTTAGCCTTAATCGATCTTTAATTTAAGTGAATTCACCGTCTAAAACAAGGTGTTTTAGCTAACTATGCCTTCCCTTTAAGCCAACTTTCTTACTGGATAACAGCAGGTGAGTGGGGCTCCTGTGAGACTAACCTACTAAGGGTATCCCCTGTCTTTGACATCATACAGGTCCAAGAGAAAAAAAAACTATATAAAACTTCACGTTTAGAGCAGTTTGAAGTCTTCTCATGACCTTTTGGCTCATGGGGATCACTTGCATATACACTGCCTTCATTATTTGAGGTATAATATAATTAGCCCCCTTTCAATGGAGTCAGTGGAAAAGTCTTAAATGGATCCAGCCACTTCCACTTTATTTTGATGGATGATACAGGCCCTTTAATTAAAAATCTAATTTCACCGTTTACAAAACACGTAAATCTAATAATGTACACGGAGGATCCGTTTATTCAGAAGACAGCCACCTAAGCCGCAAATATGTGCCTGTCAAACGTTACAGTGTGGCTCAGCCTGTGGTGTCAGGTGCAAATTGATTGACAGCTCCATAAAAATCACACGTAATGCGATCTCGCAAAACAAACGGGCTTGTATTAATATGATTCCAATAGAAAACCGTGTCAGAGCGAACGCATACCGAACAAGTTAGAGCGAATGTGATGTCAGAAGAAGTCAGAGAGGAGGAAAAAAAACAGAAGAAGAAGAAGAAGTAGTTGCTGGGTTAATGTCTGGGAAATTTGGAGGGAAGAGAAAAGAGAAAGAAACAGGGGGAAAAAAGCATCTTAGCCTGGCAGAAGGAAACTAAAAATGTGTGTTTGGGATCTTGTTTCTTACACACAGCGCATTCACAACCTACGCTCCCTCATGTGACACTACTAAACATGTAGCTAGGCAACAGCAGGCTAAGTCCGTCTGCTGGATTTGGGCGCGAGACTTGCCTGTAAATAATTCAGCGGTCCCACACACAGACACTCACACACACACAGCCCCCTCTACCTCGGCCCACCGTCCCGTCTTCAGGGTGTGGTTTGTCTGAGGGGCAGCGGCGGGGCGTGGGGTTTTGTGGTAAAGGAGGGATATTTTAGGCCCTGGCTTGGCCCCCACGGCCCCCTCCATTGATGGGACAGCAGCAGCCCAGTGACGGTGCTTGTGGGTAATGCCACCCTTGGCCTGTGGCTGCCCGAAACCATTTCCCTGCTCTCCCACACTGCAGCCAGACAGGCTGTCCGCTCTGCCACCGCTGACAGTGTGCAGGGCACTGCTGCCAACCGCAGAGCCGGACAACACTGCATACAGTAGTAAACAATACATAGCACTGTCTCCCAGACACATAAACACACACATATGCATAAGTGAATTGCACATACAGAGCGAGATCAGATGAAAATTGCACTCATGCATACAGTTGAAAGCATTTCAGCTTGCAAGTTGTGCATGAGACCAAACTGTCTGTGCATGTTTTGATGTAATCAGAACTTGGTCACTGCTCCATTTCTTTCTTTGTTTTAAGTGTGACTCTGTTTGCCTGATACCCCATACAGGAATTCCAAGCTTATTTAATAGGAAAGGTCACAGGCTGCAGAAAATATGTTGTTAGCATTTTGCATGAATTGAGTTTAAAGAGCATTAGAGCAAAATTTGAAATTAGCTACCATAATAAATGTGATCCTGGGTCAAATAGGCTTTATTCTTTTGGTTTCTGATAGTTTTCCTGGACACCAGGGCCCACTCACATTCATTTTTGAGTGCTGTCCCGCCTGTTATTGTCCCAGTGTACTACAGCACATCACAGCAGGATACAGAGACACATTTCGTTGCCTTTTGGTCTTTTGGTCGGCCTCCATTTTGAAGTGTTCGTGAGAGTCGAAGGAGAGGAGGGCTGGTTGGGTGGGGAGGTGGGTTTTGCGGGCCCCAAAATAGCCCCATCGGAGAAATGACAGGACAGGTGGGGCAAGGTTATCGCTGGTCTTGGAATAACAGAGCGCTGCCATATACCAACAGATTAGCTAACCCTGTGCCGGCCTCTGCTTCGAGACGACTAAGCCTTGCTCCAAAAAAAAAAAAAAAAAAAACCACCCGTTCCAAGTTTGCCCTCAAGCCACGCTCACGGCACAGGAAGAGGGCAGAGAGCAGACACGGTGTGCATGACGTCTGTGTGAAGAAATGCACAAACAAACAAAATGGGCGGGGCTCTTAGAAGGTCACTTTTCTCTTTTATCGACAGTATTTTGTAGATTGCAGTATTGCCTCTGATGATATAAGTAGTATTATACACCAAGGAAGGCTTTAACTCTAATAAAAGTGCAGTTTTTTGCTAATACTTAATACTTGGGAGTTTTGCACTAATATGTGGGCAAAATGAACAATTTGAAGACTTCTGATGAGACATTATGTCTTGTTTCAAGTGACTGTTGGACTTTTATATTAGCGGTGAAGTCATATTTCATATATAAGTGCTACAGCAGTAAGACATAAGCTAGTTTTGAATAATTGACCTGAAACTTTGTAGGAAATGTGAATGAATGTGCACATGAAAGTAGGCATGACGGGATATTTGCAGACCCACACACACACAACACACTCAGGAATGTCCCCTGGCACTGCGTGTTCTATGATTAGGAGTGGCAGCAAACATGTCACTCACCTCGATGAAGATGCTTTGTCCTGCTGTGATGTTCAGCTGCAGTGTCACAGTGGTAATGTGTGGCTCAGTCAAGTACAGTGACGTTTGTACTCGCTGACCCTTCATGTATGCAGAATTCTTCCCTCTCTGAACTCCATAAATTGTCCTTTTTTTGGCACCCGGCAGCATCCCTCGTGTTCACCAGGCATGTCCCACTGGCACGATGGCATGACATCAAGTGCTCCTCAGTGTTTCCCGACATCGTAGAAGTATTAAATGACTTTATTGTTAACAATACGTAACTATCACTCTTTCTCAAGGCTAAATCCTCCCACCCCCCACCCTTTCCCCTCGCATTTTTAAGCGTGTCTGTGTGCCTGATGCTCCCTCGAGCTGGTTGTGCTATTAAGAACACATTCTTATTGTGCGTGTGAAATAAGAGGCACTTATTTTGCTAATAAATACACTCACCCACTGTACTCCCTCTTCTCTGTGTGCTTTTATTTATTAGTAATGGCACAAGTAATTCAGTCCTCAGGAGCTTAACTGTCTGTACCCAGTTTTCGGGTTTATATTGCTCCTGATTGAGGAAAAGAAAGAAGCGAGGAGGCAAAAACAGCCTCCCAGGTGTGCTGTTTGCATCAACAGCAAAAGTATTTGGTAATAAAACTAAGGACGTTTCTTTTCTCTGTATTGCAGGTGTAACTATGGCTGGCAGGGTCCCTTGTGTGAGGAGTGCTTGCCATACCCAGGCTGTGTTCATGGTACCTGCAAGCAGCCCTGGCAGTGCAACTGTGAGAAGAACTGGGGAGGCCTGCTGTGTGATAAAGGTCAGAAGTTAAATATGTTTTCTAAGATCTAAGATATCCATCTTCAACATAGCCAGAATTTCCAAGACAAGCAGATCTTCTTTTCATCTCCTGTCTGAAAACAATCCTTAGGGTTATTTATTACAGACGCTAGCTCTGACGGGGCCACGTTAGTCAACACAGGATTCTTGTTCTGTGTGCACTAATTGACATGTGGCAGTATACCTCCGTTTTGTGGGGAGGGCAGCAGCATATAACTTGAATGGAATTAATTAAGTCAGAAACAACATGAATAGCGTGAAATGGAGGAGCTGGGTTGGAGGTGGGTTGACAAGTGGCTTGCAGAGGGAGCGACTGCTTAAATAGATGCTTGAGGCTTATTTAAGCTGTGATCTTAAAAATTAGTCAGTAAATAAAAAATGTCCTTGGGTTGTAGTGATCAAAGAAAAATATAACTGTGACAACAATGTAAGCAGACATAATAGGTCATAAGAGGGATTTCACATCTCATGCCATTGGAGCTGTCCATCGTTTCAGTTGTCCAGCTTCTTGGAAATAAAGAAAACCTGTTGGTCCTTTAGGACTTTGATCTTTTGTTGTTGGATTCACCTTGGCCTCATGGGGAGACTGGTCAGGATGCAGGGTAGTGAGATAGAAATGCCCTACATTCATCATTTTGTAGGAAAAAAGTGATGGTGGCTGATGTGTTTTGGAAGTTAAAGAGCACAGAGATGCAGAATAATGACACCTCAAAGCATTTAATTATTATTTTTTGGTCAGGGAGGCTTTCGTACGTAACAATTTTGCTGCTAGTTATCTATCAGATAGCTTCTCCCAGAAATATCACTTGACGCACACATTTTACTGTTCTGTCTCTGTGCAGATCTGAACTACTGTGGGACCAACCGACCCTGTAAGAATGGAGGAACGTGTATGAACACGGAACCAGACGAATACCACTGCGCCTGTCCGGATGGCTACTCTGGCAAGAACTGCGAAATCGGTCAGAGTCTAAATACAACGCAAAATTTAGGTTCCAAGAACCTTTGCTTTGGGCCACAGTACATTTGGGACAAAGCTCAGAAGAAACTCAAAAAAAAATCTAATTAGACATTTGACTTTCTTTTTAGCGGAGCATGCCTGTGTGTCTAACCCTTGTGCCAACGGAGGGACGTGCCACGAAGTCCCTACGGGGTTTGAGTGTCACTGTCCTGCTGGCTGGACTGGGCCAACCTGTGCTAAAGGTGAGAGGTGCAAAACTGTCTAGGTATTTCCCAGGTATGGCAAATATTACTTAGATGGATGCATATAACTATAGTTTTCTGTACCACACTAAAGTACTGTGGCTGTGATTGTAGCTTTAACATACGTCTTATATTTCAGACACTGATGAATGTGCCTCCAGCCCCTGTGCTCAGGGTGGGACATGCATCGACATGGAGAACGGCTTCGAATGCCTCTGTCTTCCACAGTGGACAGGCAAGACCTGCCAGATAGGTATGTCTGTCTGTCTCCATCTAATGAATGATCTAAAAAAACAGCTTTTTTTTGGCTGCTCAACATCATGAATTGATGTGTTTTTTAAATAAAACTAGGTATCTTTTGGATAGAAGCTTTATAAATTTATATATTCTTAATTTTAAAATCCTAATTTGAAAAACCACTGCATGCTAGATGATATGTGGTGAAGCCAATGTGTGTGGCACCTATGGTGAATTCCATGCATCCGCACTTGCGCGCAGAGTCACAGCATATCTAGTTGTTTGTTTATCCTGCCACGTCGTTTAACCAGCAGTATAACTGCAAGAGGCCCACTAATTTCATGCGTGTGTCTGTCTGTGCATGCGCATGCCCAGCGGAGACGCTCTCCGAGCATCGTCTGCAATTTGAGCCAGGTGACTTGAGTAAAGCTAAAAATAACCCCCCGCCTGGCAACTGCTAGCCTTGGGAGCAAATCTACTCCACTGGGGGGTTATCTTTGGCTCCAGACTGGCCGTAACAGTGGAGTATATACGCTACGGTGAGGCAACGCCCCAGCATAGCGGAGCCCTCACACGCTCCGGCTTCAGCCAGGAAACACTTTATAACCTGTAAACATACACAAGGAGCAACCGAAATGCAGCGGCTTGTGTTACGAGTCCTGTTATTCTCAGAGTACTTCCCCTTTCAGGGAGCAGGGTGGTACCTGTGGGAGAGGGAGATGAAGTGAACGGGTGCTTTAGATCGGGGGGAGGCTCGGGTTTTGGGAAGGGGTTTGGGGTGTTTAGTTTCAGCAAGCTAACAGGTGCCGCTTACCTCCTGGGAGTAGTATTAATGCACTGTGAGTTGGTTTATAGTGGGCAAGGCGGCACGGTGGGAGCGGCAAGTGCTGCCTCTGAAACTGACCACTTGGAATGCCGCAGGTTGGCCCTCAGGGAATGCAATAGAGAGACATTAACCCCTAGGGGTGGGGATGAGGACAAAATGGCAGGAGTAGGGGGAGGCAGTGGAAAAGTAAACACCCATCCAGACATGAACTTTACGTTGTAAATGTGCTGGCAATTTCATGTTTGAAAACAACCCAGAGTATTTGGGATCATTTAAAGTGGTCTGATTAAATATTACCTAGTACACATTACATTTATTTCAGTGTTCATTTATTTAAATAAATCAAGTCAAGTCAAGTGGCTTTATTGTGACTCCAACCACGTGCAGTGGTACAGTTCACAGTGAAACGAGACAACGTTCCTCCAGAACCATGGTGCTACAAATGACATATAACAGACAATCAACACAGGACTACATAAAGTGCAACTGTGCAAAAATTGCAAAAACACAAAACAAAGACGATGCAACACCAGACAGAACAAAACGATACAGACACAAGACAACAGATGACAACAATGACAGTGGGTTGTGCAAATGACTGCACATTGTGCAAAAAGTAACTTGATGTGTCATGTATATAATAAGTGTAGAAAGCTGTGAGCAATACAGGAATTAAATTAAACTTACGCTGTGGTAGGGCGCTACTGAAGTGTTTCCAGTAACCATCAAAGCACCAAAATTGGTTTTGGAGACAGCTCCAAACAGGTCTACAAACAGCTTATGCCCAGTGCGGATGACAACCATAAATCAAGGTGTTGGAAAGAGTTACCATGAGTCAAATATTACAGGATAATTCACAGCACTTTGAGTTACCATGGAGCATTTTTTGTTCCTGAAGTCTGCGTTTAAAGCCCATAAATGAAATGAAAAAAGAAAAAAACAACAATGCACATAAGCTGTCGCTAAAAGGGAAGTTTGGGAAAGACCTTCGATCTTTGGCCTTCATTTCAGTGGGCTGTGTGACGGGAGGCTGTGCTTGGTGACGGGCTTTCTGAGCAGGTTCTTGGCTTTAATTCATTTTCTCTGTGTCTCTCATCTCCATTTTTCAGATGTAAATGAGTGCGCGGGGAAGCCGTGCCTCAATGCTTACGCTTGCAAAAACTTGATTGGTGGATATCACTGTGCCTGCTTTCATGGATGGGTGGGCCAGAACTGTGACATCAGTTAGTATCAGTCCAGCAGATCATTAGTCTTTAGCTCTTTCCAGCTACCTGTAGAAAACGGAGCTAAAACAGAGGCCTCTGTCCAGCCAGCTTCTTTTCCACTGTAGCAGTAAATCAGTGTTTGTTCTCATAGACGGTTTCTCATGAAAATCTACATCATGTAATTCCTATTTCAAAAATAATAACCATTTTTTCAGGAAAAATGGTCTTTCTAGATGCTTTCTAGAAGCACTAACAGCATAGCAATATGCTATTAATGTCTACTGATATCAAAATTGCTACCAAAATTCTAGTAAATTCCAATATAATAGATAACGTCTTTTTATATCTGAACATAGTATTTACTGCAGTTATTTCTTTTCCCGAAATAAAGAAAAAAATATCTGCAGAAAAAAGTCACATGGGGTTTAAAAGCATGCTAGTTTTAACCTGTTTTTGCGTATTTTTAGCAAAAAAATGCCACCAAATTTCTTTCTTTGGCAAGTTATTTAATTAATCATGTTTATTAAAGATATATTAAATAATACATTTATCTTTGAGCTTTAATTTTGGAAAGTCCAATCTCTAAGCTCAGTGGTAAATGTAAAAGATTTATTGGCAAAACAATCAAAATTTCCCCTTAAAATATTACTTCTTCCAACAGTAGAAAGCACATGTTCATATTATGTGACCAAAACATTTTGACTTGAATTTCATTATGCTTTGGTGACACAGGTGTGCTGTGCTAGCAACAAAATGGGTTGCTATCCAGTATAGTCCTTAATAATTCATATGTATATAGTATATTTTACATTGTACACAATGTTTGTTTATCTTCTTAGAAAGCACAAAAAGAAAAAAGAAAAACATCCACTGAGAAATCCAGAGATTTGCAGATGGCGGTGGAAGAGAAGCTTGTCGGCCAAGGAAGCTGGGCTTTAGCTGTATTCTGTCTCTTATATACCTCCCTTACGGCTGTGTACCTGCTACACACTGGCTCACTCTTCTAAAACTATAACTACAATGTTTTCCCAAAGTATCAAACTTTTTTCTTAAATTGCTTAAACTCTTTAGGGTTAGCTTTTTTTTTCCTCTGCAAGTTAAATTTCGTTGCACATTCTCACAGCTCATCTGCACCTCTGAATCTGCAATTCTTCCAGGCATGGAAAACTTTGCTTTGGTTTCATCGACCACTTTCCTGTAGCAGCTGCACGTTACATCGTTGAACACTGTTCTGCCCATTTTGTCAAAGTCAGTTTCAGGTCTGACATTTTTCTTGTGATTGATTATTCAACAGATATGAACAGCTGTCACGGACAATGTCAGAACGGAGGGACCTGCAAGGTGAGACTTTTTAGTTCAAACATAATGAGGTCTTTATTGATTTTATTTTTGATGTGATGACAGTAACGGAGAAGTAACATGTTTATTGTCAATCATCCAAGTACCTGTCAAAGCATAAAAGAATAAGCTCAAGGCTATTATGACTTTGAAAGGTTATCAACGTTCAATGACTGAATGAGTTTGTGTGTTTTGTTACACAAATAAACAACAAAACTTCAAATATGGACTTGGGTTTGGCCTAAGATAGCCTGTTTCAGATAAATCAAGAATTAAAGATAATGCCATGTATGGTATTGATCAAGTTAGTCAAGTAAGCTGCATCAGCCTGCTGGTTAGTTTTGCATCTATTACGTAAAGAAGGTGTTGGGCTGTTTCTTACTGAACTACTGTTTTTTCCTTATAAACTGAAATATTTGTGATGTGAAACTTTCCAAATGTCACAGCAGTTATCATGGTGAAAGTTTTAACATATCTGAATAAAAGTGACAGTTTAATTATCCTCTATAAATAAAATGTGTCAGCAGACACTTTGATGACTTCTTATCTTTGTACCAGGAGTTGGCTAGAGGCTACCAGTGTGTCTGCCAGCCAGGTTTTGGGGGTCGGCACTGCGAGGTTCAGAGGAACTGGTGCAGTAGCAGTCCATGTAAGAACGGCGGGCGCTGCCACACCCTGCTGCACGGCTTCATGTGTGAATGCCCACAGGGCTTCACTGGAACAACGTGTGAGGTAAGGACTAAATCCAACTTATATAATATGCAGAAGACAGTTTGATGCTTTTGCTGTAGTTCTATTTCACAAATGCATTTTCTGTTTTTCTTCCTGAAGTTGCAGAACAACCCCTGTAGCCCAAACCCGTGTCAGAACAAGGCTCAGTGCCACAGTCTGACCGGTGACTTCTACTGCAGCTGTCCGGATGACTATGAGGGCAAAACCTGTTCAGAGCTCAAGGACCACTGCAAGACCAACCAATGTGAAGGTAACCCAGCATCTTCACATTTTTAAAAAATGTACCAGTCAGAAAATTGTGACAAATAATTCGAAGGCTCTCCCCTTGCTGATCATCTCTTTTTCATTTCGTTACCCCAAGTGATTGATAGTTGCACTGTTGCCGTCACAACTAACGACACTAAAAAGAGGGTGTGGAACATCTCATCCAATGTGTGTGGACCGCGTGGCCGCTGCATCAGCCTGCCGGCTGGGAACTTCAGCTGCTCCTGTGATCCGGGATTCACTGGCACCTACTGCCATGAGAGTGAGTCATTATTAGCTGACCCACCCACACACACATATTTATCATCAGTTACCATCACTGGGAACCACATAATTCTTACGGTAATTCAGACTCTCACTTCAGTAATCATGACTGTCTTAGTTTGGTCTACTTAGTTTGGTGTACAGCAGAAGGAAGGACGAATCTCAATAAACAAAATGTGAAAGACAAAAATCAACAGTTTTGATCTTTGCTTGAAAATTAACGGGGTATTAAAAGAACTCTTCTCTCTTTGCCTGCAGACATTAATGACTGTGCATCATCTCCGTGCAAGAACGGAGGCACTTGCATCGATGAGATCAACTCCTTCAAGTGTTTCTGCCCAGACGGCTGGGAGGGCAGCCTCTGTGATGTTGGTGAGTGTGTGTAGGTGTGTGGATTTTTCTCAGTGTTGGTGTGATCAGTAGCTCAACTGTACAAGCTGTAAAGGAGAGCCTTGCTGAGTCATGCAGATTATGAGTCACAGCCATGGGAGACACAAGAGGAATGACGAGCAGTTTGAGGATCTCGCAGAGGACTAGAAGATTTGAGATAAATACAGGTGTAAAATGTAACAATCAAGCCAGCTGACAGACTCAAGTCTATTTTGTGCTATGTGCTTACAGACAGTGCACACATTTGCAGATGACAGTCTATATTATATTTGAAAGGAAAAGGGTTAGGTTTAGACAGAAGTAATTTATTGGTGAAATAAACATTGACAGTTTTGAGTGCAAAATACTATAATCTCTGCCAAGACTGAAGAGTTGAACCAAACTATTATCAAAACGGATACGTTAGGACGGTAATCAGTAGCTAAAACGAGTGCACTGAGTTGCTGTCTGACTCTTTTCCAGACGTAAACGAGTGCAGCAGGAACCCCTGTCAGAATGGAGGCCAATGTGTCGATCTGCTTAATGACTTCTACTGCAACTGTGTAGACAACTGGAAAGGAAAGACCTGCCACTCGCGTAAGTTCAACCTGTGAGCCAACTCATTAAATAGACACTTTACATTAAGTCAAAAGCTTAAAATTTTTTCCCCATGCCATCCCGGTGTAGGCGAGAGCCAGTGCGACTCCACTACCTGCAGTAATGGGGGAACTTGTTATGACCACGGAGACTCCTTCCTGTGCAGCTGTCACTCAGGCTGGGGTGGCAGCACCTGCAACACGGGTCAGACACCAGCCTCACTTTTGTTTCACTGCAAAAATACAGTTACATTAATGATTTATAGATTTTTTTTTTACTGTGTTTTATTTGTTTTTTTAGCCAAGAACAGCACCTGTGATTCAGGTCCTTGCGAAAATGGAGGGACATGTGTTGGAGGGGGAGACGCCTACACTTGTATATGCAAAGACGGCTGGGAAGGACCCACATGTTCACAGAGTATGCAAAGTTTGGGGTATTTCTTACATTCTCTTACTAACCAGGATACATGCAGGTACATGCAATGTATCTGCATGTATCAGTGCAGGGGTGGCTGTGGCTCAGGTGGTAGAGCAGATCAGCTATTGATCGGAAGGTTGGTGGTTCGATCCTTGGCTTCCCCAGTCTGCAGGCCAAATATCCTTGGGCAAGATACTAACCCCGAGTTCCCCTCCAATGCGTTCATCGGAGTATGAATGTAGTTTATGTTGCATTTGAGTTTAGAAGTGCTTGTATGAATGAGGCATGTTGTATAGAGCGCTTTGAGTACTCCGGGAGGGTAGAAAAGCACTATATAAGACTCAGTCCATGTTTAAAAATCTATATACTGTTATAGTATCAGGATAAAATCAGTTACATATGCTTGTTGTACATTTATACAACTCACTAATTCTCACCTATGGATTATGATATGGATTATACAGGTTTCAAGTTTTAGAGTTAATTATGTCTTTCCTCTTGCAGATGTTGATGACTGCAATCCTCATCCCTGGTAAGATATGGAAATATTTTGCCCTCTAATGATTTTCAAAAATGTATTGGTGCTACAATATATCAGTGTCTAAGGAAATCTGTATGTGATGTGTTTTTGTTAATGAGTTTGAGGTTGTTGGTTGGTTGGTTACACAAAACAACACATTCTATTATTTTTTTGTTTTTTGCAATTTATTGAAAAAATGACGAGTACAGAAACTTGTTGAGGTCTTGGGATTCTCTACATCAGAGAAGCTACCCTGGACAAAAGCCTTCCCTCCCCCTTGCCCTCCCCTTCAATGACTGACAGGTGGATTAGTGGTGGGTTTGGTTTTTTGGAGAAGGCGGTGGATGAGGAGGGGGAGAAGTGCAGGAGAGTGTGAAGAGTCACCCCTCTGACCATTCACCGACCTCGACCTGGGAAACATTGTAAGGAGTGAAGGTGTTGAGGGGTGTTTGGGGGGCTCGGTATGTGGCCTGGGCAGATTTACATATGAAGCCTGGACATTGATCTGGGATCAGCTTCATCCTGCTGCGCCTCAGAGGCTCTGCAGACTCACAGAGCAGAGCGTGGGATAAATCAGGGCTCCTAAGCTACACATATCTACCCATTCACCCATTTTCCATCTATGCGTACATTTTCTTATCACTTTTGCGTGTGTGGGCGGGGTTATATGGGTCAAATTAGAATATTTACTTACCAAGTACAAAAAAAATCAGAGAGCTTTTGTTAACATCAAAAACTGAATATTGGTTTCTTCTAGGTTAAATCCACTTTTGATTGACTTGTTTGGGTCTGTCTCCTTTGTAGCTACAACGGCGGCATCTGCGTGGATGGTGTGAACTGGTTTCGCTGCGAGTGCGCTCCAGGATTCGCTGGACCGGACTGCCGCATCAGTAAGTCCCTGGGAACTGGAAGGGGGCATGAGGCTGGGGTCAGATGGGCGGGGGTTCAGGGGTGAAAGGCCGCAGCGAGGGAGCGTGAGCCGATTGTTTCAGGGCGACAGATTAGGAAGCCTTTCAGGAAGACCGTCTTAACCTCTCCCCTCTGCACCGAGCGAGGTCAGAGCTGAAGTTCGTCAGACAGGTCTGTGCGCTCTCCCGTGGCCCTTCTGGGAGAGAGCGCTTCAGAAAAAGCCCCTGCTGAACCAAAGCATTATCCTTTTAAAGAGTTTAAAACCAAACCGGTACATGAGCCATTGAAGAGAACAAAATCTCTGCACTTAAAAATACTTTTTAGTTCTTAATGTTTTTAGGTTGTAGTTTTCAACATTCTGTGCGCTATAATCTGAAAAGATTCTTCTCACAATGCCTACAATGCTTGCTTTTTAAATAAAGCAGTCACAGTTGTTACAGTGAGTCACCGGGACTTGTCTAGACTGGTCTATGGTGGGCATTATCAGTTTAATAATTCTCTGCATGCTGCCTGTGGTTTTCTCTTTCAGACATTGATGAGTGTCAGTCGTCTCCTTGTGCCGAAGGTTCAACCTGCATGGACGAGATCAATGGCTACCGCTGTCTTTGTCCTCCGGGACATGCTGGACCTCGCTGCCAAGACTGTAAGTGCAATAAATAGCTGTTTATAGAGGTTCATAAGATGATGGTTTAGACGTAAACCATATTTTTGTCAACAACCAGATTTGAATCATTTTATTAAAGAAGACCTGTTATGCTCATTTCCAATATTTTTTTGCTTGGACTTTGTATTAGAGTAGCTTTTCATTCGTTTTTCACAATTAAAAGTTTGTTTTTATTTAGCACCCTTTGTGTGCCCTTTGGGTCTGAAGCCTATACGTAGATCCCTTGCCCCTCTATTTAAGCTCCCTTTCTTCTGATTGGCTGTCCCCAGTAAACGGAAGATCTTAAAAGCAGGAGGGGCTAAGACGACCATATTTGCAATATCCTCTGTCTATGACATCATGCAGAGCTAAGAATAGAAAAAGTATCTGAAATGGAGTGAGCTTTTGGCTTGCAGGACTACATCGGTATACACTGAGATTATTATCTTGAACTTTCACCATTTTTAATGTAAGCATTCACTACTCTGATAGCGAGGTACCGTGTATGACACAAAGGAAAGAGAATAATATGTCCACATAGGGCAGCTCTATGGCTTTCATGTTACTACAGTGAACTCCAGCAGATTAAGGATTATAACTTTAAGATTATATTTGACAACTTCAATTGTTGCTTTAATTCCTTCTTCTCTCCAGTCATCGGACTTGGGAAGCCATGTCGTCACGCTGACCTGCAGTTTCCTCACGGCAGCCGCTGGGAGGAGGAATGTAACACATGCCAGTGTGTCAACGGGAATGTTCACTGTTCCAAGGTTAGGAATACGAGAATGAATCGTAATTGCTAAATCTAAGCTAGCTCGTTATTAGCTAACTGAGTGTTTGATGTGGACCCTCTCTCTGAACGCTGAATTCCTCTAGGTGAGATGTGGCCGTAAGCTCTGCATCCTCCCGAAGGCTCTTCCACCTCCCGAAGCAAACCTTCCGTCCTGCCCCGGAGGTCACGAGTGTGTGGAGCACCAGTTCCTCACCTGCTTCTCGCCACCCTGTCATCAGTGGGGGGTGTGCTCAACGCCAGACCCCCCTACACCTCTGCACACCCAGTGCGAACCCAACAGCGGCTATCTGGATAACAACTGTGCTCACATCACACTGATCTTTAAAAAGGACAAAGTGCCACAGGTGAGTAAATCATACAGAAGTAGGAACTTGAATCGTTGTCTTCTGAATTTTTTTAAGCTTGGTCTGTGGGTTCAGCTACAAAAGCCTTTTATGTCTTATGCTCCTGTAGTCTTCAGATGAAGAAGACTTTAGTGGCACTGAATAAAAATCTGTGGTTTTACATTGCAGGCACAGTTCACATAAACGTGATTCTTAATGTGTTCTCCACACATTTCAAGACTTTATTAATATTAACACATGGCTTTTAATATAGAGGACACTTTTACAAAGGGACAGGCGCTGGATCAGCTCTGTACTGACCAGAATCTTTGAGTCTTAGCAGGGGGAGGGGAAAAGTTTGAGCTTAGGCTGAAGCATTTACCCAACCATCAAACACTATCTTTCAAACCTGGTGATGTGCAATGTCATAACAAAACACTGGAAATGATTGTCCTCCCGCTGGGAATTGTTGACATTTGATAATGGCAGGAATTATCAAATGCTAACAATACAGGGTGGGAAGAAGATCATAAACAGTTATTTTAAATGTCCTGTTTCTTTGAATCTGGAACCACACACGCGAGAGAGCAGACTGTCTGTTCTGTTGCCCCTCCGCATGTTTTTATTTCCTCTGCTGACAGTCTGATGTTTGATAGCGTGTCTTATCCCATAACTGCTTGATTCAGACAGTGATGTTCGGAGGTTTTGTAGTTAGGTTGAACATTTTTTCAGATTTGGAAATGTTCCAGAACATGTGAAAACATACAAATGAAGATAGTATGACTTTTACACGACCGCTCTATTCTTAATGGTCACATTACTTCAGCACCTGGAGGCTGTCTGGGTCATTTAGTGTGCCTGTCGGTCATGTCTGAATGAGGTCTTGTGAATGGGAACAAATCTGCTCCTCTGACAAAGTGCTGATGAGGCAAGGTTCCCCCCTCCTGCTGGGGGATGCTTTCGGATTGAATGCATGTAAGAAAGACTTAGAAGGAATGAGAGGAATTTGTTCACCAGTGTTGTCCGTGTGCCGCAGGGAACCACAGTGGAGAACATCTGCTCGGAGCTGAGGTATCTCCCCGTGACTCGGACGCTTGCTGAGGAGCGGGCATTGCTCATCCTCTGTGACCAGTCCTACTCCACCAGTGATGCCGTGGAGGTCGCTTTGGTAATTATTACACACACACACGCACTGTGTGCACTTGTCCCACAGTATAAGACTGACTTGTGCCTTTATATTTGAAAAAGCAAAGAGCATTGGTGAGAAGTTTTAGGATGACCCCATGACAGGAAAAGGAAGAAAGAAACATTTAGAAAGTCTGTGAAGGTTCTCAGTCATCCAGGTCATCGTAGTCTAAGGAGCTTGGAAAGAAAAGCGTCTGGACTTCTTTAAGTTGCTTGAAGATGTTTCACCTCTCATGCGAGAAGCTTCTTCAGTTTGAAATATGTATCTTTATGAAAATAATTCATCCCCCATTATGGCTACTGCATCCACCCACTACCATGATTCTGTGGAGATGCCTCTCTGATCTCCAATCCTGCTTACACAAACTCCCACTCCCAGTCTCTCCTCCTCACTTGTCCCTTTTTTTCTTCTTCCACTTTATTGAATCGTACATAATCCACCACTGCAAATTGTTTCCAGTAGAGGACAATAAAATCAGATCTTTTTTCTATTTTTGTTTTATTTCCTCCTTGTTTTAGAAAACAGAGAGAGGAAAGAAAGAAGTATTAGATGCTTTTAACAACATCTGGTTAAGATTTAACTTTACTTTTGGGAACTTGCCGATCTTGCTCTCCTTCTGCGCGTTTCTTTTTCTTCCTCTGCATCTTTTTTTTCCCTGTCTTCCTTATCTTCTCCTTTAATAGCTGCACAATCTGTCTGATCCCATCTGTCTCCCTTGCTTGCTTTTATTCGCCCTCCTTTATTGTTCCCCCCTCTTTGTTTTAGTTTCTGTATTTCTCACTCTCGGCCACCCAGACTTGAGGGAATCAGTCACATCTAAGCTCTTAATGGAGGGGATTAGTTTTTGTTCCTCTGATGTTTGCAGGCCTGTTTTGAGCGACAGATACAGGAAAAGGAGTGGTGAGTCTGACATCCAAACTCCTCAACAAGGTTTTCATAAAAAGAAGGAGAAAAAAAAAAATTCACTCCCACTTGTTGCAGACTTGTGTTGCAGTGATATGTCACTGCTCAGTTTCAAGTGCGAGTGAAATCTTTGTGATCTGAGAGCAGGCTTCAACCTGAGCGAGAAAGAAGTGTGTTGCGTGTTTCATAAAGCTTGTGGGGACGAGTGAGGCACGCTCAGTTTGCCTTGGTTTGTGTCCCCTCTAATATGTTGTGGCGTCTTCAAGTGTTTTTTAAGGAAAATCAAGGGATGTTCAAGAAGTTGTGGTAAAACATTTGAAAGTGTTGCTCTCTACTTTAATTTGTTTTATCAGGCAGTTGAGTTGTCCATGGGTGCTGCACAGACCTTTGCAGACTGATGTCCGTTTGTTGTAGGTGTGGCAGTGTTGAAATTATATACAGATATGAAAAAACTAGTAAGGTGGGAAACACTTGTTTATGTTCATGCTGTGTTGGTCCTTTGCTTTAGCACTTGGCATGGAAAAAACAGTCATCATACATAAGGAACTTTGTTGGAGTGTTGGAAATCATTTTTAATTTTAACGGTTTTTTGTTCTTCCTCTTCGTGGGGAATTCCACTGTTGTTCCCATTGCTGTCCAAGCCAACTTTTCTGTCTGCTGATAGCATCACGAACGTTTGGCTCAATGCTGTTGGCTTTTTGGAGGACTGCTAACGTTTCTCTGCGCTTGTGGAGTTCCCTCTGTCTTTGTAGCCATGCATTCGATTCAGTTGAGTTCTGTTTATATACCACCAAATCATAACAACAAGGCACTTTGCATTGCAAGGTAAAGACCCTAAATGACCCCAGAGAAAATTGCAACAATCAAACAACCCCCTTTGAGCGAGCACTTGGTGACAGTAGGAAGGAAAAACTCCCTTTTAACAGGAAGAAACCTTTAGCAGAACCAGACTCCAGAGGGGGCAGCCATCTGCCATGACCAGCTGGGGTTGGACAAACACGAATCAACACCAATGAACTAAACACTAAATGTGTTTTCATCCGCTGCTCAAGATAGTCCCAAATATTTGCAATTAAAAAAAATCACTATTTCCTCCTGTTTGAGCTATTTTTTGCAGAGGATTACCTTTCCCGCTAGGTAGAAATAGTGTAAGAGGATGTGGAGGGATTTTTCTTACAGCTCTTGGAGGAAGCTCTGTCTACATGCCCAAAACTACGACTAAGTTCTTAGAACTTCAGCTTTGGGATGTTTTAGCTCCTGCTTCAGGATAGCCGCTTTCTGGCACAAGAGGAACTTAAACACTAGAACAGTGATTGTTCTAGAATTAAGAACATGTTGCTGACACACCAAGAAACGATATGCTGCAAAAAAATGTAATCAAGTGTGTTAGATACATTTACCCTCAAAACTGGAACAAAATATGGTAAAAATAAATAAATAAATGCTTCAATAGTATCTAGGTGTTATTAAGCAGACATGGGACAGAGGAAAAACATTTTATAGTTGATTCATCCCCATCAGTTATCTCAGACCTCCACACACAGTAAACAATATATAGAGAAAATGAACAACTCTAAAAGATCTCCGTGCAGAGTCTACAGCATGCACGTTGTGCATTGAGCTCAGTATCTCTGCAATGTGATCTGTCAGTCAGTCTGGAGGTTGGGTGTGTGAATGAGCTGCTGATTTCCTCAGGAGAAGAAAAAAGGAGTGTTTGTCCCCAGGCGAGCAGGGAGCACAGCTGGCCTCTTTTCTATTGTTTGTCCTAATTGAACTACACAGCACACAGCTAATCCCCCAACAACAGCCCTGCATCCCCAACTCCACCTCTCTGTTCTCACCATCAGCACCTTATTAGGCAATTAACTCCACCCTCTTCGGTCTCAGCGGGGGGCTGGGTTCACAGCCTGCCAGATGTTGGGAGGAGAATCTCTTTTATTCTGACGGATGAATGTGGTTTTTTTTTCTTCTTCTTTTTTGTCTTCTTACATGGCCTCGAGCGAGACTTTGACCATTTGGCGAATGGGACTTCTTTTCTTTCTCCACTGCACTGAGGGAATCTGTGTTTTGCGAATTTTTTTTCCTTTTACCTACAAATCAGCTTTTCTTTACATCGCTGAAAAGCTCTATTCAAAGAGCACTGAAAGGTTTGAGGGAGTATTTGTGTTCCCTGTAATGAAAAGCAACTGTCAGATGTTTAAGAAGATGTGCATTACATATTTTAGTGTGTGCACGGATCATGATTTGATTGGACTTGCTCTGCTATTCTTGTCACGATGGTTCTGTTTTTGCTTATCTTCTGGGTTTGGTTTGTGAGAATCAGACTTTCTGGCAGTAGAAAACTAAACATGACACGATGAACCTTTCAGAAGAGGCACAGAAATGATGTGATTTTAACCAAAAATGAATGCAATGAGATGTTCTCATGTAATCTAGGATTATACAAAAAGAAGTGTCTTCCAGGACCATAATTAAATGAAACCATTAATTCCTGCAATCAGCTATAAAAACCCTAAACTTTCTCTACTCCAGGCCCGAGCTATACCCATCACATATTCAAATCTAAATGGTGAAACAAGTTATTTTGAATTCAAGAGAGAAAAAAATCTTACGGTTCCTGTTCTTCCTCTTTGCAGTCTTTTGAGCAGGATGGAGGATCGAAAGACGGCGACTGTGGACAGATCCAGAAGGTGGCCAGCGCTATCACCAGTGCACTGTCCAAACGCCAGAACAGCACCATCATTCTGGCAGTGGTTGAGGTCAAAGTGAAGGTGGTGGTGGAGTGCCCTACTGTTGGTGAGTTACACATCGGTTCCTCTGTGAGAATTAGATTACCCTATTTTTCGCACCATAAGGCGCATCGGATTATAAGGCGCACTGTCGATGAACGGGTCTGTTTTCATACAAAAAGCACACCAGATTATAAGGCATCATAAGGCAACAAGCATTAGTATTCATCCTCCAGCTTCACTGTTTGTATTATGCTAACGATCACTCATCATTATATACCAGCTAGCCCAACCTCAGTAACCCAACAAACATCACTGCTGTTTAGTTTTCTGTCTTCATTTATGTTGGAAGTGATAGCAGGGCTGTACATTTTAATTACATCAGAAATTTCTCAGTGGGAACATGGTATATCATGTTTAGGTGGAAACTAGCGAGCTAACTTCCTGCTAATCTCCAAAAGTTGATTCTGTTCATCTGGACGTAGCGTTTTGTGGGAGAAACGTTTCGTCACTCATCCAAGTGACTTCTTCAGTCTCAGCTAACTGCAGGTTTCCCCAATCTTATAAACAGTTGTTTATAAGATTGGGGAAACCTCCAAAAGAATCAACTTTTGGAGATTTACTTACCTGGATGACTGAGCATGCATCAAGACGTTTTGAAACTTCCTGCTAACTTCTAACTCCGTTAAATTTTATAAATTCTGTTTTCATGGATGCCTGGATGTTAAACTTAATTGTTACACCTGGTAAAGCAGCAACTCTGATCATTTTATTAAAGATGAAAGAATTTAGACAGTTTTTTAACTCTCAGTGATGCTGCAGTGTTCGTTTGACTTTGGGACCTGAAGCGGACGGAGTTTTGGATTACTCCACGAGGCTCCTTACTACGGTAGCCGTAATGCACCGACAATCCATAAAGCGGTGCGGCTTCGTAGCTTACCAAAGTCGTACTAAAACATTTTTGGGCAGATTTTTGAGCGCCGTGTACCACATAAAATCGGTTCGAGGTCAGTAAGCACAACCAGAATTTATACATAAAGCGCACCGGATTATAAGGCGCACTGCCAATTTTTGAGAAAATTAAATGATTTTAAGTGTGCCTTATGGTGCGGAAAACACGGTAGATGATACACTGTATCTGTTTTTGCCAAGTTAGATGACGACAAGGTCACCTCAAGGGATCTAAGGTAAAGGGAACATTTAGTTCAGCTCCTTGTCGCTCCTTTTTTTTAAACTTAAACTAACTTGTCCATATATGAGTTTTATCTTTATCATATTTGCTACAGCCAGCATTTTTGTCCTATTTATCACTTAAAATTGTGTTGTGTAATCATGAATCACACTGATTTTACAAAATTCTATACAATTGCTCTCTGGCCTCTGATCTGCAAGAAAAAACTGGAGCGGTTCCAAATTTACTTAAATTTAGTTATTATATTCTGTATAAAACAATAGGTACATGCTTTTTTCTTAATTTTGCCGATGGTATGATACATCTTTGTAACATCTTTAAATGCAATGATCTCCTAATATCCCATTAAACATTCCTCTTCAGGTTACCTGATCCCAGTTTTGTGCGTGGTCTTCAGCGTTCTCTGGATCTTCTGCATCGTTGTTTGCGTTTGGTGGACCCGCAAGAGGAAGAAAGAGCGCGAGAGAGCGGCCCGATCTGAGGAAACAACAGTCAACAACCAGCTGGAGCCGCTGCGAAGCAACGCTCTCAAGGATAACCGCGACAAAGACGTTCAGTACGAATGCAAGAAACTGATGGGTCCCTCTGACAGGACGTGCGATGGGGCCGAGGGTGAGGAGGACGGGGAGCACGAGGGGGATCAGGCAGAAGACGAGGAAAGGGCGTTGGGCATGGGAGACAAGTATCCACCTCAGAAGTGCACCATAACACAGGACAGGGGAATGATGGGTAAGGGAGGGATGATTTGTACAACGCGCAGCGGTCCGCTGAAGGTGCCGCACCGGACAGCGTACAGCCCCAAAGACAACCGGTGTAAAAACCTGAACGCCGCCAAACTCAGCGAGGACATTAAAGATCACTACGTGTGAACCCCACACAGGAAGAGGAGGGACCTTCTGAGTAAAAGGAAGAAACTGCGATGTCTTCAATGTCACTGACTTTTCAACTCTTAAAAGCACCAAAAGTGAAGATTACAGATGCTTTAATTTTATATTTTTTATTTGCCTCGCCTTATTTAAAATCTTCTTCTGCAGCACAGATGTTACTATACAAAAAAAAAAAAAAAAGAGGCATGAAAATTAAACATCACGGCTTCGGGATTTCTGGATTGTTACACTGTTGAAATCAAGAATTTTCTTTTCACACTTCTAGATTTTCTGTTTACACACGTTTCTTTTTTTTTGCTTCACTAGAAAAAAACTAACGCTCATGTTTGTTTCTTTGAAACTTTGGAGATTTAACTGAACGTCATTGGCTGGCAGCTGTTAACGCCGTTTCTACTGCGTGGCGTGGTGCATTTGTTTCCTGTCTGCCTTAGCCCACACCCGTGGGCCTTTTCTACACTGTCTTCAAATCATGTGTTTTTATTTAAAGAAAAAAAATACTAAAAACAAGTTTTATATATATATTTAAGTTCTTTGAAAGTTGGCACAAAGTAACCACTGTATAATGCCTGGCATGATTTTTTTTTTCTTTGTTTGTTTACAGTCATAAACATCTTAAAGGTTTATATATCATTTGAAATAATTGGCACTACTTCCTGCAAGTCTGCATGATTATTTTTCAGCATATTGCTTTGGTAGAAAAGTGCCTTCAGCTCCTATTTTTACTTCTTTTCTTCCTCTTGTAGACTGTACGCAGATTTTAAATACACAAAAAGGGAAAGAAGTCCTAACAACAACTCGATCGCAGTAAATGCTGTTTTCTTCTTTGCGTTGTACATATGTAAATATAAACAAATGGCTGTGTATATTTGAGTTTAATAACTTAAGTGATGCTTTGTATCATAGTTATTCTAAAGAATAAGACTGTTTTGTGGTTGTTTCTTTCTTTTCTTTTTTTAATTATGTCATTCCGTTTATCAGTGTCTGTTGACACTACGACAGGTTTTAGACAGATTTTTCAGTGCCCGTGGTCCCACTGAGTCATGAAAACTTGTTTAATGAGAAATTAAGTGTTGATTGTTTGTCTTTATGTTTAGAATTACTTGTTAGAGAGCTGATCCCAGACCTGCCAGTCATTGGAACAGGCTACAAGGATCAGCTGGGTCATCAGTGCTACAGCTACAGGAACTCCATCATTAACAGTCATTTTCATCTCACTGGAGACCTCCAGAGTGAAACTTTATGAGCATTTGCAATAGTCCCCTTTTATTATTTTTGATATTTTCAATTCTACAAATTCAATTCTTAGTGTATTTTTTTGGGGGGGGGGGTCCATTTGATTTTTTAAACTTCGGTCCCTAGGTTTCATTATCACAGTGTTCAGGACTAAGTATAAAGCTAGTCCTCCAAAAAATATATTAATATGACTGATGTTATTTTGATTTTATGCCATTTTGTATCCAAATAGGTTCTAATTTATGTATTTGCTCAGTTTTCTGTTGGATTTTTGCTAAGTTATGTTATTTTCTTTCATTTTCTCCACATTGGACTTGCTGTAATACACCATTGTCATTTATCAGTTAATGACTCACTCATAACTGCTGATCTCTACCTTCTAATCCACATTGTTCTTTTACATTTGAAACAATCCGAGTAGATCCAGATCCAGGTTTCTTTGTTCAGGTTTTCCTCAGTATCATCACTCAAAATGAGTAAAGCTGTTCCCGAAAGCACTTCTTAATTCATTAATGTCATACTCCCTACAGAAATGCATGTACTGACATTTGACATCAACATCATCATCATTTTGGCATCACAGCAGGCAAGCAAATTGAAGAATTTCGATATTTGTCTTGTCAAAAGCAAAGGCGAAGCGCTGTATGCTATAAATGATTCAGATAACTGTTTTTGCGGTTCATTTTGGGTGGTTTCTGTTCATGTCTGGCAGAATGGAAATATAATTTCAAGTTAAGAAAATAAATATGATGACAGTTAAAAATTCAAAGTTTTTGACTGACGGTTCTGAGGTGCTCTGCCACATGCTGCTTACGAGATTATTGGACACCAAATGGCAAAAAGGACAACTTTGGTGAATCTTTAATCAGCACTGATGCATCTGATTTCTATTTTCAGTATGTAGAGGACACAGGGTCCAAACAACTTAAAAGCCCCGCTGCCAGTCTCACTTAAGCCTCTTAGTACGTGAGTTACAAATTTATAGTTCTACAGTCTGCTGACAGCAGAGATGCTGCACAGAGAAGCATGGTGTTAGCTTCAAACAACTCCACGGTAATCATTCACCCAGGAGAAGTGCTGTTTAGCAAGACACTGAAACCTCACCACAGACAGTGTGTTGTGTGAATGGGAACCTGCTTGCAATAGATGCGTCTGTATCCTAATGTTTTTTCTGTTTAAGTACCACCTCTCCCTGTGTGTATCTACTCTGGTCTAATGAAGGGAACAAGTTGTATTACTGTTAATGTTGTTTGACTGTTGTGGATGTTGTCCAGTCTGTTTCTGCACTAAGAACACACAGGAAGAGAAATGTTTAGTGTTACCTCCACAGCAGTTGCAGGAGGGGGTTGGGGGTCAGTTATCGTCACTGTTTGCAGATGAATATGATGATTTTTTTTCAATATTTTTTGTTAATGCAGATGCATTCATAGAAAACCCAAATAATTTTTCTGTCAGTAAATTTTTACTTTCTGTTAGCCCCGCACAGAGGGCTGAATGTGTAGAACATTGTAATTATTTTGTACAATATTTGGTAAAAGTCTTGGTTTGTTAGTGGAATTTTTTTTTGTTTGTTCTTAGAACAATACTATTATTTATTAAAGTATTTTATACCAAAGTCTGTTTTGTGTTGTCATTTGTTAAAGTTAAGATGTTTGAGACAAAAGCTGTTATTGGCTACTGCAAATGCCCTTATAACTGGACCCTTCACTAAGGTACTCTTGAAGCTTTCATTCACCTCCCATTCTGTAACTTGTTCATTCTAGACCTTCAAATTCATACTAAAGTGTTTCTATGTATTCATTGTAAAATTCCAAGTTCCATTTAGTTCAAATCAACACTTTGAAAGGGAATGTTTTACATTTGTATTCTAGAATTTTACTTCCTACTTAAAACCTCCAACCTCAATTCTCGAGCAAAGTTATATTCATTCTATTTTAAATCCAACTCAATTACCTTTTTTTCCTTTTTTTAACCTTTTTTTTTTTCCAAATTAGAACTTCTACATTTTTTTTATTTTAGAATGTCACTTTCCATTCTAGAACTTCATTCCCTCCTTGACTCAAATTCTCACTGGAACTTCAATTTTCATTCAACAATTGTATTTTACAGTTTGCAGTTTTTTTATTTGCAGACCTAAATTTAAACCTACTGCATGTTTTTGGTGCTAACCTAGTTTTAAAAAAGGCAGTGTAATCAAGCAAGTGTCAATCAGCTGACGCTTCCTTCCTTTTCAAACTAAAAGTCTGTCCACTTTAGGTCACACATAAACTGCTGTATTGGTTCAATATTTGCAGTACTTTGCAAAATGTTTACAGGGAGTGTGATTAAACTCTCCTAAATGAAGTTTGTTCCATAAACTGAATTTTTCCTTATGTTTCATTTGTAAAGTGTTACGACCCGGCTCAAAAGCCGCAACATAAAAAAGGAGATACCAGAGTGTTAGTGAGAAGAGGTTTTATCTTAAAATGGAATAGCAGTTTGGCTAAAATGGCTAGTGCCACCAAGGCAAAGACAAGTGAGCTCTCTGGGAAGCTTGCCTCAGGTATGCTTTTATCCACACCTGCCTAGGTGTGGCCAATTAGCACCAGCTGAACACATTGAGATGATTAGGGGCTACAGAGGGACGTAACAAAAGGGTTACAAAATAGGTTTAAATTTCAGGATTTCACAATATGAGTTGTTTTACCTTTTTTACTTTCTACATTTCTAAAAAAGAAGAAGAAAAAAGTACACATTTTTTCTGCAATATTTTCTATCCTATCTTATTTTTGTATGTGACACCCAAAACATTTCTTTAGCCATGCGGACAATTGCCCAGCATCAAGCTCCCGCTTCATTTAGCGCCAAGCCAATAAGATAAGTCCTTTGCATGACTACATCTGCCCCTTTAATGACATGGTGGGAAATGATTAACAGTAGCCCGCTCTGCATGAAAGCCTTCCAGCAGCTGTGTTGGATATCCTTAATGCTTGGTGGGACGTTATGTGCTATGCTATGTGTTCATTAACCCATCAGTTGTTTTGGGAAGAATGGGAAATGTGTCTGGAATCCTGGATGGCGTGGCTTTCAGGTCACATGCACGTTCAGCGCACATTTGCTGACCTGCTTGGAGTGGAGCACAATGGGAGAATGAAAAATGACGGCACAGTACAAACAGCAGGAACCAGTGACAGCAGCATTAGCAACTGGTGTCGTCCCACAATGTAGCATGTAAACAGAATTAAACTGCTTGTATCAGAGCTGAATATCACAGTGAGAGCCCAGCTGCAAAAGAGAGGATTGGTATAATTATTGAACCATTTACAGGAGCTGCCAGTAAAATCACATAATCCTCAGACAAACTTGACCTAAGATTTACCTAAGAGGCCTGTTAAAATCACAATTTCCACGTTGGGAATCAGTAATTTAATGGCATCAGCAAATTCCATCTGGTGATAAAGAAGTCCAAGGCTTGGGAAGGCATGCAGAGCATTTGTAACTCCAGCCCATCTAGAAAGTCAGAGCAATAAAGCTTAAGACCTAAGGTCTCACTTTATAACAGCAATGTCCTTCCTAATGAACAAGATCAACACCTTCCACAATGAATTCCTCATGGATCTCAAATGATCTCAGAAAAGATACAAGTGGAAGTGCCTTATGTCCCTCCAGGGGTGAAGAGAACTAAATGACTGTCTACAAGGAAGTCAAGAACAGCTACTTGTGATGCGTTTTGTTTTTAGCTCGGCTTTTTGAGCACATATGGAGGCAAAAAGTTAAGAGGAAAAACATGAACAGCTCCAAATATGTCGTCTAAGAAGCTTGGAAAGAAAAGCGTCTGGACTTCTTTAAGTTGTTTTCACCTCTCATCCGAGAAGCTTCTTCAGTTCTAGGGTCAAATGGTGGAGAGTCCCAGATTTAAGTCCTATGAGAGGGTCTCCCCAAGAGGGACAATGGACCCCCTAATGATCCTCTACCTAATCACACGAGCCAAGGTGTGAAAACGGGTGCAGGTCAGCCAGGGTTTCGGATGAGCTAATTGTGAAACATAGCCCCCACCCTATCATGCGATTTCCTGAGGTCAGAAGACCCAGGATGTGAGAGGGCGTTAAGGCATCTGGGAAGGGATCTCAGAACTGGATTATAGATGGCAGACAGTTGGTGTCGTAAGCCACCGCCTCTGTTCAAAGATGGTCGCTCACAGTGGACATAGATGGCTTCTTTCACTCCTCTTTCAAACCATCTGTCTTCTCTGTCCAAAATGTGAAAATTGGCATCCTCGAAAGAGTGACCTTTGTCCTTTAGATGCAGATGGACCGCTGAGTCTTGTCCTGTCGAGATGGTTCTTCTATGTTGTGCCATGCGTTTATGAAGTGGCTGTTTGGTCCCTCCAATGTAGAGGTCTGAGCATTCCTTGCTACACTGTAGAGCATTCCAAATATGTCAAAATCCACAAATTTCCTTTTGTGCAATAACACATTTTACAATAAGACAAAGCCCAACAGGCAGGCAGACATTTAGGTATTAAGAAAATCAAAGATCCAAAGTTGCTTTCCATCAGCTTTTGACAAAATAAAAAATAAAATTATATTGTTTTAGTCATGTTTAAGGGAAACACAAATTGCTTACATACAATCTAAGACTGGGTACAGTAGGCTTGATAGTCTATTTTAGTAAGTTTAAAAAAATATGAAATTTTCCAACACATTGAACAATAGAAGCATGTCTCATATATAGAGTACTGTTTAGAAATATGTACTTACATACAAAGTGCAAGTAAACATAATTAACCTCCTTTTCCATTCTTTTTAGCATTACAACATGGCTATTTAAGTTGTTGTTACCAGGATGGCTAACCAACTCTTCCAAGTTTGTCCCTGTCATGCTTGAAGAACTCTAACTGATGGGAGATGTGTCGTAGATTCACGGACCATTTGATGCTTGTCATCCTGGATAATTTAAACTACCAACTCAAAGTTGTTTCTATGGTGATAACATCAAGACGTTGCTTTATGCTTAACTGAAAATTGATCGTCCTCTGTACCTAGAAGGATGACTCAATGTGGCAGATAAGCGGCTGAAAAGAATGATGCGTGCAATGTGTAATGATTGATAAACTGTGTTGCAGGTAGGCCAGTTGGTTTCCTGGATGCTGTTAAGGGTGCATGGATGCGTAGTTTGACAGTTTGAAGAGGTTCAAAAAGTCTGGTCAGTCTGGATGCTGCACACAAATCAAAAGAAATGTTATTATTTACTATCACTTTCTGCAATATTAGCTTGATGATTATGCTTTTTTTCTAGTCTTTTTTTCCTTCAGTTTAGAAAAAACTTGGGCGGATGTTTGAGTCATCTGAGGCTTTTTCTAGTAAATCAACTTGCAACCATTGTTCACCTTTTATACACGCCTGTGACCTGATAATAAGCAGATGTTATTCAACATGTATGGCTGATTTCAAAGCCCTAGAATTCGGTGTGTGAATCTAATCCACATCATCACCTTAATTATATATTATTGTCTGCAACTCTTGATGTAACCTAATGTCACAGCCTGCTCTGCACCAGTCTAACAGAGTTTATCACCACAAACAAACAATTTGCAAACGAAAAAATTTAGTCTGCACGAAGCTGTTACTATACATCAATTAGTTTTACTTCAAGACGTTACACAAAAATGCCTAAAAAAAACAAAAAATTGCTTTCAATTCAATTCAATTTTATTTATATAGCGCCAAATCACAACAGCAGTCGCCTCAATCATACGACCCCCTATGAGCAAGCACTTTGGCGACAGTGGGAAGGAAAAACTCCCTTTTAACAGGAAGAAACCTCCGGCAGAACCAGGCTCAGGGAGGGGCGGCCATCTGCTGCAACCGGTTGGGGTGAGAAAAGGAAAACAGGATGAAAGACATACTGTGGAAGAGAGACAGAGGTTAATAACAGATATGATTCAATGCAGAGAGGTCTATTAACACATAGTGAGTGAGAAAGGTGACTGGAAAGGAAAAACTCAATGCATCATGGGAATCCCCGGCAGCCTACAGCTATTGCAGCATAACTAAGGGAGGATTCAGGGTCACCTGGTCCAGCCCTAACTATATGCTTTAGCAAAAAGGAAAGTTTTAAGTCCAGCCTGGAAGTACTAAATGCATGAACTAGTTTTAGTTTTTATTAATTGGTGTGTGTTACTGCTTCCTGGACAGATAGAGTTGGGTGTCATCAGCATAGCAGTGAAAATGTATGCTATGTTTTCTAATGATGCTGCCTAAGGGAAGCATGTATAATGTAAACAGAATTGGTCCTAGCACTGAACCCTGTGGAACACCATAATTGACCTTAGTGTGTGGAGGACTCCCCATTTACATGCACAAATTGGAGTCTATTAGATAGAGTTTTAAAACTCTAATAAAAATTAGAACATTTCCAGTTTATAGAATGTTACTTGCTGAGCTGTCCTTACCTTTGAAAATGCTGCAATTTTTTTTATCCATCCCTGGAAAATACAACAACCGTACAAGTGCTAGTAGACGCATTATGTAGAAACAGTTTGTGTGTTTGGTGATATTTGGTGCACAGCATTCATAGACATCATTCTGTCTATGATTGATCTTAGTTAGATTTCCATCTTTACCAAAAATACATCACATATCATCACTAGCTAGGATGTAGCAAATGAAAAACGAACCCACTCAACAGTAATATGCATTAACCTGCTTGTCAGATCTAATTACTCATTAACTGAGGGTGCAGGAACACTCTTCCAGCCTTCTTTAACCACAGGGTAAACTGTGGTGATAAACAGATGGTCATAAATATTGGTCATCCCTTTATGATCACATGGTCTACAGCAATGCTCAGGTAGGTGGTCTTGCGTTTAAATGACGCTCAGTTGGTACTAAGATTCCCCAAAATCTATTCTTAACTTACACGAGTGACACCCAGTGTGGTTTTCTGCTGCTGTCGCTCATCTGCCTTAAGGTTTGACTTATTGCACGTTCAGAGATGCTCTTCTGTACATCTTAGTCAGCTCAAAGCAGTCTTCCTATTCTCCTCTCACCTGTAGCATCAACAAAACATTTGGTCATCACATATTTCTCAAATACTCAGACTAGCTCGTCTGGCACCAACAAAGCCACTTCAGTCACTTTAATTACCCATTCTGATGCTCGGTTTGAGTGTCTGCAGGTTGTCTTCACCCTGTTTACATGTGAAAACACAATGAGTTGCTGCCATCTGATTGGCTGATTAGGTATTTAAGTTGTCTAGCACTTGCACTGGAATACCTAACAAATTGATCGAGTGTGTAAGAAAAACGTAACAGTACGAAAGATATTTTCAAATCTGTTGTATTTTCAATAAATACAACATATGAAAGGTTGAAACCGAATAACTGAATCTGACTCCATAAAAAAACAGTGTTAGTTTACATTTTTTAAAATAAAACTATCAATGTCTTAGTTTCAGCATATGTTGTTATGTACTTTAAGTACAATAAATTATTTGTGAAATATTGCATTTTACATTCCACACAGAAAAAACAGCTTATGCCCAAAACACTGATTTTAAGTAATTTGATTAGATGTAAAATTTCCATGCAATTTTGTGACATACGTACAATGTAAAACATAAAATTGATTGACATCTGGTCAAATAACATTTACTTAATTACTTGCATACATTCATTTTATACCAAGCACATTTTCTTCACGATTACATTTTTGATTTTTCAGTTAAATCAAAATTACTGCCTTATTTTTATTGAAGGTCAAAAATATTTTTTGAAAGCTGATTTTATGCACTGATGTTGTACTTAAAGTATCGGTAGTATAACACACACTGATCTAATATAGAAAAAACAAATAAGAGCATTTTAAGTTTTCTTTGATGGCAGTGCCAAAATGTGTCAGTATAACTAACATCCCAGCTATAACTCCATAACTTGATTTTTTTTAAAAAGCCTATGGAGATGATTGTTACTGATTGTTACTGATATTTCAGATATTTCACTAAAAAGCTACAAGTGTGTACAGCAGAGTGACTCTCCAACTGGTAACTGGGCAGTGTCTGCTTTGTCAGGGTTTCACAGTAAAATCCGAGCTATTCCCTGACCTGCTGGTCTGGCGCCGCTTAGCTTTTAAACACAATGACCCAGATATAATGAAGCTGGGAGGCTCAGTGACTTTTCCCGGCCTCCTCCTGCTTCCCACACAAACTGAAACCTGTCTCTGCACACACCTGTTTCTGCCTGACCACCAGCAGCGAGCTTTCACGCACTCTCACACCCAAGCACTGACAAATAACTGCCACAATCTCTATTCCTGGACCAGGTCCCAGCAAGCGCTGATATCCAGCTTATATCTGAAAGCTGCTTAGAACGCATTGCCCGATAATAAACAACAACAACAGCTGGGGGTGTTACAGTGTGTTCTCTTTTCAAAAAGTGTTTAGTTATGGTTTGAGGATTTTTTTTTTTAAGTGAATTAGCTCAGGTTTCTATCCCCATACCATGATTATGTGGGATTTGTTGCTTCAGATAGAATTTATGTTGTTGAAATTTTAAAGGATTAACATTTTTTAAAAGAATTAAAATCTTGTAGCATTGAATTAGTTGTGTGATACGCCCGCATAAAAAACAAACTGCTTTCAACAGCCTCACCTAAATGACTTCATTGTAATGTAATGTCTTATCTCTTTGATCCAAATGTTTTCAGCAGGGTTTCTGAACCTGAACCAAGGGTACAGGGTTTGTCCCCACCATTTCACCAACATGTCGACATCGTTTTGGTCTTTTCTCAGTTTAAATTGAAGCCTATTATGTAATCCTGTTGTATTTGCCATGCATTTTCCAGAACTGCTTACCAAAGCCTAATTTTGAATTCAACCTCAATTTGATCCCTCAGTCCTTATTTTATTGCCTTGCATGGTTTACAGGTATTGTAAAACCAAACTTGGATGCTGCTGTAGCTTATCCAGTCACTTAGCACCTAAATATTAGTCTACATTACAAATTATTAAAATTAGTCACTCAAATTGCTTTGAGCACTTCATTTATTGCCCTTTACATCTTCAGGATTTTTGCACTATGTTTATGTTTGATATCTTTAAGCTTCTTTTTGCCCTTTACATCTTCAGGATACTTGTTTATGTCTTTAAGCTTCTTTTTTAGTGCAATCACAGAATAAGGCTGCAGAATAAGGCTGCAGCCATGCTGGATCAGTTTAATTCAATTCTTACACACCAAACCAAGCCTGAAGCAGACTGAGGCTCAGGGATTGACAGTCCATTACTTAGATGTAAGAGGAGCGTGGAAACGGGTAAGGAGACAGAAGCAAGAAGAGGGAAGTCAGACTGATCCTGAAGACAGCAGGATTCCTCGTCGTTGCTGGCCACACCTTGGCCTCACTGTTGGCGGTGAGCCCTCTGACTCCTCCCAGGGTTAGGGGCGAGTCCACATGTTCAAACGGAGATGAAAGGCCCCCGGTAGGAAGGTTTGCAGGTGCCAATACCAACCGCCTGCCAAGTAAGCCCTGCTTAACGTGCGCTTCCAGATGTTCCTGACACTGAATATTCTGCTCTTTGGCTCTCCCTGGAGTCAAGGAGGGAGCCTCCGCTTGACCCCTTCACATCAAAGTGTGGAGGAGGACTCAAAACAATGAGCACTTCCAGAGAAGAGCGAAGGTTTTATGTGTGTGTTTATGCGAGTGTAAGTGTGTGCAGAGTGAAGAATCAATGATTTATGAGGGTAAGAAGTGGGTTGGGCCTCTCATCTGAATAGTTGACATTAATGCCTATGTCCTGTGGGTATGAATCCGGAGAGCAGAGAACTGACTGACTATGAGCTCACATTCCCATACTTTTGCTAATAATTCAATCCACACTGTACTCTACATACAGTATTCATGTAAGTAATGCATGGCAACATCTGCTTCACAGTAAGAAGTACTTACATCCTTGAATGGAAGCTGTAATACTACCAGAGATGGGAAGTAATATCATACAAGAATTTTGAAGTATCTGTACTTTACTGGAGAATGTTTCTGCTAACTTTTTACTTTCACATACTTTTATCAGGGTTTAAAATGGGTCGGAATGATCCAAACAGCGCATTTGGTGCAGACCTCCATAAGCTGTTGGAGCAGCATTTCAGCTGCACTAGCACTACAGATTTTGAGTGAGCATAAAGGGAGTATATTGTGAAATGTCCTGCAAACCAAACAAAGGATATTCAAAGGTTGTGTTGGACTGGTGCACAGCAGCTGTGGTGTTCATGGTCAACGTTGGGTTACATGAAGAGCAGCAGAGATTGATTGTCAGTGTAGATGACAGCTTGTTAAACATGTGCTTGAATCTTCATATCACAATTCAATTGTGTAAATCCACAAAAAGGAGTAGACTTCAGAGCAGCAGCAGCACAGATATGTACACAAAGAAAATCTACAGGAGCTTGCTTTTCCCCAGACTGAGCCATAACTGACCATATGTTTGAACCTGTTGAACGCCACTTTAATATTTTATTGCACTCATTCTTTCTATTTAGGTGTGGAGCCAATTTAAAAAGATAATGTTTGCATTCCCATGTACTGCATTATTATATGTATTATTTTATAATTATATTAATATATCAAAAGGTTCAGTTAGCTTTGCATATAAAATAGCTGGTATGAATGTCAATTTTCCTTTTTTACTTTTACTTCAGTAAATAAACTGAATCAGTACTGGAGTGTTTTGATTAACAAACTCTACATAAGTAACAAATATACTACTACCACCTCCGCATAAACCAACTTTAATATGATTAAAGACGTCATGAAGAAATTTACCTTTATATCTGGCTGTATTTTGTGACATTTGGAGTGGCATTGTGTGACATTTGCTTTTTGTGTGTTTTTGTTTTGCTTGTTAGTGTATATTTCAGTCCTGAAGTTTTATTGTAGAAATTTTTAGGTACCTTTATGTAGTGTTCAAAATGATAGAAAAAGTATCACAAATTTAAAAGTGCCAAATTTCAACATTCCACTCTTTCAAAAATGTTCACAGTGTGAAGGTAAAATTATGCATACTATAGTTTCCTCAAATATACTACAGTTAGTGTACGAGAAAGGGAGTAAAGGCTGAACTTTTATCCATGCAATGACTCAAAAAATAAGAAACTAAAATTTAAAGATCATGTTTTATTTGTAAAGTTCTCTGTCCACAGTTTTGCAGGCAAAAAGTGCAACAGTAAAAGAAAATAAATGCATTTAAAAATCACAAAGTCACAGCAAGTCACATTTATGTTACAGAAGCATTCAATACTTTCTTATTTTGAAATATCCACCATTCATCCATTCCATCCGTGGTGAGAGGTAGGATTGGCTTAGGCATAAATAGAGTTTGTATGGGAGCTTAACAAGCTTGAAAGTAAACATTTTATATGACCACCTTTAGTCTTCAACACAGACTGATCTCTCTTCAGCAGCTTTCTTGTAATTTCGTTAGACAGACTACAGGAGTCGGGCTTTGTGAAGTACATTCTGTAGGTTTTCTTTGGATGTTGGCTGCTTTTTGTTCCATTCTCTATCAAGATGATCCCACACTGCTTCAGTAATGTTGAGGTCTGTACTCCTCGACACCACTGGCTGAACTGCAGCTCCAAACTCAGCTCCGTCCACTGTGTTTTACAGACAGCTGTAGACTCTCACTGAACTCTCCTGTACAAATTGACATTGATTTCAACTAAAAGAAACACTGAAATTTGAATTCATCCACTAACTGCTACTAACCAAGTGCCTAAAAATACAATTTCAAATGAACTCTTTTCTTAGTTGTGTTTTATGTATAAACACAACACTGGTTGTTAGGTGCCTTTTGACATCTGAATGAGTCATAGGTTAGTGTTAAGTAGCTTAACAAACAAAAAAAAAACAATTCCACTGAAAATGGGTCAGGTATAAGGACTGGGCTAAAAATGAGTGAAAAAGCACCAGAAGAAAAAGAAAGTCTGGCTCTTGTGTGGAGTTGCGGAGCAAGGTTCAAACCAAGAACCTTCCTGTTGTGAGGCAACAGTGCTTTTCACCTGTTATTGAACTTCTTTAAATGCTTTGCTATAAGGCAGCACAGATAAGACATCCTTAAGTGCCACAGATGACATCATGACTGCTTCTGAGCTTGTATGTTAACAGGCTGCACTTTAAAAAGAAAGAATAAATCACTGCACATAACGAGTATATTGAAATATTTTTCGCTGTCATATAATTGAAAATTCAAGTGTAGCAAATGCACATGTGCATTGGTGAAAACAGCTGTCATTTGGCTTAAAATAAAGTAGAAGTAAATTAGTTGGGGCAGTTTGATGAGAACGCTCTTAATTCATCTGAAAAGTAGCAGGAGCTCAAACACTGGCAAAAATGGATCTACACTTCTTCTTTTTTTAACCACATAGCTTTTTGTCTGACTGCATTGATAAATGTTTCTAACAGGAAACATTTGTAAATGAATAGCATCTTATCTCGGTGACTATTTTTTATCAACGCATTAAATCAGTAGGCTCAAAACATTTGTGTAAGTACGCAGTTCAGGAAAACTAATAAATTAGGTATTCAGTCAAAGCGGTGGAGTCATTTCATCGCCTTTTGAAATCTGAAGAGTCTGAAGCGGCACGCCTGGCTTACATGAACACCACCCAAGGCTACACATTTCATAGACAAGCCTCAACTCAGAAAGGAACGCCGTAACTCCCAATATCATCCACCTATTCATCCTAACAAATGAACTGGATCTGTTTCATGTTAGAATTGCAGTGCTCACACACAGAAAGCTGAGGAGTCTCCTTCACAGGAAGGGAAAAGTGGATCTTATTGTTTTGCTGTAAAACACATTATTTTTATGCTTACATAGATGTGCGTGCCGCAAAGTATAAAGTGTACAAAGTAGATTGCATGGGTTGGTAATTTTTATAATGCAACAACAAAGTGCCTCAAGGTGAAAGCAAAAGTTCAACTATGGTTGACAGCCATAAAGCATACAGTGCGGTTTCATGCATGTACAGACACCAACATAAAGCATGCCATTAGAATACATGAATAAGATAACCTTTATTGGACCTATAGAAGTGAAGGAAATGCAACAATGACGGTTCTCACGTATAGGAACACAGTTTTCTGCTTTCCATGTTTTTCTGAGCATGTGTTATGTCCGTGTGGTCCTTTAAACACCTACTGCAGGTAGAACTAACTAGAAGTATCCTAATGATACATTTAAAGCTTTACATGTGTCATTAGGATCAATATTAATGTCAAGTTTGAAGAATAGTCATGACTGAAAAAAACATTCAAGCTCTGTTAAAACCTACAAGCAAGTCAGTGTTACACCAATGCAAAAGGTCATGATCTAAAGCCAACATCCGCTTTTTGTTCAGAAAGATTTTATCAGTGCTTTGAGCATCAGCATCATGCAATATTTGGTCAAACTCGACTAATTCACTGTCCAACATACTGCAAAGTAACACAAGCAGACATTGGTATTGTAGATGTTTCATTTGCTTTCTCATAAATATCAAAAAGTGGATTTTGGGTATAATATATTTGAAGTGTTTTTGGTGTAAACCACTGATATATAATGTATCTACAATGGTCTGAGAACTTCATAGTGTCAGAGAGGCTGTGGCCCTGTTGTAAGATGTTATCTGGATAGAATACACAGACGTACATTTGTGTATTATGTACAAGTAATACAAAGCAAAAATACACATATAAAATATACAATATATGTATATATATATAATAGTTTGCTAACCTTTAAACTGAGAAACTGTAGCTTTAAACTGAGAAACTGTACCATTTCTAGAAAAATGTTAGATTATTTTCAAGTTAATGGCAGCAGTATTTGGGACAAGACCATGTTCACTACTGTGTGGCATCTGATCTTCTTTTAACAGTAGTCCATAAACATGTAGGAAGTGAGGAGACCACTTCCCACATGGAATGCTGTCCATTTTTTGTCTGATTGGAGCTAATCGGCAGTCTTTGGGGTTTTTTTTCTCTTTATTTTATTTTATTTTGTCAAATATTTTCAATGTTTAGAAGAGTCTGGGTGCTGATATGCCCTACCTGCAGTCCAGATCTTTCAGCAAATCATTTTATTGTAATAGATGCAATATGAAATTTAGCATTGTCTTGCTGAAATGTGCATTTAAAATATACCTTTGAGCACTGATGGTGCCTTTCCTAATGTTCAGGCTGACAATTTCATAGCCCATGGAGACAGCCGTCTACTTATTTTCACAGATGAATCCAGAATTTTACGCTTGGATTCGTCTTTGGATCACAGAAGAGTTTTCTACTTTACCTCAGTCCATCTTAAATAAGCTGAGAGGAGAAGATGGTGGTATTTCTGGATCATCATGTTCACATATGGCTACTTCTATGGATGACAAAGTTTTGTGTGTGGATGGCAGACTGTGTTCATGGGCAATGATTTCTGAGCCCCAGTTTTCTGCAGATTTCCAGAATATCTTGATAATATTATGTACTGTAGATGATGAAATATATAGCTTTACTTTGAGGGACATTATTCTGAAATTGTTATACAGTTTTTGTATCTGCTCATCTTTACTTCTGAGAAACTCTGCCTCTCTAAGATGCTCTTTTTCTACCCAATCATAGTACTAATCTGTTGCCAGTTAGTTGTAAAATCTTCCCTCCATCTGTTTCATTTTAATATTACTTAGTTTCCTAGCTTTTTGCAGCCCCCTACCTTTTTCTTGAGATGTGCTACTGCTATCAAGTTCAAAAGGAGGTAATATTTTTTTTAATGGTACATTTATTCTGTTCAAATATAACGTGTTTTCTATGCCATATAGTGAATAAAATATTGTTTTACAAGGTTTGCAAATCATTATATTTTACACAGCTTGTTTTTTCAATGATTGTTTTTGTTTTATTCAAATTTGAAATGAAACAAAATAATAATAATTTAGAATTTATAAAATATATAGTAGATTACAGTCGTTTTTTTTGGTTTTATATACAATAGCATTTTTCTAAATACAGGATTTGGCAGCTGACTGGTGTAGAAACCTGACTTTGTGACCTTTCAACACCCTTTCTTTTGGCCTTTATGGCTCTGTAACAAACACACACCCAGAAAAACACAAAGTGACATGACACAGGGTGAGGCGGACCTTACGTCATGGCATTTGCACGCTGTGAGGTCGAGCCCCGGGGCAGTTGGGTTGAGACAGCGTGATGGTCGGATCACTGTGTCATCAGTTGGCCGGAGGTGCAACAAAAAGGCTTAATGCATGATTAAGTCCCGAATCAACTCTCATTATGAGTGAGCACGTCAACTGTGAGCGCAGTGTGCTTCCCTTTCAGAAAACTGAACCCTGTATCAAAATCTGCCCTAACAGCTCCCCTCTGAACTCATGCTGAGGCTCAAAGACTTTCTGCTGCTTCAGACTCTTTCTGCATCTTTGACTTTGTCATCACTAGCTAGAGTCTGTCATCTGATACTCTATTTGAGGCTACAGCATGCGATCTTTTGACATGAGTTGGCACAAATTTGTTGTGCTGCTTTTATGTTCTTCCTCCTGTGGGGAAATTACAGTTAAACTGTCAAACACATTTAGCTTAAGGACCTAAGTCTCAAAGACCTTCACAAGCACTGTGCATATCTGGTAACCTGGGTCATGTTTGCCTTTTTCAGAGGTGGCAAAAGTATACATTGCAACTGTAGAGGTATAGATACTTGTGTTAAAAAATACTCCAGTAAAAGTTGCAGTACCGTGTCAACTTCTTTACTCAAGTAAAATTGAAAAAGTAAGATAAAGACTCTACAATAATGCAAAGAGAGAAAACCCCAACAATCATATGACCCCCTATGAGAAAGTGCTTTGGTGACAGCGGGAAGGCAAAACTTCTTTTTAACAGGAAGAAACCTCCAGGAGGGGCGGCCATCTGCCTCGATTGGTTGGGAGTAAGAGGAGGGAAACAGTAGTACTGTAGTAGTACCTACTACTACAATATCCCGCTTTGATATCTTACTATCTACTACAAGTAAGCCACCTGTCTGAGAGCATAGTGCTCTATTGGGGTAATATGGTACTACAAGGTCTTTAGGACCAGAGCTCCGATTACTTTTTTCAAGTAACGAGTAAAGTAATTGATTACTATTGCAAAAAAGTAATTAGATTGATGTTACTTTCCCATAAGCATGCTGCGTTACTACATTACTAACCCGTGATTTTGTTTGTCAGAGTGTCTCATGACAATAATGTACGGGCATGCAACGTCTGTGGCAACAATAGACGTTTGTAGATCAACAATGGATAATATGGCGTCCGGGAGAGAGTATGACCATGCAGCGTTTAAAGCTTGGAAGTATTGACATTACTTTAAGTGACAAAAACATTAGCGTCTGCTGTACACTCTGCGTGGGAAGAAAACTTCTTTCTACAGCAAAAAATTTAACTAAAAAGGAATAAAACAGGTTTATTATTGTAGGGTCTACCTTCCAATATAAAGCACCTTGAGGCGACTGTTGTTGTGATTTGCCGCTATATAAATAAAATTGAACTGAACTGAACTGAATTGAATTGAAGTTTATTTGTTTCAGTTTAATTCGTTGTTTTCCAAGCCTCGCATCAGCAGTGCATCTCTCGATCCGTTGGGTACCATTTGTGAGAGAACAGCTAACATAGCAAGTAAGGAGCGTGACCCAAGGTTATTGAATGAAATTACAAAAACTAGAAGAAAATAAATACAGTCCAATTTGGCAATACAGTGAATATGAATTTGTTTAAGATAAGAGAATATGTGGAATATTCTGAGAACGTCCACCTCACAAAACCCAGCTAAACTAGCTTACCTGAAGAAGGTAAGGGAGCACACCCTGCAGCCCTGAAAAAGAAGCTTACCTATGGAAAGGGAAAGGAAATCATAAAGGCAGTGTTTCCATTGGTTACCTGATAAGTGCTGCGTAGTAAACTCACAGGCACAAAGGGGGAGGAAGCATTGTAGTTCAATATGTTTATTGAGACTGGGATGTGTACTGTGTCAGTCAGCTGTGCTCAAGATGTTTAGTGCTTCACTTGAACCAAAATAAAAAAACATGTGGATCTGCTAGGTATTAAAGGGGCTGAGATGTATACGACAAAGTAGAAACTAAAAAAAAAAACACTCATGAAAGAGGACGGGAACAGATGGCTGGAGCAAAACAGAATTAAAAGCATTTTTTATGGGTCTGTCAGCCTGTTTTTATTACTTTTTTTGCTGCTCATTAATGAATTAATTTATTAATAATATCCTGTTTTCTCTTTTTGCTTTCTATGAACCTGAGCTACCAGATAATTAGAAAAATGTGGTGTAGTCTGCTCTCAACCCTCCAGGTCACGCTAAAGGATGCCATGAAGCATCAAGTTTCTGATCCATTCATAACTAAAGCAGAGGAGCTGGTACATAAATGATCAAAAGATGTGGTAAAGCTCTGAACCCAGCATGTTGCACGTGCTGGAACAGCACTTTTAATTTGCTGAGACGACTGCTGACACACCTGAACTAAAACAGCTAGTGAGTCAGACATGAACGCATGTCTCACAAGTGATTGGACCAAGCTGGAGCGCCTTATCAAGCTGTTTGAGCTCTTTGCCATTCACATAGTCCGTTGTAGAGTGACAGCCAGCCAGTCTGGGTTCAGCCGTGAGACACACCTGCTGACTAGTCTCTGTTTTTTTCTTGGTTCTGTCCAGTGCATTCGTTCTTTTCAATGTAATGTAATTTAATGTAACTGTTTATTAATTTAGCCATTCCTGCATCTCTGTGCCTTTTATATATTTTATTATTATGACACTTCAACCTATTTTGTATCCAGTAATTATTGCTCAACATATTGTTGTAATCCTCGTGGATTTCACTGCACAATGAGCGGTCTATGTTGCACTGCGTGATGTATTTTGTGAGTTTCACTTTAGGGAGACACTCTCTGGGAGTCTTTAAGACCTTTATAGTCTTTGATGCATTGCAACAACTGTTATTATGGCACAGCACCGCCAGGGGGGTGTTTTTCCACTATTATGGTAGTAGGGCAGACCCCTCTCGTAGCCATAACAGACAAGCATGCACCTTACCTTTGTAACGGGCTGGCGCAGGCATCTACCTGACCCCAGGACATGTATGGCTTGTATGGTCTTGTTATTGTTAATGCCCAAAAAAGGCCAAGTGTTCTACCTATCTGACTAGCCCCCGAGTTGTCTGGTTGACTTCCATACTCCCCCGCTGGACCTCCTAGCCACTCCTCCCTCGCCAGACAGCTGTTACAGCACCTTTATCTTTTCATCTTATCCTCTATTAAAATTCTTTCTTGTTCTCTGACATGCATCGCATCTAAACGTGCCTAAAATGAAATGCCTCACCCATTATCTCTTACTGCATTTTGCTGCTTTGGCACATTTAAGAACAGATTTTCTATGATCTTACCTTACCATACTCAAACTTTCATTAAATTTGTGCAAAATGATACCTCTGTAACATTAAACCCTTCGATTTCTTGTTAGTGCCCATCCTCAGTGATGGAAAGGATCGGATTGGACGATTTGTCTTTGCCTTCAGCTCTATGGGCACTTTACACTCATTCCTTTCTACACTACCTGTCTGTCAAGGCTACAGCAGATGCTAGCTGTGGAGTTGACTGGTGGAATAACAAACTATCTCTCTCACACTCTTTCTCTTCTTTTAGCTAAAGCTAATCATTAGAAAACCCCGGGATTTTGACTTTGCATCTTATGTCAAATGTGTTAAGATCTGCCTTTTCATGGTGCAGAGAAAGACAGCTCGCTAGAGAGACAACTGACCTTTAGCTGCTGCCAGATGAATAATTTAACTGAAAAACATATATATAACTGTTTCTTTTTTTTTCAATGCGCACATGTTTCAATTGACAGATTAATTGTGGGGTTATTGGAAAGTTTTATAATCTTTGGCCTGATGAAGTCTTTTGAAAACTCTGGGTTGAGTTTCAAAGATTTATGGGCGTGAGTTCAAAGGTTTATGCTTTTTGCGTAATTTACCAGAGACAGATAGCAGGGCACCCAGCAGGAGAACTCCTGTCCTCAACTTAAAGTTTAGAACATGGCATTGGAGTTTTTCCAGCTATTATTTCTTCATCCATGTGTATTACAGAGTCACACACAATATAAACGAGTTACCAGATTACCTATAGGTTCTGCAGTAAATGTTTTTTTTCCATTGACATTCATTCCCCAATCATTTTGGATACAAGACTGTTGGTAACCATAAGGTTTCTGATGATTACCATGTGAGATGCTTCCTGCATCCCTCTGGTGTCCATCTGTGAGACACAAACTCAGGAATTTCCCTAAGTTTTGAAAGATTTTGCATCCTTCCTCACTCAGTAGACAATGTACTACAGTGCATTTCTCTCTTTTCTCACAAATTGCTTCATTACAGTTTGCTGTTTTGCAAGTAAATACACCAAATTACTGAATTACCATTTCGTCTGTGCACATTGGCTTGATGGCATTTCAATTTGCAGTTAAATGATCTGATACATAGAACATGATCATAACCAATGATGTTGTGAATGTAGAAACTGTAATGAGGATATGCCAAATTTATAATGGTCTTGTAATGTAAAACCACAACATTTCAGATCATTCTCAGTGGTTCACAGACCTCTCAGGTACAAATGTGGTGTCATGTGCGATCAATTTGTAGGACCCTTGTATGTGTTGGGATTTGCTCAGGTTTGTTATAAATAGGTCACTATCGAGATAGAATTTGCTTGACCCACTCTATAGTCTTCAGGTAAGAAGCTGAACAAACATCAAATTTGTTTCATCTGGAATCTTGTACAAGTGCTAATTCACTGGATGCGAAATGGGGTTTTTACTATTTATTGATATTTTATTTTAGAAGAGCTGTCAAAGTAGAAAAAAGCCATGTACAAACAAGGATGAATCTGACAGAGCACGACCGGCATATAAATCTCATTTCAGGGCCTTTGGCTTTGATGTCCAGCACAAAAAGGACCTGCGTTTTTTCCACCCTGCAAGTGAAATCAAAGACTTGAGCGGATTTTGGGGAGCTACTCAAGGACTCATTTTTGCTGACTTCTCAACTTAGAAACAGCCTTTTAACTGTTTATCTTTTCAGCACTCCTGCGTGGATGGATGGCGAGACAAAGGTTGGGATGGGTGAATTTTCTTGAAAAGAGAAGTTTGCTGCTCTTCAGAGTAGCTGACCTGAGACGACAGCAGTGACGCTAATGCCTGCTGTGAAGAGGCCTACAGAAGTCCAGGCGGAGGTTAATGGGCCACTTCATCCCTCAGTTTCCAGGCCACGTCTCAAGATAGATACAGGCAAACCAAAACCCAGTGGACCAGAAGACAACAGATTCTTCTAAAAGCAGAAATGTTAAAACTTAAACCTTATAGCATCCTAATGTTAGCAAGCTAGCAATCACACATTATTAAAAGGTACTGAGAAGTCTATCTATGCCTGCCTCTATGACACAGAGTTAGTGTCCACAACCTTTACTGAAAAAGTTAAGTTGGACTTTATTCGTAGACCAACAAACATATTCACTATGCTTACCGAACCATTTAACTGAAACTCCCAAGTATGACATCAGGCTTCAAACTTTCCTTTTTGCTAAAACATATAGATCAGGTGACCCTGAATCCAGCCCTTAGTTATGCTGCAATAGGCTGCTGGGGGATTCCCATGATGCATTGAGTGTTTCTTCTTCAGTCACCTTTCTGCACTGAATAACAGACCTCTCTGCACTGAATCATACTTGTTATTAATCTCTGTCTCTCTTCCACAGCATGTCTTTTATCCTGTCTTCCTTCTCTCTCCCCTACTGGTTGTGGCAGATGGCCCCGCCCCTCCCTGAGCCTGGTTCTGCTGGAGGTTTCTTCCTCTTAAAAGGGAGTTTTTCCTTCCCACTGTCACCAAAGTGCTTGCTCAAGTGGTCATATGATTGTTGGGTTCTTCTCTGTATGAGTTATTGTAGGGTCTACCTTACAATATAAAGCGCTTTGAGGCGACTGTTGTTGTCATTTGGTGCTATATAAATAAAATTGAATTGACTTGAATTAATTTACAGATTTGAGTGTATTTTATGTTATACTTTAATTTTTTGTGAGTTATCAAGACCTCTACATCATGGGTTAGACTTTTTTTTATTTTGCTGCTATTCTTTCTTGTGTTTCTGTCATGATGGCGTGCTCATTGGTGTTCTGTGTTTATGCTACAGCAGATGGTAGGAGCGATGATCAGGTCAGCTGAAGACACTGGGCCCAGTGTTTTATATATGAAACCCCACCCTTCAGTCCACCTTTGAGAGTTCTTCTTCAACGCACGTCTTTGTTCTGTGCTATTTAACATTTCCATCACTGCATCCACTTGCACACCCTCACTAACAATAACACTGATTTCCACATGAGCTTTTAGCTGAAGGTGATGTGAGTGCTGTGTTGCCTTCCAGTCAGGCACATTGTTTCGATGTAAACAGCGTATACCAAGTTTTCTGACAAATTTTTCCGTTTAGGTCCTGGGAAAAAGTAGAACAACAAAGTCAACGCATAAAGTTATCTCAAGTTTGAATATGAGTTGTTCAGTTTCTGATGTGCATGATTTCACTGTATTGTGTGAGCTCACTGTGCTGGAACAATTTACCAACTCAGTTCCTGAGTATATGGCAACTTAGATCAGTGAGCAAAAAGAAAAAAAATAGTGCGGGTAGCACTCATTCATGATTATGTGTTGACACACGAGTGCCTTTGGAGCGTTTTCCAACTTACCAGAGTAAAGAAGGCTGTAGCATGCATGACAAAGATGATTACTTGCATAAATTTGTTCAGTAGGAAGTTGGCTGAATGGCTTAAATGTAAGTCTACTGCAGGTCTGCGTGCATCAGCTTATGCATGCTCACAGTGGAAAGACTTGCATCCAGCTGGTTTGGAGTTTTACCAACACACTGTTTGTACCATCTCACAACGTGATGTTACACTGCCACTTGTTTGAGGCTGAGGGCCAAGCAAAGGAGTTTCTGTTGTGTAATAACCTGACAGGTCAGCACAGATGCACCTCTGATGTTGGAGACTGTCTCAGTGCTGCTCATAAAACCAAATGAGAGGGTGATCTGATTGCAGAGCTGTTGATCCTTCTTTGAAGGTGCTGTTTGATTAAGTTTAACCTCAGAGTGAGTTAGTTGACAGAACGTGTGGATGTATTCTTTGGGACCCACTGTTACAAATTATTCCAGATTCCCAAGTAATACAACTCCTGTGTGAATAGGATTTCAGTAAGTTTATTTCTGAGCTTTATACAAAGTGAATGCAAAAAATAAACTGTCCATGGGCTTGAGTTTAAATTAGAATGTTTCACGTCCACCCAGCACTACTGTTTAAACTTTGTCTGTGTGGAGGCAGGTGAGATGCACCTTCTGTAAATTTACCTCTGCGTTTCGATGCTGTTCCCTGCTGCTTCGCCTCATAAATCACTTTGATGCATCTTCTAACTGCAATGGAATTTTAATGCCTCCTGTAAAAGGATCCATGTGACATAAATCATTATACCTTACTGCTTCTACACGGAAACATGTGGAACCTAAACATCCCTCTTTTCAGAGTTTGGAGGTCTGTGTCACAGAATATGGGCATAAAGACAGAAAACACAGAAGTGTATGTAAATCAAAGCCTATTTCTGTACTTCCTCTGTGATCCCCACCTCCCTGAAGCCATCCTACACCTCGAGCTGGCTAGTGTAGGCAGGTTGGTGCTTTGGCCCGTGCTTCAAAGACTCAACTCTGCTTTCAACCAAAGTCTGAAACAAAGAGTCCCAGATGCTCCTTATGGAAGTCCAGCAGAGTTCCAGCAGATGGATTAGAATAACTAACATACTGGAAAACTAGAAAACAGAGGGTTTAGAGCTCTGGTGTCTCAAAGCTGCTTCACTTTACTTCATTATTGTAACTGAGTAAATGCTCACTCAAAACTTTGGTATTTTTCGCTGATTGTTTTCAAAGTCAAGCACATCATTTAATATTATGTTGGAATGTTGAGTTATTGGTTGAAGGTTGGGCTTTGGGATTGGATTTGGACGAGTTTAATGTGGCTAGAAGACTCAGTCAGAGCATCTCCAGAACTGCAGCTCTTTTGGGTTGTTCCTGTACTGCAGTGCTCAGTATCTATCAGTACCGGTCCAAGGACAAAATAGTGGTGAACCAGCAACAGAGTCATGGGCAGCCTAGGCTCACTGATGCACGTGGGGAGCAACGGCTGTGCTGCATGGTTTGATCCAACAGACAAGCTCCTGTAGCTCTAATTGCCGAAAAATGCAGGTTCTGATGGAAAGGCGTCAGAACAGACAGTGCATCATAGCTGCAGACCAGTCAGGGTGCCCACGCTGACCCCTGTCCACCACCAAAAGCACCAACAATGGGCATGTGAGCATCAGAACTGGACCACAGAGCAATGGAAAAAGGTGGGCTGGGCTGGTAAATCATGCTTTCTTTCACATCACCTGCATGGCTAGGTGAGTGTGCATTACTTAACTGGGGATCACCTGGAACCAGGATGAACTATGGAAAAAATCCAAGGGCTGTTTTGGCAGTAAAAGGGGGACTGACACAACAGTCATAATGCCACGCCTGATCAGTGTATACTGGTCTTAAAACTTTCCTTTTTCCTAAGGCATATAGTTAGGGCTGGACCAGGTGACCCTGAATCCTCCCTTAGTTATGCTGCAATAGATGTAGGCTGCCGGGGATTCCCATGATGCATTGAGTTTTTCCCTTCCAGTCACCTTTCTCACTCACTATGTGTTAACAGACCTCTCTGCATCGAATCATACCTGTTATTAATCTCTGTCTCTCTTCCACAGCATGTCTTTCATCCTGTTTTCCTTCTTTCACCCCAACCGGTCGCAGCAGATGGCCCTGCCCCTCCTGAGCCTGGTTCTGCTGGAGGTTTCTTCCTGTTAAAGGGAGTTTTTCCTTCCCACTGTCGCCAAAGTGCTTGCTCATAGGGGTCATATGATTGTTGGGTTTTTCTCTGTATTTATTATTGTGCTATCTACTGTACAATATAATGCGCCTTGAGGCGACTTTTGTTGTGATTTGGCGCTATATAAATAAAATTGAATTGAATTGAATTGAATTGGTCTGTTTGGATGTAACTTAATAAAGTTAGGAAGCTGGGATCCAATTAAGTTAAAAACTGTATTTACTCCCATTTAAGTACAGGTTGTGCAAAATAACATAAAAACAAATTAAAAGTGCAAAAAGCAAAACAAAAATGAAAAGACTGCAACGCTCAAATAAAAAAATATCATGTTAATTAAAAGCCTGGATTATTGGCATCAACAGTGAGGTTGTTGGATTGCCCTAAGGATGGAGGTTCAGGATCAGGTTTCGTTATTTTCACCCACAGGTAGATTTGGTTTGCACTGGATGAGTCATTTACAGTCATATGCACAATTTCCAAGTTTCTGTTTAACAGGCCAACAGGTCTGTGATCTGGATGTCGTTCAAATCTTTACCTCTTTAAAAATGGATACAGTGTTTCATCAACTACTCAACTAAGAAAACCAGTTGAGCACCTTGTGATGGGCAGCTGAATCTCTGGACTGTCTACATACAGCTGAACACAAGCTATGCAGGACCTTTACCAGGCCAGTACACACCTGCTTCTGATTCCTACGCACATGCTGCATCTGTGATGATCAGTGCCAGGATGGTTTACTCGACTTTTCATAGAAACGTCAGCAACAGGGAAAACTGGATCCACTCGTGGAAAAAGGAGAGCTTTTATTTCAAAGCCTGATCCATTTTCAGGAATTCATCATTCAATACTTCAAAGATGTCGATGACTGAATCCTCCAAAGATGTTTGGATGTGGTTGGAAATGGCAGCTCATGACTGTTACGTTTTAAAATGGGTATGCTTCTCATGTTAGCCATCTAATATAAGAACCATATTAGACAGCTATTAATATGGAGGAAAAGTTCTTACTAAGTTATCAGTTAGTCATGCTGTAGAAGGGACTTCTTTTAAAGTTGATGGAAAGAGCACATCTGTCACCAATTATATTACAAAGGATTCTTTTTAATGCCAGCTTTGTCTAGATACAGATTGGTGCCCTGTGTGCAAGCACTGGCTAATCTATTGATTCTCTGGGTATGGATTTCTTGACCACTTTTGCAGGCCTAATGTCTTTACTCAAAACAAAAGCACCTAACCAAAAAATACATAAATTACCCCCCCCTCAAATTACTTCACATCATTTAGCGCACAGCATTAGTGCAAATATTCACAAATATTAAATACAAAGTAAATACATAGTTACTTTGGTGATCATTTTAGAGATCCCATTGAAGCCTAAATACTGGGTGAAACGTGACTTGATTTTTGTGTTGAAGATTACCAGCAGTAATTAGACCTGGGTCCCTGTTACGATAAAACCCCAGTTTTCAGAGGCAGCGTTCTGTCAAAATTGAAGCTGAATTTCTGCAGCAGAATTCTGGCTCGTAAATGTCAAATAATCATTACGACACATTTAAAATATTACAAAAAAATCTTCTTCTTTTTGTTCTGTCTGCCCTCCCCTCATCCCCAGCTGGTTGCGGCAGATGCCGCCCCTCCCTGAGCCTGGTTCTGATAGAGGTTTCTTCCTGTTAAAAGGGAGTTTTTCCCTCTCATTGGTTCAAAGTGCTTGCTCACAGGGGGCATTCTATTATTCAGGTTTTCTCCGTATTATCTTATCTCGTAATATAGGGACGTGTTGGATGGCCTAAAGTGTACTATACCGACGATTTGTCACCTAACATAAAATGTTACGCTTTAGGAGTGAGAATGTGTTGTCTAAAAACTTGTGAGATGAAGACTGTTTTTATATTTGTTGTTCATATAATTATTTAGATTTTAACTTGGGTTTTAGATCTGAGCTAGGGTCAGTGATTTTAAGTTTTTGTGTGAATGACCTGTCCAACAGACTAAACTTTTTTTTTATTGCCCCATGTGTGGATCTTGTCAGACAGGAAATAGCTACCAGATCCATGTGGTGAGGAGTGAAAACATTACAAGCCGTGATGGCTGCATACCTTCTCTGATGCCGACTGCCGTAACAGCTGGACGCTGAGCCTTAGCATCAAGTGTCATCATCTGTCTTTTCCTTTTTACGTCATTTAATATGTTAAACTTTGACCCCTCTGAGCTTATTTGTTATCTCCAGTTACATTCCTCAACAGCAGAAAAGCCCAGCAGCTGATTTAGAGTGAGTACTAGAGTACTACAGGCTTTCTGCCAGTGTGTTCATGTGTTTGGAGAGTTCTGGAGGTTTTTCCTTTTTCTAGTATTTAAAACAGAGTTTAGTTATTTAAATAGTTCACTCAAGAAATATCAAAATATGCAACATTCAGTTACATAGTGGGGTATTAGCAAAAAAAAAAAAAACTGCAATTGAGAAAGGTTATAGCATAGACAGCTGACGAAAATCCCAAAAGTTGCCTGTGGTTCCAGGGCTAACCCTGGTCCCACAATGCCAAAATATCAGTAAAAAGGCACTCCATAATCATCCCAGTCCCCCAAAAATATTCTGTTACTGGGTTAAATGTCTACAGACCTGACACATGTAGTCATTAAATCCTTTGAGAGACTGGTGTTTGCCTACCTGCAGGACATCACAAAGCCCATGCTAGACCCTTTGCAGTTTGCTGAGCCAAGCAGCTCTACAACACCTTGACTGCCCCGAGACATATGAAAGAGACACAGAGTATACTGACTTCAGTTGAGTAACTTTATTTAGTCCACTCCAAACTCACCAAGATCACTGTTCCAACCTCCATCTGTCAGTAGAAAAACAACTTTCTGACAGACGGGAAGCAGCAGGTGAGGCTGGGGAGAATCATATCCAGCGCCCGCCTCCCAGTATGTGTCTACTCCCTCTATATAAATGACTACACCACCCGTCAAAATCACAAAGTTCATCAAGGACAGTGATGAGTCTGCATGCAGTCATGGTGTTGAGCATTTGGCACTGTGGCGTGGTCAAAACAACCTACAGTTAAATGCGCTTGAAACTGTGGAGATGACAGAGGACTTGAGGAGGAGCCCCTTTCTTTTGTCCACTCTCACCTTAATCAACAGCACTGTTGTTTGCTGTGGAAACCTTCAGATTTCCGGGATCCACAATCTTCCAGCATCTGAAGTGGGCAGCCAACATAGACAGAATTATCAGCTGGAGGCCCAGCAGAGAATGAATAAGTGCCAGCTCATTAGTGCCAGCTCAGGAAGTTCAGCCTTGCTTCAGGAGGAGGGTTGTCACAATACTGGAATTTACAATAATACTCAATAATTGATGCATCGACACCATTTGGCAGATTTTATTCCCATTTTATTACAAATCTTGAAGTTAAAATACATTATATTATGAACAACAACACAATATGTAACATTTAAATCATTTGAACATTGTAGAAGAAGAAGACGACCATTATGGAAAATTACAAATGAACTTTGGACAAAGTGCGGTGTTAGTTACACTAAAATAAAAAAAACAATAGAAAAAATGACTGAAAATGGATGGACTGATTGAAAAGATTACACTGATAACTTCAATTACTTCAATTCATTTCAGTTTTATATATAAATCACCAAATCTAAACAACGGTCACCAGAAGGTCCTTTTTATTGTAAGGTAAAGACCCTACAACAAAACAGAGAAAAACCCAACTATCAAACAACCCCCTGTATTTAAGCGCTTGACAGCAGCGGGAAGGAAAAACTCCCTTTTAACAGGAAGAAACCTCTGGCTGAACCAAGCTCAGGGAGGGGCAGTAATCTGCTGTGACCGGTCTGGGGTGTGGGACTCATACTGCTCTGCCTTAATCTTTAGCTCTTTTCATCCTCAGCTCTGTTCTTCAGGCTTGAAATCCACTGGTCAGTTAATACGGATATTAAAAAAACTGCCTGAATGACTTGTGTGTAATTTCTGGTACCACAATTGTGCCCATTTTCATGTGTATTTCCCTATAGATATTGTAAGGGGAGGGGTTTTCATCCAATACAAACATTCTCCCCTGTAGACCTCCAAAAACTCAGCTACATGTTGTTGAATGTGCTGATTGGTTGACAAGTGGGTTGGAATAGGGAAGTGAAAGCTGCGGTCATCAGGAAACCCCATCAAAGACAATATATATAATGGTATGTAAGTACACTCAGTGGCTGCAGTGGACACTTTTCATTGTTTTTAACACTCGATTTCACTCCAGCTCTTTGGATAAGTTCACTTATTTCCGTAGCTGGCTGCTGAACCATAGTTTCAGCTTTAGTAGAACGAAGTAAAAACCAGAACCAAGCAAAGTAAAAACAGTCTGTCAACTGCATGAACATGTTCAGCTCATATCTGTCACACATATTCTCTAACTATGGGAGGCTTTTGCAGATGGATAGTACTCCATCACGTCAACAAGCAGCACTTGGTCTAACAGGTTTTCTAGTAGAAAGCCAGCTTTGCATCATGTGCAGTTCAGGAGAGACACACAGCTGATGGTAGTGCTGCTGTTTTCCACAATCAAATACAATTTTTCTAAATATTTTTTTATATAATTAAATTTGTGTGGCACAGTGGCGATGTGGTTAGCACTGACACTACACAGCAAGAACATTGTGGGTTTGAACCCCCTGGCCAGCTGTGGGCTTTCTGTGTGTCCTGTCAAATAAGGTAGATGTGCATTTCCTATTTGCCTCATGGTATGTGGAGCGACCCCACTCCCAAGTGTCCATCTATGTGTTACAGGGGTTTTTTTATTGCTTTGACCTGCTGAAAAAAAATGGGATCCACTCAGTTTTCCTCATCACTATGTCAGCAGAGCAGAAACCTCTTGGAAATGTGTTAATCCTTTCTCATTGGATTGACACATTTCCCCCATCCTTTTGCAAAACAGTTAACACAGATGTCATTCAAGCAGTCTAAACCCCACTGTTTTATCTATAGTAAGCAAACAGAAATCACCTATTACTAACTATTAGAAACTGCCTCGATCAGAATAAAATCAATGAAACACCTGTTTGACACTCCTTCACACAAATCTGGAGTCTAGAGAGAGCATATTTCTCCTATATTGGCTTCTCTTCATTGCTCCTCACATACAAGGTCTTAAATAATCTTATCTTAATGACCTTATAGTACCATATCACCCCATTAGAGCACTTTGCTCTTGCACTGTAGGCTTACTTGTTGCTCCTCTCTACGTTTAAGATTAGGCCCATAACTTTCATTTCTGCTAAAGCCTATAGTTAGGGCTGGATCAGGTGACCCTGAATCCTCCCTTAGTTATGCTGCAATAGGCATAAGCTGCTGGGGGATTCCCATGATGCATTGAGTATTTCTTCTTCAGTCACCTTTCTCACTCACTATGTGTTAATAGACCTCTTTGCACTGAATCATACCTGTTACTAATCTCTGGCTCTCTCCCACAGCATGTCTTCTATTCTGTCTTCCTTCTCTTACCCCAACTGGTCGCGACATGTGATCGCCCCTCCCTGAGCCTGATTCTGCCTGTTAAAAGGGAGTTTTTCCTTCCCACTGTCACCAAAGTGATTGCTCATAGGGGGTTGTTTGATTTTGGGTTTTTCCTCTGTATGCCTATTGAAGGGTCTACCTTAAAGCGCCTTGAGGCGACGGTTGTTGTGAATTGAAAATCTTCACTTAGCAATCAGTCTGCAGGCTTTCAAAGCTGTCTGTATTGTTCTTTACCAGCATGTATGGAGGAGGTCTAATTTAGATGAGAGTGAGTATTAAAAGTGGCAGTTTCTTATACTGTAACAGATTTTATTTTGGTTTGCATGTATTTTCTGTAATATTTCCAGTATTTCAGTTTTCAGTCACAGCTTAAAAAAGTCATGGAATCAATAAAATATGCATCAAAGCAGTTCTGATTCTGGATCCAACATATTTGACACAGTCTATGCAGAAAGATAGCAAATGCCACTGCCGTGAAGTTTACGTAATGGGCTACACTGACAAGCAGTGGTGCACTGACTTGCACTGAGTGCTGTGTTTCGTTGTCCTTTGTGTAATGACTGATTGTAAGAGTGCATACACTTGTTCATAAGTTGTTGTCTAAATGTTTTGGCACGGTTAGAGCATTTTGCAAACAAAATGTGCCACGTTGACCATGAGTGCCTCTGTTTAGGCCTGTTTAGAAAATGTGGAGTTTGCTGTCACGCAGCAGTCAGCTGCGCAGTCCATGGCGCAGCCTCCACCTATGACAGCTGGAAAAGATTCTAACACCACAAAACTATTGTTCACTATATTTTCATTATGAGAAAATGTACAAAGAAGTGGAAAACCTGAGGAATCACATATATAATACACTGGGAAACGACCACAGGTAAAAGTGTCTGCCATTTATGCAACTGTAGGCTCTACAAACATTCACCGCTGAAGTCTAAATCAACAGTAAGACATTACCGATAGTTCACAGTACTATCAACCCAGACAAAACCCTGTGTTAGCTATCTTTACTCTTTACATTCTTATTGCATATTCTGTACAGTAACAACCTTAGCAACAGCAAGTAACAAATAAAGGTGACACTTATTGAAATAATCATCAGCAAGCTTGAGCACTTCCATAAAAACAGAATTGATTTGACAGTTTGCTGGTCTAGAGCAGCGGTCCCCAACCTTTTTTGCGCCACGGACCGGTTTATGCCCGACAATATTTTCACGGACCGGACTTTAAGGTATCGCGGATAAATACAACAAAATAAAATTAGTACCGGTACTGAAAAAAAGAAGATTTATTCATAACACACGTGAAAAGACCCAGGAAAAACCGAGTTAACAATAAAAACGATAACAGAATAACGCTGAAAACCGATAAAAACCCTGAAAACCATACATTTCACACCTGAGCCTCAACTCTCGCGGCCCGGTACCAAACGACTCACGGACCGGTACCGGTCCGAGGCCCGGGGGTTGGGGACCGCTGGTCTAGAGTATTCGACTGTGTGTTAACACAATGCCACAATCTTCCCAGGGGTGAACATTGCAGCAAATTCACTCCAAGGTCAGACCTTGCAATGGTCAGAGAAATTGCAAAAGTAAAGATCAAGAATTACACCTCCACCTCTCTGTGTAAAATGTTAAAGTTCATGACAGAAGCATTAGAAAAAGATGAGTATGGCTTGTTTGGAACAACTGCCAGGAGAAAGTCTGTTCTCCACGTTTCATGAAAACCGCGTTTTATCCAACTCCAACACCTGTTTTTATATTGATATATTCATATTCATATTTTTTTAGTTGCCCTGAAATATGATTAACTGATTGTATGAGTAATACATGAGAAATGATTATACATAAAACCTACATTTGTGTTTTGTTTATCATGGGCAGATCACTTTTTCTTGTGTCAGGCTCCTGACATAGTTTTCACACAGCCTCATCAGCTCATGAGAGTGTGTGACATTTGTAATTTATTGGTTGTTTGACTGATTTTCCCAGTGGCTCATGTCTGCTGTGATGACGTCAGGAAAAGTCATGAGTCTGTTTTCAGTTTTCGTGGTTTTATTTCCTGTTGAGGCCTGAGAAGCTCCTGCAGGTTAAACTGAGCTACCCAAACATTTTTAATGTGAACTACCTCTGAAGACCTGCTCTAAACAGACTCGTTGCACTTTGAACACTGACTAAAAAACATAAATGGTTAAAAATTAAACAGACAATTTTTCAAAAATCACATTGACACTTTTTATTATTTTGTTTAAACTTCCTTGGTCATTCGTGTGAGAATTTTACAAATGTAAAGCTGAAAGCACCACAGTGACATGAATACCAGTATTGCACAAAGCAGAAACAAAGCGTATGTGTGTGCAGAAGACATACCATGCCTGATTATTCATGCCATTAAGACACTGGCTGGGGTTGAGGTCTGCAGCAGCTGTTCTTTTTGTATATGCAAGTGTGTGCATGTATGTGTGTGCGTTTGTGTGTGTGTGTCTCAGAACAAAGTAATCACAACAGGTTTGGCTATGGTTGTGATGTTCAAAAACCCATCGTATTGAAAGTCTGACCTGACTCACACGCTGACTAGACACAAGTCATCCGATCAACCGACACATGTCCCGAAAGGGGAACATGGACTTTGCACAATGCAGCTCCAGATAACGTTGGCGTAACAACTTACGAGATGTAAGAAGCAAACATGTTTGTTAGCATTAACATGCCACTCCGTGTTGCATTTGAGGACAATCGTATTTCATGATTTATGAGCTGGCATCAAAAAAGGAATGCTTTATCATTAAGCTAAATGTATAAACTATCTGCATACATAAATACAGAGAGTGGTATTTTTCCCAGATATCATTGCAGTTGGGATATATGAGACATATCTTAGACCATCCATTTAAAGCCTTTTCTTAGGGCAGTTCAAGCCTTATACGATGAAAATTAGGCCTGTTTTTTGGGGAAAATGCACATGCTATAACGAGCAACCTCGCATAAATAAATGCTGTGAGTCATTGTTAGACAGGGTCCTTAGGCACAGAATGAAAAAGCGCTGTGTGAATGTGTGTGCAAATTGCGTGAATGAGCCTTGTAGTTGAAAGCATGCTGAGTGCTCGGTAACAGTAGCAAAGTGCTGTATAAGCACCTGAGCATTATTATGGCCTGCTGCGTGGTCCAGGCCTAAGAAGTTTAAAGTCCTGTTTAAATTTATTGCCTGCAATTCAGCAAATTAATAGATATTTGTTTGTTTGTGTTGCATCTACACAGTTTATAGTTGCAGCTTCCACACCAAGCTTCTTAGCATCAGCTGATAATTTAGCACTCCATCCTTTTACAATTCCCTATTCAATGGTACATTTACTAGCTGGGCCCACGTCCTCATCTTAGGTTAGATAGCATTTTAGTGGTAAAGGTGAATGGCTTGGACATGAATTGAGCTACGGTTTGGGGAAAGCCTCGAAGGGGACTGGCGGCTGCTCCCGGGGCTGGCAGATCCCCATGTAATAAATAGAAGTGAAAAAATTAAAGAATTGAAAAGGGAAGAGAGGGTAGGGCACGTAAACTAGAATAAACAGCTTGTAGAACTAGGGGAACATACATATATATGAGAACCAGAAGGAACGTGTTTGGAGGCGTGGTCCCACTCCTGAAATTCCGATACTTAATCTCCATTTAATAAGAGAATTTACTAGTTCTGTAAAATTAGCATTTTATAGAACTCACTGTTAAATGTTTGTTACCAAACAAGGGCAAGTAAGGACTGGATTAACACAAGAGGCCACAATCCTGTTATCACTTTAAAAAATGTTTTTATTATAATTTTCAGTAATAAATGTATCACAAGAAATAATTTTCTTTGATGATAATCCAGTCATTGCTCTGACAAGTCCTTATTTATTTATCTTTTAATTACCCAACAGTCTTGCCTTAACAGATTGGTACATTATCATGACATAAGCACAGTTTGGCAGACTTTATGGGAACCAGCTTTTTTTCTAAAAAAAATTTCCTTTCCTTACTATCCCAAAAACAATAATTTGGGGTTTGCCTTAGGGAATCTGGTGAAACCATGACAAACTTTCACAAGAAATTCACCAAAACCTTATAATCACCTTTCTTCGAGGTTAAGGAGACCAAACCTCATAAGTCATGCTTCAGTTTTTAAACGTGATAACAAGAGCTTTACATCTCTAAAACTGCTCCTCCCGTTCACCAATTATTCTCTCTTCACAAAGGGTCTCAGACCGGAACATCAACAAGTCAAATACGAGGAGATGATCCAGTGCGTGGGAGACATACTTTTGTGTTTTATCGTGGATTCTCTGTCTTGATCTAATGATTATCTTCGCACAGGCTGGTGGACTGCCAACATAAACCTCAGAATTCGGTGTAATTCTCTGTTGATCCCCTGGAACAACGAGAGGAAAACATTCTTTTATAAGAGACAGAAACTTGTGTTTGCTGTACACATTTTGCCAGCAAACACAACAGCTGTGATGGTCTATGTGTAGCTCTCCCTGCAACAATCTTAATCACTGCAACTTTAATAAAATACTAACATATAGAAATCTAACAGAAATATAGATGCATTTTTTTGAAGCTAGTCAGCGATGAAACCTGCCAACAGAAACTCAAAGTGAGAACTGCACAGCCAAACCTCATTGCACTAAGTTGGCTAGCTTATCTGTTTACATAATGAGGAAATGCTAATCGGAATGTCTAGTAAGTTGAAAAAACAAAACAAAATTATTGATATGAGTGATAAGAAATATGGTGTAATCCCATGTAACTGCAAACAAATGATTCTGTGGCTTGAATATCGAACTCGCTGAGGTAATTCATCATTGCTGTTGTACTTTAAATCTAGTTTTAAACAACTTACTGTTAAGATTCCTCCTCAGCTTACACAAAGAGCATCCAAACGATCATCTAAATGATCTCTGGGGCTGTAGTGAATGCCTGTGGATAGCAAATGGCTCCTGACCACACTCTGCATCACTTACTGGACAGGCAGCTGAACACTTTGTCGCCTGATACCACAACACCTGCATTCACTTTTAGATTCAGGCTCCCCGTTACATCATTTTAAGATTCTGATTTATTGAACTTTTGACTTTTATGTTTTTCAGTTTGAGTTTCTATAGTACTTCTTATTTATTTTTACTTACAACTACTTAGCAAAAAAGAAACATATTGGACAACATTTCAGAGTTTGGAAAGGCCACATCCTATTTTTTTTTTCATGTTAGGGAATCTTTCGCTAACCTTAACCTAAAGGTTTTATTTGTAAAAACCTGCACACCCTCCTATAGTACGAAGGAATCTTAGGGCCACATTTAGAAAAAAAAAATATAATTGATCATTCTGAGAATAAACTCGAAATAATATTTTGAGAATGAAGTGAACTACAAAATGCCTTGTGTAGTTGAGTCAGTGAAATCATACTTCAGAATTGGTTTTAGTTGAAAGGAAATGATTTTGCTTTTATCACATAAACACATGATGATAAGTACAAAGACGTTGATGGATGTTGGTGATCAGGTGTCAAAAGGAAAAAAAACTTGAAAGAGTTGGCCGGATTTGTGCAAAATAAACTGGCTGGCAATGGAGAGATGAAACAATATCGATGGTTACACGCTTGTGCAATAAAGAGGATGTATGCTGCATCATAAGGAACGATAAGATGACTCATTAATTTGTTTCACTGACTCATCTACACAAGGCGCTTTGCAGATGTTAAAGGAGCCGTGGCAATTGTTTGGCTGGAAACATAAACTGTAATCTCCTGAAAACAAACATTTTGTTCTGAATGTGGCCCTAATAGAGCCCATCGTACTCTAGCGATCACAGCAAAAAGTATGTCGAAAGTAAAAAGACAAAAGGTAAAGATAAATAAATAATCGAAAAGCATTTTTGGTGAGACAATAACTTGACAAAACAGCTGCGAGAGCTGCGGAGAGAAAAACATTTGAGGGAGTGCACTGAAAAAAGCTTTAAAGAAGAGGAGCATTTGCTGGTGTTGTGAGGAAGAAAAAATTTGATGGTGTTTTCCTGGAACCTCAAACGTGTACAGGGAGGAGCTTGGGGTGGAGCGATTGGTGCTACAAAACTTTGAATGGGAAGCTGCTAGCCCATTTTAGCCTTAAACCATTACTGTTCCACTGCCTTAACAGTATGAATCCATTATCGTGTACAATGCAAATCCTGAGCTTTCCAAAGATGTTCTTGTACATTAACCTAACCAAATAGCTGCAAAGTATATAATATGCTATATCACATTTCTATGGGTCAAAATTCAAAAGGGCAGACTAAAATAGAAGTGCAGATTCAAGCTTTAGTGTATGTGGGATAAACAAGCTTATTTCAGCAGCCACTGGGAGAGGCTTCAGTATACCTTGCACAATTCACCTGTCATTTATAGAGATGATGCATAGAAAGACAACCATCCACCTTCATGCCTGAAGGCACTGCAAAGATTTATTTTCTCATAAATTGTTGTGCAGCTTTGAACTATTAGCTGTGCATTTATAAGGGATTTAAACCTGTATTAGTTAATTGCTCCTTGGGAAGAGTCTCTTTTCTCTCTGATCTCGTTTGATTTATGTGTTGATTTGGCTGTTTTAGGAGTCAAGGACATTACCTCCACTTTTCCATATGAGCTCGGATAAGAGTTAGCGGAAGCGCATATACCATAATTTTTCTTAAATTCACTCAGATGTACTGTTTGTCTAAAGCAAGCTTTTATGCAGTATAGATGGAGTCATCAGGATTCCCAGTCTGGAGGAATTATGAAATTCTGCTCTGATATTCATGTTCAGTTGTTCTTTTATGGCTTTTAAATAGTTAAATATTCAAATTAACTCGTGGATTTTTTTGCTTGAGGAAAAGATCACGTTGGTCATCAGGTATAAGGGATATCAACTAAAATATACCATTATAGCTTCAAAAAGAGGAACGCTTTAAGGATGATTCACTAAAATCAGATCTGAAATACCAATACAGACGCTGTGTACAAAATAATCTTTATACAAATAACTTTGTTTGTACAGAACTTTTTAAAACACACAGTTGCAAAACATTTAGATTAAACCACTGTAATAAAAAAGATTAGGTCAACATGTCCCAACAGACAAACACACAGCTGAACATATAGTCTTGAACTCATTGGGCATGCACTTCCTTACATGCATCTGATGTGAACTACAACCAAAAAAGAAAAGAAAAGTGTGGACTAATAGTTCCAGTTCATTGGCTGATGGTAAAAGTTTGATTCTTGCACTGGTTCTCAGATTCTCAGGAAACAGGACTGGATAGCTCAGACACGTGACAGTCAAAATTCAAATGTGTGTTAAAAATAATACAAAGTTTCTTGGCAGATAATTTAGTACATTTAAAATGTCTGACCTCATGACCAGAAAGCCCAATTGCTGGAATACAGACTCAGCAGATCTGCTATGCCTGGGCAGATAGGGTTTATACGTGATTAATAGCATTTTTAACATGAATTCTGAATTTCACTGGAAGCCAGCGAAAGGAAGCAAGAATAGGAGTGATGTGCAAGTACTAACTAGTTTTTGTTAGCCGTCTAGCTGCTATATTTTGGACTAACTAAAGATGGGTTAGGGAAGACTGAGAAAAGTGTGTCACAATATTCAAGCAGAAAACTGGGTACTAATGACGGCAAAAGTTTGGTTTTTGCGACAGTTCAGAGATGAAAGGAACAAGACTCGATGTGCTTAGAGAGTAGGAGTCAGTTTTTTCCCTAATTCCCCTAATTAGAAGCAAAAAAAAAGCACAATGAAAATGTCTATTTTATGAATATATATATTCGTCAGTTGCCCAATATATATGCATTTACCAGACTTCTCCACTGAATCAGCAAAGCTCAAAGGTGCAGGTAGAGCATGTTTATTATCGTATCCATGACAACACACAACACTTTTCACTTAAAAAAAGCTAATGGGGCAAAGGGGCTTGTAGTTTACGTCAGGCTGGAGGACTCGGGTAATGAAAAGTAAATAAACCAAAGTTGTGATTTTTGCCTTCCACACCAAGAAAATGAGAAGTACGTGTAAATCTAGGAGAGAAAACTGTTGCCACTGGGCCATGAAGAAGTTTGGAAATTTACCACTCGCATATTTTCTGTCAGCATCTGTAGACCTCAGTGTCAGCAGCTGAAGCATGCGTGGGAGATGCAGCATATTTTCATATTTGAATGGAGACTGCATTAATCTGTTGATTACGCTCATGAAAACTGGCCAACACAAACCGCTGCATCCAATGGATTCGAGGACTGACTCAAATCAAACCCACTTTTTTATTTGGTCCTTGATCCTTAATGAAAGAGCAGGACAACTTAGTGTAACAGAGTCACGAATGATTAATAGTCTGAGGTGTGCGTCTTTGTTCCCACTTTGAACATTACTGTCAGTGAGCTAAAGCCTCATCCCTGCCTAAACACGCCGCCTGCACTGTGCCTACCTGTGCTTGTCTGGGCAAACAACGCTGAGGCCGAGAGTGTTTCACCGCTGGGTGAAATACTTGAGTACTGAATAAACATCTTTTACACATAGCCTTGGGGCCCATGCGCTTTTTGAGTGACTCAACAAGAGAACCTGCATGAGTGGGCGATTTGGCTTCTTCTCTCTGTCTTTAATGGAAATGAGATGCTACTGGTGGCACACCCTTACCTTAAGGTTTCATTTGCAACTTCCTGTAAGGAGAAGAAAAGAACAGTTCTTTAAATGGCTTGACCTTTTAATTGCCTTCACGTGAGTTTCAACTGTATGAAAGGCATTTGAGGTCACAAAGTCCTGTATGTCATTCCTAAAAGGCTTACTAAAAATCTTTTTTCCGTGATGAATGTTATACAGGAATTATATAGACATCTAGAGTATTGGAGAGATGTGAAGAAAAAACAGTTTTTCCCTTCAAGATGTTGCTATATAAAAAAATGTCACATGATAATGATAATAAAATAAAATAAAATAAAATAAAAGGTCTTTGCTAAGATTTAAAAAATGTCCACGTTTGTCTGGAGAATCAACAGTGAGCAAGTGGGTGACATGTCCTACATTCTGCAGGCTCTAGGCAGAATCCTTGACTAAACCAAAGCTAATGCCTACAGTAGAGTGAGAAAACACTGGAAGTGGACTGTTTTGTACTACCTGTCTTTGATATGTCAAAGACAGATTCAGGAACATTAATAATAAGAAAAAGAATAACAATACATTTTTATAGGTGGCTTTTATTCTATTTTATTTTAGTCTGTTCTGTTTTTTTTTTCTTAATTTTTGCCGCTCTTAACTTTGTAATGTCCACTTTCTGTCATGACCAAGCACAATTTCCCACTTGTGGGACTAATAAAGGTTTATCTTATCTTATCTTATCTTATCTTATCATCTTATCAAAACCCCCAAGGTCACCTTACATCTGTACAGATATTTAAAAAACACATACATAATTTAATGAGAAAATAAATTAAATAAAAATAAAAAAACTGTAAAAACTGATCAAGGTAACAATAGAGTAAGACCATGTTATAATGAAGTGTATGCAAGATTGAACAGATGGGTTCTGAGATGTGATTTAGATCCAAAGATCTGGTGGAAGTGCATTCCAAAGTCTTGGGGCAGACCAACTAAAGGCTCCAAGTCCGATGGTAGTCAGGTTAGCAGATGGAACACAACGGAAAGGCTGAAGAGGAGCAAAGTATGTGAGAGCGTGAGTAAGTATCAAGAAGATCAGTTATGAAGGCCTTTGAAAGTGAGAAGGAGGATATTGAAGTTAATATGTAGTTGAATTGGAAGCCAATGGAGCTGTTTAAGAACAGGTGTTGTGTGTTCAGCAGATCTGGTTCTGGAGATAATGTGGCAGGCTGAATTCTGAACCAAATAAAAGTTATGGAGAGATTTATGAGACAGACCATAGAGATGAGCAATACAGTAACTGAGACAAGATGTGACAAGAGCTTTGACATGTATGGCAGTACTGTGAGGAAAGCGAGTAAATGTGAGTGAGTTAATATTGCAAAGACGAAGGTAGGCAAGTCTGCCTAATATTGTTTATATGTATTGTGAAGGTGAGAGTATTGTAAAGATGGCACCCAGACCCTTAACCTGAGGGGAAGGGAAGACAGAGTTATCAACAGATAATGAAAAACTATTTGATTTAAATGGGGAAGATCTGGTGCCAATAAGAATAAACTCAGTTTATTGCCATTAAGTTTAAGACAATTGTGAGAAAACCAAACTTTAATTTTATTTAAACAATCAGAAACAGATGTTTGTGAGAGAGTAGCAATGGGCTTGGAAGAGAAATAGAGCTGCGTTTCATCCACGTAACTGAAACTGAACGTGACATGCCCTGAAAATATTACAGAGAGATAGGAGATAAATAATAAAGTGGAGAGGTCCCTGGACAGAGCTCTGGGGTACACCAAATTTAATTGAAGTGGATTATGTGTAACTACATTTGTTTCAAAAACTCAGGAGGCCATTTTATATTTTGCGTTGTCAAGGTGTTTGTAGTTTGGATCATAAAACTTAAATATAGACAATCCAAGCAGCCAAGACCTAATGGTTAAGATAAATGATATTATCATGCTTTGTTAGGGTGGACAGTTACAAACAGCAGATAAGCAACTTGGGTGGGTTTAGTGCAGCTGACTACTAAGTTGCTGGTTTGAGCCCCTGTTGACATGCTGGTATCTCTCCTTTCTGAGTTGCCCAAACTAATATTTAGAACACACATTCATTCCTCTATAGGATGGTTTCCATAGACTGGGCAACAACAGCCAAAGCCAGAATCAAGATCCCTCAGTTCAGCTGATTTGTTCCAGTAGTGCTCTTTCAGGTGGTTTATTGTAGGCACTGCCCACTTCACATGCACCTCCTTGAAATTGCCAAACATCATTCACTTTCTGTTGTAGCCACATCACCACAAATCGCTTCCAGTGTGTATGCAGCTTAAAGTGACCCAACTCTCCCTGCTCTTGTGAAAGTTGGGTGATCATGGACCACTTGATGGTCAGTGCTGCTTCAACTCCACCATGAAATCAGCAATTGTAAGCAATCACAAAAACGTGAAACACAGGTCCTGATATTAATCACAATCAACTGTCCTAGGCTGGTGTATTTCATACTAAAACAAACAAATACATGGTAGAGGATGACAGCCTGTGTCATACATGCTTTTAACTGCTCCATTATAAATGTTGTTGATATCTTTTCTGCACATAATCTGGTATTACTTTTACTGAAAGACAGACAAACAGTAAACCTCACCTGATCATGAGCCTTTTTAACTTTACCAACAATGCTTGTGGGAGAACTAGAAAAAGTTTCATTGCAGGTCTTTTTTTATTGCCAAGACATCACCCTCTTTCTGGCTGTTAAGTAATCGAGCAGAGTTCCCATAAGCTCTGACCCAGGGATAAAAGATTTGTGGTATGGAGCAGAAAGGGTTTTGTTGTTTAATCACACTTCCTTTTACTTTAATCACACTCAAATTTGATGGTGATATATTGCAGCTGAAATGTTAAATGCCACACTTTCACTGCCACCATTGTCTCTGTCTTCTTGTCATTCAGTACTGAGCAGAAGTTCCCAGAGGAAGTGAATTGTTTCCGAGGATAAAGTCAGTCCGATGTGCGGTTTAGAGAAAAAGTTCCCACCTTTGTTCCTTTGGGATTCACAGGCCTCACTCTGCCTTGGCTTCTCTGTACTGGGCTCTAGCATTCTTGTTCTCACATGCTCTCTCTGGTTTGGTTAAAAAAAATGAATGGGCACTTCCTTGAACATAAAATGGAGCACAGTGTGTTTGCTTTTTCCGGTGGTTTGGTTGGTAATCATCACCTCTCAGTTTCTGATGATTTGCTGAGCGGCATGCTTGAAAACCACGTACTGCATCATTTGTTCAAACTGTCTGTCAGTTTTAAATCCAGTCAAGATGGGGAGCGGGCACAGAGAAGAGAGGAAGTGGAAGCTAGACACGAGTGTTTTAGTAAGGCTGTGTGTCATTTTAGAAAACCTGTGCACATCTTGAGCCAAAAATATTATAACCACTCACAGATGACCTCAGTAACATTTATTATCTCATAATAACAGTGTGTGTTGAGTTCAGGGATATATTAAACAGCTTAGATGCGAGTGAAATGACCAGGCACAAAAATCATGGTGATTTTGTCATCCAGCCAAACATCTGAGTCAGGGTGTCTGTCAGTAGCAGTGAATGCCTCGAAACACTGATTAGTGAGTAAAAGTCTAATATTTGGTGGCTCTAACTCACAGCTTACACCACTAAAAGGATCTGCTAGCAATGTATAAATGCACATTTAGAGGTCTTGTAACATCCAGGACTTGGCAGGTTGGTGCTTATTTGGCAGTACATGAAGGGCCAACAGCATGTTTGGCTGCTTTGGCTCATTAGTGTACATGTCTGTGTGTTAGCAAAAGTGTAAGTGTTCATGCTGATGTTGTTCTTTTGCCATCTGCATCCATATTATATAGCAGACCTGCTTATTACTGCACATATGACGATGTCTCTCTTTGTACTTCTGGTTTTGTGATGACTAAAGGTGGAGAAAGCTAAAGTAAAGATGATTTTAAGAGTGGGATAAATAGGCACACAAAGTATTTCAGAGTTTGGAAACTGTTCCATATAAACAAACTTTGTTCAGCCATCAATTTTTTTCAAAAGGCTGTTTAACAGTTTTATTTTTTAGGGATTACATTCAAGTTAGCTCAAGTGTCGGCCTGGAGTAAAGGGTTAGGTAATGTATTACACAAGTACTGAACCGTGTGTAAACAGTGTAATCTCAAGGTGAACTGGAGAAATTTAGTCACGATAAGCGTGTGTGTGTTTAGCGGCCTGTAAATAGTAAAAGTTTAGATTTAAAGTTAATGTCTTCTTTGCTTCAGCGTTGACTATCCACTAGAGCTGTTTTTGTGTCCACATCAAATGGGGACCCAACACCACATATTTCAAAGACAGTGGTATTATTTTAATAAATAACTTAAGGGCAAGATATAATGGAGAACATGCAACAGATTAAGAAGCCATGTGGACATGATACTTCCCAGCTGCAAAAGAGCGGTGACCATGCATGCCTCTGCAGGCACGCTTTTTATCCACACCTTGTCGGGTGTGTACAGTTAAGACAGCAAAGCTTATGCACCACCCAACCGACCCTGCACTGTGACTGTAAGGCCAGTAGGTGTTGCAGAAAGATGTAGCACATAGATGAATGCAGAGCTTCTGTTTTTGTGCTTTTAGTCCTGAAAGAGAAAATTGGAGAGGGCAGATATGGAATAATTTACAGCGGGGCAGTGAGGTGGAGGGTCAAAATGAAATGCCACAGAAATATTTGAAATTGTCGGAATCTTTTCTATGATTAGGTGACATTGAACATAAATAAAATCCTTCTTCAGATTCAAGGGGTTTTCCTTATTTTGACCTTTTTTTCCTCCAGCGCTGTAACCCAGTACCAAGCACGTAGGAACTATGAAATGACACATATTGAGTTAAAAAGTCAGTAAAAGCAAAAAAAAGTGTAAACAACCCAAAATATGCTCCTTATTTTAGATTCCTCAAAGTAAGCCTCTGCTTGCCTTGATGACAGCTTTGCAAAATATTGGCATTCTCTCAACCAGCTTCACGAGGTCGTCACCTGGAATGCTTTATGAGTTCCCACATATACCGAGCACTTGTTGGCTGCCTTATCAACAAACTGCGGCCAACTCCTTCCAAACCATTCCTGTTGAATTTAGGCCAAGTGATTGCAGAGGCCAGGTCATCTGATGCAGAACTGCATCACACGGCTTCATGGTCAAACAGTCCTTACTCTGCATAGATGTGTGTTTTGACTTACAGTCCTTATGAAAAATAAATGGTGGGCCCACTAAACCACGTGAACTGGTGTGCCACTGCAGGTTGCGTCTCACCAGCAAAGCTCCGTCACACCTCCACCTCCATCCTCACAGTGAGAACCAGATATGCAGACACCATCAATTAAACTTTCATAATTTTCATGTCAACACAGGGCTCGCAAAATTTCAAAATCCCTGGTAGCCCTTCGGGCAGGGACTCTTCAGTTTTTGGTAGCCCAAAATAAATTTAAGTAGCCCGAATAAAAAAGGGAGCAATTTTTTTATGTTTTGTTTCCTGTTTTGTTTCCGTTACAATATTAAATTTAATGTCTAATATTGTAACGGAAACAAAACATTAATTATAAAATTGTTGAAACACAAATTACAACATTGTATAAAAATTACAATCATCAACTCAAATACTTGGTTCTAATTGAACAGAAATTTCTATGAACTTGCAAGAACTGTGTAGAACATGAATCAGTCTGTGTCAGATCCTGAATCTGAAATTTCCACTGAAGTCACGGGTGAGAGGCAAGTGGAACCAAGATCGAGGACATTTGCTTTTTGAAGTTTGCAAAGACTGCTAAATTTTGCCAATGGTAGTTCACTCTTTGCAACACAGTACGCTGTTCTAAACAGATTTTTCAGGTTTATTTTTAGTATGTTATTTGCAGACTGAGCAATAATGCATTTCTTGCATTTCTCATGGGTTCTAATGGGGGCCTTTCTTAAAATTACTGGTCCCAGTAACAAAGGCGCTTGTCGACTCAGAAATCGAGGGAAACCAACAACACATCCGGCACATTATGTTATTTACACGGGTGCACATAAGTGGTCCGCATGTGCGCATTCGCTGTCAAAATAAAAGACGCGCACATTCTGCACCAAATCTCTGTGCGTTCATCATTTGTTTGAAGCCAGCTCACCTCCTGCAACCACTTTTCCGAGAATATGCTCTTCTTTTGTGGTTCGGACTCCTGACATTTTTTTGGGAGGTGGAGGAAAACCAAAGTAATTGCTTAAAGGAGCTTCTTCGACATCTTTAAGAGTTACAAACAAATGTCTGTCCTCCTCCAGAAAATCTTATGTACGCAAACGCACGTTGCAACTTCTTATCTGGTGCGCTTCTTTTATTTTGACAGCGAATGCGCACCTGCGGACCACTTATGTGCACCCCTGGTTATTTAGCTTGTCATATTTCAGCCACAGAAATTCTTTTGTCCATGAAACCATAAAGCTGCACTTTCTTTTTGCCTCATAGTCTAATTTGTCATAACATTTCCGTTTTGTGGTCGGCTTTTCTTTGGCTGTCCCTTCTTCACCCTGACCTGTCTTATTTGGCTCTGCAGAACTAAAATATATATCCTGCTGCTTTTACACACGCACCCACATAACGCTGAGCGATTCTCTGCGCGATCAACCTCTCACATGTTTAAGCTTGCTGTGGGAGATTTCACTTGTCATGTTCGCATAGTAAGCTAACGATTGATAAGACGATGTCAGAGGAATTGGTGCGCAAATTATCGTCACTCACCAATCAGTACTGCCGCTCTCTATACACAGTTCGCGCGATTGCAAAGTGAAAGCAAAAAACAAGAGCAAATTCAAACGCGATTTCAATATGTCACATAGTGACAGTGGCTCACCGATGCCAATGACATAATTACCCAGCTACATGTCCGAAAGAATGCAAAAGCATTGACATATATTTGTCCTTCCTATAGCCCGACGGGCAGGGCAGAGATAGATTTTGGTAGCCCGACTGGAAAAATCGCTAGCCCTGGGACGTCGGGCTAGCGATTTTGCGAGCCCTGCAACAACTTTGTTTTAAAATGCAGACAATGTTAGAAAAAATAGTGAAAAACTTTTGAATCAGTGTCAAGAGGTTGACGCTTGCCTTCAGCAACGCTTTCCTTCAACGTTCACTGGACTCTTCACCCAGGGTAATCAAGGTCATCAAAGATGACCCCGATGAGGGCTGCAGGCAAAAATGTGCCAGTCAAGCAGTTTTTTCTTGATACTACAAGCTTCAACCTCTTAAGACTTCTGCTCTTCTCCATGAACCTTGGAAGGAAGTGAGGTTATACCAGAAACTTCTACACTATATCTGCAATTAGTGGGTTTGTAGTTTTAACTGGTACTGTATGTTTTATCATTACCTGGTTGAGATGCTTTGACAAAAGAAAAAGAACCCCATGCCAAACATTACTAACGTGTTTAATTAAAGGCATAAAATTACATTAAAAAAAAAGAATGAGGTGATGAAGTCAGTATTGTCAGTGTCAAGTGTGCGAGTGGGCAGAATTATGTGCTGAGAAATGTTGAGTTGTGCAAAGCAAAGATGCATGCTGACCTGGCGATCTTCTCCAACCATGTGCTGCAGCACAGAGACAGAACATACAACATATAGACAGGTTAGATAAGCAAGCAGACCAAGGCAGCAGTAGTAAGGAGACAGTGAAGGTTGTAACCTCATAATGAAAAAGCTCCTTCACCTTTCATTTTACTATGGAGAACATGTGACAGCTTGAACACTCAGGTAGGAATTAAGAAAAAAGAAAAAAAAAAGCCTTTATTCAAAATCCAAAAAGGAGGCCTCTTTTTCTAAGCATGTTTGCAAGGGGCGGAGGCAGCTAGCAGCTCTACAGCCACACACAGGACACAGACACACACATGCACATAGCCTGCTTATGGCAGAGAGAACAAAAAGGTCAAAGGTATGCTTGCACTTGATTAGAATCAACTCTGGCAATGTGACCATAAATACAACCAGTCTTTGGCAAAAAATGGATGACTAAATACAACCTGTTCAAAATGGCTATTAAGGCATATCTGAATTAAGACATAAGATATCGACATAAAAAACATACTAATGGGTAAATGACAGCATTAGTAATGTAGATTATTGAAGGCAGTGTTTGAAGAGGGTGACATCACTGCTATGTTCTAAGGATTTGTTATGATGCAGGTTCCTCATTGGCAGCCCTAAACTCGGCCTGGCACACATAGGTGGGAAACTCTTGTGTGATGTTGAAATTCCAGCTGGTGGTTAGTTTTTATTCCAAAGGAAAGTCATTATTATTCCAACAACAATGCCCCATGCAGACAAACTTAAAGAAAATCATTTTTGGAATACTTTTGTTTATCTGATTCTTAAATGTACTTTTAAAACTTGTCAAAATCATTCAACAGGTCCAGACGGGCTTTGGGAGCGACAGGGTGATGACTGGTTATTGACACTATGACATCCAAAATCTCTGTTCACACTTTGTGTCTAAACAACATGTAGAGATGAAGCCCAACACATGTACCAACTTCACCAGCTCTTGCCTTGCATGCAGACACTAACACACATGTGTACACACCTCGCTGTCATTAAAGAGCCCTCTCACACTCACACACGCCCTTTCCTCCCTCTTATTATCGATGCTCTCTGGCACCAAACAGTTATGAGAAGACCAAAGCAAAGCACCCTCATTACTATCTGAAGCTAATACAGTAACTACCATCTATGTCCTCTTTGCTTCTTTAAGTCCTCAGTAAAGTCTAGCCTCACATTTTCTTTTATGCAATAGTTGTTGTACTTGAATTTTTGATTGTTTGGGTGGTAATAATCACACTTTATATAGATATATCAGGTATCAAGTCTATTCTCTGCAATCATCTAAATAAAAATCAATTTGGAAGAAATGATGACACAGAAAAGAAGGTAAAATCTCCAAATCCATAAAGGAGTCAGACTATATTATTGTCTCCACCCTTCCAGGAAAATTATTTCGCTTTAAGTACTGCACTTATAGTAAGTAATGTTTAAGGCTCATGGACTTTAGTACCAATTTGGAAAATAACTTTACCATTTCCTATCTGAGTGAGAAAATTACACCCAAGCGCACATTTTGCATTTCGGTACTTTGCTTGTAACTTTCCATCATCGCCCTACTTGAGTGCATGGGAGTCCTGGGAAATAACATGGAAGCACCAGAAGAATACTTAGACCAGTGTTAAACCACAGAGATGACAGCTTTATGTTAAATGTCAGATGTGCTTGTTGGCAACACTCCAATACCTTATATTTCAAAAAACAAAACAACAGGTCTCTGTAGCTCAATACAGCTTAAACAATCTAGTGAGCGCTGACCCACTAAAAACTCATCAGAACATCAGCACTCACACTTACAGATATAATTACATTTCACTTAGAACTCACAACAGCAGTCAGCTCAAGCTTAAAAGAGGACCACAGCTGAAAGAGAGAAACTCAACAATCAGACCATCTCCTGTGAACAGCACCAAGGTGATGTTAATACTTTTAATGTTACATGGCAGCAAAAAGAGGGCCACAGGCTGAAACATGTCAGTTTCTTTCTGCTGCTTATATTAAAAGTATTTTAATATTTTTCCTAAAAGTAAGGCAGTACATTACTTCAGCGGCCCCCTACCTTTTTTGCGCCACGGACCGGTTTATGCCCAACAATATTTTCACGGACCGGCCTTTAAGGTGCCGCAGATAAATACAACAAAGTAAAACCAGTACTGGTGCCAAAAAAAAAGATCTATTCATAACACACGGTAAAAGACCCAGGGAAACTGAGTTAACGATAAAAAGTATTTTAAAAAATAATCGTAAAATCGCTGTAAAAAACCCCCCATAAATTTCACACCTGAGCCTCAACTCTTGCGGCCCGGTACCAAACAACTCGGTCCGTGGCCCGGGGGTTGGGGACCGCTGCATTACTTAACATAGAGAAAGTAATTTGTTGTGCTATTTGATACATTTCTTTATCGTTACTCCTTAAAATGAACGGAAAGGCACTGTCACATAATTACCAGTTAATAATAATAACATCAACCTTAGGTTGCACAGTTCCACGCACCAACACAAATCCCTTTCCTAATGAGGACACACACATGCTATTTCTTTTACAAAAGCAACAACACAAAGCAAAGCTGAAAACACTTCAAAGTGATTTCCACACAGATTCTGCTATAGAAACACATACAGGTAGAAATGCCTTTATTACCTGTTGATATTCAGGCTCTGGCTGCTGGGTGGAGGTCAGCATACATTCAACTCTATCATCATTCAGGGTACTTGGCTAGCTTTTTTTTAGTATTTGGTACAGTAATGTGTTACTGCATTAGTGACATATGTGTGCTTACAGTAACACGTTACATTGGCAACACTGGGTGCTGATGTTCTAATAACATGCAACATCCTAAACCGCTAACTATGGATTAGAAGAATTATTTCGTTTCCGACACAACTGCTTTTAAGTCAGCCATGAGTCTATGCAGTCAGTGCAGATGACCGCCCCTCCCTGAGCCTGGTTCAGTTGGAGGTTTTTTGCAGTTAAAAGTGAGTTTTTCCTTCCCGTGTTGCCAAAGTGCTTGATCATAGGGGGTTATATGATTGTTGGGTTTTTCTCTGTATGTATTATTGTAGGGTCTAACTTACAATATAAAGCGCCTTGAGGTGACTGTTGTTGTGATTTGGCGCTGTATAAATAAAACTGAATTGAATTGAATACCACATGATGATTTTTGATACTAATAAAATAATGATTTGACTTTGGTAACTTCGCATTAAAGGTGGAATTTAGACTGTAGATCTTAGCCAGAGTATTTCTGGCTGTACCAAATGAGAGCTTAAAATGGTAAAGCAAGACTTTGGTTTAAAGCTTATCATTTAACGCCGTTCAAAATCTGTGTGGGTTGATTATCAAGCTGAAGTCAAAGGTCTGTTGTTTATACATGTGATTTAAAATGTGCCTCATAACTAATTATCACAGATAATTATTGCTTTAGACCTTAAGCATAAGCAGCGGTGAAACATTTAATTGTTTTTGTGTGGGGAGGAGAAGGAAAGCAAGCATCCATTTTAGAAAATCACCCTGAGGGCTTTTTTACTGTCAAAAACAGGCTTAATATTGTGTTCGGGCATGTAATGCTACTTCCTCGGCAAGCAAGAACCAATAAACCCCTGGAATGAGCTGACGTGGAACAAAGCTGAGCTAAACAGACACTGACAACTGATCACTTGACAGTTTGTATAATAACCAGAGAAATCGGGATAAGCTGGAGCCCATCTCAGCTGTCGTGAAGGAAGGGTACAGCGTGGACAGGTAGCCAATCTGTCACCGGGCTAACACAAAGCAAAAGACAACTATTTACCCTGGCATTCACACCTATGGCCAATTTACAATTGCTAATGAACATAACCCCACGCATGTCTTTGGACCACTGTACAGTATAAAAGGGAACCTGTTCATAGAGGCCAAACCAGGTTTTTTAATGCTTTTGAATGTTGGAAGACTCAACTTTTATCATAGACAGTATAAAAGATATAGATAGCTAACATGATGTCACCAACTAGTTTCTGACTGCTTTCTGTCTAACGACTTGTCCACTCATTATTCGATGAGCATGTGGTTTCATGCCACAGGTAATCCTTCATTTTGAAAATCTGTATGATTAAGACTTACAAAAAAAACCCTTACTTTTTTATTCAGTATGACAAAAAATGACTAACTGAGCCCATTAACTTACAAAAGCATTTAGGAAACGTGGCTGCTGGTCTGAGATCAGCATTAACTCAGCTTTATTATCACTCTGGGTTCTTGGCTACCTTAGCGTTAGCGCAGCTGTTTCTGTCCTGGATGCAGTTTCCACTTTACCGTCGTAATGGAGTAATGTCCATATCCAGGTTTTAGACAGTGCCACTATTTTCTTTTTCTGACGCACAAACTGAAATCAGCTGATTGTAATGTAAGTACAAGAACCGATAAGCTGGCTAGGCTAACAATTTCAAGGAATTTGACTACTGGGAACCGGTTTCCTACAAGAGCTGGTTTTCGATTCCCATCCCTACCAGTATCATGCACAAAAAACCTGTTTCTTCTTTCTAATGTTAGCATGAATTTGTAAATACAGCCATGTTTACCACATTGCAAAACATAAAAGTGTCATTGCCAGCCTGTTTCAACTGAAGAGTTGGATCACGAGACAGATACTGCTTGTCGATCATTCAGCTCAACATCTTTTCTTTAGATCTTGGTGGGTGGACTACTGCCTCTGCCACTGTGCATTAACTGCGTAAAAACTTGATCTGCTCTGACCCCAAACTGTAAGGTTTGACGGTTTAGAGGTCAGAAAGGACTGTCAGATGTTTGACTTTTAAAGCGTGAGAACATGGACGTTATCATTCGCAAAACTGCTGCCTTGTAGGTTTTTGCTTCGCTTCCTTCTATATTCTGACGTTTGCAAGCAAATCGGTGGAGGTCAAACAGTGTAAATGCCGACAGTGATATAGTGTAGCGTGTGTATCAGATTTACTGTGTGTGAGAACGTGGAGCCTGTCATTTCACAAAACCACATGACTGGCGCTAAAACAGGGAGGAGGGGGAGGGCGTGTGTGCAGAGGGGAGGGGGGTGGGGGTTAAGACCACATTTGGATATGTTAAGAAGTCCTTGAAGGGTGGTTATAATTGTCAGATATACCAGTCTGACTCATTGTTTACGGCTTGCGACAAAGGCCTGTGTTGACCATAGCCTTCCATTCATCAAGCTACCATTACTGATTAGGCCAATGCTGAGTTATGGTGGGAACCAGTAACATTTCCTCCCTCATGTAGACCCAGGTTCCTGCTGATAAACAACTGCACAAAGCCCTCGTGTGTGTACGTGCACCGCAGTCTGTCTTATGTTGCATTGGAGTAAGAATGGCACATTTGAAGGCTCCACTACATTCATATTGGTGGCGATGTATTAATAGATTTATGGGACATGGAGGACCCTTATATAAACCAGGAAATACACATCAGAATGAGGTTCCTCCCAGTCCCTCATTCTATTTTCTCTTCAGTCACAGTTTCATGTCCACACGTGGGCAACCTCCGAGTGTGTTGACTCAAGTTGTGGGTATGATACATGTGCTATTGTTCTGGATGTGATTTATATATTTATATATTACATTGTTTCCCACATGCACAGATCTCTTTCAGAAGTATTCCAAAGAACAGAGATATCTATGGAAGTTTACTTTATGAGGTTATTTTAAGGCAGTACTGTGCTTGCAATATTGCCTTTAATTGTCTGCAACAGATACTGCCGACAACTGTGACCCGTGGGCTGTGTCTTTGTACATATCTAGAATATGTCCCTTTGTCACTTCATGGAGAGATGCTTTATAGACACCTTGTTGTGGTTAATTTAGTACCTTCTTCTAGTCCCGCGTGTTTTCCGTTTCCGTTTGTCTCCCTGTGTTTGGTATGTTTGGTATGTTTGGTATATTGTGACCCTTGATTCCAACTCCAACTGGTTACCTGATTAATCACATCTGTCAATCGTCTGAGCAGCTGTATATCTTGGACTAACTCTGTTTTCTTTGTGTCATTGACCATTCTTCGCTAATCAACCCAAACTGCTTGTTTTCCTTGGGCAAATGCCTCATATACTCATTATCCATCCACTCCTGCTTTCAGGCAGCCCAGTCAGTCCCAGTTGGCCTGCTATTCCACTACCTACAGCTTTCTCAGTTGCAGCCCACTCAGCTCAGTCAGCCCACCTCCCTTCCAGGAGCTACTAGCGACTAACCCCCGCCAGCCAACACTCACCACCTTCTTTATCACTGCTCATCCATTCCCCTGAGTGCTGTAGATAAACTAGGTAAAACATCTTTCTGAGTCCGTAGTTGCTTTTGCATCAGAACACATCGCTCATAAAACAGCAGTCTTACACAGCAACTACCGTATCACACAAATACCAGATAAGAATTTAAATTCTCGTAATCATGCAGGCATTCTTTATTTAAGATATTTAATGTTTGTGTTCACATTACTTTTTTTTCTGCACAGCTACATCCAGTACATATTTATTATCATTGCTATTTCCAAAACCTCTACAGCCACTCCTACAGGCCATTTCTGTAAATGCAAAAATCAATCTGCCAAGTTAAATAATCCTTTAAACTATGTAATGCATTAATGAAGAAAAATGGATCTCTCTCTCTGTGTGTGTGTGTGTGTGTGTGTGTGTGTGTGTGTGTGCTCTTCTCTTGTTCCGCTCCTCTCTGTGTTTAGTTTGGTCTCCAAGCACCAAGATGTTTGACGGCGGATTAATACAAAACAAAAAATCTTTGCACTTAAGGTGCTTTGGAGAGGTTGAGCACTGTTTACTCACCTGCTTTGTGGTGTGTCTTTTGGGTGAAACGATCACTGTATCACTGTACGTTAGCAAAGGTCTTGTGTAAGCCAAACTAATTACCATGAAAGAACTCCACCAGAGGACACAATCACAAGTACAGCTGTGCTGAATCTGTGGCTTTCGATGTTTGGCTCTTGGCAATATTCTTGAACAACAAACAGTTGGACACAGTATTGTTTCTATTGGAGCTTGTGCAACATTATCTAGTGAATATTCTAATATTTGTCCAGCAGATAAACACTGAAAAAGGAAAGTTTTCACAAGACAGCTCTGTAAAAAAACAGCACATAATAATTTTTACTGCTTCCACAGGAATTAAGAGAAAAACTAGCAACCAGGTTCTTTTAATCAAATGCAATGGTTCCTATCATCTACTCTTAAGTCTCATTTAAACTGTTAATGCAGCTATTAGAACACAGAACACACCACAAGAAGATCTGCTCAATGAATGAAATTAATTTCACTTTGATCTGTTGACAAACTCAAGTGATTTCCACAGCTCATTTACTAGGCTAGGGGACATAAGGTGGTTGCTGCTGGCAACAACAAGAGGACAGGCCTGATTAGCAAGACACATAGGAGCCCTGGCTTTGCATTCCCAGCTGCTTCTATCCTGAACACACTGTCAACAGCACATCAGCAAACGTCTGAGCTCCATCCCCCCCAAAAAGTCAGCCAGAGACACAACATACGACCACTGTCCTCCAGACCTGGGTGGTAATCAGCAGCAGGGTAACTGGGCCAACACGGTTCTGCTCTGCCAAAGTAGTTTCAAACAAGACTGTGACTGTTAAAGGGTGAAGTACTGTATTTTATGTAGATTCCTTGCTCTTTACTTCCATTACTTGGAGACTTTTCTGTTATCTTTGATGAGACGTTTGATGTTTGAAATCTTTTGTGAATCTGTCATGAAGACACGGGGTAATTGAAGATACTAATTTCAGTCAGTTCAGAGGTTTGACATTTGAAAGCTAATTATGTTAATTAACATTCTTGATTTAAGAGTTTCCCATTCCTTTCAGTCAGGATTGAAAGAAACAAGTTTGCTTTGCCAAATCAGAATGTAACAGCTTCATCAAATGTAAAGAAGGTCAGCCTACTGTGTGTGCGTGTTTGTATGCTGCTGAGGTGTATACCATGAACACCCTAAAACCTCAGGTATCACGACAGCAGTTGTCAACTTTCTCTTTTAAGCAGGGCCTTCTGCTTCAAAGTTTGTGCACTCTGATTAAAAGGGGCGTTTTACAGGTCATGTGACTCTTCTTCTGCACAAATGTTCTCTCTGACTCCAATCAGAGAGCTTATCAGCTGATGATGATGATGAAAAATGATGAAAATAGCGATTAAAATATTCTAAGAACATAAAAATGTAACAATATAACATGCACGACTGTTGTAAAGAAGAAAATAGTTTGGATTATATAAATAGTTTACTGTTGGTGTGGCTGATAGCTGTTTGCTAGCCTAATTTGACTTACTATATCTGTGGTGTTAGTGTTTACCTGTTATTCACTACTGAATGTCCAAGACATTTATACTTTAGGTTTTTTGCAACTGAAATTATAGCTTTTTATTAGTCTGCATATTGCCCTAAGGACTTGTATCAAGGCATTTCAAACTTTGACTTTGTGAAATCAGTTTGGTAATTGTGCTTGCTAGCATTAGCTGATAACTTTGCCCAAATAAGGCCATGCCAAACTACTTCAGTGGCTGCTTATTTATTATAGCTCCTGGCCAAAACAATATTTTGACCCTATTAACTGAGCAAAAATAGCTCTTATAAACCTTTAGAGTTGATAAGAATATCAGTTTTGATTGTAATTTTGGCGCCTGTCTAACTGACTTAAAAGAGTTAACAGCCAAAGTTTCAGGTGAACCACAGAAAGCATCTTTGGTATGTAGATGCAATTACACCCACTCACACCTGGCAGCTGCTAGCAGCCACTGCAGGATCAGTATCTTGCTTCAAGGCTTCATCAATATTTGGTTAGAGTGGGTTACCTTCAAATGCTCAGGGCGAAGCAATATTAAATGAGTGATTTAAAAAAAACAACAACATTTGAGTATCAAATGCTCCCCGCTTGTATACTTGTGATCCTAATATGTTATTATATGTCTGCAGCCACGTTTTAACACAAAAGCAACAACAACAACCAGCAACAAAAAGCAAAAACTCATGCTCACATAAAGATCTATGCATTAGTGTTTTTTGACATATTCGGTTTCCGCAGAGCACAGATACAGTGATTAGAAACCTAATAAAACTTCAGTTATCTTTACAAATGATGTGCAGCATTTATAAAAATATGCAAATATAAATGATAACAATATGTATTTGCTTGATATGCTCCAGTATGTAAAAAGGTGTAAACATATAAAGAGTGTAATACAGAAAGTAAAAGCTATACTTGGTCTAAATGGCAAATGAATTATTGCTCACGGTGACTTACGTAGTTGGATTACTGCAGATGCCCTTAGGTCTAATACATATAATTTAACTGTGCACCAAGTACAACAATTCGTTTTTGCATTCCCTGTCTCAGAGATGTAACAACAAAAGTCCTTGTTGGAATATTGTCATCATATGTGTCCTTTCTGGAGTTACATACTTTACTTAATGTTCTGCTGTGATTAGCAGATGGCCAGATCTGATTAAGAAAAATGTTATCTTTTGCTAGAAACAATCACTTTCCAATTATATAAATCAGAAAAAAAAACCTGATTTGAGAAGATTTTATAAAAGCATTCTGTTAAAGTGTTTGGTTATCCACTTATCTTAAACAGTTACAGTTACCAATTATCAAAACAAGAACATTCAAATACACAAAGCAGCAAAAACTCCTACCTCACAACACATGAACTGAACACCTGTTGGATCCACAAAGATATCTGGATGCATATTCGTTTGTCCAGTGTCCAATTTTGAACCAGTTACATAACCTGCATGATGGAGGTAATTACCCAAGCTTACACTTGGGTACTTGCTGGAACCCAGTACTGTTCAGTGTATTTACAGAAGTGTAAATACAATCTCGTGATTGAGTCTGGCGAACAATGGACTGTGAGGTCAATGTTCGTCAGTGGTGCTAGTTTCATTCATTAAGCAAATGTGCTGTTTATAAGGTCGGGGAAACCTGCATTCAGCTGAGACTGAAGAAGTCACTTGGATGAGCAACAAAACGTTTCTCCCACTGAAAATGGTAAGTCCAGATGAACAGATTGAACTTTTTGGCAACTCTTGTAAAAATGGTACGAGAGAAAATTTCTTGGAGAAGTTTAGTGAAGGGCCACACATCTGCCGTACTCTCATACATCAGCTTCTGTACTGAGAGTGTAACAACAACAAAGACTGTTAAAGTGTTCCCGAACCAGAAGCCATGGCTCAACAGTGAGGTGAGAGCCCTACTAAGAGCACGTGACAGCGCCTTCAAATCAGGAGACCAACAAGTCTACAAAGAGGCGCGCCAATCTCTGGTTAAAGGCATAAAAGAAGCCAAGTGCAAATACAAACAGCGCATCGAGGAACACTTTAACACAAAGAACTCCAGAAACATGTGGCAGGGGATCAAGACACTCACTGGCTACAAAGACAGTTGCACACAAACCAACTCCCCAGACATCACCTTACCTGACACCCTAAACCATTTCTTCGCCCACTTTGACCAAGAAAACAGGGACACCATCACCCATCCTGCCATTACAGAGAGGGACGACGCTCCCATCCAGCTGGAGCAGCACCAGGTCAGAGCCACACTGCGCAGAGTCAACGCGAGGAAAGCAGCTGGTCCTGACGGTGTAGCCGGTAGAGTGCTTAAAGCAGTGGTTCCCAAACTTTTTTTGCCAGGCCCCCCTTTTTTACAAGAAAAATGTTCGCGCCCCCCACCACCCCACAAATACATCCTCCAAACACACACACACCCATATTTTGTTTACAAACTCCATTGCGGTTTATTTCACACCTCAAACATTTAGTAAACAATTACGCAAATACAAGTAAACGGCAATAAATTACAGGTAGTAATAAAATATACTACTAACTCTTTTACGCTACGTCCACGCCTACACGGGTATTTTTGAAAACGCAGCTGTTTCTATGCGTTTGGGCTTTTCGTCAACACGTAAACGGCGTTGCGATTCACCGAAAACGGAGATTATTTAAAACTCCTTTTTTGCGTTTACGTGTGGACGAGGATTACAGAGTTCGTCACGCAACGTCAAAGGTATGTGCCTTTGTTTCACGTCACGCTGTGCGCCACGTTATTGTTTACATGAGATGAATTACAGAATGGCAGATAGAGACAAAATACTGTTACTGTTAATCTGACTATCTTCAGGTTTTACCCGCTTTCATAGACACACAGGCAGTTACTGTCCCTCCATTTAGAAAGGCAGAGGCGTCACGGTGTGATTATTTTACATTTAGTTTTTTTTTTCCTGTGTAATAATTTTCAACATTGCTATCAATACATTTTTCAAAAAATGCCTCTCTGTGCAAAATGGGTTTAAACACATAAACAGCTGTGGGATACTGTTTGTCCGTGATTTGGAGAGCCCAGCGCTGCTCCCGACGCAGGGAAACTAATTTTGCAGGGGAGACCTACCTTGGCACTTGTGCAGGTGAAGCCAAAGGGAAGATATGCTTCACCATATTTTCCTGTCTTTGGCTTGGAAGGAAGTTGGTTTGGAAACATATTTGGCGATGCTTCATCTCCTGCTTTGCGTTTGTGTGGGAGCCCCGTCAAAAACCTGTCCACAGTGTCCAAGCGCTCTTTTTTCTTTTTTTTTTCTTTTCATCCTGCGCCCCCCCTGCAATGGCTCTGCGCCCCCCCTAGGGGGCGGGCCCCACACTTTGGGAACCTCTGGCTTAAAGCATGTGCAGACCAACTAGCAGAGGTTTTCACCACCATCTTCAACCTCTCACTGCTACAGTCTGTAGTACCATCCTGCCTTAAGTCAGCCACCATCGTTCCAGTGCCCAAGAAGAGTCCACATCTCGGTCGACCTTACCTGGTCCACAAACATCTCCCACCAGGTAGGGAAAGCACAACAAAGGCTGTACTTCCTCAGGAAACTACGTCAGGCCCAATTACCCCAAAGACTGCTAGTAAACTTCTACCGCTCCACCATTGAGAGCCTTCTGACTTACTGCTGCACACTCTGGTTCAACTGCTGGACCGCGGAGGACAAGAGGAAACTGCAGCGGGTGGTGAGGGCAGCAAAGCGGGCAATCGGCACTTCACTAACCCCCCTCAGAGACATCTATACTGGCAGACTTCAGCAGAAAGCCAGCATCATCATCAAAGACCCCTCACAACCTGGACACTCACTTTTTTCCCCCCTTCCCTCTGGTAAACGCTACAGGTCCATCAGGTCGAAGACAAACAGACTCAACAGAAGTTTTTACCCACAGGCTGTCAAACATGCCCTACCTCCACCCTGATTGGAGGATAACTGCACTGCCAACACTCATGGACATTACACCTTATTTATAAATCGTATTTCTGTTTAAACTTCAATGCAACCAACACCCTTACCTCTTTAAACTGTATTTATTATAACATTATTTAGTATAGTTCCAACAGCCCCCCCTCAATGTGCAATATCACCCCCCACACACACACACACACACACACTCAATGTGCAATATCACTGATCACACTGCACCTCTCAATGCATCTGCTAGTTAGATGGCATGTATGTGTATGTATATAGATGTAAGCGTGTATGTGGAAATATGTGTGTGTATGTATGTACGGATGCATATATGTATATATACATATATGTATGTATGTGCATGTATGTTTGCAGGTGTATGTATAACTTGTACATATCTTTCTTGTGTAAATGTAAATTTGTCTGTTATTGTGTAAATACTTACGCTATTGTGTGCTCCACACACATGGAGAGATGCCAAAGTGCCTTTCACTGTTCTTGTAACTGTGACAATAAAAATCTATTCTATTCTATTCTATTCTAGTGGTTTCAGATACAGAAACACACACAGTGAGCCTGACACTTGACACCTTTTTGCATAAATTCAATAAGGAAGATCTTTGCTCTCACATATCCTTGCATTCCTGGGTATTTGGGCTATTATTTCTGTTCCATTCACTGTCAAATTTAATTCTGTCAACATCACTCTGATCTTATTCGTTGCTGCCTCCAGTGAGTCACTCAACTACTAATTCTTTAAAGCTTGTTCCTAATTTGGAATTCTGTTTTTCAGCCTTGTTCATGCAGTCCACCTTCTCCTTCTCAAGGTGTTCAATGATGACATCTCCATCTGCAATCTGCTCTATGACTGGTATCTAGACCATGGTGGTAATGCTTTGCTCATTACCATTTTGGGTAACACAGCCCTGTTATTTTGCTTAACTGTTGTGTAATGGCCACATAGTTTATTACTCAAACTCATCTCTGACTTATGTTCAGTACTTTCAACTGATCCTTATTGACCAAAACAATTGCATTCTTTTCATGTGACAGTTGGTATCCGCTTTCATTGCTGTGAATTCAAGCTGTCATCCCCCAATCAGTACAAAGCTACAAGCTTTTCAGAATCTTCTTTCAAGTATGTAGAAAGTGAATGTGCTATGCTGGTATCGAGGGTTTTTTTTTGTTTGTTTGCAGACTATGGGAGGTTTGTGGCAGCAGTTGCAGTAGTACAGAGAAAAATCAGACAGGCAGGCCATACCAGGCAAAGTCAGGAGCCTTGAAGGAGTGTAATCTAATCTGCTGCAGCGTGAAGAGGATGTTCTGCCAGTCAGCCACTCTCTTATTAGGACATGTGGGACCAGCTGTTTGTGTATGTTTGCTCCTTCACCTCACTGAATGCATGACTGGAGCAATTCACTGCTTGTTTGGCTGCAAATGGTGCAGGATCAAACACTGTGTAATGCACAAATGCACGCTATTCCCGGTACACCGGGAGAGTTTTCAATAACACCTGAAAACAGCCGCGTACGCAGGTGGAGATACACACACACAGAGATAGATTAACATCGAAAGCACATACATAAGTCTATTTAGCAGCATCATGGCAACCGTCTTTGTTATTATGGGCAGTTCATTGCTTTTGTTGCCTTCTTGCTGGTTGCGAGGTCTCCAGGCTGCAGTTCATTATAGCAAGGAACATCAACAGTCAGGGGTGAGTTGGCCTTGCAACACTTGGCTGGACTTTCTGCTGAGTAGCTGGTTAGCCGCTTTGGTGAGCATGTTAACACTTGCTGACCTGCCTTAACGTGTCAGCTATTTGTCTTTCTTGCCAAGACTCTACTTTTTGTATCATAAACTTCACATCTACAGAATTTCTGCAAGGTTTTATTAACACCAATGTGTGCGTGTGTGTTTTTCTATTTATTTCATGCGGAGAAGTTAGCAAATAGAACTCTCTAGATATAAATAACTTTTCAGTACTCACAAGCTGCTATGTTATTTTGTGACAGCAGAGATATGGGTACAACAATGGAGCAGGAACAGATCAAGCCATGAACTGCAAACACTACAAGACCTAAGCAAAGACCACTGCTGTTTCCTGCAGTATAACTGAACATGACAGCGTTTTTAGTGCAGGTTTGGCTGTAGTTTTGGTATCCCCGAAGACACTTTGTGGGCGACACACTATGGAATTAATCAGATTAATGAAGATTACTGCTGCAACATTCTCTGTAAAAATCAACTTTAACATAGAGCATAAAGTTTGCAGTTTTCAGTGATATGCCTCAGGTTTTAATAATTCTGAGCTTATCATGCAAACATGGAGTCTGCTTTCAAAGATTCGACATCTGTCTCGAAAGATGAACTGTGAACATTTAGTTTTCATGTTTTTGCTTAATTTAATGTGTCAGATTTTTGGCCCCAAATTCCCTGGTTTGGGACCATGAAGTTTGATTATATTATATTGTAACAGACTGGGTTACAAGTTAGTTGACTGTTGTGTTATCAGTGTTTTGTGTTCAGAATTGACCTTACTTATGGCATAGTTGCACCACACCAGCAGCATGGTGATTTACTGAGTGTCCTTGAATTGTTGTAGTCTAGAGGCCGTTTGACCTGTCAATCAGATCAGCTACCAATGACAGAGAGTCTGGAGGAAAGCATGTTTGTGGTTGGCTGAGAGTGTTTGGGGGCCGGGTGTTAGAGAATATTGTTGTGGGTGTGTGCGCAAGTTGGGGTTTGTTTTGATTCAGGAGAGTGCGTTTTCCCCTATTGTTTTGGCGTTGGCTATGGCCCATAGTAGCCTGTGTTAATGTTCTTAATAAACACCCAGTAACCGGAATACCGATCGTGTCTGTCTTCTGTCGGAGGGACACTACAATATCTTATATATCATATTATATCCAGAGACATTAACATGCCAGTCATATTCATATGGGAATCATGATGTCATGGCAAGTCACTGTGACAAACAGGCTTGCAAAAACTTGTGCAAACAAGCAAAACTGAGACGATACAAATCCTCTATCATAGTGTTTTGGACAACAGGGTGGATTAACTATATGTGGACAAGAGGATGGAGTGCTAAGCTATCGGCTTATGCTGGCAGGCTCACTAATAAGTCCCAAGTAACCAATGAATTACTAGAAGTTGACTTTCCAAAATAGCAGCACAGCAACAGTTCAGTTCACTGCAAGCAATATAATTTGTCACATAATTACAATTAAAGAAAAAGAAAAAAAGTGGCATCAACACTATTTGCCACTTAATTAAAATCTAGTAGATCGCTACCAGCCATGCTAGCATCCACCTGCTATTCAAAGCGGCGATGTTCTTAATAATGGAACGGTTAGGGTTTTTAACAAAATCCAAACATGGGTACAAACAAGTTTAGCTTTGGAGACATAAACCAGATTGTTTATATCTCCAAACTTCAGAAGGCCCATTGTAAAGTTTAACATTTTAAAATGGGAGTTTATGGGGGTTCACTAAATTTTGTAGTCAGCCTCAAGTGGCCATTCGAGGAACTGCAAATTTTACCACCTCTGCACTGGCATAATTTTTCAGTGAAGGTTACAACTTGATATAAGGTCGAGTGAAACGAAAACAACAACTATAGTGTTTTCCAGTCAAGGCAAACATGCTAGCATTCAAAGAGCAGGAAAGTGTAAATCCCAAAAAATCAGACATTGTTGGGTTTTTTGTTTCAACCTGCACACATAATCACACCTGACCTTGCAATGAGGCTCACACATGAAACACACATGCATTCACACATACATGCAGACACACACACACCCATGCATGCTCCACATTATCCTCCCTGTGGCACGCATATGCACGCACCTAACACACGATACACATTTTCCACAGATCTCCCCTCTGACGCCGGCTCAAAATAGCTCCATCTCGCCGTTGTGTGAAGTGTCCGGGCTCTTACAGCTGACTGTGTGGACCAGAGAGAAACAGCGTGAGGCTGTGGGATGTGACAAGAGCGCCGCCGTGGGTGGAAACTTCTCTTAAAGGAAAATTCCACCCACTAATCCTCTTAGATATCATCAAGTGTTGAAGCTCACTCTTTTGTAGCTCACTCTCAGCTGTGGGCCGTGCGTGGGTGAAGTTAAGTTGGTGATGACTTAGACTGCAGTGCGGACATTTCACTCCTCAAGCACTAATCGCAGGACTAGTAGCTTTGAAAACAGAATGTGAATGTGATTTTCCTTCAAAATTTACTAGAAGGAAATCAACAAATGATGCAAACCTTTAGGTTCAAGGGGTGTTTTTAGTGGACCTGACACAGTGGGTCAACTGTGATTGGGCACTTTTTCCACTGGAGAACAAACCAAACTCAAAGTGACGTGAAGAACTGTGAAGAACATTCACCTGGATGATGGTCCCTTTAAGAAACTCTCATGCAAATACAATATATCCAACTATCCATCCCAGAGTCAAGGTGTAACATCTTAATTGCCCTTTGCATCAGCTCAGCTCAGGTTCTTTGTGTGCTTATGTGTGATGTTTACATGCAAGGGTAAAATAAGTGTATGTGATCTTTTATGTGCATATTATTGTAAGCATGTTTTATGTTCAAATTAACATATATTGTGTAAAGTGGTATCACTCACTTCAGCAGGTACAGTTAGCAGCAGTATGATTAGCATCGATGCTAAAGCGTGGGAACGTCTCATCTGTGCATGTGTCTGTGTGTGTGTGTTTGTGTGTATGCAGTCATCCAAGAGCTAAACTTCAGCTGGCCTTTCATCTTCCCGTTCTCACGCCTGTCAGGACTTCCTGCTCACGCCCAGCTGGCCCCGCCCTCTGTGTGGCTGACAGCTCGCCCACTTGCTGTCACTACAGCATACACTTCCTTCTCTTTGAACTGACTCCTTTAATTGGGCTGTGTCGTTAAGAGGTTGTTTTACATTATACACTGGGAAGTGTTTTCATGTACTGTGCACAGTGGCTTTTATTGTGCAAGGTGGTGACTGTGTTTGTATTCAGTGCGGTGAGTAAGACAGACAAGAGTTTGACATTTGTGGGTTACCGAAAGGCTGTGTAAGTAATTGTTATAGATATTATAAACTCCAAACACGTTTAAGGTGCTGACCTCAAATCAGAGCAAAATAAATGTCATTTATGATGGCTGACAAGTTTTATAATGCATTACATAATCTTGCATTTTGGCTTGAAAATGCATTTACCACATACTTATTTGGATTTATTTACACATCTTATTGTTTTCTATGCAATAGTGCAGTTAAAAGCCAAATCGTAATCCTTTACAAAATCACTTACATTTCAGTAACAGTCAGCATGCTTTGTGCAGAAAGTTTTTTTTCCCATAAAGGCCTTATAAAACTGTTTAACTGTGCTTTTAAGAACTTTACCAAAATCCACTTCTCACAAACACACTGTGAACTCCCAAATCTTCAAAGCTTTCTATTCATTTAATTAACTGAGTGCATTTATATTCAGTTCCAGTTCACAGCAAGTGTTGTGTCAAGGCATTTTTTCTAATGGAAGGAAAATCTCAACAATCAGACCATTCCCTCATGAGCAAGCACTCGATGAGTGTGGTGAGGAAGAACACCTTTTTCAGAGGAATAGAGACACAGGAAGACCATACAAGACAAGACTATGGAATTCCAATATGAAAAAAAAGAGCTGGAGAGCTGAAGCTTGTATAAACCTGACATGTTGTTATATTTTGTCATCAAAATTCAAGCATGAAACACGGCAAAACAGTGCAAATTGAAGACTTAACTAATAATCTGAATTTTTGTGAAAGCTTTGAATAAGTAAAGCTGATGGATGTCATTAAAACTGAACATTTTACTGCAGCTCACAAGTAGCAAGTGGGGAGGGGAAAAATGACTGTCATACTTGGCACCTTCATAGCATCACTAAAGTTAGTGACAGTTTTACAGAATTACTTTGCTCACTTCACAATAAAGGACTTTCTGTCCTGTTAGCATCCTTTACAGTACCAATAAATAATTGTTATTAGCATCTCTTGTGCATTACAGTGAAAAATGAGAAGGATAATGTGTTTCAACCTAATAACATACAAAAAATCAAAATATTAACAACATATATAAAATAAAAACAGTTTATAATAAACTGGAATGGAAGCTAACCACACTGATATGTCGTAAGTACAATGCTTGCCATGGCTGACATTTATAATTTTGCTTACAGCAGATGTGGGTCTAAATGTCGGTAGTTCTGCAGGTATTTGTTCATAAACTTAATTTCTTCTGGTTTGACCAGAGCCCACCCCCCTTTTTTTTATTTTAATTGGATTAAGGTGCTTTTAGTGCTTTTAGATCTAAGTGCAGCATTTGATACAGGGTGTCATGGAATTCTACTGTTAAGACTGGAGAGCTGTGTGGGTATTAAAGGAGCTGCACTTGAATGGTTCAAATTTTATTTAACTGAGAGATTTTTTTCTGTCAGGTTCGGTGGCTCTTTACCCACATCCACCCCCCTTACATGTGGGGTTCCTCAAGGCTCTATCCTTGGCCCAGTACTTTTTTCCCTTTATATGCTTAGGTTCTATTTTCAGAAAATATGGAATCTCATTTCTCTGTTATGTCGAGGTTTCTCAAATCTACTTTCCTCTTAAGAAGAATTCTACAGACTCTCAAAAAGTTTTGCTAGACTGCCTTGATGACGTAAAATCATGGTTGGCATTAAATTTTTTGAATGTAAACGATCAAAAAAACGAGATTGTACTATATGGACCCTCTTCTGACCCTCGTTTTTCTTTTAGGGATGACCTTGACCCTCTGGAAAAGTCCAGAATCCCAGTCCAAATCCAGTCCAAATCCCGCTGCAAAAAATCTGTGAGTGTTCTTTGATGGCAGTTTTTCATTTGAGAAACAAATAAATTCTGTTGTTAAAACCAGCTTCTTCCAGCTTCTTGCAAAAATTAAGAACATTTTGTCATCTGCTGACTTTGAGAAAGTGATTCATGCATTGATTTTATCCAGGCTGTAATAGTCTTTATTTTGGTATCAGCCAGGCTCTGCTCTCTCATCTTCAGCTTGTTCAGAATGCTGCAGCCCGACTCTGGACAGGCACACATAAACGCGACCATATTTCCCCAGTCTTGGCTCGTTCCAGTAGGTTCTAGATTGATTTTAAGATTTTACTGCTTGTTTTTAAGTCTCTAAATGGATTAGCTCCCTCGTACCTCTCTGATCTTTTAAATAAAAATACTCCAAATAAAACTCTTAGGTCAGCTGATAAGTTGCTTCTGAAACAGACTAAAACACAGAGGACACCAGGCCTTTGCGAATGCTGTGCCTAAACTTTGGAACAGTGTGCCTCTTCAAATTAGGATCTCTCCAACACTCGACATCTTTAAAACCAGTCTGAAAACACATCTTTACTCTGCAGCTTTTAATTGTTTCTGAGTTTTTGTGTTGTTCTCTTTCTGTGTGTTTGTTTTACTTTGGTCAACCTGTGCTTATAAATAGATAGATTGATTGACTTTGATTTTTTTAATTAATTAATTTTTTAATGTAACATCCAAAATATTTATTGTATATACTTAATTTAAGCTATTATTAGTGCAGGTCTGTTTGAATTTGAACCAGAGGGTCATAGAGCACCACTGGACAAATAGTATCAGTATTTTCCTACCATTTTTCACTTTGCAGAGTTGTGGTCTCCCTGTCTTATCATTTTTATCATTTTTCTGACCTCATCCTCATCTTCCTTTCCTGTGAGACTCCATGACTCATCACTGGGAAGCTGACTAAGGTGAGTAAGTGTCTAAGTCTATGTTTCTCAGACATCTTTATGCAGGCGACTCTGATGCGTTGCCTCTCTGTGTGACCTGCTGTAGTTTGGAGAGGTTGAGGCTATCATTAGCAGGACCTTTGGCCGTCCCCTTCACTCTGCAGCCAGCTGGTCCCTCACTCCCTCATTAGGTCGGGCCCATCTTGGCTCCACTTTACCTACTGGTCATGTTACTACCTTCCTTTTATCACAATCACCACACAAACGTTTCCCTTTAACCTTGTCTCCCCTTCTCTCCTCGACCCCCATCCTATCTCCTCCAATCTTAATCTGTCTAATGTGTGTGTAAATAACGCTTGCGTGGTCCAGCAGATAGCTTTTGTTTTACCATCAAACAAGCCCCGACCATGGGAACCTGGTCATTAATTACCATGTGATTCATGGTTATGGCTCTGTGTCTCGTCTCGCCACTAGTCTGTCATTAAGACTTTCCCAGACTTCCCATCCTGGCCTCTCCCAGCTAACAGCTCACCCACACCAGCACGCAGCCCTGCTAAATCATCACCATCGCTTACACACAGCTTCGACACCTTCTCTTCCTCCAGGAAACTTGTTTCTGTGCGTATTACAATTAACATATCTTTCGAGACAAAACAAGGAAGCCGAGGTTGTTTCAGCTGCTGAATACTAGGATTCAGGAGAAAGTAATGATACGGTTTGAATATAGAGAGATGCAATAAGCAGAAGCTGATTTGAGTAAGATGACTTACCTGCACCTGTGATATAAAAAACTTTGTACCAGTTTTTAAACTGGAGATACAACAGGGTTACCATCAATGTCAAAAAAGGTGATGTGATGTAAATACGTCAGTGGAACTGGAGCATTGCATCAAATATTCTGAGCAATCATGCCTACTTTTCTTTGCTTATTGTACTGTGATTTAGCCACATGCCACCATTCAATCTTCTCGCCAACTTCTCATTTGTTTGAATTGCACTCAGTAATCATTTCCATTTACTTCCCCGCATAGACTGTGGTTCTGGTTTCTGAAAACCCAGTTTAAATATGCTTATCTGAGACACTGAGTAGTTTGAGATGCCCTGTGCCCAAAGCACTAAAGTGTGTGTATTCTCTTTTTTCTTCTTCTTTTGTTCTGTTAAAATGAATCCTTAGGCCCCCATTCAGAGGAACGTGGGGCTGCTGTTAGCCTGACAGATGCTATTCTCAGCTAGAGGTTTGATAATAGATACAAACTGGATGCAATAATGCCAGAATATCAAACTTGACATTGTCAAAGATTAAAATCTAAATACAGTGTGAGTGTTAAGTGAGAAAAAAACTGGAAAGAGAACCTTTTGTGAACGGGAAATCATGTCTGATGTAGGTATGGGAATAAGAATTCAGTGAATCCGATTCCATTATTGATCACTTATCGTTCTCTTATGAATTCTCATTGGGCTGTCATTGACTCTGCTTTAAGAGTCACCACTATCTATCAGTTACATTACAGTAATTGGACTAGTGAGAACTTGTCCAGTATTTCTTGATTCCAGTCACTAGTCTGACATCACCATGGACAAACAAAAAGCAATCACAGAGTATACAAAAGACAGCTCTGGTGTTTCATCAGTCTCCTCACTATTACTAAATGTCATGCCCCTGAGAATTGTGACAAAGAGTGGGCAGCAAAATGTCTTAACTTGATAAAGACCTCTGCCCAGACATGAAAGATGCCCAAAAAGCGTGTCTAGGGTGATAATATTCTCCAGTAGACACCTGGTGGAGTCTTTAAAATGAAAGACAGTTGTGGACAGAGTCACTGCCAGCTGCTGGCAAAGTCACACCATCAATCTTATTGCTAAGAATGCCTGACACAAAATTTAGAAAGAAGTCTTGATTGTGACAGCCATCGTTTTAATGACAATAATCCCACCAAACAACTAATCAGCTGCAGATGGAAGAGGCTTTGGACTCTGCGGAGATATCCCCACTTAATCACTTCTGTCTATCGCTGAATGCATTGAATAACATTCTCGGGCTCCCTCTCGCATTCTTTATGTGCTCAAAACCTGAAAGAGGATCTTACTTGATCCCTCAGCCAAGACAGTTGCTCACGTCACTTCACTGAAGGCAGGCAAAGCCAGACTCTGACTGTAAATGCTCTGCTGCATGATCAAATAATGTTAGCATTTAAATCCTGGTGTCGAGTGTCTCACTGTTTCATTTTACACAGTTTATGAGGTCCTGCTCTCCGTGCGTGTCAGCTTGGACATTCAGTCACTGCATGTTTCCTGCAAATGTCTAGACTTCTTACTTCTAGCAGGTTATTATGCATTACCAAATTAACCTGACAGCCACATAGACTGCAAGCTTTAACACAAAAATCGTGTTACCATTTTGGGCTTGCTTTGAGATATCAGAAGGTGGTTTTCTTCTTCAGTTTCCAAGCTGTTTGTGCACACCCCCTGAGAACTTTCCGTGTGGCAAACTGTACACTCAACTGGACCCAACCTTTAAGTGGGACATGTTTTAAACAACCCTGTGTAAAGAAGCTCTTTCCTGAGGAAAAGTATGTTAGTTGTTTTAAAGTCATCCTGTTTATCACAAATAAATATTTACATTCATATGACTCTTGTGGAAAGCACAGTGCAAAAATAGAACAGGAATACGAGGAAAAAAATGAAGACACAAACAGTATGAAAGGGTTTTCTAAACAGAAACTCTTTAGGAAGTAAATAGGTAATTTTAGCCACCAAACGTTAAGGATTGATTATTCCCATGCTCCATTCTGCATTCCATTGTCAAAACTAATAATAAGAAATATTAATAAGCCACATTTTGCATCATGTTATATATTATTTTATTATCAAAGACACACACACACCATATTGCTATCCCAAATACTCATTAGCATTCACTGCTGAAAGTAGCCACAGATACAGCTCCTCCTCTTTGGACGACCAGTACCTAACTGTTTAAACTATGCTTTGAACTATTTTATAGGATTTAAGTCAGAAATCTGTGATTGATAACTAACAAGACAGGTAAGGTAATCAAAGCACTGAGTGACACATTAATGCATTTTTGGTTTTTGGTCTTTTCTTACACAGAACACAAATGCAGGTTGCAACAATAAACAGCATTAGAAACAAAGATGCACACATGTAGCTATGCACACATACTGCCATACACAACCTGAAAGAACACACAAATGCACAGACTGATGCTGTGAATTTATGCTCGCACACACTCAGAGTGTGAAGTTCTGGCTCCAGCAGGGTCCTCTGATCCTTTATGTGCTTTCTCTATTTTTAGCCAACCTCATTAAACTGGTGCTAATGATTCTTAGCCGTGTAAATGGTCTGATAAGCTAATTATTGGAGGAGAAAAACCTATTTCCATCCCACCCACTTGAAGGCCTCTCCGACTCATTGCGCTGTTAAAAGCCTGAGTGATTAACAGCAAAGGGTCGGCATGTGCCACGTGCTTTTATTGTACTGTAGAGAAATGCAATACCTGCATCCACCGAAAGTGGGAAAAAAAAACATGAATCCTGTAAACTTAAATGTCTATTTTAAAGTGTTGGAAATTTACAGTACTCCATCCGGTGATGTGGTGTGGTTCATTGCTTGCTTCCTCATCAAAAACCTGTAGATATTCCCTTTCCCAGTCAATAGCTCCTAGCTGTGGTGGTGTTTTCTATTGTCTTTGCGAGTTTGCTTGTGCCGTGGCTTTAGCATGTTACATGATATTGTACTCTGCTTGTTCATTGTTCAGTACTACAAGCCAGATGTGACAGGAATGTGCACCCTTATATTGCAAAACCTCCCTGCTCAGTGGTGATGACAACACAACTACAGTTACAACACAACAGTCTTAAATGAGAGCTATGGTGAAATTTCCTTTTAACTTGCGTGGCTTATCGAGAGTTAGTCAGCATTAATCTCTTTATCTATATATGTGTGAGTTCAACATAAAGGCGGACAGAAGGAGGCACCAAATCACAGTTGACTTCATATACAACCTCGATTCCAAGACTCAAGTGGATGAATAACAACTGAACTGGTAATACAGTATAAAGTGATAACATTTACCTTCCTCTTTAAACATTTTTTAAAACATTATCTATGCCATGAGGAACTAAAGCAGGCAAACGTCCTTCCAACCTGGTACTAGCAAGGTGGGTCTATGATCCTGCAGTTCATAGAAGTTTAGCTGTTGTTCTCATCATTTTTATTGCGTCTTTCTCCTTTCCTGTGAAAAACTGAACCCAATTTTCACAGAAAGGCACGCTGCGACTGAATGACTTTTACAGACATGTTTCAGTGACCTCTGTTTGTTTCCTCTTATGGTGAGAAACTGAAGTCATTTCCAAGCAAACAAGTAAAAGACAAGTGTCCACAAGCAGATGCGCAATAAATATATGAAATCATACCAAAAATAATGAAATTTATCCCAGAGGGGATCTGAATACTTGTACTAAATTCTGTGCCAACCTATTGAGTAGATGTTGAAATACAGTTTCAATATTTGATTACAAGTCCTGTTGGAATTATTGACATTCTCCCCAATTTCTTTTGATACTTTGGTGTTGGATAGACATGTGTAAAAGCAGAGGATCATAGAGGAACTCATGCTGTTCCACAGTTTTATTTCAATTCTAAATTGAAGTCATCAGTGTTGAATGAATACAGACAGTAAAATATCCAAATAGTCAAAGGGAGATGATGAATACAAATCACACTCATAAAAGTTACCAAACTGACAAAAATAGAGATATTGATATAACGCATAGTGAGTTCTGTCACCTGAGCATAATCACATACTGTGGACACCATCGTAGTAACCGCAGCTCAGTGCTCAGTGGGCTGTGCTGCAGTCACAACCATGAAGGAGGTAACCAGAGGACATGTCCAGACATGTGATCTGGCCATGCTGCAGATCAAGGATCCAGAGGAATGCAAGTTGTATGCATGTGTTGAGGGGTGTGGTGATGTAGGGAGTTGTGGTTGTAGACGGTGTAGAGGTTGTCTATATGAGTATGGTGGTGGTGGGGAGGGGTTATCATGTAGGTTTACAGAGGGACGCCTGGCGAGAGGACGATGATGTAGAGGAAAGGTTATGTTACACTGCTTTAAATCATGTTAGCATGTTTTGTGTTTACACATGACATGAAGTGGTCACTACACACAAGCACACACAGACACACACAGAGTTCTACACAACACTTGGGGGAGTAACTGTAGACACTCAAGGCCTGCAACTGTAATAAGGTCAGCAAATGACATGTGTGTAACTGAGAGCAGAGGTGGAAGAAGCTTTTCATTTACTTAAAACACCTATAAAAAGACAAAGTAAAGAATGGGAAGCATTTATAGGCACTATTTTTTATGGTAACTAAGCGACCGTTGCTTTAAAACAACACAAGTAGATTTTCGCAGAGAATAACTCCTGTTGATTTTGCTTCTTGTCACATTTAGGAGTATAGTTCATGATCAACATGAGGAGAAAGTGCAAAACCGAATAAAACCCAAACCTATACTTTGTTGTACCTCTAGCCTTTGAAAATACTTGTTGTTGAACCATTGCATTTCTTAGATTTTATATAAAGATCTCTATCTTCTATCTCTGGAATCTTTAAATAGACTTTTAACAAGGCAGATTTTTAACTTAAGGCCTTTTTTGCACATAAACTGCAGACAGCTTAGGGAGAGTCGGGTTGGGATATTTTCTACTATTCTCCTTTCTCACATCTAGGACACAGTAGGGCTGCTCAGTTATGGCAACAATCATCACACACTTGTTGAACTTTTAATAAAAATTGTACTTTTATTCTTCAACTGAGACCTTGAAGTGTTTCCAAACACATCACATAATTTTATGTTGTTTTTTGACTGTTGGCTACTGCAAAAGCATTGCATGCATTTCATTTTTGACACCACTGCTACAAGGAATGACACTAATTGTAATTGTAAAAGCATGATGCTAGCACAGCAGTACACAGACCACCTCAAGCTTGTTGGCACGATGGGCTGAAGTTGGGCTTCATGCATGGCAATATTTCTTCTCACTCGCACTTTAATTTGGATTCTTCTAGTTGTTCCCACTATCCACAGCTATCCAGTGTTTCCTACATTCCTTGAAACTGTTATTTCTTGAAAGCTTTCCTTTTCCTTTTATTCATGAGAATGACCTTAGTTTATCAGTGTCAACAACAGACTACACAACATCTTGTATTCAAAGTCAGCATTACATAAAAACACTGAGTTGCTTCCTCTGAATGTTTCATGAATAAAATACTCAATAATACATGAAGGTAAGTCGGAAAACACGTTTTTCATTCCAGACATGCTGATGCTTCAGGGACAAAAAGGTGTTTTTCCTCATGGAAACTCGCGCTCTCACAGATCTCTGGGTATAGCCCCGCCCACTGGGACGTGAAACAAGGTGGATCAGAACGTAGACTGAGCAGAGGAATATCTCTGTTGACTCTGTGACTTAGATGTTTGGTAAATCCAGGCTTTAGGCGTCAGCTACATAGGTGTGTCACACAGCTGAAGTAGCCCACGGGCAGTGTGGGCTTACTGACTGGCAATGCATGTGCCTACGTGCGGTGGATGTTATAGCCCCCCCTGCCATAAGCCTGATTTCACTCTCTCAAGTTACAAGTGTTGCACGCTAAATGCTTAACCTCGAATTACTAGAATGCTTAATTTCGGTAATCCTCACTGGAATATGTCAGGAACAAACTAGCGCTGCACATTGCAATTGCTGCAAGGCTGATGATTCCAGGTGGGGTGAACAGTGTTAATACCGATAACAGCAATTTCGAAGGCGCATCCATCAATTTGCGAGTGGTTCTGCTATGATTAAATGGTCTAATAAGCTGCTTCTGCCTTTGAGTGTGGAAAACAAAGTCTGTCCCGCAGTCTTGCAGAGCAATTTGTTTAAACAGGGCAACGAAACCAGCATCCACCGTTCCCATTATTAGCAGCTGCAGGGTTTAACATTTACGATACAGCTGGACATTTAGATGCTTGTTACATCTCCCAGACTTGTGTTTGCCGGTCACCCTCTGCCCTGTCTGCACCTGCTGACTGTGTTTCCCTCCGTGACGCCACTGTCGCCGGTAATCATAACCTCTCGTGAACAAGCATAAACACACATTAGGCCTGCTGCAGCTCCAGCCTGCACTTATGAGATTGAGCCTGGACGCAGATTTGCCCCCGTACCAATTCCCCATCACCCCCGCCCCTCACTGTACAGTAATTAGAGAGATCACCTCACCACAGCATGGGTGCACCAGGCTGGAAATGCCATTAAGCTAATGTCTGTAGCACCCCCAGGTGGATGTTAATAAAATCTTAAAGAAGCCCCAACATAGGGCACAATTTCTTTTTCTTCGTGTAGTTTATTTTCATGGGAATGTCTTTCTTTGGAAGCCGTTGAGGTTACGTGGGCAGCACTTGGCTCACCTCATGTGGAGCTCAGAGGTCAAGAGGTTGTTGGCCTTTGGCTGACATGTCAAGTCGCAGCCGGCCAGTCTCACCTCTCAGTTCACCGCTTGTTGGTCCCAACTGATTTACAAGGTGTAAAATAGGACTGCGATGTGATGTATAGAGGCGAAACACTTATAATGCAGATGTATCTTTAAAACATTAATAACATCCTCTGTAAAAATATAAATATTATCTATTTTTTTCTTATTTCCCACAGACTATTCTGTTCCTAAACGTACATCTAATGCCTCATTCTTTTGTCTTCTTATTCATCATTGCATATCCTGCCGGGGAAGCTAATTTGCAGCCCTTCTCCTGATTAGACATTTCACTAACTCAACAAACCTGCTAACAGCGCACTCAGGATTAAAGCTACCAGAGACCGTGTGTTCTTCTGTGTAAGCATAAATGTATACATGATGCGAGCCTTACATGTATTCATGTTATGTTTTAAGTAAGCCTTCAAATCTGTTGTCCTGCTGTCCAGGGACAACTGAGAAATTCAGACTTAAGACCTTGGAGACATCAAATTTGAAAGAGTCATGAGATATCCGCGATATCATGTTTACACAGCAGGGCATGGGCAGCTGCTTTTGAAGATAACTGGAAAGCTGTGACACTAATTTACTAAACACAGCAAAATAACCCCCCAAATTGTGCTCATAGGTGTGGTTAATTTTATGGGTGATTTACAAAAGTTTCAATATGAAGTGTCAATAATCACACAATTATCAGTAAATTGAGAAAGAAACTCAGGATCTGTCGCAAAAACCGAGTTCCTACCTCTCAGTCTTGTCAGTGTTCTCTTTGTGGATACAGACAGTACTTTTCTTTTGCGCTGGAGCAATATGTATGTTAGTAAATCTGGATCCTAATGTATCAACTTTAAACACATGCAAAACAGATGTTGAAATGGCTATAAAGTCCTCAGTTTGCCCTTCACATGGTCCTTTCCTATTAAATCTGAAATAGTTTCATCACACTGCCAACTCTCTGTGATAAGTTTCCTTAGTTTAAAATGTACAAAGACATTTCAGGTACTTTCTGTTGATTAGGGCTGTGCGATATCACAAGATTTGGTATCAGTCTGATACCAAGTACACACAGGGCCAGTATTGCCGATACCGAAGGCAGCTTATGTAGGGGACAACAGTGTGTCATCACTTATGATATGAATCATCATCAGTTTGTATTTTCATGAACACTTTATTACTGTGATTTTTTTACTTTATGTAATCATTACTCAACACAATAAAACACATATTTTGAAACTTTTTTCAGCTTTTAGGAAACCAGGAATGTAAATGTGTCTGTCTCTGAAGCACTTTGGGCCAACTTCTGTTGTTTAAATGTCTTATAGCAGGGGTCTCCAACTCCAGGCCTCGAGGGCCGGTCGGTGTCCTGCAGGTTTTAGATCTCACCCTGGGTCAACACACCTGAATCAAATGATTAGTTCATTACCAGGCCTCTGGAGAACTTCAGGACATGTTGAGGAGGTAATTTAGCCATTTGAATCAGCTGTGTTGGATCAAGGACACATCTAAAACCTGCAGGACACCGGGACTCGAGGCCTGGAGTTGGACACCCCTGTCTTATAAACTATAAATAAAAAAGGCTTGATAGTTAAAAAATAAATGTCTGAACCTTTTTGTTTTATTTCCAAAAAAACCTGTTATTTAAAACAATTCCCCGGGCTACATACTGAAGTTAGAGGGTAGAAACAAAGTATCGATCCGATACAAGTGTTGGTGTCATATTTGGATCAATCCGCCCATCTCTACTGTTGATTAGCAACCATGTCTAATATATTATTGATTACATCAATAGAAAACAATTGAAGAATTATGTAAAATTGTGGTTTAGCACATTGTTGAGGTTCTTGTATGTCTTGTATGTTTTCATTTCATGACATATATATACACCCACACACATATATATGTATATATTCCTAATAATTCTAGTTTATTCAAAATGTTTAGTCTTCTTAAAGCTCTGGTTCATGCATACTCATATATATCTTATAATTATATAAGGATAATAAATGCCAAAACAAATAAACTATGTGAAGTTTGTGCAAAAACAAACCACAAATTGTAGATTATTAAAGATCACATGGTGACTCTGTTTGCTTAACAGCCCACATGTACTGTTTGATCTGCTGACCTCACTTCAGTCCGCCCTGCCTCGCCGCCAGTGATTGAGAACGTGTGTGTGTGCGCTTCTCCTTTAAACTTTGCCCTAATAGGAGGCTGCGCTGCACTTCTACCAAGCTTCAAACCCAGTTGTGTGGCCCCGGCTGCCTGACCTGAGGGCCTGAGTTTGTTTAGCTGCTGATCGAGTGCTCTTAAATGGAGATGTCTGCTACAGCGTGTTCCTTTGCAGAGAAGGGAGACGGTGGCAGCCCCCGTGGTGATGAATGGTCTTGTTCCCCCCTCCCCCTACCTACTTCACCCATTTGCAGCTGATCACCTGTTGTTTGGTCACAGGGAGGGGGGTCTGGGTTTTGAATTGTGTGTGTGTGTTCTAGGACACAGTAGATGTTATTGATTTACTCCTGGTGGTAGACAGCTATAGGAAACTCTGCAGTTGTTGTATGTGTGTGTGTTCTTGTACCTTTTTAGTTACGGAGATAAATTTGCCATTCAAAGCTTAAGGAGAGAGGACTTTTTGTTCCCGAGCTCTTCTAATTCTTTTTTGGGTTAAGATGTGGTTAAAGATAGAGCTCAGTTTAATTACGAGCAGTGTTGGGTAAGTTACTTTAAAAAAGTAATTAATTACTAATTACTTAGTCAATATTGTATTTAAAATACTTATACTACTTATACTTAAAGACGGAGACTCTTTAAAAGACAGTACACAGCGGTAGCATCTCTTCCACAATGTAGCCTGCAATCATTTTTTTAAGCTCACCTTCAGACGCTTTGTCACAGCGAGTGAGATGAGCCGTGTGGAGATAATCAAGTAGGATCCAAATGCAGGCACTTTGTAAAGGTGAGAAGGTGGTTTATTGAAATACACGGCACAGGGAAAAAATGGCAAATGGAGACAAACTTAAACTATACTGGAAACAACTAAACTACGGAGCAGGAACCAGAACATGAACGACGGCGAGCAGAGGCAGATGACGGTAGATAGCAGGGATAACACACAGAAGGAGCAGGGTGGATACACAGACGGACCAGCAACTACAATGACAGAAGACGCGACTTAAATACGCACAGAGAAACACAGGGAGATTACACACAGGTGGGGGACACAGCTGGGAGTAATCAACAAGACGAGATCGAGGTAAAACTGAACACACTCACATGAGACGCAGACCTTCACAATAAAACAGGAAACAAGAAACCATCACACAAAGACGCCGACTCGACACTGAGAGAGAGACAGAAAATGACACATGGAACTAGACCTATACTAAGCAGACACGACCGAAGAACAAATCCTTAAACATGAACAAACAGAAACATGGAACTCTAATAATACTCTATCATCATCATAATCATCACCACCACCAGTAATAATCCATCATTCAAAATCAAAACATAACAACTCCAAAATGCTGGGTCGAACCGACCCAGAACCGTGACAGTACCCCCCCTCCAAGGGCTGGCTCCCGACAGCCCTAAACAAAAACAGTACAGCAAAACCAAGGACCAGACCAGGGCGGGCGGAGGGGGTCAAGGAAGGAGGGTCCGAAACAAAAAACAAGGAGCACAAGAGTCCAGATCAGTCCACAAACATAAGAAAACAGTCCAACACAAAAGAGCACTCATGAGTCCACAGTAAGGTCTGGGGTCGACAGTTCTGGAGGCCGGCCGTGACAAACTGCAAGACGGGCAAACAGTTCTGGAGGCCGGCCGTGCGGACAGCAACTGCGGCGACGGGCAAACAGTTCTGGGGGCTGACCGTGCTCACGGCAACGGCGCAGACAAAACCAATCAGGAGGCCGGCCACTTGGAAGGCAGTGGTGGCCACTGAGCAGGTCCTGAGGTCGGCCGCGATGCCAGCGGCGGCGAAGAACTCTTTCCGGAGGCCATCCTCGATGGCCATGACACCAACTTAGAGGCCTGAAAAGCGGCCGGCAGAGGCGAGGTGGAACAGGACGAGCTGGGTCCCATGACGGTGTGGCAACCGCAGGACCAGAAGAGGCAGGACCAGACGAGGCAGGACCAGGCGTGGACGACGAGTCTGATGAGGCTGGACCTGACGGCAGCGGGACGGCTGCGGGACCTGACGGCAGCGGGACGGCTGCGGGACCAAACAGTGGTGATGCTGCAGGCGACGATGCTGCAGGCGACGATGCTGCAGGTGGTGATGTGGATGCTACAGGCGACAATGCTGCAGGCGACGATGCTGCAGGCGACGATGCTGCAGGCGACGATGTAGAAGTCGCAGGGGATTGTTCAGCAGGTGACGGCTGAACAGACTTCCCCGGACCCTCAGCTAATGAGGCGTGGTGCTGGGTGGGCTCCTCGGACCCACCAGCTGACGAGGCATGAGGCTGGCTGGGTTCTCCCGAACCCCCAGCTGACGAGACTTGAGGCTGGCTGGGTTCTCCCGAACCCCCAGCTGACGAAATTTGAGGCTGTACGAGCTCCTCAGGCCCTCCAGCCGACGAGGCAGGACGCTGGCTGGGTTCACCTGAACCCCCAGCTGACGAAACTTGAAGCTGGCTGGGCTCTCCCGAACCCCCCAGCTGACGAGGCAGGACGCTGGCTGGGTTCGCCTGAACCCCCAGCTAACGTGGCTTGAGACTGGACGGGCTCCCTGGGCCCTCCAGTGGAAACAGACACTGAAGCAGCAGGTACAAAGACCTCTGGCAGTGTGGACACTGGCTGTGACTAAGCAGCACAGTGGCTAGATTCAGGCAGCAATAGTGGGATGCAGTCCTTAGAGGGCTGAAAGTGTTCTCCAATACACCCAGCAGAGGACGGAGGCAGAAGGGCGAAATCACTGGAGCTCTCAGCAGGGGATGACGGCTGAGACTGCTCGGTAAAGTTCTCCAGTGAAGCTGCTGGTGCTGGCGTCTTGACCTCTAGGGGTCCAGAGTTGGCTGGTGACTGACACCCAGCCTCTGGGAGCCCTAGGTAGCGGAGGCGAGATGGCCAGTGGGCGAACCAGCAGATGTAATGATGGAGTGTGTTCCCTGCTTGTAACCGAGGGCAGGATGGTGACTGAATGAATGAGGGGGTAGCGCTGGGCTCGCTGAACTGAACTATAGGTAGCGGAGGCGGCTGACTGGACCGGGGCAGGTGGTGGGTGGCTGACTGAACCGGGGGCAGCGTGGGCGGCTGACTGAACCGGGGGCAGCGTGGGCGGCTGACTGAACCGGGGGCAGCGTGGGCGGCTGACTGAACCGGGGGCAGCGTGGGCGGCTGACTGAACCGAGGGCAGCGTGGGCTGCTGACTGAACTGAAAGTGAGGATGGGACAATATGGCCAGAAAAACCTGTTTCAGAAAGGTTTATTGCTTTCCCTGAAGGAGCTGACGGAGACAAGAAAGCTTCCCTGACACTTAAATTCCCCACGTTCGTAGTGCTAGGCTCAGCTACTCCGGGCATGGGAACAACAGAGTGGAAACAGTCATTAACACAGAGCGTGGGCTCAGGAAAAACAGTCTTTGAAGCAGTGGCCATAGAAAAACCACTATTATCCTCAGTGGAAACACAGAAAATGGCCCCAGAATAAATTGTCCTTGTTTCTGAAAAAGCAAAAACAGTGTCCCTCTCGCTCACCACTGCCGGTGGCTTACATGTCCCGACATCCGGCTGTGGGGTGCTGCGCCGACGGCGTGAACGTCGCTTTCTTTTCGGAGACGGCTCCGACGGGCCGGGTAATTCCTCGTCTGGCGGCACGTCCTCCGTGGAAGCGAGCGGTAACGGCGGGGGGGTGAAGGTGGAGTTCATGGAGAATGAAGTTTTGTGCGAGCGGGTGCAGTGAGTCCAATAGCCAGGGGTGATCAGAAATAAGCTGCTGAAGCTTGGCTTCCACGGGTCCACAGATGACGGTAAACAGCAGGGATAACACACAGAAGGAGCAGGGATAACACACAGAAGGAGCAGGGTGGACACACAGACGGACCAGCAACTACAATGACAGAAGACGCGACTTAAATACGCACAGAGAAACACAGGGAGATTACACACAGTTGGGGGACACAGCTGGGAGTAATCAACAAGACGAGACCGAGGTAAAACTGAACACACTCACATGAGACGCAGACCTTCACAATAAAACAGGAAACAAGAAACCATCACACAAAGACGCCGACTCGACACTGAGAGAGAGACAGAAAATGACACATGGAACTAGACCTATACTAAGCAGACACGACCGAAGAACAAATCCTTAAACATGAACAAACAGAAACATGGAACTCTAATAATACTCTATCATCATCATAATCATCACCACCACCAGTAATAATCCATCATTCAAAATCAAAACATAACAACTCCAAAATGCTGGGTCGAACCGACCCAGAACCGTGACACGCTTTCTGTGCTGCTGAAGTAAAATCAAGGTTTGCCTGCTTAGCAGGAGTTGCCGCGGTGTTATCCATGGATGATGAACAAGGATCACTCAGAAGAATAATAATGATATTCAGCGAGTTTAATTATTTTACAATGTAACGCAAGTACATTGTAAGTAACTGTAATTAAAATACCTAAAAATGAACAGTAATTAGTTACTCTACTTTTTCAGTGGAAAAGTAATTTAATTACAGTAACACATTACTTAGTAACGCATTACACCCAACACTGATTACAAGTAATATCAGACTGTGTTAGAGACTAGGTTAGGTGATAACATGGGATAAGAGAATACAATTCAAAAAAGTCAACATCATGAGTCTATCCTCTGTCACTACCTGTTTTAGGAACCACAGAAGAAGATTAGCCAGTCACACCTCAAGCAAAGAAAAACATGATGTATACATGTCGTTTGTATTTCTTTATCTCTCATCCTGACTTATGTTAAGTCCAAGTTGTTAACCTTTGGAGCTGACAAATGAAGCCAGTGTAGAAATGTCAAAAACAGATCATGGAGTTGCAAACAAAAGTGAGTCAATCCACACAGACGCTCAACTATAAAGTTGTTACAAATCGAGAGTTCACAGAAGACATCGGCATGTTACAGTCACGTAGAAAAATGACCAATTTTCCACTTACACATACAAGATATAATTTTTTTTAAACATACCCATTTCAACGTGAGGCTTCAAGTTAAGGGGATGGCTGCTTTGGCTGACAGATGGATCCTGACACAGTTGGTTGTAGCTGCAGCTGTCTGCCACCATTCATCTCCACTAATCTCAGTCATGGGATTGCACCTCTCCACCATGTTTGAATTGTTTTTAATGCAGTTATCTGACTTCTATCAGAGTGTACATAGATCCAAAGAAGTCTCTTGTTTATATCGGTGAAATCCTAATATTGTAATGGTCTGATGTTCAGCATTGAATAGCAGACATCTGTGCTTGTGCAATGCACCCACAGTCTTTGAATACAGTCTTGTTAACCAAGATTGCTGGCAGTAACTGGTCATTTATATGTTCCACTGTCCACAATCATAGACTTACAGACTTTGATGAGCACTTTCTTGAAGTCTGTGAGGGTTTAGGGCTGTCCTGCTGTCACATCATCAATTGCACAGGGGGTGTCATGTAGATGATGTTAGTCCTTTATGCGTACTGTTGTTTAAGGCTGCATTTCAGAAGGCCTTACCTAAGAGAGGTGATGCAAATGCTTTTGAAAAAAGAATTAGAACCAAAGCTGAGCAAACAAGCATGAAGGGAACGAACAAACTGAAAGTTTTCCAAGTTTAACCTACACAAAATCAGAGGAAACCTTTATTGCACAGCTATTTCATCTCTTGATCTTTATTTCTAGTTTTTGTGAATTTCACAATTATCGCTCATAAACCACTGAAGAGAAAGATGTTCAGATCAAACACTTGGTAAGTGCCTAGTCCAGTGGAGAGTTAAAAAAACAAAAACATAGTTAGTCCTAAACCCAAAAAGGGTAAAAAAAGAAAAGAAAAAAAGTTTTAATGCTTTAATGTCACAAAGTGCTGTCCAACTCTTTATGCTGCCCCAAGTGGCTGCATAAAGCATTACACTCAGTCAATATTTACTATTTTAATTCCCGCCAATTATTTTTTGAAAACATAATCAGTTGCCATGTCATTTAAAAGGGTTTCATTTAAACCTAATCAAAATAAGAAGAAACACCTACCAAATGCTAGTAACGTTAATAATGTACGCATGTCATCAGAATTCCCAACAACAGAATAACCATCCAGGACATTCTTGCTGTAAGGCCACCAAACTGTCCAAATAAGAAAAAAAAAAAAATCATCTACTGTGTCCTAGTCATGTCATTATGAAGTTAAAACGAGGAGCTAAACAGCACAGAAGTGTAGGATTACCGTGAGTACAAGCATGGTGTTTGTTTTTAGTGGAGCAGGTGCTAGATTTGTCTCACTGTCTGTCACCACAGACACTGCTGCTTTTTGAAGGGGTTGCATGTGTCTCAAAATTCCCCGATCAGGGACAGGAAGATCACCGCTACGCTTTGTGGATCACAGGAGCAACATAGGTGACTCGTGTTTTAAGTTGGATTTTGTCTTTAAGCCTCATAAGACCTGCACTTCACAAACAGCTGTCACTCTGTGATCCTGAGCGCTTTGTTTGTGTTCATCCTCTGGACCTCCAGGAGTAAAGGGAGGCATTTCAGCCACTTCTTTGTTGCATGGGGGCTTCTCAAGAAATTAAATCTTATTTGTGGTAGAACAAATCTTCACAGGGCCGAGCCACAGATAACACTGACACACAATACCGTATCAACGCAGCCCTCCATTGTTCCAGCCGGAGTAAGGCGATTCTGCTTGTCATCATTGGCAACAAAAGCTACCAGCTGCTTTTGTGCAGCCAACAAGTGTCATTATTCAGCTCCACAAATGCGTCAGTCAGCTGAGAAAGAGGAAGGCTGAGAAATGTCTACAGATTCAGTTAAGTGATGCTCTCTCATGGTGACTGAAGAGGCCCAAGAGGCAGGTTTTCTGCCAGCAGATGAGGGTGTTATGGTACATATTATTGGATTGGAAAGTCTTCAGGATTTTCACCCTGTAATTCGAGTCTGCTGTTGCTTATATTGAATCAAATTAGACAAAGTATCACACTGATAGCTTCTAACTGGTGACCTGCACAATTCAAGAGACTTTTGCTTGTAGCAAAGCAATCCCTTTCTGGGTTTGTTTCCTAGTGAGACCTAGAGGTTCGAAGGGTGTGCCCAATCCAAACAAGTATTTCATTCCATGATATTTTATTAAGCTGCCACAAACCTAACAAACTGTTTTCATCTCATTAATATGACATCTCCAACAATAATGCTAACAAATACGTATCTGAGACACTTTTCAGCAGAAGCTAGTTTGATAAAAGACTCATCAGTGAGTTTCGCAATCTACATGCTCTCCAAAACAAAAAGACTGCATCACACCATCCTTTGATCCAAGAAATATTTACACTGAATATGACAGCGACAGCAACAAAGTACAATATCGCCACCTTCTCAAAACTCCTGTCCTCACTGTGTTGAACCCAGGGGCGTAATTTCCAGGGGGGTTATGACCCCCCTAATAATCAGACCCAACCAATATACCCCCCCCCCCCAATAAAATTATGAATTATCTTGCATAAATAGGCTGTTGATCTTCTTTACTCATTTCAGGTATTGCCAGCAAAATAGTTGCATGTTTAATCATCTGGGAGTCTACCCAGATTTATTTATTTATTTAGACAGAGATCTTAACCCCCCCAATGTTCAACACAAAGTTACGCCGATGGTTGTATCTCATCTGGGAACAGCACATTTGAAAATATTAACTGGAGATCTTTATGTTGTGTTAGTCGAAGAGATGAGTTAATGCAACATTGATTTCACCTAGATAAGATAAGATAACCTTTATTAGTCCCACACGTGGGAAATTTGTTAACACAAGAATATTTTGGACTAATATGCATTATTCACAAAAAATACATTATATACTTATATCAGAATTTTAATTGAAGGTCTGAAAATTTCACAGAAAATAAAGCCAGCACAGTGCCAAAAAACTGCAGTTCCTCTTTTGGCCACTTGAGGTTTACAAGAAAAGTAAATCAGTCCCCATAGATCCCCATGTGAAATGGACCAACTATACAATTAAAATGGATAATCTGCTGCTTCCCAACAACTGTATATGTATAAAAAAAAAGTAACCTTACGGGTTAAAGTCAGGATGGTGACTGTTCTGACTGACAGGTTTGCTTGATAGTTGTCATGTTTGTGCTGTTGGTACATTTCTGTGGAGTAATCTGACAAATAATATGGCTTTCTGTGTGTTACAGAGCAGCTTGTTCTGTAGTTTTGGGGAGTTAAATTCTTGAATTTTGATTTGTTAGTAACCGCTAATTAGCAGATATGAATGTTTGTGCACTGCACCTGCGTAGTTTATGTATTAATATTAATCCTTCTCTGTCATTGAGTAGGTGATGTCTCTAAGTCTGTGCCTTAGTGGCAAATGTAACCATTAAGCATCACTTTTCACCATTATTTGTGCATTTTTTTGTAGATTGACTGTTTAAATACAATTGTATCATTATTGTATATTCTACAACAAAAGAAACAAAAAAAAAAAAAACCTAAAACAATAATTCTTCATCATCCCCCATTCTGCCACGTCCCAGCCAGGATGGAGATCAGGTGATTAAGGACGCCACTGTCTTCAATCAATCATATTATTTATAAGCACATTTAAGCAGTTAAGCAAGCAGTTTAAGGTGACTTTTGCTTTGTGATGCAGTGATGTCTGATAGAAGTTGTACCACCAAACATAGTCTGCAAAGCACATGTTCAGAATGAAGCATCTGAACAATGGTTGACGGCCTTTAAAACAGTCCTCATAATGTGACACTGCCAGCAGAATCCTGGACTGGTTACACCAGCCAGGCTGGGTCAGTGGATCACACTGCTGACACAAGATTGTGACGTATTCTGACGCCTTAGCAGAACTGGAGCTTCATCACACCAAGCTCTATTTTCTTAGTCTTCAACTAATTTTGGTTAGTCTGGAGCCTTGCTCTTGGCTGACAGCAGTCCACCTGCCTCAAGGTTTTTCTCTTCAGCACATGGCTATCCTTAGCTCTTACAAGCAATCGCCGCAGAACACTCAGTGGACATGAAAACAGACATGAAAACAGCTTTGATTAAGGCTAGTTTGTATGTGACATGTTTAAAGCAGTGTCGGGTGTGACGTGACGCCTCGCCGGGGTCTCTTGTTTCTTGGTCTCTGTTGGGATTATCTTGTGATCTGCAGAGCAACGGCAGGCAGCTTTGTGCTGTACAGGAAGTGTGTAAAGATATCCCAATGCCTCCACATATCCTGGGGGCTGTAAACCACATAAAGGAGAGAAAACAACACCACTAGTGCCGGAAATCCTACCATCACAGGCAGGTGGGGTGACAATAGCTGTCTTTGGGTCCTCCACCCATCCCTCCTTTGCAGTCTGTCATTTGTTCTTACCTTATGTCTTCTTCATCTCACCTATCCCTATTTTCACCACCACATCTGACCATACGAGTGCGATCAAACCTTTTTTCTTTTTTGCTCTCCCATACTTGAATTAGCTTCTCTTTATTTCAAGTCATTTTTCCTTATCTTTCTCCCATTTTTTCATTTTCTTCCATGCTTCACTGCATTTCCAGCGTTTGTTTTGCTCTCATTTGTACTCTTGCATTTTCACATCCATGTTTGTCTGACTCCTCTTCTATTTCATTCAAGTTAACAGTGAATGTTAAGCATGCTTTAAAGGTGGCACAAATATGTTTAAAGTTCAAAGTTTTAAAGTATGCGTGGACAAAAATAGAGTAACAAATAACTTAAGGTGTAGCTTAAAGGAAAATTTGGCTTCACAAGTTATGTGAAAAGATGTTTTTTTAAAAATATTTAACACTATGCATTCATTAGTAAATCAAACCTATTCTAAATCAGCGGGCTCGTGCTCCCTGCCTGCAAAAAAGTCTGAAATTAAAGTCGATATAAGAAAAAGATAAAAAGCGACAAATCAAAGAAGTAAACACGTGACAGACAAAGAGCATGTGATCTGTCAGTCCCAGACGAGAAACTCACTCATACACAAACAAAACTACAGATTCTCCAGCATCTGTGACATAATACCAAGAAATTAGACTGTAATTGAAGACATCCAGCAGTGATATCAAGTTTAATGAAAGATGATTAAAGATAAAATGAGATACAGAATACTAGAATATGTTTAAATTAAGGTTAAAGTTTTTTAACCTGCAATGTAATGTTCTGAGGATTTTGTGTAAATAATGACTAAAAGAAAATAATATTAATAATAATGAGTAGTAGTAATATTGGTTTTAAAGATGTTTTGTTCATATGCATGATCATAGGGAGTTCTAAGTGTGTTCATAAAGGATGAACACATTCAGATGTGAAAATATTGATAAATAATGAATTTGTGTATAAAACATTCATGCAATCAATTCATTGACAGTTTTGTGAGTATGCACTGTTATGGGCCAACGTCCTTGGGAGATAAGACCAAAACGGAAATGTTTGTCCATAATCAGTGTTGGGAAGGTTACTTTTAAAATGTATTCCACTACAGATTACAGAGAACATGACCCTAAATGTAGTTTATAATATATTCTGTTAAGTAACTCAATATGAGTAATGTATTCTCAGTACTTTGGATTACTATATATATTGTCATCCTTTTTATAACGACATGAATGTGCTATTGCTGTGTGATTTATTACTATTAATGGCTACTCGCCACTGAGCTAACATTGTTAGCTGGCGTTAGCTGAGGCTAGTTCATAGACTGCAGACTGTTAGACTTGATGGATAGCATTAACAACCTGCTAGCTGCAAATAATCATGTGCAGTTCTGAAAGCAATACCAACCAGATTTGTAAATCTTAATATAAAATGAGTAACAGTGGGGTGGACATCAGGTAAGGCTGAACTTTTTGCAGTGATCTCATATAGAAAACTATTTCTGTATCAGCAACATGTTTTCTTTCTGTCTGCTTTCAGAACTGCACATGATTATTTGCAGCTAGCAGGTTGTAATGCAGCCTTCGGTAATAGTAATAAATCACACATCAATAGTACCTCAAAAATACTGAAGTGGGACATAACCCAGGTTGCTACCACAACTAAAACAATGTAGTTGCTGTACGCTTTTAAAAAAGAACTTACTTTCAGATGTTTCTTTTGACGCTAAAAGCAGCTGGGTTGCTGGCAAACAGAGTTTGCATTGCACTGTCAGATTTCCGTTGCTCCCCAACACTGCCCAGCACAGCACCACATTTACTAAATCCAAGCAGCAATATCAGCATAAACACATCTTACCAGCTGTCAAGCACAGTGATGGATGGGTGATGGTTTGGGCTTGTTTTGCAGCTATAGGATCTGGGCATCTCCCAGTCATTGAGTCATCCATGAACACCTCTGAATAATAAAGTATTCTAAAGTCAAACGTGAGGCTAACTGTCCAACAGCCAAAACTGAGTCATGCAGCTCCACAATGATCCCAACCATACTAGTAAACATGCAAAAGAAAGGCTGAAAAAGACAAGAAATATGCTGTAGAAAGATGCTGCAATGACTCAGTCAAAGAGCAGCACTCAACCTGATTGAAATGAGGTAAAGAAAAGTGGGCCAAAATTCCCCAAAGTATCATTCTGATAAGTTGAAGTTGAGCCCATTCACATTTCTGTCACTAGCTTTGACTCATACCAAGAGCATGAAAGTACAATGTTGTATGGCTTCATTATTGTATATATTTTTTTAAAAACCCAGATGATTCTGCATGGTGGAACTTTCAAGTGTTCGACTTTGGTGATTGTGGTGGTCAAATCACATCATTCACAAAATATTTGACCTCATAAAACCAGTGAATTACCGCAGCCATGATATTGTGAACGCTCAGATCAAGGAAAGAAGTGGGAGCAAAATGATGCTATACCACAATAGAGCCATCAGTTCCAAGCACTTTGGATAAAGAGTGCAGATTTTTTCTAAAATATGTGACTCACATGTAAGATGCCTCTGAGAGTCACATTTTTTTCTTACTGTTTTTCTGTTTTGATTCATTTCTGAGCATTATCGGCAAAACGCACACAGAACTGAAACAGTGAAACGAGCTACCTTTCAGTCTAGTTTAAAATTCTCAACTCTTACACATTCTATTCTTCTCACATGTCTCTCTGACCTCTTTCCAAAATATTTGAATCTTTCTAAATATGCTGCTTTTGTGCTAGGAAACATCATATTTTAGTTTCAGTAACACGAAGAACAGATTGAGTAACTTGCCAGCGAGAGACTTTGACATGTAAACTCTTTGTCCTGGTTTCTGATCTCTGTCTGCCAGGTTTGCAGGTGCATTCTCAACCTGAGTTATGAGGTGTGTCAGAAACGTGAAATATACTCCTGTTTCTCCCTGCTTCTCTCTCCTTGTGCATCCTTTCTTTGTCTCTCCCTTATTCCCATCCCCCATTTTCTCTCCCTCACCTTTTTCATTTTTCACCTCATTTATTTCTGCTTGTTTTCCATTTCTTCTTTTTCTCAATCACCCTATGCTCTCTCGTCTCTTTTCTTATTCTTTTAGTCATCTTTCTTGTCCCATCCACCTGCCATATCAACCTTTTTCTCCTTTTATCGCCTCCATCTCCCCCTCTTTCTCATGTAGCCTGCTTACTCACATGTCACCTCGTCATTTCCAATCTTATCTCTCCTTCTATCCGTGTCTCATCCCTCCTCTTCTCCCTCTCTCTTCCTGCCTATCCATTACAGTGTCTCTCTTGTTTTGGCTTCCTTTCCTTTCCTTTGTACAATCTGTCACCTCGGCTGTGCCATCAGCCAATAGCTCAGTTCTGCTGATCGACGGTGGGAAGAGAGAGTTTATTTTGATTCCTCGCCTGTCTTGTGTGATGGGGTGTGTAATTATCTCCTCAAAAAATGGAGGTTTGTGGAAGGAAACAGCCTCTGCAGTTAGAAGTGACAGCAGAGAATATGTGCGTGTTTCAGTTCAGACGTAATGTATAATCATCTTTTAGGGTTGTGCTTAAACAAATTTCTCACACTTAGATTTATCTTGTGGCGTCCTTGTACCACAATACAGGCCTTTTTTTATACTTGTGAATACAATATCCATCCACAGCTTGGTTTGTGCGAAGGCTTTTGTCAAATATATGGTCCATGGGTCAGAATTTGCCCACTAAAGGGTCCAATCTGGCCCACAAGATGGCTGTGTTGTTAACATGAGAGCACTGTTAGGGTTGTTTCTCAAAACCAATAATGTAATGTATTACACATTACTGGGTACTTTTCTGAAATGTAAAGCAGTAGGTTACTTAATTACTCACCAGACAAAGTAATTTGTTCCACTACTGGTTACATTATTCAGTCCCTCCAGAATTCTGAGATTTTTTTGTGATTTTTTTTACGATCAAAATGATTGGTTTTGTGCTTGTATATTCTAAAAATTTGTGAGAAATTTTGTGTTTTTAACCCTCAGCAAATCCCATCTAAATTGTTAAAATAGATGAACAGGAGGGAAAAAAGTAGACAGCTTACATATCATCTGCATTTTCTTTTGTATTAAAATTTCTGATATGGACATAAACTCACACCAACAGTGCCCATATTCTTCTATATAACATTCTTCAAGTGTTTGAAATAGCACTTCATTAGAAACCTTAAACGTAATAACACTGACTGTTATGTTTTATGCTTAAAAATTTCAGTGCATACCTGAAACAGCAAACATACCTTCAAATAATACGTTTACCAACAAGTGTATATGTGCTTTTACATTTCAGTTTTGCCATAGTCATGTACTTCCAAAAGACAACTCTTGAGTTGCTGATTATGTACTGTATGTATGTAAAACCATTCTTCCAGTTACTGCTTGATGTGGCACGCCTTCTGCTTGAGAGAACAAGCTTTATAAAAGCTATTGCTGTGCTAAAGATCAGCATCCTTCCTACTTGCAGATGCTTGGAGTGCTGCTGGTCCTAGGTCAACAACAAAGCTCAGCTGGACCTGGACAAGCTTTTCCACTGACTGTGGAGGACTTCGGCCACAAACCTGAAAAGAAACATTGCTCTACTCTGTGAAAATTGAAGTGTCTTGAGTGGTATTCAGCTGCAAAGAACCAGGAGTTCCAACTAGGGGCACAGGAACTGCATGGCATTGTTGCTTTAGAGCCAGATTTGCTGCCAAATGAGACAGGTACCTTCTTTTTTGCCCCCTGCTAAGAATAATATCTTACTCAATTACATCATGAAAGCATTAAGCTCAGCAAAGGGTTTGCAGAAGGCACTCCCAATCAAATTCATGATATGTGCCATGCAGGTTATATGAATTGACTGTAGAATCAAGTACTTCAAAGTTTTCCAATATGCAGTGCTGGGAAGGTTACTTTTAAAATGTATTCCACTACAGATTACAGACTACATGTCCCAAAATGTAGTTTGTAACATATTCTGTTAAGTTACTCAATGTCAGTAACGTATTCTGAATACTTCGGATTACTTAAAATATTATCATGCTTTTTACAACTACATGAATGTACTATTGGTGTGTGATTTATTACTATTACTAAAGGCTACTCGCCACTGAGCTAACATTGTTAGCTGCCGTTAGCTGAGGTTAGTTCATGGACTGCTTTCAGAACTGCACATGATTATTTGCAGCTAGCAGGTGGTTAATTCTATCCATCAACTCTAACAGTCTGCAGTCCATGAACTAACCTCAGCTAACGCCAGCTAACAAGGTTAGCTCGGTGGCGAGTAGCCTTCAGTAGTAGTAATAAATCACACAGCAATAGTGCATCGAAGATACTGAAGTGGCACATAGCCCAGGTAGCTACCACAACTAAAACAAGGTAGCTGCAGTAGGCTAATGTTAGTTTTTAAATAAAGAACTCACCTCCAGATGTTTCTTTAAGTTGGAGGTGGAGTCTTTTGATGCTGAAAGCAGCTTGGTTGCTGGCAAATAGAGTTTGCGTTGAACGATCAGATTTTGCCCATCCCTTTCTTCTTTAAATGTGAAGTAGTGTTGGAATTTCCAAGTAAGAAATGCATTCCTGCTCGTGCACTGCTGGCTCTGTTGTGCTGGCTCTGGGTCCATTGTGTAACTGACGCCACCAACATGAACAGGACATTAGAGCCTCTTTTGTTTGGGTTTCCGGCAATGCATGAAATTACCAAAATTAGAGAGGGGATAGCCTAACATATGAAACAGGAAAAGACCACTGTGTAATCCATTTCTTTCAACAAAGTAACTGTATTCTAATTATCACCTTTTTAAACAGCAACTGTAATGTAATACAGTTACTAATATTTTGTATTTTAAATATGTAAAGCCAGTACGTTTTACTTCCCAACACTGCCAGTATGCTTTCAGCAAGAAGGCTGTATTGTCAAAGACAATTGGGAATGTCATACTCTTAAATTGTTTTTGACAACTGACAATGGAACTGTGAAGTGGTTTCATACATCCAAGAAAACAGTGAGCAGGATATGCTAGGATTCTTTCAGTCATCTTTTTTCAAAGGGGCCATGATCTGTATCTGGTGTCTCATCAAAGATAACAGCAACAGCAGGTTCCCTGATATAGTTTTCCTTTAACTGTGCATTTTTCTTTTATCTATTCCTTTTTTCACCATTTAAGACCTTTTCAGACAGAAACTGCCTCACGAGAGAATGGTCAGACTATGAAAGGGGGATGTTGAGTGCGGGGCATAAGCAGACCCAGACTTAAAAGATAACAATGATTTATTTAATAAGATTAAGATATATTTTGTGAGCCACACAGCAAAGTCAGTGAAAATTGAGAGTATAAATCTTATCCGATCGGAATCTCAAAAACACAAAAGTTATTTAGTTATTATTACATCATGAGACATTAACAAACAACAGCTGTGTTACTGCAGTTTCTTTGCATTAACACACTAACACACACAAACACACACTAAATTTATAGAAAACAAATGTTCGCCTCTGGCCATTCAGTTTGTCTGGGAGTTGAGGATGGAGCTAGTTAGCTAAAATGCTGGTAAGCAGAAAGGCATTTGTGCACACAGTACAATGCTAAGGGTGACAAAAACAGATCAATGCATGCATCGACTGGCCCACTGAGTGTGTAACCCAGTCATAATTAACATATAATATTAGTGTGCCAATTTCTTCACCTTATATTTTTCATGTGCTAGCATTAGCAAAACCTGAACAAACTTGTTAGCTTAGCAAACATGTACTAATGAGTTTATGTTTATATATCACTCACCAGTATGTTAGTGTATTGCATTAGTTTCTTACTTTGTTTCTTTTGCTCCTGCCACGGTCATTCTAGTTTGAAGTTCGGACAGCGTTCATCTTCACATGTTCTTGCTGCTTGATGTTCTCTTGCTGATGCTTAAGTCCTTGCAAATGGTAATCGATGGTGAATTTCCTTTTGTGGTAAAGCATTTTACTGTAGGCAGTACTAAATAATTTCACCCCACTCTCATGGAGCACGGAGGGATACTGTTTTGTCCATTTCTTTGCACTAATGAGAGATGGCAGATGCAGCTTGACGGCCATTGTCAATCATTAGCATCACCTGGTATGAAGTGTGGTGTGCAACAACAGAGCACTGACTTTGAATGAGAAACACTGCCACCAGCAAGAGGTGTAAATGAACTGTACTTTTATACCAAGTGTTTTCTATCATTTCTTTGCACAAATTAGAAAATATGGAGCATCGGGGGGAAAATGTGGTAAACTGTTGATTACAATTTCTGTAATCGCGGAATCGCAACAAACTGGAGGGCCCGATTATTTCTCGGTACTCTGTAAAATGACCCCAAACACATTTCCACACACCAACACACATCCCTATCCTAATGAGGACACACACAAACTCTCCCTTTTAGTTTTTATGTTTGAAGAAAAAGCTGAGAACACAAAGCAAGATGAAAACCAGCCCAAAGAGACTTTAAAGTGATAGCCACACTGATTCCACTGTAGAAAGTGTAGAACTGTGATGCACATCTGGTACTCATTTGGTTCAAAAAAGAATCGTTTACTTGGAGCTGAAAACATAAAATAATGCAAACTATTTCACTGACCTTATCTGCTTTCTATTTCCTGATTTATCGTTAAGTGTTAATATTATTCAAATATGTTACAATGTTGTGTGCACAAAAATGTCCTACTAGTATTAGACACTAGAAGTTCAAATATTTTAAATCCTTATGAGAAATTTCTCATTGCCTAGTAAATACCCCTCATTTATTTCCCATATAAATTCATTGCATGAAAAAAGTGTTTCCATGAATCCATTCCTTGGGAAACATAAAACATAAGATTCAAGGTTAAGAGGTGTTATTGAGGGAGTCCAACGGGTGATGTTTAGCCGACAGTCAGGGAGGTGGAGGTCGGTAAAGTAGGCTAGGATGACATCCTGCCCCGCCTTGGATGACAGTGTGCATGAGTATAGATTATGATGATAATGCTTGCACTGTACAATCTGTACAAAGTGTATTTACCCACGATGGTGACTGCATGTGATTCTGTTGGAGATTATTTGACTTATCACATTTTAGCCATTTGACTGACAGCAGTTCAGACTCTTAGGAGTGTGTATGAAAGGAGGGGCAAACTTCCATTGTACTTTCTTCAGTCTGCTTTGCTTAGATCTGTTGCCTAACAGCAAGAGGGTCCTGTGTTCGACGCCACCATCTTGGTTCTCTCTGGGTACTCTGACTTCCTCCCACAGTCCACAGACATGCAGTTAGTGGGGTTAGGTAATTCTAAATTGCCCATAGATGTGAATGATTGTCTCTCTGACAGACTGGCGACCTGCTCAGGGTCTACTCCGCCTCTCGCCCTATGATAGCTGAGATAGGCTCCAGCCCCACCACTACACAGATAGGATGGATTGGATGGATGGATTGGAGGTATGTATAGGTTCGCAAGACTGTTTTCACAGTTGTTCTTCTTTTGCTGGAAACTGTCTGTTTACTATGAGTCTTGGATTCTTCCTTCAGCTGAAGGGCAGGGCATCCGCATTGTAGAGGGAACAGTTCTTTCTCTGGGATTCAAAATTGAACGGGAAAATATTAAAAATTGCGGATGTCTGCAGATATTTTATTAGCTTTGGAAAATTGAAACACCGCTCTTTACAATTCCATGCAGTACTTTCATTGTCACTTTTACTATGACAATGACTGGAGGCATTTTTTTGGGATTCACCTTCTGTTAATTTAACCAAAGTCACACAGTCAACAAACCGTGTAAACAGGTTTTATCAGATTTGAATAGCATACCAATGAGCTACAACTATACTAATTAAATACTAATTAAACACATGACAAGCTAAAATAATACCCAGTCACCACAGGTGAGACCCAGCAAGTTTTTTTATTCAAAATAAGAGTGTCGGTTTTTGGGATCATACTAAAGTGAGCAACATTTCCTTTCACTTCAGTTGATATACACATTGTGCACTACATGTAAACTGGGGGAAATAATTATTGAACTGCTGATGAATTTTGCTCACTTCCAAAGAAATGACCCGTCTCCAGGTGTTATGGTGATTTCATAATGGAGAGACAGAATATCAACCCAAAATCCAGAAAAAAGACAAATTACAAAAAATGATTTGCATGTCACCCAGTGTAATAAGCATTTAATCCCTTAGCAAAACATGACTTAGTAGTTAGTGGAGAAGCCCTTGTTGGCGCTAAGATGGGTTTTTTTGTAACTGGCCAACAGGTTTGCACACATTCTGTACCCTTGGTTGTTCTATACTCTTAAGAGAAAAAAGGAACCAAACCCTAATGTCTCCACCTCTGTGCTGGACTGTTGGAACGGTGTTCTTTGGGTCATACTTGGCATTTCTGTTCCTTCAAACCCAGCAGGCCAAGTTGATGCCAAAGAGCTCGATTTTGGTTTCATAATGACGAGAGCACTTTCTCGCACAGCTTCTCTGAATCATTAAGCTGTTCACTGAAACTGGTGCATGTCCATTATTGAACAGAGGGATCTTATGAATGCTGCAAGATTTGGATCCATGTAGTTTTGGGCTGGTCCACCACTGTTTTCATGATCATTCTCACCCCATGAGGCAAGCTCAAGCATGGAGCTCCAGGCTGAGGCTTTTCAAGAGCACCAAGAGTCGTCACCTTCTTTCCAAGCTTCTTGCTGATGATAGCCCATTCCAGCCTTGTGCAGGTCTAATGCTTATTTCACTGAATGTCATACAAATGAATTTATAACTTTTATGCAATGTGCCTTTTCTTGATTTTTGGTTGATATTCTGCCTTTCCACTATGAAACTGCCATAAAAATTTAGGGACTGTTAACTTCTTTAGACGTGAGCAAACGTCTAAAGAAAGTTCAGTAGGGGATCAAATAATGATGCCCTCCACTGCACAAGGGCTTGCATTCAGACATCACAGTATAATTAGATCAAATGGAAATTAGGAGGAGGTGCAAAAGAAGTGTAATGTTAATGCCACAGAGGAATAAAAACTTTTATATCTCAAGGTCTGAGCTATAAATCTGTCTTCAAAGGGTACTCTTTTTTTTACAGGATCTAAATGGGTTTACTAGTCATGGTGAGTGTTATTCAATCTGTGAAAATGCACATGAAAATAGCCCTGTTGATGTCATGAGGGACATCATTAGGACTATTCCTGCCTTGGATTTGGTCATTTTAACAGGATCACCATGTCACAAATTGGAAGGGTGAGGGGATAGACGTTTTCCAGGCAGAGAACAGTCCATAGGAAATTTAGGATCCAGTGTTCTTGTAGTTTGAGGGTATTTGGTGTAACTATTCTTTCTGTTAACCTGACTCTGGCCTGTTATTATCATGTAAATAGTCATTTTATATAATTTCAGTCACAGCCAAATAATATTCAAGTATGTGGGGCTTTATTTAAAATTTAAATTTTTGATGAATTTTGTTTAAAATAACAGGAAGGGCATAATTTCAAATACTCATAACATCCTGTCTAAATGTCTTTAGCTTATTCATGCATTAGCAAGACCAGAACCGCCAAGGCATGGACATCCAAAAGAGCTGAAAGTTGGAGCTGCCACTTCCTAGACTTTTTTTCCCAACATACTTCCAGTGACCTGTTGATTTATAGTTTGCTTATCCTCGTGCCACTCTTGGTTCTGCTGACCCTGAGACGAAACCCACAAGCCTTGCCATTTTAAAGATGCGCTGAGCCACTCATCTGACCATAATGTTTCAGCCCTTATAAAATTGGATCTATTTCTCTTACTTCCAAGAAGTTGACCACAAAAAAATAGACTCTTCACATACCATCTAAAATGTCTGAGAAATGAGGTGATACAGAATATATAGCACGTATATGACAGAGGTAAGAGTTAAAGTGTGTGTTAAGTTCCAGATTCGTGAAGAACTTGAGAATTTAACACCCTAAACATTTTTCTGTTTAAGCAATATTCAAGTCTTTCTGTTTCACATTTTCCTCATTAGATCAAAGCTCCAAATCAAAAACTTTATGCCATTTATCTTTTCTTCCTCCTCGCAGCTTAAAGTCAACACTGATAAATGTCTCCCTGCTTTGATATGCAGACGGGTGTCACAGTCGATGACGGGATGACTAAATGTGTTTGAAATGTAACACACCACACACTCCACAAGCACTCCATTTTACTGTTTTAATTGCTTTTTAAACACAAATAACTTCACCACATCTAGCGTCTTTAAAAGCCGACACTCATTCTACTTAGATTTATTGATTGAAGCGCTCACTTTAGAAATGACTGCAATTTTCCCCCCAAATGCAGTAATTACACTCATGTGGTTATAATTCAATGTCCAAAAAAACCCTCATGAGGTTTTCTTTTTTTTTTTTAATCTGCTTGCCAAGATATGATGTAGTCAGTCACAGAGAGTCAGACAGGGACGAGGGGCGAGAGACGAGACACAAGACAATGTGGAGACGCTCGGGCTCTCGCAGCGGCACCAGGCCTGTCAAATCTGTTTTTTCCATCCACCACTGCTGTTAATAAAACTTAAATGTCGAAGTTTTTTTTTTTTACTGACTTTGGTGTAAATCAGACCTCTCCAGCATCAGTCAGCTTCCACTATTTGGCAGCTGTGTGGTTTTAGAGCCTTAAGAGAGTCATGCTTTTGAAATTCAAGGACGAGCAGGGTTTTTACGGGACGGTTTTGTTGACACACAAATTCTCAAAATAGAAATACGCAAAAGTCGTTATTCTGCTAAGAGTGCCAGTTAAATAAGTGTCTCTAAATGTCCTAGTAAACATTCAGTGACAAAGTATCCCAGTAGCCTGTATAAAGCTATTAGCTTTAGTGATATAATTATTCTTTAAAATGAATATAATGAGTAAACAACTTCAGATTTTGGCTTCCTGGTTCTGCTGGATGAGATGACTTTTACATTTCTGACATTTCTAAGAAATTTGCTACCCTGACATCATGACTTGAGACTTCCCTTTTCCTCTTAGTGCCTGCTAGACATAAGAAGCAAGCTTCAACAAAATATTTTTGCGATCACTCACGAATTGTACCTGAAGGTAACAACCTTCAGGTTCAAGTTCCGGTTACTTTAGTTCTGCCTGTAGGTACAGGCACAAATAAAGTTTGGTCTGCAGGCCTTTGTCATCCATCCTCACATGCACACTCAGTGTAAACATAACAGACACCAGGTAAGCATAAAGCAAAAAACTAAAAACAAAAAACTAATGATAATTTAGAGCATTGTGTTACAAAGTAACAAAGCTGTCATTTCAGTGATGGCTGCTGGAACAAAGCTGCTTAAAACCTTGTTGCTCTACACTTTAGGACCAGAAACCTTCTTCTAGAAGGAAGAAAACAAAACTTGCTACGCAAACAGCACGAGTCCTCAAGAAAAACCGAACCCACCAACCGCTCTAAATGTCTGCTGTACAGGGATGCTAGGTTCAGCTGTGGTTCAGTCTGCCTGTTTGACCGTATAATAATTTGATTGAGTGAGTTTCTGTTCTCTATAGCTAAGTATCCGAACCACGACACCAAGGAAAAGAATCAAACAGATGAGAGTTGCTGGTGCCCCTTTTTTATATGCTTCTTTAGCTTTAAAATTCAGCCTTGAATCAGTAAAACACCATCCTTCCATAAAATAGGTACATGCTGTGCCTGGAAAGACTCTGAGTTTTGCTGAGCGCAAGATTTGAGTAGACGACCACATGTAGACGAAGTCCATGTAACTTGTTTACTGTCATGAAATGCAAGGCCTTTTTCACGTCCCCCTACAGGATGCTAAAGTGCTGGCTTTCTTTGACATTACTTTGAGGTTACGGACAAGACAACACAGACATCTTACTAATAATTCTTGAAGTCTCTGGCTGTCCTTTGCCTTTCTCGACATCTTGAACTGATCGTGCTGATGACCTCCTTTGCTTTGTTTGGAAAATCAGTGATTGCTGCCTGCTCCACTCTGTGTACCCACATTTGGTTTGCTTTGTGAGCACATTCATCGACATTAATGCATCTCACAGCTTCTTACTCCCAAGTTTAACCATCACAGCTACATCCCAAACTCAAACCGTTAAACCAAGTTTTAACCCTCAAACAGAACCTTATAGGAGTATAAAAACCATAGGGCCTTTTATCATTTGTGATATATCATCACTCAGATGGCCTAAAATTCAAACTGGCTGTCACAAAGAAAGCTTGACATGTTTTCATTTTATTTATTATCTTCGGTTTCCTGTGACAAATGACTAAAGTCACTCACTCGTGCCTTTTGGATGAGCGGTTGTTGAGAGAGCTGCAAACCACAGTCTGCCTGTTCTGCAGAGGCATGCTTTGAACAGGAACAGTCACAGACACGTACACTTACCAACCGCTTTATTAGATACACTTTGTTTACTGCAGGGTTGGACCTATTTTGTCTTCACAACCGCTTATTAGTAGTATAGATTCTGAAAACATTCCTCAGAGATTTTGGTCCATATTGACACGATAGTATCACACAGTTGCTGCAGATTTCTTGGCTGTACGTCCATGAAGCCATTCATCTATACCACAAAATCCCAAAGGTGCTCTGGAGGACTGATATTTTGTGGATGTGGAGGCCATAGGCTGGGGTAGGCTGTGGTGTTTAAACATTGCTGTCAGTTGGTACTATATGTTCCAAGAAAATATCCCCAACACCATTACACCACCAGCAAACTGTAGTGTTGATGCAAGAAATGGGGGGATCATCAATGTACATATAACTACTGAACCGCTAAGAGACAAAAAACATAGAAACGGAACCAGGACAGCTGCGCCATCCATAGCTCCCAAGAGTAACCAAGACCTGAGGCCACACATCTCAGTGACATCCACATGCACATCCCAACAGGAGAAGAAGGGAGGCCACAGATGGGGTGCCATTGGCCAAAGAGTGAGAGTCCCAGAGGACCAGCAGGCAGTCAACCCTGCAGTCAACAGGCAGTCAACCCTGCTAGAGGCCAGCCACCTGGAACAAGCCGAGAACCAGGGTCCCAATGCCTTCGTTGCCCAGGACCACCAGGCATCCAGCAGTCTCCTGCTCCTCCCCTCACCACTAAATTTTGAAGGCCCGTACCACCACAAGCACCCCAGGCCCCACCTCCTAAGACCGTCAGACAGCACTCACCCCAGAACAACTACCCTTGGCTATTATAAAATGAAATTATTCAACTTAAACCACCACAACTTAAACCACCACCAACAACGTTATTTAGCTTCTCTGTTTCATCATCTACTGGACATGCAATTGAAGCCAAGAGTGCAACACTTACACACACTGGCACACATATACATACATAGCCCCCCCCCACTTCCACCACTCTCTCATTCTTGTTTCCATTGGAAACTAAAGTGACCGCAGATTAGATAGCTGTCACGGATGACTACACACAACTATTGCCCTCATGATTTTAAAGGGAACATTTGTATGGGAAATAAAAGTCACATCTTGGATACAGATGCACACAGAAACATGCGCGTACACACACACACACACACACCATCCCCTAGCGCAGCGAGCTTTTTCAAGCAGTAACAAAACACAACAATGAAAAGTGCAAGCTCTGTTGGACCTGCTGTGACCCCTCGGCTGTTAAAACTCACAGACATCTCTGCTTCGTTTCCACGACAGAGCTAGAGCTGGAGCCCCACCCAGCTGACTGTCATCACTGTGGGGCAGGGGCCATAATGATGCCCGCGACTCACCCACTCATTATAGCAAGGTCACAGGGGCATGCATGTAACACTCAGCGGGGCACAACAGTCCCGGACCACATAATGGGCTAATCACTGTAAAACAAACAGTGACTTCGCCACAACCCCCATCACTCTCCTCGTCTGCATGATTTAGGAGATTGTGGTGCGCAGTGGAGGCAAACTGCAACTGCTGCCCTCGTTTTCACCATGGCATTAAATTTGAAAAGGATACATGGTCTCCGAACAGCAAAAAATGCACTGATTCTTGCTTTTTTACTCAAAAACTATTTTTCTGCTGATTTTCTGTGCTTAACTCTGCAGCCAGTGTGAGCCAACTAAACAGATCATTTCAGCACTGTTGCACTGTAAAAGTACTTTTGACTGCTTGAATCAGTAAATGTAGCATCAAATGCTACTGCGCTTTGGGGTCCTTAGGGACCAGAAAAGCGCTATATAAATACAGGCCATTTACCATTTACCATTTTAGTGCGCTAAATACTGTTACATAAAGCAGGGCTTATTATTAACCTGCTTATTGTACAGACTCCTTAGTAACTTTTCTCAACCTCAACTTTAGAGTTGAACTTTAGAATATAAAGGATTTATGCTAGCTGATCCGTGCTACTTAGTACCTGCATCTCATACTAGATATGCCTCGATAGATGTAACAGATTATATGCAGTAGCTGGAATTTGTGTTGAAGTAATTCATCAATGGAAAGAAGGACACTGACACATCCTGACATGCCAAGATTCCACTGGTGTGTGGGCTTAGAAAACAATGGCAGGTATTATATAAAGCTTTTTGAGGATTTATATGCCAAATCATAACTGCATTCCATGCAGATAAAAAAACAACCACATTTTCACACGTAGCACCCACCTATTTGTTTATCCAGTGTTTTGATATTTAAAAAAAGAGAAAAAAAAACCTTGATCCCGTATGATGTTTCTTCAAGTATTGTATTACAGCTTAGAGTTAGATTTTAAAATGAAGTGACCTCGGCAGTCATGTCAATAGCTGCATATAAAATGTGGTATCATCAGCCAGCCAGCTATCCAAAAGGGACACCAGGGCACAAAAACATGTCAGTTATGGTCAATAACACCCACATAGCAAACAGGTCTGGCCCGGATCTGGTATCAAGCCGGGACTGCTGGCCTACTTCTGGCATGAGACGTATGTCATCCAGATACGGGCCAGGCCTGGCATAGATGGCTTTGTCTACGTGATGGGATGCCATATCTGGCCCAATTGTGGTTGGTGTATGTGGCCCAGGCTCATAGAAAACAGGTCTGGCCTGGATCTGGCATCAAGCTGGCACTTCTGACTGACTGGTGTCATGGCAGGGTGTATGTCAACCAGATGTGGGCCAGGTCTGGCAATGATGGCACTATTTATGTTCTATTTTCCTATTTTAGTTAGAAGACCCAAATGCCATGTCGCAATACTATACTGCTATGATAGCCAACGTTTCAAATGCAGGTTTGACAGGTTTGTGAGTGTACACTTTATCCAAAACCTAGTGAGGGTTTACTTGTATTTGCCAGTGGGTGGCTGTAGTTCAGGAGATAGAGAAGGTCACCTAATGATTGGAAGGTTAGTGGTTTGATCCCTGCCTCCTCCAGTCTGCATATCAAGAGTGTGAATGTGTATGAATGTAGTTAAGAAGCACTCAGTTTAGAGAAAGTGTGTGATTGGTTGAATGTGGCATGTTGTATAGAGCACTTTGAGTAATCCAGGAGAGTAGAAAAGCGCTATATAAGAATCAGTCCATTCACTGTTTGAACAGATTTTTGTCATGTTACTTTTGCACTATTATGTACACATTAGGCTAACATCTGGGACCAGAGCTGAAACTGTTCTGGGCCAGCACAGGGCCAGCAGCGTGTCTGCAACTGGCCTGTGGCTGCACACAAGTTACACATGGCCCACATACCGCAAAGAATGACGGCCCTTTGGTGGCCCAGATCTGCTTTGCCAGAGGTAACCCAGCACAGGACCACCAGTGTGTCTGCAACTGGCCTTGTGCTGGCCCATGTGTGGGCCACCTCTGGCAAACCAAATCTGGGCCACCAAAGGGCCGTCATTCTTTGCGGTATGTGGGCCATGTGTAAGCACATTGTGTGGGCCAGATCAGGGCCATACCAATTTTGCTTTGTGGGCATGTGATGTACCGCTTGTCCAAGAAGCAGTAAATTAGCAAGTTTGTCTCCACGTTGGATAGTTTAAGGGTGCAGATTGCTAACCAAGCTCGCTGCCCCATGTGATAACTTATTATGCCACTCTCTTGTACTTATGTAGTAACTGAATATTACATATATACATGAGGGGAATACATATGTGAACCTGTGCTTTCATTTTCGTTTTTTTGCATTTTGGGGTGGAGAACAGACTGAGCTCCTGAATGTGCTGGAGTTCATTGTTCTGTCAATAACAGTGAGCCATATTGGCCCAAAGGCAGCAAAACGGGTGCAAATTATGATACTACTACCTCCATGTTTAACCCCCCAAGCTCTAAGCCATTACATATGGCAACATTAACCTTAACACTACCCTAACCCTATATTTTGCAGAAACGCAAAAATAACCTTTCTGGAAGAAATGTGAATAGTCTTTGATGCGTAAAGTTAGAATGATTGTTTTCTTTGTTCCCTGACTACCAAGACTTTGGAGCACTATTTAACAGAAACAAAAATTACACATTCTCAATGCCTAGGGTAAGAGCTATGGTTATGGTTATGGTTATGGTTGGAGTTTTCACCAATGACAACCTAGACTGGACATAAGTGGGACATATTTTTGGAGTCACTTATATTAAAGAGAACTCAAGCACAAGTCAGAAGACCAGGTAGACAATGTTGAAACAGTGTGTAAGCAGAATACATATGAAGCCAGAACCAAGTCTCAGGGCACTGAAAACCCAAGATCACTATTGTTTCTTCAACAACATTACTTTTACGCTTACTAAAAACAGTTTTACAGCAGAGGCTGGTGTAATTAACCTATATTGTGTCAGCTGAAGTAGTGTATTTGTCCACCCAGAGCAATTGTTGGTCACTGTTTCACCATGCAAAGTAGTTTCCTAACCCATGACCATCCAACTAGTTTCCAAACAGTTGTGGCTCTGACAGTGAAAACACACTGTGTATGTATTCATTTTCTATTCAGGCTGGTTGTAGCAGTGTACTCTGGCACTCTGCATGGTAGTTCTGTAATGTGTTATTATGGCTCTTGGGAAGCACTTGGAAGAGCCCATGACACCAACAAATAACACAGTGAAGAAGAGGGAATGTTTTTCTTGTCTTTGGCTACATTTGAACACCTCCAGTCCCCTTTTTCACCCCCACCCCCACCCCCCATTGAGTAACCCAATACAGTGTCACATGCATGTCCCTCTGTGTAATTGAAGTAGTTGAAAGGGAGCAGCGAAAGGAAGGCAATAAGAATAAGAAGTGTGGTTACATTTGAACCAGCTGCTGGCAAGGTCCTATTGAAAATATACAGGCCTGGACCTAACCCCCACATTTCCATGCCTCTTATGCCATGGCAACAAAACATGAAAATGTGAAAACAATGTGAGCGTGGGTAGTTTCCACTGCCAACATGAGCTGTGCAATTAGCTGTTTCAAGGTTTGAGGAAGGGCTTCTTATTAGGATGGAGAGGGATGAATTGCGAGAGGAGGGCACTCAATGGATGCTTGTTGATACCAGTTGTGTAGGATCCGGTCTAGGATCTGGTGTTGGGTGCAGGTAGAGTGCCACTGTCTGCCAGCTGCAAAAGCAATAAGCCTAATGGAGCTCTTAGCTAGCTGCACATTAGTGGTTTGGGCGAGGACTTGGTGTCTCTTCTCTAGATAATGAACAGTGTTTGTGCTGCCCTATTATATTCTATTATGAAAAATGTAAAAAAAAAAGAAAAAAAAAAAAAAGAGAGAGAGATAGAAAATCATTCACAGACAGCCAGTGTAAAATAAGCTGTGAACCACACTTACTCTTTGAACTTTGGAAGAAGCCAGAGTACCTGGAGAGAACCCACACAGCGACAGGGAAAACATTAAATTAAATTAAATTAAATTAAATTTTATTTATATAGCACCAAATCACAACATTAGTCACCTCAAGTTGCTTTATATTGTAAGGTAAAACCTCTACAGGGTGGGCCATTTATATGGATACACGATAATAAAATGGGAATGGTTGGTGATATTAAAGTCCTTATTGTGGCACATTAGTATATGTGAGGGGGCAAACTCCTCAAGATGGGTGGTGACCATGGTGGCCATTTAGAAGTCGGCCATCTTGGATACAACTTTTGTTTTTTCAATAGGAAGAGGGCCATGTGACACATCAAACTTATTGGTAATGTCACAAGAAAAACAATGGTGTGCTTGGTTTCAACGTAACTTTATTCTTTCATGAGTTATTTACAAGTTTCTGACCACTTATAAAATGTGTTCAATGTGCTGCCCATTGTGTTGGATTGTGAATGCAACCCTCTTCTGCCACTCTTCACACACTGATAGCAACACCGCAGGAGAAATGCCAGCACAGGCATCCAGTATCTGTAGTTTCAGGTGCTGCACATCTCGTATCTTCACACCATAGACAATTGCCTTCAGATGACCCCAAAGATAAAAGTCTAAGGGGGTCAGATCGGGAGACCTTGGGGGCCATTCAACTGGCCCACGACGACCAATCCACTATCCAGGAAACTGTTCATCTAGGAATGCTCGGACCTGGCACACATAATCTGGTGGTGCACCATCTTGCTGGAAAAACTCAGGGAACGTGCCAGCTTCAGTGCATAAAGAGGGAAACACATCATCATGTAGCAATTTCAAATATCCAATGGCCTTGAGGTTTCCATTGATGAAGAATGGACCCACTATCGTTGTACCCCATATACCACACCAAACCATCACTTTTGTTGTTCCAACAGTCTTGGAGGGATCCATCCAATGTGGGTTAGTGTCAGACCAATAGCGGTGGTTTTGTTTGTTAACTTCACCATTCACATAAAAGTTTGCCTCATCACTGAACTGAGGGTCCTGTTCCAATTTTTGTTTTGCCCATTCTGCAAATTCTGTGCGCCGATCTGGGTCATCCTCGTTGAGATGCTGCAGTAGCTGGAGTTTGTAAGGGTGCCATTTGTGAGTAGCTAATATCCGCTGAAGGGATGTTCGACTAATGCCACTCTCCAGTGACATGCAGCGAGTGCTACGCTGTGGGCTCTTGTTGAATGAAGCTAGGACAGCCACTGATGTTTCTTCATTAGTGACAGTTTTCTTGCGTCCATATTTTGGCAAATCCAACACTGAACCAGTTTCACGAAACTTAGCAAGCAGTTTGCTAACTGTAGCATGGGAGATGGGTGGTCTCGTAGGGTGTCTTGCATTGAAATCTGCTGCAATGACCCGGTTACTGCGTTCACCAGATATCAACACAATTTCGATCCGCTCCTCACGTGTTAACCTCTTCGACATGTCAATGGCTGTGAACAAAGAGAAACTTGTAAATAACTCATGAAAGAATAAAGTTACGTTGAAACCAAGCACACCATTGTTTTTCTTGTGACATTACCAATAAGTTTGATGTGTCACATGGTCCTCTTCCTATTGAAAAAACAAAAGTTGTATCCAAGATGGCCGACTTCTAAATGGCCACCATGGTCACCACCCATCTTGAGGAGTTTGCCCCCTCACATATACTAATGTGCCACAAACAGGACTTTAATATCACCAACCATTCCCATGTTATTACGGTGTAACCATATAAATGGCCCACCCTGTACAATAATACAGAGAAAACCCCAACAATCAGATGACCCCCATGAGCAAGCACTTGGCAACAATGGGAAAGAAAAACTCTCTTTTAACAGGAAGAAACCTCCAATAGAGAGACTTCATTTGTGGAATTCTAAATATTAAACATTGTAACTGAGCACTTGGGCCAGTTCATGAAAAATCAATCAACATTAATGGCTCAATGGATGCTCGATGAGCAAATTGCCCTCAAAGCTTGTGAATTTTCTTTTGGCGTACAATAAGGTGGCGTTTCCTTTTTTTCTCATGTAACTAAACACTTTATAGTTTTAGTTTTTATGGATTTATGGACTTAGTTGTCCATAAAGAACTTGGATGGAAAATCAAATGTGGTTTCATTTTCCTAAACTGTCATTCAAAATTATTGAGAGAAGCCTTCTGATCACATGAGCTTATTGGTGGACACAGAAAGACACTAATATGTAAAAGTTCTTCAAGTACACAAAAAGAGAAGTTTAACTTTTTTGTGTGATTTACAGTGAACAGAGAATAGTGATTGTGCTGGAAACACATCACTTAAAAAAGTATCAATATGGCATTATCTATGTTCAGTTTCTGTCTCGTGACAGACAGTCAGCACTGACACTGTAAACCGGTGTCTTGTCTGTGCAAACAAATGTGCTGTCACTTACTAAAAGAGAACCATGAAGGCATCCGCAGCTCTCTGTATTTATTGTAAGAATCTCCGTGGACACTTTAGCAAACATATATGAGGACAGACTGCCCTCTAGTGTTATGTTCATGTCAGTGCATTGCACCTCAATAAAAGCCTATTCTCTGCTCTTCTTTCAATTTTTAACCAAAATATTATCAAAGAAAGAGTCACACATGGAACTGTCACAGATGATTTACTACATTATTATATAGTAGATTTTAATATTATTATTAATTAGATTAATGATTATGTTAAAATACACATGTGGCATCATCAGGCACATCACTGAGAATGTGAAAATGTTTTGAATACAAATGTCTTACATTATAAGAACGTAACAGAACATCTGTAAACTAGAGTGAGAAAGGATTTAGTATTCAGCCTGAAGCATAACCCTGGGAGAAAGGCATGTAATTTGTGAAAGTAATGTATGCATTCATTTTAAGAAAAGTGACAAGAAATGTGCAATAGATTATTTATTTATTCATTTATTTATTTGTTTGTTTGTTTTTTGAGCAATGACTCCAGCATTGCTGAATATCTATGGAACTGCTGATCTACTGTAATTTTTTTCAGTAAAACCCTCTATAGGCTTCACAGAAAACAGCCAGGTAAACAGAAAACATCCTGTGAGTGGCAGTTCTCTGGGTCTTGTTGATGTCATGGGTCAGAGGAGAATATCCAGACTGCTTTAAGCGGCCCTGAGTGAGTCTGGTTATCCCAGCTGGACATTTGTCAAAGCTGGGAAGGTGCCTAAAGAAAGTTCTAGGTGCGAAAACTTCTGATCTCTTATGTAACAGGAGTATAGAAACATCTCAAAACACAGTGTCTCTGTGGCTTTCAAACCCCTAAACACACTACGCCAAAAACTGGTCCACCTATAGGATTGGGAACTAAATAGTATAGTGTACACTGTCAACTGCCAGGAGGAAAACCATGATTTATACATCAGAGAAACCAAACAGCCTCTGGCTAAGCCGATAGCACAACGCAGAGGAGCTCGTCAGGCCAGGACTCGGCAGTCTATTTACACCTACGGGCCAGTGGACACTCTTTCAATGATGAGGATGTACACATCCTGGACAGGGAGGAACGCTGGTTTGAGCAGACAGTCAAAAAGGCCATTTTAGTGAATAGGAGAGACCATCTCCGATTCAAGGAGGGGGCATAAAAGTACATCTTTCTCGCTCTTACAATGCCACGATTGCAGCCATTCCCCAACTCTCTGTGCATGGTACTTACAGTCAGTTATCAGTGATCAATGAACAGAATCAACTTTCTGCCTTGTTACAACCAAGGTATCCAGGAAAGCATCTCTACACATGTGAATACAACACATAGATATGTTTAGAGATACATTATTGAAGCAGATGGGTTACTGCAGAGGAAGATACTGAAGAAACTGAAACTACATTTTTGGCAAATTCACCAAAATTGGACACTAGAAAAACATTGTCTGGTCTGATGATTCCTGATTACTGTTGTGGCATTTAGATAATAGGGTCAGAATTTGGCATAAACAACATGCAGGAATGTGTATGAACAGTTCAGACTAGTGGTGTGATGATGTGAAGAATAGTTCCTTGGCACACTTTGGGCTACTTAGTACCAACTGACCGCATTGTTTAAGCACCACAGCCATCCTGAGTATTGTTGCCGACATGTCCATCCATGTTTGAACAGAATGCACCCATCTTCTGATGGCTGCTTCCAGCAGGATCCACCATCCAGGATCACCATCCTACAAAAATCAAATCATCTCAATTTGGTTTCTTGAACATAACTGTGAGTTTTATGTACTCAGATGCCCTCCACAGTCACCAGATCCCAATCCACTAAAACACCTTTGGAATAAGTGGAATATTTGGATTAAGCAGTCCTAAAGGCAAAAAGAGATTCGGTAATAGTGAGGTGTAATTAATGAAATGGTGGGTGAGTGTAGTTTTATGAATAAATATTTTCCATTCATGCTGCATTCAGTTTTCAACAGTATTTTGTGCTTAGAGTTAGAGAAACCACATTACATTGAGTCATTATTATAATTATCACTGTAATATATCAAAAACATACAGTACCATGTTGGTTTGTATAAAACGCATTGTGCTTGGACGCATTTAGCAGGTAGGCAGGTGCACACGTGCACACAGACCCAGACACGCACAACACACATTCATTTTCTATCTTTAATTTAAGGTGGAACTGGCAGTTATGGAGACAAGAGACTGATGAAAGTCTAATGAGTTTTTCCCCAAAAAATCTTGCAGTCTAAATAAAGTTTTAATTCACCTGCACCATTATTAAAAAAGTTTATAAAAAGCCAAAGTTCAGTGATCCTGTTTGGTTTTATTTGATTGCCTGTAAGCTAATTAAAACATTCTGCATATAAAGAAAAAAAGTCTCCTGTTAATTTACGATGGATTTATCTTGTTTTTGTTGGTTTATTTCAGCTAACATTTGTTCATTTAGTTACTAGTAGAAGGATTAACTATCATTTTTTTTCTATCAAGTCATGCTGACCTGTATTTTATTGTAAATGGAGGTTCTGTGCTCTTGTTTTCAGCATGTTGATACATTTTGTGCTCTTTCCTGATACGAGCTTTTGTTCTGTCTTTTATTAGCCTCACTTGCATCGATCACATCTCAGCCCTAAACTCTCAGATAGACCGGACAGTCCCAAATTCAATCTACAACTGGACAGTGACCGAAAACTTCAGGAAGTATCTATCAACAACAGATGGTTCAGCTTGTACAGAGCTCTGATCTCAACATCATGGACCCAGGGACACCGTGCAAGACTTCAGATGATTGGAGCATATGTGCAGGGCGCAAATTTGTAATTTATTTAAGCTTTCTTGTATTAAACTAACCAATAAACATGAACCATCCGTGCTTTTTTGAATACATCCTCACTTTTCTTTTAGTGCATCAAACTTTGCTGCATTTTCAATGTGCAACAAAGATTCAACTATTATGACAAAGAAAATGTGAGAAGATATGCAGCTTCAAAAAATAAATCACAGTCATGTGCAGGGGTGAGTGATTTTCTAAAATAGCTGGCCACCACAGGAAATCAGGAGGATATAATGTTTGTTTGTGACTATTCTGTGTTTATGGTAATTATAAAACATGTCACCCACTGGAACAGTGTGGGTTTATGTGTTGTTAATTGTTAGATCACAAAACATTTGTGATCCAAGAGGAATAACATATCAGTTTGATGAATATTAATAAAAATATCTGAAAATTCCTGAAAAAATAGAAATAAAACATCAATAATAGACTATCAGAAAATACTAATAGATGCCTGATTAATATATTTGCAGAATGTCGAAAAAAAGAGCATGTCCAAAAAAGAAATAATAGTAATAAATAAGGGAAATATTACTGAAGCTTCCCTGTGTTTGTGTGTGCTTGTAATTAGGGATGGGTATCGTTTAGGTTTTATCCGATACCAAATATGTTTCCAAACCAACTTCCTTCCAAGCCAAAGACTAGAAAATATGGTGAAGCATGTCTTCCCTTTGGCTTCACCTGCACAAGTGCCAAGGTAGGTCTCCCCTGCAAATAGTTTTCCCTGCGTCGGGAGCACGCGCTGGGCTCTCCAAATCACGGACAAACAGTATCCAACAATGTTGATTTTTAGTTGACAAACACTTCTTGTAATAACTACTCCTGAAATTTTGGACATGTTAACTCATTATGCAGTAAAGTTACAGTGGGATACAAATAACATCAGGCTGATCCTGCCGTAATTTGTTCCCCCTGTTCAAATCACGGACAAACAGTATCCAACATTCTTAATTTTTAGTTTTAGTTTAGGCGCACAGCGTGACGTGAAAAGAGGCACATACCTTTGTCGTTGCGTGACGAACTCTGTATTCCTCGTCCACACATAAACTTAAAAAAGGAGTTTTAAATAATCTCTTTTTTTGTTGATCGCAACGCCGTTTACGTGTTGACAAAAGGCCCAAACGCATAGAAACAGCTGCGTTTTCAAAAATACCCGTGTAGATGTGGACGTAGTGTAAAAGAGTTAGTAGTATATTTTATTACTACCTGTAATTTATTGCCGTTTACTTGTATTTGCTTAATTGTTTACTACATGTTTGAGGTGTGAAATAAACCGCAATGGAGTTTGTAAACAAAATATGGGTGTGTGTGTGTTTGGAGGATGTATTTGTGGGGGGGGGGGGCGAACAATTTTCATGTAAAACAAAGGGGGGCCTGGCAAAAAAAGTTTGGGAACCACTGCATTAATGTAATAATGTGGTTAGCGTACTCAACGTTAATTACACACGAACAACATGAAGCTACTCACGCAGAGGAGAACGGCTGCTGCTGCCATCATCATCCGTCATCATTTCTGCTACACTGACAGGGCTAGGGGCCAGGACTCTAGTCGTCGGGTTTTTGGGGGATGTTGCTAACTCCAGGTCCGATAACAGGCACCACACCCGAAGTAGATGTGCTCGGTGTGAGGTCTCACAGCAAGCTATCAAACACGGCGCATTTCTCGGCTTTAAAAAAAAACGCTATGCGTCGCCAGGTGTTTGATCAGATTTGAGGTGTTACCTCCTTTGACAGTATCACAGTATCAGCTTAAAGCACTTGTTGCAGGCTGCTGAGTTTGCATCTTTTGCTGTGAAGTACAGCCAGACTTTTGATCGCTTTGCCTTGGGCATTTTTAATCTGTAGCTCTGCTTTAAAAGAACGTACGTACCTGGCCCCGCCTACTATCCTCGGAAACGTAAAATGATTGGCTAGAATTGGCTCAGGAAATAAAAAGCACCGAAATAAAGCACCGAAATGTGCGCTGCTTTTCGGTCTGGTTACTACAGACTGTATGTCCTGGGTTTGTCAAGAAATTTAGTGGAAAAGCAGTTTCAATTATAAAGGTGAATATTGAGAGACTACTAATGCTCCAGGGAGATTCAGTGAATCTGAGAATGGCTTCCTAGAAAGCAACCAGTCAATAACAACAACAAACACTTTGGTACATCCTGTCCACGGCGCTCCACGGAATCAAAAGACATTGCAGGTATGTGAAGGGTCAATAATCGTGTTTTTAAACCCAAGAAGAAAAGGTTCATAAATGACTGATATCATTTATGAAGAAAAAAAAAGATACTGCTTGATCATCATCGTCTCTAAAAACAGAGGATTCACTCTTGAGATGTTATCATGATGTCAGGCTGAAAGTTACGTTACCCTCCATCCTTCCACATTCACCACAATTTGCTTCAATTTATTGCAATCAGTCATTTTTCCAGGTGTGGTTGTCACAAGTGACAGACTCACATTTTATAACCTTTACAAGCATAAAATAGACAAAAACTAAACAAATAAAAATGGAAGAATCCTGGAAATCATTAAAAGCAATTATAACTTTTTTGTATTTATTCCATATTAAACCTGCATGGAAAGATATGAGTTTAGCTTTTTATGCATGAAGAAATAGTATGAAAAGTTTTTTGTGAACACTGAAGCAAGCCTAATTTGCATCACTCACGTCACTCACTATGAAATTATTTTGAAAAAGGCTGTGTATTACTGTCTGGTCATATAGTTTCAGCAATTTGTATTCGCAATTTTTTCATATCTACCAACAGAGTTTGTAGTTTTCCTAAGAAAAAGAAGAACAGAACACAAGTCTGTCATTTTAATATTTCTGTTTTTCATGCAAAATCAAATTCACTCCCAGACCGTGTGCCTTTTTCCACTGCAGGAGATTAAACACACCTTAAGTAGTATTTGTAGTTTCACTGCAGAAAAAGCCAAAAATGTATTAAAAGAAGATGAATTTCTGCAGTTGGGGTTAAACTATTGAAAGATGTATACATTTACTGATATTAAATTTTGAGAAGAATAGCGTGCAAGTGTGAATGATTTTGTCAAAGTTGTGATTTTTCTTTTTAGGCTTTTCCTCTTTTAGAGAATAAGATTGCTTTAATAAGAACATAGCCACGCCTGTTCTGTGACTGCAGACTGTAGAATTGTCTGTGTAACGTGCAACAATGGACGACACTAAACCTGAGAATATGACGCAGTGCTCCTGAATCATTTAAACTTTGATTCAGTGCTCAAATAAACATAATGTTGAAAATATTGTTTTTCAAAAAGAAGCTTTAAGGTTACCGTTTAACAGATGGCACCATTAAGCTTCCTCACGTCACTGTTTGTGAGAAGCACACTTCAGCTTTTTATGGACAAAGGGTAACTATCACCTCTTGTAGTCACTGATGTTAACTATAGGTGGTATTTTTTTGAGGCAGACAAATGAGCTGATAGGCAGCATTCACTGTATTATACACTCATTAGGTGCTAAAATGCTCTGTACATCTGAGAGGAATTTACTTTTATTGATGTTAGAACTTTTATGGTACAGTTCTTTAAGACAGGACATGAAGAAAGACCAAAAATGACACCAAAAAACAGTAAAACTGATCTTTATTAACTTACTGGGGGAAAAGAGTAGAAAGTGCTACAGGAAGGTACAAGAAAAAATCATTATCGACAGCCAGATTGGAACAACAGGTAAGTAGTGGGATAGCTGCACTCTAAATACACACCAAGGACAAGGAGAAAAAGAGACAGGTATCTGCCACCAGTGGGGATGAGAAAGGAACAACAGAAGGAAGTTAAAAAGACACACACACAAAGCCACATGAGGACACTAACCTTCAAAATAAAACAAGAAGTAGGTAAAGGATAAAAAGAAAACAGACAGAAAGCAGAAGAAAAGGGAATAATTAGATATACATATCAATGAAAGACACGTGGTCGTTAGAGCTGCCGTTTAATGGGAAAATGTTTTCTTGACTTCTTTCAAACAGATTTCTTATCCTTGCAAGGTTTTCATGGTGAAACTCGCTTTAGCACCACCTTTGCATATCAGGATGTATACATATATATATGATAGCCGTACATGCCGATGTAAAGCAAAGCAAGCAACCTGCAGATCATCACACCTGGTGCTGCCTCATTCCTGTCTTAAGGAGAAAGAGTGACTTTTTCCCTGCCTGAAAGAGCTCCTTTTTTGTAATACACACTATTCCCTGATTTTACTGTGGATTTCAATTTCCACCACATCTGGACACTGAAAGGCCCCTTTGTGAGATGTGAGAACAATGAAGTGAGAGAAAAAGATAGCCAGCGAAAAAGAGTTCAAACCTTTCCGAATATACTTTTCCTACTGCCAAACTTATATTAACCTCCTCCTGTTCCATTGTCAGAGATAGTGCAGTGCCAACAGGAAAAAAAGGTCAGAGCTGAATAGTGCCATTGGTTTCGTGAGGCAGGGAGAAGCCTGCTCAGTGCATTAAAGTGTCTATCAGTTCAGATTGAAGATGGTTATTTAGGAAAGGAAAAGAAAGAGAAAAAAGAAATGTCTAATAAAAAGGCTGATAGATTTTTTTAAACTGCACTTTTTTTTGACTGTAGGTTCACCAATAAAGCCACAGTCAAATGAAAGGAATTAGATGCTCGGAAGAGACGTCTGATTTGCTTGCACGAATATTCAGCCATCACCTCTCTCCAGCCCTCCTATAAAGCCCTCAGGATTTTAAAAGAGCATTTATTAAAAGTGAGCAAACACTCCTCTCCGGTTACAGATCTGCTCTGTAATAAAATTGTGTTTACTGTATCAGTCCCAGAATTAATGAGACTAAATGGTTGGCTGAGTTTATATGTGGAGATGAAGCAGATAAGACGTTGAGAACATCTTCAAACTTTCATCACTCTGCCAATATAGATTACTGAAAACTGAAAAGTTACACCACAGTGAAGGGAGAGAAAAACACATGCCAAAAATTGCAAATGCAAATTTTTTTTTACTAGGATTCATTGCCTTAAAAGTTTAACTGTCTGCATTAAACAAGGGTCAGCTCTAGGCTGATTGTTTTTTCTTTGTTTGTTTGCTTTTGGTGGATGTGTTTAGTCTTCTTATTGTGTCTGCAGTTAATCTTAATCTTTTTTACAAGCTCTGTGCCTTTTAAAAGAAATCATCAAAGTAACCACAAACACAGCTCAGCTGCTGTGGGCCACAAGGGACAATAGATAAAACATACTTTTATTTTACACACGTTACTTTTTTAATGTATGCAGTTATTTATTGTTTGATTCCATTATTATTTTTTCACTAATCACAGCAATAGTGGTTTCAAAAGGGCTATATAGTGTAAGGTAAAGTCACTACAATAATACAGAGAAAACCCCAACAATCAGACGACACCTACGAGCAAGCACTTGGCAACACTGAGGTGGAAAAACTTCCTTTTAACAGGAAGAAACCTCCAGCAGAACCAGGGGCAGGAAGGGGCAGGACAAACACACACTGTGGAAGAGACAATGGCAAACAAATAACAATTGAATACAGAGTGGTTTCTTAAACACATACCGAGTGAAAATGGTGAGTGAAGAAGAAGCATCTTGGGAAGCAGCAGCTTAGACTTATTTCAGCTTAACAAAGAAGCGATTCTGGGATGTCTGACCCAGCCCTCACTATGTGTTTTATCAAAAAGGAAAGTTTTAAGACTAATCTTTAAACTAGAGAGGGATGAACTGAAGACCTTACCGTGTTCTTTAAAGACATCCTGATAATAATGAATTACAATACTCCAGCCTCGAAGTAAAAAAGAAGAAGTTTGAACTAGATTTTAAGCATCATTTTGAGACAGGATGTTTTTAATTTGACAGATATTGTAAAAATGCAAAAAAAATTCAGCCCTAAATATTTATTTAATATGCACATTGAAGAACATACCCTGGCCAAAAATGGCTCCATGACTCTTCACAGTATTAGCTGGAGGCATCTGGTTATGCATCTGGTTCAAAGACAATATTTCTACATTTTTGGAGCTGAAGATGGTGACAAAAGGGAATTTCAAAAATAAATGAAATTTCGAGAAGTCGAAGTTTTTAATTAGATGAAAGTTAAAGTTGTAATTTCTAGACCAAGTGAACCTAAAATATATGATGATATCATAAGATCAGTCCAGAGTTCTAAATATGAAAAAGCTCAAGTACAAGTCTTCTGCTGAAGCTGCAGACATTTTCATTTAAATGCCAAGTGGTGAGAATTCAAAGAGACTGGAGATCTTCATGATGACAGAACCACCTTTAAGAGGCCGGATTAGACAACTGCTTGAGACTCAGTCTGTTGGTTCGATAGGTTCACGTGGTGCCAGTGGATCCGCAAAGAGGATGAAAAACATTGACAGAGCTTACTATCAAGTGATCTTGTTTTGCATTGTCTAAAACAAATGTGATTGAATTCTTCACCAAGATGGAGCTTCTCACCGTACATCAAGTTCCACTACAAACGCAGTGCCAGGTGGCACAACCTGGCCTGAAAAAGCACTTTCCAAACTACAGGACTGCTTCACACGGACAGATCGAGATGCATTTGAACGCCATGATCTATAAACATTCACAGGATCAGTTCTGGACTATATCAAGTTCTAGTGTGTGACTAGAAATGTGACTGTGGATAAAAAGCCCTGGATGACCAGCCAGGTCCACACACTTCTCAAAGCCCGTGATGCTGCCTTCAGGTCAGGCGACAGAGCTCTGTACAGGGCTGCTCGAGCTGCTCTGAAAAGGAGAATTAAGAAAGCCAAAGACCCTAACAGAAGCATAGAGTCCCACCTGTCCAGCAACAACACACAGGAGGTGTGGTAGGGCATACAAGACATCATAAACCACAGACAATGTGCTGTGAAAACAGAAAACCTGAGTGTGCCGCTGGCAGAGGAGATAAATTGCTTCTTTGCTTCTTCTTCTTTGGAAGACCTGAAGTTGGCAGCATGGTGTTCAACTGACATTACCTGGACAAACAATATCACAGTGGTCGTCAAGAAGGCCCAGCAGCTGCTGCACTTCCTGAGGGTCCTCAGGAAGTACAAACTGGACTCCAACCTGCTGCTGACCTTCTACCGCTCGTCCATTGAGAGCCTGCTTACATACTACATCACAGTAAGGTACAGCAGCTGCACTAAGCTGGATAGAGAGGGGCTTCAGATCATCGGCTGCCCTCTCCCCTCTCTGATGGACATTTATTCCTCCCGCTGCCGCAACAAACATCATCAAAGACAGCTCCCACCCTGGCTTTGACCTGTTCAACCTGCTTTCCTTAGGGAAGCCCTAAAGGTGCATCAGCACAAAGATGGGCAGACTCAAGAGTAGTTTCTTCCCAAAAGCTATGACCACCCTGAACTCACATATGCACTGACAACACAGCTCCTCCATTTATTTTTTTACTTGTACATTTGATTTTTTTGAATACTGTTCATGTGTATGCAGTGCTGCAGAACTGTGCACCTAACCCCCCTTTCTTTTCCCACATGTCTGCGCTGAGTAGGAGATGCTCTGTATCTCATTGTACTTGTGACAAAAAAAGGTTACTATTCTATCCAAAGGTTCTCAAGGTGAAGAAGTCGGTCATGATAAAATATTGTATATTGTATTTACTTGATTTAAAAGTATTGATTATAGTTTGATTATAGTATGGCAAAACATTTGCACTGCTAGAAACTGACTTAGATTTAAAATGTAATTTAAAAAAATCATTTCATCTTATAATGATAACATAATGGCCTTAGGATTAACATGAGATACTGCTGACTATAATTGGAAATCCATCCATTCGCTTCAGCTTATCCTTATCAGGGTCACAGAAGGGCTGGGGCCTATCCCTGCTATTATAGGGTTATACATCCTGGACAGGTCACCAATCTGACGCAAGGCAATTTACAATCCCCAGTTACCAGAAGAGGACCCACACAAACACAGAGAAAGCATGCAAAGTTGACACAGAAAAGCTCCGGCCTGGTGGTGGAGTTGAACTCGGGACCTTTTTGTTGTGAGGCAAAAGTGCTTATACAGTAGATCTGATGTACTCATGGGACAGAACTTTTGTCCAGGACTGTAAGCATAGCACAAAAAACAAGCAATCGGACAAAAGGACATGTCCTTCAACGCACATATTAAACAAATATGTAAGACTGCTTTCTTCCATTTGCGCAACATCTCTAAAATTAGAAATATCCTGTCTCAGAGTGATGCTGAAAAACTAGTTCATGCATTTATTACTTCCAGGCTGGACTACTGTAATTCTTTATTATCAGGATGTCCTAAAAACTCGCTGAAAAGTCTTCAGCTAATCCAAAATGCTGCAGCAAGAGTACTGACAGGGACTAGAAAGAGAGAGCATATTTCTCCTGTATTGGCTTCCCTTCATTGGCTTCCTGTTAAATCCAGAATTGAATTCAAAATCCTGCTCCTCACATACAAGGTCTTAAATAATCAGGCCCCATCTTATCTTAATGACCTTGTAGTGCCATATCACCCTATTAGAGCACTTCGCTCTCGCTCTGCAGGCCTACTTGTTGTTCCTAGAGTATTTAAAAGTAGAATGGGAGGCAGAGCCTTCAGTTTTCAGGCCCCTCTTCTGTGGAACCAGCTTGCAGTTTGGATTCAGGAGACAGACACTATCTCTACTTTCAAGATTAGGCTTAAAACTTTCCTTTTTGCTAAAGCATATAGTTAGGGCTGGACCAGGTGACCCTGAATCCTCCCTTAGTTATGCTGCAATAGACGTAGGCTGCCAGGGATTCCCATGATGCATTGAGTTTTTCCTTTCCAGTCACCTTTCTCACTCACTATTCAGCCACTTTTCCTCTGAAAAACAGGTGGTGTTAATCTCTGTCTCTCTTCCACAGCTTGTCTTTATCCTGTCTTCCTTCGCAGCAGATGGCCCCGCCCCTCCCTGAGCCTGGTTCTGCCGAAGGTTTCTTCCTGTTAAAAGGGAGTTTTTCCTTCCCACTGTCGCCAAAGTGCTTGCTCATAGGGGGTCATATAATTGTTGGGTTTTTCTCTGTATTTATTATTGTACAATTTAAAGCGCCTTGAGGCGACTTTTGTTGTGATTTGGCACTATATAAATAAAATTGAATTGAATTGAATTGAATTGAATTGACTTGGAAGCCCACCCAAGGTTTAAATGGTCATTTTTCATATGCTGGACCTTCAATTTCTGTGCTTTTTTATTACATATCCTTGAATTCTGGGAGCCTTCTACCATAAATTACTACTCAAAGCCACAACCTCTTCACAAAACCAAGGTTTTTTGCAGGAAACAGATGGAGCTTCTTCATAGCTAAACAAGCTAAAGGCTCTTGTGCAATAAGTTTTCCCCCACTAACCAGCAGTACTGCCCAATTCAGTTAACTTTGTATGGTTTTCACTGTGGCTAGTAAAGTCACAGTGGTTATAATTTGTGATGTGTGTATAAAAATAGAGTATTGTCTCAAATTGTCTTCCATCAGCTGAAGTGTAGGTGCCAAGAAGGCATGTAGGGTATCCTCTGGTTGAAGGAAAGGAGATAAAGAGATTTGATGGTGGAATGAGGAAGTACAGGAAAGTATCTGAATTAAGAGCCTGGCAAAGAAAAAGTGGGATAGAGATGAAAAAAGTAGAGAGGAGTACTAGGAGGCAAAGCATACTGCAAAGAAATTTTTAACATGGAATTTCTTTAAAATGACAAAAAATGACAAAAAAAAAGACAAAAAAAGACCAAATGTTAAATAACATGAATAATTTGTAACTGTGAATAAACATAAAGTTACATATTACATAATTACAGATAAAACATGAAATTATTACTTTTGATTCATTTTTTCCCGCATAAGAAGATTATGAAAAAAAGATTTAACACAATTAAATTTGTGTTAATTTTTTGTTCCCAACTATGCAGCTGCCCAATTTTAGTTTTATGTTATAAACACACATCTGAAATCTGATGCAATGGAGGGACAGTAATTCAGTTTTATTCAGTTTTATTTACTGGCCGTGACGGTGAAGTGAAGGGAGCGATGAAGTAAATGAAGAGTGGAAAGGCGGATGGCCCAGATCACACCTGTGCAGGTGTGGAGATGTACAGGAGAGAGGGCAGTGGAATTTTTATTCAGGTTGTTTAACACATTCTTGGAGCGTGTGAGGATGCCTGAGGTGTACTGGTGCTGATTTTCAAGAACAAAGGTGATGTGCAGAGAAATAGTAACTACAGAAGGATAAATGAGCCATACTATGAAGATGGAAAAGAGTTTTTGAAGCAAGGTTAAGAAGACTGGGTATAAATCAGCAGCCATTATAGATTACAGATGCAATGTTTGCCTTGAGAGTACTAAGAAGGTCAAAAGGAGGATGTCTCTTTAGAGTTAGAGAAGAATATGATAGGGTGCCAAAAGAGGAACTGCAGTAAATACCTGGGCACGAGGAAGTCAGGAGTGGCAATGAAGTGTGTGAGGTTGGTGCAGGACATATATGAGAACAGCAGGATAGTGTTGTGGTGCGCAGTAGGAGTGACAGATGAGTGTGTTGCAGGGATTACATCAGGGTTCAGTGGCCTTTCTTATTTGCAATAGTGATGGACAGACAACATTGTGATCTGTGGTCAAGATCCTGGAGAGGTGGAGGTATGCCCTGTAGAGAACAATGAAAGTCATTAGACTCAAGACAGAATACATGTGGGTGAATGAGAGGGGGGCAGGGTGAAACATGAAGCTGAAAGGAGTAAAGTTAGTCAAGAGGGAGAGTTTCAATAAGAGAGTGAAAGCAAAGGTTTACAAGAAGGAAGTGGCAGAGCTGACAATGTTAAGATTTTCATATTTTAAGTGGAGTAAAATGGGGAAATAGAGAGGCAAGGCTGAGGTAGTCTCTACATGTGCAGAGAAGGGACAGATGATATGTATAAAACAAATGTGGAGCTGCAAGGTAGGAGGAAAAGAGTAAGACCACAGTGAAGATTCATGGGTGTAGTGAAGGAGGACATTGGTCTGATGTATGAGGGGGGCTAGTTTTGTGAAGTGCAAGACAGCCAGACATTTTTTTTCTCAGATGTTGGCAGAGACCAAGCATGGCTGGTGAACACTGGACTCTGGCGCAATAATAAATTTGTTTTACCGCGTGACTTCAAGCAAATTCCAGTGTTTCTGTGACTTGTTCTGTCTGAGGCCAGAAAAGAATATTGCTAATGTAACCTTAATGCGCCGCTGCCTGTTCTCAGGTTGGTCACAGCTGGAAGACGTCAATTTTAAAACCTGCTTTTGGGTTTGAGAAGAAGCATGTAGAAAGTAATTGTAGCATGCACATGAGGGCTGAACTGGGGCTTTAAAGTGGCACTACTGAGGCAAAGTCTTTGCGCCCCCTGCACTCTGTTCCTTATTGGGGGACATCATGTTCTGTTTCAGAATAAGCTTCCAGCTCAATCTCTTTTTTTTGTTCAGCAGAATGCAGATAAACCATTAAAAAAGCCTTCCGTAGTCTGTTATTTTGGATGTTATCATCCTCTTTGTTACTCAGTATCAGGTGGCAAATGCTGATTTGTGCCTTCCTGGGTTGCTTTAATTTTGGGTCCAGGATAATACCAGGGTATGCACCAGATTACCAAATTACCAATACTGAAAATGTCTTATTTTTTCTTAAATTTAGGCATCTGCTGTATATTTAATGAAATGGAGTCATTTGCTCAAACTTGATAAGTTGCAGCGCTTTCTGTTGGCGCATTTCTTTTCTTTTTTGTGCAATTTTTTTTTTATTCCTCATGTTTCTCTGAATGTTTTAATATAAAGTTATATAATCACAGAATTTGCAAAATCACACACAAAAGGTGGATTAAGGAACCTGTGCTCTACAGAAGCTATAGAGTATTATAAGCTGTATTTGCATTGTGGTTGCATCTGTGGTTAAATCATGTCTAATCCTCTGCTAATGCAGCAAGGGTTTAGAAAAAGTACCATGGAAACATCTACATATATGTTTGAGGCTTTAGCTGTGAGTATATAAAACAGTCAAATTTACTTTCAGTAACCCTGAAATCATTGAATATTTCATTGTTTCTCAGGTTAGCCAGAAAGATGAGTTTCACTTTGAAGGAGGTAAAATTGCAGAAAACATGGTGAGTTTTCTCACCACATTATAAAAATGAAAGAAGTATTTCCATGAAGTGGAAAAACAATTGTATCGGTATACTTTTATCCATCGCTGAGGCCCAAGTTGGGTAAACAACCTTCATGTCTCCATGGCAGCAGAGTGCTGCAAGCAGTGCAGCAGTGACGCAAAACAACCCCAGCTCTAAATGTGAGAGTTTACAGGAGTTTGCCGTTTGATGTGTATGCAAGGACACATCTAGTCATGCGTATTTTCATTTTCCAGCATCATCCCATCAGAAGTAGGGAAAGAAAAGATACAGTGCCAGTCTTGATCCTTATTAGCCAGAACTGATTTTAGTAATCCATCTTCATTGCATTTATTTGAATTTGTTCTAAATGTTTATTTTTTTTTTTTTTTACTATTGTTTTAAATGAAAAGATAAAAATTAGGTATTCCTGAGCATCTTTCCATAAATTGTTATTCGTAAACTAAAAAAGTGAAAAAAAATATGCAGAAGAGCTTCACTTAATTTATACCAGGATAACCTGGCCAATTATAAATGGATTAAAACTCATCACTTCACACTCTCCGCTTGCATGAATTCCCTTAACAACACTGCTGATTCTCTCCTCTTTTCTCCCTCTGCTGTGTTCTCCTGTTCCTGTCCACTGCATGTGTTTGTGCTTTTGAGGAGCAGCTTTAGAGGACCAGCGTGGGCGAGCGAGAGACAAGTGCTAAAAATCCCACAGCAACAAGCGGATGATACACAGATATCAGTAAACAACACCGATGGAAAGTGTTTTGACCACTTTCTGTTTGTCTCTTATCCTTGTGTGTATATGTGCATGTGCACACAGCGGATACATCATTATATGCTGCGAGCATCTTTTTTTAAGCTAATAAAATCTGTTTTCAAGAAAGGAACAGCTAAGATACTACGCAGGACCTTCAAGCTCCCAAGCCTCTGGTAGAGGACCCGAGCTTGAAGGATAGACCAATACCTTCTTGTTCCAGTAGCCCACTTCTCATCAGGGTGCCCTGGTTCCTCAACACCTGATGTGGACCTTCAGATTTATCTCTCTCACTCATGTGTGCGGTAGGCCTGGTTAACATGAGGGGTCTACCCTGGGACCCTTACTGGATACAGGCGCCCCAGGCTGGAATCGAACTTGCGACTATATATATATACTTGCAATAATAAGAGGGGACTTGACAAAATGGGAATAAGTTGGAATAAAAACAAAAATATATAATTTTTAACATTTTCTGAATTACTGCCTAGATTTTATTAATTACTTAATATATTTATTTTTTTTCAGTCCTCCATAGCCTTTAATAATCACAGTCTAATGTTTCCCCCTTCCTCACAGAATCTTAAACTGACTTCCTGGAACGTGATTTCTATCAAAAAACTGCCATCATGTGGTTCATGTCTTACGGTCAAGGTCCGAGAGCAGCCCGTGTTCTGCCAGAGAATTCTAAAAAAGCTCTAAATTTTGCCAGACAAGGGAAGTATATCCATGGGACAGAAGGTAGAAGAGTTCAAGGTAACCTCTCCTTCCGCTCCTCCTCACTCCCACACTGCACTCCTTTGAGCATCGCAGTCATTATTACAAGCCGAGAAAAGCTCAGAGATACTTTGTTAGGAAACAATTGTTCAGGAAGGAGATCAAGAGCGGATTCCCAAAAAGGGGTTATTTCACAGTGTGTCTTTGATTGTAGTGTAAGTAACAAATGAAAACAACCAAGAAGTTTATCAGTGATCGTGATATGTAAAAGTGTTGCAAATTAATTTTGCTTTTTTGATTTCACTTTGATTCTTACGCCAGTTTTTACTGGTAGATAAGATTAACAAAATTTGAATATTGTTTAACTTAAAGGGAATCACTAGACTTTAATAGTAAGGAAGTGAGCTTGTCTCTTTGGTCTCCTTCATCATCAAGATATTCCGAATATGCACAATGATGCTGGTGGATTGGTGCAGCCACACTCACAAACTTAAGTTAATGTATCTCTCTGCTTTAAACTTGCTTCTCTAACACACAGTAAATAATAAGAGTAGTTTTTAATACAAGCTGCACTTTTTTTCTTGTACTTTCTGGTCTCTTGGGAGCAGAATGGCACAATCATACCCAGTATCTCATTAAGTTGTTAAACATGGAACAACATAATTACTTCTTATAGCTTTAACTGTAAGTCAGTGTTAAAAGCAGCGTTTGAGTGCAGCATACTGTAAAACTGTATTCACATTACAGCAGTACAATTGGGCATTGGTGTACTGTACAGTAATCACATTGCAGTTACAAATCAAAAAATTATATTGTTTCATTATAGAAGTTCTTCACTTATCTGTGCTGTGGGTGGGTAGGATTGGACATTTCTAAATGTACTTGCTCTGGAATAGAATCAGAATCACCACATCTTTTCCTAAAGTGCTCTACATGTTGTATTTCACCATCGATGTCATCAGCTTTGTGGTTTAATCTAATCAGGCTGTTAAAAGAAAGATCTGCTGTGGGTTATGTCATATTAGGAAATACATTTGTGCAGATAAATGGGTAAGTGAAAAATCTCTCCAATCAGATACTTCCATATACTGATACATTTAATTTGAGTCTTTAACTATTTTCATGCTTGCGTGTACTGTATGACAAGTACACTGACTTGTTACTAGCCAGAAAGTTGGGAACTCTGTATATTGCTAATCATTAATGTTGCCATTTTGAATAGATTGTAGAAGGACGCACCAACAAATTTACAGCCAGCAGGAGGATACAGTGCAGATGGGTACCATGCTGGAATTCTTTCACAAGATACTTTCACAAATTCTTTTGCTGAGTTCACAAGTATGACCAGGTTGTCTGACCTGATGATGGTATTTTGTGATGTAGTTCTGATGGTGATACGTCACTTGGAATGTAGTACTGCAGTCTAAAGCCAGCTCCAGGGAATATTTTTATTATTTCACTGTAGGCAGCTCCCACTACAGTGTCTACACAAGTTAAAGTGTAGAGGGGGGGGGAGGTTAGGGCACCTTGTTGACATCCTACTGAAGTTTCAAAGAAGCTGGTGGTTCCTTTAACGCACAATTTAAAGCTGCTGTAGAGACCGCATTGTATACTCTGAGGTGAATATCGAGGCAGCAAATAAGGCATCCCTTGGAACCCAGTCATTTGTGGCCTTGAGATCGCTAAAGGCTATGAAAAGTGGAGTTCTTGAGTTCCAGTATCACTTGTCGATTTATTTCAATCCAAATTTGTTAAGCAAAAGAAGTTGTTCATATGCTTCTCTGAACCTTTATGTTAGGATTCAAGAACTATATGGGTGCATTATATTGACACTAAACCTGCTAATTAGTGCTACGTAACAGTTCTGAATAGATACCATCAACAGAAACTTTCCTCACAAGAACTGAACCACAAACTTCTCTGGTGATACAAAAACATCCAAATCCAAGCATGTATTCAGTCTGGTACAACAAAGCAGTTTTATCCTCTGCACTTTCCTCTGCACTCATAGCAAATGAACGCTGGTGAGTATTAGCTAACTTATCCATTTGGAGTTCATTCATTCTTTAAGTCTGGGGCATGGCTGCTTTGATTTACAGTCTGTGACATTTGAGTTACTGAAGTTACTGAACCGGAGTTCTGCACTGTGTTTGTGCTGTTATTTCTGATCATTAATGTGGATTTTTGTTATGCACACATGCGGTTCTTGAATGTAGCTTCCTAATCAATCTTCCTAGTGTTAGCTGACACTTTAGCCATTAGCATCATTAAAAAAAACAAAAAAACACCACATGGCAGTGATCAAAACAAAGAACAGAGTCCAGAAACCATTGGGCAACATCATGGTGAAGATTTATTTTACATGCATTGACTTTACACTGTTGTTAAATGTATCTCATATTCAAGCATGTAAGTATGTTTGTATTGTAGGCCAACTACATCTGTATTAACAGAAGTATTTAAATTTAGACCCAGCAAATGTCTCTCACCCACAGAAATCAGTGTTGTTTATTTGGCTTTCAGGCTGCACAGCAATTAGCGCAAATGTTGAAAATAATGACCTCATTATCAAAACCCAAAATTCAGGTCAGCTGTCAGCCTAATGTTGAGTTCTGCTCTAAGAAGCACTGAGATGAAATGTTTAGTTTTCTCCATACCTGTGCTCTGTTCGACCTCTATTATTTATTTAGGAAATACAGTATATCTGTACAGATATTATAACTCATCAATCCCTTCCTGACCTAAACTGCTTCTCTGCAGACTACATGCACGTGAATATTCAGGCTATCACTGCAGTAATAGGGAACAGCAGGATGAAAGCACTGAGAATCCAGCCCCTTCAACCCATCTGTCATTACTGTCAGAGCAGCCGGAGCACAGAGGGTCAATGAAACTAATTTAGACATGATTAGGGAAAAAGAAATTGGGCAAAGGATGAGTCAGCTTGCATTTGCAAAAAAATTTGGACTCACAAGAAGCAGAGCGGCTAAAAATCAGCGCACATACTCTATCCAGAGGACACGTGACACACACTCTCTTAAACATACGCTCAAGTTCACGGCCCTTATTCCCACTCACACACACAAACACATTTCCCAGTGCGAGGGGGAGGACGCATTTATCATTTTTCTCTCACTGGTCTCTGTGCTATTAGAGCAAAGGTTAAAGGAGAAGAGAGGACACAAGAGGGAACACGCAGTTCCTCCATTCGCTCCGGATTTTACAGAAAGGAAATAGTCTGCCGGTGTTGCCTCGTATCGTATAACATCCTGCTGCAGAGTGTTTCAGAGAGTAATATGGCAAATAGAATTATCAGAAGATAATTGAAGTAGGCAGAGAAAGAATGTAGGAATCAGAACAAGCATTCGGTATTTTCAAAAGGACTAAAAAATGGATAAATGAATCATTTGAGGCAAACAGAGCAGCGCAAAGCAAAGCTGGATTCTATATCCAAACTCCATTTACTACTTCTTTGGTGCATTCTCCTCCAGCTTTTTCTCTGCTTTGTTGCTGTCATGTACAATATGTCACATTTCAAGCTGAAAACAAACTGGCAGCAGCTACGGCGTGTGCTTTTCTTCCTTTAAGGTGTTTCTATCATAGAAAAAAAAACTCTTAAATTCAAACAGATTCAAGAAGAGTTGTTTGAACATAAAGCTGCTGACCACTGATTTTACCTCTGGATTCAAATTCTGCTTAAATCAGCACTTGTTTTGTTTGATGTTACCTTCTGAAATTTAAAGGTTTTAAGCTCAAAGCACCACAGAACTGCTTTGATCAGAGCTCTTAAAACACGACTTTGTCTTTAGCTGTTTTCACCTGCTGCCTAATTACAAGAGGGCGCAACAGTGGGTCGCCATGAAGATTTGATTTGGTTTGGAGAAAAGCTATCCCCGTTTAATCTTAATTTAGATAATGGGAATCCTAAACCTAGTTTAACCTATCCAGATTCTTGTATCCTACTCTTTTCAGGTTGTTAGGACAGCATTCACTGCTGATTTAACACAGAATGAAAACCATTATATTTTCACCGGACAGGACTGAACAGCTGTTAAATGACATAAAATTTAATCACCTAAATAGATTGATACATCACTTTTATTTCCTATAAATCAAAGTAGCTTAATGCTGTTTGCCATGGGAAGGTGTTATCCTTGAAAAATGCCGTAGATTGTCTTAGCAAGTGTGTTTATTACCTGTCGATTCATTTTAAAGTAAAGTGGCATCTGGTAGCCCAACAAACAAAAGCATGCAAAATGTGTCCCAGAGTGTTCACCTTTAAACGTGTTGATAGATGTGAGTAATCTTTTGAAATTCAAGTAAAAATAAAGGTCAAGCCCCTAGGATAAAATTGTGGTTACCTCTAAAGTAGGCGTTCTAGGTCCTTTCAAGTTAAATCTTTATGTTGTTTAAGGACTGCTTATGTTATGGATTGGATCTTTAAAATCTTTTGATGGTTCAGATCCTGAGAATTCCTAATAGAAGACGAGTTACTGTATCTCTGTGCAAACAGCTCAGTATTAATTCTGGACAACTCTGCAAAACTCTGCTTAGATTAACAATTCTAAACTCCCAGTTTAACTACAAAACAACAAAAACCAATGGTTAAGATGTGGTTAAATGAATGTAAAACTTTTGGTCAAGGTTAGAGAAAGGTTACTCTTGCACCAAAAGCAGTCTGGGACTGCATACCACTGTCAAGGCTGCAAATTCCTTCCACACAAACTAAGATATGGACATCTGTATCCATATTAATATATCTGGATGTGTTTTGGGGTTTTTTCTTGGTTTTGTTTTTGGAGAACATTTTGCCACTTCAGTCTGATGTGATACAAAATGTATGGTGCTCTGTCTCATAATGTTAAAAAATCCTTCATAAAAGTCATAGATCCAAAGTTTCCACTAAAATGGGTCAGGGGCCCCCTCTCTGCCAGATTTTTAGCAAATATCTCCATAATTTTTCAAGTAATTCTGTCCAACAAACAGACAACAAACTGAACCAACTGCATAACATTTTTGCTGGATGTAACTATCAATAAAGGAAACTTAAAGTCTAGGATGCCAAACTTCAGTTTCTCTATGAAAGATGTGCTTTATACAGCACCAAATCACAACAATAGTCGCCTCAAGGCGCTTTATATTGTAAGGTAGACCCTACAATAAAAGCATACAGAGAAAAACCCAACAATCATATGACCCCCTATGAGTAAGCACTTTGGCGACAGTGGGAAGGAAAAACTCCCTTTTAACAGAAAGAAACCTCCGACAGAACCAGGCTCAGGGAGGGGCGGGGCCATCTGCTGCGACCAGTTGGGGCGAGAGAAGGAAAACAGGATAAAGACATGCTGTGGAAGAGAGCCAGAGATTAACACCACCTGTTTTTCAGAGGAAAAGTGGCTGAATATGAGTTTCTGGTTTAACTGGCCTTCAAAGCTCAGAGCATAACTCCTCATTATGTTTTTACCAGGCAGCACTGACAGGACATACTTTTCATAAAAGGACAAAAATCAGTTTGAATGACCTCTTTGACCTCTCTAAGAAACCATTTTATTAACTTTCTCAAGCTTCGCATTTTCGCTCAGATCAGCTGTAAAATATTCCACGCTCAAGCCTGCTGCAGACCCTCAGCCACAAGTTGATTGGAGCTCAGGGCCAGACTTTGAAACAATCCTCAAAAATGACCAGGTCACTGACAGACACATCTGAGATGAAACAGGATGACCTTACACTTCTAAGCAGTTTTTGAGAAACTGAAATCAAATTTTAGAGCACTGATTCCCTGGATTTACATCACTGCAAAGTCACTCTTCAATACAGTCACATCAATGCTTTTTTAAATAAAAGCAACACCTACCCAAACAGAAAAAATACTGGCACAGAAAATAAAATCAAAATAATTGTGGTACTTAATTAAACATTTGAAGGGAAAATTGGAGCTTTTACAGACAGAGTAATTAATGCCTCCCTCAACAATTTAAAGGACTGAAAATTTAACTCTTTACTGACGCTTTCTACAATAAGCTGTGAAAGCACGATCACACAGAGAATGCGTGTTTCATATCAGTTAGTGAGCTAAGCTGTTTTAAAGGCAGTGCTGTACACTGGCAGCCTCAAGTGGTAAAAAAGAGGTAACTCACCAAAGTGAAGCCCGAGTCCAGGGAGTGACCTTATGGTTACTAAGGCAACCAGTCTAAAATGTCTCATAAAGAAAGATCACAATGTCAAAACACTCAAAACAAGCCATGGCCAATGTATGAGTCAGCGCTTGTACTAATATGTGATAAATCCCCGATCCGGCATAACATTATGTGTACTGGTGTGGTCCAGTCAAACAAACGAGCTATTGTAGCTGAAACTGTGGAAAAAGGTGATGCTGGTCCTGAGAGAAAGGTGTCAGAACACAAAGTGTATCACAGTTTGTTGTGTATGTTATTGCATAGCCTCAAACTAGTCAGGGTGGCCATGCTGACCCTGTCCATCACCAAAAGCACAAACACTGAGCGCATGAGTATCAGAACTGGACCGTGGCGCAAGGAAGGAGGTGGCCTGACGTGATAAATCGTGTTTTCTTTTACATCACATGGATAAAAGCAAGCCGGAGGAGGCAGTGTGATGCTTTGGGGAATGTTCTATGTTGGCTAATTTCACATAAACAGTTTTAATCTTCTGTGTTTTCCCTTTGTCTAAAATGTTCCTTGCCTCCTTAATGCCTCCTAAAGTCACATGCTCCACAGCTCATATGGCCTCTAGTCTGACCTAAGGCCATTTAAAATTGATGTTCACATTTTTTTTATTTATTTTTTTATTTTGCATAGTATGTTCTGAGATTAACAGTCAACCATTAAGAATGACTGGTACTTTGCAGGCTGCATGCAAAAGCAGAAAGTAATTATAGCATGAATACCGACATTATACATTAGAGCAGCGGAGTGGATCAAAGTTGTGCAGACTTGTGTACAACATTTAGCACAATGACAACAAAAAGAAAAAAGACAACGATAATAACATGATAATGCAAAGGGAATTCCAAGAAATTAGAAATTGGATGGGATGCTTCTTAAGATCTGCACATGGTACCAGGACGCTCTCCTGATTTTATTTTGTGAAATAATCTGAATAAACATGTACAGAAGAAGATACAGGACATACCTTCACAACAACACCTACAGCCAATTTAGAGCAGCCGGCAGGAGGAACCTGGATGAATCCAGCATCAGCTCAAGGGGAGCATCCAAACTCCATACAGAGTCACAGCTGAGCAGGAGTTTCAAACTTGGAACATTCCTTCTGTGAGGTGACAGTACAGAGTAACGCTGTAGCACCATGCTGCCAAAATAAACAACAGAGGTGGGTATTTTGCACAAAACAGTAATACAGAGGCTTCATGTGTGGTGTGTGAGTTAGCTGCAACCATTAAACATCTCCAAAAAATGTGGAGCGACTTGTAAGTCGTGCATTTTACTAAACGTGAATGAAAATGAACGATCCAAAGAGGGTTAAATCTTAAGACACTCTTAAGAAACAAAGATCAGAAGCTTCTTAGTGGGACTGCAGTTACATGTAGGTCTGTGTAGTTTCTCAGTCATCCAGGTCATGGTAGACCTAGGAGCTTAAAAAGAAGGTGACTGGACTTCTCTAAGTTTGTTGAAGAAGTTTCACCTCTCATGCAAGAGGTTTCTTCAGTTCTAAAGAAATAATTAAATGTAAGGTTTCCATGTGATTTTATGATTATATTGTAAGTAGATTTAAAAAGATGGTGCCAGTGTGTTCAGCAGGCCGTCTCCACTGCTCTCTGCTGCTTCTTACCTTTCTGCCAATATGCTATTCAGGTGGCTCTGCATTGCTAACCTATGACCGGCTTACTCTTCTAAGTCTCCGGCCACCCTATACTTACGGGTCATACTTCCATGGATCGGACCCATGGTGGAATTTAGGAGATACCACTCTGCCGCGGACGGATCACCTCTCAGGAACGTACCGCCGATCTCCGCTTCCTTCGCACAGGAGACACTACAGGAAAAGGGGTAAACGGAGTGGTGTCCGTGTCCGCATTAAGGCTTACCTAAAGGCACGGTATGTGGCTGGCTTTGACGTTGATGTGGATGCTCTCCGCCTTCCCCCGACTTTTTGGGAGCACTTTACCTTTAGATTGTTTAGGCATCGATGGATTCGGCATGCTGAGTTGCAGGCACGCCCTGCCGCCCCAGTGATTTACTTGCCGGTGTTGGATGTTGGATTAAGCCTCCTAAAGGCGGCGTGTGCTATGGCAACCTATGCCGCCCGAGACGTGCTTCCAACTGCGACTCAGCGTCTTCGACTCGGATGGCGCTATTAAATGTTAGGTCGCTGACGAATAAGACTTTTATTGTGAGCGATTTTTTTACTGTTACAGGACTGGATTTACTATTCATGACGGAAACTTGGATTTGTCCCGGTGAGTCTTTCCCTTTCTCATAGCGCCTTCCTCCGAATTGTGCCTTTTTTAGCTCACCGAGACCTTCGGGCAGGGGTGGAGGACTGGCAGTGGTCTTTAGGAATAAATTCCAAGTACGGCGCCTGCCTTCCCCTATGTTCCCTAGCTTTGAAGCTCAGCTGCTGGAACTTGCTGGTCCCCCCTTGACTCTTTGTGTTGTGATTTACCGTCCCCCGAAATATAATAAGACTTTCATTAACGACTTTGGTGACTTTTTAGCATCTCTTTACCTAAATTATGATCGTGTTCTTATCACTGGCGATTTTAACATTCACATTTGTTGCAAAGATGATGTGTTTGCCAAGGATTTCCTAGCCTTAGTTGACTCTCTTAATCTTATCCAGTGGGTTAATGCACCTACCCACCTTAAAGGACATACTCTTGATTTGATTTTTTCTTATGGACTGGACATTTCTATCAGGGACATCAGCAACATTGGAATCTCCGACTGATGCTGAGTTATGCAAATTGGACCAGAACTTTGAGGGTCCTCGAGGTCTTGTGCGCATAATCAATCCTGGGACTGTGGCTGAATTTTCCGCTGCTTTCTCTAAATCTGCTCTCCCTGACATTGATCGTTCTACACCCTCTTCAGTTGATGATTTTGCTAACTCCTTTCTCTGTACCTGCTCCTCTTTACTGGACGTTGTGGCCCCTATGAAAGTGAAACGGCCTAGAAGCTGCTCTCAGCCGTGGCTAAATGACTCTTTATGCGCTTTACGACGCGTTTGCCGCCAGGCTGAAAGACAGTGGAAAAAAGATAGGCTCCAGGTGTCTTTTGATATCCTTCGCAGGACTCGCCTGGAATTTCAGAAATCTGCTAAGTTGGCTAAAGCGGCTTTTCTGTCGGGTGTCATTGCGGATAACAGTCACAAGCAATGTTCCCTCTAAGCTGCGCACGTGCGCAATTACGCACTGCTGGCACGGTCTCTGCGCACAGAAAATCTGTGTTGCGCACAAAAAAAATTAAACTGAATTGAAATTAAAATTAATACTTTAACAATTCTGTTTTGCAGTGTTAGTCAGTGAGTGACTGGCTGCTCCCATATTGTATTAGAACGATGCCACCTTATCCCATAGTCCAGCCAATAATGCGATTTACATTCGTATATACGCAGCTAATCAACGTGGTTGACAGGCTATGACAGCGTCCTTATGTGCCGACACCGGTCTTTTAGCTGGCAAAGGGGCGTGGCTGATGTGGAGTGAAGCCACGTTAATGACAACGTGTCCAACCATTGGAGATGTGAGCAGGACAGACGGAACAATTGACGGGAAAAGTGGGGACTTTATACCAGTTTTTAAATTGTGTTGATAGGCCACGTAAAACCAGAGTTGTGATAAAAAAAAATATGCAATGTTTGGTTTTCTTCCTGAATACTGTCGTTGTTTATATTTACTGCGGAATAAACGGTAAAAACGGCGTTTTATAAGAAAAAAGGCTCGAAAGCACTCTCCGCCTGTGAGCAAAAACAAACTCCACCCCCCTCTCCCTTTCCTATTCGTCCAAAAAAGTACCATGTCGACCAATCAAAAAATGATATGGCAACGTGGCATCTAGTTGTTAAGAAACGGGGGGAAGTTTTAGGAGTGACGGCGGTGCTTTGATATGTGAGAGATTTGCGACGTTTAGCGCAAATCTTGTGTAGTTAGTGTGTAGTGTAGTTTTGCTGTGTGTGTCAGAACAATGAGGCGAGTACTGAATGTTACAGGTGTTACAGCAGTGATACATCTCCTGTTGTCAGGCCTGCAGGTATCAGGCTGTTGTTCTCCTTTATCTCACAGGGACAGAAATTATTTTTTGGAGTGGCACAAATAATTTGTGTGGCATCAGATTTGATGCAGAACAGCTGATTGTTCTGTAAATAGTTTGAAATGTTTATTTAAAAATGCCTTGGCTGCATTTAAAAAAAATAGCTGCAAAAATCTTTGTTTGCCAAACTGAGTTACTTTTTTGAAGAAGTAACTATATAATTAATTGCCCAGCATTGGTCATTATATACTGTATTTTGCAGACAGAGAGTTACAGGACTCTCTCCCAGACCACAGACTCATAATACAAGTCAGAGCTTTTTTTAAAAAAAGAAAGAAAGTTGTGCTTTCAAAATTGGAGTTCAAGTTATTTTTACTTCCAATAGTGTTAACATACTACACAGGTCTATGACTAGATTTTTTTTACATTTTCATTGTAAGTGGGCTAAAGCAGTTAATTAAAAGTAGTCTAACATAAATGTAAATGCTGTAATTTGATTATTTTAATAAACCATGTAACTTGGATGGATTAGATGCCGGCGCGACCACAGTGCACACGTCTGATGTCGCTCACAGTGGTCCAAGGGATCGCTCAGGGAGTTTGTGTGTTCGCTCAGACACGTGAAAAATTAGAGGGAACATTGGTCACAACCCACGTATTTTATTTAAGACTTTTAACTCATTGATCAATCCTTGTCCTGAAACACCTAGATTGGCTTCCTTAGCCCTTTGTGAAAAATTTTTAACTCATTTTACAGGCAGAATCTTATCTCTAAGAGTCTCACACCCCCCTGTGATGAGTCAGGCCCCAGCATTACGATGCTCTACTAACCTCAATCAGTTTGATCCAGTTTCGCTCCCTACTCTTAAGGGTATAATTGATCACCTAAAAAAGTCAAACGCTGCTCATGACATCCTTCCATCTCGCATTATTAACGATGGGTTTAACATTATCGGGCCCTGTATTTTATCATTAATTAACCTGTCATTGTTATCGGGTTGTGTTCCGGCTGCTTTTAAACACGCTGTAGTGCAACCTATACTCAAAAAGAGCTCCCTTGATCAGAATGACCTCTCTAACTTTAGACCCATTTCCAAACTCCCGTTTCTGTCTAAAATCCTAGAGAAGATTGTTTATTCCCAACTACAAACTTATTTGGATGCAAATAATATCGGGGAAAAATTTCAGTCGGGGTTTAAGCCACGCCATAGTACGGAAACTGCATTACTGAGAGTCTATAATGATCTTCTCTCAATTGCTGACTCAGGGCACCCTGTGGTGTTAATTTTGCTTGATTTGTCCTCTGCTTTTGATTTGGTGGACCATAATGTCCTTTTAATGAGGCTTGAGCATCTGGTGGGCATCACAGGCAGTGCCCTTAGCTGGTTTAAATCCTATCTCTCAGAAAGGTCCTTTTCTGTCACCATGGGTACCTACGCCTCCTCCATTGCCCCTGTTACCTCTGGTGTCCCCCAGTTGTCTGTGCTGGGTCCCATGCTGTTCTCTTTATACTTGTTACCCTTGGGCCGAATCTTTGATAAATACAATATTTCTTTTCACTTTTATGCGGATGACATTCAAATCTATTTTGAACTAGCTGAGGATGTCACGTCGTCGTTGCAACACTTCTTTGATTGTATGAATGAAGTTAAAACCTGGCTACTGAGCAATTCCCTCATTCTAAATGATAAGAAGACTGAAATTGTAATCTTTGATAGTCCCTTCTCTCGGGCTGAACAAACTGGTACTTTTGGGCCCTTTGCTGACTCCCTTTCTGACACTGTGAGGAACCTGGGTGTTGTCTTGGACAGTTCCTTCAAGTTGGACAAACATGTGTCCTCTGTAGTTAAATCGAGTTTCAATCAATTACGTCTAATCTCTAAGGCCAAGCCCTACATACCACGTAAGGACCTGGAGAAACTTATCCATGCCTTTGTTACATCAAGGTTAGATTATTGTAATTCCCTTTATACTGGTCTGCATTCTGCCCTTGTTCACAAACTGCAGCTCGTTCAAAATGCGGCTGCGTGTCTGTTAACTGGAACTGGCAGGTTTGAGTCTATTACTCCAGTTCTTTCCGACCTACACTGGCTCCCTATTAAATTTCGTATTGATTTTAAAATCTTATTGCTCACTTTTAAAATCATAAATAACACCGCGCCCAGCTATCTTAGGATCTCCTCAGCTTTTATACCCCTGGGAGAGCGCTTAGGTCAGCAGGCCAAATGCTCCTGGTGCGACCTAGATCTCGGCTCAAGACCAGAGGTGACCGCGCATTCGCCGCTGTCGCACCCTACCTCTGGAATAACCTCCCTCTAGCTATTCGGGTGTCTGATTCAATTCAATCTTTTAAATCTCGATTAAAAACTTATTTGTTTAGCCTTCCCCGCCTCCTAGAGCCCGCATTTTTAGTGTACTGTAACTTATCTTTTTCGCTTATTAATGTTTATAATGTTTTAACCTTCAGCCTTTCGGGTTGTGCCTACTATACCTGGTGTATTATTGGTTAGTTATGTCACCCACCTGTTAGTATATTTTATTTGTATTTTGTATTTTGTGTTTTGTATTTGTATTTATTATTACTCCTAACTCGTTCTGTGAAGCACTTTGGCATACCTGTGGTTTTTTAAATGTGCTATATAAATAAAATTGTAATTGTAATTGTAAGTACTAAAACGTTAACTTAAATAGAATCTGCTTAAATGAAATTTATTTGATTGTATAAATGAAGTTTATACTTAATGATTCATGATTTTAATTTAAAAAAAACCAACCTTTGATGTTATATATTTCAATTGCATTTTACTAAAAAATCATTGCTTTGTGCGTGTGTGTAGGTTGCTCTGTGGAGATTTATTGCTGCCACGCTCTTTACCTTCTTTTTACAATATCTGGCAGTTTAACATGAGCTGGTGTTCTGTGGGCTTTTGTGGACTCGTGCTTTTGCTGTGCGCCTTTTTTGCAGTCATGAACTCAGAGCAAGTGAAGAATCACAGAGATAGAGTCTGGGCTCCATCACAGCACCGAGGTGGTCTCTTTTATTACACGACAAACAGCTCCTGAGGAGTAACGTGTGCGGACACACACGCACACGGGGCTTAATTCTCCGTGTTGGAACACAGCTCAGTTTCCGAGCCTCCTCCTTTTGCGCGCTAAGCTCCGAGAAGGCGTGTCCAGTGACGTCTCCGAATGGGACAAACCTTAAACCTGGCATTTTGTGGGCTGGAGAGGGATTGAGTGGAAATATTATTGACACACCATCAAGGAAGAAGTTCGTGGAGGAATAACGCGGAGGAATAAGAGCCGAGGTGCACGTGCGGCGTAGTTTATATTTTCACTTTTACGCTTTCGTTTATTGACTGTTTGCGGCGACTTTGACTTTTAACCCAAAGAAGTAAAGCGGCAGAAACAGCTGATATGTTCCCGTGACAAGTTCGTGAAATGGAGACAAATAAGATGTGATTTCTTTTCCACTGAGATGAGCAGAGAGTGACCGCAGCGCAGCAGGGAGGGGGTGAAGCTGACCGGATCGTTCCCAGTGTAACAGGTGCAGCTCTGCTCGGTTCAACAGAGTCAATTCTGATTGTGTTTTAACCGATCAACTTTACCGATCTCAGAGAGTTCATGGTTTGACTGGTGTGGGTAAAACAGCTGTCTGAGAATTTGCCAATAAAGGCAAAAGGTTCAATCAAGTTTAAATTTACTGTGTAGGAGATGTGTAAGCATAAAATACCTAATTTTATTGCTCTAAACCATAAAATATGCTTTTTGTAATTATGAGGCGTGCAGTGTGACCAGAGCTGAAGAGAGACATATGCTTCATTAACAGTTCTCTCGCCTGCTGTCACATTACAGTAAATGTAGTTTGCTCAGTTGTTCGGGAATTTTAAGAGGTAAAATTGACATTTTTCTGAAAAGGTTTGGGCTTTGGTTGCGGACTCTAATTGGCTCACAGCACAGATTACATAAAATAATAAAAGTTGAATTAGGAGAACAATCATACCACTTAACCTTTTGGGTTGCCATTAGTCTAATGTGGCTCTGATAGGGAGAAGCCAGGCTTTTTCACGCAGTCACTGAAGAGAAGTTGAGACTTTTGTCATCACCAGTAAAATGTAAACTTTTTTTCTTTTAATTTTAATTTTCTAAAACTTTCCCAGACACATCAAATAATAAAAAGACCGGAGCTGTAAAGGCTCCTGCTGATGTTTTGTGCCCAATTTCTGTATCTTATTCAATGAAATGTTTTAATTGCGAGTACTTGTATTTGTCAGAATTTGTATTCAACCTGTAAAGGACAAAAAGAGGATACTGGTTTCATTTCTCACTCTTCACAGTTGTACTGCATTCAGTTTAAATCTTAAATCTTCCTCTGTGCATTTAAAATGTATATATTTAAAAACAAAAAACAAAAGCAGGGGTTGTGGATCAACCTAGTCACATCAGTTAGTCAAACATCTACATAAAATAAAGACAATGTTCTTAGACTCATTAGACTTCCTGCAGATGCCTGATACATGTGTGTGTGTGTGTGTGTGTGTGTGTTCTGAACCTTAAATGTGGCTTTGCTGAATTTTTAACTTTCCCTTTTCCTAATCCTGTCCTCTGAGGAGCGTGCATTAAAGACGTTCCTCCACGTCTTATTACAGCATTGCTGTGGTTTTTATGTGAGGATTTGCACTCTAATCTTTAGACGGCCCTGGCGATTAGTTTATCACATCAACAAAACTGACTATCTGCTCCTGTTCTTCAGGCCACACAGTGGATGTAAGCCTGGCAGCCTCCTCTCCGCAGCCTTGAGACTGCTCACAGTGTAATTATAATCTGACTGTTACTGTAAATACCAGATTCCTTTTCCACTCGCGAATAACTTAGCTGTGTGGGAGATGAATATATGCACACGTGTGTGTGTGCGTGTGTGTGGAGGGGAGGATGGAGGGAAGTCCTGCCGTTACTAGAAATAAGATTTCAGGCTTGGTGTACATCCCCTTCCGATCTCCGGTTTTCATTCCCATTGAAAAGAATTCCACAGTTTGGCAACGAAAACTCTTCAAGGTCACTCTGCTCGACAGTTCCCCCCCACCCCCAACCCCCACCTCCTCCAAGTGCAGCCCACAGGTCGTCCATCACCCGAGATACACGAGAACACTATGTGACTAAAACATAGCACTAGTGAGCCCAGAAGTAGTGTGCTGCAGTCTTCTCCCTTTAGGCAGGTGTAGCACCAGTAAGCGGACTGTGTGCCGTGCTTTGCAGCGCGGCACGAAGACAAGAAGATTAGAGTGGGATCAAACTGCACATGTTCATAATGCTTGATAATGAATCATTTCAGAAGGAAACTAGTTTCATTTGGCTTCTGATGTCTGTTAATCTGAAGCTGGGCATCAAACTCGTGTATTAAAAGTTGCAGACTGACAGGTTTTTTGCTTTTTTTAACGTTGAAAAAACCTGTCAAGGATCTTTTTTTTTTTTTTTTGTAACTCATGTAAATATTTTTTACAAACACACAAATTATCATCTGTTGACGCACAAACATTAAATTTTCACATATTTTGTTTTACGAGGTTACAAAACACAAATATGTAGTCTTTGTCTCAGTGTCTTAGTGTTTCTTTTTTCTTTTATTTTTTTTGCATTTAAATTAAACACAACATGCTTATACAAAATCAACCGAGAACAATTACTGTCTTTAACATTTGTGAACTTATAAGCATGAAAAGAAAAAAAGAAAAGGAAAAAAAAAGAAGAAAAAAAATTATAGCAATATTAACTTAATAAAGAGTAAAATAAACTAAAAAAATTCACGCGGAGTGTGAGGCATGAATTATGATCAGTTAATTTTTAAGAATTCTAGAAATGGTTGCCAAATCATACAAAAACTCGCCAGTGTCCCCTTTCTATCAAATCTTATCTGTTCCACCCTGGCCACAGACACCATCTCATTAAGCCACCTGTTAAAACACGGGGCCGAAGAAGACCGCCACTGTAAAAGAATAAGTTTTTTTGCAGCCAGCATACCCATTGTAATTATCTGTTTTTGTGAAAAGGAAAAGGATTCGACTGATGCAAATGATCCAAGTATAGCCAATGTACCATCACGTGGTACTTTTTTCCTAAATTGGTTTGAAAACCACATAAAAATCTGGCTCCAAAAAGCATTCAAGACAGGGCAATGCCAAAATAAATGTGCAAGGGAACCTTCACCGATATTACATCTGTCACATAAGGGGGATACAGAATTATAGATCCGGTTAAGTTTAAGTTTAGAAAAGTGTAATCTGTGAATGACTTTAAACTGGATTAGTTTATATCTGGCATTTATTGAGCCTTTCTGAATATTGGACAAACAATTGTCCAAACAAACCTGTCAAGGATCTTTGACAGGTTTCATCAGTCTGTCTAAATGTAAAATGATCAGCATTTTATTTATGATGATCAACAACAACAAAAAACAGTTGTGCCAAATCACAGTGTTCTTCTTAATCCTTGCAGACAGCCAGATTTTCTTCAGCGTGTATTTCTGCATGATCGTGGACAGGAAGAATTCAAAGCAAGGAAGAGCACTGTTTTAGATGTGTAAAATAAAAGTAAAGCAAAATACTGTATTGTGTCACGTTACAACTTTTGTGAGGATATACACCACAAGCAACTTAGTACTAGTCGTACTGAACAGTGTTACTGCTGATGTTTGATCATCAGCTGATCTGCTGGTGATTGCTTGTTGGCTTGTGGAGGTCACATGTTAATTTTTTATACATCAAAGAATGAAAGAATTTATTTATTAGCTGGGGGTTTAACTGACATTAGGGTTAGTTTTTCTTTTTTTTTTCTCTTTTTTCACCATCATTTTAGCTTTGATGAATGTTTGATGACATGCTTTGAGATATATTTTAGACTAAAGAACAGTACTGGTGGATGTAAACCTGCATATATGTGTTTGTGGGTGCGGATTGTTTAAATTTATTTATAGGTGGAAACTTACAGGAGTTGTTGATTTGTCACTTAGAATTTTTGTGGCTCACCCAGGATTTCAAATGCATCCAGCTAAACTACATCTTGGAAAGGTGGATGAGTTGATGATCTTTTATTACAGATTATCTTAATTTGGCTCATAATCTGCTTTTCAGGACAATTCTTATGAAATAATTAAACAGATTAAACAAAAGCATGAGGAGATTTGGATCCCGCTCAGCGAATGTAACCTGATGCATCACGGAAGTGCAACTTGTTGTGTAAAGAAAACACAGCATAGCAGCCAGGAATAGCACAGTTCTCCCATCATATGAGCCATGCGAGCTGTCACTTCAAGTTAGAACTTGAATAGAAATCAAAGCAAAAGCAGGTTGCATAGATTTGTGAGTTGGCCCTTTTAGCATTTAGTTGAAGTGACCAGCATTGTATCCAGGCAACCATATGAAAAACCACTCATGTGATTACCTGACTTCAACTAAATCTGTGGGGAAAATTGTGAATCATAGTGTGATTCCATCCCCAAAAAGAGAAAGCTGACTGCTTGGAAACGAAGCACAGCGCCGCTGTGTCAGTAAACCTCCTTATCATTGGCACATTTATAACTGGTGCACAGAGTTTAGCTGAGGTTTCCAGGTTGAACAGCATTGTTTAACTGAAACAATAAACTTTAAGTAGCTTTGCTCTTTTTTGGTGGAAATGTATGTGTTACCCTTATTAGAAGCAACTTGGCACCTTAAAATGGCACTGAACACAATGAATGGGTTTTGTTAGATGCAACACTAAGTAACATTCGGTATTCAAAATGTCATGATTTCCATCTGAAACAAGCAAAACAAAACAGAAACCTTTTTCTATGATTTACTTTAATTTAGGGCTGTCACGATACTAGAATTTCAAAATTCGATACTGATACTCAGGAAATTACTTGATACTTTATACCGTTGTTGGTACATCAGGTAAAAAGTTTGACCCAATTCTACAACAATCAAAGTAATTGTAAAGAATCCATATTTTGAAAAGGTTAACTTGTTAGTTGTTAGTTTACTAGTTGTTAATTTTTAGCTGCTTCCCATTTACATTTAACAAACTAAGTATAATAAGTTTAAGAGGTTTTATTCGTTTTATCAATTATTTAGATCATTCCTTTATGTATTGTGAAGGTAAAATGTATGTTAAAAATACTTGTATACAAAGGATACAACAAACATCACACTACATCTAAATAACTTCATTACTGTAGAAGAAGAGTGTTATGGAAACCTAATAAACTTTGGGTAAAGTGTGGTATAAAAATAAAAATAAAACAAAGATATTAAACACAGAGCGCTCACTGTGAAAGAATGAAAGACTGGCTGCAACAAAACAAGTAACACGTTTGAATAAATTGTTGTTGTTATATTGTTATTGTTAAAGTTTATCAGCTTGTCCATATCTGCCTGCAGCCTCTCTCTCATCTAAAGTTCGAAACTGCTCTGCGTCATTTTGCAGCTCAGGATATAAACAGCTGCTGACGCGTGAAACCGTCTCATTCGGCTCTGCTCTGGATTTAATTCAGTTTGCTCGGATTGGTTCTCCTCACTCTGGACTCTCTGTCTGACTCTTTAATACATATTTTTGTATCTGAGTATTGATGTTTTTTAACAACCTGACTTGGAGTAGGTGTATCTGATGGCTTACGGTCATGCACTGGTACATGCGTTCATGACTTATTGTGCTGTTACTGGTGCTGCTGGGTGCTGCATTATTTTCACAGTTCACATTTGCAATGATTTCCATTAAATTAGTGTGGCAAATGTTTTAATGGCTGTAATGACCTGTAATCAGAAAAGTTATTAGGTAATGCTATCTCAGATATTTTAATCACATGGATACATCCATGTGCAGTTTTGCTTAATTAAAAAGAGAACTGCACAGTGTTTTCTTAATGTAAAATTCTCTTACTTTTACATTTCCAGCCAATTATCAATGTCCTCAGCTACTTTGACTATCCATTACAAATAAATATCTTTTAGTTTATACAGTTAAACAGCTGCCATTTATATTCTTTTGTGTTGGCTCTAAAGACTATACAGTGGACACAATGTTAAAGTGAAAGGGGCCCTATTGCACTCATTTCTGTTTTTCTATATTTTTATTATTTGATTCTACTTGTTTTGCATGATTCACAACTAATAATCCTCATGTAATTAAAATGAGCATTGTTGTAGCCCTATCAATGCTATTTCATTCCTTTCCCTTTCAAGCCAGCTTTCTCCTGATTGGCTGCCCCTTGCAAGTAAAAGATGTGGCCAGCAGGTGGGTGGGGCTTCTTTGATGTGTTATTTTTTAAGTTATTTCTGCTCCATAAATCAGGCGATTGCTCCTGGATAAACCAGTTATCCAGTTTAGGAATCAGTTACTTTTCCATATAGAGTCAGGTGTGTATTTACTTGAGTTTTCTTTGTGTTGTATTAAAATATGTGTTACAAATACGCAAGAAGCCATTAAAGGGGCAAATACTTTTACACAAAACTGTAGACCAGACTTAAATAAAGTTGGTTGCCAGTGTTTATGGTAATTTTCTATTATCAGAGGATGAATGAATGAGTATCAGAGGCACATAACTGTCCTCTACTATGTGAATATATATATATATATTTTTTCAAAGAGGCTCGTTAGCATATACTTACTTCAGAAGATGATCCACCAGGATGTCCATAGCCCTATTTTGTCTGTGCACTGCCTGCTTGTTTGCTTAGCAGATAAACTTGTACATGTTAACAGGATAACTTGTTCACCATTAGCAGATAAACTTGTTTAAATCATGTAACTGTAATCATATGTTAACACAAACTGAATACTATAGAGAGTTTGTTGATTTTCTCTCTGCTTTTTAATCAAGAGGCCATGAGCTAACCACTTTATTTAAAAAAACGAGTCAGTTTTATTTAGGGTAATACAGGAATGCATCGGTCTCCTAGATGTTTGCTGGTAGCTTTTGAATTCAGCTTACAATTACCGATATCCTGCGTGCACATGTGACATGATTCATGCATATCAGGGGTTTTGTTCACACATGTTTGACATTTTTAAAGTGAAAAAGATTATATTTGTTAGGTTGATATTAAAATTTTGTGCATTAAATGATTGCTGTTTGCTCAGGTTACGAAATTATTTTGAATGTTCAAATTAGCCAAATTGTGCAGATTGCCCACTGTGCTTTCACTAGATCTTATTCATCTACTTAGTTACTTTCTTAACCAAATTTTGCCTCTAGTGACCTATTTCTCAGTTTTGTGAGGACCTGTCAGAAACTAGAGTTCGTGGTAAAATGATACCGCAGTAAATACCTTTGATAGGTTACCAGACTCAATTCTTGCTCATGGAAAATAATTTCTGTCTATCATCTTGGCCTGTATAAATCAGTTTAAAATGTATGTCAAAATGTAGAGTGCTGTGCAAAAGTCCTGACCCACATGTAATTTCTCTATTTTTTTGCTTCCAAGGAACCAGACTTGCGATTTAAAACAAAAAAAGTGGTTTTGAGCTGTAGTTCTCCAGGCTTTCCGAAGGTCTTTCAAGTTTTTCTTTGGGCATTGGCTGCTTTTCCACTCATTTACAGTCCAATCCTTGTAGCTGACTATTTTTAGAGGAATAATCATGAAAGGCACCTGTCTCAAGGGATGAACCAGTGTTGTGTGTACACATAACAGATGGCTTAGCAAGGAAATTGTATCATTTGCAGTATTTTGCTACCAGCCAGCAAACTATTACTTATTCCACGAATCTGGCTTTTATGGAAGAATGGCAACTTGAATACATCATCCCCACTATGAAGCATGGTGGTGGTAGCGTCATGCTGCAGTGGTGTCTTTTTTCAACAGGAACAGTGTAGCTGGTCAGAGTTGATGGGAAGATGGATGGTGCTAAATACAGGTCAATCCTGTAAGAAATCGTGCTAGAGGCTGCAAAAGACTTGAGACTGTGATAGGGGTTCCCCTTAATCAAAGTATACTCACATGTTAGTATCGCCCTGTTAAAATGCAAAAGAATCTGTGGCAAGCTTTGTAAATTGGTGTTCATAAACACCCTGCATCCAATCTGACCGAACTAAAGCTGTTTTTCATAGAAGAATGGGCAAAAATTGAAGTCTGAATGTGCAAAGCTGGTAGAGACATGCCCATGGTAACTGCAGTGAAAGGTGGTTTGGCATGGTATTGACTCAGGCGGACTGAATACAAATGCACTTCACATTTTTCAGACTTTGATTTATAACAAATTTTGAGCACAATGTATGACATCACTTCCATTTCACAATTACAGTATGCGCTACCTTGTGTTGGTCTGTCATATAAATTTACAATAATATTTAAGTTTGTAGTTGTAACAGGACAAAATGTGGAAAAGTTTAAGGGTTATGAATACTTTTTCAAGGCACTGTATCTACTGCGGACGAACAGTGTCTGAAGTTCATGTCCTTAAGAAAAAAGACTGACACGGGACTTGAGAGATTCTCTTTAATTCAGTTTTATTTATATAGCAGTCACAACAGTTGCCACAAGGTTCAGTTCACTTCAATTCAATTTTCAATTAATTTTTATATACAGCACAAAATTACAACAGTCACCTCAACCTCTGGCAAAACCAGGCTCGGGGAGGAGCAGCCACGACTGGTTGGGGTTGAGGGGGAGGAAACAGGACAGAAGACACACTGCAGAAGAGAGCCAGAGATTAATAATAACTAATGATTAAATGCAGACGGGAGTATAAACACATAGAGAGTGAAAAGAGGAGCATGAAGAAGAATGGTTCATTGCATCATGGGAAACCCAGCAGCCTAGGCTTATTGCAGTGGAATTAGGGTCAGAGAGACAGGACAAAAGGGAAACTATGGAAGAAAGCCTGAGTTTAATAATTGCTTATGGTATACATCTGGTCCTTCAGTTGATCCTTCTACTGTTCTACAAAGTCTCATCAAAACTTGTCTCAATGGAAGGCCATTCTTAAGCAAGGGAACTGGACTAACAAACATTTGCAACAGAACTTTGAAGTTTTTGGCTCAGATTGTCTCGCCATGGAGGTCAAGAGAGGTCACTGAGTGTAGTCATCTATAAAACATGATGTAGGCTCTGTCATGGTTTGGTGCTGGATTTTAGTTGTGTTGGAGATCCTGATGGAATTTACGGATTGATGGAAATATGAACCTGCGAATGCAACAAAGTACAGTCAAAAGCACAGATTCGACATACAATACCATTTGGAAAGTATCTCATTGACAACTGCTTCATTTTTCTGCTTGACGATGATTTCAAACACTCCCAATACAATATAAGTAAACCCGGATACAAAAACACACAACTGAACACTCTCAGCCAGGGACTAGGCCTCCTCAGAGCTCGGACCTCAACGTTATCGAAGCAGTTTATCGTCTTCTTGAAAGAAAACAGACGGCAATAAAAATCCAAAGAAGAGCTTTGGAATGTTCTTAAAGACGCCTGGAGAACTATTCCTGAAGACTTCTTAAAGAAATGTCAAGAAAGCTCCTCCAAGGGAGTTCAGGCTGTGTTGAAGAATAAAGGTGATCATACCACATGTTAACTTTAAGCTTGTTAGAATTGCAGTCTGTAGTCTGTTTTTGCCATATATGCTGTATTTCCATGTATGTCACATTTCAATAAATTTCCCATTTTGACTGAAAAATATAAATATATGAGGGCTGGCTGAACGTTATCTTAAAATCTATATACTCTTTCCCAGTACTGCATTTTGGCTACGTTCACACTGCAGGTCTTAATGCTCAATTCCGATTTTTTGATCAAATCCGATTTTTTTTGTCTGCTTGTTCAAACTACAAATAAAATGCGACAGTGTGAACCCTCAGAGCGGCCCGCATGCACAAAAGAAGACGTCACACACAACGCGCTCTGTTTAGACCCAGACCAAACAGTATTGCTTGACTGATGGCCCTTAATTTAAACACTTGTTTCGGACTTTACGTTTCCCAATTTTGCTTTAAGTTATAAAGTTATTACATATGGCCTAATAATTATCCTTATCGCTATTTTAGAGGAGCGGTGCTTCAAAGGATAGTTGCAGATTTCTGTCAGAATCTGCAGATTATACAGTACAAATAAAATGTTCACGTTTCTCCAACGTTGTCTTCCAAACAGTTTCACTGACATCTACACGGGATGGCCAGGAAGCGTTCACGATGTCTTCTCGGACACTTCTCCAGCGCTGATAATTGGCGTCTGTCTTGTGTCAGTGACGTAAAAGACGGATTTAATGCGACATGACCGTTCAAACAGCAGTTGCTTTCTAAAACATCAGATATGTATCGGATTCAGTACCACATACGAAAGTGACCCAGATCGGATTTGAAAATATCGGATTTGTGCCGTTCACACTGTCATACCATGATCGGATATGGGCCGCATAGGGCCAAAAAAGTCAGATTTGATGCGCTTTCGCCTGCAGTGTGAACGTAGCCTTTGATACTGTTCTCTGTTAGGCAAAAAACTCCATGGTGGTAACCTATTAGGCGAGTCAGAGGTCAAGATCAGCTCTAGATGGTCAGGAACCAGCAGCTTCACCAGCTTCTCTTCTTCTTGTGATCGGGACAATTTTTTGCTCACCTCTCAGTTTTCTGAGGGATAATAACTTAGTTGTGTAGCAATTCTCCCTTGAGCCCAAATGATGCTTTATGTTCTGGGCTTATATTTAGAGAGAACAGTTAAGAGTATTGTCACTGGAAGCAACAACAAAAAATAAATATTAGAGGATCAGTTATTTATTTTGACTGTCTGATTCATAGATGAAAATGATGGATGTACCTTCCTGGTTGGAAAAATTAAGCTAATGCAGGAATACTTTAACCTGCGTCTTAAGGCCACCAGATCTTGGCAACCACCTAATGACCAAGTCATTTCCTAATGAGTCTGTTTATGGTCTGACTGAAGGTACAGTCAGAAATAAGTCACATAACTGGTCAGCGAATATAGCTAGCAGTTCCAGGAGATGGTAAACTCACTGACAATAAAGTTATCGTGAATGATTATTTGATATAAGCATTTTTATAATTAATTCATAACAGTAGCAGAAGCCATAAAGGTGCAATTAGCTATAAAGACTTAACACCATTTTTTTGCACCAGGCTGTAAACATATTTATGTGTACTCTGAGTTTGGGCATTTTAATGAACATGGTGGTCTGTTGCTTTAGGAGCCATTCTCCAGTAGTAGTTGGAGGAACTGCAGCTTTTGGCACTTCTACGTTCATTTTTTTCCTGCTCTTGGGCTTCACATTTGTTTGAGGCTAATAATGAATGAAAATAACAACAACAAAAGAATTACAGAGAGTTCAGCAACAGCTCCTGTCATCCTCAGCTTTCTTCACCCCTGCTTGTTTCTGTTTTTGGCAAATAAACCTTGTTGGCACAGCAGGTGTGAAATCCTCTAAATTGTCTCAGATTTTAGCTCTCTCGTCGTTGTGTCTAACTAGCAAAATGTAGCCTATAGGTCTAGTCATGTACTACTGACTTGTGACACAGTAAGCATAGATGGGCCAGTTGTCCCAGCTTTGTAGCTTAGTACTCGCAGTACTAATCCGTTCATCAATCCATCCATTTCCCTCCACTTATCCCATTCTGGGTCGTGGTGAGGCTGGAGTCTATCCCAGGGTACACCCTGGACAGGTCCCCAGTTTGTCACAGGTTTAACTACAGGCACTTTAGAATCACGAGTTAAGCTATGAAGCATGTCTCTGAACTGATCACATACTCACGTATCATATTTTAGCACGTGGTGTTAACTGATTTAACACCATCCCTCAGGTATTTTTTGCTACTTTTACACTTAAATTTGATGCTTAAAAGGTTCAGAAGAAAAATGAAATGCCTTTCACAGGACGTGGCATATTTCTTTGTAGAACTCTGCTACAGTAAATGGGCCAAACCCGTCTGGCAGGTAGATGGAGCAGCAGCAGTGACAGGTGACAGCTAAAATGACTCCACATCCCGACACTGTAATCAGCCTGTGCGGTCTGCCGTAGCCTCTCGCTGTTTCGACTTCTCTGCAAACCAGAAGCAGAAGCTTCCTCCTGCTCCTCCTGCACGCATGTAATCTGTCGACCTCTTTAATTCGGCGGGCCTCTCGTCCTCCAGCAGCTCCTTGTCGGCTTTGTTAGACTGAGAGAATGGAGGGATAGAGGCTGCCTAATGGTTTTGCCGGGAGCCTTTGTGTTCCGGTATGTGTTACTGGCTGGGAGCCTTTTTCTGACAGGGGGAGCTTCTTTATATATACCAGCTTCTTTATTCTTTATATACTGTCTGCCATGCAAAAATACTCCCTAAAGAAGGACATAGTTTTATCCATTTGTGGTTAGGTCTCATGATTTTTTGTGTTAAAATATAACAGCAATACACGCTCTACTTTTCACAGATTGTCAGAAGTGTTATTTTTTTAAGTGATTCTGCAACAAAGATGTTTTTGTTGGTAGGAACAAACCGACTTTAGCCACATTTGGAGGCTGCTGCACCTTTTCAAAAATGAAGAGTCCAGTATTGAGCTTTAGAATGATCTGTGCCAAATGCAACATTTAGCTGGGTATTTATTTATAAAAGTTTATTTTAACTTGGGAATTTTTTCTCTTTAAAGTTTAGACTGTATGTAAGTGATTTACTCGCTGGTTGCAGTGATAATAAGCTTGAAGCAGCGACACACTCCCAAACTATTAATTCCATCGGACGATGCACGGCGTCACTCTCCTCTGCCTTTGCTTTGCTTTGGTTTTGTCAAAGCAGTCACATGCGCATGTATTAAATAATATTTACCATTTAGGTAAATATAGATTTCTAGATCATGCTTTTGTAAGTTACAGATTTTCTTTTTTTTATTACCCAAAACAACTGATGTTATGAGTAACCACTTAACTAAAAAAGATCTAAGTTCACAGTCTGTGTTTTTCCCCTCAGAGTCTGATCTTGCAGGGTCTAGATGTTAAAAAAAACCCATTACTTCATTACTTGACTGATAATAAATGATCGTAATTAATGTTTTCTTTTTTTCATCAGCTAACACTGTTTTAGTAGTAAGAGTGAAAAGTGGAAAAAGACCGGCATCTTCCTAGAAGACTAAAAAGACTGAAACGTTTTAACAATTTTAGGTTTTTATGCAAATTCTAAATTAGAGCAAAATAAAGGCAAAGCAGTCCTGATTGTTTAATAGCCAGGTTCTTGATGATATGTAAATGAAAGGAAGCAGTGGAATTAAAGACTGTGTCCTTTGACCCCTTGTTGCCTGACTGGTGGTTTACCATGGAAGGCTGCCATGAACACCAGTGTGTCCAAAGCTCAAACTTCAGCACAACACTCTGACAGAAGAGCTTTATACATAGTCACCGGGTAAAAGCCTGAGTATTGAGCCACACAGCTCCAGGAATTAAGTGAGTTGTTTATAGTCTTTTTTTATGTCTTTTTGAATTAAGTGTGAAGTCATTTAGTTAGAACTTTTGGCTTTTTTTTTTTTTGAGAAATACTGAAGAGTTGCCATCAATTGGAGCACAGCAGTGTGTTTAAATTTGGCAAGTCTGAGAAAATATTCAGATGTGAAATGTCAGGCAGAGTGTTGGCAGTTAGCTTTACTATAATTGTGAATCTTCTGTTTGGTCTCCGTAGCAGTTTAATTTTCTATTCCATTCCTGCTGCTTGTTCCGTAAACTTTGATCTGGTCGTGCTTAGCTCTTGCAATTTGGATTTCATGGATGCAATAGCACTTTAATTATACATATGAGTAAACTGCACTACAAATCTAACAAAAGAATTCTCAAAATTCCTTGCAAGTAGCACCAAATGTGCTTTAAGTACTGCATGTGCTATCAAGTTGCTTGGTGTTGGTAATACTATGTGCTGATATTTGTGCTAAAACTCGAAATCACTTTATAGCAGCAAACATGTCCTACAACACCGAGTTTGTCCTCCAAAGCAGTTGCACTTGACAGAAGGCAGATGACCCAGCTTCAGTCCCAACAACAACACTCTGATTAAGTCATTTTTGGGTCACTAGAAGAACTCAGCTGCAAGCCCACAAAAGCATGTAGGACTGTTACGTTTTAGCACTGTGTTAGCAAAAAGTTGCCATATGTACATGTCATGTACATTCCACTCCTGACAACCAGTGTTGGTCAAGTTACTTGAAAACAGTATTAGTTACTAATTACTGATTACTTCTCCAAGAAAGTAATCCGGTTACTTTAGTGATTACTTATTTTCAAAAGTAATTAGTTACTTAGTTATTTTTAAAAACATGATACACAACCTGAATACATAATAAAGCAACAGACCTTTCAGCCCAATTCTATTTTTTATGCATAATCCATCATATAAAACTGAATCAATTTAAAGCTTGTTTTATTAGTTTTAATCTTTAAACTTGATGCACATTGCATCAAGCAAAAATTAAATTATATGCAACAGTCTTTGACTTGAAGAAATTTGTTTAACATTTAAACCTATTTTCTGCATATTCCAGCATATAAAATGAAATAATTTTTGTGTTTACACTTACTCTTTCAAATAGATACAATTAAAAGACACAGCAAAAGATAAATAAAACCAAAGATTCAGCAGCACTAAGTCCCGTTGTTCTTAAATCTGTTGTCACCTGTTTAGCAGGAGTGGGGCCGGTGGAGGTTTGCCCAGTGCTGCAGCAGTCATGTCAGTTGGGGGATCCGGGGGTTTCTCTGTGAATTTCACATTCCCGTGGCGGCGTGCTTTGTGCTTGCTCAGATTTGAAGTTTAATTTTTTGCTGTAGAAAGAGGTTTCCTTCCCACACAGTGTGTGAGTGCACAGTGGACACTAATGTTTTTGTCACTTTTTACAGAATCAAACTCAAAGTAAGGTCAGTACTTCCAAGCTTTAAACGCTGCATGGTCGTACCCTCTCCCGCACTCCGTATTATCCATTGTTGATCTGCACACGTCTGTTGCTGCCACGGACGTTGCGCGCTGATACATCATTGTCATGAGACACTCACAAACAAAATCATGGTTTAGTAACGCAGTAACGCAGCGTGCTTACGGGAAAGTAACGGTACTCTAATTACTTTTTTGCAAGAGTAATCCCTTACTTTACTCACTACTTGAAAAGAGTAATCGGATTACAGTAACACGTTACTGCCTATCTGTGCTAACAACATATCCCTACATAATTTCCTTAGGGATTATTAAAGTCCTGATTGTGATTCTGATGTCAGAGAACACACATGGCATTATCGTCTGTTCTATAGCTTCATATCTCTGCTCCTTGGCAGTACAGCTAAGAGAGATTTCCTGATTTAAACCGCTAGTAAAAATTTATGAAATGTATTTGAACCAAAATAACAAGCTTTAAACAGCAGCTACAGTTACTGTGTAAGCTGTCTTCAGATCTGATGTCAGCGATGAGCAGATATTTGCTTCTTCTCGTCAGATCAGGGGATTATCATGTTCAGCATTGTACACATTACTTACTCTGCCCTGTGCACTTCTAAAATTGGATGTTAACAGCTAAATAATAACACTAACATATTATGGAAAATACATAATCACTGTCTCTGTTTATCTTAACCATCTACCTGCAGCAAGGCAGATGTCTGTATGTATGGACATCTGACCTGAATTAAGAGCTGTAGGTTTCAACTCATGGCGGCCACTTGGGTTCAGTGAAACCCACCAATTAAAATCAAAGGCTGTGTTTCTTGGATGCTGTGAATTAGGTGACAGGTGATGTTCATAAACAGGGTGCGTTGTTTTTGCTCAAGACCACTTTGACCTGACCTGCGTTATACACACATTGACTGTTGATTGACTGACTAGTACGCAGTAACAGCGTTGAACTGCAGAAGTTTTTGTTGTGTTTTATAATTCATCCTTTTGTCCAAGATACATTTGCATGTTATTATGACCTTTGGTCTCAGCTGACACTGTGAAGCGAGTAAAATGTAGCTTTATGTTTACTGTCCAGGCCATGGATCGTGGCCACGAAGTGGAAAATAGAGCAGAATTTAAAACAAATTAAAAACAGAAACATAAGAGAACACAGAGATTGAAACACAAAACATTATTCATGATATTATATTTAGCTTTTTCTTAAATTTTGCCATATTTTGATTTTCTCTACCTCCATAGCCACGGCACTACTGTACTTTTAGATTCCTTGCTCACCTAGGACTTCATGATGCATGTAGGGCTTGAAAAAGTGTTTCCAGATGTACTTACATGTACTCACTCCCCTTACCTGCCAGCTGTATGTTTCTATGTCATTCACGGTGTGTGCGATTGACTGTGCAGAGATACCAGCTGCTGAGCTGCTGATTCTGGCACTGATTAACCAGTGGATGGCTTTGCTGGCACAGTTTTGCAAGCCAAGTGAGGTCAAACAGGCAGATCATTTTGTGCTTTTATATTCTGTCTCTGGGACAAATGTTCATGGTTTAAGCACACTGCTAATAAATACTGGGTTCGTCTCTTCACCTTCGGCACAGTAAGTAAGTTGTTACATAATTTCACTGGGCTCCACAAACTGTGTGTGTTCGCGCGCGTGCATGTGTGTGTGTGTGTGTGTGTGACACATGTTCAATAAAAGCAGCATGTAACAAAGTCTGTGGGAATATTTGACACATGTCAGTTGTTGTTGTTAGCTAACAAAGCAAAACACCCTGCATTAGTAGTTCAACTGCTACTTAGTAGGGTATGGCAGGCACATTGTATGAGTTATTATACTGTAACCGTTTGGCCTTCTTATTGTGTATTGTGTGATTTTGGCAGAGTAGTGCAATCTAAACCAATTACACCATTTTTTTTTCTTGGCACACAAAAGAGAAAAAACAGAATCTCATGTTTCTCATGCAAGAGCATTAGAGTCCCAGTGAGCAGTTTACTTGATTAAAAGTAAAAGTTTAGCAGACTAGTGGTTTTCACTTAGCCATGAAACATGTGTCTAGTTTTTATCTTTCAAACACAACAATCAGGCACCCAGTGTCTGCTCCAGGTTTGCAGACTAATATTACCAGAGAGCAACGCACTCAGCAGACCAAAGGGGCTGGATCCTCTCTCAGCTTCACAGAAGTGTTGGAACCATTCTTGTCCAGACTGACATCACTGAACCATTGAGTTGCTGCAGATTTATCAGTTGAAAATCCATGATGTCCATGAATCTCCCACTACATCTTCTGCCACATTATAAAAGTGCCCTCATATTGAGATGTTTTGACTGAGATGTCTGAGTACAGTGAACTCAATGTCAACCTTTGATACATAGTTTACGCCAAATTTTGACCCTGTCAATTAGACCAGGCAACCTTTTTTCAATCTTCTTCCAATTTTGGTGATCTGTGTGCATTGCAGCCTCAGTCAAAGGAATTTGCAAAGAAAAGCGTCTGGACTTCTTTAAGTTGCTTGAAAATTGCAGCCTCAGTTTCCTGTTCTTGATGATGATGGGTTTGGCAACCAGCGTGGTCTTCTGCTGCTGTAGCCCATCTGCTTTAAGGTTTCACATGCAGTGCATTCATTATAGAAATAGTAATGTTGTCTTTTTAGTTTTGTTCATGGTTCTTGTTAGCTATGCATATTCAATATCAGTTGTAGAGTTTTAGGGAAGTGCAGACACAAACATTTTATTTTGGTGAACATTTTTAACAGCCTTACACTATTTATTGCTCTTATTCGTTTTTTCAGTGTGACTATGTAAAGACATTTTGCTGACTACATTAGAAATTGACTTCTTTGAAAACCAATTTTTATCCTGTATATTCATCCAGGGATGCTATTTTATCTAAAAGCTACAGGGTGTTACTGAAATTATTTGAAATGGTAAATGAAGCTGTGGCATCATCTGTCAGCATGGTGTGTGAAATCTAAATAAAAACAGAATGCAATGATTTGCATCTCATACACCCATATTTTCTTCACAGTAGAACATTAAATATTTAAACTGAGAAAATGTGAAGTTTTAAGAGAACAATTGGCTCATTTAGATTTTGATGGCAACAACACGTCAGAAATATTGAGGCAGGGTATCCATATTTTCCATAAAGAAATTAAAATTTGTCTGACCATAGAACAGTTTGCCACTGTTTAATTTCTCGATCCCATATGGCTTATACTTTGCATGATAGAGCTTTAACCTGCATTTATTGCTAGCACAGTTCACAGTGTTCATAGACAGTGATTTCTGGAAGCGTTCCTGAGACCATGGAGTGATTTTTAATGGCACAACCATGAATGCAACTGAGGGTCCAAAGTTTACAGGCATCCAATATTGACTTTAAATTCCATTCAAGTCAGTTCAGTTCAGTTCAATTCTATTTATAGCACCAAATCACCATAACAGTTGTCTTAATTTATATTGTAAGGTTAAGATCCTGCAGTAATACAAAAAAACCCCCAACAAACAATGCCAACAATCATATGACCCCATATGAGCAAGGAAAAAGTCCCTTTTATCAGGAAGAAACCTCCAGCAGAACCAGGCTCAGAGAAGCGCCCTGTTTCTTGCACACAGATTGCACAGTTAAGCTAATTAGCTGCTAAATGTTTCTTAAACATTTTTTTTAAGTACCACTCAATGTGTACCACTAGATGTGTTTCTGGCATCACATTTAAAATTAGCTAATATTTTTTTAAGAAACACTAAAACACATTGAAAAACAGCACCTAAGATGTCTGGAACATGTGCTGAGGATGCCACACAGAGCGACACGCCCACATAACAAAGAGCGACACCCCTTGAGAAGAGAAAGAAAAGTTTGAGAGTGACTGAGCTGATTGAGCTACTTGTCTTTAGTAGGGACAGACACAAACAGCAGCAAGAGAACAAGAAGGTTGCAAGTTTCAGCCTTATGTCCAAAGGACTAATGGCTAAAAATGGCTCTTCGTAAAAGAGCGTTGTCAAGAATGTTGACCCCTTTAGTGGATATGTTAATTGGTTAATTGTAGAGTTCAACAGGGTTCTGTGTTAGGACAAGTTCTGTTTACATTACAGCCTTCCTATATAGCCTTACCCTGGGCAGTATAATTACAAGGCATAGCATGTATTTTCATTGCTATGCAGATGATACCCAGCTCTATCATTCCACGAAGCCAGATAACACCCTGTCTTAGAGTGATGATGACCCCAATACAGCACTTAGGTCTCAGATTGTTGGCTTACTCGTGTTTCCTAGGATATTTCAAAGTAGTATGGGAGGCAGATCCTTCAGCTTTCCAGCCACTCTTCTGTAGAACAAGCTCCCAGCTTGGATTCAGGAGACAGACACCCTCTCTACTTTTAAGTCTAGGCCCAAAACTTTCCTTTTTGCAAAGCTTATAATTAGGGCTGGATCTGGTGACCCTCAATCCTCCCTTATCCTCCCTGGCTCTCTTTCACAGTGTGTTTTTTGTCCTGTTTTCCTCCCCTCACCCCCAAACAGTTAAAACTGAGTTTTTCCTTCCCACTGTCACCAAAGTGCTTGCTCACAGGGGGCTGGTCTGATTGTTGGAATTTCTCTGTATTATTGTAGAGTACTTACCGTACAATATAAAGCACTTTGAGGCAACTGTGATTTGGTGCTATATAAAGAAAATTTTACTTTACTTTATATAAATAAGACTGACTTGAATTACATTTGTGTGGCTACAGTATAACAAGCATATGAAGTTATGAGAAAAATACGCTCTGTGTTTCTTTGCTTAAGTATTCTTAAGGAATTATTCTAGTGCATTGCTTGTATGTTTCATAGTAATGAGACTGTGTTGCAAACTGGCACATGCATGTTAGGTAAGTGGGCAAGCCACCCTGGTGACAGATCTGTTGAGTTTGGAATCAGGTAGCGGAGGCGACGTCTGGGTTCAACACTTTATTTCAGGCTTTACAGCAGCACTCCATCTTGTTACCGTTCTCTCTGCCTTCTTCTTCTCCCCTCTCTCTTACCAGCCTCATTAGCGGCACCCCTGGTCTGACAGGGTAACAGCATGTAATAATTTGCCTCCTTTGTTATAGAACCTTGTAAACACAACAACATCCTTAAAGCAGTTGACAAAATAGATGACTAGTTACTGTCTTGGTCACGCTCGAGTTAGGGAATGTCTTTAAAATTGAACCTATTTCTCATCCTTTTTCACCTTGTTAACTGTTGTCTGCCTTTTGCCAAATTAGATGATTATGTCCTGTCAGTTTTGGACTGGAAAACTATAATTTTGATGTCTTCAAACTAAGACTGAGTTAGTTCATTCTGAACATATGGACTTGTTCAAAGATGGTGAACTGAAAAACTCTGAGCTACATAATTTGAAAAAAATAAATAATTTCCTTGATATAAAAAGAAAATCTGCTACGGTTAGCGTCTACACTGATATTTTAAATATTGGTATTTGCTCATAATTTGCAGCAGTTGCTTATTTTAATATAGTGTTTCTTCCCTCTCTGCTACAGGACCCGGCCATTCGAGAAGATGCTATAGAATATCCACCTGCATCAAATCATTCATTCACAGCATATACAGTATATTCCCCTGACATGACCTCCTCCCCTGCCCTGGATGCTGACCCGTTACCCCTCCTTCAGCTTGAGGAGGTGGACTCCAGTAAAGCCACAGAGAGGGTGAGCTCCCCGGGACTTCTGCCTGCTATGTACAGCCCTCCTGTGGGGATAGACAGCCACACCGTCTGCATTCCCTCTCCATACACAGACAGTAACCATGACTATAACCATGGGCATGGACCTTTGACCTTCTACAGCCCCTCCATGCTGAGCTACACCAGGCCACCCATCACTGACAGTCCATCATCTCTGTGTCCTCCCCTCAGCCCCTCAGCCTTTTGGCCTTCTCACACTCATCACAGTGTACCTTCACTTACTCTGCACTGCACTCAGCCTCTCGTTTATAATGAACCCAGCCCACATGCACCCTGGTTGGATCCCAAAGTTCACAGTATCAGCCCCGGCAGGTAAGATTACTGACAACACAGGCACTAATGAAAGCTATTCTTGTGTCAGTTAAATTTAGCTCAAGTGGTAGTAACATTCAAAGACCTAGTTTCCATTCTCTTTTACTTATCCTTGTGAGGGTTGGGGGTGGGGGCTGGGGGGTAGGGGGGGTCACATAGAGACAGACAACAGATCTCAAGAAGCTCTGGCAGATGTGTTTTTGGCAAAAGATGTGGCATCATATTGGCTAGCAGCAGCAACCATTAATGAAAACTACTACTGCGTGCCAGAGCCAGATCTTTGCTTTAGAACAAAGCGTCATATTGGTAACTTGCCATACTTTGCACAGGTTTTAGACACTAAAAATAGTATTATTTGCCACACAGATCATGAAACAAATTTTAATATTAGCCAAAGATAAGCGGAATAAACATAAAATTCCATGTAAAAAAGCAATTGCCCCCTTAACCTCTCAACTGATTGTGCCATCCTTGGCAGGAAGAACTGCAACTAAGCATTTGCGATAACTGGCAGTGAGTCTTTCACATTGCTTATTTGCAGAATTGTTTTAATTCAGCCACACTGAATTTTGAGCTTGGCCTGTTTAACATTCTGCCTCAATCGGACTTAAGTCCAGACTTTGACTAGGCCACTCCAAAACCCTCATATTGTTTTTTTATGTAGTGCCAAATCACAACAGTCACCTCAGAGTGCTTTATATTGTAAGGTAAAAAAATTCCAACGATCAAATAATCGCTTATGACAAAAAAAGATAAATTCCATTTTAACAAGAAGAAACCAGGCAGCCATCTGCTGCGACCAGTTGGTGGTTAGGCGAGGGAGACAGAACAAAAGACAAGCTATGGAAGAGAGTAGAGATTAATAACAGCTAATGATTCAATGCCAAGTCATAGATAAAGACACACAGAATCAAAAACAGGTAAGTAAAGAAGAAACAGTACATCCCTCCAGCAGCCTAGATCTATTGCAGTTTAACTAAGGGAGGGTTGAGGGTCATCTAATCTACTCCTATCTATAAGCTTTATCGAAATGTTTTAAGCCTCATCTTAAAAGTGAAGACTCCAAACTGGGAACTGGTTTCACAGAAACAAGGGCCCGAAAGCTGAAGGCTTTGCCTCCCATTCTACTTTTAAATGTTCTAGGAACCACAAGTAAGCCTGCAGTCTGAGAGCAAAGTGTGCTATTGGGTTGATATGTTAGTATGAAGTCTTTAAGACAGGAGTGTGCCTGATTATTCAAGACCTTGTATGTGAGCAGAAGTATTTTAAAGTCAATTTTGAATTCAAAGAAGAGAAGCCAATATCAAAGAAATATGGCTCTTCTTTCTAGTCCCTGTCAGCTGTCCTGGTACATAGCCCAAATGTGCTTCAACTTTAGGACACAATGATGGTAGAGAGCAGAATTCATGGTTCCCTCCCTTACGGCAACTGGTCCAATCAAGAAAGCTGTCCCAAACCATCAGAGTACCACCAACATGTTTGACCATCAGTATATTTTTCGTGTTCATTTTACGCCAAATTTACCTTCCAAATATTCCAAAAAGTTCAGCTTTTGTCTCATCACTCACCAGATGCCATTTGGGCAAATATAAAGGCGGGGGAGTGTTCAACTTTTTTTTTTTTTCATGTGCTATGTGCAGAGGTGTTTTTTTTTCTGTTCTCAAACTGACCTCCCTGTTGGAGCTCAGTCTGGGAGGAGTTATTTTTTTTCTCCTTATCTTTCCTCATGTTGTGCTTTTTCCATGTTATACCCCTCTGACCTGTCTTCCCCATGTGATGTTTGTGTAATGTATGTATGGTCGGAGGGTAAGATGGCGCCGCCATTGCGTGCAATAGGGCGGCAGCCTTATGAAATTTCCCCTTGTGGGACTAATAAAGGTATATCAAATCAAATCAAATATCAAATCAACTGTGGGTTTCACCTTAAAACTCATGGATGCCATTTTTGCCCTGCCTCTTTTTTGATGCTGAATCATGAAAACTAGCCTTAAGGGAGGCAAATAAGGACTGCAGTTCTGGGTTGCTTTGTGAACTACTGGATGACTCATCAGTGCATTTTTTGGGTAATTTTGGTAGGCCAGCTACATCTGGACCACCATTCCAAGTTCTCTCCATTTGTGGATAATGGGTCTCATTGTGGTTCTCTAGAGTCCCAAAGTCCTAGAAATAGCTTTGTAACTTTTTCTATAGTGATAGATGGGACTTTGTTTTCCATTCAATGCTTTTACATCGGGCTGGGTAGGTTTGGTTAGATTTCTTCCCTCAATAAATGAAATTGCCATTTAAAAACTATTTTTTGTAGTTTCTCCGCTTACATTTGTCTAATATTAGACAAAGATGTGACAAATATCCAAAAACGTGGCAATACTTTTCACATATATGCACACTTTTTAATGGACATAGCAGGTAGGTTGTTTAGCTTTCTGAAGACCTCGCCGTAGTTCTGCTGTCGTATTGTTTCGTCATGAAATCCTCATGAATTTTTCCGTAACATTGATGCTTTGGCTGTTTCGATTGGGTACAGGACTCCTTCAGAGATCAGTCATATTCCTCATCAATGATACAACTACACTTGATAATATCAGACCTTTAAAATCAGCTGACAATCATAAAAACAGAGATAAGATCAGAAGAACTGAGCTAAAGCAGAGCGGTGACGAACAGAGGCTAATTCTAGTTTCTTTTTCTGTACTCGTTCCAGTCATGAGTTCATGATCATGCAAATTCCAGTGACGACATGTCGCACAGTTTCCACTGCTGTAACTTTACACCCAGAGTTCATTTGGTAGATTTTTTAAGTTAACAAAATAAATAAATAAAAGGCTCTGCATCACACTGAAAGTATACTATAAATAAAAGAATCAGTGAATACACTCCAACTTCTAGCTGATTTTGAATCAGATCTCTAATCTCTTCTCCAGACCAGGTCATGTGTTTGGCCAAGTTACCACGGCAAAAAGCGAGCCACCTTTGTGACGGTGACAATTCTGAATTTAAGCTTAACATAACTCAGGAACTAATTAAACCTACTTTGTTGTACAGCCCTCAGAAAGGGGGAACCCAAACAAGACTAATCTAGTGCCACCATGAAAAGAAAGATTTCACAGATCATAATTGTTCTATATGTAACCAAAGTTCATTGCTCTTGTAACCACAGCCAGTTAGATGCCTGCTATGGACACCAACTAAGAACAGAAAAATGACCTCCTGTGGGTCGTCATCCCTTCCTGTCTGCACAGAAGGGTGCCTGTTACAAATGTGCAGAATATGTTACACTTGGTTGTGTAGTGATTCATTGTATGTTAGTATTCTAATAAATTCTGATACCAGTGTTTAAAATAGCAATTGAGCTAAAAGACGATAGCAATATTTTTTAGTAATTATAAAATTAGTTTCTGTTTCTTTTGTGTCTTCAGTTCTCCTCTATATTTGGTGATTAATGTGAGCAGTTGATGGTTATGATGGCACTCATCGTGTTGCAGCGATAAATACTATCTGTGATGCGATTTTTCCAGTTGACTTAAATGTGGTTATGAAGACATTTTCAGCAACACAGTACCTGTTGGACAGCTAATGACAGGTGAATGATGGGCTAAAATTTCTTATGTCAAGCTGTCCCTTTCAATGATTCTTCGCTTCCCCTCTGCAGCTCCATCATCACCTGTAACAAGCTGCTGGGAAAGAAATCTGAAGATGGAGCGGAAGGAGTGAAATCCTCATCGTGCTCATCTGCGCTAGGGAAAGCCGACATGCACTTCTGCGCCGTGTGCCACGACTACGCCTCCGGCTATCACTACGGTGTGTGGTCCTGCGAGGGCTGCAAGGCTTTTTTCAAGAGAAGCATTCAAGGTATGATCTTTTTACTTTATATTTACTCACAATTTTTCTTCTCATCACCTGAAATAATCCATTACTGTGTCTGTGTTTTCTTCTTTTATTAGGACACAATGATTACATTTGCCCTGCCACAAATCAGTGCACTATTGACAAGAACCGACGTAAAAGCTGCCAAGCCTGCCGGCTACGTAAATGCTATGAAGTGGGCATGATGAAGTGCGGTGGGTTTTTACTCATCTTCATTAGAATTGGGATATTTCATGATTTCATGTCTTACAGCAGAGCTAAAATTGAGTCAGTTAATAGGTCTGTGAGCTCACTAGACCTTTTGAGCTTTCTTCAGAAGCACTCAGGACAAGTCTTCCTTCCACTGACTGTAAGAATCATCTAAATAGTTTTAATTATTTCTGTGGCACATGTAAATAGGTAACAGTGTAACAGTGTTTCTTTGGGCCTTTAAAGTTTCTAATGATCAGCACATTCCATTCTGCTGCCTGCTCTGTGATTCTGGGCTAACCTTGGTGTGTTAAACTGCAGCTGGGATTGCTCTTTGACATATGAAGCATTGTGTTTATAAATGCCTTTGCTCTTCTTATCAGTAGACTGGTCGTAGTGTCTGCTAATACTCAGATAGATCCAGTTTTTTTTGCTCTTATTAGATTGTTAAAAACATATATTTCCTTCTAATGCATAAAGCAGAAGCTGTTTCTCACACAAAGTGCAAAGGAGTTGCAGGTATTTCGGCAACTGTCTGTTGTCTTCATTCACCAGGGGTGAGGCGTGAACGTTGTGGCTTTCGTGGTGCCCGACACCGTCGCGGGGGACCCCAGCCTCGGGATACGACAGGTCAGAGTTTGGTAAGGGTTGGATTGGGTTCTCGGGGTCAACGGCATCTTCACCTGGGGACACCTCTTTCCACGCTCACCCCCGTCCCTCACACAAATCACACGCACCACTCAACCATGAGCCCAAAGGAGTTCATTTCCCGAATCATGGAGGCAGAGCCGCCAGAGATCTACCTCATGGAGGACCTGAAAAAGCCGTTCACTGAGGCCAGCATGATGATGACCCTCACCAACCTGGCAGACAAAGAACTGGTTCTCATGATCAGCTGGGCCAAGAAGATCCCTGGTAAGATCCAAACTACTCAGTTCAGTCTGTATGTAAATCTTTCACACAAGTACTGCTAAGTAAATGGTATTCTTTTCTTAAATTCTACTCAGTCATACATTTTTTTCATTTTTGTTACCTGCGTTCTTTATTTGGCAATATTGTAAGATTCAATTGCCATTCTGAAATTGTCGTGTTGATGGTGTAAATGTTAGATAGAAAGCACTTAGAAACAGCATAGAACAAAGTGCTTGTGTGAATGTACACGCTGTGTAAAGAGCTTTGAGTGCTCAGATAGAGTAGAAAAGCGCTGTTGAAGAACCAGCCCATTTACCATTCATTCTCAAATATGGCACTTTGTAGGACTGCGTGATGTTTTTTTTCATATTTTAACTAGCCAATACTAAGACAGCTGTATCCATCCCAAATTACAAATCATGATTCATTTTGATGGTAAGAAACGCCGGTGAAAATACCAGCCTTTTATCTTAATTAGTTTTTGACATATTCATGTTTAAACATTGCCTCAATGTTGAAAGTTAAAAAAAAAAAAAACATGCTGGAAACGGCTCTACAGTCATTGGCGGATACATGGACCATATTTAAAAAATTACACATCATGAAAAATGTTCAATATGTAAAACTAAATATTGCACTGAAATCACTCCATGTGTCCAAACTTTGGACCACAAAAGTTTTTACGCAAATCAGAGATGGTTGAGCAGAAGGTCCAGGTTGATTTAAGATGGAATGAAATTTAAAATCAACAGTTTGCCACAATTTGTTACTGAAGTAACCAAGCAAAAAGGGTTTTGGTCAGGTAGATAAGACTTGAGCAAGGCTTTGGAAGGGCAGCTTCTCTTTGTAGGAAACCATCTCTCTGTCAATCAGGCCTTTATTCTAGAGCATGGTAAAAGGCACAGGAAAGTTTTCTTCAGCTTCATAAAAACTGCACTGAAAAGGACTTTGATATTATGACATGAAGATACTTCAGTCCAGTGTGTCAGAAACAGAACATTATTTGAGCAAAACTCTAAGCCAGGGATGTAAAACCCACATATAGCCAACTTGTGGGGCTAGAGTGGGGTATTTACCAATAGAAAAAGTGCTAACATTTATGAAAATACAGCTCAAAGATCAAAGTCTATGCACTCATTCACATTTTCTAAAGCTGTCGAGTGGGCCAGATTGGAGTCTTTGCCAGTGGAATTCCAGCCCCCAGGCCTTATGTTTGCCACCCCTGCTCTAAGCACTGCCTGATAAACACCAGGCACTCCTCATCATCTGCTAATAACATCCCTGCAGTGAAACATAATAGTAGCGAGGCTGCTGCACAGTGGCAGGCACAGCAAGACTTCTCAGAGCATTAAGTAGAAGGCAGTTTCCTGGACACAGCTCCTTAAATAAAAGCAGATCCATATGACAGTAAGCCAACGTACACACAGCCAAGCTATCCTCGAGTAGCTTCAGATAAAGTCTTACTGTTCTTCAGTAGCTTAGTTAAAACAACCACGTAATCCACACAGAACAGCTACAGACACACCTGAAGACAATTCTTCACTCCAAAGGAACAATCAATGGGCCAATCTAGTTGTAGAAACTTACCCAAGAGGTCTCAAAGGGACTTCTACCAAGAATCGAAATACTTGGTAAATGAAATATTTCGGTTTCTCGTATTTAATAAACCTTCTTAAAATTGTTTTACTGAAAAAGAGTTAGGGATCCAAATATTTTTAAAAGCAAATAGTGAAAAAAAGCCAGATGACTGCAAATAAATGTAGCAGCCTCACTCTGAAGACATGACTTTATTCTATTGTCTGAATGTGATGTTAGCATCAGTGTTGGTGCCTTCCATAAAGTTGCTTTTCATGATTGATCCTGTTTTTCTTTTGTTTTAATCCAGTTTAATGAATGGTGGTGAAATGTGAGCTGTAATCATTCAGACATAAATAAAACAGGAAGGCTGTCAGTGTCATGTGACTCTCTGGTGTCACCTGTGTTAGCTGAACCACTTTTGAGGCCAGATTCAATCAAAGAATCCAGATTAAATTAGCGCCGTCTGTTGACATGTTTGGCACTGAGGCACTGGTTGTGCAACAGTCTGTTACAAATTTACAGATGTCCTGCACCACCCCTGTACATTTCTCTCTGTTTCTGGGTAGAGATGTATGTAGTCATACAACAGAAGGAAGTTCCTTGCAACAGTGTCTATATCAACGGTCAGGGAGCCCCGATAGATTGGCTGGCTAAGCCACATTACCAGATGGCCACAAAATCTTCCAAGTAGTGAGTGTTTCTGGTCTAATTCCAGGCTGGCCTGAACCCTTTACTGCTCTTTCACCACATTTCCTGTCTTGTTGAACATCATGTTGCACTGGATAAGGCAGTGAGCCAGTGAAACAAAGGAGTGATGGATAAATGATTCCCCTGAGGAATCATTGTTATATAGAACATTTATTATCAGTTTAATGTTATTTCACATAAAAACAAAGCTGCTTTTCTTTCAAACACAAAGACATCTCAAAATGACCCCGCACTACAGTAATGCATACTATTATTAGTCTGCACAGACATGTAATCAAGCTGTAACTTGACTGGTGGATCTGGGCGTACAACTAAAAGAATGTGTGAATAGGGGTGTGTAAGGATGGTAATAAGTGCTGATTCCAATTGAGCAATTTGGGATACATTAGGGTTTGGTGCTCATAATTCAGTCAAGGCAGAATGTGGGTGGTTTCCAAGTGTAAAGAGGCCTTTTTTCTCCTCTCCTCAGGCTTTGTAGAGTTGAGTCTAACAGACCAAATCCACCTGCTGAAGTGCTGTTGGTTGGAGATCCTCATGCTGGGCCTGATGTGGAGGTCGGTGGATCATCCTGGAAAACTAATCTTCTCTCCAGATTTCAAGCTCAACAGGTGAGAGGGATCAGAAGTTATAGCATTAAAACTAGTGTGATCCCATTGAACTGAAGATCTTTTATGAAGTTGGTCATCAGCTAACGTTTAGCAGGTTTACAGAGCGACAAATACTCGTTTCTGCTATTCCACAGAGACTTACGCTAACAGAGAGTGTTTGCTCAAATACCCACACAGCTTCTGTTTCTGTGTTTCTTCCTGATATATGTCATAGTAATCTCAGTTCAGATCTTTTTGAGATGTTCTTAAGTGCTTTTTTTGTCTCACCCACATAAAATAATGTAAAAAGGTAAAATATGTCTGAATAAGAAATATCTGCAACTGCCACAACATTATTGCTGGTTTGAGCTCCCTAAGTTTTCTCACTATGATGACAAATTGACATCACACGATAAAATAGGTCATCCACAACACGCATACACATCACTAACATTTGTTCCAGATTTATCTGAGATTTCTCTAGACTGCCAACTCAGTCAATCTCCTGCTGTTCCCTTCCACACCGACCTTTGACTTTGGCCAGAGACCTGTTGTTTGTTTCTGCCAGTGCTGAATAGCCTTTGTTTTCATAGTAAACACACTGTAATTGGGCAGCAGGGATTTCCTAATGGCTAAACTTGGAGAAAGGTTTTCGACAGTGTTCTCAGCATGGCAAATCTTATATAAGGCACTTCAAGTTTCTCAACAATACCTACAGTTGCTGTGAACTGCATGCCACTTTGCAACCCATCTCCGACCCAGCTATACCTCCCACACTGTGTCTGATCCACTCGTGTCACTGATGTGCTGGGTTCTACCTGCTTCTCTCCCTTCCCAGATTTTTACTTTCACACAAAGTACATGCACCAAAATCCAGGGAGCAGGTTGACCTCATTCATGGTGCCTACAGGATACAAATAATTGCATTTCTGGAGAATTTCTCCTTGATGCAGATGTCAAACAAACTGGCACGTACATTTCTGCTGTGGACACTGACCTTGTGCAACATTCAGAACTTGTCATGGTTAGATTATAAACTGGGATGGGTACCACCTTGTTAACTGGAGATCAGAAAGTGCATCACACTTTTTGCTAAAGGGCCAAAATTTTTAAAAGACAAAAACAGACTTCAGACTTTAGTTTTTTAAAGTTGATAATGCAACAGAGCCACTAAGTTCTGATAACTTGTACATTTTTCACTCCATCATACGGAGGCCATCATATTTAAGACTACATGCTGTACATCAGTGGTATAAAATGTTTCATCTCTTATTTAGTCTTACTAATTCCTGTTTACCCTGAGTTTTTCCCTTTTGTCCCACTTTCTTGTGTATGTAATTCCCTTATTTTTGTTAAGGACTGAAGCAGTATGTAGTCAGACAGCTAAATGCTGCGTTTTTTGTGAAAAAGGCAGAAGGAGCTGAGGGCAGGAGCAAATTTATATGAGGGAAATGGTGGGTTGAGTTTAGTGTTTGACCTTTCTTTCTTCACTGCCACGGAAACTATCACTATAGGCTTAGGCTAGCCTTGATGTGTTTTCATAACACGGCCTTATTTTTCTCTGTAAGGTTCCTGTCAGCCTTTCTCCTTGGAAAGATGAGGATAACATCCTGGATGCAAATCCATCCACCGGCCCATTGAGTCATTTTCTAATTTATTTTGTCTTATCGAGTCTTTCTTTCTGCTTTTTTTGACCTCTTCATGCTCTCTCTTACACATTCATCAGTATTTGGCTTGAATTTCTTCATGGATGGTTGCTAATATGTGGATTACCAATAAGAAGTTGTTAGCTGATGAGGTTTTAATACCCGATTTTGCCGGTCATGACTATAGTTTGTTTTATTATGTCAAAAGGTAAAGCTCTGTTCTGGAACCTCTAAGCCCTTTCTGATTTATGACACTGAGTAAGTCATATACAGCAGGGAATGGAATTCAATTCAATTCAATTCAATTTTATTTATATAGCGCCAAATTACAACAAAAGTCGCCTCAAGGCGCTTTATATTGTACAGTAGATAGCACAATAATAAATACAGAGAAAAACCCAACAATCATATGACCCCCTATGAGCAAGCACTTTGGCGACAGTGGGAAGGAAAAACTCCCTTTAACAGGAAGAAACCTCCGGCAGAACCAGGCTCAGGAGGGGCGGCCATCTGCTGCGACCGGTTGGGGTGAAAGAAGGAAAACAGGATAAAGACATGCTGTGGAAGAGAGACAGAGATTAATAACAGGTATGATTCGATGCAGAGAGGTCTATTAACACATAGTGAGTGAGAAAGGTGACTGGAAAGGAAAAACTCAATGCATCATGGGAATCCCCGGCAGCCTATGTCTATTGCAGCATAACTAAGGGAGGACTCAGGGTCACCTGGTCCAGCCCTAACTATATGCTTTAGCAAAAAGGAAAGTTTTAAGCCTAATCTTGAAAGTAGAGATAGTGTCTGTCTCCCGAATCCAAACTGGAAGCTGGTTCCACAGAACTGGGGCCTGAAAACTGAAGGCTCTCCCTCACATTCTACTTTTAAATACTCTAGGAACAGCAAGTAGGCCTGCAGAGCGAGAGCGAAGTGCTCTAATAGGGTGATATAGTACTACAAGGTCATTAAGATAAGATGGGGCCTGATTATTTAAGACCTTGTATGTGAGGAGCAGGATTTTGAATTCAATTCTGGATTTAACAGGAAGCCAATGAAGAGAAGCCAATACAGGAGAAATCTGCTCTCTCTTTCTAGTCCCTGTCAGGACTCTTGCTGCAGCATTTTGGATTAGCTGAAGGCTTTTCAGCGAGTTTTTAGGACATCCTGATAATAATGAATTACAGTAGTCCAGCCTGGAAGTAATAAATGCATGAACTAGTTTTTCAGCGTCACTAAGAGACAGGATATTTCTAACTTTAGAGATGTTGCGCAAATGGAAGAAAGCAGTCTTACATATTTGTTTAATATGTGCGTTGAAGGACATGTCCTGGTCAAAAATGACTCCAAGGTTCCTCACAGTGTTACTGGAGGCCAAGGTAATGCCATCCAGAGTAAGAATCTGGTTAGATACCATATTTCTAAGATTTTCAGGGCCGAGTACAATAACCTCAGTTTGATCTGAATTAAGAAGCAGAAAGTTAGCGGCCATCCAGGTCTTTGTTAGCGGCCATCCAGGTCTTTATGTCTTTAAGACATTCCTGCAGTTTAACTAATTGGTGTGTGTTACCTGGCTTCATGGATAGATAGAGCTGCGTGTCATCTGCATAGCAGTGAAAATTTATGCTATGTCTTCTAATAATGCTGCCTAGGGGAAGCATGTATAATGTAAATAGAATTGGTCCTAGCACTGAACCCTGTGGAACACCATAATTGACCTTAGTGGGTGAAGAGGACTCTCCATTTACTTGTACAAATTGGAGTCTATTAGATAGATATGATACAAACCACTGCAGCGCAGTACCTGTAATACCTACAGCATGTTCTAATCGCTCTAATAGGATATCATGGTCAACAGTATCGAACGCAGCACTGAGGTCTAGCAGGACAAGCACAGAGATGAGTCCACTGTCAGAGGCCATAAGAAGATCATTTGTAACCTTCACTAAAGCTGTTTCTGTGCTGTGATGAGCTCTGAAACCTGACTGAAACTCTTCAGATAAGCCATTGGATTGAATGGAAGAACTAGGTTGCAAAGCAGGTTGCAGGGCACAACCACCAGCAGGCTAAAATGTCTTAAACTGTACCACCAGCACTTGTGTGCTGACACGGCAATCCTCGGATTGATCAAAATTGCAGCTGAAATTGATTTTTGCCTTTTTCCATCATATTATTATGGTTTTCAGGCACCATATTGAACTTTTTTAGCCCACAAGAGTTGATATAAATGGGACGCACAAAGTAATAGAAATTTCTTTCAGTACGTTCAGTTTATCTTGGTTCTCATTTCTGCCTCTTTCGCCTTTCTTATCTTTTTTTCACTCCACTCCATCTTGTTTTTCTTCACTTCTTCTCTTTCTGTCTGTTTAGGGAGGAGGGGCAGTGTGTGGAGGGCATCATGGAGATTTTCGACATGCTGCTGGCAACCACCTCTCGGTTCCGTGAGCTGAAGCTGCAGAGAGAGGAGTACGTCTGCCTGAAGGCCATGATCCTCCTCAACTCCAGTGAGTCTTACTGACGCAGATAAAACCACAGGATGGGGAAGAATTTGCAATGAGGTTTCAATAAGCGAATACGCTGTTCCACCTCATCCAATCAGTGCGCCATTTGCGGTGTTTTTGTTATTTTGTTCTTTTTAGTTCTGACATTATCCCTCACACATATGCACACACACACTTTTGGGGTACTCATATTTCAAGTAAAGGTTTTATAATCAGTATAAAAGTACCAAACTAAAGACTACACATGTCAGTATCTGTGTTTAAGTGTGCTTCTTAACTTACACCCAAACGTTTGACTGTCAAAGCAATACTCTCTGTTAACCATCAGACCCACTTATTATTAATGAAACATAAATCATAGTTATTTTCCTGCTATGATTTTCGTTTCTGCACTACTCCTTGTAATGGCTAATTTCATGCAGTTTTGTGCTTCTAATTTTCCATTCATCCATCCTTTTTCTTTTGATTATCTGTGGCTGGGTTGTAGGAGCAACAGCCTGAGCAGAGAGGCCCAGACTTCCCTCTCCCTAGCCCCCTCCTCCAGCTTATCCAGGGCAATCCCGAGGCATTCCCAAGCCAGGAACAACACGTACAGTTCAGTGTCCAGATTTCTAGAATACGAAATAATTTATTAGTTTGTTTATTTATTTATTTTAGTCATGGGAGAAGAGTACACTCACAGTCCTCTGAAGTTTCCTAGCATTTCATTTGTTTAAGGTTTATAGAGATTTCCCAACGTCTCTGACAATAAATAACCCCCTTAAAGCATTGTAGAGCAGAGTTACGCTACACCAGTCCTTGATGTGGCTTTTAAAATAAACATGACGGTGACTTTCTCACAGAAGTTGCATCGGCAGAAGTTATTTGAAGAAGGTTTGAGATGAAGTGACCTGTGAATTTGGACCTTATTGCAGGGCGGCTTTCGTTTTTTCACCTTTAATGTTTTTCCAGTGGTCACAGTGTCCTCTCAGTACTCTACAAACCACCTCCAACAGACGCTGCAGGCAGGTTCCATCGAGGTGACCGACCTCTCCACATTATATGACTATCCAGAGTTGCGACCAGGAAGCAGAGTTGCAGTCTTACACGCCTCTCTGCAGCTTCTCTCCTCCTGCTACCCCCCCAAAAAACCCATCTCCATTGAGACTGTGTCAGCTCCCAAAAAGACAAAAAACAAACTAAAAACCAGCAATAAACAATTTAAACATAAAAATCAAAAGAAAAAAACAATACAGTATCCACATCTGAACCAAAGAGTAAAACAGTGAAATGTGGATTATTAAATATTAGGTCTCTCTCCTCCAAGTCTCTGTTAGTACATGACTTAATAATTGATCAACAAATCGATTTACTCTGCCTTACAGAAACCTGGTTGCAGCAGGATGAGTATGTTAGTTTAAATGAATCAACACCCCCGAGTCATTCTAACTACCAGAAACCTCGAAGCACAGGCCGAGGGGGCGGTGTGGCAGCAATTTTTCACACCAGCCTATTAATCAACCAAAGACCAAGACAGACTTTTAATTCATTTGAAAGCCTGATGCTTAGCCTCGTCCACCCCAGCTGTAAAACTCAGAAACCAGTCTTACTTGTTATCATATATCGTCCACCTGGGCCTTACACAGAGTTTCTCTCTGATTTCTCAGACTTTTTATCTGATTTAGTGCTCAGCTCAGATAAAATAATTATTGTGAGTGATTTTAACATCCATGTAGATGCTAAAAATGACAGCCTCAACATCGCATTTAATCTGTTATTAGACTCAATTGGCTTCTCTCAAAATGTAAAAGAACCCACCCACCACTTTAATCACACTCTAGATCTTGTTTTAACATATGGCATAGAAACTGAACATTTAACAGTGTTTCCTGAAAACCCTCTGCTGTCTGATCATTTCCTGATAACATTTACATTTACAATAATTGATTACACAGCAGTGGAGAGTAGACTTTATCACAGTAGATGTCTTTCTGAAAGTGCTGTAACTAAGTTTAAGAATATAATCCACCCACTGTTATCATCTTCAATGCCCTGTACCAACATAGAGCAGAGCAGCTATCTGAACGCTACTCCAACAGAGGTCGATTATCTTGTTAATAATTTTACCTTCTCACTACGTACGACTCTGGATACTGTAGCTCCTGTGAAAACTAAAGCCTCAAATCCGAAGTACCCGACTCCGTGGTATAATTCTCAAACACGTAGCCTAAAGCAAATAACTCGTAAGCTGGAGAGTTAGTGCAGCGTTCGATACTGTTGACCATAATATCCTATTAGAGCGATTAGAACATGCTGTAGGTATTACAGGTACTGCACTGCAATGGTTTGTATCATATCTATCTAATAGACTCCAATTTGTTCAAGTAAATGGAGAGTCCTCTTCACACACTAAGGTCAGTTATGGAGTTCCACAGGGTTCGGTGCTAGGACCAATTCTATTTACATTATACATGCTTCCCTTAGGCAGCATCATCAGAAGACATAGCATAAATTTTCACTGCTATGCAGATGACACGCAGCTCTATCTATCCATGAAGCCAGGTAACACACACCAATTAGTTAAACTGCAGGAATGTCTTAAAGACATAAAGACCTGGATGGCCGCTAACTTTCTGCTTCTTAATTCAGATAAAACTGAGGTTATTGTACTCGGCTCTGAAAATCTTAGAAATATGGTATCTAACCAGATTCTTACTCTGGATGGCATTACCTTGGCCTCCAGTAATGCTGTGAGGAACCTTGAGTCATTTTTTGACCAGGACATGTCCTTCAATGCACATATTAAACAAATATGTAAGACTGCTTTCTTCCATTTGCGCAACATCTCTAAAATTAGAAATATCCTGTCTCTTAGTGACGCTGAAAAACTAGTTCATGCATTTATTACTTCCAGGCTGGACTACTGTAATTCATTATTATCAGGATGTCCTAAAAACTCGCTGAAAAGCCTTCAGCTGATCCAAAATGCTGCAGCAAGAGTACTGACAGGGACTAGAAAGAGAGAGCATATTTCTCCTGTATTGGCTTCCCTTCATTGGCTTCCTGTTAAATCCAGAATTGAATTCAAAATCCTGCTCCTCACATACAAGGTCTTAAATAATCAGGCCCCATCTTATCTTAATGACCTTGTAGTGCCATATCACCCCATTAGAGCACTTCGCTCTCGCTCTGCAGGCCTACTTGCTGTTCCTAGAGTATTTAAAAGTAGAATGGGAGGCAGAGCCTTCAGTTTTCAGGCCCCTCTTCTGTGGAACCAGCTTCCAGTTTGGATTCGGGAGACAGACACTATCTCTACTTTCAAGATTAGGCTTAAAACTTTCCTTTTTGCTAAAGCATATAGTTAGGGCTGGACCAGGTGACCCTGAATCCTCCCTTAGTTATGCTGCAATAGACGTAGGCTGCCAGGGATTCCCATGATGCATTGAGTTTTTCCTTCCTTTCCTTTCCAGTCTGCACAGAGTTTAACAAAGTTTCCTCCCTCACGCACACATAAGATCCTCTGCCAGACTATGTTCTCTCTTTTAACTCTGCTCCACTGCAGCTGGAGTAAAAAAAAGGACAAATTGTGCAAGAAGCGAAGGGAAGTCTGAAAAGTCAAGGAAAACAAGGAGTCGAGAAGATTAATGAATCTTGACAAATGGAAAGTTGTAGCTGAGCTGCTCCATCCGTCCTCTATCCTGGTGGATGGCGGACACTAGTTGATCTACAGCTTCTTCTCTCTTACATCCTCTAGTTTTTCATCAAGAGTGTCCATCATGATGTCATTCGGGCTCTTTGATGAGCCAGATGGCCTGACTGAAGAAACTGTACGAACTCATAAATGTCACAACTTAGGTTAAATTGGTTACAGAGACCTGAATCAGGATGTAGAATGTCATGCAACAATTTATACCAAAGAATACCAGGTTACGTGTTTTATTCAAAGATGAGATAATGAGTGGATTACTACCAGGCTATTATTAATCTTAGAATGTTTTATCAGTGTCAGTCTATCACTGTCGTCGAAACCAAGTTTTCAGTTGCGATGGCTGGATCTAATTTAAGCTTTATTATTATTTCCCTGCAAGTACAAAAAGTTTACACATTCACAGATTCCATGGTTCAGGAGTGTGTGTGCGTATGTACTTAAATATATAATCAGGGAAATGATATGTACAGATTTTTAAGTAAGATGTGATTTTTTTTAAGTGCATTAATTCTGGTACATATAATGATGGAGCAAGGCAACAGAAGGTATGCTTAAAAAGAACATGTTAAATGACTGATTGCAAAGAATGATCTCACAGGCTGAGTACTAGTCCTGGAGTTAAGATGAGTTGAGGGTTCACTGGTCTGTGAAAGTCAGTGTAGATAAATAACTAACAAGATCAAAGAACTACTATATTTAGTTCAATTTTATTCATATAGTTCCAAATCACAACAACATCAGTCACTTCAAGGTTCTTTATACTGTAAGGTAAAGATCCTACTTTACTACAGAGAAATCCCCAACAATCACCCCTACGAGCAAGCACTTGGCGACAGTGTGAAGGAAAAACTCTTTTTTAGCAGGAAGAAATTTCCAACAGAACCAGGCTCAGGAGGGGCGGCCATCTGCCGTGACAAGTTGGGCGTGAAGCAGGGAATGAGTGCAAAGACACACTATGGAAGAGAGCCAGAGATCAGTATTAGTGATTATATGCAAAGAGGTGAGGAAAATATATATAGTATCAATAGGATTCAGACAGTACAGATCATTTTTTACAGACGGGTTAGTGCTGAATGCTGAATGAACATTATCTTTGGTATGATTGTGAGGACACATGTACTCACTTAAGAAAGCTAAGATATTCAGTGCTGGACTACTTGCAATCCAGACCAGTGACCCAGTTAAAACATTTGTTGCATTATGAAATGGGAAGTTTGGATACTTTTGCAGTGTTGTTGTAATGCAATGCCAGAAATACGTTGCTGTCTCAGCAATTTTAAATATATTGCTGTTGTCAAATTCAAACTTGCCACATCTGATTTTTAAGTTTCAAGTTATTCATATGTTTTCTCTATAAGTATATAGAGTATAAATGATGTGTACGTTATTGAATTCTGCTTATATTTACGTCTGAAACAGCATCTAAACTTTTCTGGTCATTTGTAACTAATGGGCACGTATTTTAAAAAAGGGTCAGTGGTCTCAATGATGACACGTAGCTGTGCTGTTTTTCACAGATCTGTGCACAAGCTCCCCACAGACTCCAGAAGAGCTGGAAAGCAGAAACAAGCTGCTGCGTCTCCTGGATTCTGTGATCGATGCTCTGGTCTGGGCCATCTCCAAACTGGGCCTATCCACCCAGCAGCAGACTCTGCGCCTTGGCCATCTCACCATGCTGCTCTCCCACATCCGGCACGTCAGGTACACACAGAACGGAGGGAGTATTATTTCTGATTTCTTCACATGCTCACAGTAATGCTCAGCAAGCATGTGCACAAACACATATTTCTGCATGAATGAAATTAAGTAAAAAGACTTACTAACTTTTCCAATCAAGTGTTCACCACAGACACTTCACAGTGTTTGTGAAGCAAGTCTCTTAAATTTAATAATAACAAAATAAGGTCTGTTTTATATTGGTTTATTTTTGTTTTTGCATCTCAGACATACCAGGTTCGGTTTATCCCCCAGAAGTGCTATATGCAGAATTTAATAAAGATGACTGGCATTAATATCTCAGCTGCATTAAACCACAAGTAGGCGTGCGCTAATAAAATAGAGGATCATTTACAGAGAATACATGGCTAAAATGAAGAAATGTCTGCATACATTGTGCAGACTGGAACGTTTTATTTTCATGTTCGGTGATAATAACTTCAACAGTAGACTGAAAGCTTTTGCAAAATCCTGCATTTATTGCATTGATGTTTTGTGTTTGCCTGTAACATCTCATTTTCTACATGAACTTTAATGTAAATATCCATCACACCCATGGATTTAGAGACAGAACAAATATCTGACAAACTCAAAGGACACAATTATTAAAGACGATACACCAGCCAGCCATAACATTATGACCGCCTGCTTAATATTGTGTTGGTCCCCTTTGCTGCCAAAACTGCCCTGATCCATTTAGACGTGGGCTCCACTAGACCACTGAGGGTGTGCTGTAGTATCTGACACTAAGATGTTAGAAATAGATCCTTTAACCTCCTAAGACCCAGACTCTTCCATGGCATTCATTTTTAATTTCTCTTTGATATTTGGGCATATTGGGACCAGATGAATGTAAAAGCAAAGAATTACCAGATTTTTTTTTTTACCGGATTTTTGTTTCATTAGCAAAAATGAAAGTGTGCATTATCCTGCTGAAAAAGGCCAGAAGCATCAGGAAATACCGTGCACATACGTGTGCATGGTCTGCAGTAATGCTTAGGTAGGTGGTATGTGTCAAAGTAACATCCACGTGAATGGAAGGACCCAAGGTTTCCCACATTGCCCAAAGCATCACACTGCCACTCCGACTTGCCTTCATCTCAGCGCATCCACGGTCCACGGTCCAGTTCTGGTGCTCACATTCTCACTGTTGGTGTTTTTGGCTGTGGACAGGGATCAGCATGGGCACCCTGACTGGTCTGCAGTTATTCAGTCCCATACACATCAAACTGTGATACACTGTGTATTCTGACACCTTTCAAATCGAACCAGCTTGAATCTTTTGTAGAGTTTGAGTTACAGCAGCTCATCTGTTGGATCGGACCACGCGGACCAGTCTTCACTCCATGCTTGCAGTAAGCCTTGGCCACCAGTGACCCTTTCTGGTTCACTACTGTTCCTTCCTTGGACTACTTTTGATAGATACTGACCACTACAGACTGGGAATATCCCACAAGAGCTGCAGTATTAGAGATGCTCCGACCGAGTCAACGTTGTCAAATTTTCTGAAATCCTCACACTTTCCTGCTAACCTTAACCCTCTAACACATCAGCTCTGATGATTAAATGTTCACTTGCTCTCTGATATATACCACCCACTAACATGTGGCACGATGAAGAGCTCATAATGCTATGCCTGATGGGTGTTGTACAGGATTTATGTTTAGTACAGTTGAGTGCAAAATTGCTTTGATATGCTGATTGACATTAATCAGCAAAGACTCTAAATAAGGTTTGTGATTTGTAAGAATAAAATAATTATGTACTATTCATTTACATTAGACTTGAACAGTTTGTAAACCAGACATGTTCATAATGCTGCACAGGGATACATCAGGTTTCATTTGAGGTATTAACAATCAAACTGCAAACTGCCTTTCATTTCTTTGAGCGATCTGGTCCTTAGTTGTTTAATTCCCTTTCTTCTTTTCCTTTGGGCTCATGGTCACGTTCCCTCTCATTACAGTAACAAAGGCATGGATCACCTGTCCACCATGAAGAGGAAGAACGTGGTGCTGGTGTACGACCTCCTCCTGGAGATGCTGGATGCCAACATAGCCAGCAGCAGCAGTCAAACATCATCATCCTCGCCTGGCTCTGACACTTCCTCTGAACAGCAACAGTTCCCCCCACCGCCATCTCACCTGCAGCCAGGCCCGGACCAGACCGCCACAGCTGCTGACAACACCACTGTGCCTCCAGTGGAAGTCCCAGTCCTGGACAGACATCTGCACACCTTTCAGTCTACATCTCCATCACAGAATTTAGCGGGGTCTCACTTGGACAGCAATGAGTAAGTTCTGTTACTGCACTTAAAGCAGATGTGTGGTTTTAAAGTTTATAAATGAAAGAAAGGTAATGGAATAGAGGATAAGAAGGAAGGATACACTGAAGGAAAAAGGAAAAAACAAAACAATGTAAGGGGGCAGGGGGATGGTGGATGAGAAGAAGACAAGAAAAAGGGAAGATAGGAGGCAACTGAGAAGAAAAGGAAGGTAGATGAGGAAAAATGTAAAAGGCAAGAAAGAGACAGAAGCTTTTTATGAAGGAAGACAGAAAGGAAAAATGCAGCAATAAAGGAAAGAAGCTCAATAAGGATGGACAGAAGGAAAAAGAAAAATGAAAGGCAAGTCAGCTTGACCCACAAGTGTTACACAAAAGCCTACAAGTTATAAAAATAATCCAAAAAGACATGCATATATCATCAAATAAGTACAAAATAACATTACAGTATAGTTAGAGAACACGAAAATGTACAAAAAAAATCAGTTATTTAAAATGAAGTACTCTCTGATTGCTGCCTCAGTTTTTAATGTGTCCAAGTGGCCATTAACAACTTTTATAATTTAAATGATTGTTTTTCATCAAGAAGTAGCCAGTGTTTCTTTGTATGTTTGGTTTAACTGGAGGAAACTCATAATAAATGATAATCATAATAATAATAATAATTATAGGTGTAATAACAATCTGCATGTTGTCTGCATAGTTGTGGTAAAATACTCATTTCTTCATGTTTTGATTCCAAGGAGCTCAAGTTTCTTGTTATTTCTTAAATTTGTCTCAAGCAAAACTTCTCCAGGTTTTCTGAAGGTCTTTCTTTGGCTGCTTTTTCACTCATTTTCAATTCTGTCCTTGAACCTGACTATTTCAGAGCCATTTTTTCTGGTTATTAACCCTAAAACACCAGTGTACACTTTTGTAACACTATCACTTTCACACGGGTGAAAGTCTCCCAGCTTTAGTTTTCTCGGGTTAAGCCACTTAGCACTATGAACCTATGAATCCGAGCATAAAAAGCTGTCCTTCTGATCCACTACTTTGCCCAAAGCATTTGCTTTTCTGCCTTGGAATCAGAACACAGTCATCCAGCATAATAAATAAAACTTTATTGCATGTGAACACTATTGCACAGGATGTTATCCATTGCAAAGTACTCCCCTTCGGATTGTTGTTTTAAAACACATATGAACTTGAGTGACATCCTCTTCTTAATCCTTAGGCTTTAATATAATGCCAGCCCAACATTTGCAGCTATAAAACTTCAACTATTCTAGGAAGGCTTTCCATTCCAGATTTTGGAGTGTCTTTGACTCTTTTTCCAGAAGCACATTTGTGTGACAAGATGAACTTGCCTGGCTCACGGTCTGCTCTCTAATTCAACCCAAAGGTGTTATATCAGGCTGAGGTCCGGACTGTGCAGGCCAGTCAAGCTCTTCCACACCAAAGTCGCTCATACATTTCTTTATGCTTTGTGCACTGGTGTGCAGTGTTGCTGTCCTTCACACCCTTGCATCTAAAACTTTGCATTGTGCTTCATGGTGTAAATGGTAATGGACTGTAGTGATGGGATTTCTGGCTCTTTTTAGAGAACCGGCTCTTTCGGCTCGGCTCACTAAAAAGAGCCGGCTCTTTCGGATCCCAACCGGCTCTTCAGGTTGTTTTGTTGCTTTAATTATTATTAACAGTAATATAAAATTATGCACAAAAGGAATTACTAATGTAAAAAACAGTGGTTTTATTTATATATGTTTATATATAAATATATGTGGTGGCCCCACAAAGCACATACAAACTCCAAAAAGCATGTACAAAGTCCAAAACACATTTCTAGCTTTAACTGAACTTCCAAAACAGAGCTACCTAGATCACTTAAATTACACAACTGAAAGCATATGTGTATTATTTGTATATTTATACACAAGCACTCATATATATTCAAATTATTTAAAAAAATTTCATTTACCTGTTACTATCACACACCAAATCCAGTCGTTGGTACTTCCTGGCTTGTGTAGCCACTAGGTAACAAAAGCTCAACACTGCGCCTAGCATCCTGGAGCACTTCTGTTGTGTTTTGTACGTGTTTTGGAGTTTGTACGTGCTTCTGAGTTTTTACGTGTTTTCGAGTTTTTACGTGTTTTCGAGTTTGTACGGGGTTTGTACGTGCTTTGTCTCTAGGGGCCACCGTAAATATACTGTAGCGGGTCAGGGCTGTTCGGGGTTCTGTTTTTACAGTTATGTTTTGTTGTCATGTTGCCATGGTGACAGGTGACGCGCTCTCTCGGCGACTGTGTGTTTTTCTGGGTGAGAGAGCGCCTTTTGTTTTGTTGTTGTTGCTGTGCTGTTGCCGCGCTGAGCAGTTAGCTAGCAGCAGTGTTCTTCTGGCAGGTATAATAAATGGCTGTGCTCCCTGGCTAAGACGGCGGGGAAGCAAAACCGAACGAAAACTCTGTCTCCTCCTTGTCTGAACTCGCCACATTGGTGTCAGAAGTGGGATAGCTCACCCTCGCTGTAATGAAGAGAGACATTCAGAGGCTGGAGCAAGCTGTCGAGGAGAACATTCCCCGCTTGGGAAGCTGGCGATTGAAGAGAGAGGATGTGAGCGGCCATGTAAGTCCCCCGATGGGTCCCGATGGCGCGAGCGCACCGCGGCGGCGGCCCGTCGCGACAGACGCTAGGGCAATGCTTCATGGGCTACCTCTGTCGACCCACACACCGAGCCCCCAACCGTGAGCAGCTATGCCTACCACGCCAGTTAAGGTACCGAAATACAACGGGCTAACCCCGCTAGAGCCCTACCTCTCACAAGTTCGGCTGGCCGCCAGACATAGTGGCTGGAGCAAAGAGGAGACTGCTACACACTTAGCGCTAGCATTAGAGGGAGATGCACTGCAGATACTCCTTGACCTAGCCCCGGCAGAGCAGCATGAGCTCCAGGCCCTCACCGCGGCACTCGAGAGGCGATTCGGACAGCGGCACTCCACTGATCAGAGCAGAGAGCGGCTGACCAACCAGAGCCGTCGGCCAGGGGAGAGCCTGGGCACCTTTGCAGCAGACGTGCTGCTGTATGCTCGTCGTGGCTACCCAGAGTTTCCAGCAGCAGCCCGTGAGGAACTTAGCCTGCATGCTTTTCTGCGGGGACTTTTCCCAGAGCGACTACGCCAACACGTCCGCCTGGCCATGCCTCAGACCCTCCGTGAGGCGCTCCTTGAGGCTGAAAGGGCCGAGCTGGTGCTCACCTCGCAACCTAACCAGCAGGTGCCCCCCCCAAACTACCCCCAAATTAGAGCCGCAGACTGCGACGGGGAGGAGGAGGTTGCTGAGATATGCCAGCTGCAACCCTCTGTGCCCCGGAGGCGTCCTTGTCGACCGACCAACCGCTGCTACCGGTGCAATGAGCCTGGCCACGTGGCGTGTGACTGCCCAGCATCAGCCCCAAAGACCAGAACTACGCAGCCTCAGGGAAACGGGGAGGGAGCGGTGTAGCGAGGGGACCACCGCTCCAGCTTCCTGCCCCCCTCCAAGGACGATGCACGGTGGTGGGCCGAGTTGGGCACCTCAAGGGACTCTACCTGAGCTGCTGTGTTGAGGACCAGCCATGCCAGGCCCTGGTGGACACGGGGTCTACCATTTCCCTGATACGACCTGGCGTGCTCCCTGGAACATCCGGGCCACTGGTGAAGGGTTGGTTGCCCACAGACACCCAGCTGATGACAGTGACGGGGGAGAAAACTGTTATGCGGGGGAAGAAACCGTTGCGGATCCGAATGAAGGATCTGGAGCTGGTGCACGACTTCTGGCTCGCTGACGTTCAAGACTGGTGCATCATTGGCCTGGATCTGCTGAGCCGCTGGGGGGCCTGCATCGACACCGCGAAGCTGGCTATCACTCTTGGCACAGAGACTTTTGCCCTCCAGCGCGGCCAAAAGCAGGGAGCGGAGGGGACCAGACGAGACAGGCGTCGGGCAGCTGCCGCTCAGCAGATTTCGGATGCCGGTGGCTCCGGGTCGTCTCCACTCGCCTCAGCCTCAGCCTCGCAGCCCGACAAATCTCCCTCGACCGAGACAACCGAGGCTGTTGGTGACCTGTGGCAGAGCAGCAGCGTAGGTCTCAACGTTGATCAGCGCCAGCGGTTGAGGTGCCTCCTGGACGAGAATGTGGACATCTTTGCCGCCAGTGACAAAGACTGCAGGCAGACGGGGCTGGTCCAGCACACCATCGACACCGGCTCTGCTCAACCCATCCATCTGCGCCCACACCGGCTGCCCCTCTCAAAACGGCAGGTGGCGGAGGAAAAGATCCGTGAGATGGCTGCGGCTGGGGTGATCGAGCCGTCCAACAGCCCATGGGCGGCACCCGTGGCCCTGGTGGGGAAGAAGGATGGCAGCCCGAGGTTCTGCGTGGACTTTCGCCGTCTCAATGCAGTCACCAAGAAGGACTCGTACCCGCTTCCACGGATCGACGAGGCCCTAGATTACGTCACCGGCTCCAGCTGGTTCAGCTCCCTCAACCTACGCAGCGGTTACTGGCAGGTGGAGCTAGCCCCCGAAGCAAGGCCTAAGACTGCATTCACCACTGGACAGGGGCTGTGGCAGTTCAGGGTCATGCCATTTGGGCTCTGCAATGCGCCAGCGACGTTTGAGAGGCTGATGGAGAGGGTGCTCGTGAACATCCCTCGTAGCCGCTGTGTTGTGTATCTGGATGACCTGTTGGTGCACGGTGGCGACTTCGACAGTGCACTGTCTCACCTGAGCGAGGTCTTCAGTGCCATCCGTCGAGCTGGGCTGTGGCTCAACCCTGCGAAGTGCCGGCTGTTGGCGAGAGAGACTACATTCTTAGGCCATGTGATCAGCGCTCAAGGTATCGCCACCGATCCCGCAAAGGTGGCTGCGGTCCGGGACTGGCTGACTCCCTCGAACGTCAAAGAACTGCGGAGCTTCCTGGGCCTAGCCTCCTACTACCGTCGGTTCATCAAGGGGTTCGCGACGATAGCCAGCCCCCTCCACCGCCTGACTGACAAGGGCCAGCCGTTTGGCTGGGGTGATGCCTGCGCTGCGGCTTTTGCACAGCTGAAGGAGGCCCTCACCAGAGCCCCAGTCCTGGCCTACCCCGACGCCCGGCAACCTTTCATTGTGGACACTGACGCTAGCAATGTAGGAGTCGAGGTGGTCCTTTCCCAGCAGGATGAGGCCGGAGAACGAGTGGTGGCATACTTCAGCCATGCTCTGGGGCGAGCCGAGAGGAACTACTGCGTGACCCGGCGGGAGCTGCTGGCCGTAGTGCTAGCGGTGCGGCACTTCCGGCCATACCTGCACGGCTGCCGGTTCCTCCTGCGCACTGACCATGCATCTCTGACTTGGCTCCTGAACTTCAAACACCCAGAAGGTCAGGTGGCCCGCTGGCTGGAGGTCCTTCAGGGCTACGACTTCGAGATCCAGCATCGGGCAGGTCGACAGCATGGCAACGCTGATGCCAGGGCTCTAGAGTGCGACCAATTTGGTCGCAAAGGCGACCAAATTTTTCCGTGGTGCGACTAAAAAAAAACATTTGGTCGCACTGGTGCGACCAACTGTTACCAACATTTGGTCGCACCTGTTTGGGTAACAAAAAAAAAATCTCTGTAACTCTCCATGTGGTCAACAACAGACACACATTATGCCCCTATCGTGGACTAAACCAATCAGAGATAGTCAGGGGCGGGACCTCTCTGATTGGCCGTGGTCCAGTGGAAAGTGCAGGTAGAAGAGGGAGGTGAGTAGCTTTAATAAGGCGATATCAATTCATTAACGGATTCCACACAAAGACGTAAACACAGAGCGACCCGACGCATCAGAATCAGCTTTGTCTTTCTCGGCTTTCTCACCGGACGGCCCGCAGACGGACACGCTGTCGGAGCTTAGCGATTCTGATGCGTCGGGTCCGCGCTGTGTTTCCGTCTTTTTGCGCTGATTCTGAGCTGCAGGTTTTCTCTCTCCAACCAAAATTCGCCGAGCCAAAAAGAAGCAGCAAACTGCGCTTCACATTTGATCAATGTCGTCATGAATTCCCTCTGACTTTTGCTGTTTTGCTTCCACCACGATAAAAATTACACTTCCTACACAGCTCCCTGTGTGTACTTCAAGAACAGTTTCCTGTCTCAAATCTCTGTTTTCTGGATTATTCATTCGCTTATTACCCACCAGTCTACCGTTGTTTACAGCGCTGTCTTTTTTTTTTTTTCATGTAAATGACGTCCGACAAGAAAGCCTAATTTCTGCTGTTCAATACTGAAGAAATTTAAACTTCTTAAAATTATGCAAAATTGCAGAATATTGCAGAATATTTTTAAGGTTATCTGCTATAAAAAGCCAGACCAGGAAAATCTCCTTCATGTTTTTCTGTGTTTTATTCTCAGTTACTATGACACAAAGGCATCTGCTGTGATGTTCACAATTCTGATGAAGTCTCACAAGTGTCAGTACTGATAAATGATCAGAATTATAATATTTCTGACTGTCTGAGGCTAAATTGAATCGAATCAGGACTTTGAGAACCGGAATCGAATGGATTATAGAAATCAGTGATGATACCCAGCCCTAGTGAGCAGCCTAGGCCCGACAGAAGTGGATGTAGCTGTGGGTAATAAGAAAAGATGAAAAGAACCATTGATAACTTTTGTGTTAAGGACTCATCTGTCTGAAATTCATAGCCAGCTCTGACATGGTGCCATCAATCTTTGAATGCTGAAAAAGCAGCAGTGTATCCAGAAAACACACTTTATGCTGCAATAAATGCACTGCCCAAGTGTCCCCTCTCCCCACTGCCTTTCAGCAGCAGGCAGCAGCAAACAGGTCGTCAGAGGAGCCAAGATGATGATTACGTTTAACATTTTCTACAATATTGACAAAGCACTTTAAGCACAAGATTGTTAGTTAATAATTTAGAAATGAATATTGTCTGTATGGACTTCCCCCCAAAGAAGGTGCACATGTAAAACTGCGGTGTTAAGCAAAGCGGTTGAAAAATTTGAGTGCGCCTAACTTTTTTGCCGGTACGCCTAACTTTTGTGCCGGTACGCCTAAATTTTTTAAGTTAGGTGTACCGGTGCGGCCATGTCAAAAAGTTAGTCTAGAGCCCTGGATGCCCTCTCCAGACGGCCCTGCATGGCCGTCGAGTGCCGCTACTGTCTGCGACAGGAGGAGCGGGCCCAGGAGGCGCTGGGGGTGGCTACTGCTCAGGCCACAGCCAGCGGAGGGGGAGGGCTCCCGTTGACCACGCAGCAGCTGAAGCGGGAGCAGGAGGCCGACGCGACGTTGGTTCAGGTGGGGGCCTGGCTGGAGGCGGCGCAATGCCCAGACTGGATGGGGGTGTCGGGACAGGAGCCCGAAGTGAAGGCCTACTACTCCCAGTACAACAACCTGGAGACCCACGATGGCCTCCTGTACCGGAGATGGCGGGCCCCCGGTCAGGGCAGAGATCTCCTGCAGCTGTTGGTGCCTCGGTCGCTGCAGTCGCAGGTGCTCGAGCTTGTCCACGGCTCGGTGGGGGCCGGCCACTATGGGAATGCCTCAGGGGACGGTTCTACTGGCCTGGTTGTCGACGGGATGTGGAACTTCACGTGCACTGCTGTGACACCTGCACGTCACAGAAGGGCCCGACTCAACGCTCCACTGCCCCCCTTCAGCAGTACCTGGTGGGGGCCCCGATGGAGCGAGTGGGAGTGGACGTCCTAGGGCCTTTCCCTGTTACGGAGTCAGGGAACCGGTATGTGTTGGTGGCTATGGACTATTTCACAAAGTGGCCGGAGGCCTACGCGGTGCCGGACCAGAGTGCAACGACGACGGCGGAGAAGCTGGTGGAGGAGATCCACCGGCTGAGCTCCACAGTGACCAACTTCAAATCGAAGGTCTTCGGGGAGATCTGCCGGCGGCTGGGGGTCCACCCGCAAAGCGACGGCTTGGTCGAGTGCTTTAACCGCACGCTGGCCACCCAGCTCGCCATTCTCACCAGCCGCCACCAGCGGGATTGGGACCGACATCTGCCCCTGGTCCTTTGGTCGTATCGGACTGCGGTTCAGGAGTCCAGCCAGTGCACACCTGCCGCTCTGATGTTTGGACGGGAGCTCCGGACGCCTGTGGATCTGGTGTTCGGGTCCCCCCCCGAGCCAGAGATTGATGGTGGGCCAGAGATGGACTACTACAGGAGGCTGAGGGCGCGGCTGCAGGTGGTTCATGACTACACCCGCCAGGCCCAGGCCAGCGCCGGAGTGCGACAGAAAAGAGCCTACGACACCAAGTGCCGAGGGGGGGTTTTCATGCCAGGCAACAAGGTTTGGGTGTACTGCCCGGTCTGCAAGAGAGGAGTGTCCCCCAAACTGTGCAGTCACTGGCAGGGGCCGGCGGAGGTCGTGGAGCGGCTGACAGAAGTGGTGTACCGCATCCGCATGCCGGGCCCGGGGCGCATGGTGGTGTTGCACCGGGACCGGCTCGCACTGTACCGACCGCTCGCTCCGGCAGACGCCGGGGCAGGGGATGCTGGTGGCACCCCATGTTCTGACCCGAGTGACTTTTCCACCGCCGGTCGAGACCGGCCGGTGCGCCAAAAGAAGGCACCTGGACATTTGCCGGACGTTGTGTGGGGTAATGGGGTTGTCGGGGACGACTGACCCCTTAGGTGGGGGCTATGTAGTGCCAGTTTATTTGCATCACTGAGCTCATCAGGTCAGGGCTGTTCGGTGTTCTGTTTTTACAGTTATGTTTTGTTGTCATGTTGCCATGGTGACAGGTGACGTGCTCTCTCGGCGACTGTGTGTTTTTCTGGGTGAGAGAGCGCCTTTTGTTTTGTTGTTGTTGCTGTGCTATTGCCGCGCTGAGCAGTTAGCTAGTGGCAGTGTTCTTCTGGCAGATATAATAAATGGCTGTGCTCCCTGGCTAAGACGGCGGGGAAGCAAGACCGAACGAAAACTCTGTCTCCTCCTTGTCTGAGCTCGCCACAATACTTTTATTTATTCACTCCACATAAAATGTAATAAATAAATCATATAATACAAAAAACAACTATTCACATTTCAACTTTTAACTATTTAAATTTTCAGCTTTTTCCTTTGAAATAATTTAAAGTGAAACAACACAAAACACTGCAAACCACAACACAATTAAATATAATTTAAAATCTGAAAACATAAAAAAAGATGCATTTTGTGTGTCATATGGGCCTGCATGAATAAACTTTCGGAATCCTTTATCATCCGCAACTGAAAATAGTTCTGGATGATTATACCTTTCTAATGTGACGTTGTTGTCCCTGGCTCTCTTTCTCTGTCTCTCCCTCCCGCTCTGTTCCTGTGCTACTGCGAGTGTAACTACCGCCCCTCCCCCCTCTTCCCAGCGCAAAGCACAAGGCTCGCGTGCAGAGTGAAGCTGAAAAAAAGTGGGAGAGAGAGGGTGAGAGAAAAAAAAAAACCTACGGCTCTCAATAAGGAGCCGGCTCGCGTCGTTCACTTCAAAGATCCAGGTGTTCTGGGAATCCATCCTACCTGACAAACCATCCTACCCGTCGTTTCTGTGCATGCGCACAACACGAAATCAGGTGGCGAACCGTCCTACCTTTGTGAATATTAGCTAGAAAAATACTCTGACGGGTAAAATTAAGTGGTAAATCGTCCTACTTTTATTAATCTGAGCTAGAAGCATACTTTAATAGCTACAATTCAGTGGCAAACCATCCCACCTTGGTGAACATGAGCTAGAAGCATACTTTAACAGCTAAAATTCAGTGGCAATTCATCCTACCTTTGTTAATAGGAGCTAGAAACATACTCTGACGGGTAAAATTAAGTGCCAAACCATGCTACCTTTGTGAATGTTACCTACAAGCATACTTTTCTGAGTAAAATGAAGTGGCAAACCATCCTTGCTTTATGAATATGAGCTACAAGCATACTCTGATGGGCAAAGTTAAGTGGCAAGCCGTCATACCTACTTAAATTTGTGCTGGAATTACTCTGTGACAGCAGAAATGTGCATACACTACTTACGGTTGCAAAAGTAGGATGGTTTGTCAGAACACCGGCTCTAAGAGCCGTTTCGTTCGCAACCGACACATCACTAATGGACTGATTCTTATATAGCGCTTTTCTACTCTCCCGGAGTAGTCAGAGCGCTCTATACAACATGCCACATTCACCCATTCATACAAGCACTTTCTTCTATGATTTTAAGTGCTTATTAACTAACATTCTCAATCTGATGGACGCATCGGAGAGCAGTTTAGGGTTAATATCTTGCCCAAGGCATGTTGTCTAGGGGGAGCCAACATTAGATGATCTGCTCTGCCTCCTGAGCTACAGCCACCCTGGCGTGATGTCAGGCTTGGATTCAGCTGCTTGACGGATGGAAACTCGTTCCATGAAGCTCTCTGTTTTTGAGCTAATCTCATGGTCACAAGAAGTTTTGAGGTCTGTAGTGATCGACTTTACAGAAAGTTGGTGACCTCTGCAGTGAAAGGGAGTTTGATGACGTTATCGATCTTGTTTGACACATTTATGGCTACGTTAGATGAGGGAAAGTTTCCCAGCAGTAAGAGTGGCAGAACAGAACGTGGCCATGATGTGACAACACTGATGCCAGAGCTAAGCTTAAAGTTAAGCAGGGATGCATTAATAACTGCTCAGCAAGATGACTCGTCACTGACTCCCTGTTTTTCGTCTGTGATTTTGCATGGCTGAGTTGCTGTCATTCCCAATAGCTTCCAGTTTTTTTTATTATTATACCACTAGCAGTTGATTGTGGATTATTTAGTTGCGAGGAAATTTCACCAGTGGAATTCACTGAGTTCTTGAGAGCGACCCATTCTTTCACAAATGTTTGCAGAAACAATCTGCATGCCCCTAAGCATGGTTTTATACACCCGTGGCCATGGAAGTAATTGGAACACCTGAATTCAGTGATTTTGAGTGGTGAGTGAATACTTTTGGGAATAGTGTATTAATATCCAAAGGGCAGTTGAAACTGTAAAAAATGCCAAAGATAACACAGTTTGAGGAATAAAGGAATAAAAGGAATAAAATAGCATTTTTAAATCAAAAAGTTGATTCTCAAAGAGTCTAAGGAGGAATAAAGGTGCTCATACCAACTATTGATTTTCAAGCTTGTTAGAACTGAACTCTGTTGTTGCCTTATACTGTCCACTTTCCGTGTCTATTTCTATCTATTGCATCGATTTCCATTTTTTTTGTAGCAAAGGTCTAAAAAAACGAGGGGTGTCTCAAGACTTGTGCACAGTACTCAAACTTCCCAAAATGAACTTTGACTTTATTTCATGTCCAGAGTGCTTGAGAATAGCAAATCATTTCCTTCCTCTGGAAAATAACTGTAATAATTTCCCTCACAGTTACATTTCTGCGGAGCACTGGTCACTGAATAATGGGGATGCAGGTCCAGGTCCATCGGCGGAGCCAACAACCTACGTCATCCCTGATAGAGTTGTCACGGAAACAGCTTGAGAGTGACAGAAGTCAATGACTAAGACTAAACCTTACTGGATATCCATCACCCAAAGATTGAAAAAAAAGGAAAAAAAAAATTAAAAAAACAAAACAGAAAGCGCTGTTGTGAGGTAAAGTTTCTCTTGTCAAGATTTTTGTAGTCTTTAAAATTTTTTTTGATCGAATGTATATTTTGTGTGCGTAAATATTTCTTGTGAATGTGAACTATCGTCGCTGTTCATAAGGACATCACTGGCTGGCTGCCCGGCAGCCTGTGCGCTTTTTTTGATAAAACAGTATTTGTATCTCTTTTTATCACCTTGATGTAACATCCAGAACAAGCCATCTACAAACCGTCTCCACTTACTCATAATTGCACACTTGGCCAACAAGTTAACATTCATTTCTGTAAGATTTGTTAGTCGTACAAGGACGTAAAAGGACGCTGTTCTCTGTCACCCTATCATGTTTTTTTCTGCTTTTACTACTGTGCACTTTGGTGTTTTAATCTGTGCCTGTTCACGCAGGAATTTTCTACAGTCTTGTTTGTGGATTCCATCAGCGGTATGTGGCCTTTTACCAAAATGACTGTTAAACTTGTTCTCTGTTTGTCTGGTTAAACTAATGCTGAATTTATACAGTAAACAGTGGCACAGACCCCTTCTGCAAAGGTTACCAGCACAATTTGAAAAAAGGAAAATTTCAAAATTTAGTCATAGTACTACATCTAATCTGATATAATGAGCTTTAGCAACTTTTCTCAGACTGTTAGTTTTAGAATTGGAACAGCCTGACTGCCTTAAACGAGCCATACCTAAGCCATATGTTTGTACAAACTAAAATACTTTACAACAACAGAAACTTAGTTTTTTATACTTGATTTCAGCACTTGAAGTTTGTCACACTTGAAGCTACTGATCTTGGCTTTACTATTATGCTAATGCTAACAAATGTTCAAGCCATAGATGGTCACTGTGACATCATCCTCTGTTTGGTGATCCCCCATGATGAAGCCTTGAGCGAAGAGTTTTCATTGTTGTCCTCTTGGTGTTTAAAACTGGATGTAACAATAACTTAATTTTAAAATGCTGTAACAAAGACATTTGGAGATAAGAAAAGTTTAACTAGTTTTATCTGACTATAAAAATGACATAAATCTCCTATATAATCCTCCTTTTTAAAAATGCCCAGAATTGATAAAATTTACTACTTTTTTCATTATTAATCTTAAGCTACTGTCTGAGCCCATAGTGTTTATTTTAGTAAGGAGTTTGTGACAAATGTAGTCTTTGTGTAGCTAGGCAGATTGCCCCCTGCTGGTCATTAAAAATAATGCAGATTTGTATGATACATGGGTGTTGGCTCCTCCTGTCAGAACCTGGGAGTTTTTCCTTCCCACTGTTGCCAACTGCTTGTTCATAGGGAGTCTATGTATTGTTGTAGGGTCTTTACAGTATAAAGCACTGTGAGGCAATGGTTGTTGTCATTTGGCACTATATAAATAAAGCTGAATTAAATGATTTGGCACTGTATGTCAGCAGTGTAACAGTAAGACACCAAAAAAAAGAGAGAGAGAAATGTGTTTGTTGCACATTGCAGAGTTATCCATGTTCTTAGCTGTACCTTCTCATGTAGACAAGTTGAGCTTTAGCATCTCTGTTTTCAAGGTTGAGAAACTGTTGGCTGTTGGTATTTTCCTTTAAAACTATTCAGTGTCTTGTACATATAAACCCTTAAGGGCTCATTTGTGTGGCTTCTTTGCTTTATGATCTCATTAACCACATAAGAGTTGAGAGAACAGCCTGTTACTTGGTACATCAAAACTGCAAACAGCTTAATTTTCCGTCACACAAAACAAACTAAAAGGAACAAGTGCTTTTTGGACATCCCAAGTCATAAAATGTGCAACTTGTGTGCCAGTGTAAATTTAACCTTAGTTCCAGATTATTTAACCACTGTTAATAGACCAATATATGTTCACTCTGCTTTATTTCCTGATGTTTGTGGACTGTGCACGCATGAACACACACCCAAATCTGACAGTGTTTCTGTTGGCACTCTGTGCACGCCGCACACGTTCATGTCAGATCTTGCAGATTTTTTCGCCTGCCTTTTCTGTCAACTCACAACCAGCAGCAGCAGCAGCACATCGTGGCAAACATGGTTTATTGTCAGTTCAAAATTACAAACAGTACATCCCATAAATAAGAGATCACAAAATAAATCAAACTTACACACCTTTTGTTGTTTCTCTTCTGTGAGACTTTTGTGCTGAGGCTGAAATTATGTACAGTTTTGAATTGTTCATAGTCTTCTGTATAACATTTATCAGTAACTTTAACAGTAAATTACAGACATTTAATGATCTTTGATTGTGCATGGACACAGCTACATTCACCTCTCAAAGGATTTCTTACATTCAAGTTCAACTCAAATTGTTGCGTGTGGATCTTGAGACCCGCTGTTCATCTGCACTGGAACAAAAAAGAATTCAGGTAAATCTCATGTGTACGTAATAACGGGTGATCGTTGCAGACTTTCATGTCATTGGTCGAGTTGGATAGCCCTGCTCAAGCTTTTGGATAGCCCTGCTCAAACCTCAAAAAAAAAAAAAAAGCTGTACAATTTATGATAAATAGAGCTGAAAATAAATATAAAATTCCCTTTCATAATACATGGGTGAGGTTACATGAAACAAAAAGTCACATATAGGCCCAATACCACAGTCAACTACCAGCTCTGTAGCCTGTGTTTTTAGCCTTTTGGGAGTTGTTGTTGTTGTAAAGCTGCACATCGACTTTGTGAGGAAACTGTCATGAGCAAATTTGTCAATAATATTTACCCTCTCCATAATATTTTAGCAGTAAAAATGGCAGTTACCTTTAGAAGAGAATTTGTTCCTACAGCTGTGAGATTTTTATATTCATTTAAATTGTTTAGTATAACAATGTTAATTATCTGTCTGAGCTACGGGACACCTGAGAGGAGGAATTAAGTATTTGTGCATCGCTGGCTAGCCCACCAACTACCTGTGAACCCACAGCTCGCTCTTTTAGGCAAAAAGGGCCAAAGAGCAGGTGAACAAAGTTAGCTGCTAACCAGTTAATGTGCAACTTTGTCAGGAAACAGCAACCACAGCTGCATCAAGGTGACTCTTAGGTTGAGTGATCGGCTAAAATATCACACATATATCATAGGAAAATATTCATCACTGACTCTTAAAAGTTTGTTTATCAAATTTTCAATATATTAACTTAAGAGTTTTTAAATTACAACCCGGCTAAATAGCACAGTTGAAAGCAACAATTTACCCTTTTTTCTTAGTAGTTTGCCGTTATATACAAGATTCATTTATAACATCAAAAACATTCTGAGAACATTATGAGTTAAAAGAATGGTTGTTCTGTTGGATACACAAAGGCATGTCTGCTGATGAGTCACTGCCATTATTTACAAGAAAAAAACTCTTACAATTTTTCATATTTTGAATATTTCAAAAGCCAAATAAGAAAAAGAACCCGCGTCTTTTCCTTTCTGTACAAAATGTGCTTTTAACAAGTGTCTGCCCCACCCCCCCGAACATAAAGAAACCCCCTAAACAAACAAAATCGGTACAAATAGCTGCAGTGGTAGAAAATGGCTGGTGTACTCCTCAAATTTCTTCAGTTGCTTTGGTAATAACCACCCTCTAATCCCTCATACCGCACTATACAAAATAGAAGATATCAAAATAAATCTTGTAGCCTTTTTTCCTTCTGCACCGTCTGAATCTGAAGTGTGAAATTGTTTCAGTCGGGGAATCAGCTGGCAAATCTACATATAAAAATCACAACTTAAACACAGCAGTGATATGGCTTCTTATTTAGGAGCATAAATAAATAAATAATTTAATACAGTAATAAAGTTTAGAGTGAAGAACACATGATTCCTTCAGACATGAAGAGCTGTGAGCTTCATTTTTGTATGGGAGGGAGAAGGTACATGACTCGTGACATTGTTAACGGTGTCTATTCGGGATTTTCACCTCCAATATATGGCTGTTTTGTTTTTTCCCCACTACTATCCCTTTATAAGGAGAACATGGACACAAAGTGTGGCAGTGATCATGTGGGTGGGGGGCCGTTGGTGTAGCGCAGCATGGGGTAGAAAGATCGGGCAAAGTTGTTGGACAGTGTACAGCTGTAGTTCTCTTCAGAGAGAGGCACCAGGCAGGCCAGAACCAGGAGCATGAAGAGGAGCAGGTGTAGGGGGAAGGCAGCTCGCAGAACCCGGTAGAAGAGGGGTCGCTGTGGGGAAGAGTCCTGTCTCTCCTCCCTGCAAGTGGAGAAATGTTGAGAGGGTTAAGAGGTGTTTATGCTGTTCACCAAACAGAACAAAAGTCAAAAACAACATCTGTATTTTTGTATTCTCAAATCCACAATATAAACGAGGCTCATCGTGCTGTTTTGCACTTTGAGATTTAAGATTGTAGTTTTTACTTTTTTTTAAGAATAGTGACTGATTTAAGGTTCATTTAACTCTGACTCTAATGAAATAAAAAGGTACCTTTTGGTTGCCGATTGTCTGACCGTAGCTGCCTGCAGACCAGCCTCCTCCTGAATCAAAAAAAAAAAGCACGTGTTAATCACTTGGACAGCGGCTGACAACACTGTACACTATGGTAGACTGGTGTGTAATAAGAAAGTGAATTTTGCTGTATTTTGGCAGAAAATAGAGATTTTTGATAGGAAACTGGTCTCGAAGCACACTGGGAGAGATATCTGTGCAGGAAGTGTGATTTTATACCTTCACTGTTTGTGAAGGTAAGACAAAATTCATGACAATTTTTTCCAAACATCTTCTTTTGCTGCTGGTTCAGTGACTTTTGGTCAGGGAGTGATCAAACCTGCAGTTTTGGAATCTGAGAGATGTCGGCTTTCAGCACCCAACAGCACGTTTGTGTATGTGCCACGGGGTAAACGATTGGCGCTTTGTGTTTGGTTCGGTGGTTGTCGAAATGGTTTTGTGAGCTTGTAGCTGAGATCCTGATGCTTCTGTGGATACCACATGTCTATATTTAAATAACAAATCTCACAGTACATCCCATTAAACCAGATGTTCTCACCTCTGGTATGGGGGCACTGAGGGTCAACACATTAATTGTTTATTGCCTAATTACTTTGTGTAGTATGAATGGCCATTGGGGGGGGGGGGGTGTGCTTGTGTCTGTTTGTGGTGAGCAGCACATAAAACTAGTAATTCTAAATGGCTTCAAGCGCACATTCACATCTGAGAGACTCATTTAGACACTGAGCCATGACTCTGTGTTACAAGCACACATTGTGGCATCTCTGCTTTTCAAGGACACTTTGTATATAGTCTTTTTTATGTAATATACAGTACTGAACTGTAACTTTAGTCTTTTTCAAGGAAGCATTTTCTTTTACAGATTTACTACCACTGGGGAGAACAAGGACAAGTTTGAAACCTTTTGTCCTGCACAACCGAAAATTGCTGAAAATTAAAACGGGTATGACTTTATCCAGCTCCTAGTTTAGTTTTTATAAATTCTGCACTCTGCTGTGCACTCTCCCATATCATTGAAATGCAGCCAGATGCTGCTCAGTTTATGTTTTCACTCCTTTCTTTGCGTTTTCACGACTCGCTTGCATTTAAATCAGGCTCCCAGTCTCTCTGTGTATCTGGCCTGTACTACTGCACTTGCTGTCTTGGAACTCCCAAATACCGATGGGCCACTGATAACTGACATATGAAATTATCCCACGTTTGTTTGACACCCCTGCTCTAAACTCCAAGACATCTTTGGTGAAGACCCCAACCCTAACTAAACCTAAAAACTAGGCAATCAGAGTATATTTACAAAAAAAAACTCCAAAAAACCCAGATAGCAATTTTTGACTTTCCTCCAAAAAGTCTGTTTCAGAGGGTTAAATGTATTATGGTCTCATATAAATGTTAAAAAAAAGTCAGAACACATGTTCCAGTTTGAATATTGTGTTCCAGATACCCTGGAAGCTGTATGTTAGAACTCAGAAGTAACGCCACTCCCGAGATCAATTTAATTTATTTATATGGTGCCAAATCCCAACAAGAAATGCCACAGGGTACCTGTGATTGTAGGGTAAGACCCTACAATCAGATGACCCCTATGACCAAGAAAGCAGGAAGGAAAAACTCCCTTTTAACAGGAAGAAACCTCTGGTCGAACCAGGCTCAGGGATGAGCGTCCCTCTCCCCCGAGCGGTTTGAAGTGAGGGAAGAAAGACAGGACAACAGACACACTGTGGAGGAGAACGATAGCGAATGCTTGCCAGTACAGTTCCAGTGCAAGCTTCTGGAATTCTGCTGGAGGGAAATATGCCATTCCTCCGAAAGATATCCCCTTGAGTGCATTCCAGTAATAAAATTGGAAAATCAGGATTTGCTTTGCTTGTTAGCAAGGTAGAGCCGTTAATCTCAAGCAAAACAGAGCAATACTTGTTTTTTCTTTATTGTGACTGGCGTGTTTAATGTGTAAGTTTTACAGTCTTACTACTGTTTACTCTCACTGTTAAGTCAGGGTTTGTTGGGCTGTTCTGACTTTCCGAGCTGGAAGTCTGAGTTAAGGGCATCCCAGATGAAAATTCTAATTGGGAACTGGGAAATTTGGACTTAATGTGTAACACATCACAAGACTTTTGCCTCAAATGTACTTTGAAATGAAAGCAAACATCCACACTATCAGCATGCCAGGTTAATGTGTGGATGTTACCAGTGTAGCTAAAAATCGCTCAGTCTAAACACTTGAGTAAATTTACTATTTTGATATTTTGTATTAATGAGAATGTTAAACCTAACGTGTATAAAAAGCATGTCAAGCTTATTAAATACAGTAACACTATTTGTGTTACGAGTAACATTTTCAGAAAGGATCAAAAATAGAAAAAAGTAATTTTGTGTGTGATTGTGGCCGTGGCACCCCTGCTGGCCACATTACCCAAATTTTCCTGTGTACCAAATGTACTCTAGACTGGTTCAAATGTGGAGAGCATGCAGTGAAAAATACAGTTATTAATATGGTGGATGTTCAGTGGATGAATTTTACTTATTTATTTACTGAGCATTTAACACATCACACTGCTAAAATGATCATGTTCTGAAATACATGTTCAATTTTACTCTATTTCACTGCAGCTTCTGAACAGTCTAAATTAAAGGTAAAACACCAAGGTGTACCTGTTGCAGAAACGGTGAGCTGAGCTTTCCCAGACCAATGCTTTCTACTTCAGAACTGGTGGAGCAGGTTTCCTGAGACAGTGAAACAAGACTCATCAAACCAGCTCTAAGTCACGAGTTCAGAGCATTGACAGATGATCGGCTTGGAGGAATGTTGAGCAGCAGACGGCTGCACTTTTTTGCATTTCCCCCAGATTTGTGTTTGAACAGATGTGAGTACAGAGTTCAGTGAGGGCATAACTCACGTTTAAACGCACTGCTATTAGAGCACGCACTTTTCAATTCAGTTTTATTTATACAGCGCCAAATCACAACAACAGTCACCTCAAGGCGCTTTACATTGTAAGGTAGACCCTACAATAATACATAAATGACTTATATATATTTGAATAATTGACCCTTGAATGGTGGTTTGTCTTCTCCCTTGCTCCTTGCAAGTACATGCCAGAAACTCTCATTCTACAGCTGGACTGCTGTGCACCAAAATATGATCTGAATTACACTCAAAAATAATTTAATGGATGTGGATCAACTCAACACTGGCTCTTTTCCCTGCATGAATCATTCTAAATTACAGTCTTTTTCTAGGAAACATCTTGGAAGGGATGATTTAGAAGCTGCAGACCCATGAAGTGCTATCCTCATAGCTGAGTTTAAAAGCTGCAACAATGAGCTAAAAGGCAGAAAAATCTGCAGGTGCACCTTTGGATCATAGTTTTATTTACAGCCAGCAAAGGGTTTTCAACCAAGTATTAGAAATGAACATTTTATTTTCAGGTATTTAATTTGTCAGATTACTTTTAAACCACTGAAATGAAGGAATTGTGTTAAAATGCTTCAGTTCTTTTTGTTCGACCCATCGAACTAAAGCTGAAATTTTGCACTTCAGACTTTGTTGAGTTGTTTCATTTAAAACTGCATCAAATTTAGTTAATGTACAGCGCCAATATTAGAAAAAAGTTGTCTCTGTCCAAATATTTATGGACCTAACTGTATTTGACTTTAATGTTCACAAACAGAAAAACTGATTCATTCAAGCAGAAAAAAATGATTTTTTGATGGTTTTTGCACTCAGCCACATAAACTATAGCTCTATATCAGACATGTCAAAGTCAAGTTAGATTGTGGGCCACATACAGCTGGACAAGTGAAACGAAATCTTTCGTTATCCTTTTTTCTATGGTAATGGGGGGTTTAACCAATAGGAAAAGGAAAAGTAGTGAAATTTATGACAATACAGGTAAAATGTCAAACTCTCTACAGTCCTTCACGTGTCTGTGGGTCCAATTGGATTCTTTGCCAGGCCAATTCTGGTCCTTAGGACTTTTATTTGACACCGCTGCTTTATATCATGGCAGAGTATATGAGAGGAAGATGGACCTACCAGTGTTCCCTGCAGCGTACGCAGGTCTGCAGCCACCTGCCGTAGCAGGAGATGCAGCTTGTTGCTGATGACGTGGACCTTCTCTTTGGCCTCTACACTGTCCTCTCCAGTGGCCTCCAGGAGAAGTTGGGAGGAGATTGCCTGCAGTGATGAAACCCGCCGTTGCCGGCCACGCAGCTCCTCCTGCAGAGCCTGCAGCAGGGGGCGACAGAGAGGGCAGTACTAAGACATCAGCTGAGACTCCATAGGCTCTGTGTTACTTACACCAATCACTGCAGCTTTCCATAAAACATTCTAGTATATTTAACCTATTATGCCATAGAATGTCATGTTTTGACAACAAGTGTGAGTAGGTCAATAGGTGTCTCCTGTATAAAACAAGGACGAAATTGCAGCAACCATATCTACAAATTTTAGTGAATATTAGTCAGATCCAGACTATTAGAGTCAACATGACGTTAGTGCAAAAATAAGTGATACAAGACTAAAAAGACTATAGTTTGTCTCACTGTGAGCGTGTCTCTGTGCTGCAGGAGTGCAGAGTGCGAGCGGTCGTTGACGTTCACTGTGCGGAGTTTGTCCTCAGCCTGAGCGAGCCACAGCAGTAGCGAGTGTAGCGTCTTGTGAAACTCCTGAATCAGAGGAGAGCGATTCAGGTCAGATGACATTTTGTGAATCACTCCTATTATTTTGAACTCTATGGGGTAAACGTTCAGGAGGTGTCTCCATGTCTGACCTGACACTGCATGACAGCAGAGTGCAGGCTCCTCTCCCAGCTCTCCAGGCCGCTGCAGGCCTGAGTCCAGCTGTGATTGGCTGAGTCCAGGGCCTCCTGCTGCTCGTGCAGCTCGGTGCTGTCGCCACGCAGGAAATGACGGCTGCTCAGGTTGATGGAGATCATCAGACACTTGTAGCTGTTGAAAATCTTCTGCATCTCCTTAGCAGAAAAAAACGACCAAAACATTCATTTTAGACAAAAGACAGATGAAGTGTTCCAAAATCTACTTTCATTTGACTTTGATTATTCTGCATTGTGACTTGTATTTCCTCACACTGTTTTTAATCAGAAGAAAAAGTTAAGTTGGGTGGGTGGAGTGAGCACAAGGAAAGGCTGCGTGCAGTTTTATTTGATATAATCCTGCTAAGATTGCAGTTAAATTATACAAAGTAAATGAACATCCTCCAGCCCATTCTCTTCAGTAGGACAAATGACATGACAGCTCATCTACTTTCAGACTTCACACATTATTTCCAGTCTTGACAATGTCATTTAAAATGGAAGATAAGGCTTTTTTTTAACATCTAAATCAAGAAAAAAACAAACAAAAAAAAAACAAAGAGCAGAGCTCTTACCATGCAACTGCTGGAATTCTCATTTCTCACCAAAAACAGCTCTTTTTTGTTAACACATCTATAAGATTTTTTCTCTAATCTTGTCTTTATCCATGCTGAATAAATTAACACTTATTTAAAGGATAATTGACAATAAGTTCAACATGAAAAAACATAAATCTTTAATATGTTATATGTTCAATATTTTTAGTTTTTAATCCAACACATTTGAAGTTAGCACAGGAAACATCAAATATTACCTTATTTATTTATTTATTTTTTAATAAGGAAGAGGAGAGAACATTGTCACAACAACATTGTGGTTTGTTCGTAAGAAATAACTGATGATCTGAGGTATATACTCTACTCAATCTAATCAGCAGCAAGTCAGTTAAACTTTTGGGATATGATCTGGTCAGTTAAGTAGCAGAGGAGGTTGTTAATCAGTTTCAGCTACTTTGGTGTTAATGAAATTTAAAAAAAAAGGTGCACTCTGATCTTTTCTGACTGTTTTTTCAGTACTTTTGAATTTGGCTAAGGTTAGCGTCATTGCTGTTAGCATCAGGAGATACCTGGACCTTACAGAGGTTACACAGGTAGTCCAACTCATCTATGATGGCACATCAATACATGACATTGCCAAAAGGTTTGCTGTGTCTCCCAGCACAGTCTCAAGAGCATGGAAGAGATTCCAGGAGACAGGCAGGAGACTAGGAGAGCTGGACAGGGCCATAGAAAGTCCTTAATCCATCAGCGGGACTGATATCTGTTTCTGTGCAAGGAGCAACAGGATGAGCTTTTCCAGAGCTACAAAATGACCTTCAGTGGGCTCTGTGCTCACTGCCCAGCACTGTGGAGTCCAACTGGCATTTACCATAGAATACCAAAATTGGCAAGCCACCCTGTGCTTTCACAGATGAGCAGGATGAGCAGCACGGCACAAGAGCACGTCCACCCGGAGCACATATGACACGGTCTGAAGAAGTCAAGGAGAAAATTATGCTGCCTCTAACAGGCAACAGCACCTTGATTCCCAGGTATTGGGATGAACACCTTTGACCCATTGTCAGACTCTACACTGGTGCAGTGAGTCCTAGGTTCCCCTAGCCTTGGAGCATGAAGGAATTTATACCACTGACTGGCCTCCACGCTCACCTAAATTCAATAGAATACCTCCTGGACATTATGTTTTGGTTCATCCGATGCTGCCAGGTTACACCTCAGAGTGTCCAGATTTGGGAGGAAATCCCCCAGGACACCATCCATGAGGCATGCATAAAAGCACATGGGGGCCAAGCAAACTGTTGAGTACCATTTCTGAGTTGCTGCAATGAAATTTCTGCAAAATGGACTAGCGTGCTTCATAATTTTTTCATTTTGATTTTCGGTACCTTTGAATTCAACCCTCTGTAGGTTTATACTTTTCAGTCCCATCAAATGATGTGGCATCCTTTAGTTCCTATCACATTACTCAGTCCATATATGCAGCCATCCAACATGATTGTTTTTTCCTATTGAGATTTGATGAGTTTTCTAAATGTTCCTGTCATGTTTTTTGAGCAGCATATACACTTCGGCTATGCTCATTCTAGGTAAATATCTCAAGGTTTCACTTTTTTATTTGCCTATTTTTCTTCCGCGAACGTCCTCATGCTCTCAGATTGGTTGTTACCTTGAGTTTCCTGATGTTGACCTCGATGTCTCGGATGCTGGTGGACGGTGCTATTCTCTGCAGCCTCTCCAGCTCTGGCAGCACCCTGCCAAGCCAGGAAGTGACATCAGAGAGGTCAGAGTTGAGCTTCTGCCACTGTTCCAGGTCCTGCTTGATCTCTGCTGCGTTTTTTTGTGCTTGTAGCAGCTCCCAGCGCTCGATAACACCTGACAAAACAAGGAAGAGGGATGAGTATGTGTATAAATGCTACTTGCCACACACACGGATCTGTTCAAGATTTCTGTACTCCACTATCTGTCCCCCTTTTATGTCTTCTTTTTTTCAAAGAGGTCTCAGGTGGATCTGCCAGACCCAAGAGCTTTGGCAGCCTCTGGTCTATTTCCTTGCTCCTTTATCAACAAAGGTATATTTGGGGTTTGAGTCCATGTTAGTAAATTTTTGTTATGTCTTTCCTGGGCTACACAAACCAGTGTGCTGTATTTTAGCGCGTGGATTTTCTGAAAATGTGTTTTCCGACTTGCCTTCAGGACCTCCAGCATGATCCCTACTGTTACATGTTTCAAACAGAGTGAGACCTCTCGCACCTGCGGTTATCTCTGTCTGCGTACCCGTGCTGGTTTGCTTGCTGGCCGTGCTGCTGGTCAGGCCTGCATCCTCCAGCTCCTCCTCATCGTTCAGCATGAGTTTGACTCTCTTCACGCTGTCGATGCTGCCACTGCACTCTGACATTAGCTTCGCCTGAACACACAGATACACACACAATCAGTTTGAGTTGTTACACTGGTGTAAAAAAAAAAAAAAAAAAAAGCACTCTGCATTTTTTACACCTATGTGTTGTATTCATAGAAATCTGAAAGGATGATAAAAAGTCTTCACAAATCTATCATAGTGTACCATTTCTATTGTGTTTATTTTGGACCTGACATTGGACCCAATCAGGATCGTGTGTTTGTACGTACATAGCCCTGCTGGTGGAAGGGAGTGCTGGTTGTATGTGTAGGGAGTGAGCTCAGGGCTTGGATGATATCTCGAGGAAGCTGTTTCCTCTCCGGGGAGCCAGGCAGGTGCCAGCTAGGCGTGTCAGTCACTGACTTCACTGAGGAGACCGAGAGGAGAAAACAGTGACTGTTAAGTAAGAGCAAAGATGGAAAGACAACTTCTTTCACCAGCCCTCCGACACATGCATGAAAAGGTTCAACGTGCATAAACCAAATGAACAAACCACAAATGGATTGAAGAAACACACATAACTGACTTGCAGTATCATGCAGGTCTCATGATCTTCAATCGCTAACCAAACTAAACCAAACATTTCAAAGTGAATGATAATTTGCAGCCGTGCACAGCCACATTTGTGACTCATGGTGGAAATGGGGTGAAATAAGGGAAAAGATTAAAAAAGGTGAAAACAGGATGCTAGTTGGAAAAAACAACAACAAAAAAAAAAACGCATAGCAAAGCAGACACATGCAGGAGGCAGAGCGCCTACCCGAGGCTGCTTTCACTGCACTGGCAGTCACTTTAAAAAATGACTCTGAACTCTCTGTGACCTTCATGTCTGTAAGAAATAGTGGAGGTTAAAGTCTCACAGCTGAGGAGATGGAGATCTGCAAAGGTGTTAAAGGTGTTTCAGGAATATCAAAAACTTCTGCATGAGGATTTTTTTCCAGCTTTTTTCATCTGAAGAGTTAATACATAATGCTATCTAACATAGTATTCTATGATCTGAGATCTGATCTTATGAAATCATAATTTAACCCATGTCTAGACACGAAGCTAACCTGACAGAGCGCTGAAGAAGGTGGCATCCTCGTCGTCCTCATGGGATGATGACCCCCCCACGTCGACTGTGTGATCCCACTCTAGGGGGATGGAATCCACACTGACGGGGGTCTCTCTTCCTGATCGCTCTATAGGGGGTACCAGGAGGTGGCACATCACCTGTGGTCCACCTGAAACGCCTCCCACTGCTGAAGCTATATCCACCTCCTTCCTTCTCCTCTCCGCCATCCAGGACGGGGTCAAATCGGGTGAATCGTCTCGGTCTGGTTCACAGTCTGACATCTCCCTCTCCTCCTCCTCTTCCAGAACCTGCAGGTTGGAAAAAACCCCAGGATAAATAAGATGACAAATGTCTCTTGAAGTTAATGTCTGTGAGGTAGACACATATTTAAAAAATCAAACATGTCCTCAGATTTAAAAAAAACAAAACAAAAACAAATGCTTTTATCCCATTCATTCTCAGAGCAGCAGTTTACAGGTACAGCCAGTCTGAGAAAACTCCAGCTGTTTTATTTTTTCTAATCCCAGTCATTTATACTACTGACCGGACGTCTATTCACTAGGCGGTGATGGAAGCGAGCCACCCTGCCAAACACCTCCTGGCAGTAGGAGTGGAGCTCCTCCAGCTCATCCTCAATAAGCACAGCGTCCAGAGGAGCACTCTTCTGGATCAGGTTCTCCCCAAATACGATCAGGGCATCGATTTTGTTGGTGTTCAGGGTAATCTCCTGCTGAAAACCCTGCAGAGGTAAATGACACAATGGCATGAAAATATTTCAGCCAGTGAGAGACCCAGCCAGTCCATCAATATGTAAACAGGATAATGTTACAGCTCAACATCAGTAGGGAGATACTCACGTTTAGCTCTCTCATTTTCTCTTCGATATCGCTCTCTGAGAAGTGCTCTACATTGGTGAGCTGAAGGTCCATTTCAGTCAGCCAAACGAGGATCCCCTCACGAGTTCCCTCAAAGTCTTCTCTTTGAGACGTAAAATACTGAATAGGACAGAAATATTACTTTTAGTATATTCCTTTGATGCCATAAACTGTGTGCTATAAATATTGCTGGCTTATGTGATTCAGATATCAACTTACTGTGTAAGTGTAGTGTTACATAAGGTTGGGCGACTGGACGAATATATTGACTATTGACAATAGGCTGAGCCTTTCACCGACTGTGATTTATTTATTTGTCCATAAGTAAGTTTGCTAATAATGTTGGTTGAAGCTAAGAGAAGCAGTCAACAGAAAAAATAATAGCACTGTTTTAATGGCACCCTCTTCCAGCTGCGCCCAAATGCAGCGATTCATTTACTCAAACTGTTAACAGAAAGACAGAAAGACAGTAGCCTATGTAGAGAGATGGGGAGGGAAACACTATAACCACTATAACCGTGTTTACAGGCCGTTCCAGTGTTTATCTGACTTACACACTTGACCAAACAACAAATACAAAATTAGACAAAAAGTAAGTTAAAAATCAAAATGTCTCTTCCAGCAAACATTAAAAAAAAAAAATCAAACAAACAAGAAAAGAAGGTAAAATATTCCTTCCAAACAAATCGTATGCATTTTAAATGTGCAGATCAGTCCGTGCATGATTACATTGCTCTGCCCATCAAAAAGTCACCTGTGCAAATATATCATCATGTACTGGACCAACGATTGTCGGTTGGAAAAATTTTACATATCGCCCAACCCAACTACTGTAATGCAAGCTCCTGTTACAGAACCCTCCTGCACAGTTATGGTCACAGACTCTCTACACTTGTGTTTTTTGTATAAATCATTTCCCAATAATGTCAGCCCATAATGTAGCAGAAAATCTGCTGTTGTGAGAGCTCTTGCCGCTGCACGTGCCTTATAGCCAATTGGCACCAAGCAGCAGAATTCTTTGATTACAAGGAATCTGCATAAAGCAACATAAACATCTCCATCTGTTCGGAAGCACATGCCATGAGGAAAACGCCTCCCTGCTAACATGATGCCATGTGCCTTGTCACCGTCTGAGAGGTGACCTAAATCCTGACAGCTTAGCGTGGAGCAGGGAGATACTACACAGATCATCTGATAATGCCTGAAACACAATGATGTTTGATTTCTGTTTATATATATATATATATATATATATATTTAAATTTTACAGTCACCCTGCTTTTAACAGAGTAGCTTTCCTAAGGTACCTTTAAATATTATAACTGCCACATAAAATCAGCCAATCCTGACCCCCGACCTCCTTTCTCACCTTCAGTCTGCGGAGCACGGCAGCGACCCTCCTCTGCAGGCTGTCCCACCGCTGGTTCCCCTCGTGGACCATGACTTTAAGTTTGCTGGCGGCGTCGGTGCGGTTCTCTCGGGCCAGACGGCGGTACTGTTTGTTGACCAGCTCCAGCTGAGTCAGGCGCTCATGAACCTGCCGCTGGAACGCCTGAAAGGAGAAAATGAGGGTCACACATGAGTGTCAATGAGAAGAACACTTCAAGCTGGAGCAGGGGCTTCAATAGAGTGTAAATGGTTTGATGTGTCTGTTAACATAGCCATGTTGAAGATTACATTAAGAAAAAAAAACAGCAAACAAAGAACTAGTGAACAACTACTCACTTAAAGAAAGTAGGTAAAGCAAATTTTGTTGATTCCACAACAGAAATGTGAGCAATGGTTATAAAAAGGCTGTGTGAAATAACCTTTTCTTTATAAATACAACCCACAGCTGATTTACATCTTTAATAATGACACTCCACAGCTTCCATAATATGTCACTGACAGCCAGGATACATAATGTAGGTCACTGGTTCCCTGTTGCTGTAGAAATGAAGGCATTTCAGCAAACTCCAGATTACCAGACACTAATCTGTGCTTCTAATCTAGACCAGCGCACCAAAGGTTACCAGTGAGTCACAGCGCAACAGGACACCTGAGCACTTAAAACTGTTTGATGCATCTTTGGTGTCTGCTGATTCAAGGGAAATATAAAATTAGAAAGAAAAACAAAAATTGAAAAACAGGCAATTTAACTGCTAGCTGCTGAACCTTTTTCCCTCATGCTGTCCTGTCTCCCTTCCGTCACCCCCCAACCGGTCGCAGCAAGTAGCTGCCTAGTGGTACTGGCTTCTTCCTGTAAAAAGGAAGTCTTTACTTTCCTATCCTTTTTTTAATGAATGAGCTGACCTTTTTACATTTTGACATACCCATGGCTTTTCCTGTAGAGCTAATATCAGAATACACAGAAATCCCAGTTATTTAGGTCTACCTAAACACCGACATAATTTGAACTTAAGGTCATTGCTTTACTTTATTCCTCCCTTTCCAATATTATGCCAAAGTGTAAAAAAGCTTAAAAAAGAGAGCAAAATAGTCTGCTGACCTCAAACTTCTTGAGTTCCTCCTTGGCGCTGGTGTAGAGGACGTCGGCGGAGTCGGGGCTGGCTGCTGTCAGTTCTGCCGTCTTCAGCCAGTGTTCAAAGCGAGAGTAGTCATCGAGGAACTTACACCAGAGACGCCAGGTTTCCTCAATTCTGAGGGCAGAAAAAGGCACATGTTGACTTCTAATCACAGTAGCTCGGGCTCTGAAAAGTGTAAGACCCCTCCAACCACGGTAAACTAAAGAATCAGTCTTCAACCCTTCTTGGCTGGTCACCTCATCCTCCTCTCCATGGACATGGCACAGATGTTTCTCCAGCGGCGGTCCAGGCTGAGGGTGGTCTGCTGGATCGAGTCATTCTCTGAGTCACTGCCGCAGGCATCGGCATCGTGGAGCAGGACGTCGCATAACGTCAGCACCGAGGCCACGCTCTCTGTGTGCTGCTCGATGTCCCGCTGCAGATCCTGGATGCCAACCGGCACAGAAAAAACAAAAGAAAAAAAAAACTTCTTCAACTTTCTCCTCTTCTAGAAATCACAAAGGAAAACCAAAAATCTGTATTTTTTTCTGGTTTGTTTTGAGGCCTTCAACCTCTACACACAGCACAGCATGATTCCTGGGTGCTGTTCGTTTTGGCCATTGGTGTTATGTTCTTAGTTTTTTCCTCATTTTTGCCCTTTCCCAGAGTTTTCTGTTTTTTTCCTGTCAGTCCCTTCCTATTTTATTTTGGTGACTGCTTTTCAAAGTTCCATTTGAAATCATTATCCTAGTTTTATTGACTGTGATTGATTGATGGTGCTTCTACAGGGAGTGCAGAATTATTAGGCAAGTTGTATTTTTGAGGAATAATTTTATTATTGAACAACAACCATGTTCTCAATGAACCCAAAAAACTCATTAATATCAAAGCTGAATGTTTTTGGAAGTAGTTTTTGGTTTGTTTTTAGTTTTAGCTATTTTAGGGGATATCTGTGTGTGCAGGTGACTATTACTGTGCATAATTATTAGGCAACTTAACAAAAACAAATATATACCCATTTCAATTATTTATTTTTACCAGTGAAACCAATATAACATCTCCACATTCACAAATATACATTTCTGACATTCAAAAACAAAACAAAACAAATCAGCGACCAATATAGCCACCTTTCTTTGCAAGGACACTCAAAAGCCTGCCATCCATGGATTCTGTCAGTGTTTTGATCTGTTCACCATCAACATTGCGTGCAGCAGCAACCACAGCCTCCCAGACACTGTTCAGAGAGGTGTACTGTTTTCCCTCCTTGTAAATCTCACATTTGATGATGGACCACAGGTTCTCAATGGGGTTCAGATCAGGTGAACAAGGAGGCCATGTCATTAGTTTTTCTTCTTCTTTATACCCTTTCTTGCCAGCCACGCTGTGGAGTACTTGGACGCGTGTGATGGAGCATTGTCCTGCATGAAAATCATGTTTTTCTTGAAGGATGCAGACTTCTTCCTGTACCACTGCTTGAAGAAGGTGTCTTCCAGAAACTGGCAGTAGGACTGGGAGTTGAGCTTGACTCCATCCTCAACCCGAAAAGGCCCCACAAGCTCATCTTTGATGATACCAGCCCAAACCAGTACTCCACCTCCACCTTGCTGGCGTCTGAGTCGGACTGGAGCTCTCTGCCCTTTACCAATCCAGCCACGGGCCCATCCATCTGGCCCATCAAGACTCACTCTCATTTCATCAGTCCATAAAACCTTAGAAAAATCAGTCTTGAGATATTTCTTGTCCCAGTCTTGACGTTTCAGCTTGTGTGTCTTGTTCAGTGGTGGTCGTCTTTCAGCCTTTCTTACCTTGGCCATGTCTCTGAGTATTGCACACCTTGTGCTTTTGGGCACTCCAGTGATGTTGCAGCTCTGAAATATGGCCAAACTGGTGGCAAGTGGCATCTTGGCAGCTGCACGCTTGACTTTTCTCAGTTCATGGGCAGTTATTTTGCGCCTTGGTTTTCCACACGCTTCTTGCGACCCTGTTGACTATTTTGAATGAAACACTTGATTGTTCGATGATCACGCTTCAGAAGCTTTGCAATTTTAAGACTGCTGCATCCCTCTGCAAGATATCTCACTATTTTTGACTTTTCTGAGCCTGTCAAGTCCTTCTTTTGACCCATTTTGCCAAAGGAAAGGAAGTTGCCTAATAATTATGCACACCTGATATAGGGTGTTGATGTCATTAGACCACACCCCTTCTCATTACAGAGATGCACATCACCTAATATGCTTAATTGGTAGTGGGCTTTCGAGCCTATACAGCTTGGAGTAAGACAACATGCATGAAGAGGATGATGTGGACAAAATACTCATTTGCCTAATAATTCTGCACTCCCTGTAGTATGAAACTGTTTTTATGCAATTGTTGGCATAAAAGGATCTGCAAATGTCACTCACAGTGTGAACGATTGGCTTTAATACGAGGCATCGTAATGTCCATTTTAAGAGATTTTAAGAGACTTCATGATGCACAAGATTGTGTGTGTGTGTGTGTGTGTGTGTGTGAGTGAGTATGTAAGCGTGAGAGAGAGAAAGCGAGAGCTCCCTCACTGGGGCTGGACACCACTTTTTTGCCTCTTGTTTGGTCAAAGTTACCACTCTCTAGGTTGCCATGGTGACCAGTGAAAGCTTAAAGTGCCTATCCACACAGGAGTCATTTCAGCCATCCCTCATCTGCTAATGGAGAGACCTGCAGCCTTTTTCTGAGGAACAGGAGAAGTCCCATTTCTTTAAGGCTCTCCACATCGCCACGCTGATTCGAATTCGTCTCCTTTCATTTTGCCTGTCATCTGTCTCCATTTCACTCCTTTACAACTGCCACTATTTCTTTCATCAGATATGAGCTCTATTTCTTCAGACGCGTCCCTGTCCAGATTTAGACAGAAAGCTCGAGTCCAATTTGTTTTGCAGATTCTAAGTGTATTTCTTTCACCTGAACTGCACAGATTTGTAAAATTCTGAGTGGAGAAAAATCATTAGCTAGAGATATTCAGTGATTTAAGAAATGAGTGCAGTTGAACCCCTTTCACTGTTAACTTGTCAAATGAATACATCCGAGCTTGCTTCGACCCCCAAATCCATCATAAAAAAAGACAAAAAAAGAGAAGAAAATTCTCCAAACTCTTGGGTTACTAGCAGTGCTGACAAGTTCAGTCACTTCGTAGCAGTCGCATTTTAGACCCCCAAAAAGTAAGGAGCACTCAGGCTGACATGCTTGTGGCAGAGTAGAGCACTTTGAGAAGTTCAGAAAATGTTGAGTTTCTCACAGAAGAAGTGGCTCATGTCAACCAGTTTGTGGGGCCCAGCTTTTAAGGGAAAGGCTGATCACTGAGTTTTAGTACTTATTTCTAAAATAATCTGGTAAAGCTGAAAGAGTTGCAGTTATATACAATGGAAACAATAATACATATATACATATATGTGTGTGTGTGTGTGTGTACCTCCTGCTTAATGGGTGGGACAATCTCACTGAACCTTTGTTAACATCTAAACGTTTTTGAACTTTCAAAATTTTCTCTTCTTATTTTTGTTCTCTGTTTGCATTTGTTTAATGTGTGTACCTATCTACCTTCACAGTAACCAAAAATTGCATTTGTGACAGAATACAGAATGAACAATTTAAAAAAGCACCAGAGGTCTGCCAAAAAGTGCTGTAGGGTTGGTGTTTACTCTTTTACTAAATAAACACTATAAACAGGGGTGCACATAAGTGGTCCGCAGGTGCGCATTCGCTGTCAAAATAAAAGACGCGCACCAGATAAGAAGTTGCAACGCGCGTCTGCGTACATAAGATTTTCTGGAGGAGGACAGACATTTGTTTAGAACTCTTAAAGATGTTGAAGAAGCTCCTTTAAGCAATTACTTTGGTTTTCCTCCACCTCCAAAGAAATATCAGAAGGAGTCCGAACCGCAAAAGACGCGCGTATTCTCGGAAAAGTGGTTGCAGGAGGTGAGCTGGCTTCAAACAAATGATGAACGCACAGAGATGTGGTGCAGAATATGCCGTGAAAATCCCACTCTAGCGGACAAAAAGTGCCTTTTATATGTAGGCAAACACGCGTTGCAACTTCTTATCTGGTGCGCATCTTTTATTTTGACAGCGAATGTGCACCTGCGGACCACTTACGTGCACCCCTGACTATAAATAAATAAACACTATGTTGTATTCTATTCATGCATTTAATCAAGGTAGGTCTGGGAGTTATTCTGTTCTTTTAAAGCGTTACTGTGCTTGTTGATAATGTGGTCTGACTTTAGCTAATTCACATATTTAGACCAACGTACCCTAACCTTTTTTTAAAATAAGAATAAGCACATTGTGGCTTTAAAGGGAATGTGACCATTTGTCACATGTAATGCTATATAAGTGTGCATTTAAAAGGTTAATCCAGTGATAAAAAATGCAAAATGAACCACAGGTTCAACAACCACTGTCACCTGATCTCATCCTTACTATCAAACGTGCATATCTATTTAAGATTTTTTCAAAACCCGAGAGGCAAACTGGCAAATGTACCCAAGACATAAAAAACTCTTTCATCTTGCCTATGACTATTTCTCCCTCTGAACCCTTCCACCCATCTTTGCTCTAAAACCTGGAACTTTTAGCCATTTCCCAAAGTACTGCTATATGGCAGATGACAAATGGACTAACAGGCTAAAGTCCATTTACCTTTTTTTGGACCTCCTCATGAGCTCTGCCTCTCAGCGCATTTACCATCTCTCAGCCCAGCGTGACAGCTGTCTCCTTCACAAACTCCTCTCTTAGCAGAGCCTTGCTGAGATTTTACTTTGCAGCGCTCATTATTCACTCTTATGTTAGTATGCTTTGGACCACCACAGGATGGCCATAACATAAAGGGTTTAAAACCAGACGCAATGTCTCCCTCATAGTGGAGTCCTAATTCTGCCTTGTGCATTTCTAAAATAGCACTTTAACTCCCCTTTTTCTTTTTCTTTACCTTGAAGATGTCCAAGTTGAGCAGGTGTGTACAGAGAGCTCTCGTTTTTCTTCCACAAAGAAACCATGAAAGGTGATTTGCTCATCTTTCATGAGATCTCCCTTTTTCACATGGCTGTGGGAGGCGATTGGCTTTAAATACCAAATAACTAAAGAAATAATCACTCCAGTTGTCCCACAGCATTGTGCCAACTGTTCTCTCCTTCTTAGAGGTTATATTAGTTATTAAGAGGTACTTCATGTAGATCTTCATGAAGAACTGAAATTAAATTTTAGATCTTTAATTTCCTGGTCTTGCAGGACTTTCTAGGTTTTTGACTGAATATTTAAAAATACACACTTTCATAACTTAAAATATCTCACACAAGTCTTTCCATCTTTGCCCACCTGCTGTTCAGCTAGTTTCCTCTGAATCTCATCACTGTGGCAGGTGCTGTAGACCACCGGCTTGGCTAGCTCTGCCTCAATACGGGACAGCCACGTCCGCAGGTTGCTCATGTTCTTATCAAGTTGCTGCACCGTCACCAGCGTCTCTTTCAGCTTCCTCACCCTGCGGACGAAAGATGTGTCACATTAGAACAGTTTGTACTGGAGTCTAGCTGGGCACAGATCACCAGAAAGGGTCAAAAACATTCAGAAAATTCCTCCAGTCAATTTCTGACTTCTGTGCCCCATTTCTGCCTAAAGCCACAGGTATGTTATACAGCTTAAAGGAACATAATACATGTAAACAGCTTTAGCAAACAATAGCCTGTGCACCAAAACTTTCAGACTTCAGCGGCATCTGAAATCTGCAAGTCTTACACACACCAGCTCTTTAAATAATGCATGCATTTGTTTTTCTATTTGTCTCAGGTGTGTAACACAAGGTTTCGTTTCATGCCATTTGAGGAGACAAAAATCTGAATTAGGACACTTAGGATGCTGAGCAAACACCCATCAACCTGCCATTGTTAACACTACGTTCAGCCCCATGTCACACATTAGCACTGTGGCAGGTTTTTACTTTGTGTGGGAAGCGCTGATGTCGTTCCAACAAATGACACAACGGGAGCCATTATAGCCACGCTGCAAGCTGACCTACATCTGACTGAGAGCTGCGTGTTGTCTGAGAGAGCGGCTGCATTCCAGCACAGCTCTCAGGTCAGTGACCTACATCGGTTCATTCCACAACACACGCAGAGAGGAGAGAGGTGACTCAGCAACGTCATGTGACCAGAAGTAACAAATTCCACATCTTACATTCATTAAATTGCAGGCTTGGATTGAACTCTATACACATCCAGAGTGTGGTCTGTTAATTATAGATCTGTCACTGCTCTTAAAACAAATATGTTAAAGGTTGTGTCATATGTGTTTTTGCAGCTTCTATTTTAGCCATAGAAAGCATGGGGCACCTAATGTCCTCTAACGTCTCTGAATTTGTTCGCTACACCAGCCCGAGGCCAAATAAAAAAACAACATGACTTTTAGTGACATCACCGGTTACAAAAACTGGGGAATGACATGAAGGCAACTACCCAACAACAAGCTTTTGATAGGATATTTTGTGATTGAAAAAATTAACTCAGCAGACAAACTGCATGACAGAGAGACTTCTTAACGATTGTGTCTCTTAGAAACAAAAATTTACTGGAAAAACACACAGACGGATGTATGTATGTATGTACAATTGCAATTATTTATCACTCCTGTCTTCTCCTGTTGCCACCTTAAGCTGTTTGACATCACTGACCACTTAAAGGATTATCAGTCATTTAGAGTTTCGTGTACGTGTTGGATACAGACGTTCGTCAGCTGTATGTAAGATTTTTCTTATTCCCTTTTGTTGAAAATATTATGCACTGCCTTTCATTTCTTTGGTGCCACAAAAATGAGAATCATTTGGAACACCTTTAGAGCCTCGTTACAGCCTCTACCATTTATGCCATTCTTCGACCTGAATGCCAAAACGTTTAGCGTTTTTTCTCTCCTCCGTTCACTCTTAAATGCTGGTTATCATTGTGCTTTAGGGTTTAGGGGACAATGTTTAAAGGACTTTAGTACTTTATTTGGATTATTGCATTTTATATGAAATTGGATCAGGTGGCCTAAAAAAATATTTTATTGCTTATCTATGAGACTTTCATTGCAAATGCCATTTCACATCACTTCTGTTCTGGGTTATTCTGGATTTTATGAATGCTTCTGATTTCTTTACAGTACACCCACTCATGAATCCTTTGGCAATTCTTGATCAGTGCGGATGTATGAATATATAAATTTAGCTTATCTCAGTAAATGTTTTAGATGATTTATACGTTACATCTGGATCTTGGATCTTTAATTAATCACATTTATAATGTTTTTTATTTTTTAATTGGGTTAAAAAAATAAATTAATTATTAATACAATTTTTCAACAAATTGTCTAACTTCTAATTTTGTAACTTATGATGGGACTTAATTCAATTCAAAGGACTCATTTTTTATCCATATAGCAATAATCACGCTAATACAGAGAAAACCACAACAATCAGACGGCCGCCTATGAGGAGGCGCTTGGCAACAGTGGGAAGGAAAAACTCCTTATTGACATGAAGAAACCTCCAGTGAAGTTAAAAGTGGATCTTGAGGGCAAATTGGGATGCTGTTTGTTTGCTTTTCTCTAAGATGCCTTTAACAGTCTATTAGATTTGACTCCAGGATAATGTCCACTGATTTCATTGAAAGTAGCAGTAATGTCCTCCAGAACTAAAAAAAAAAAAAATTGTAGCTGTGTGTCACATACTAATCAATGTGCCCACTGTGCATACGAGGCAGTACAGCTCAATGATGCAACAATGAGTCCGATGCAGCAACAAGCTGCATTGAGCCCACCAAGTTTTCTTGTTTGCATAAAGACACAGACTAGGAATGCTGGATGCTGTTGCTGTCCCAGTAGCACAGATAGAACAGGGGTTCCCCTGCCCCATGTTTAGCTGCATGTTTGTTTTTATGTTTCTCTGTGCAGGTGTGAGCTCTGGGCTGCACATCTGTACCGCATGTGAGGATGTTGCAGTAGACAGAGGAGTGGAGAGCGTAACCAAAAACATGCCGCTGCATACCCTCACATAAATACACATCTGCTGTCCAACCTTTTATTTAAATGTAAACGCGCACGAGGCAAGCCCAAGCTAAACTGAATTAGCTCTGAAAGACTCGGCGTGTGTCTCCCTGCCTGCCTGCCTACGTGCCTGCATCAACAAAGCTCAGCCCATCCCCCTTTGCTCCTCAACCTTCGTCTCCTTATCATAACAAAACACCCAATCTGCTCCCCCACCCTTTCACCCGTCCGCTTTTCCAGCCTCACGCGCCAGGTCGGACGGGGCGTGATGAAGTCTCCAGATCAGGATGAGAGGTACTTACAGGCTGGTGAGGAGACTACTCCATGATGGTGGCTCATCTGCTAGCAAGCGCTAACCCACCATCCCTCCCTTCCCTGCCTTCTCCACAGACCGCCCGTCCCCTCCTCTCACCATCCCCTCTTCTCCTCTTCCAGCTTTTAAAAACAGCTGGATGCAGTGACAGGTACACTCACAAAGAACCAGCACTGAAAACTGTATAAATGACCCAAATAATTAATTACCAAAACTAATAATATTCAAGCTTGACTAAAATGTATTTTTTCTATATACTTTTTCTGCCCTGCAGTCTTTCTTGAAACTTTTGTTTCTTTTTTTCATTTTATTTCTCTTAATTCACAGAATTAATAATTTTCCTCTTCTTGTTTCATATTTAGTTATGAGTTCACATGTTTGAAAATATCTATTTGAGGGACTAAAAAATTGAAAAATAAACCTGGCTTGATGAGCTCTCAAATACAGAACTACTTGCGGGAACATAGATTTTAATAGTAATTTTTTTCATGTTTTCACAGAGGGTACTGACACAGCTAAACCAGCATTAATTCTGTGGCTAAAAATCTACCAACTGAACTTTAATAAGAGACCATTCAAGCCATCTGTGTCTCGGTGGATTTGATAAATATGCATGAATATCAGAGATTCAGGATAATGTGGCACGACCATGACTGAGATAGTAGAAAAGTACACACTTAGGCTAAAAACAATTCAAGATGTCTGTAAGGTAAAGACATTAAAGTTCATTAAGGGTGGAGCTGTAAACTGTTGCTCAGACTGCCAATAGTGGCTGACATAGACAGAGCCAGCGGGGAACCCGAGGTTGGTAAACTTCCATCTGCCACCTTCTTTTCTTGAAATACACCACCCTCGGTCTCAGAGTACCAAGAGCAAGTAATATATTACAAGTCTGAATAATAAAGGATAGAAAAAAACAACAGGTGGAGCAGAAGGAAGAATGACAACAAAAAAAGGTCGTAAAATGAGAACTGTAAATCTGAAGTGTGTTTGAGACAGAACATGCAAAGCTGGCCAACTTCTTCTATGTTGGTAGCTGTATATAAAAATGAGCCACCTGGCGCACAAGAGAAAACACAGAAAGAAAGAACAGTAGAAGCAAACAAGTCTCCAAAAGTGAGTCAATCCCTGCAGACTTAAACGTTAAAATGCCCAACTTTTACTTTATGTTCACACTCGAAATCTGAGTAGTGAACTGAGATCTGCAACATTTCATTTTAGATTATAGATTACAGGCATGAAGAAGTTGAAGGGATACACACAAGTGCAAATCTTGCATTTCACTTATTTGAGATTACATGCCTATAAATAGAATAATCAACTCCAAGATGACTCACAGTCTGTTTTTCACACATAACCAATCCCTGTTGCAATAACATCATCACTATGACAACCAGGTCTATGGCCACATGAAAAGAGAACCGAGTGGCCATAAAAGGGCACTTTTTTCTGTCTGTATAAACAAAACAAATAACCTAAACAACATGGCATTAAAAGTGTGAAAGCTGTACTTGAAATGAGCGACTTGACTGTACGATAATCTGAGAAACAAAAACGCTGTGTGAGAGTACACGAAGTAAATCTGTGCAAGTACCAGGTGTGAGGAGGAGAGGTGTCTGGACAGAGCAGGGTGAAGGTTTTTAAAGAGAAAACAAACATCTGCCTTGCATGCATCTTATTCGCACAATAAAGCGAGCGGATGGTGGCCCCTGAGGCGGAGCGCCGTCAGGACAAAGGCTCGCATTAGCAAACAGCAGCTGCTGGGCCGGGTGACGGAGCACCCGGTTTGTTTTGGGGGACAAAGGCGAGCAGCATGCTAGTATCAGCGCATCTAATCCCTCTGCAAGTCAAACCTCAGCAGTCATCTGATGTAACTTAGTGGGGTGAGATGCAGACAATGGCAAGAGGCACACCACAGTCATCAGTGACTCTGAATCAGCTACTCTTGGAACTTCATCAGCCCTTATCCAAACATGTGACAGAGTCCTGCAGGACTCTGGCAATGGACCATCCAATGAGACCAACCATTGACTCAGCTCTGTATAATGTCCGTGTTGTAAATGGTAAATGGACTGGTTCTTATATAACATTTTTCTATTCAACTCGAGCATTCAAAACACTTCATACAATGTCTCACACATTCTTTCAATCTAACATTTACACGTTCACACTGATGAGCGCCTCGGGAGCAATCATGTAGACCGAATCTACTACTTCCGAGTAGTAGCTGAGCCACAGCCACCCCAGTGCTGTGGCTAGGGGCGGACACCCCTTGCGCAACCTTCATTTCATAAACCTCTAGCAACATATTTTCTTGGCTTCATGTGAATGCAATTTTTGAAACTGGAGAAGTCCCTCGGATGTCTTGGTGCATGCTCAATCCAAGTAAGTAAATGGACGGCCCCATTTTCGCTGTGCCAAAAATTGGTCCACCCCAAGGATCGGGTCCCCAGAAACAAACAGGGTAATGTAGTATAGTACGCTGTTAAGTGCCAGGAGGATTGCTATGATTTATACATCAGGGAAACCAAACAACCTCTGGTGAAGCAGATGGCTCAACAAAGAAGAGCTAACTCATCAGGCCAGGACTCTGCAGTCTATTTACACCTACAGGGCAGCGGACACACTTTCATTGATGAGGACGTACACATCCTGGAAAGGGAGGAACCCTGGTTTGAGTGCGGAGTCAAGGAGGTCATTTACATGAAAAGGGAAAGACCATCTCTGAATCGAGGAGGGGGCCTAAGGGTACATCTTTCACCATCTTACAATGCTGTGATTGCAGCCATTCCCCAACTCTCTGTGAATGGTACTCATGGCCATTGATCAGTGGTCATGACAATTTGCAAAATAATGATCAATTAACCTCACAGCCCATTGTTCTTTCAGTGGTGCTAGTTTCATTGTACAAATGTACTGTTTATAAGGTTGGGGAAAGACTGAAGAAGTCACTTGGATGAGTAAAAACACTATGTCCAGATGAACAGAATCAACCTTTTGGGAAGTCCCTTGGATGTGCGATGAACCATTTCTCTTTCTGTGGGCTCAGACAGTGTGCCTCTGTCAGTATCCAAAACCTGTATGGATTAGACTCCTCGGAGGTCAAGAAAAGACCAACTCCACAGGTCTATAAAACTACTTTTACCCCTCGTCTTTAATTTTCTGCCCACGGGCACACTCACAGACACTTATTGCTTTAACTTGGTTGAGACCTATTTCTGAATTTGTGTTTCTTGCACACCCAAGCTGCTGTGATTTCAAGAGGAAACTGGGCATGAAAATGCTAAAGTTCTTGATCATATTAAGCAGCATAGTGGGCAAATGCATGCAGACACTGACTACATTTATCTGCATAGATAAATGTATTACAGTTCACAGCAATTCATCCTCAGCCTCAAATGCTACAAAGGGTTTGGCAGCAGATAAGCATAATAACATGATATGTGTTGTCCACTTTCAGTGGAGTGGTTTAAGATTCTTTTTATATTTAACTATGGGTGCATTAGTGCTAGTGACAATAAATTTTGATAGACAATAGTGTACAGTTTGTCTGTTTTGGTGTGCCAGAACTGGTCTGCACTGAGACCTTCACCCAGACTTCACCCAGCTTTGATAGGAGTACAGATTTTAACCATTATAACTAGTGTCACACAAACATTTTCAAAAACTTGAAAAAAAAAAAGTTGGAATATGAGAACTGCAGATCACGCCACAGCTTCCTCAGTAATGGCTCATTAGCAGGCTTAGCAATGTTATGCTGGTCAGTCACTTAAGGGGGGGAGACCAGTGAGGGCAAATCCACTATTGTGTGTCATGCTCCCTCTCAACTCTAGTCTCCATTCTATTGTTAGTGCAAGAGGGTATGTCTCTGCACTAACAGCCTGACAGTCATGATAAAGACCCTTGTCCCTGAGTGAACAACATGGATGGATTTAGTGCAGTCTCTCTCAGGCCAACTTGTAGAATAAACGTATCCATTTTTTCTGTAATTTTAACATTCATCACTTTGTAAGCTGAACTTTCCTGAAAGCTCTCCATTAAAGGTGGTCAAGCACGGAAGGTACCCTTTAAATTTCCCCTTTGTTAATTGCCTTTGTTTTTGCTACTTAAAACACAAACCACACTATGAGAAGCCTGGTACCTGGCGCCATGTTACACACATATAAACACTACAAATCGATAGGATGCCACTCATTGTTAACTGCCCCTCAAAAATCGCCCTGGGAAGATGTGGCAAAGTTGAAAGGTTTTCATTTAAATACCCTCCGACTCACAAAAGCAGCAATCAACCACATGTAAATTTTGCTTCCCTTGTTAAACGGAAACACAGTAATTTTCTACCCCACTTGATTATGCGAAAGTGCTTCAAACTAAACGGGGGGGAAAAACTTCAGTCAACAGCTGCTTAAGTGGATAATGAAGAATTAAGGATCAGTGCATTTATATTAAATTCAATAAAACATAAATTTTTTTTATTAAAATGTGAATAAAATAAAGGGAAAGAGTGCACTACACAGCAACCTGGGTTTAAAAATGAGATGATCTGGGTTTAAAAAAAAAAAAAAGTCTCAGTTTAGTTTGCTCTGATTTTCTTGGTGCATTTTATGAAAAAAAAAAAAAAATCAGTTCTTTCGCCATCACTAAACTGGTAATTATGAGCAGCAGCATTCAATCATTAGTTTAAACCCAATGTCCTGTTGTTTGGTACAAATGTACCGGTAATTGCTGTGCACTCCACCAACCTGCATCCATTCTGCTGCACAGCAAGGCCATAGCTGGTAATAACTACTGTACCGTTTGACTACGGGAAAGCAACTAGAAGAGAACAAGAAAGGTCAAAAACCCTCCACTAATGCACGTCGCTTGTTTCTGAGATCAACCTTGTTAGTGGAAAGAACACATAATTATCTCCAGGCTCACCACATACATAAATATCAAGACTCGTGTTGCTATCAGCTAAATAGTGAACTCAAAAGTTGCTCTTAGAGGAAAACATTCTGACACTGGAGTATCCAAGTGTGTAACCTTTTAGACTTCTGTTTCTTCTGCAGAATCCAAAAACTGCAAAGTTAATTGTTTTGCTTCATCCCTTGCAAAATACCATAAAAATAATTGGGAATGTCTGAGATATAATTTATAGTTCTCAGATATATACATCAGCTTATGTGTTTAGTTTTTAATAATGAAAAATGAGTGCAAAAAACCCTACTGGTAAATACTGGTGACAGGTGACGAGGTAAATACTGGTGACTTGCCCAGAACGTACCCCAACTTCTGCCCATTTTCAGCTGGGACAGGCACAGCTCGTCCTTTAGTGTAGCTGAAACAGTGTGAAGGACTGGAACCATCTTTCAAGCTCTCTCTTCTGTCTTTATCCAGCTACTTTTTCACTTTTAAAGCTTGATTGTCAACTTTTCTGTCCTGGAATCATAAACTGGAAACTTATATGTAGTCATTTCAGCACCTCCCTGCATGCAGCTATCAATCTTCTCTGTGTTGGAATGTAATTTGAATTTATGGATTAATAATAATATGACTCTACCCTCTGCTTCACCGACTTTAATCTGCAGCCACAGTAGAATAACAGCTGTGCTGTGCCCAGTCCAACAGTGCACAGATAAAGCTGCACGTGCTGAACTGCAGCAGTAAACACTAAGGGGTCAGGATTCAAAGAAGCCTGATGACTAAAGGAATAATCAGCAGGTTGTATTCTTAAGCTGTGAAAACCATTTGTTAAGTAGCGATAATCTAAATACAAACCACTTCAGAAGCCAATATTTAATACATCCATTCATTTTCTTTTGCTTATCCAGTTCAGGGTCACCATAGAATGAGAGGTGGTGCATAGCCTAGACAGGCCACCAGTCTGTCACATGGCTAACACAGAGAGACAGACAAACATTCACACCTGATGGGCAAAGGGGAATTTGGAATCATTAACCTAACCCCACTAACTGCACGTCTCCATAATGTGAACGAAAAGAACTGCATTCTCTCTCAAAATCAAGTCACATTTCAGGGCTGCTCTTGTAGCTTTGGATCAAGAGCCATACTACACAGTCATGAAGACATCCAGTAAGATTTCCCATAAGAGAAAAGAGTGATGGCATCAGAAGGCAAGAGTAAAAATACTATAAAAAGTGCAATCTAAAGGTTTTATTGTTCCTTCAGGATATCCCACTGTTAGCTTGTCAAGCCCAGCAATACTTTATCAGACCTTCAGCATTATTAGATTGATGGGACTGTCAGACCAAGCTGTGTGGAGGGATTTCTAATATGCCAAACAAAATGAAGCCAGTGTGGAAATACTGTGCAGTACATCAAATGGCAACTTGAGGCTAGTTCAAAAAATTGAGACACTCCCATGTTAACTTTACAACATTAAAAAGCGTTGATACGCTTTCTATATAAAGCTTTCTAACCAAACTTACTAGTATTTTCTGATAAGTAGTAACTCCAGCCTCTTATGCAGTTACAGCCATATTTGGCTTAAAAAAAACCAGAACATGACTGCAGCCAGAACGCCAACACCAAGGCCAAAATATGACATCACAGTGACTAGGTCAATTTTTTATATGCAGTTTTTGTGCTACTCTTAATAAGCAGGCAGCCCCACTGCTAACGGCTGAATGACACCTAAGACGTTCAAAGAGTGATGTAAAAAAACATTTAGCATAAACTGTTAGGCAGTTGCGTCAAAGTTGTCAATATAAGTTTAAACAAAGTGTTGGACTGGGAGTCGAACTTTGTTATATAACCAAGCACTACAACACCAGCACCACTACTCAACAATAAAACGTATAAACTCACAAATTCATTCATATAAAATTCATCTCCAACATCTATAGCAACATTTCTTGACACCTTTTTATGCCTTCTTGCTTCCTACCTGGCCTCTATGTGATCAAACAGATGTTGCCAGCGGTCGTTGACGTCCTTCAGCTTGTCGTTGATCTCCGTTTCCTTTGTCTTGTTGCTGGCTGTGATGAGCTGCTCTCCAAGCTTCTTTAGGTGTGTTTTATTCTCACTGAACAGGTTGATCTCCTCCATACAGTCCTGATTGAGAAATACGAGTAAAAAGACAGAATGATGTACTACACGTGAGCATATTCCCCCATAAGGCTGATCATGTAAATTTCTGGTGCACCAACATTCTTAAAGTCTTAAAAGCTTTGAATTTAGTTTGACTTTGTGTGAGTCTGTATGTCAGGGCCAAACACTCACATTTAATGTCAGAGGAGCTGTAAAGGTTTGAAACCCTCACGACGGCAATAACTGAGTTTCAGCATTCACCTTTACTAACCTCTATCCCCCCCTTCACCCTCCATCACCGTCACTCCCATAGCACCAAATAAAAGAGGCCCGCGTGGCCCTGCTGGGCCAGAAACAGCTGTCGTCTCTTTAACAATCAGGAGGGAATTCACAGCTTTTTGAAAATCCCAGACAGTGCACCACACAACGTGACTCGTCCTGATACAAAGCAGCGCAGACAGCAGTGGTGCCGCAAACAAAATGCAAGAGGAAACTTTTAACACTGATTGAAAAAACAAACACATCAATATATGAGTGTATTCCTTTGTTTTACAGCTGTGAGGGGTAAAGAGTGATTCTATGACTGTTATCCTACTACTAGAAGTACTTTTGTGGGCTTGAATGGCTTGGAAACCTTACTGATGATCTCATCAGCACAACAGTGAAACAACAGAAGGTATCTGGTTATAGACGGTGTCAGTTAGACTGCCAGATTGTTGTTGCTTTGGCTAGTGTGATTAAGAATGAAGTGTCCAAAAAAACCAACTCCAGCACTCTGCTTCACTAACAGCAAGTGAAGCTTGAGACGATAGCAGTAAGAAATCTTATTTAACAATGTAAAGTTTAAATTAATTCTCTTGCAGACACCAGTTTAGTTGTAGGAGAACTCAGCAGCAACCCTTGCAGCTGTGCTCAGAAACTGTGTGGTGGTTTTATGTATTTCACTACTTAATTCGGTCTTCCTGCCACTATAACTATATCTAGTTACCTATTTTACTCCTAGTTAGAACACTTACCTTCTTGAGTTTCTCGACCATTTCCTCGATGTTGAGATCGGAGTTGTGCGCCACCTTGTTCTCCATTTGCGTCAGCCACTCACACAGCTCCTTGTTCTTCTCATTGAAGATGATCCAAGCGTTCAGGCGGTCTGCGATCTCCTGTTTACGCAGGGACACCTGAGACACAAAGCGGATTAGGGGACAGAAATTAAATAAGTCTCATCACTGTAAGATGCTTAGTGGTACTGTAGATGTCTAATCTATCTTATCATTATGGATGCAGATGCAGCCGGTGAACCAGACACATCAGTTTAACATCACTGTAAGCTGATTTGTGCTGATTGGGTTGTTGTTCACTTTAGCTTGGAATGAATATAGAATTTAACTCAGGTGGACCCTGGTGCTGGTGACTTTATCTTGCTTGAAAAAGATTTTTTCCAAATGATTTACACTCAGACCTTAAGAAACAATAATAATCAGGCACAAATGGTCACATCTTATAAAGTTTGGGTATCCTCCAGATTATCATTAAGTATCAACATATTCTTAAGCTAATATGCACACCTGAGAAACACATGCACAGCCTCATCTAAACAGGGGAGATGATATAGGACGCTTGACTTAGAGTGATTTTTTTGCCAGCTTTCATCCTAGATGTTTTTTGTGGTGTTAAACGTTTATACTTTTCTGTCACAGATGTGTGCCAAGCCAAAATGGGCTAACTGCTCTATGATAGATTACCCAGACTCACTTGGAGGACAAAGCTCCCCTTTTTTCCCTCAACAACTCACGCAGTGGGCATGATCACCTAATTTTGTATTTGGAGAAAATCATTCATTCATTCCAAACATACTCACAAGGCCTGCTTAAAACACACCGACAAAGCTGATAGGGAAATGTTACTGAGAGTATTTTAGGCAATCTTTAGGCAATTTTCACACATTACCTGTAAATGTATCTCAGGTTAAACGTCTCACTTGTAATAAACATTCATGAATGAAGAAGCCTCCACACAGTCAGAAGTGCCCATCCTTGTGATCACCTCCCCCTCCCCCAAATTCATTTTAATGCAAAAGCTCTTCTTCCTGAAACCTCTTAGCTCTTTACCACATTTCTCTCTCGTCACCATCTGTTCCCCTGTTATCACAATGCACCCCTCACAGCCCCGCCTCCCAGACCTGTTGGTCCTTTTAGTTGCCCCTTATTAGTATTACTGAGATTTACTAACTTAACTCCTCTCTAAAGGCTCAGACTTCCAACAGAAACAATAAATAAATGTGGTGAACTCAGAATGTTGATTAAACCATATCATAGCACATACAATGTACTGCAGATGTGAGAGCTGCTGCTAATCAGATGACTTTTAGGAGCTCTTTCAAAAAGAAAAAACCCAAAAAACAAACAAAAAAACCCCCCAAAAAACGTTTGACCGAATAAAGAAAATTCAGTTGCTGTATTTAACCCTTGATTGTACTATTTGTGGCGATTGTGGCTCAAGAGTTGGGAGTTTGCCTTGTAATCGGAAGGTTGCCGGTTTGAGCCCCGGCTTGGACAGTCTCGGTCGTTGTGTCCTTGGGCAAGACACTTCACCCGTTGCCTACTGGTGGTGGTCAGAGGGCCTGGTGGCGCCAGTGTCCGGCAGCCTCACCTCTGTCAGTGCGCCCCAGGGTGGCTGTGGCTACAACGTAGCTTGCCATCACCTGTGTGTGAATGTGTGGATGACTGGATGTGTAAAGCGCTTTGGGGTCCTTAGGGACTAGTAAAAGCACTATACAAATACAGGCCATTTACCATTTGAGCTTCTTGACTGACTATTCTTCATCCTGCATTGTTTTGAAGATACTTTAAACCATAACAGTTTTTTAGACTGCAGGCCAAAATCCAAACAGTTCTGATGACGAGTCTTTCTGGTCTCATTACGCTTCATATCAATCTCTGTATCAGCAATGCCTTGGAAAAATTTTCCCAAAGAGATTTGACTGTTTGAGTTTTAGAAAGTAAAATCAAACGGGGGAAACAGCAAAATAAACAGACCGAAATAAAAAGAATTCAGGATACTGGTGAAGCAGCTTTAGCAAGGCAAATGAAACAGGAATAGAACGATCATGAGAATTTTTAAGATAAGTCCGTTCTGATCCTAGAGTCAGACAGCAGTCATGTTTGAGACTGAGCACACTAACCTTGAAGCAGAGTTCCTCCCACTGGCAGTGCAGGTGCTCCACCTGCTCCTGCAGCAGCAGGACATCGTCAGCAATGATGTACTGGGACAGATCCGTCTTCATGCTGCTCAGCTCCGTCAGGCTCTCAGCCCAGTCCTCCAGGGAGATCTTGTTCTTCTGCATACCATAACACAGCGATCACCACAACAAACTGTCAGGGACTCCCCCCCTCCTCGCTCTGCACTCACTCTCTCACAGCTAGTCCCTACTGTCCTCTCTCTCTGGACCTCAAGCCCCTTTTTCTTTCTCCCTCTATCTCTATCACCCTTTTCTCTCTATTTCTCCCCGCCCAGCAAGAGAGGATTAAAGGCCACAGGCTGCAAGCTGGGCTGGGGGAGGGGTGACTCTGGAGGGGGAAGGTAGGGGTTGGGGATAAAGGCTTTGGTGGGTCAGAGGGGATGAGCTTTGAGTCAAAACTATTTCAAACTTGACTTTGGTCTCCTGGGAGGTAATAAGACCCCAAACAGTCTGAGAACTTGTTGTAGACCCACATGTCAGTATTTTAAACATATATTTATTAGCCCTTCACCACCTACTGCGACACCTACAGGCTGCTAACACTAACATGCAGAATGTGAATGTGAATATGAACTTGGAGTACATGCATAAAAAAACAAAACAACAACAAAAAACAACTGCTGAAGAGAAAAGACAACGCATGAAAGAATAATCTGACATATTGAGAATTACATATATTCATTTCTTAGTAAGGACAAGATACCGCTTTGAAAAAACAAAACAGATATAACAAACAGAACAAATATGTGTGTTTCTCCAAATGAAGAACTTTTTGTTTGATACTATGTCCTTACTGTCAGAGCGGTCTGGCTGTCAGTAATTTAATAAATTATATAATTAACTGTCTGTACTAATTGCAATAAGCTGACAATCAAAAATCGCCCCTTTGGATTTTAAAAAAAATCCTAGTTCTTGTTAATAGGAACACAAATAAATGTATGTCTCTGTTGAAAGACATCCCTTTTTAACAGGACTATACTGTAGTTCAGTCTCAACAGTTAAACAAAAGTACGCCCAGCTCAGAGTTCATTATTAGGCAGAAATTATTTTACTGCTGGAGTTTCAGCTAAAGAAGTGAAGCCAAAGAAGTACCTCCTATGTTTTTGTGATTAGTTATTTGGAGATGTACCTTGCAGAGCTTTGCACTCTCCAGGTCGTCATCACACTCTGGCATGGTCTGGTTCCGCCTGGTCTTCATGTCTTTAAGCTGCAGCATGCTATCTGTTAGCCCAGCCTCGCAGCGCTCCCAGTTCTAACACAATCAAAATTTATTTTTTTAAAACACGTTAATCATGCAGATCAAAGTGATAGGAGCTTACAAAGCTGTTTGAACAACAAAAAACCCATCACACTCCTTTGTCTTTTACTTCCTAAACATGCCTGCAGTCATTAATCACAACAGATTGGATTAAGTTGCCTGCTCTCAGGCCATGAGAATGTGTCAGACGCTATGGGAGACAAGTAGAGGATCTATGTGTCTTTGTCCAGGCTGAATAAACAAAAACTCAACTCATCTAATAGACATCCATATCATATTTACCCACTGATGATACAAGGCAAAGAAAATGAGACACTGAGAAAGTAGCAGATTTACAAAGCGGCTGAACTACTATACTGCAAGTGCTGTAAAAATAGGCCTAAATCTAAGAGCAATGTTTTCAGTCCACACTGAGGCTGAGGCTGATGTAACTTCCTCAGGGGATTCACTCTCACTCCCTGACACGCCCTTAAATTTCATTGATTTTGTATATCCGGTGTAATCTGACCATCCATTGACTGAAGGGTAAGGGTAGCACAAAAGACTCATCCACTGTAGGGATAACAACTTAAGAGCCAAATACTCAGATATGATAACATGAAAAGATCTGTCCAAAACTAGATTTTGCACTATCAAAGACACAATATGCGCAGATGCGCAGTTTTAAACTGGAGCCCATTCAAAATGAAGCTTCAATACATTTTTTTACCCATTAATTACCGTCCAAAATAAATGAATCATTTAATCTAAAAATCTCAATCGGGACATTTTACTGGAGCTGACAATAACAGTAAAAAAAAAAAGGAAGTGGATCACTCTCTGGACACGATTTACTTTTATTGGAAAAGTGTTGTGTTTTGTGTGTATTTCCTTTGTTTTAAACTTACTTTAAGACGGTTTTAGTGCAACAAAAACAAGTGCAAAGTTCAGGCTTTTGCTATTTGCCCTGTTGAAACCCATTTTAATATCCTTGACGTAATTTTGAGTTCACTTATTTTTTATTGATGTGGATACAGTGCATGGGTAGCAGTTGTTTCATTGTTTAGTAAATTCATTAAAATTTTTAGTAATGTATATCACGTGAAAAAGTTTTTGATCACAATTTTATTTTGTTTTTAAAATATTTAAAACATATTCAGGAACATTGTACACGTATTCAATTTTTTATGTATGTAAACAGTTATAACCTGTTACTTTAATGTTATAATGTTTTACTGTTATAATAAAGTAATTTTAGTAATATTTAGTATCGCCATACATCGTTACCTATATGCCTATATATATATATATATATATAGAATGGCAGTAAAAAAGATAGTTTTAAGAAATAGCTCTATATATGATTATTATCGCTTTGACCTTCTAATCAATCTATTGTCTTTAAAGGCAAGGTCAGAGGTCAAATATGACATATTTAAATCTTTGTACGGTGTTTTTATTTGACAAACAGACCAGGACACAAATACAGGATACAAATATATTGACATTACTGTGCCTGCATTTAAGAAGTCACATTAATAAAAAGAAGAGTTAAAGATAAATTTAAGTCAAAATACAGAAAATACAAACACACAAACACTGCAAAGTTTTCCTTAGTAGTGTAGACTGAGTTTAAAACTTGTCTCACTGTGTACCAGCTAAAAAGTTACTAAAAGTAACCAGTTAAACCATAACATAATAGCCACAATGATTACCTTGATTATAGCCTCGGTGAGCTCCAGTCTTTTGGACAGCAAACTGTGGAGACTGTCCCACTCCTCCTGCAGTGTCCCCAGATCTGTCTGAAGCTGAGTCTGGGTGTCCTCGTCCCCCATGGAGAACAGCTGACGGCCCACCTCCAGAGTGTTGATGAAACTGCTCTGATACCTCTGGAACAACAGCTCTGTGTGCTGAGGATGACAGTGCAGGAGATGAAACATAGAAAGGAGTGTGGAGGAAAAATGAAGTGAAGGAAGCTACTCAGCAGTGATTTATTGGGGGATGTAGTCAGCCGGGGGCTCTGTGGGGCTTCTTTCTTTTTTTATTTAAAGGGGCAGCTTACAATAGGTCAAAGTCTTATCTTCATCCACATTCAATTCAAATCTCATCAGTCTTCCTTCATGTTAGGCAAAGGCACAAAATAACAAAGATTGGAAACGTTACAATCTTTTCATTTTCCCTTTGCTGTAAACGTAATCAGCACCAATTTTCCCTCAGTGTTCAGCAGCCGTCTGTGAGTGAGTGGCAAAGATAACGTGAACAAACAATGATTTTCAGCAAGTGTAAAAGACTCCCACAAAGATCAATCCTCTTAACAGATTGATAGTCTTATAATTTCATTCATCAGCTTGCAGTGAGTGTTTAATTCAATCAGTTTTATGGCCCTTTCAAGTGATTTCAAAATCAATTCGAAAACAGATCCCACCTGCAGGTCGTGGAGGGAGCGTCGGAGCTGCTGCAGGCTACAGCAGGTTAGTCCGGCTGAGGGGAGCAGGGTCTGCGTGTCCGCAAGGAACCTCTGGAGCTTTCTCAGGCTGCGGCTGTACAGGTGCCAGTGCTTCACCAACCCCTCCACCAAAGAGCGCCGCTGGTCAGCCCGCTGTACTGCTCCCTGCCACTGCTCTCTGAGCTGGGCCAGCTTTAGGATGAAGTCGCTCCTGGATCCATCAAAATATTAAGTTGTACTTAAGTTTTCTAAAAATGTAACACTCACTGTCTGAGAAAACAGAATGATTAATTGTCTTCTGAGGCCATTTGTACCAGTCAAGCTAGAATTTTTTTAAAACCAGGATCAGAATTAGAACAGCAACCTATACGAAGCATGGAACCTGGTGGTGATGCTAGTGAACGGTCAGGTGATCACCAAAGCTTTTAGGATTTCATCTCTGGGCAATATGACTCTATTAAATTTCATGTCAGTTCATTTCAAAGGTGTCAACATATTTCACACATCCTGGACTCAGATGGGCAGAGGGATGCTGTTTGATCTTCTTACCTGCCCTCCACCTCTCCTTTCTGCATCAGATGAAGAGCATCAGTGATGACTGAGTGAAGGATCTGGTGACCAATGGAGAGCTCAGCCTGAAAGCGCTGAAACACAGAGACATATGAGTGTGTAGTTCAAGTGTTTAGTTGTGTCAGTAAGACTGCTAATCAGGTTTGATACCTTGTGAGTACAGAGCTGCTGTCTGAGGCCGTCGTACGATCCCGCTACGTCTACAGCCAGGCTGTCCTCCATCCTCTGCAGGAACAACATCCAGCTTTCACACTTCTGCTCAAACCTCTGCTGCCTCAGCACCTCCGTCTGCAGCTCACTGTACACAAAACAGAACAGCAGGTGAAAAATGTTCTGCAACATGTTACTTCATGAAAAGTATATTTAAACGTTTCTCACCTCAAAAAGCTTGTAATTCCACTGTAAAGTTTGAAAAAAAAACCCTGCCTCCTACAGATTTGAGCGTATTTATAAAAAATAGTTGTCTGTGAAAGTTCTGTGAAATGCCCTTTGAGGCAAGGCCGTTTACAGATTTTGTAACGCTATCCAAACAAATGTTTCCATTTAGTGATCAACCCTAATTTGTGTTCAGTTTATTCACTGCCTTTTACACAATTACGTTTGATTGTTTTCTCTCTTTTTTAAAACTGCAAACTAAATATCTTTTTGTTTTTTGTTTACTTAAAACAGGGAAAATTTACTGGAAGACAGCACTTTGTGCTCAGGAAAACTGTGATAGCTGCTCAGGTATTGGTTCCCTGCTCCTCGTGTTCCCTCACTGACCTGCAGGCCTCCTCAGCTCTGGTGTAGGCATCGGCCCAATGGCGGTTGAGGAATTGCAGGCGGTGTGCTGCAGCGTCCTCCAGCGTCAGACTGCAGCTCCGCTCGTTGAGCACATCGAGGTCAGCAGACAGGCCGCTCAGCTCCATGAGGCCAGACTGGAACATATGGTGGCGTCAGAGACTCAGGAGGGATCACAACAGTCTGGACTACCGCACGCACGACATCACAGCTCAGGACGGTCTAAAGATTACACGCTACAGTCATGCTCTGTGTTCCTCTGTCCTCATTTATTTACCGCCACAGGGCGGCTTCCTGCTTCTTCATATTCTCTCACCGTTGTATAACATCTGCTCCTGTACATTAACTTTGCATTCAGAAGTATAAAGTCAGGCAGAGACAAAGCATACTTTTACACCCTTACACTACTTAACATTTGACACTCATATTTCTTCTTCAGTATTAACATTTAAGAGTTACAGCTCTTAAATGTTAATACCATTCCAAAACAATCTACCTCTGCTGGCACTATCTGACTGATGCCGTCAGAGAGGGAAAAACCAGTATGAAAAGGCTTTTCTTCTCTTTATGCAAACAATGTCACCCAAACGTTTTCAGCACTACACAGTTGTTCAGCACTGTAAATGCACCTACAGCTCAAACTGGACTTTACGAGCTCATTTTCTTTTTACAGCTTTTAAATAAATCATTTTTCACTACAAGAAAATGAAGCACGACTCTCTTTAAGAAAACACACATTTCTATTGTAGCATAAAAGTCCCTTAATGAACAGTTTACTTTGGGGAAAACAACAGAGAGCTAAAGACGCAGCACAGCAGTCATTCATAAAATCTTCATGCTGTCTCACCTGGTCTGCCTTCAGAGCTGGATCCTCCAGGCGCTGCTGCCAGACCTCCAGATTCCTCTCCAGTGACTCCAGCACATTTTCAAACTCCTGCACCTGCTTAAGCTCCTCCTACACACAAACATGACACATGGCACATGGCCATATGTGTCTTAATTTATAGGTCACTGTGACGCTTTCTGCAGTCAGGTGTCAGGTGAGGAATAGCAGTGCCAGCAACAAAACAAGCAACAGGTTATAGTAAAAGACTTTAAAAAGTTTAGGTTTGTGCACATGGAAAGATTGGCAGTGTCTTCATTCAAAGATTCCTGCAGGTTTACCCAAATAACCAGGCTCACTGGTTTAACTTCAAACAAAAGTTTGTACTTGATACGTGATTGATTCAGTGTAAGCAGTTTTTAAGTGAAAATGAATAATAAGTAATAAATCCAGTCTGACTTCACCAAATCCCACAGACTCTTTCATTCATGAAGTTTTACCTGCAGGTGGCCCAGCTTCCTAGACAGCTGCTGTCTGAGCTGCAGGACACCACGTGGCAACAAGCGGCACTCTGATTGGACCAGACTGGCGGCTGAAGGTTCCAGGTGGCTAATCAAGTCCTTGGAGGCTTCCAGCACCCCCTCCAGGTCAGACTGCAAGGTGTCTGTCCTCTGCAAGAGACTCTGAAGCAAAGGGGGAGGCAAATGATTGGAGAGTTTCTATCATCATTATTATTATCATTATTATTATTATTATTATTATGTTTGGTGTCAGATGGTGAAGTTTTTTAATGTCTTTTACAAAATGCTGGAGCATGATATGAAATAAGACATTATTTTTATTGATTATCTCACCTGAACATTTTCTATCTTGACAGTGAACAGCTCCACTGTGTTGTCCTGTGCAGGTGTGCTGCTCAGCACAGATGTGGCCTCACTCTGTAGTGCCTGCAGTTGCTCTGTCAGAGACCCAGCACGCTTATCATAAACCTGCCACACAGTCAGGACCTTCTGACATCTCTGGAGCTGCTGGCCCAGAGCTCCAGTCACTGTAGTCCAACTGGAAAAAACAAAACAAAACAACCAAAAAAGAACATATTTTTCCACAGAGTTTCCACATGTGAATGTGCCTGTATGCAGGTGTATGTTCATTTGTGTGTGTCTCACCTGTCTCTCTGCCTGTCCAGACATTTGCTGATGATGGCAGCAGCAGCAGGACTGATGGTATCTCTGAGAGAGAGGATGTTCTGACCAAGTTTGTCCCACTCTACCTCTGAGGCTTCTGTCTCCTGTTGAAGGAGCTGCATCCAATACAACAAAACAGCCATCAGTCAAAAACAAAATCCAAACAGCCGCCGATCCTCTTTCACATATTCAACTCAGGGTCATAGGAGCTTATCCCAGATGCCATGGGGCAAGAGCCAGGGTATACCCTGGATAGGTCGCCAGTCTCTTGCAGGGCCAACACAGCACCTATGGGCGATTTGGAATCACTAGTTAACCCAACCCCACTAACTGCATGTCTTTGGACTGTGGGAGGAAGCTGGAGTACCTGGAGAGAACCCACGCAAAACAGGGAGAACATGCAAACTCCACACTGATGGATGTTGGATTAGAATCCAGGACCCAGTCCTACCCACTGCGCCACTGTGCTGCTCTCGCAGCAAGTCACCCAACAGAAACTGATTGAAAAGACAATTTTCTAATAGTCTAAACAACACTAAGATTTCTTTTTAATTCTGATAAACATGTTGTACAAAAAGAGTTCCTTTACACGGAGCCCCATAGGCACACTTATTGTGGGCTCTGACATCGCTTACCATAGTGCCATAGTCTAATGTAATAAGTGTTAATAAGCAATATGTGAGTGTCCAGAAGCTCACAGTTCCAGTGACCGAATTCTCCTTATTAAACATATCTACTGCAGACAAAGAATCCAGAAAAAGTGGCGAGTTTAAACATCTACAAGTGATCGAGCTAGTATGGGTAAAATACCTGCAGCTTTTCATGGAGATCTGTGTGTGCCTGCAGGGAGAGCTGGGGGCCGCGGTAATACTCTAGAGTCTGAGATGCTCTCACTGTTTTCAGCACTATGTGACTCAGCTTCTCCTCCATGTTGTTCCATAACAGCTGGGCCTGAGTTAGCCTCTGTTTTACTGAGTCGTTCTGTAAAAGATAAGATAATCTAATGAGAACCAAGAGCAGACAAATACCCGACATAAAACTTTTAAGTCAACAAGCCATTTACCCTCTGAACTGTCCTTGTGTTACTTACCCTCTGTGTGAGAGCTGTGCAGGCCTCGATGGATTTATCTATTTGACAGATAAAATTGCAGCTCCTGTTTTCTTGTCTGCCACCAACTTTGTCTATCAGCTCCTGAAGAGCTGCAGACTTCTGCATAATCTTCTCCTCAAGATCCTGAGATAAAGACAGAATTTAAAACCTGTGTTGATTTACTTCCCTTGTGTGGACGTATATCTCGGAGTATTTCTTTGCAAATGACTTGACGTGGAAATTACTCGTCACGGCTGAAACATCAAATCTGAAATGTTGAAATGATGACAGACGCGCTAACTGTTCATGCAGATGTTACAACACAGACCTGGCAGATGCTGTTGCTCCTCTGTAGCTCCATCTGGCTGCTGGGTGTCTGAGCTGAGTCCATCCAGAGGTTTTGATCCGCGATCCAGCTGTTGATCCGCTGCAGTCGGGCATCCCACTCCACTCTGTTCCTCAACTCCTGTTCAATCTCCTGAATCTGAACACCGTACATGTTGTCAACAAATTACAAACATCTCCTCTAATGACCAACAGTGTGTGATGTAGGAAGGTTTATAGGCAGGACCTTTCAAACTTACCTTAGAGTTGAGTTTTTCCTGCAAACTGAGCCACTGATGGTTGAGGCGACCCTGCTCCTCTGCATACTGGTTTTGTTCGTAGCGCAACCTGTGGTCCTTCTCAGTACTATTTGGCTGTAATGGCTGGTTCACATAGTCCACTGTAATCTGATGTGCACACATCTCTGTCTGAGACTCCTGAGAAATATGCCATGGATAAATACACAGGCAAACCAACAAACGTCTCTTGATCAGATCAGAGCTAATACTCCACTATCCTACTAAAACTGCATGATTAATATAAACATATAAGCTCGCACCACCGCTACCACCATCTATACTACCTTGCAGTATTTCAGGAGCTGGGTGAGATCATTGTTGGTGCAGGAGTTTTTGTTGATTTTGTTGCAGTACTCCTCCAACTGACACTCAGCTGCTCCGAGCCAGGCCTGCAACTCCAGCAGCGCCCCCTGCTGTGTCTCCATCTCTAACCATCGCTGCAATGAAGTCCAAAAAAACAAAAAAACAAAAAACAAAACATTACATACTGTTGTCTTTGTTTAATGGCCTTTAATTAATTGTTTTCATTTATAAGCTTTCAGTTAATCCACAATGGTACTATTAGCAAAGACGGTCCAGGTTTAAAAGGAAGTGAGTGAAAATTTTGAGGTAGGGGGGACAGAAGACTTACAAATGACAAGAGCTGACCACAAAGTGAACAGAGGCAGAGGAAATGAGGATTTCAGGAAGAGAACAAGGAAGAGAGACAAGGGGGTAGAGCTGAGACGAGTGAAGGTGTGGGAGGTGGGAAAGAAAAGAAGAAAAAGAGTGGAACGAGACTGAAAGAGGATAGAGAAGCAAAAGACAGACAAGCAGAAAAGAAAAAAAAAGTCAGACACAGAGAGGTGCATAGGTGGTTTCACACCAAAAAGAGAAGAGGGGTGAGAAGAGCCCTCAAGATGGATGATTATAATTGGTGGCAGCAAGACTGCACCAAACTTTGCCGAGCTAAACCCAGAAAGGCTCTGTGGAAGTAGAACTTCTGACATTTAAATACATCCACACATAAGAGGGTGTCTGGCACATAGTTTGTGTATTACAATATTCAGCGTTTAAGAAACTCCATCGCTCCAACACCCTTCAGGGAGATCTGGGGACAGATTTACTAATGTGTTGGAACACATTATTCTGTCTCTTTCGACAAAGACAGCACAGTGACAAGATTGCATAAAAGAGGTGACTGATCCTATTGGATGTGTATTTCTGGGAGTTTCTACGGTGGCCCTGAGAGATCTAATGCACTGAAACGTAAGAAAAGAACAGCGAATAGAAAAAAAATGTTGCAAAAACACTGAAAACACAACTGAAAAAACCCACAATTAAAGTAGAAAAAACTAAATCTCACAAAACATAATGCAGGTGTTTTTGAGGAGACATTAATGGAAGTGCTATGGAAGTCACCAAAACATGTGAAGAACTGCACTATGACACGCTTAAAAGATCTGGAGGGTTCACCAGTGTTGTGAGGGATAAATAAAAATATGCAGGTAATATGTATTTTAATCACATGATTCATGTAATAACGTAATTGCATACTTGTCACATTCACAACTCTTTCATCATGTTATTGATTTTTTTGTTTTGTGAGTTTTGTTTTTTATGTCAGCTTTTGCAGCATTTTTTACCCGTTGTGTTTTATTGAACTTCCATCTGTTTTGTGTGCTGTTGCAGCGTTTTTCTATTTACTGGTGTTTTCTTCTGTTGTAGTGCATTTGATCTTTCAGAGCCACCATAATTTCTGTTCTTGAGACGCAAAATAAAGGAAGGAGAATATTTAAATGAAGTGCATAAAAAAGCATGCTCTATATTTTATATTGGAGTTCTATATTGAAATGAACTGCCTGTGTTCAGAAAACAGCACAATGTTTGTAAAACGCTAAATAGTTTAACTTACGGAAGTCACAGTCTTACATGGGGGGAGCTCCTCACCTTTTGCAGAGTTTGTTGGATAACAGGCACATCAATGAGAAGACTGGACCAGTCCAACTCTATCTGTCTGAGCTGAGCATTGATGGAGCACATATCTATGTCAGAAGTCTTGGGCAGAGGAGTCCCCTTATCCTCAGGATCTCTATCTGAGTGTGGTTCCCTCAGCTGCAGCAGCTGGGACGAAGAACCGGTCACTGCCACCTTTACTTCAGATTTGGCTTCCAACTCTTTGGTCAAAGCCTGCATTAAAAATCTTGTATTAGTCTATTCTCCATAATTGTACTGTGGTCTCTGGAAGAGCTGCTAATAAGCAAAAGTTGGTCAAAGCGCTAGAACTAAAATATCTTTTAAAAAACAAACCCCCGCCCCAATGGTTTCAACTCTTACTCACCACAGACTGGAGGTAGAGCTCACGCCTCTGTTCAACATCCATCTCCTCACTGAGCTCACTCCATCTATCAATCCGCTGTCTAGCCTCATCCATCCACTGAGACAGCGTGGCAGAGTTGTGACGAAACCTGATTTTTGGGAAAAGTTGCACATTTAAAAACAACTTGACACAACTTCATACCAAAAGATCTTTTACTATCTAACATTGGGGTTTTCATTGCATGCAACCCTAATGAATTAAATTTAGATTGACAAATTTATTATTATTTCATCTCAATATAAACCACACTAAACATTTCTATTACATATATATATTATATATATATATATATATATATATATATATATATATATATATATATATATATATATATATATATATATATATATATATATATATATATATATATATATATATATATATATATATATATATATATATATATATATATATATATATATATATATATATATATATATATATATATATATATATACACATATATATATATATGAGCTTAAACTAAACTACATGCAGTCTAGTCTAAGTTCAGGACAAGTTCCAACTTCTCAACTGTGAGACAGCCATGACTTTCATCAGTCACCTGCTCTTCAGTTTCCTTTCTTTGTCAAAGCTGGTGCGTTCATGTTCCAGCCTCTTGTGCAAAGATCTCCAGCGAGCCTCCAGTTTACAGACAGACACACCCACTCCACTACAACCCGCTCTCTGCAGTCGCCGGCCTCCCTCCAGCATCTGACTGACCTGCGCTTCATTCTCCTCCAAAATGCGATGCAGCTCCTGCAGTCAGACAAGTAGAACTTTATATCACTGCGCAGACCCGTGAAATGTATTCATACATACATGTGTGACTATTCACTCAACTCAACACAAATGCTAACACTCAGAGCGATACAGAAATCTTTGTGAGAAGTCACCTTTTTGTCTGCTGGCTACAGTCACAGAAGGCCATTAGTGATTTCAGACACAATTAAAGTAAATCAGGTTTGCTAACTCTCATTCGACTGGTATGTAAGACTAAGGGTGAAGGTTTGTGCCACTTTTCAATCTCACTTTCATCTAAGATAATAACCCTGATAGTGAACAAAGGACAACTTTAAAGCCAAACAAGTTAAACAGGTTTTTTTTTCTCCAAACAGGACAAAGTCTAAAGATCAGGATTTTTTCATAAACGCAGACCTAAAAAGAGAGTTTGTAACAACTTATGAATGAGATTCACTACTGAATACATGCTAACATTGGATGTTAAAAAAACTTTTAACAAGACCTTAAGATGAGCTGTTACTTTAATCTCATGCAGATTTGGTTGTTGAACTAGAGCAATGATGCTGGAGAAGACAACCTCTGTTTATGTTTTTATCTGTTTTACCACATATATATTTTGCTGACTATAGACCATTCTGAGGTGCATTTCAAAACTGATGCATTGCCAGTCTGGAAGCAGAACAACAGTGAACAGAACCAAAATTACATTTGGTCAGAAGTCTGTGCTTGGCTAAAATTTCACATTAAAGCCAAGGGACATCCTGTACCCCTACAGAAACAACCTATTTGGGTGTATTTAATTGATCTAATTAGGTTTTGAGTGCAGTGCACAAAGTACAGCATAGAGCTTGCCCAGATAGATAGAATGGAACATTGCTTCATGTGTTCTGTACTCCAGTTGGCTGCCTGTTAGTGAGTTAGACGGTCAAAAAAACACATTTATTAATAAAAATAATCCCTTGTAGATGGAATAGAAAATACCTTGTAGCTTAGAGGCTTCTCTGATTCCTGCTCAGATCCCTCAGGGATCTTGGGAAATGATGTCTCAATACTTCTCATCAAAGAGTTGGACCATGCACTGTCCTTCTCCCATTGTGACCACATCTGAGGCAGACATTATGATTATCAGTGATGGTTATGTCATTAAAATCAATCCTCATTCTCATTTCTCGTGCCTTTAATAACCTATATGTGTAAATCTGTCATCCAGTGAACAAGTTAATGAATTTGAGGAGTTTTGTATATACTGTATTTCTCTTTCTTTACTTGACAGTCACTTTGCAAGTAAGCTACATTGCAAGCACACCTACCTCTAATGTTTCCTGCATCTTGGTCCCTTTCTCCAGTCCATCCTGCTGCAGTCGAGCCACCTGGTCCTGCAGACCCTTTATTGTGCCCTCCCATTTTTCTAGGGGCATATCTGGGACTCTATTGGTCAGGTACCTCAGGATTTCAAAGTGATCACCCAGGAACTGGAAAAACCTCTGATTAAGAAGAAGCAGACATGAAAATCACAATCTATTGTCTTATTTTAATGAGACTCTTTTTTTCCACCACACTGACCATATGACTGCTTAGCTTCTTCTGGAGCTGGGCCCTGCTCCGGAGCTCTGTGTCAGGCTGCTGAGTGAAACTGTCAGAGCCCAGACTGAGCAGGTCCTCAAAGCTGCGGACCAGCTGCTCATATTGCTTCTGCAGTTCCACGCCGCTCTTCAGCTCCTCACAGTGGGAACGGACACCACCCACTACTGTATCCAACTCACCCTGCACGACAGGAGGACAGGAAATTTTAAGATTTAAATGCATCATCTGAATAATTCAGTTTATGAGTATTCTTAAATTTGCCAAATCTCTCAGTATTTAACAGGCCACCTTAGTGACCTACGTAAACTTATAAACACTAAAGCCCACATCTGGCACACGCCCTAACACACCTGCAGCTGTGTGGCCTGGTGGATGAGAGAGGCAGGCAGATTGTGTTGGGCAGCCTCCTCCAGTATGGAGTTGACCTGCTCGACCTGCTGCTGCAGAGACTCTTGGATCTGAGCAGCAGCCTGACAAATAAACACACAAACAATTAAAACCTGTAGAGATTTTAATAATAAACAGTCAATTTAGTGTTAAGTGATCTATTAACACAGCATATTACCAATACAAGAAGTAAGCTAAAACTTTATCTCAATTGAAGTTAGATATTATTTCTTCTTACTTTCTCCATTTTTATCAGTATTAACAAAGCAATTTACTGACAGATTTAAAAAAAAAAAAAAAGCAGACCTGTTTCTCTGCACTGTCCTCCTGCAGGATCCTGAGCTGCTTCTCTCTGCTGGCCAGCGCGATCTCGACCACAGGAAGTAGTCTGCACAGATCATCAACGCACTGCTGACCACACTTTGACCCCAACACATTGCTGACCTTTGACCCCTGAGAAACAAGCTCACTGCCAAGGGTGACAAGCTCTGCTGAGAGACTCTGAAAAGGAACAGTAAAAATCCTTCTTTTAGTTAAGCTTTAGCTGACAGTAGGATGCATTATTGATATTTCACTTATAATTTTTTCCCAAAAGCGTCGATAAAATGTCAGAAATAAGAACACTGAGCCATAAAAACTGCAGTGTGAAGCTAAAAGCCTTGTCATATATTTTGACCTGCTGATATGGTTGCACAAAAAGTTAAGGGTCAAAAAAACACATCATGACAATTCCTTTTAAAGGTGACGTCAGTGTCTACAGAAATAGCCCACAGAAAGTAACAACAAGCCTCACACTGATGCTTCAGAAAATGAAGGGGGATCATTAAAGTCACTATCACTCCTCAGATTTTTCAGCCATAGATGCAGGATCGCTGATGATGACAATTTTGAAACTGAAAACAACTGTAAACATCTGAGCCATGTTAAGTGCTCCTTTGCAGTGAGGCGTCTCACCCGTAGGTGAAGCAGCCTTAGCTGGGGTTCTTCTTCATCTGTCACCAGAACAGGTGAGCACAGCATGCTTTTCATGGAGTCCAGGCACAGGGATGCTCCATGCAATACATGAAACAAACCTTCATCAAGGGTCTGATGGGTTCCCTCAGCAGGGCAGGCCTGGGTATGAAAGATGAGCAAAACCATTAGCAGGGTCATGTTAACAATTTATTAGAATTTGGCCTACAGCCACAAAGGTTTTCTTTTAGGCTATTTGTTTCAGTTTTATGCAAGGTTGAGTTGATTTCTTTTCATCTTTCACTTTTACAGACAGGAATTTAAAATATAAGTAAATTCAGTTCAGTTTCAGTTTAGTTTCAGATATTACAATAAATACAAAGATACATGCATATTGTTAAAATATAGCCTACTATTAACATTTTAATGTGTTTTACAGTGGACAATAGCAAATTTCTTGAAAAAATATTAAAGCGAATCAGCCCAGGGACCTCAATTTATTAGAATTCTTAATTTTATGACATATTGACTTTTAATTCTATGGTGTTGTCCAACTGTTATTTTCCATACTGTGATTCTGATACTTAATTGCTTGTAAGGTACCTTGAGTGTCCTAAAAGTTGCATATAAATAAATTATTATTATTATTATTATATTAAAACATGCATCAGTTATATTGTTGGTGCTGTTTCACTTTTTAGTCCTGTGACAACTCAAAATGAGGTCCAGCCCTACCTATATCTCATAATTATTTGATAAGGTATTTGATAAGATTACACTGATCCCAGTGCTAAGATCAATATTATACTTTGTTGGTTTTCTTATTGATTTTTGATCTTTTGGAGAAAAAAGGTGGGCTCAGATTTTCAGCATCAACACTACTGAGTCTAAACACAGTGAAAAAAATCAGGCTGGTATTTGTTTAAAAATATGTTTTAATCAGATTCATTAGTTGTATTTTGGATCACATCACATATTTACTGATCACATAAAACTCTGTCTCACCAATATCCAATATCCACCCCCCAAAAAAATATTCTCAAAATTCTCCAGACTTTTTCTTTCAGACCTCATTCAGTACTTTCATACATTGTTAATGGAAAGCAATTTTGGATACTTTCACTGATAATGCAAGTTGCATAACTTCATAGAAAGATAATTTAATTAATTAATTACATTTAACTGGTTATAGTTACAAATAATCATAAATTACATATTGCCTTTAAAGGGAATATAAATTTAGGAAGCTAATCATCTCACATCCCTTCAGTTTTATCTCAGGCTCTCTAGTCTTGAGAAGAAAACCAGCAACTGGCCTCGTGTAACAGCTTCTATATTCTCTGACAAACAGCCCTAATATGATGGCTCCTCACCTGATTCAGAAGCTCTGCAGATGTGTGTCCCAGCTCTCTAAGATGGCTGATGCAGGTCTGGAGCTCTTTCAGGTTTTTTGTAGCAATCATGCATCCTGCTGTTCCATTGCTACGCTTCACAGATGAGTCTGTCACCTTCATAAAGAGAGAGAAAGAGAGAGCCACACAGACAGAGAGAGAGAGAGAGAGAGAGACGGAGAAAAACATCAGAGGAAAAGTTGGAGACACACGCAACTCTAATCATGCCCTGCAGGAGTTCCCATAACACCAACGAGACAACAAAGTGGCATCTGCTCAAAGAAGGTGATAATCAAGCATGGCGAGAACACCGATTTGTCCCTTTCTCTCTTGTATTTGAAATGTGATAATCAAGCACCTCAGCTCTCACGATGAAGGCCTTACCTCGGAGGGAGGAAGCAGCCAGCTCTCCTCCAAAGTCAGCAGCTGACTGTGAAGGTGATCCCACTTCTTCTGAGCTGAGTCCTCCTCCTCATCAGCCGCAGCAGGAGGCGACCTGCTGCCAGAGAACAAGCTGAAAATTAACACTTCATCTTACTCCAGCTTTCTTTCTTTCTATATACACTGAAGTTGAATTAAGAAAATACTGTAATCTTTTTCACAGTCCTATAAATAAAATACCTTATTTAAAAATGTAAATGTATGTTATATTTCAAAAGAGTTAAGACACTGTAGTATGTGTTTGACACCAAATTAACAGAGTAGCTGTTTTGCCTTAGTGAGAGCTGGCTGTGGTCCTCCTGGCTGTAAAGCAGCGCTCTGCTGCCATGCCTGGCGATGGCCTGAGTTAGTCCTCTTTGTTCACTGAGCTCGTGCTCCAGCTCCTACACAAAAGTAAAATATCAAGTTACAAGTTTAACAATTTTAAGTGTTTATATTTGATACAATGTCTGTGTCACGTCACATACTGACACAAATTAAAAGCTATACTTCATCTATTAGCGGGAGCTTATTGTCAAAGCAGCCATTTATTTTAGTTGAATCTCTCCTTTTCTAATTATTTCCCACTAGCTATTAGGTCAGTGGTTCCCAAAGTGGGGGGCGCAGAGCCATTGCGGGGGGTGCGGTAAAAAAAAAAGAAAGAAAGAAAGAAAGAAAGAAAGAAAGAAAAAAAAAGAATGCTTGGACACTGCTAGCATAATGGACAGGTCTTTGACGGGGCTCCCGCACAAAGCAAAGCAGAGGATGAAGCATCGCCAAATAGCCTTCCAAACTAACTTCTTTCCAAACCAAAAACTAGAAAACATGACGACACATATCTTGCCTTCGGCTTCACCTGCACAGCGCGGTGCCGAAGTAGGTCTCCCCGACAGAATTTATTTCCCCTGCATCGGGAGCACGCGCTGGGCTGTCCAAATCATGGCCAAACAGTAAACACATTCTTGATTTTTAGTTCACAAACACTTCTTATAATGAAATTTTGGCGATGTTAGCTCTTTATACAGTGGGATACAAATAACACAAGGCTGATGCTGCCACAATTTGTTCCCCCTGTCCAGATCATGGTATTTTCATGGTTTCTCTTTCTTTTTCTCTCAGCTTTTCAGCTCCACCTTTTCGCTTTTCTTAGCTTTTATCAACGACTTCTTTCACAGATAGCCTCTACAAGGTGCACTGACGCAGGGAATGTAGGGGAGATTTGATTGGGCAATCCAGTGTCAGTAATGAAAATTAACCAATGAGTTGCTTAGGGGTTGAAGTATGCAAAAAGAGCCACAGCTAAAAACTTAATGATATTAACAAAATTAAATACTGACATCCACCTCTGATCCTATGTACTTACGTCACAGGAAAACATGAAAACATGCTGGTAGAAGGGATTTTTAATGCCCCAGGATGTTCTGAATGTTTACATTTGGGTGAAATACACAAAAAGCAGTCAGATACATGAAATACACAAAATCCCACACCACTGGAACCTAACACCAAAGCAGCTAATGGCATCAGTACCTTTTGCTGCTGCAGGCTGCTCTGTCTGAGAAGTTTGTTTTTAGGTGATGAGAAGATCTCTTGAACACTGTTGCTGCGCCTCACTTTAGACTCAGGCTGATAATCTGCCTGAGAAACTGAATGCTGTGGAAAAACAGGTGAAATGTAAACACAAGAATGAAAGCTAAAAGGTTTATCAGTATCACTGTCAACTGTATGAGTTCTTGAAGGCAGCAGCTTTAAGAAACAAGTCTAAATGCAAACATGTACGTGATGTGTTGCTTATGAAAGGATGCCACTATTGAGCTGCTGGTGAGCCTGCACTAGTTTATTTGCAGAACTGTTAATAATTATCAAAGGCAGACTTTGCCACACAGTCCCTAGTGTGACGTTACTTTCAGCGGCACAGTTGTAAACCTGCAACCTCAGTTAAAGTTTGTAAGCAGGACTAGAGAGCGTGCAAGAACACAGACTGAAAGAATATAAAACATTATGTTGCTTTGCTTTTAATGATAAATCTTAGTTTGAAATTATCCAGGCACCTAAAGGGACAGTTTTTCAGAGCAAAAGTGCAGTTAATTTAACATAAGAATGAATTTAACTGAGTAAGGAAAATTGTGAATGGACTGGTGGCACTTATCTACTCCACCTGAGCACTCAAAGGGCCTCATACAGCCATTAATTCTGCCAAATATTCACACTCCAGTGAATTCATCAGGAGCAACTTGGGGTTGTCTTGCCCAAAGATTTAACCAGCAACCTTCTAATCACAGCCACCCCAAACAACTGAATACAAAACAACTATGCAACCATTTGCCAAAGATTTAGTGTATGTACCTGCTCCTGGGGCCCTTTGTTGCTGCTCATCCTCTCCTCTTCTTGTCTGTTCTGTAGCAGCTGCTGAAAGGACACCAGGTTGTTCTTCAGGAGTTCCAGCCTGGTGCCAAGAAGCTCAGCTGCCTCCTGCTGGGATCCCGCAGCTCCCAGTTCACTCTGCTGGTGCTGTTGGTCAGCGGTTTGACTGAGAGCTGACAAGCTGGCTACCTTCTGCTCAATCTCCAGATACATCTCCTGTAGACCAGCAAACAAACACACATGAGTACAGTCAAGACCACAGTAATCCTAAGAAGACTGGCAGCGTGGCTTTGTTGTGGGAACTCCTTGCTCTTCCATGTCCATCTGCAGTGTAGGTAGGTTGCAAACCAGCTTGCAGTTGTCCAATATGAGATTTGCCAGTTGGATCACCTGCTTCTTTAGCAATTTGTTTATTGTTTCCAGTGTTTGAGTGGAACAGTTAGTTTGCAAGTCATTTGAATATCAGGTTAAATTTAGTTGAGTGTTATTAGACACCCTTAGTGTTTCTCCACCTCCTTTCCATAATTTTACTTTCACTGATCTTTAAAATTCTTCCATGACTCAGACTTCAATGAATTCTCAGCTGTGTTGTTTAGACTTTAACATTTCAGCATGCTTCAGTATTTGGAGTACAAATAAGTGTTCAGGTTCTTACAGTTCTTACAGTTTACCTGACTTTTTAACTCCTGTTAGCACATGTCCTTCAAATATTTTAGACGCCATTTATTTCTTAACTTCAGTTAAAACTTCAGTTTTTTATGTCAACTTTGAAATATGTTTCTTTTAAAATTATATCAATTATATCAGTTTAAGATATTTCCATTGTGTTTATTTATTAAACACAGTAGCATTAAATCTTTTCATTCTTTTAACTGTCTGTTTCACGTGTAACATTTTCACCAGCCAGGACTTCATTATTTGAAGGCAGGCCTTGGGAGCTCCACCTCTTAGATACGCCCTTCTTTTCTTTATTGTTTTCACTCCTTTATTACCTCACCTCCTGCTCTGTTTTGACACCACTATGAAAAACAACAATTAAAACAAAGATTTAGCTCTGGAGTGCAGCTTAAATGAAAAATGCCTCACACACTGATGATGTCAAAGTTAGATGTGGGTGATGTATGACGGAGCTAATTTGAATAGGACGATACATCTCAGTGGCTATTTGCACGCAATGCTCCATTAAAATGTGATGTGTGACTGTGAGATGTGTTTAACGCCTGAAACTTTAATGGAGGCTCAGGTTACACTGTCAGGGTAAGCCAGGAGTCCTTGAATAGAAAATTCCTGCTAAAGCTTGAATAAAGATAATGTTGAAGCCTGTTAGGGCATGATGCTACTGACTGTAAGCTGTTATATTGCCCCAGCTGACTGAATGTTTAAACAGAAAAAGTAATGCTGCTTTAAAACCTCTAAATGTGATTTACAATACCTGTTTAGTCATTACCTACTCCTATATAATATGTTTATATACAAAATACAATACTGTTATACTCTTAAAAGTAAATACTGCCCAGGGAGTGAGCTGCCTTGGTGAAGGTTTGCTACTTGCTTATTCTTGACATGTTGATTTTTTCATTTTTTATTTTGGACACCACCTCTGCAGCTACACAGTAGCTGGCACATAGAGGCACAACTATGAACTCTGCACCTAAGACATTGTTTTATGCCTTGTGTTTATAGCCTTAATCACATTTAACAATGAGAGCGATAGTCATATCCAATCAGACACCTGGATCAAAAAGTTTAAGAAGAGTAAGATCTTTCCAAATGATTCCAAAGAGGCCACATTTTTAAGGGATTTAATGACTGTCAGTTACAGTATTGTTAGGCCTTCCATACCTGAAAGTCTTTCTTTTACTTTGCTGAGGTTTGAATTGACAATCTGCTGAAAAACAAAACATGAACCCAACTACAGAGATAACAGAAAGCTAAGCAGGTAACAGTTAATGAACTCTGCTCAACCAGACTGATCTGAAATAGCTTTGATATGAGCACAAGAGAGGAAGAATAATACACAGCAAATAGAAGCATCCATGAAGGGCAGTTTCTGTGTCATAAAAAGCTGTCTTTAACCCCTTCTCTGAAGAAGTAACATACATCTACTGCATTTCTTACTGGGCTGTGTTGCCAGTGCAAACTCCATTTGACTTTTTCTGTATATTCAAACATTGCAATGTGAAACAAAATATGGGTAGGGCGATACATTGCTATGATAAAATAGAAAAGCAAAAGAAATCATAAAAAATTGAAACGTTATATGTTCTATAGCACCTCCTAGTTTCATTCAGCAGTAGCATTTATTACAAACCAAATTCCAAAATGTTGGAATGCTGTGTAAAATGTAGATAAAAAACAAAAATGATGCTATGATTTGCATTTCTTACAAAACAAAATTTCAAAATTCAGTGTGTCTGACGACAGAACAGTTTTCTACTTTTGCTCAGTCTATTTAAAATGCACTTTGGCCCTGAGAAGACGGCAGCATTTCTGGGTCATGTTCACATGATAGAGCTTTGCATTTTGCAGAAGGCATGTCTTGCTGTGTTCACAGAGAATGATGAAGTGTTCGTGAGCCCATGCAGTGATTTCAGTGACAAAATCATATCATATCGTTTAATGAAGTTCTGCCTCTGGGCCCAAAGATTATGGGCATCCATTATGGATTTGTGGCCTTGGGCTTTGCTGATATTCTGAGACATGCTGCTGCCGTCAATCTCCAACATTTTTCATGAAATGTTAAAATACTTGAACAGTTTGAACACATGATATGTTTTCCATGCTCTATTGTAAATAAAATATGGGTTTATGAGATTTGCACATTAATAATTCAGTTGTTCTTAACTTTTTACACAGTGTACCAACATTTTTGGAACTCGGTTTATAATTTCCTCCTTGCATCTCTTTGTGAATCATCACAATGTCAGAAGAAAAGTCTGTCTTGTTTATAGCTCTTGTTGCATAGCTTTAATTATTCAGTTTTTAAATGAAATCCCATTGATTTGGTGATTGTAAGGGCAAAGGATAGCTACCGTAGATAACCTGAGGGTAAAGTTTTTCAGATGTCCATGCAACAGCTTTTTGTCAATAACATCTGTCTGTTGTTTATGTGGAGTCCGTTAGTAGACTTACTCGGGTTATTTTGTAGTACTTAAAAAAAGTTAAATAAGTACATTTTAACCAATTTTGACACAACCTGAATAAAAACAAAACAATATTAAATAACTGTATTACGTCTATGTGACTTTGAAATTCATCATATTGAAAAAAAGAAGAAAAGATTGCATGAATGTAATGTGGGCTTGTAAAGTGTGCCAACACAGTCAGCACAGTGACAACTGAGGTAACATTTGTCACTTGTAAATTCTGGGAGGGGGCTGGTCCCCCTGGTGGGCGGAGCTTACCTGACAGGTAAGTAGTTGTTGTTCCACGCTGTCTTGCATGGTTGCTACACCGGCAACACTGGCAGCTTGAAGGCTCCTCTGGGATTCCTGCAGCCACAGCTCCAGCTGTCTGAGCCTCTCCAGGCACACATGGAGGACACCTTCACCGAGGCGAGGTCCAGACTGGGACCCAACCTGCTGGTCTGATTCCTGACAGACAAACACAACACACCCAGCTAAGCCTCTCTGCTCCAGAGTTTCAGGGTAGAGAGGGAGGAAGATGAGGAAAGTGAAGAGTACAAGCTGACTGGTTCCTGAAGTTTGTAGCTCTAATACTGATATAAACAATTATTTCTAACCTGTTTCTCTGTTCTCACTCTACCACTCCCAGTAACTTACCCCCCGCACTGGTTATCTCTCTTTCCTTCGCTCTGTTTCACTCCTCTTTCTTTCTCTCTCTGAGCTCCACCCACCTGAAACCACTTCCTGGAGCTGTGGCAGGGCCGCAGGGACAGAATGACAGAGGCACAGAAAGAAAAGAGCCCTCAGGCGACAGGGGTGGAGCTGACTGAGGACAGAGGGCCAGGTAAGCTGACTAAGCCTTAAACACAGAATCCAAACACCCTCCCACTTCCTCCAGAACCTGTCAGGGAAGTTTGTAGCTGGAAAACAGCTGATTGCTGCTTGAATGCTTTTATACATTCTGGTGTCCTTTTCACTCTTTTTATTACATTTGTAATCCTTGCTTCACTTTTACAGTGAATTATTCTCACTTTTCACTGTATAAGTTTAAACTGTTGTGTAAAATAATTGATTGATTTCCTTTCATGACTGATCTCTGTGCACACAGTTGTGAAGGAACTGCAGAGGAACCTATGCAGCCTTAGCAGTAGGAATGTCAAAATTACTCACACTGTTCATTATTCATCAGCCTTTGATTCAGCAGGTGGTGTGGAAAAGCATCCCTTACATAGATTATAAATCTGAACTCAGTACACCCATTTCACAATCGTAAAACAAGTTGCTCCCCTCAGCTCTATCACTTATTAATTTGAAACACTAGATCATAATTTTAAAATGCTTCCTGACTTTGCTTTTTTAATTTTAGAGCACTTTTTTTCATCAAATCAATCAAGTGTGGATGGCTTAATTCAGTTAGCAAAAAGTTAGTATCCTGTGTGCATAAAAATTCATTTTCCTGCCACAAACAAGTGATGTTTGGAACACAAGTTTCAAATATTCTGCATGGACGTGAGTTCAAAAATGTAAGTGAAAAGTGCATTAGGGTGCATTCATGATAAATGCAATGGAAACACATACAGCAATGTGAGTAAACTGAGAAAACTTCACATCAAGCTGCAATGTTGCATCACAGGTTAAGATATGAAATCAGTGAGTTGTAGATAAGTTTAGATAAGTTTCTCAGTCCAGTCTGTTGGTCTGCAACTAGTGGCCACCACCTCATCCACCCCTGGATGGTTAGGATGTTAGCGGGAGGACAGTGCTTTTGCTGTGCTTCAACTTGATGCCAATTTAAAAATGTATCGATTTCAGTCCCGTCCTGAAATTTTAAATGTGAAGGTGGAGGTGCTGATCCTTCACTTATTTTAGGAAGTGTGTTGGTCAGTGTTGCCTCTGTGTCAAGAGGGTTTTATCAGAGTCTTTCCAGATGTTGATGTTACAGAACTGGACTTCATTCATGCCTCCATTAATCTTGTATCACGGTCTTCCTCTTTAGATTACTCAATCGCTAATCACTAGGTCTCTTGTGAATGTATTTTTGGAAAGTGTTATGCGTGCTTTATGTACTGTATATGCCTTCAGCCCCTCTGAGTGTCCGCCCCCCGCCCCCTTCATGCAAACCCCCTCTGTCCCTTCATGAGCTCCTGACACAGAAAAAGAGAGGCAGAGGAGTGGATCACTATTGTGGGTTTATTTGTATTTGTGCTCTTTTTTTTTCTCTTTCTTTTAATGATATGCAGACAGAATGGGGAAAAACATGAGGGAAACAATGTAGTACAGCACATGCCAGGTAATGTAAGATGTCTGCTGCTTTCAGATGAAAACCTTGTATCTCCAAAAATTGTAGATTTTTCTTTCTTTTAAAAAAATGATTTCCCTAATTGTAAACATACTGCTGTAATGTATAGATTGTTTTAGGACTATTTATTAAATGCTTACTTCTGAATAAAAAGTAAGCAATGCAGTGGGATTTACAAAGTTTCCATCTGTGCACAGCAGTCAGTGATTCAGCATTCATGATAAACCAGTGCATTTTCATGGCCAACAGTCATCCTCAAAAAATAATTAAGGTCTTAAGTATAAAATGTGTATTTTAAAGAGTGATAATGTTTATTAGTATATTTATTCATGACAAAGCAGGAATCATTATCCACTGTCCTGCTGCAAGGCAGTGATTGAGTCAATCACATCTGTAAACAACACACCCCACTTTATGAGCTTATGGAAATACAAATGGCAGATGCAGAGAAGCAACTAAAGAAATATTTATTTTATCACATATGCTCTGCATTTGCTGGTAAATGAGCCCAGATGGTAAATGAAAAGGTCAACAATCAAAAAGTTTTAACATTTTAAATCACCATTCCCTATAAGATACATTATAAAACATGGCTCACAAAATGTGTCTATTAATACACTTTGTTTCTGTTTTAATCAAACTAACCCATCAGAATAAAGGTCCATGCTAAGGCAAAGGCTTAATACAGACTGTTAAAAACATCCACACACATACAAAGTACCATCTGCCTACTTTCAGTTTTCTTGAGGGGTAAAACGGTAACCATCAGCAACCAGTTCTCACTTGTAGCAGATGTAGTGCTGTGTCATCCTGAACCACGTGTCAGTGGTGTTGACTTGTCAAAGAATAAGCAGATTTCTCTGCAAACTCAGTAATCCTTCGTCTAAACTCAAAAATAAACTTGAAAAGTACTTATTTGGCAAACCTCTGCTTTGGTTCTTTCCTGCACTTTAGTTTTTGCCATGCAGTAAGACATAATAAAGGATTCAAATGTAAACAATATTAAGCAATCATTTGCCATGTAAATGCACTGTGAGACATGTCTAAAAGAAACCTAACATCAGGAGCTCTAGAACTGGTTCTAGAAGAATAAGTGTTCTTGGTTTAGTTCTACAAGAAGACAGAAGTTCTGAGTTTTGCTGTTAAAGAAAAATAAAAGACCAGGAAAAAAAAAGAGGGGAACTCTAAATGATTTCAATGATAAGTAGGTGTTCTAGGGTTGTTTCTTGTAAAGGAGATGTTTGCTTCTACAAAGGCTTTACAAAACCAATATTTTGAGAAAAAGTGAGACGCTACCGCTAGCTCAAAAAAAAGAAATGACTCCCAATTTGAGTACAACAGAAGGCAGTAAAGCCTCTGGTCTGGAGTAATGTGGGAGGTCAGTCCAACATCTAGTGGCTCAGAAATAGAGGCTAGAATAGAAAAAGTTGGAGGAATCATTCTAGGGGATTATAGAGAAAGAATAGAAATCTTGATTCTAGAAATGTTTTCAAACTGGATCCAGAAAAAAGTTGAAAGATTTACAATGGTGCATAGAAGTTATTGCCAGCAAAGACATGAAAGGTCTATAATACGTCAAACAGTAGCCTCTAGGCTTGCTTTGAGGAGTGCTTGGAGATTTTGCACAGAAATGGTTCTAGACTTAGATTGATGAGAAAAAAAAGATGCAGATCTACAAGTTCTAGATCTAGGAGACTACACATTTCTGCTGTGACCCAGAGCTGGATTTGGAGACTTTTACGGTCGGCGATGTGTTTACCATGCTCTCAGGCAGTGACTGAGTTGTGACTGTGCCCAGGGGTTTTGATAAAGCTTCAGATGAACTTGTTTCTGTGGTGTCAGTGGTGCCCTCAACATCCTGAAGAAATATGATCAGGGTTAGAAGCTCACTCAGGTCAGTCAGTTAAATACATTGACCATTTAGTTCTACCATGTCACCAGATAAGGTATCACGCGGTTACTCATACACTCTGTTAAGGAATTATGTTACATAATGTTAGAGGATTTTTGATGTTATGTTATCTACTACAACCCATTGTATTATGAAAAATAAATGCAATGAGTCTGATTTATTTTCATTCCTTTTTGCCAATAAAACCTCAAATCAACAAAATCAGTAAAACAATGTAATGCCGTCTTTGTTTTATATACATATACTCAGAAATGTATATATTATATACATAAATGCTTATGTATATAGATATATTTTTTTAATACATTTAGTCATAAATTCATTGCAAGTTTAAAAAAAAATTGTTAAAACTAAAACTAGAAAAAAATGTTGTTACACTGTACTATAAACATACAGTAATTTTCAAAAATATGCTCACTTATTCATCCAATGACCCAAACGGGGTAGCAGTCCAAAATAAAAATCTTTCAGTAAGTTACATGATGGCTTAAGATATTCTTGATTTTTATTATTCTCATCCTATACCATATTTGATTAAAATCAGCATTGCATTTGCCCAAGAATATGTTCGTGTAGGTTCTCAGTTATAAAGGTCACGGCAGTCTCAAGAGTTTGAAAAAGAAGGACTTCTCATCTAAGAAGCTTCCTCAGTTCTAAAACCATAAGGTATTTAACCCCCAGTGGGAGTTATGAGCTAACAAGTGAAAAAAGACATGGGTCATTACCACTACAGGTTTCCCAGGCGCCTTAACCCGCAATCCTTAACCTCCACTCACACTTAAGGTGACCTCAATACGTCACACGAATGGCTGGGGCATGGTCTCACAGTGATTTCACCTGAAACCCCTGGTGGTACTGACCCACACATGTTTTCATATCTTGGCCCATGTGATGATGCCTTCTTTTTCAGGCTCTTCAGATGTGCAATACTTATTACAGATATGAAATACTTATTAAATTCATTACTCATTCATCACTCAGTGGCTTCTCACTGATGAAAGTTTATTTACCTTTGTTTCTTCTGTAAGCTGTTCAGTGCTTTGTCCAGTCGCAGCTTCAGTCGCTTCTGAGGCAACAACCACAGGTTCCTGACACCACAATGACAAATGTTATAGCCTTCTATATAACCAAACCGACCAAAATGTTAAACTGCTGAAAATAAAACACATTTTTGAGTAAAATTCATCTACAGTGATACAGTATCCATCTATAATACATCTGTATGAGTGACAAATGACTGTTTGATACTGTCATATGGATCAACTAAATCCAGTGTGCAGTAGGGTGGAAGAAGGAAACGGGATAATAAAAGGGATATCAAATCTGCAGCAATAGCAGAGATGTATTAATGATCAGGAAGGGATTTAATATCATGAGTAGGGAGATGGTAGTAGGAATGAGGAGGGTGAGGGGACAGTGCCAGCGGTGGAGATCAGAGTGACCCAGCTCAAAGAAGGGCAGCGACTATTCATACAGCTGTTACAAATGATGTCATTTGACTGGATTGTTGGGAATCGTGATGTCATGATCAGTCATTGGGTCTCAGGTGTGTTATCAGTTTTAAGAGTTTGAAATCATTTCCTATAATTTGTTCCACAACTTGCGATGGAATTTATTATAGCAGATCCCGCCCACCTACACCATAAGCGAGTGACCTCGGGTCACAAAGAACTCCACCAGGAAAAGAACTGTTGAAAACGAGTGAAGGACAGAGGAAGAACATAGATTTAATGATTTTCCACAGCAGCTCTCACTCATCTTTACCTCTGGTGAAGAGCCCAGGAAAACATCCCAGAGCCACCAATAAAAACCTCCTCCACCTTCTTCCACTCTCCTTTCCTCACTGCTTTTTTTTTCTGTGGCTTCTTCAGCCTGGAGCACGCCTTGATGCTTCCGCTGCTGACACGGAAACACGCTTACAGTATGTGTAGAGTAACACAAGTGGGGGTTAAAAATCTAGCCTGGCCAGTTTTGAGTTTTTATTGTTTCCAGTATTTTCTTTGATATTAAGTAAAATTAACATTTTGTTTTTAATGACCACTAACAAGTTATACAACAGTAGAAGACTTCTTAGATGTGCAAAATAGCTCTTGTGCTTCCTTTTAAAGCCTTAAATTGATATAACTTAAATTGATAAAGTTTTATGTACTTGAAGCTTCTAGTAAATACACTGCTCAAAAAAATTGAACTGAAAAGGATCAACCTACAGCTGGCTCAATTCAAACACGCCCTGAAAATCAAAGTAAAAAACTATGTGTCAGGCTAGCCAAATGCTTTGTAGCAATTCAAACTGCTACTCAGTAGTTTTTTCATGGCCTTTGCATGCTTGTATGTATGCCTGACAACATTGGTGTATGCTCCCAAAAAGACAACAGCTGGTTTCACCTCCCAGATCTGGAACTGGGCATCACTGAGGTCCTGGACAGTGTGAGATGCTGCATGATGTAATAATGCCCCCGAGGTGTTCTGTATTCTCACCACATGAAGCTGGGCATTGTGGTGCACCAGGAGAAACCCAGGACTCACTCTACCAGTGTAGGGTCTGTCTAGCCTGTAGAGGTCTGTCTGTTCTTCCATGGATATGCCTCCCCAGACCATCACTGACCCATACATAGCCAAATCAGTCATGCTGAACAATGTTACAAGCAGCATAATGCTCTCTGTGGCTTCTCCAGGACGTGGGCCCTCATTGTTTGGTTAGAGACACTCAAACTAGTGACCTGCTAGAGATCATTTTGTAGCATGTGGTGCTGATGCAAGCTGCTGATGGGTTAAGGACTTTCTTTGTCCTTTTTTCAGCTGTCCTAGAGTAACTGCCTGTCTCCTGGAAACTCCTCCATTCTGTTGAGACCGTGCTGGGAGTCACAGAAAACATTCTCTGCAACTTAACTGACCAGATCAACATCCCAAGTTTACCTGGTGCTATTCTCTGATTAAAAAGTGTCAATTTTTTTGAGCAGTTTACAATGCAGATAATTTAAGCAACATATTTACCTGAAGTATTTCACATATCTTGCTAGTCTTCAATATTTATTGTTGTTGTTTTTTTTTTATCATTTATTCAAATATTTTCACTAAGTTCAAACTAATCTTGTCAATAATTAAAATGTCTTTCTGTTAATGAGTGCACAATTGTCCTAGTCTGAGAACTTGAAATGTCTTGAACACTCACACACACATACATGCACACATGCACACAAAACAAAAAAAACATTTCTTGGTAAACATTAGTTATATTAAGCATGCACAGGGAGCCAAATGACACTTTGGGGATTTTTTTTAATTTTTTACCAATTTGTTAATAACATGTAGGAACAATGCATGCAAGTGAGTACCAGGTATTGCACACTTTGTCCTGACACGCCCCAAAAGGCCAATCTGTTCAATTTCTTTGCTTTTTATTTTTTGCAGGTGTTCTTTTTCAATGAACTCAATGAATTAACTGTGTGATTATAAGCGTCTTTTTTTTCTCTGTCCGTGGTATTCTTACCTGGGTGACATCAGGTGTTGGAGCCTGCCTTTGTTCAGGTGAGGACTGCTCCACAGTCAGCAGTGTAGCTCCAGACCTCCGTAGTACATCCTCCTCAACATGAGCAATTCTGATCTGACCCTGCTCTTCCTTTTGAGAGTAAGCACACCGTACAGGTTTGGTTAAATTATGTTCCACATATGAAGTGATGGAATATCACATAATGACTGACACAATATAACTGAACTTTATCCTTCAACTACTGTTGCTGATATTGTAAAATAACTTGCATTATAATGAAAAACTTAAATGACATTAATTCATTTTTATTTTTTGTAGTTTTATACATATTATCATTCATGAAACAGTGATGTTTCATGATTTTTTAAAATGTTATTTACTTATTTATGTTATTTATAGACCAAGCTCACCTCAGCCTCCTCAGATGCAGATGTTTTGAGTTCAGTGGTCGTCTGTTGGGCCGACTGAGCTTTGGCTTGTGTGGGAGTTGGAGGCTGCTGGATAAATAACGCAGGAACCTTCTACAAAAAGAGTGAAGCAGAAAGTTTGCGTCAGTCTTCTTGTAGATAAAATAACTGAGCAGCTGACTGATGGATTAACTAACTGACCTTCTCCAGTTCCAGCAGCAGAGTCTGGAGCTGGTCCACCACAGTAAAGACAGTCAGAGTTTCTTCAGCCTTCTCAGGAAGACAAAGGCCTGGCTTACATTTCTGGATCTCAGCTACTGTTCTCCTCATCGACTGGATCCTCTGCTCAACCCCCTGCACACATAGAAGAGGGTTGAGAAAAATAAGAAAACGATGACTTTTACATTTATCCTTTTGTATAACCTGGGCAATCACGTCACGCTAATCCAAATGAAAACAAAGAAACTAACAAACCTTTAAACTGTCCTCTCTGGGGCTGGGAAAACTCTCTGGAGAAGATAGCAAGTTCTTGATCTCTGCTACATCATTCTCCATGCGCTTGACTTCACTCTCAATCGCCTCCACCTCCTAGAGGTTAAGACATTATCAGTCTAATCTGACAGTAGAGAGTACAGTCTAGATAATATCCACTGAAGAGTAAAACAAAGAAACCAATCAAATCTCACAGCGGCAGCATGCTCCAGCTGAGACAGAGGAGCTGTGAAGCTGTCCTGAACATCGGCCACTTGGCGATCTGCTTCGACCAGCTGTTCCTGGAGAGCTGTGACATCACAAACCTGCGACATTTCCTTCAGGACCGAGCTGAAGCCCTGCAGTGTGTTTCGGATCTGGACTGAATCATCCAGGACCAACTACATCCCAAAGAGACAGAAAGAGGATTCTCTGGTTAAAAATGAATAACCACAAATTGGTTTGCTGTACAGTGGAAAGAGCTGTGCAGACAGCAGAGTGTACCGACCTGCAGGGCGTGAACGTGGCTGCTCAAACATTTAGCTGTGGTGTAGGTGCAGGGAGCGGCAAGCCACGACTGAGCCTCGGACATCCAGCTCTTGGAGCTTTTGACCATCTCTTGATGTTCCTGAAGCCACGTTTGAATCTAAAGAGAAACAGAAACTTTATAAATAAATAAATAAATAGATATAAATTATAAATAAGGAAAAGCTTAGATGGTTTTAAACTTTACAAAAGTATTACAATATGATGGAGACAGTGTTTGACACTAAACAAGGAGTTTTAGAAAGAGAGGAATGTGGGGCACTGAAGCTTTTCTCACCTTGCTGATCAGGGTGGTCCTCTGTTCTGCCTGTTTGGCCAGCTGGGAGTGAAGCTGCTGAACCTCCACTAGTCTTTCTGTGAGGATCAGCACCTCCTCAGGCTTCTCTAAGTCTTGCATGTCCACTTCCAGGGCTGCCAGACGCGAGTGCCACACATCCAGCTCATCCCAGGCACGCTGAGCACACATATAAGTGGAGATTTATAATATTTATTCACTGAGACACAAGCTGATTAGCCAGCCCCCTTCAGAAAGTGTTTCCCTCACTCACAGTTGACTTGTGAAGCAAACCCTCGCGAAAGAGTCATTTTTGTTTTTGCAATCTATATTTTACATGAAAAGACGCACATAATGCTATGAAAAGAAAGTGTATTTGAAAACAGAGTAGGAGGGTTATGCTGTTGGTGCAGGGCTTTAACAGCATGAAAACTGAAAATAGAAATAGATGTACGCTGACTAATTGTGCAAAAAAAAAAAAACATAAAAAAGAAACCAAATCAAGAATCAGCCCAAACGGCTTGTGTTTTCTCAACAAAAGACCAGTGAAGTGATCACACATGTAAAACATGACACACACCCAGAAGGCAGCAAAGACGCGTCCCAAACAGTACAAAGAGATCAGTGAAACTTACCACAGATCTTCTGGCCAGCAGAGGAAAAATGTTATATTGGACATCCTGTTATGTTTCCCTCACCCTCTATTTAATAATGATTCATTGTATTCTACTCAACAAAGATGTAATAATGAACCAGACACCCCATTTCCTCATCACTCCCCACCTTCTGAGTGATCTTTGCTTGAGTCACACTGGGGCTCCTCTGTTCCAGTCTCTTCTGAACAGATCTCAGGCCAGCCTCGATATCGGACATCCTCGCCCCCAACCTGTGAACAGGACCGCTCCTCTCTATCGCCTCTCCCACCTGATGGATCAGTCAGAAAAAAATATTAGCAGCTAGACCTACATGGATGTTGAATTTATTGTTTTGTTACAAACATCTGCTTATCAATATATTATTGATCTCTTAAGCACCCCTTAAGGATCAATACACTCATCTTTAAAATGTCCAAATTAAAGCTTTTTCACCTTTTCTTCTACTTGCTGCAGAGACTTAGTGATGTCCTGCATTTGGCTGTCAATCTCGACCGGGACCAGAGTGTACATATCTGAGTATTTCATCTTCAGGTTCTCCATGATACGATGCAGCAAAGACTTCTGGGTACACAGCTGGCTGTAGAGCTCCTGAAACCAGAGAGATAGGCAGCCTTTTAAATGAAAGGGATTACAAAAGATATTAACAAATACATAAATAACAAGAAAGAATAAGTGTTTTGAAGAGTCTGTTAGATGAGAAAACTAAACATAACAACAGTAATATTGATGGTTTTTCTTGATGACTCTTCATAACCATAAACTATTTTGTTTGGGTCATTGTACTTAGCACCAAAGAAAGTTTCCTCTATCAAATAACACTTGTAAGCAGATGCTTAAAAAAATGCTGACACTTGACTCTCTTACCAACATCAGCAATTTCTTTGGCTAGAGGTCTACAGTTTTGGGGTTTCATTTTATACAGAGCAGAAATCTTATTTTGGCACAAAATATCAGTCTTATGTACAAGTCTCACTAAATAAAGTCCTTCTTGTAAGCTTTTAGCTCTTTGTCAAGCCGTCCTCTCGCTGTGTCCTGCTGCGCTGCCGTCAAACACAGTCTGCCTTAGTCCTTCATTTACACAATAGTTAAAAGTGAACTCATTTCACCTCATTATGATTCTACTGCACAATAGAAAACAATATAAAGATCAGAAAAAAGTTTTTAAATATGGGAAATAACACAGTGGAGACTACCTGGGTCTGAAAGCGTCCGATGGTCTACTATACGGGGAGGCGCATCTTGTTATCACGATGGGAAACTGAGCTTCTGTGTGTGTGTGTGTGTGTGTGTGTGTGTGTGTGTGGTGGGTGTGTGTGTGTGTGTTAGACAAAGCAAGGGAGGAGGAGAGGGTATGCAGAGACAGTTTCTTTGCATGAGAGAGCAGGAGACGAAGAGTGCAAATTGTGTGTGTGTGTGTGTGTCCTTTATAGCTATCTTTGTAAAGACCAAATAGTGTTTAATGGAATAATGAACATTTTTTAATTAAGAAGTCATCTGAGGTCATTCTAGATTTAAAACACATAAGGTCAATGTAGAACATTTTGAGATTTTAACAAAGAGAGAGGACATATTTGCAAAATCTGTGTAATTTTGCAAAATTCATATCTGAGGAAATTTATAGCTTTTTTTAATGGTCTCTGTCTTTAATAAAGATATTTTATGAACTCTATATATTTTAGAAAAGTGAGGACATTTTTATTCCTGCTTCTGACAAAGGGATGTTTGAAAAGTTAGCATTTGATTTTAGAGGGAGGTTTACAGTTAGTTTTACACTGAGGTTAGCTAAAAGCTAAAATATATCAACATATGACAATGAGTGTCCTCACAAGTGCAGCAGGAGAAATGTGTGTGTCTTTGTGTGTGCCCATGAAATGACTTGGCTACAACGGCCACCTGGAAGATCCACTTACAACACAGAACAAAAGGTGTCTGGTACAAGAGCAGGGTGAGGTTGGTGGGAGTGATGGGGGGGGCCGTTGGATGACGGAAAGGGGGTCTTTCAGAAAATGTGTATGTATGTGTGTGTGTGTGTTTGAATAGAAAGCTGGAGTGGATGAGATGTTGGCCTCTGCTCAGGTTTCAGGACAAAGGGCAGAGTGATTCTGTGGGTTGGTGGGTTCATAGACCCAAACACCAAACAGCTTCTGGGCCTGAAGCCAAGCCAACGGTTAGATTGAAAGATTTAATATTTAGTGACACTTGTACTACACAGCCAACAAGCTGCTTCACTCTATATTCATTAAGGTTAGGGGTAGAAAAGCCCTGATGACTAATTCCTGGATTCATCAGTAAGGCTTTGGGAGAGTTCTGACCAAATCTGTGGTAAACATCCTTATAATATCTGCAAAGTAGTTCCAAAGTAGTTCCTCCCAGCTGTCATAGAAAAAAGTCAATTAAACTTCTGGGATATTGATCTATTCACTTAAAGTGGTGAAGGGGGTTGTTAATCAGTTTCAACTGCTTTGTTGTTGACCACCACATTTTACTTGAGAGGCTGAACAATTGGGTGGGTGTATCTAGATCTGCTTTGGAGTGACTGTTGTCATATCTTTCTGAACAAGACTTTTGGTGGCTGTTTCTAGATACCGGTGCTCATCCTGTTCTCTTAGCTGTGGTGTGCCACGAGGTTCTGTATTGGGGCCCTTATTGTTTCTATTATATCTACTCTAAGCACCTCCAGCGCACCATCCGTCATCTCATTTAGGAGCATGCCCCAGCACTGTCAGGCATGCATACAAACAGATGGAGGCCAAACAAACTACTGAACAACATTTTGAGTTTCTTCAATTTTGATAAAATCGGCCAGCTTGCTCTATTATTTTTTTCACTTTGAATTTTGGGTGTCTTCGAATTTAGCTCTCTGTAGGTTCATATTTTTTATTTTGATCAAATGATGTGACATCCTTCAGTTCCTGACACATTGTCCAGTCCATATCACTACAGTTATCCAGCATAATTTTTCCCCCTTTGAGATTTTATGTGTTTTCAAATTGTTCCTTTAATCTTTTAATTTCTTTGAGCAGTGTATAAGCATCACTTTCAGTGTTTAGTTGTTGTCATACCATTGAGTGTAACTTTTCTAACTGAGAGCAAAGACAAGTGCATCATTATAAAAATAGCTATGATGTTACACTGAGTACAAATGCATCATTGTGTTTCATTTCAGATGATGAAACTGTCCTGTCTCATTAGAGGCTCATTATTTCCACTCCAGTGGCTGGGATGGAGCGAGAAACTGAGCACACTGATGTGTTTTTCGATTAGAGGATTCCAATGTGGGACCTCGATATACCCAGAGGTCCTTCAGTGAACCAGAGGAATGGCTTTGCCTAATTAGAAACACTTAAATTTCACTAGTGTTCTCTTTTCTCTACAAAAGTTTAATGTGCAGTTGGGGATGATTTCCTCATCTCCAAAATTCTTTTGGGGAGGAATATAAATGCATTTCCAGCTCATGGTGGATTTTAGTCATCGACATGCAAAACTTATGGTATCATTCAAAAATTAAGACAGATCTAGGCTATGTAACCTTACAAGGTTCAATGACTGGCATGAGCATTCACAAAAACTACTCTGTCAGAAAATGAATGACATTTTGTGTGCCCTTGTGAAAAAAATAATGGCAAGTGGCGTTTTCACACTTAATGTTTTAAAATGTAAAACAAGTTTTAGAAGGAACTTCAAGGAACTCCAGAAAACCTTGAGCAGGTGTGATGTAACTCTGCCAAACAATAACTCGAGAGTCTCACCTGTAGCTCCTGTGTGCTGCTGCTCTGCTCCATCTCTGTCAGAAGAGATGCAGCGGCCTTCAGCCAAACCCGGATACCCTGCAGCTCCTCTCGCACCTTTTCTCTGTCCTCCAGCTCCTGCCTGGCTGCCTGCAAACCCTCCCTGCTTCTCTGCTTCACACTGTGAAAACACACAAACATCCAGCCATTTAAACAGAAGCTAAGCAACTTTGCAGCTGCTTACCTAACATCCATAAGAAAATGACTGAATACAACGTAGAACATGACTATTGAATACAATATATGGGTCCTAATGCCAAGTGTAAGCTGGGAAGACCTCACACACCAATTGCCTTCTATGACTAACCTACTTAAAGCTGACTGCTTAACCAGGACTTATGGGAAACTTAGTCTCTGTGTGCCTAAAGAACAGAGATCATAATGAACATGGCTCATTTATGCATATGAAAGAGGAGAGCAGTGAAAGTTTGTCAGGAAAAGTATCAATGCCTTCTTAATACTATAGACTCCTCTTCTTTCTCCAGCATACTGCATCACTAAACACATATGTGTCTTGTAGGATGGAGAAAGTCCTCCTTTTTACAAACATCACACTGCTCTTCTTTTATTACAGATGGATTATACACGAGACCACACATTGTCCAGAGCCACAATGATAGTTTTAAGTCAGGTCTTTCAGCCTTTGTATGTTGAATGTTCCAGGATTAAATGGATCTGATTTTGCTGCTGGAATCAAAAGATTATTTTGGTGGTTGTAATTACCTGCACAGTTATGCATGTTGGTAGAAGTTGCAAATTTCACATTTGGATCGTAGCTTCATTTAGAGTACATCAAAACATAAAGGGAGTAAAAACTTGCAAACAGAAAAATGAGTTGCACATCAAACAATATCTCACTTGTCATATCGGCCCTGCATTGCTTGCAGCTGCTGACAGAGTGGAATAGGAGGAGCCTGCTCCAGGTGGGCAGGGACACCCAGCAGCCTGGCAGTTCGCAGTTCCAGTGCAGACAGCGCTCTGTGTTCACAGTCCAGCCTGTCCTGGTACTGTTCCCAGGACTGCAACACGTCCTGAAGCTCCTCGGTAGATGCCTTCACCTTGGAGCCATCAGGAAGCTCTGCCTCCACTCCCTGCAGTAACACAGAGGCCTTCTCCACCTGAGAGGAAGAACCCAACAAAATTGGCCATTTATAAGTAGGGTTAGCTTAGCTAAGCATGCACTACTTTTCAAACTTGTGAACTAGGATGCTGAAATGCTTAAAATACACGTCAATGTAAACTCACGCTGTCTGAGATATCACTCCATTCTCTGATTCTCTGTTTGCTGCGAGTTGTCAGCTCCTGTGTGCAGTGATGTAGTCTTAATACCCATCTCCAGATACAAGTCATGGTGGTCTCCCTGCTTCCGCGACAGCTCTGCTCTGAACACCACTCCTGCAGCTCTCCCAGACGTCTCAGGAGGGCCTCCATCTGCTCTGCAAGTGCCTGATTAAGGGTATCAGTAAAAAGGAATTATGTTTCTGTGTGGAAATGTTCAACTTTTATCCACAAAAGCATTAAAGTTTTTTCAGAGGAGGTTTATACTCACTCTAAGATTTGCCTCCTGGTCAGTGCAGTCAGTGAGACAGGTGACCTTCTGAGTGATGAGCTGTAAAAGCCTGTTCCCTGTACTCTTCACACTCTGTATGATTTCTTCTTTGCACTTGATGTAATCTCTGTGCTGTTCTGCACACCTGAAAGACAAATGTTGATCTTTTAATGTCAGATTTAAAATAAGGGCTGTTTTTTTCCACTCACATTCACAAAGGCTCTGCAGCTTAATGCCATTTGCAGGTCTTGTAGTCTCTATTGTGCAATGACTGTTTAGTTAATGTAGTAAAGTGGTGTTTGAAAAATGCTAAATAGCTAAACAAGAAAAAAAATATTTGCAATGCAGTGAGTGAAGGTTTTTTTTTTTTGATAAATAACTGTTACTTGTGGGCACCAGTTTAGCTCAATGGGTGAACAGGCAGCTAACAGAAGTTGACAACTGTTGGTGTGATTATTTGTAAATGGAAGAAATATTAATGATCATCAGTGACCCTCAGTCTGGAGGTCCATGCAAGATCTTGTCTCGTGAAATGAGGATGATCATGAGAAGGGTGGTGGATAAGCCCAAAACTACTGGGAAGGAGCTTGTTAATGATCCGAAAGCAGGTGGAACCAAGTCACCAAGAACACCGTTGGTAACCCGTTACACTGTAATGGACTGAAGTCTTGTGGCACCTGCAAGGTCCCCTTGCTCTAGAAGACAGTGAACATCTAAATGATCAGAGAGGCCTTGGGAGAAAGTGCTGTGGTCAGATGAAACCAAAATCAAGTATTTGCTGTTTTAGCAAAGCTAATTAGAAGAAAGGTAACCTTCATTGTTTCTTTGTTTATCTTTGCATGTGCAATCACACACTTCTACCAATAACACCTTTTCAGGAAGATAAATCTGACTTTTAGGACTGAGCTGAGTACCTGCTTAGACACTCCAACTTCACATGGCCCTTCGCCTGGAGAGTGGACATCATCACCAGGAGTTGGCTCAGAATACTCTCTTGGAGCTGCTCCACCTTCAGTGGGGACAAGTATTGATGCAGAGGAGTCTGGTCTTGGAGCTGTTCCACATGAGTTTGAAATTGCTGCTGGAGTGAGGCCAAAGCCTGCTGGGTCTCCTCGACTCTGTCACCGCAGACCCTAGCAGGGCCCTGAGGTGGCAGCATAGACACCTCAATAGCCCTCAGGAACTGTACAGCCTGTTTAACAGAACAGGTGTAGCTTCTCAGTGACTCCCTGGCCTGAGTGATGTTCTCCTAAAACAATAGGACAAAAAACAACACATTTTTTCAGATTGGCATGTTCACTTCATAGTGTAGATTTTTTATGTATTTTTTAAACCATCTACGTAATTCATTTGCTTTGTATTTTGCTTTCGTCGTTTGTTCTATCAAACTGAACATTGAATAACCTTTAACACTGTGAAAAAGAACATACTGTTTGTATAGACTATATTCAAAATGACAACACTGAAAGGGTGTTTGCTCCATATTGCTCTACCAAATATGGTGTAGTATTGTTGATGCTCTTGAAGTTTAAAATTGTTATTTTATATTTATAGCTACTCATACATAAAGACACAAATGAACAAATTCATTGCTAGATCTAACTTTTGTGTAGGCTTAATTCAGTTTTATTGCATAGTAAATCTTCTTTCATATGCTTCACTCTGATTGGCTAAGTGTATTACAAAGCAATTAAAAAACAATACTACAAAAACAAATTGAGAAATACTCGACACTACTTGCCATATATGATTCACATTGACCGAGGACTGCATTCTTCAAGTCCATCAAGTCTTGAGTTCCACTTCTTTTTTTCTTTCCCTTCTTTTGCTCCAGCAATCCCAGCGCTCTCATTCTTGACTCCACAGTCTTTGTCAGAGACACCACTCTCTCATATTCTCTGTTAATTGCTGTGTCTTTTGGCTCCACCGTGGGACATTTCTCCAACTCTTTCTGGGTCTTTAAGAGGAAGGCCTTAGTGGCTTTCCTCTCTGATTCCAGGTCCAGGTCCTTCAGCAGGTTCCACTCAATAATGCTGAGGTTGTTATGGAGTGTCATCTCCAAGGTGTTAAGACTCTCCTCATTTTGTTTAAGCCTTTGTTGCTCTGCAGTCAGCTGTGAAGGGTAGAGGTCAGCAGAAATTGTGTGTAGTTTTGAGCGAGCCTCTTCACACAATCCCTTCATCAGGTGAAACTGGATAAGAAGGTTCTGACAGATTCTGTACTTCTTGTCTGTGTCATTGCCATCTTCTTTTGTCTGGCGCACCTGTTCCTGAATGCTTTCCCTGAGATCCTCGACACATTGCCTTATGTTTAAGTACCTCTCTTGATCTCTGGCTTTCATTTCTAGGGCATACATTTTGTTGTGCAGCTCAGAGATGACAGAGTTCAGTTCTTTTGTCTTCTCATTGGGAATCCAGGGTTGCAGGAGGTCAACTTGCGACTTGTGTTCCAAAATCATGTGCTTGAAAGGCTCTAAAGCTTGCAGGGACTCTCTTGTAATGGGGAACCTGTGTCTGCTTAGATCCACCAACATCTGCCTTAGACTGTTTTCAACAGTAACCAGGTTTTTCTTGCTTGAATCTAAAGTCTGGGTGAGTTCATTCAGCTCCTTCTTGTTATTTTTCTCTTGGCTGCTAATGGTTCTGATATTCTCCTGGAGGTTGGTAAGCTTGTCAAAAAGCTGACAGTGCTCTGTGACACTGAGTTCAGAAGCGATATCTTTACTCTTAATTAAAAGAGCCTCACAGACTGCTTCCTGCTTTTCAGCCTCAGCCAGGGTTTCTTGGATCTGGCGGGTTCTGCGATCAAGTTCAGCAGGGCTCCTGAGCTCACTGTCTGGATCCCTGGAGGCTTCTCTTTGCAGATGAGCCACAACCCAGGAGTCTAGATCGGCAATCTGTTCAGATAGCTTTTCTCTGGTCTGCAGTCCTGACTCCACCTCTTTCACAGCTTTGGACAGCTTCTCATTGGTGGACTTTGAGAGTTCTTCAAGACATTTCAGAAGGCTCTGCACCATAGGCACCTCTTCAACCTGGTCCAGTTGTGGAAAGAGCTCAGTCATTTCCTCCACCAGTGACTCCAGCTGACCTTGTTTGGCCATCACCTCAGATTGCAGCTTCTTCAGATCCCTGAGCTGCCGGTGAACTTCCTCGGGGAGAAGAGCTACTCTTTTTCTCCTGCCCTCAATATCACTCTCTGTCTGCCTGGCCCAGGCCAGGCCTTCCCTCATCACTTTGACAATTTTCTCCATGATAGGGCTGCTGCTGTTCAGGGTTTGGGTAGCCAAAAGTTCCTCTGTGTGAGAAATTTTGTCCTTAACTCTCTGGAGTCCCTGATGGATCTCCTTTGTTTCCACATCCCACTGTGGGCTAAAGAGCAGCAGCTCTGACAGCTGTTGTAAATGGAGGTACTTCTGCTGGGCTGCTTTAACCTCAGCGTTTGCCTCCATCAGCTGTCGTGCCTTCTTGCAGTTCCACTGAGTAACTGATGGCAACTTGGCTTCAAGGTCTCTAATTATCATTTCCAAGTGTTCCTGCAAATCTGATAACTCTGACAGAAGGTTGCTGGTCTTGTGAGAACGGTCATGTGTGTGATGAAGCATACTCTCCACAGTTCTTTCCAGAGCTCTCCACCTCTCTTGTAGGTTCTTCTGCTCAGTCTCTGCAGTTGCTCGCTCATACCGGGTAAGGTGGGGGCACAATTTGCTATGGGTCACAAGCAGCTCCCCAAGTGCTGTTCTGTTCTCCTCCATACTTCTTTGTAAGGAGCCTAGTCGTTCTGCCTCCTTGGAGCTGCTGTTCTGAGGGGATCTGAAAGAAAAACAACAAAAAGTTTGCCGCAACAAATTGTAAAAGAATTTAGGGGTTTATCAGTTAGCTTTACAGATAAAGGAAGATGACAATGTGTGAAATAAAATGTGTTAAAATATCTTAAAATACAAGTATTAAAGACTAAAATGAAACCATCGGATGGCAACTCACGTTTGAAGAGCGTCTAGTTCTGCAGTTGCTTTGTCCACCGCATTCTTAGCTATTTGGATGTGCTGGCAATAATCAGTCACCATCTGCAGCTGAGCCTCCTTACTCTGAATAACATTAGCTGCATCCTGGGCAGCACTGGTCCACTGGTCCTCCAGATGCTCCAGACTGTCCCTGTTCTCAGCAACAGCCCCTCTCAACTGAGAGAGCAATGCCACCTGGGCCAGGGCAACCTCTCTGCACTCCTGTATGCAGCAGGCAAGAGTGAGACACACAAAGGCTGAATTTTAAATTCAGAATAAGCTTATCTGACCTTCTGTGAACTCAGGTTCATTGTTATTTGAATTGCAAACACAAGGGCCTACTGTGAAAATGCTGTGTAAAATGTTTTATTACTACTAGTATCATGATTTACAAAAATATTATTATTATTATTATTGTTAATAATAATAATAATAATAATAATAATAATAATATAATAATAATAAGGAGGCACTTCAGCACCATAGATGTTTTTCTAGTAATTCATGCTGCATAATCTCACCTGAGCCTCCTCCACCTGCCGGGCCATGGCTGTTGGGCTCAGCTCAGCTGAGCGGTTCTTGCAGTTCAGGAGTTTAGATATAACCCTACTTAGATGACTGTCCATGTTAGTGGTGGATGAAATCAGAACCTCTGGAGCATCCTCTAGGGGTTTACCCTTCAGACAGAAAGACATGTCAGATGCAGAACAGGACTTGTTAAGGCACAAGCTTTGGTTTTGTTACTTAATTTAGGGCCTATATGAAAATATATAGCAGAAAAAAACAGTTTGTTATCCTCTCTACAGACTAAGATATGTCTTGACTATATAAATTGCCTCAAAGCTCTCACAAACAACCTGTGCAAACTCTGGTTTGAGGTTTTTCTTGAGTCGACTTCATATATCTAAACTGGATTGAACTGAACTGATGTGGAAGAGGATTAAAAAGAGACAAAATAACTAAGAATTATGATCTGCATTTCAGCCAGTAATTATGATAGTACATGTTCATCACCGCTTTATTTTAAAGATTATTCTATATTTTAATCCTACATATGGAAAGTGACCATTTGTAACTTCTGTGACTTTCTTGGTTCAAAAAACAGAGCCAATGACAGATAATATTTATTTTACCTCAATGAGTTGACTGCTAGGTCCCATGTCTTTGAGTAGCTGTATCGCTGTCAAAATGGATGGTTCTCCTGGTGACTCCAGTACTGTTTTCTCAGTTTCCACGTCATTTGCATCTATTTTGTTTTCTTGAGGGGTCAATCCTTTCAAATGGGGTTCTTCACCCAGTACAGTATCACCTGATGATATCTGAACCACCTGCAATGACATGTCAGTACTGAATACTTGCTCCTATAGTGGACATGAAACTAGGTATTAATGCACATATATACTCTATGTCAGCGGTCTCCAATCCCCGGGTCACGGACTGGAGTCTTTTGGTACCGGGCTGTGATAGTTGAGGCTCGGGTGTGAAATTTATGGTTTTCAGGGTTTTTATCGTTTTTTATCGTTATTTTTGTATGGTTTTTATCATTGGCTTCCCTGGGTCTTTTCCAGTGTGTTATGAATAAATCTTCTTCTTTTTTTTGGTACCGGTTTTATTTTGTTGGATTTATCCGCGACACTGTAAAGGCCGGTCCGTGAAAATATTGTCGGACATAAACCGGTCCGTGGCGCAAAAAAGGTTGAGGACCGCTGCTCTTTGTGACCAAATTTTACAAAAACATTAAGTTGTATTAAATAAGACTTGACTAACAGCTGAGGTCATTAACTCTGAAGAAGTGAAATCATACATCAATTGAGAAATTACATTTGTTTTTTGAAAGACCTCTGCATAATACAACTTCTTTCTGCAATCAAGAGTTTCCCTTTGCAAGATTGAAGGCTTTTCTGGACTGGCTTTTGGTGGACAAGTTCATGTTTTACATGTAGGCTATGCATTAGTCTATATAGGATGCAGGGTTCACATAATTGCACTTTATCATAGAAAAATAGGTCATCATAGCCCTCATAACATACCTGTGGCAGTTTCTGAAGCCTTGTTTCAGTGGCCTCCATGGTAGTGGTGGTGATTGTTGTGCTTATCCTGATTGGCGGTTCTACACTGGTGCTTCTTTCTTTTTCCTTTTCTTGAATTTTCTTCTTCTGCTTCTGTTCTTCTTCTTTCCTATTTGTTGCATCTGTTTGGACTTTAGGATACACAACTGGTTTTGACGGGAGTTCGGTAAAGCTTTTTGGAACATCTGCTTTAGTCATCTCAGATGCAGGCTTTTCTTTCTCTGCTTCAAGAGACCTAAGCTCTTGGTTTGGTGTTATTTTTTCAGACTTCGTAGTTGTTTGATCACTGTCATTCCTTGTACTTGTTGCTATCACAACAGATGTGGTTATGGTGGCCGGTATATTTGGCTGTAGAGTGGGTACGCTAGGCCCTATGCTGAGTTTCTCCACTGTAACAGACACTTCATGCTGGCTTTTGGGTGCATCAAGTACATCTTTAGTTACAACCTCCTCTCGCAGATTGACCTCCTTTGGTCTCTCCTCTGTGGTATTCCAGAACTTCAACTTAGTAAGAGTTTCTGGTTTTACAGTGTCTTGTTCGGATAAACTTATTTCTACAGATGTTGACTCTGTTTCACCTGCACGTATCAGTAGAGATTGAGCTGCGGCAGTCTGAGCTACACCTTCCTTCATTTCAGTCCTAAATTGTTGGACTTCTACTACTGTGGTTTTAACTCCAGCCTCTTCAGGAAGAACCTCAGCTGCACTCGTATCTCTGTGTTCTTCTGAACTTTCACACTGGATACTTGATTGAGATGTATCTGTTCTTGACACATGCTCTTCTTGAACTGCTGATATTACAAGCAGCTCAGGGTCCATCTGAATTTTCTTCATTTTAACAAATTTGACATCCAGGCTTGTGGGTACGTCTTCCACTCCATGTGTTAATACTTTAGGGTGCTTGTCTTGGACGCCAAGTTCCTTAGTCACCATAGGTCTGTCTTCTGTGGTTTTCAAGAGCTCTCCACTGACCTCTGGCTCCAGCAGAGCAGGCTGAGCGGAGTCACTTTTTTCTATCATGAAAGATGTCTGTTCATGCTCATGACGACTGGTTGGTACTTCTACTTGTAAAACAAGCACCTCAGGCTCAATCTGGGTTTCCTCTACTCTAACAGACTTGTCACTTAGGCTCGTGGGTACATCATCCATGCCATGCATTAACAATTTAGAGGAGCCTTCTTTGACCCCAAGTTCCTTAATCCCTGTAGGTCTGTCCTGTGCGATTTCCAAGATCTCTAGCTCAATCACTGTTTCTTGTTTTACAGTGTCTTGCTCAGGTAAGCTTATATGTGCAGATGTTGTCTCTGCTTCACTTGATTGCCTCAGTGCAATTTGAGTGAAGTCACTCTGAGCTGCAATTTTTGGTCTTTCAGTGCTAATTTGTTTCTCCTTCACTGTGACTGAAGCTTCAGAGGGCTCTGCTTGGACCACAAGGTCCTTAGTCACCATAGGTCTATCTTGTGTGGTTTTCAAGATTTCTTGCTTAGACACTATTTCTGATTTTACATTGTGTGGCTCAGATACAATTATTTTTGTAGAACTTACTGCTTTGTTTTCCAGCAGTCCAGGTTGAACAGAGTCAAACTGAACATCCTCTTGTCTATCTCCTCTTGATTCTGCTGCTGTCATGACTAACGTTCTTTCATGATCCTTGTCGCTGGTTGGCATATTGAGTTGTAAAATACACACTTGAGGTTCCGCTTGATTTTTCTCCACTGTGACTGACAGTTCATCCACACTTTTTGGTGAATCAAGCACAACATTCGTGGAGAACTGTGTAGTTTTCATGAGTTCTTGCTCAGTTACTGTTTCTGATTGTACAGCTTCTCCCTCAGGTAAGCTAATTTCGGCAGATGCAATTTTTCTTGGCGGCAGCAGTGCAGGTTGAGTCAAGTCCACCAGAGCTACATCTTCTTGTGTTTCAGTGCTGATTTGTTGCACCTCCACTCCAACTGTTGCCTCCCCAGGGTGAGCATCAGCTGGACTCACATCTTTCTTTTCAAGTTCTGAATCACATTTGATATTTGTTTGAGACATGTCTGTTCTGCTGTCTGTGGTCTTCAAGAGCTCTTGCTCAGTCACCATTTCTGGTTTTACAGCATGCTGTTCAGATAAGCAAATTTCTGCAGGGATTGTGTCTGGTTCACTTGTCTGCAGCAGAGAAGGTTGAGTGGAGTCGCGCTGCACCACATCTTCTGGACTAGCAGCTTCCTCTGGTTGAACATCAGCGGCAGTCAAATCTTTGTTTACTGAAATGATTTCAGACTGGATGCTTGAATGAGCTACATCTGCTCTTGGTACATCTGCTACCACAACAAATGTTCTTTTATCCTCCTCCTGGCTGGTTGGTGAAACAGGGACCTCAGGCTCCCCCTGGACTTTCTCTTTTGTAATCATCTTGTCACCCAGGCTCATGGGTATGTCATCCAGTTCATATGGTTTGGGCTGCTCACCTTGGATCACAAGTTCCTTAGTCACAGTAGATCTATGCTTTGTGGTTTTCAAGAGCTCTTGCTCAGTCACTAGTTCTAGTTTTACAGTGCCTTGCACTGATAAGTTTATTTCTGCAGAAGCTATCCCTACTTCAGCCGGTGGACTGGAGTCGCTCTGAGTGACATCTCCTTGTCTGTCAGTGGTGATTTGTTGCACTTTGATTATAAATTCAGTCTCCTGTGTAACCTCAGCTGAAGTCTCATCTTTATTTCCCAGCTCCCTTTCACGCTGGATACTTAATTGAGCTGTATCTGGTTTTGGTTCTGCTGATGTCTTCACAAATATCTTTTCCTGTTCTTTTTGACTGATTGGTATATCCAGCTGTAAAACTTTCACTTGAGGCTCCACTTGAATTTGCTTTATTGCAACTGATTTTTCATCCAAGCTTTTGAGTGAATCAAGCACATCTTTTGTGGGGACATCCTGTTTCATGTTGTAATCCTTCACCTCCACTGATCTAGCCTGTGCAGTTTTCAAGCTCTCTAGCGCAATCATTGTTTGTGGTTCTACAGTGTCTTGTTCAGGTAAGCTTATTTCTGCAGATTGTGTTTCCTTTGCTTCACCTGGCTGAAAAAGTGCAGTTTGAGTAGTTTCACACTGAGCCACGAGATCCACTGGCATTTTAGTTTTCATTTGCTGCACCTTTATTGTGAAGCTAATTTCTTCTTCAGGTTGAACATCAGCTGAAGTCAAATCTTTGTTTATTTGAGCATGTTCAGACTGGATACTTATATCTGTTCTTGGCACATTTGCTTTCGAGACAAATGATCTTTCATGCTCCTCATAGCTGGCTGGTAAAACAACATCAGGCTCCACTTGGACTTTTTCTGCTTTTTCATCCAGGCTCATGGGTATATCACTCCCTCTATGTGTTGACAATAAAGAGTGCTCTTTCTGGAGCCCAGTTTCCTTAGTTATGATAGGTCTATCCTTTGTGTTTTTCAGGAGCTCCTGCTCAGTCAGTTTTTCTGGTTTTACAGTATCTTGCTTGGATATGTTTATTTCTACAGACATTGTCCCTGCTTCACTTTGAAGGAGTGCATTTTGAGAGGAATCACTTTGATCCAGATACTTTTGTGTGTCCATGGTAATTGGTTGCACTTTGACTATAACTTCAGCCTCCTCAGAGGGTACATGAACTCCTTCACACTGCAAACTTGATTGAGCTGTATCTACCGTTGGTTCTGCTGCTGTCATGACAAACGTCTGTTTCTGTTCTTCATTACTGGTTGGTATGTCCATTTGTAAAACTCGCACTTGAGGCTCAACCAGGTTTTTCTCTACTGTAACCAGTTTTTCATCCAAACTGTGGGATACATCAAGTACATCTGTTTTGGAGACCTCCTCTTTTAAGTTGTAATCCGTCAGCTCCTCTGGTCTATTCTGTGTGGTTCCCAGGATCTCTAACTCAGTTGCTGTTTGTGGTTTTACAGTGTCTTCCTTAAATAAGCTTATTTCTGCAGATATTGTCTCTGTTACAACTGGCTGCAGCAGAGCAGTTTGAGTAGAGTCACTCTGAGCCACATCCTCTGGCGTTTCTGTGCTGAGTTCTTGCACCTTGATTATGAGTGTAGCCTCTTCAGGGTGAACCTGAACTGCAGTCTCTTTTTCTTCACACTGCATACTTGATCGAGCTGTATCTACCGTTGGTTCTGCTGCTGTCATGACAAATGTGTTTTCCTGTTCTTCATGACTCGTAGGTATATCCAGCTGTAAAACTCGTACTTCAGAGTCCCCCGATATTTCCTTTTCATCCAAGCTTTTGGGTAAATCAAGTACATCTTTTCTAAAGACCTCCTCTTTTAAGTTGTAGTCCTTCAGCTCCTCTTTGCTATCCTGTGTGGTTTTCAAGATCTCTAGCTCAATCACCATGTCTGATTTTATAGTGTCTTGCTCAGATAAGCTTATTTCTGCAGATACTCTCTCTTCTTCACCTGCCTGCAGAAGTGCAGGTCGAGAAGAGGCATACATCTCCACATTGTCTTGCATTTCAATGCTGATTTGTTGCATCTGTACTCCGACTGTAGCTTCCTCTGGGTGAACCGCACCTGCAGTTTTATGGCTGGCTGGTATTTCATAGTCCACTTTAGTCTTCACTTGTATTTTATCCCCTGTAACAGACTTGTCATCTGGGCTCATGGGCACATGTTTTTCTGAAGCGAAAACAGTAGCAGTAGGCTGACTAGAGCCTTGATCAGCATTAATATCCTTCCCTTCAGCACTGCTTACTTGGAGTTCTACCCTGCTTGTCTCAACTTTGCTTTGTGGTGTGGTCTCACACTGTACAGTCAAGTGCTCCATGTGCATCTCAGGGTCCTTTTGCACTGAGACAGTTATATTTTCAGATGTTTGTATTCTTGTGTTTATACTCATTTCTTCAGCTTTGAATGCTTCATCTTCAAGAGAGTTTTGAACGTTGCCTAAAATATTTTGGTCATCGTCATGTTGGATGTTGACTTCAGGTTGTATTTGCAAGGTATCTGAGACTGTCTGCTGACTCATAGTTTCATTTAGCTTAGATGGGGCAATTTCTGTTACATCTGTCTCTGTCTCATGAGGCTGCTCCATTGAAACAATGGCAAAAGTAGTAGATTCGCTATCACAAATTGTTGTGTCTGGCTGATATTGGTTTGTCTCAAACAATTGTGGGACTGCTCGATCAGGCAGCTCAAGAACTAAATACCTCTTCTGAACCTCTTCTGTGTTAGTCCATAATTTGTCAATGTAATCTGCAATATTTGTTGTATCTGTAAAACTAGAAGAAAGACATGGCTGCATTTGTGGCGCTGTGTCTGAATCTCTTGCATCAGATTGAGGTGCTGTGCATTCTGGTGCCTTGTTATCAGGCTGAAGAGAAACTTTTGGACTCTCTGACTTTCTTTCACTTGGTGAAAACTCAGTTGATTCTATAGAAATACTGTCAGTTGCACATTTAAGTTTGACTGTCTGCAAACTTAAATGTGCTTTTCCGTTTTCAATTTCTTTCTCCATTTCGTTGAACACCAATAGACTCTTTGAAGTCTTCTTTGATATAGGGAGTTCAGGTTTTTCCAGGGAAATGTTCTGATCCATATTTTCTGCATCTGGATGTCTATCAATAGTTGGGACTGGATCAGGAGCTATGGAAAGTTCAACATCATCTGTCTTTCCTCCAGTTTGTGTGGGAGACACGTCTTCCAAAACAACAGCAGTAACTTGCTCTGTAGATGAGACTGACAGTGTTTCACTGTCATGTTCCTTTGTAGTTGGAATCTGGTCCTTGATTGCAAGCTCAAAAGAAACCTTTGGAATCTCTGGTTTTCTTTCACTTGGTGAAAGTTCAGTTGACTCTACACCAACAGTTTCAGTTTTTCTAGTAATCACCTGTAAATGTAAGGCTGCATTTTCTCTTTCTGTTTCATTTTCTGTGTCCTTGGTCTTCACAAGACTCTTTGAAGTTTTCCTTGTTGGGGGGGTTTCAGGTTTTTCCAAAGTGGTAATCTTTGCTTCCTTGGTGGAACCCACAGATTGAGGTTCTTTCAAAGTCTCAGGCAAATCTGTACTAATAAGTTCTGACGAAGCTTTACGACTCTTTGACTTTCTTTTGGGTGGTGAGCGCTCTGTGGATGACATTGACAGTGTTTCACTGTCATGTTTCTTTGTAGTTGGAATCTGGTCCTTGATTGCAAGCTCAAGAGAAACCTTTGGAATCTCTGGTTTTCTTTCACTTGGTGAAAGTTCAGTTGACTCTACAGCAATAGTTTCAGTTTTTCTAGTAATCACCTGTAAATGTAAGGCTATGTTTTCCCTTACAGTTTCTTTCTCTGTGACCTCAGACTCCACAAGACTCTTTGAAGTTTTCCTTGTTGGTGGGGCTTCAGGTTTTTCCAGAGTGGTAATCTTAACTTCCTTGATGGAACCAACAGGTTCTGGTTCTTTCAAGGTCTCAGGCAAATCCATACTAACAAGTTCTGAGGAAGCTTTACGACTCTTTGACTTTCTTTTGGGTGGTGAGCGCTCTGTGGATGAGACTGACAGTGTTTCACTGTCATGTTCCTTTGTAGTTGGAATCTGGTCCTTGATTGCAAGCCCAAAAGAAACTTTTGGAATCTCTGGTTTTCTTTCACTTGGTGAAAGTTCAGTTGATTCTACAGCAACAGTTTCAGTTTTTTCAGTAATCACCTGTACATTTAAAGCTGTGTTTCCCATTTCTGTTTCTTTCTCTATTTTCTTGGACTCTACAAGACTCTTTGAAGATTTCCTTGTTGGGGGTGATTCAGGTTTTTCCAAAGTGGTAATTTTAGCTTCCTTGGTGAAACCCACAGATTCAGGTTCTTTCAAAGTCTCAGACAAATTCGTACTAATAAGTTCTGAGGAAGCTTTACGACTCTTTGACTTTCTTTTGGGTGGTGAAAGCTTTCCTTTATTCATAGCAGTAATTTCTGTTGTTGCTGTGGCAACCTCTGGAAATACAGGAGATCTCTGACTATCGGTCTCTTCCTCTTTCTTTGTCAGTTCCACCATAGCATGTTGAGTCTGCACAGTGACCACCTCTGAAGGTGTGGTAGATTTCACACTGTCAAGCTCTTTCTTAGTGTATTCATTTTCTACATCAGGCTGTCTTTCAATGGTAGGGACTGACTCGGGAGCTATGGAAAATTCCACATCATCTGACCTTGCTCCAGTTTGTATGGGAGACACGTCTTCCAAAGCAACAGCAGTAACTTGCTGTGTAGATGAGACTGACAGAATCTCATTGTCGTGTTGTGTTTGAGTTGGAATCTGGTCCTTGATTGCAAGCTCAAGAGAAACCTTTGGAATCTCTTTTTTTCTTTCACTTGGTGAAAGTTCACTTGACTCTACAGCAACGGTTTCAGTTTTTCTAGTAATCACCTGTAAATGTAAGGCTATATTTTCCCTTACAGTTTCTTTCTCTGTGACCTCAGACTCCACAAAACTCTTTGAAGTTTTCTGTGTTGGGGGAGCTTCAGGTTTTTCCAAAGTGGTAATCTTAACTTCCTTGATGGAACCCACAGATTGAGGTTCTTTCAAAGTCTCAGGCAAATCTGCAGTAATAAGTTCTGAGGAAGCTTTACGACTCTTTACCTTTCTTTTGGGTGGTGAGCGCTCTGTGGATGAGACTGACAGTGTTTCACTGTCATGTTCCTTTGTAGTTGGAATCTGGTCCTTGATTGCAAGCTCAAGAGAAGCTTTTGGAATCTCTGGTTTTCTTTCATTTGGTGAAAGTTCAGTTGACTCTACAGCAACAGTTTCAGTTTTTTCAGCAATCACCTGTACATTTAAAGCTGTGTTTCCCATTTCTGTTTCTTTCTCTATTTTCTTGGACTCTACAAGACTCTTTGAAGATTTCCTTGTTTGGCGTGATTCAGGTTTTTCCAAAGTGGTAATTTTAGCTTCCTTGGTGAAACCCACAGATTCAGGTTCTTTCAAAGTCTCAGACAAATCCGTACTAATAAGTTCTGAGGAAGCTTTACGACTCTTTGACTTTCTTTTGGGTGGTGAAAGCTTTCCTTTATTCATAGCAGTAATTTCTGTTGTTGCTGTGGCAACCTCTGGAGATACTGGAGATCTCTGACTACCAGTCTCTTCCTCTTTCTTTGTCAGTTCCACCATAGCATGTTCAGTCTGCACAGTGACCACCTCTGAAGGTGTGGTAGATGTCACATTGTCAAGCTCTTTCTTAGTATATTCATTTTCTGCATCAGGCTGTCTTTCAATGGTAGGGACTGACTCGGGAGCTATGGAAAATTCCACATCATCTGACTTTCCTCCAGTTTGTATGGGAGACACGTCTTCCAAAGCAACAGCAGTAACTTGCTCTGTAGATGAGAGTGACAGCCTTTCACTGTCATGTTCCGTTTGAGTTGGAATCTGGTCCTTGATTGCAAGCTCAAGAGAAACCTTTGGAATCTCTGGTTTTCTTTCACTTGGTAAAAGTTCAGTTGACTCTACAGCAACAGTTTCAGTTTTTCTAGTAATCACCTGTAAATGTAAGGCTATGTTTTCCCTTACAGTTTCTTTCTCTGTGACCTCAGACTCCACAAGACTCTTTGAAGTTTTCTGTGTTGGGGAGCTTCAGGTTTTTCAGAGTGGTAATCTTAACTTCCTTGATGGAACCCACAGATTGAGGTTCTTTCAAAGTCTCAGGCAAATCTGCACTAATAAGTTCTGAGGAAGCTTTACGACTCTTTGACTTTCTTTTGGGTGGTGAGCGCTCTGTGGATGAGACTGACAGTGTTTCACTGTCATGTTCCTTTGTAGTTGGAATCTGGTCCTTGATTGCAAGCTCAAGAGAAACTTTTGGAATCTCTGGTTTTCTTTCACTTGGTGAAAGTTCAGTTGACTCTACAGCAACAGTTTCAGTTTTTTCAGCAATCACCTGTACATTTAAAGCTGTGTTTCCCATTTCTGTTTCTTTCTCTATTTTCTGTGTACAAGACTCTTTGAAGATTTCCTTGTTGGGGTGATTCAGGTTTTTCCAAAGTGGTAATCTTAGCTTCTTTGAGGAAACCCACAGATTCAGGTTCTTTCAAGGTCTCAGGTAAATCCGTTTTAAAAACGTTCTGAGGAAGCTTTACGACTCTTTGACTTTCTTTTGGGTGGTGAAAGCTTTCCTTTATTCATAGCAGTAATTTCTGTTGTTGCTGTGGCAACCTCTGGAGATACTGGAGATCTCTGGCTATCAGTCTCTTCCTCTTTCTTTGTCAGTTCCACCATAGCATGTTGAGTCTGCACAGTGACCACCTCTGAAGGTGTGGTAGATGTCACATTGTCAAGCTCTTCCTTAGTATATTCATTTTCTGCATCAGGCTGTCTTTCAATGGTAGGGACTGACTCAGGAGCTATGGAAAATTCCACATCATCTGACTTTCCTCCAGTTTGTATGGGAGACACGTCTTCCAAAGCAACAGCAGTAACTTGCTCTGTAGATGAGAGTGACAGCCTTTCACTGTCATGTTCCGTTTGAGTTGGAATCTGGTCCTTGATTGCAAGCTCAAGAGAAACCTTTGGAATCTCTGGTTTTCTTTCACTTGGTAAAAGTTCAGTTGACTCTACAGCAATAGTTTCAGTTTTTCTAGTAATCACCTGTAAATGTAAGGCTATGTTTTCCCTTACAGTTTCTTTCTCTGTGACCTCAGACTCCACAAGACTCTTTGAAGTTTTCTGTGTTAGGGGAGCTTCAGGTTTTTCCAGAGTGGTAATCTTAACTTCCTTGATGGAACCCACAGATTGAGGTTCTTTCAAAGTCTCAGGCAAATCTGCACTAATAAGTTCTGAGGAAGCTTTACGACTCTTTGACTTTCTTTTGGGTGGTGAGCGCTCTGTGGATGAGACTGACAGTGTTTCACTGTCATGTTCCTTTGTAGTTGGAATCTGGTCCTTGATTGCAAGCTCAAGAGAAACTTTTGGAATCTCTGGTTTTCTTTCACTTGGTGAAAGTTCAGTTGACTCTACAGCAACAGTTTCAGTTTTTTCAGCAATCACCTGTACATTTAAAGCTGTGTTTCCCATTTCTGTTTCTTTCTCTATTTTCTTGGACTCTACAAGACTCTTTGAAGATTTCCTTGTTGGGGGTGATTCAGGTTTTTCCAAAGTGGTAATCTTAGCTTCTTTGAGGAAACCCACAGATTCAGGTTCTTTCAAGGTCTCAGGTAAATCCGTACTAAAACGTTCTGAGGAAGCTTTACGACTCTTTGACTTTCTTTTGGGTGGTGAAAGCTTTCCTTTATTCATAGCAGTAATTTCTGTTGTTGCTGTGGCAACCTCTGGAGATACTGGAGATCTCTGGCTATCAGTCTCTTCCTCTTTCTTTGTCAGTTCCACCATAGCATGTTGAGTCTGCACAGTGACCACCTCTGAAGGTGTGGTAGATGTCACATTGTCAAGCTCTTCCTTAGTATATTCATTTTCTGCATCAGGCTGTCTTTCAATGGTAGGGACTGACTCAGGAGCTATGGAAAATTCCACATCATCTGATTTTCCTCCAGTTTGTGTGGGAGACACGTCTTCCAAAACAACAGCAGTAACTTGCTCTGTAGATGAGAGTGACAGCCTTTCACTGTCATGTTCCGTTTGAGTTGGAATCTGGTCCTTGATTGCAAGCTCAAGAGAAACCTTTGGAATCTCTGGTTTTCTTTCACTTGGTGAAAGTTCAGTTGACTCTACAGCAACAGTTTCAGTTTTTCTAGCAATCACCTGTAAATGTAAGGCTGCGTTTTCTCTTTCTGTTTCATTTTCTGTCTCCTTGGTCTTCACAAGACTCTTTGAAGTTTTCCTTGTTGGGGGGGATTCAGGTTTTTCCAAAGTGGTAATCTTTGCTTCCTTGGTGGAACCCACAGATTGAGGTTCTTTCAAAGTCTCAGGCAAATCTGTACTAATAAGTTCTGAGGAAGCTTTACGACTCTTTGCCTGTCTTTTGGGTGGTGAAAGCTTTCCTTTATTCACAGCAGTAATTTCTGTTGTTGCTGTGGCAACCTCTGGAGATACAGGAGATCTCTGATTATCTGACTCTTCCTCTTTCTTCGTCAGATACACCGTAACTTGTTCAGTCTGCACAGTGACCATTTCTGTAGGTGTGGTAGATTTCACACTGTCAATCTCTCTCTTAGTATATTCATTTTCTGCGTCAGGCTCTCTTTCAGTGGTAGATATTAACTTGACAAGACTCTTTGAAGTTTTCCTTATTGGTGGGGCTTCAGGCTTTTCCAAAGTGGTAATCTTAACTTCCTTGGTGGAACCCACAGGTTGAGGTTCTTTCGAAGTCTCGGGCAAATCTGCACTAATAAGTTCTGAGGAAGCTTTACGACTCTTTGACTTTCTTTTGGGTGGTGAGCGCTCTGTGGATGAGACTGACAGTGTTTCACTGTCATGTTCCTTTGTAGTTGGAATCTGGTCCTTGATTGCAAGCTCAAGAGAAACCTTTGGAATCTCTGGTTTTCTTTCACTTGGTAAAAGTTCAGTTGACTCTACAGCAACAGTTTCAATTTTTCCAGTAATCACCTGTACATTTAAAGCTGTGTTTTCCATTTCTGTTTCTTTCTCTATTTTCTTGGACTCTACAAGACTCTTTGAAGTTTTCTGTGTTGGGGGGGATTCAGGTTTTTCCAAAGTGGTAATCTTAGCTTCTTTGAGGAAACCCACAGATTCAGGTTCTTTCAAGGTCTCAGGCAAATCTGGACTAATAAGTTCTGAGGAAGCTTTACGACTCTTTGACTTTCTTTTGGGTGGTGAGTGCTTTTCTGTTTGGACAGCAGTCATTTCTTTTGCTGTGGGAACCTCTGAAGATACTGGAGATCTCTGACTGTCTGACTCTTCCTCTTTCTTTGTCGGATATACCATAACATGTTCAGTCTGTATAGTAGCCATTTCTGTAGGTGTGGTAGATTTCACACTCTCAAGTTCTTTCTTAGTATATTCATTTTCCGCATCAGGATGTCTTTCTGTGGTAGGTATTGACTCCACAAAAGTCTTTGAAGTTTTTCTTGTTGGGGGGATATCAGGCTTTTCTAAAGTGGTAACCTTAGTTTCCTTGGTGGGATCCACAGTTTCAAATTCTTTCAAAGTCTCAGGCAAATCTGTACTATTAAGTTCTGAGGAAGCTTTACGACTCTTTGACTTTCTTTTGGATGGGGAACGCTTTCCTTTATTCATAGCAGTAATTTCTGTTGCTGCAGTTGCAACCTCTGGAGATAAAGGACATCTCTGACTATCTGGCTCTTCCTTTGTCTCAACTGGCTTTGTGGTAGGCAAGAATGATATATCACTCTCATGTTGTATTGTAGTTGGAATGTGGTCTTTGTTAGGAAGCCCAAGATAAACCTTTGGATGCCCTGACTTTGTGTCCATTATTGAAACCTCTGTCAAGTTTTCATCAGTAGTTTCAGCTGTTCCAGTATCTATATCTTCATGTAAATCTGGCTTTTTACTTTCAGTTTCTTGTTCACTTGGTTCTTTGACAACCTCCGGAACTGACGGTGATGTCTGATTTTCAGGCTTTTTCTTGGATTGTGTCTGTGCCACTGAAGGAAATTCTGGAGAACTCATTAAAGCTTTTGACTTTCCTGTGCTTGGTGAAAACTGGCCTTTTTCTACATCAGTTGTTTGAGCTAATTTTTCTGGCATATTTGGAGTTGGAGTTGAAGACCCAACAGGTACAGGTTTTTTCTTTTCAGTAACAAAACCTTTGTTCTCGCCATTAAAGTCCAAAGAAGAACTTTTGCTTTGAGGATCTTTCCTTGTTTGAGGTAACTCAGTATCACCAAGAGCAAGGCAAAGTTCTGTGCTCTTTGATTTTCTCGTCATAGGCAATAATCTACATTTTGCCATAGGTGTTTCAGCTGACTCTGATGTTACGTTATACTTCTCTGATTCATCTTTGGTTTCCGTTGACTGCATACTAGCAACTTTTTCCAGTGGAAACATTGGCTCTGCAAGCTGAGAGACCTCAAAACTCTTGGACTTCTTACCTTTTTGAATGATTTCACTTTTTTCCACAGCCACTTTAGTTTGCTTTCCAGTCACTGGAGATTTCTCACTACTAGGCTTTTGCTTATTCTCTGCCTCGTCCTTGGTTTTATTTTCAGCATACAGCTGTTCAATTTCAGTTTCTTCAGTAACAGCAGGAGTCTCTTCAGTGACGTTGTGCATCATGGTGGGATCCTCAGAAGCAGGCTTATTTGCCTCATTTGTAACAGGCTCATCTGTGATATCTACAGTTTTGGACTGTGGTTCTTGAGAAGTAGTATAGCTTTGTATCACCACAGATGCTGAAGCTGAAACAGGATAAACTGTTTTTTTCTCAGATGAGTGCTTGCTTTTTCGTGGCGGTGCCACCACAGAGGTCGTTGTCCCCTGCAGATTGTCTGAAGACTGGTTGTCAGGCAGTTTTTGTTTACTTCTTTGATTAAGTTCCTTGAATAGAGAGGTTAAGAAGCAATTAATTGTGACAAACATATTTTCTTTAATCCAATTAAGATACAGCAGTATATTAGATATTAAACTGCTTTATTGTGTCAAACAATGGAAGTCCAAATAATTTAGCACAAATACCTTTAGGCTCTGACTTAGCGAAATTTTCAGTGTGTCTGCTTCTCTGAGAGCTTCTGAGCCATCTTTTTCTAGTTTCTCAAGCAAGTCCAATGTCAGACAGGCCATTAGAAAATGTCGGTGAGAAAGTGCCTCCTGTAGGCTGGCTTGCAACTTTTCACCTTCCTCTAACATCTCCTAACATCAGAAGGAAAAACTGTTAAAAGTGGTTGTGACATATGTCTGATATTAAGAAAACATACAGTACTCAGGCAAAATATTAATGTCCATTATTAATATTTAGGAACAGTAATAAAATCAGCGTGTTACTCAAATAAGAATAAAAGAGACCTGCACAGAGGAAAGTGACGCAGATGATCTGCTGTGGTTCCATTTTTGCAGAACATGAAGACAGTCCCTGAGACATGTTGCTGTGTTTGTGCAGCAGGTAACCTGATGCTCACTCAGCCTAGATTTTAGGCTGTGGATATAATGAACAACAATTTATTGTAATCTCAGCACTTAACATGTTACCTGACTGTATTATACGAGAAAGAAAACATATTTTTACAGGATGAAAAAAAAACAGATAAAGAAGTATTTATTTTTCCAGTGCTGTAATTATAAATCTGTGTGCATCTACATATGTGAATCTTGTTTTTAAAAAAGGTCTTTCAAAACCAGCTGAAACTTTTATATCAGGTTAATATCTGGGTTATAAATACAGGGGAACTCTGTGTATTCATGCAGTTGAGCAAGATCAGAATGACCCACTAAGGCATGTGGCTGGCAGGCAAGAATAATTGAAGAGTAAATTGAAATGGGCAGATGATGCTAGCTTAGAATTCATTACAAAATATCTATTTAAACAGACTTACAACTTAAGTTTGACAGTGTTTTGCTAGATGGTATCTTTTTTTCCCTACTTTTTATATCATGAGGTAAATGTCAAAAAAATATATATGTAAGAAATAAAATTTCATAACAATTTTGATTCAGAAGGTTTCATGGTCTAACAAGCAGTCATAAAAGTCATCGTTTTCACAGCAGGATACCTGGCATGCTGCTCCCATAACGAGTCAACCCCACTGATGATTTCTGCTGGCAGCTCATTGGTAGAAAATGCCAAGTTTACTTCCTGTTGCAGGTCATGAATTTTCACACCCGAATCCTCTAGTGACTTCTCACAATTCTAACATAAAGGGACAGCAACATCACAAAAGAGCATAGAGTTGATATTTCTGAATGGGGAATGCAATAAAGCCTATTGAAAAGGTGTCCTCCCAAGATAGAATGCAGAAATGCAAATTATTATTTTTTTTCAGCCATTACTTTTCAAAACTTTCTTGCTACTATAACTTTAAAAAAATGGCTGAAAATTCCATCTGTGGTAATTACCTGTAGGCTGTGCCAGTGCTGTTCAAGTTGAGTGATATTGTTTTGTGGTTCACTGTAACTGAGTGCCTGGTCGAGAGAGCGGAGCTCCCACTGCAGGGCTGCAATTCCCTCTTTCAGCCCCTGGGTCCTTTTGGCCAACTGACTGTCCAGTTCTTTCAGTTGTGTGTCACAGGCCCTCAGATGCTCCCTTACCTCCTGCTCTGAGACAGAACACAGGTCATGGAGATGGCTAACCTCTAGGGTCAGGGCATCCTGACCCCCAGGAGTGCAGAGGCTCCGCAAACTGTCTCTGGCAGAGTCCAGCTCCTTCATCTCTCTCTGCTCTCTGTCCACTGTCTGGAGCAAAGCCTGGCACCAGAAGGAGGGAAGAGGACAAGAGGCAGAATGTTAGAAAATCCAGTAAACCGGGACCGATATTTTAAGACTTTAAGTTTAAAAGTTGTAAAAACTTCTGTAATAGTCAAACGATCATTTCTACGTACTTCAATAACAGAGATGAATGAGAAAGAATGAATATGGATTTTTAAAAAGACAAAAGACAGTAAATTCTGCAGTCTGCATTTATTAGTCTCATGTGCAGTTGATACGAGTACATTATCTGTCATATTATTTTATAAGGGATATAAGGGATATCTTCATTTTATTGTAATAGAACATTTTTAGTATTTTATTCATTAGTGACTAACCACAGATGCTTAAACAACTGTTTGAAACCATTGCATTTTCTCACCTTAAGGGTGTTCACAGCACTGTGCAGACTCTGTCTGTCTGCAGGAGGAGGTCCCAGGCTTTTAACCTGCTCCCTCAGCCAGTCCTGAGCTGCTTCATGCTGCTCCACTAGCTGTGTGCACTGCCGCTCTGTCACAATGCCCTGCTCCAGGTTGGCTACTGTATCCTGAAGACGACAGGGTTTTTTTTTGTGTGATTAATATTTTATTGAATTTTTCAGAACAACACAGTCCACTGTACATGGAAATCACATCAGGCAGAGATTGCATCAGCACAACAGTAGAGGAGTGGGGAGAACAGAACAAACAAACAAAGAGAGAAGAAAAAAAAGAGTGGGTGGGGGGGACAAAAACAACCAGCCGGCATTTATCTATGTGGGACTTAAGGTGTATCTCACTCAGTGTTGTCAGATAGATCCTTAGGACCCCAACGTCCACCCCACTCTAAGTTTTAGTTTGATCTTTTTTTTTTTATTTTGAAAAGGTAGGGATCCCACTTCAGGTGGAAACTCTCCACTTTATTCAGTAGCCTGTATGAGAGTTGTTCGAGTGCTGCCAGCCTCCCTAATTGATTATATCATAGAGTAACAGGTAAGGCGGAGGCGGCCCTCCACTGGGAAATAATGAGCTTATGCCCTGACGTTAATGCAGTCTGCATCCATTCGACAACATTAGTTGGAAGAAGTTTGAGGAGTGATGGAGCCCTTAGAAAGAATAATCTTGGTGAAAAGGGAATATCCCGTCGTATAACCGATTTGAAAAATTCATGAATCTCAGTTCAAAAATTTGGGGATTTAGGACAGCTCCAAATCATACAGGTCAGTGTGTCCACCCCAGGCTGACATTGCCAGCATTCGGGGGTCTGTATGATGTTCACCCTGCAGAAATCTGTGTGCTTACCGGTAAATCTGATTCACCAGACTTACACTTAAATCAGTAGATTGTGTCGATGCAAGTTATAAATATTTGGACAGCGAAAAGTAAAAAAAATAATGTAAGTAAGTAAAAAAACATTTACTTTTAAATAATTCACATTTATTTTCTAAGAATGATGTGAAGACAGATTGCTAAACTCACAGTGAGCTCTTTCAGCAGAGCAGGGATAGACTCCTCCTTAGCTGTCCAGGTGGGGTCAGACCAGCTTTGGTCCTGTGTGATTTCAACCAGCTCTGCAGCCTTGAGAAAAACAGTGAAATACATTGAAGACACTTAAACTCTGACTGGTGAATTTGATCAAATTTCCTCTGTGATTAATGTGTTGAGATTTTATATAGCCCTCTCCTAGTCGTACTGAATACTCAAATTGAGTTACAGGCTTATGTTTTTAATCATATTATTCAAGCTTTAACAATCCCAGAAGTTATTAACTAACGCAATTTCAGCTAAAAAATTTCATGTAAGGTAATTACCTGTGTGCGGATGTTTGAGAGGACGGGGGCTAAGGCTGTTATCTGATCAACCAGGGCTCGGGCCTCTTCCACAGCTTGCCTCCGCTCTCCCAGGCCTGGCCAGGGGAAGACACGTGGAAGGTTGGATGTTTGCTTCTGAAGCTCAGCCAGACGGGCCACAGCCTGGTCTCGCTGGTACTGACAGGACACCAGGCGTTCCACAACACTCTGCAACTTGCTAATGGGTGATAGATAGTAGAAAGTCAAATTTAGAAATGAAATGTAATGCAGCAACTGAAGAAATAATTGCCTTTGCGCTTGCCTAGAAATACCATGGACATCAATTCCCAACTGAGCATGGCAGATGGCTGCCCCTCCCTGAACCTGGCTCTGCCAGATGTTTATTACTGTTAAAAGGGAGTTTTTCCTTCCTACTGTCACCAGGTTCTTATTCACAGGGGGTCATGTGACTGTTGGGGTTTTCTGTCTGTTGTTGTAGTGTGTGTACTGTGCAATAGAAAGTTCCTTGAGATGACTATTGTTAGAATTTGGCACTATATAAATTGAATTGAACTGAATTGAATTGAACTAAATTGAATTGAATTGAATTAGGCTTTTTTGAGGATTTTGCAAGAAAATCTGAACGGAACCTTCTGAAAAACTGATTAATTACAAGGTTTGACCTAATCTATGGCCTGATAAACCTGAATTTATCGCAAAGTATGTCAACTTTATATAGAGGTGTGGTGAGGCGTGGTCTGCTGTGCCGTGCAGGGAGGGCGGACGCACCTGCACGGCATCCTTAATCACGCCCGCCAAGTTAAAAACACGGGGACTCAGGGTGTTGGTGTGTGTTGTGTGGTGTGTTTTGATTTCAATAAAATGGCTCTAAATGATGATCTGTGGTCCCGCCGTGCCTTATTCACACCACAAGAGGTTTATTTCAGTTACATTGTAACCTTGCAGCCACAAAGGGTTGAACCTGAGCACTATGAAAAGATAGAAACCCTAGCCTCCACATAGGAAACAGAAGAAATCTCCCTTTCATGTAGCTCAACACAGCTTTTTCTACCTTTGTGTCTCCTCAGCAGCCTGCAGCACTGCCCCCCACTGCTCCACTGCATCTCTGACTGTCTGCTGAACATCCAGCATCTTGTCCTTCTCCAGGTCAGTGTGGTCACAGAGACTCTGCGCTCGCCTCTTCAGCTCCAACAGTTGTGTCTCACCACTTGACTTTGATCTCAAGATGGCCTAAAGACATTTTTTTCAGTTAGACATATATGTGTATTATGTATAAAAACTCAATAATTTCAGCTTTGTATTGTGATTTTACAATATTGTAGCATAGAACACTTTCTATAGTTCGTTATTTTCCATGTTTCACCTGTGCTGCACTCAGTCTGTCCTGTAACTGAGCCTTGCTGCCCTGAGTGCTCATCCCCATGGAATCAGCTTGTTTCTGCAGGCCTGTAATCCAAGCTTTAGTGCTTCCCACATGAGCACGGAAAGCCCCTAGCTCTTTGGAGAGCAAGTACTGGACCTCAGCTTTTTGCAGAGTGTTCTCAGCAGTTTCCAGGACTGTCTTCCACTGCTCCTCTGAGTCTTTCACTGCTTGCAGAGCCTTTTGGCTCACAGTCTTAGCTAAGTCCTCTTGGTCAGACAGACTCTGGCTTAGTCTTTTTAGTTCTTCCAGCTTAGAGTCTCCCTCAGGCTTGCAGCTCAGGATGGTCTGGAAATAAAAACAAATCTTAGCTCCATTTCTCTTTTATTGACATGCAAAGTAGCCAAGCAGTGAAGATAAAGCATGACAGTGACTGAAAATGCAAAAAAAAACTCAAAAAACAAACTCTTTTAGAAATAAGTTCTTGTTTTCTTGTTGGTTATAAATATTACTATCAATAAGACCAACAAGAACATTTTAAAGTGTTCAAATGAAGGATTTGGACTTAAGGGAATTATACAAATTAAATACTGCAATCTAATCTTTAACCAAACAATTTACATGCATTTTATATCAGCATCCTCTATATCATATATGTTTTCACCAAACTTTTTATTGTCCAGACTCACCTGTGCAGTGCTTATGATCTGTTCTGGGTCTTTCTGACTGGTCAGAGAGACAAGGCTCTGCTGCTTCTCTTCCAGCCACACTCTGGTCTTTTCTCTTGTAGCTTCAAAGCCTTGCAGCTGGCCGTCGAGAGCACGTTGCCTTTCAGCCAGAACCATTACTTCTTTAGCGTCTTTCTGGAGTCTGATCCACCGTTCCTCAGTGTCTCTTACTTTTTGTTGAATCTCTTGTTTTTTATGTTCATCATACTCGTGATCAAGCAAACTCTGGGCTTTTATCTTGAGATTTTGAAGCTTGAAGTTCATAATGGCCTAGGAACAAAAATCATCTTTAAAACTGGCTTCACAGGAAGGAACACTATACCATGCTTTTAGTCAGACACAAACCTACATTTATCCAACTATACTTATTATATTTATTGCAGTAATGCTACAGGAAGAAAAATTATGAAAAATTGTGCATCCAGCAGACACAGAGCGACTCTCATTTTTTTCCCGGCCTCTCAGCTCACCTGTGCTACATGCAGTCTGTTCTCGACTTCACTGCCGAAAGAGTTCAGCTGTTGTTCGAGGTCTTTTAGCCAGCCATCAGTTTCCCGCTGACAGGTATTAAATTCTTGCAACTGTCAAAAAGGAAAATATGTGAAACACTTGATTCATCAGAAATAGAGGGGACTTGTTTTACTCCCATCTGTTTATGAATCAGTACACTGTGCAACAATGCCACACCACAAGATGGGTAAAAATTTCTATTATAAATGTTGAATAATGAATAATGCTGAATAATCCTAGAGTAACTTTGCTTGACTCACAGTTCAAAATCAACCTTTATTTATCTTACTCTGGGCCCAAGTCAATTTACAGTCAGACAGAAGATGTTTTAGTGCTGAGTTAGCAGCCATCTGACAATAGGTTCTCTCACCTCCAACCTTCTCCTCTCAGTCTCTTGGGCAATCTCAGCTTCTGCTGCGGCTTCAAGCTGTTTAGCATCCTGCAGAGCTGCCCTCCACAGCTCCTCCACGTCTCTGACTGTCTGCTTGACCTGCTCTTTCCTGCCCTCACCAGCATCTTTGTGGTCACACAGACTCTGTCCTCGTCTCCTCAGGTTGTTCACCTTAGAGTCACCTTCAGGCCTCAAGGTCAAGAGGTCCTTCAAAAAAAACACAGAAAGACAGAAAACATTATTAATGACAAAAGGTCATTATATCATCTAAATCAAATATACTGATCAGGTATAACATCATGAGCACTGAAAGGGGAAGTGAATAGGACTGATTATCTCTTTATTGTGGGATATATTATGGAGCAAGTGAACATTTTGTCATCAAAGTTGATGTGTTAGAAGCAGGAAAAATGGGCAAATGTAAGGATTTCAGTGAGTTACAGGGACCAAAATGTGAAGGCTACACGACTAGGTCAGAGCATCTCCAACACGGGTTGTTCGGGTCTGCAGTGGTCAGTATCTGTCAAAAGTCAAATGAAGGAACAGTGGTGAACCATTGACTGACTCATGGGCAGCCATGTCTCACTGATCCACCTGTGAGCCACGGCTGACCTATGTGCCCAGGTCCAACAGACAAGCTATTGTAGCTCAAACTGCTGTAAAAGTTCATGATGATTCTGATAGAAAGGTGTCAGAATACACAATGCATCACAGTTTGTTGTGTATGTGGCTGCAGACCTGCAGACCAGTCAGGGTGCCCATACTGACACCTGTCCACTTCCCAAAGCACCAACAAAAGGTACATGAGCATGTGAACTGGACCATGGAGCAATGGAAAAAGGTGTCCTGGTCTTGATGACTCACATTTTCTTTACTTACTTTACCATGTACCACCTAGCTGAATACTGTGGCAGACCATTTACATCCTGTCATCAAAACAGTATCCCCTGATGGCTGCAGCCTCTTTCAGCAGGATAATGCACCTTGCCACAAAGCAAAAATGGTTAGGAATGATTTGAGGAGCACAACATGTTGGAGGTGACTTGGCCTCCAAACTCCCCAAATCACAACATCTTACAGGACCTGAAGGATCTGTTGCTAATATCTTGGTGCCATATACCACAGCACACCTACAGAAGTCTATTGGAGTCCATGCCTCAATGAGTCAGGGCTGTCTTGGCAACAAAAGCGGGACCAATACAATATTAGGTAGGTGGTCATAATATTATGCCTGATCAGTGATTGATTCACTCTTTTAAAACTCGGTAAAAGAACAATTGTCAGAACTGGCTTTGAGGTTTACGATGTATCCTGTTAGACTCATTTGTTATTGTTCAGAGCAGAATGGTTACTTTAGTTTTCACTGTCATTTCAAGACATGATCAATCTAGATGTCTTGTTGAAGTCACTGATAGAAATTCTGAAAACCAGTGCTACTTCTGTACCCTACTTGTGTAGTTATATTGATACAAACCTGTGCTGTGTGGCATCTCTCTTCAGCTGTTGTGTGACTGCCCACAGCCTGTAGCTTCTGTTGCTTCTCTTTGATCCACATCTCTGTGTTTTTAAACTGGACGTCAAAGTCATCAGAAAGACTCCTGACTTCTGCTTGTTTGACGGCCTGTTGAACTGTCGTCCACTGCTGCTCTGTGACTGTTACTAGCTGCTGAACCTCTAGTTTCCTACTGTCTTCCAAGAGCTTGCTCAGATTCTTACCCCGTCTCTTCAGGTCGAGCAACTGGGACTCTCCTTCAGGTTTGGAAGTCATGACAGCCTGAAGGCAACGACACAATCAAATAAATCAAAGTAGGAATTCCTGTTACAAACTGCAATTAAAAACTGCAGTAGAGATATACAGTATGAGCATATATCAGTTTTATAAGTTTTACAAGTTTCAGCAGTTTTTATGATATATTTCGAAGTCAGGTCCCAACTTGTAAACTCACCTGTACTATCTGGGACCTTTCTTCAAAGTGCATATGACTACCGAGGGACAGCAGTTTCTGCTCCTGCTCTTTGATCCAGGATTGGATTGTTTCACTTTGAGTTTTGAAAGCATCAAAATCTCTTTTAGTGGCCTCTTCAGTCTCTGCCTGTTTAAGAGCCTCTTCAGCACCCTGCAAGGCTTTCCTCCACTGCTCTTCTGTGTGTTTGACTGTGTCATGAAGCTCTTGTTTCCTGCTCTCATCCAAACTCTGGTTGTCACACAGACTCTGGCACAGTTGCTTAAGCTCTTGGAGCTTTGACTCTCCATTAGGCTTGGAGCTCAGGAAAGCCTTAAGAGAAGAGATACCCTGTTAGGTAACCTCTTTGTTTTAATCCTTGAAAGACAAGCCCATACAAGTGATTCTACAAATTACAACCCACCCTTACCAAACTCGTCTACATGTAAATTTACACTCACTTGTGCAGCCTGTAGCTTTTCTTCAGCTTGCGCGTGACCACCGATAGACTTGAGGTTCTGGTCCTGGTCTCTGATCCAGGACTGGACACTTTCATTGTGGGTTTGGAAAGCTTCAACGTTTTTTTCTAAAATGGCTTGTGTCTCTGCCTTTCTGAGAGCCTCCTGAGCAGCCTGCACGGCTGTCGTCCACTGTTTCTCTGTGTCTCTAACTAACAGCTGGACACTTTGTTTCCTGGACTCGTCCAGGCCTTCCTTCTCACACAGACTTTCGCTTTGTTGTCTCAGGCTGCTCACTTTAAAGTCTCCCTCAGGTTTGCAGCTAAGGATAGCCTGGTGACAAAATCATAAAACATGTCTGACATTTTTAACTCCAGACAGAATATCATTATTTTAATACTCTAACAGACGAGCTAACAATACACCAAAAATATTCCCAGAAGAAAGCTTTATTAGATTGGACACCACTTTCACTAACTTGTGCTTTGGACTTCATCTCCTCCATGTTGGTGTCTCTGTCTGGAGTGGTGAGAGGCTGTGATAGGTCACTGATCCAGGTCCTGGTGCTCTCTGCCTGAGTATTAAACACATTGTATTCTCCATCCAACACACTCTGGGCCTCAGCCTGATTCAGCATCCTGCCCTCCAGTTTTCTGTAGCGCTGTATCAAGTTATCAGCGTCCTTCAGGAGGCTCTCAGATCTGACACCTTGTCTGCGTATTGATGCCAGCAGCTCACTGAGGGTCTCGGCTCTTCCACTGTTGCACAGACAGACAAAGACAAGTAAGACGGCATACAAAACAAATAGAAAGGGTAACGTCCTCACATAGCATATTGCGCATCCAAATTTTTCTGTAATAGACAGGTTTAGTTTTTTATTGTGCTTCATTCTTTCTATTCTGACTCTTTCCATTAACATGAAACAACTATAAAAATTAGAGATTTGTTCATATCTTTGGAGGTCAGCAAACTTCACTGCGTGTGCAATGGAATATTTCTGGTTCTGGTTTTATGAATGTTGAGGATCACCTCTCATCCTGAAGGTCTTTCAGAAGTTGTTTGACTTTCTCAGGCACCACAGAGAGTTTTTCTTTGTTCTGAAGCCACTGACGGAGGCTGTCGTGCTGCTTCTGCAGACTATATTTTTAAAAGAAAAAAATTAAAACAAACACATTCTGTTTGATGTTTTACATTTTACACGTGTGTTGTTTAACAGTATAGCTATTATATTAGCAGAAGCAGGAATGACCTGTCTAAGTCGCTGAGCACTGACTCCATTTGTTTCTGCCGGTTTTGGCAGTGGGTTCTGAACGTGACCACTTCCTCTTGCTGCTCCTGCATCCACCCAGTAAACTCAGAGAGCTGCTGAGGTGGAACCTGCTCCCTGCCTCTCTCCAGCTGATCTTTCAGTTGGTCAAGACGTCTCTCTGCATCCTTGGACTTTAAGAAACTCTGATGAAAGAAAACATGAACATCCATCTGTCATATAAGTGCATATAGTATCTATCAACCTGTAAAATTATCCATCAACTTACAGCCAGTCTTTGCAAAAATGTCTCCACATCTGTTCTACTCTCAGGGTTCTCGAAGCACTCGTTGACAGCTAGCTGCAAGTCCTGGAACCATTCCTCGAATGACTGCTTTTCATCTGGGAACATTTTTTTAAAATTACTCACACACACAATTGAATTAAGTAATACTGAGACCAAAACATGTCCCTGCCTTCTAATATTTGAGTCAAATATAAAGAAATTTCTATTTAACAAAAAAGAAACAAAGACAATATCCTGCTTGTTGATCAGACACATGGAGATCCTGATCTGAGTGATGGTTAATGTCCAGAGGTTGCCAAAAAAAGTTACGCTGACAGTATCAGGCATGTTATCCTGTTAATCTTTCCTTAATAGCCAGAAGTCTTTTATTTAGTCTGCTTTAAAGTTTTAACCCTTTTTAAAAACACATTTCATTTCATTGCTTATGTTGTGCCTATATGTGATTGATGCTTGTCTTCTCTCTGTATTTGCTAATTCAATGTTTTAAGCAACTGATTAAAAGCACATTTTCAATACTAACCTCCGATAACCTTGAGCAGGCCTTTGTCCCTCTCCTCTCTCTTCAGTTGGATCATGTCTTTCGTGCGCGAGATGGCCTCCGTTAGCCTGCTGCAGTCAACAGAGAGTGCCTCAAGCACTTGAGGGCTGGCCACACTGGAAACCAATCCCACCTCCTTCAACACGGCCTCAGCCTGCTCTTCCTGAGACTCCAGGTCGTTGCACAGATCCTGCAGCGTGAGACAAAAGATTATAAGTAGCGATCATTCAGGAGACCTCACTGGTATATAGGAGCACCATGATCTCTATCTCTGTCACATAAAACAGCTGCGTACCTGTATCTGGGCTTCCACATTTGGACCTGAAGCATTAATCTCATTGATACGACTCTGGATGTTCTCTACCGCTGTCTGACAATCCTCTACCTTCTCGGCTAGATGCTTCTTCACAGCGATTAGCTCCTCAAAGACATCTGTGCAGTCAGAAAACAGTTCCTTCACCTGCTCCATTCTCTTTCTCAGCTGGGTTTCCATTACCTACACAAAACAGAGGAATGATGAGAAGAGAGGCACGGCACAGTGGAAATAATAATTCTTTAAAAAAGTTTACGCATGAATAACTATATAAAATGAAATAGTGTTGTAAAAGTCTCTGTTTCACCTCACCTGTAGCTCCAGTGGAGCTTCCTGACTTTGCAGCATCTCCTGGATCTCAATAGACTTCTTATGAAAATGAGTGATGTTCTCCTCATTGGCCTGGATTTCATCCTGAACACAACAAAACACAAAAAAAAAATCACAAAAAGTGTAACTGGAATTATTTCAAATTAACAGATGCTTAAAATCAAGTATAAAAATGATTGAAGAACAGTTAAAAATATCAGGTTTTACTTCAGTACCTTCATGGTGAGTACTTGTTGCTCATTGTAGAAAGTATGGCTCTCTGCAAACAGGGCCAGTTTGGCCCCGGCCCAGCTGTCCACCTCTCCTCCCAGCATCAGCTGCTTCTCCCACAGCTCCAGGCCCACTCGCAGGTTATCCATGTAGGCATCTGTCTTCTCTGTCACCTGCAAGGGCACCAAAAAATCATTAACATTTAGTCAAGGCGAGCAATATAGAAATATATAAATAGAAATATTCCAACCACGATCCAACTACAACTTCAGTTTCTCTGTTCAACTTTGAGTTGTACTTCTAATATTTGTCACAGACAGAGCTGTTCTAGAGACACGAAACACTGGCTCAATGTCAGACTGACACCCAGTGAAAATACTGCCATTTACTGAGGATGTTAAAAAATCCAACAAGCTTGTGAAGGTATAATTTTTAACTCAGATACTAAGCTGTCAGTGTCAGTGAGTCTCTGATCAGTCTCCTTCTCAGCATGCTTAATGTACAGTTTTGGTAGAACTCCTCTGTTTGTTTACAAGAACGACATCTATAAGTGTCAGTGCATAGATGCATACGTCCAGCCAGCTGTCCATCAGCGTGTCGGCCTCTGCTTCAAATGGAGATTCACTGCAGTCTGGAAACTTCTTCAGTTCAGACTGCAGCTGTTTGCAAACACTTTTCATCTCTTCCATCGGCCCCGCAAGACCAGCCAGCTCCTCCTTAATATCACAGACCTGAACAAATGTACACGTGTTAACATATAGCACTTGTACGTGCACTGAGCACACCAATCTGATATTTAGAAAGTGTCTGCCATCTGCTGGTTCATTCTATTTAGTGCATACAGTGCAGAATGCTCTCAACTTAAGCTGTTTTAGGAAACCAATACGAGAGTCAAAATATATTTAAACACAATGCAAATACACCTACCTTTGCCATACTCCTCTGCAGGTTGTCTTTCCCCATGTAGGACGCCTTATCGCTGATTGCCTGCTCTGCTTTCTGGATGGTGCTCCTCAGGAGACTCCGGCAGGTCTGAAACTTCTTCAGAAGCTCCAACAGTGTGCTGTACTGGTTCCTCCTGCAAGAGTAAGAAAATACCAAGGAAGATTTGATCATTCGGACTGCAATGTATAGAGAAACATAATAAAAGTTCATTTGAGCTTAAATGCATTCATTTCTACCAGTTGAGGACAGCATATAAGTCAGTGTTGCTTGTTAATGACTTAATTTAAGGTTCTTGTGCCGACCTTACCTGTCAGAAAAAGCCTGCTGAGTCTCCTTCCACTGAGCTTCCAGCTCCTGAAGGAGATTTTCTCCTCCTCCCTGCTTCTCTTGGACTTCACGGAGGCTCTGAAGCTCACAGTCCTGAGCCTGCAGCTGGCCTTCTAAATCCGAGAGGGCACGAAGCCTGGAAAGTGCAACAAATTCAGATTTTAATTCTACAAATATATTGCACATTCTGGGACTACATGTAGTTTCCCATTTTCACAAATCAAAACTGCTTCAGGATAGCAAAAGCACTATCGCACTAAAGGGACAAACCTGTGCTGCAAAGCAGGCATGGTGGGCTCTTTGAGGCCTTGTGCTTCAATTGTATCATGCAGCTTCTTCATCTCCCCCAGCATCGTCCTCTTCCTCAGGCCCAGGGTTTTGCTTTGGGTCTCCTTCTGAAGGACCTTCTGCTGGCTGACAAGCCCACTGTCAGCCTCATCCAGCCTTCTCACCAGGACATTCACCATATCGAGGCAGGAGGCTGGGATACCATCCCTTGTGACCGTGAGCCGAGCTCCCTGCAGGAGTAGATCCAGCTGAGGGGCTTTCTCTTTCAAACTGTCAATGCTCTGCCTGATCAGAGCCAACTTGGAGCGGCATTCCTGCAGTACCACAGTGTCACTACAGGGTGGACCTGGGATACTTGAGATATCCTCATCCACAGTGCGCAGCGACATAAGAAATCGGTCGAGGGCACGGGCAGCTGCTTCGCTCTTCCGGACTTGCTGCCGGAGTTGATCCAAGCTGGTTTTGTGAGCCTCAAACTCACGGGACAGCGGGAAGCGCTCTCTGGGATCCAAGTCGCTGGATTCGGGGTCCAGACGGGACAACTGGTCCAGTTCGCTCTGTATGTTGTCATCCAGTTCCTTTAGCAAAAAACACACAAGGTGTAGTGTGAGGTGAGATGCCCATAGAAGTGAGATTGATTTACATCTTTCTTTTTTTTTAAACATTCTTTCATCTCACAAATTTGCATTTATTGGATTTATTTTATAAAGGCCAGCATCACTGATGTCTGAAATCTATCTGTACTGTGGCGTTTACGCGCTGATGATACACATAATAAATATTAAACACCAAATTGTAAGATTTATGCTAAATCAGTAGCTTGTTTGTGTGTACAAGATGCATTCAGCTTGTCTTCAAAGATCCAGTTATTGACCAGTATGTTTTTTCCAACCGTGTGAAATTTCAAAATGCACTGATCTCTGCAAAAACTTCATATAGGTGTTAACGCATGTGCTTAGACAATATTTGTGTGTCAGACTGACAAAATTAAGCAAAAGAAAATTGCGTATGGCTAACAGCAGACCTTTATATCTTTCAGAATGTTAGTGTTGGCCAGTGTGAAGCCAGTGATGTCTTTGGGCTGTCTCAGATAACGGTCCAGGCGGTCGGTGAAGTCCACCATGTGATTCTCAGTGGAGTCAATCTGCCTGAGTGCAGAGCCCAGTGAGCTGCCTCTCCTCTGAAGGTTGGACTGCTGGGTGCGCCACTGCTCCTGCAGCTCTGCTTTCTCCTGCTCCAGAGAAGTGTTTCCACTCAGCTGGGAACACTGAGAGCACTGGTGTGCATACTCAGACCAAAGACACTCAGTCTCTTGTCTCAAGAACTAGGAAGAAAGGAATTTAACTCAAGTTTATTGGCCGGTTGTGGGGATTGAGTCATTTTGCTCAAAGGTTCTTATAGCATGTCATTTATATTTCAGTCCAGTTTGTTTCTGACAGAGTGGTATTTATAACATTATTGTACCTGTATTTCCTGGAGCCGTGTATGCAGGCCTTTCAGAGAGACTGAGTCAGAGGGGACATCCTTGATGCTCTGTTCATTTTTAGCTAGTTGGGCTTGCAGAGCCCTCTTAGCATTCTCATATCTGGAGAGTTAAACCAAAAATAACTGAGCTTATATAAAATATAAAACCATCCAACCTGTTTTTTGATTTGTATGTTGCCTTTACTTATAAAACACAAGACACCTAAATTTCACCTTTCTAAAGCTTCCTTTTTGGTTACTTCTTCCTCCACAGACGTCTGCTTTTCAGCCTCCCTTCTCTCCACAGCAACTGTCTTCACTGTCACCTGGGTCACCTGGAAAAACAGCAACAGGATGTTAGGGATTATTTCAGACACATCTGCACAAGCCCAGTATCGGCTTCAGGATTTAAATTCAAACACTGGTCTGGATTTCTTCTTGCTTAAAATGTGTTAAAGAAGCTGTGACAGTTTAAATCTAGAGAGAATCTTTTTAATAAGAATTTTTAATAATAGTGAATCATACCTCAGCTAAGGCCTGAGGTTCATCACTTGGTTTGGTAGGCTCCTTCTGTGTGTTGGGATCCTCAGTGAAGGCAACAGGAATCCTGCACAATTGAAATTGATTTAAACTTTCTGCTACATTTTGAATAAATGTAAATGTAACCTAATACAATATCTGCAACATAAATCATGTACAACCAAACGTTTTACTCAGTATTAAGAATTAAATAAGGAATAAAAAAGGTTGTTTTGAAGATTGCACGCCAACTCTTTGCTGTTTTGAAACCTCTATGGGAAGCCTCACCTAGATTCAGGGAGTGGTGCGTCTTGATCTCCACTGAACTGATGCTGGATGGCAGCCAGCCTCTTTTCACACTCCCTCAGCTGCGTCTGAGCCAAGCGGTGAGCATCCTCCGGGCTTAGGGTGTCACACAACTCTTTCAGTGCCTGCAGGTGCTGTTCTGCTTCAGCAAAGTCCGCTGAGAAGCAAGCCTGTTGAATGATTTTAATGTGAAAACAGTAAGCACAAAGGCATTACAGAGCTGCTTTGACTTCAGGCGATCCATTGAGCCAAATCTTCTTTTTTTTGTTAAGCTTTTTATTTATTTTCTTGCATTTTTATTATATTTATACAACTATAAATTAGTTGTATGTGTGACCTGCTTATTAGCATCCAATATCATAAAAGAAGGTTTGGCAGATGTATTGCAACACTTGAGCAAGACCCCAGATGGCAGCAGCCAACAGATGTGCTGCACAAAATCATAAAAGAATGCTGTTTTAAGCTTACAGAGAAGATGTGATTTCATCTGTATTAGCACATATTTTCATTTTATTCATTTTTAAGGTCCTGATAATGATGCTGTTGTTTGTCTTTTTGCATCTTAAGATAATAAAAAGTGTATGACACTGTAAACATACCCAAACAAAACTAGCTAAAACAGCACTCTCTTAGAAACCAGCTGGAATAAAGTATTGCTATTACCCTTCCCACTGACAGCTTCCTTGAAGGCATACAAAGAAGATGGAAAAAGACAAAGTTAGACAAGCAGAGCAGAGAAAACTGGCTGAATACCCATCCTTTGAAGCACCCCTTCCAAGAGTTCAGCTTTGGTCATTTAGCTACCTGAGCTTGGTTTTCTAAGCTGGTGCTTAAGTGCATCTCACACCGCAGGACTGCTGCATTAAAGTCTTTCCTTGTTACTTCAAACTGTAATTGTTGCAAAAATCCTGAGATCTCAGCTCTGAGAGCCTGGGAGATAATATATACAATGAATATATATATATATATATGAAAAAGTACACATGACAGAAGATAGTATTAACTAAAAGGTTAATAATATGAATTGTTTACATCTGTGTCAGTTTGCTAACATTCCTTTAAAAACAGGCTTCAAAGGCATAAAATAAATGCCAGTCGTAGTTTGTGGTTTAAATATGCACATGCAATTAACTGAGAGATGTTTTTAAAAAAATTAACAAGTGAACATTTGACTAAATTAAAATCCCCACCTCCCACTGTGTCCTGACAGATTGGGTGAAGAACTCCATATCTCTGAGCTGTGAGGGGGTACAAAAGGCCTCCATGCCATTAGCTGCTCGCAAGAACTCCTCCAGCAACTCTGGATCCAATGTCCTCAGAGTTTTCTGTGTTTAGACACAAAATAGTTACATTATGACTCTTTTACAGAAACTGTATTTCATGTTGTTGGATGTTTTTAACTACTGTCTATTTAAGACATCAACCAATGTGGGTTTTATATCAGCTATAAATGTAGGGTAGCTAAACAGACTTGTAAATTCGCAAAAATTGGCAGATAAAACTTTTCAATCATGATTATTTACTAAATATGAAATGTGCAGAAGTCATTACCAATGGTTACACTCACCTCCTTTACTGAAGCTTGCTCAGCTGATACACGCCTGTCTTTGAAGACATTGATAGCTTCCAGGATGTGCGCCTGCAGGCAGTGTTTGGCCTCCTCAAAGCCATTTCTAGCTAAAGCCTGTGCCTTAGTGTAGGCCTCTGTGTAGGCCTGGGGAGGTGCTTGAGCCAGAGCAGGAGGTTTGATATTAAGATCTGGTGACTCAGCCTGGGTTTGAGGCAACACATTGACTTGAGAGACGAGAATAGTCTGGGACTGTTGAGATTTCTGTTGCAAAGGAGACTGGGTTTCAGTCTTTGGTGGGTTAAGTGGTTGAGTGTGAGGTCTTGCCTGTGCGGAAGATTCAGTCTTGGACTGTGGCACTGTTTGGGCCGTGGGAGACGATGAGACCGGAACCTGAGGATGGTGCTGTGGAGATAACTGTGTCTGAGATTTGGGTTGGAACACTGGTTGGACTTTGGGTTGGACTGGTGACTGAACTATAGGCTGAGTTGGTGATTGAGCTGTAGGTTGTAATTGAGGTTGGGCTTGCGCCTTGGATTGAGCGGGTGTTTCAACATTAACTTTAGTTAGTGACTGAGCCTTTGGCTGTGGTGGCAATTGAGATTCAGGTTTGGGCTGTTGCAGTGATCCAGGTATGTGTTTAATTGGTGACTGAACCATTAGTTGAGGTGTCATTTCAACATCCTGTTTTGGCTGTAGAGGCCTGGGCTGTAGAGGTGAGTTACCTTTTAATTGAGTTTGTGACTGAATCATTGGTTGTAGCTGAAGTTGGGGCTGATGCTTGGGCTGAGAAGTTGACTGCTGGAATTGAATATTAGATTGAGCCCCCTGAGTTCTGGCAAAGGGCTTTTCTTGAACTAATGGCTGTGCCTGGACGTGTGTTTGGGACTGGGCCTGCAAAGTTTGTTGCTGGGGCTGTGAAGGAAACTGAGGATAGGCTTGATGTGAGGGTTGTGACTTGAGAGATATATGTGTTTGAATCTGAGGTGGAGGGTGATGTTGAGCTTGAGGTTGATGCTGGACCTGTACATACTGCTGAGACTGAGGCTGCTGATAAGACTGAGATGGCACTTGTAGTGGTGGTTGAACCCAAGTCTGTTGCTGAACTTGGCCTTGTTGTGGCTGAACTAAGTTAGAAGCTCTCATCTGGGTATGTTGGTGCATGGAACTCTGGGGCCCAGTTTGCTGCTGTGTTTGAGTCCAGGGTTGGGGTTGAGCTTGAGGATGCATTTGCGGTTGAGTATATGATGGCCCCATATGAGAAACCCTATGGTGGGCAATCTGGGGCGTTTGCTGGGTCCAATGTGATAGAGTCTGAACTGTAGGATAACCCTGAGAATGTGTTGCTTGGCTCATTTGCTGAGGGTATGGTTGCGGGATAGGGTGACTCTGCTGGGGAAATGCTTGATTTTGTGGTTCTTGTTTATCTATCCACTGCTGAGACGTGGACTGAGCTTGGGCATAACCCTGGGAGTATAGCTGAGGTTGCACTGTAGCTTGTGGATGCTGGATAGACTGGGGGACTGAGGATCTGACTTGAGTATAAGCTTGAAAGTGCCCCTGTGAAATATGGCCTTGTTGCTGAACCAGTGCCTGTGCATGCGTTGGATACTGAGTCATAGGATCAGTCAAAGAATGACCCTGAAGGTGGAGTATAGGTTGGGCTTGGGTTGGATGTTGAGTCAATGGTTGGGCCTGACTTAGCATGGCCATTGCCTGAACATTGGTTGGAACATGGGTCATTGATTGAGCATGGGCTTGTGGGTAGGGCATTGACTGGGAATGGGTCTCAGACTGATCAGCATGGATTTGAACTTGGGTCTTAGGCTGAGGGTGTGTTTGAGGTTGGACCTTGGGCTGAGGGTGAATTTCAGGATCATCCATTGATTTTGCATGGGTTTGGCCTACGTTTGTTGACTGAGTATGCATTGGAGGCTGAGCCTGGGTTGGCGGCTTAGGGGAAGGGGGCCGGACAGGGGCCCATGACTGTGGTTGACTACGAAGCTGAATGTGAGATGGTACAGGAAGCTGAATTGGGCCTTGCAGTGGAGCCTGAATAGTGGAAGGCTGTCTGATTTGAGCCCATATTGGGACTTGAGCTACAGATTGGTCATGGGGTAGTACCTGTGGCTGCTTAGATGGCTGAGGACCAGCTGGTTGAACCAGAGCCTGATCCTGTGGCTGGAGCTGTTGTTGGGTCTGTGGCTTGGTTGATGACTGTTTCTTCACAGAGTCATGGGACTGAGGAACACATGGTTGCTGTGTATCTGTAGTAGTGTGGGACTGAACCATAGTATTAGTTTGTGATTGATTTTGGGCCTTTCTTTGTGGTTGAGGTTGACTCAAGGTTACAGTTTGTGATTTTGATTTTGATTCTTGTTGTGCTTGTCTTACAGTTTCTTGTGGTTGTTGTTTTTGCTGTTCCTTTTGCTGATGCTGCTCTTTTTGCTGTTGTTGATGTAGCAGTTTGTCTTGCTGCTGATGCTCTAGATTTTCAGTTTGCTGTGTTTGCTTCTGTTCCACTTTTTGCTGTTGTTGTGGCTGCTTAGTAATTTTTGCGTGGGCCTCATACTGTAGCCTGGTAGTTGCTACATTTTGGGAAATTACCTGAACTGATCCCACTGACTGTGTCTGTCTTGTTTGAACTAGATCTTGAGTCGAATCCTGCTCTTCAGTTGGAGTTTTCTGTTCTGGAAAAGCTGGTTTCTGAAGCCATGGCCGATTCTTCATGCCCTGAGCTTTTCTGCTTTGGAGCTCCTGGGAACTTAGAACCTTTTTCTTTACAGCTGGTTCGTGAAGTTGAGTCTGGTCTTTGGATTCTGGTCTTTGTTTAACTTGTTGTTCAACTTGTATATTAACTACCACATGCTGTTGTACCTGTTGTTGCTCCTGCTTGGGCTGACTTGGTTGTGGTTGCACTGGGAACAACTCCTGCTGCTGAACTTGTAGAAGATACTCCTCCTTCATTTCTTCCTGTTCTTTCTGTCCCAGTTTAATTTCCACCTGTCTTCTAAGTTGCTCTTGGAGTAGGTCTTGCTGTGGCCCTTGATCTGGAGTCTCTGTTGTCTTTTGTGCAGTGGCCATTGGCCAAGCTTGAAACTGACTTTCTGGCGGCGACTTTCTTCTGGTCTGCTTCACAGCTTCTGCATAGGTGTATGGCATTGGAGGAGAAGTCATCTTTTCTTCTTTGTAATCTTGTACCACTATCCTTGGCACGAAAGTTTTTGTATGCTTGGTGTCTGACTGTTTCAAATGTTGAGGGACTGCTTTATCTTGAATAAAGACTTTTGAAGGAGGTCCTGCTGGAGGACTTCTGCTTCTGTCTCGTCTGGCACCCAGGCTGCTTAGCATACCAACTGCTTCCTAAAAGTGACATCATACACCTTAGAAATAAAGTACTTTCAATTATACTGTTTTGTCTGGTCAGACCTTGTCTAACAAGGTTACTTTACAAAAAAACCCAACTGGCCTGTGACTGAGCAACAGCGGCTCGCACTCGATCCTGCATGGCAGAGGCATGGAGGTAGTGGATGGGAGAGCTCTTCTGATTTGTCGATACAATCACCTGCAGGTCTTGCTCCTCTGTGACTACCTGACCTTCGAGCTGTAGACCACGGGAAATAGTGACCTGGAAAATAAAATGTTAGTTTCAAATAAGCATAAATGTTTCTTTATGAGAGGATTTTAAAGCCAACACTGCTATGCAGGGATTCATCTCACCCTGGCTTGTGAGGTCTGGACCTGTTTTTGTTGCCGATCGGTGGCCCTCAGCAGGTGGTAGAGCTCCCTGGCTTCAGTCTCCCAATGTAGAAGTTCAGCCAATCGACTGTCCAGCCCAGACACACTGTGTTGCAGCTCTACACAAACCTTTTCTGCCTCAGATAATGTCTGCATAACCTGGTGACAATTAAAGAAAAAATAGCAAAGGACAGATAAACTTACTTTAATTTTAAAAAAAAGAACAGATATAATCATTTTAATCTTCATGACCACAATCATAAGAGTTCTTTTAAAAGAAAAAGAATCGTTCATACTTCTGGTACTGCAAGCTTCAGTTTCTGTAACTGATCTGCTGGGCATTCTGGGACAGAAGCCAATGCATCCAGATCCACGTCTTTAATCTTCCTCATTATAAACTGAAGAGCAGAAATTGAGCAATAATTCAGAAAGATTTAATTTGGTCATTTAAATCAAAATAACCTTTAGAGCTGAAAAAAGTGCAATGACTTGCTAATCATGCCATTGGTCCTACCTGTAATCTTTTCCTGTAGGTGCGTAAAGGACCCGCCATAACATCCAGAGGCTCTTTGAGAATCAATGTGCCCTCTCTGATCAAAGCTCTGATGTCATCTGGGTTTACATGGGTAACTTCACTTGGCTCACCAATGTTTTCCTGGAAAAAACACAAATAAACATGTTAAATAACAAAGATAATTTATTAATATTTCAATGATGTAAACATTAGTAGCAGAATTTCATAAAGTGCTTGTTTACTGTATGTTAATCTACAACACAGTTTGAAGTTTCCATCTTTTTTCACTTATGTTAATTATGACATTGACAACACTTGTTCAACGTGCAACTCCAGATATAAGAATGACATTGAACTGTACTCAAAGACTATAAGTAGTAATAATAGTAGTACAATAGGTAAAGGTGGAGCACTGTTTTTAAACTTTGAGTCACTCCCTAGGAATCATTGTTTCAATAGAACAATCATGTTTAAATTCCAAACGCATGAGACATTAGGCTGCCACAGTCACTGCTGCCTCTAGTCGCATAATGCCAAATAAAAAGAAGAAACTAGGCCAACACTTTAGAAGAACAAAGCATACACTCAGATAAAAACACCCTCTGTAAAAAATAAAGGCACAGATAAAAAGTTGATTTTAGTGTCATATGGTGGGTACTTCATAAAAAAAATAATTTTAAGTAAATTCATGTCAGGAAAATATTCTGATTAATTCTCTAACAAAAAATAGCTTGTGTCATTTAGTCTTCAAACATTTCCAAATTCTACATCATAAAGGTGTTTTAGAATCTAAGCATACAAATCAGGTTTTCCTTGATCTTTGACTCACCAAAGTGTTTTTCTTGACAAACTCAGCCCACTGCATGTTGACTTTTCGAAGCTCCTCTGCCAGGCTCCTGCTGGTCTGAGGATCCGTTGACTTAATCAGGAAGTTCCCCACCTCATTCAGGTGGGCCTGACGAGAGCCCCACTCAGCCATGGATGCGGAGGTCAGCTTAATAGAAATTTTTGTAAATAAAATGGCAAATACTAAAATAAATCATCTATAAGGATAATGTAGATATTATTTTATTTAGATGTTATTATTGCAGACTTTTTACTTGACTTGTTATTCCAAGTCATAACAGACTGATCCCCTATGACAAAGCAAGTTATACTAGCTTGTTTATGACATATTTATTATCGTAGAGCAATACAGTTCTCATACTTTAATGAGTTAATCATACCTCAGGTCTGTGGCTGTGTGTTGCAGAGCACTGTTCAAGCCAAGCCTGCAGGGAACTAAGGGAGTCGCTGTACGAGTCCCAGGCAGACAGAACCCGTCCCATTGTGCTTTTCACTGTGGTCACGTCCTCTAAAACAACAGCAGTGTCCTCCTCCAGCTGCTTCACCTGCTGACTGACATGCTGATAATCTGAAGCTATGGAGCAAAGAAATAATATGAAATAAAATAATACACGTTTACTCTAATGGGGAATCAAAAATATTAATATAAATGAAGAAATACAAAATATCTGTTACAGAGTATCACAGTACTTACCAAGGGCAGATTTGCTTGAATATTTCTCAGAAATCTGCTTCAGCTTACGAATAGTCGTTTCCAACATGGAAGGCAGCTCTTGTGTGTTTACGAGTTCCTGAGTTTAAAAAAATAAATACAAATTAAAATTGTCAGTCAACACTAACATCCATGCCCTTTACACAGTAGAAGGAACATTTTTGGATAAACTAGTGAAAAAGTTAGAGAAAAACTCTGAATAAAATTCACCACTAGAACCAGAGGGAAAACCCTGAGAAAAAACATTTACAATAGTCTATTTTGGGGTCCACTGTACATCACAGACTGTATATACAAGATAGACACACCCAACATGACACATCCATTGGTTTCCAAAGTTCCAATGTCAGGCCTTGAGATGAGAATTTTCACTGATGCTATCTTGGCGTTTTAAAACCAAACCTGCTTGAGATGCCGATGGGCATGTCCCATGTTCAGTAGTGATTTGTGAATCACAAGCTAGGCTTGCAATAAAACACATCCTACCCTAATTTATGAATATCAAACTACCACTTGAGATCATAACTGAAGTGTTTACCGAAGTTGTAGAGCATAGGAGTCAATGGCCATTTTCCTATGAACCTCAATTGTTTCCAAACACAGAAGGCGCCCCCTGCTGGCCTTTAGATAACATGCATATTTAAGGCACTTCCTCACTGGGTTCACACCTGGAAGCTTTGCCTGTCTTATCTTATACATAGTCTGTCTTGTATATACTATCTGCAGAATCTGTTTCTCTTTGCTGCATCCTGGTTAGAATTTCTGTTATGTGGCCTTACATAGATATATAGATTATGTCCAAATTTATAATTATACCCCAAGAAAGATTAGTAACTCCAACAACAGAAATTACTGTACTGCTCAGATAAACATATACATATATATACAAAGAAAGAACAAAAAGATGTTAAGAAGCATCAACACACCCCCAATTATTAAATTGTGTTTTGAAAATACAAAGACTAAACAAAGATTACTCACATGCCACTCTTGCAGCAACACCCTGACTGCCTCTGAGGAGATATAAGGTCTCTTCCAGACACGAAGCTTGGTCCTGATCTGCCCCAACAGATCCAAAACAGTGTGGCGATGCTCTCTGTACTCTAGCTTGATCCCATGATACTTGGCAGTCACTCTGACGCTGGTAAATCTGATGAAGATGCCAAGAGAATGTTAAATAGAAACTAAAAAATAAAACCGCATCGACTTCGGAAAGTAAACTGTCACTTTATAAGATGCTTTTCTCAGGTTAAGCAGTGATCTTGATTACATCCAGTCCCAGGTCATGACAGCACAAGTCCTTCTATGACTTTCAGCTTAAACTAAGAAATTCATTCATATGCTCTTCAACAGTATATCCAGTTAGTGCATGCATACATTACACAGGCCACTGGAGAAAGTACCCTCACCTCCTCTTGAGCTCATCCATCTTGTCAGTAGGAATCATCATGTTTCCGTACTCATCTATGTTCTGGAAGGACTGGAAGGTCCTCACGTGCTGTGGCATCTCCTCCAGGCAAGCCTAAAGCAACAACGAGCAGAGACAGCATGAACATATATATTTACATGCTTGCAAACATTTACATTTCACTGTCTATAAACAGCCTGAGAAACCAGTTTTTGCTAAGGTCAGCATCATTGTTTCTCAGTACATCTTAAAGTTGGAAATAATTACTTTGAGCAGTTCGTGCTTCTCCCTCGCTTCATCAGCAGCACGGCCGTGGTCTTGAGGGTTGCCATCTTCCTCAGCCAAAGACTCCTCTGTTCTCAAAAGCCAGCGGGCTACTGTGTCCAAGGGGGCTGGAAGACTCATATCTAAAGCAACTTTGTACTCACGGAGCTAGATGAACAAACAGAGAAAAGGAAGTCACAAGTAAAGTAAATGTCTTCAAACAAATACACACATATGTACAAATATACAAGCATTTACAGACAAATATAATACATCAGCCGTAATGTAACAGATTAGGGTGTTTAAGGGTCTGTGTTGCTATGGCGCTGTAGTGTTATATTAGTACAGTACAGTATTATGACTATAGATCATATTTATACATTTATAAGGTTCTCTAGCCTGATTAAAAAATAACAAAAACTAACCTTTTCAGTGAGAGTATCCCACGCCTCTCTAAGAGTCCGTTGCTCGTCGCTCAGTTTTGGGGTTCGTCTCATGGCCGTCAACAAAGGCATGATGGGCCGTCGTTGCTCATTAAAGGACACCAGAAAGGTCTGAAATACCTGAGGGAAGGAAACTCTTTTTTTAGCGACAAATTTATAACGTGAACTCAGTTTATAACGTTAAAGGCTGTGCTAAAATTTAGACGATTCATAATTTTATTACAATATGATGATGCCAGCATATTACGGTGTTACTGTGACAGTGTAGGGCATTGTAATGAAAAAATAAAAAGTGTGTTGTGTAACTCTCTCCATCTGATATATTAGATCAATATGGTTTCTTAAAATTGAAGTTGAATCTCAACTTTGATCTTGGGCACTAACAAAGAAGGTTAAAATCAAATGCTTAGGAATGATCAGGACCCTGACCCGATTTTCACCAAAAGAAAATCAGCTTGAGCTGTTATTAGCATCTACAATAACACAAAATTTGAAAATGATTCTTGAAAACTGTGAACACTAGCCTGGTAACAAACAGATAAACAAATGAAACTGATACCATACTCCTTCCCTTCAGGGGGAGAACTAAAGACAGAGGAAAAAATTACAATGCTTAACACTGTTGTGCAAAACAGGATGAGGTTGCTGGGAGGAAGAATTAAAAATGTTTTATTAACCAAATTCAATTTTAAATAAGATCTGTGTTATACAGACAGTGCTTATTGTGCCTGTAATTACATCACAGGCCCCTTAAAATAATACCGGGGCCTCTGAATGTGCCAGACATTTACCTAATTTGTGCTCTGATACTTAAAAATGCAACACATCCTGATGGGCTCTTGCTAGAAACATACATTATATCTTTCTGAGTAGCTTTCTCCTTCTGTGGAGTCCCATCCCTCCAGCAGCTCATCATAGGCCTGAACCAGCCAGCATGTCATTTCCTGCGCCTTACGGTCAGGTGTCGCCTGGAAACAAGGAAGACACAATAAAAAATGAGTGTGTGAAGATGATCAAATGATTCCAGAATGAACTTTTACATGATGTAAGCAAGCATAATGAGAGCGTAATGTAAAGTAAAAAGCAACACCAATCACCAGACACGTTACAGAAAACCGAATGATAGCGCTAACTAAGTCGATTTTAAGCAGCGCGCGTACATAAGTTTGTTTTGGCTCCTTGGTTGTTCTTTGTAAATTCATAAGAATATAGCAACATGTCACTTTGAAGCAGGCCGCCACCTTTATTTTTCACCTCTTCTCCTATAAAAGCCGATCACCATTCTGTCATACAGATGCTGTGGTATTAGGGAACATAGTGTAGTACTGCTAAATTTGAATGGTTTCACTTATATACTCTTAAAGTTTAGTATTTTTTAATGCATTTTCAGCTTTCTTTTTGAAATTCCAACAAACTAACTCACTCATATTCCTACAATCTCCCATTCCCACAGCAGAATCAAAAAACAAAACACAAAAGTTAAAAATAGAAAATATTTTAAGATGTCAAATGTCTACAGCAGCTACACTTTAACGTGGTGATATCCTGTCAGAAACCAAAGCTGACAGGTATTTTTATCTGATCTGTCATGGGGTGATTCCAGTACTGCTGCACCACCCCATGAGCGCTTTATTCTTCTCATGGGAGGCAAGAGAAAAACACCCTTGCTGTGGCTTTGGATCCCTTCCCAGAGAACAGGGCAAACTCGTTCAGTGTTGCATGATCAGTCCTGCCTTTAACCACCATGTGATTCGAAGGTTACTTTGGCTCGGAGCAGCTTAGTTTTAAACAGAAGTGAGTTAAGCGTCCTCAGAATAAACAACTCCCCTGACGTGTCGTTAATAGATATAAACATCAGCAATAAAATCCATCATTACTTGCGGGTACTACAAAGGGATTGTGCAGCTGATTGACACTGTGCAACACAGCAGTGATGAAGCTGAAAACTGCAAATCATTTCAAGCAGTATGAGCTGAGAAAAAAGACAGAAATCAGTTAAAGCTGTGAGAGGGGTGTGGCACTGTTGGAGGCATGCTGGGAAACACATCCTGCTGAGTTATTTTTATTTATTCACTTATTTTTTGTGCTAATGTAAATCTTACTCTTTCATTAATTTCTCTCATTGTGATTTTTCCATAGTTACAACTTGTGTCTTGCAAAGATTAGTATGCATTTATTAGGTTTCATTTCCTGGAAAGGTTTGTCATGATGTAAATTAACATTGGTCATTAAATCCATTGTCGTGTGTTTGGAAAGTAAACAGGAGGAAAGCTGAGAAATACAATAAAGAAGGCAGGTTGTGATGATTGGGTGTACCTGGCGGAGAGGTGAAGCAGAAATAGCAGGGGTGTAGAAGACAGGCAGGTTGATAGGAGAAGGACTTTTTGAAGGAGTCAAATATTGTGTCTAAGGAGGAAAAAGGGGAAGGGGAAAGAAGAGGAAATAAGAGGAGAGAAGGGAAAAGACAAGAGAGAAGTGGTCTTCTCAAACACATGAAATACATTTAGCATACAGCTGATCTCAACTGAATGCACACACGATATTTGATTTCAGTGTAAGAAGAACAGAAAGTCTTATTTATTCTTAACAGTTATAACTGCATTATCCATGTGTTCTGGCTAATTACAATAAAGCATGGAATGAAACATGAACAGATATATAACAGTTGCATTCTGTAGCAGCGTTTGCAGGGCATAAGGTGGCAGAGTGGTATCATAGATGAGCAAATGATAGTGTGCCATTCAGAACAATACATTAACTGTTTGAATGGAAAACAAACAAGCTGAACAAGGGGAACCAGCCACTGATGACCAGATCACTGTTTGAAGATGTTTGTAATTATGTCCACAAATAAGGAAAAAACTTAAACTGCACCACTGATTATTTTGAACAGCTGCCAAAGAAAAAGAGCACGCACGCCTGATTTAGACTTAGATCTACGTTTAGATATCTGGGATTAAAAATACCCAATTTTGTTGAAATAAACACTACATGTATACTTTTACTTATTTGCATTCTATACTTAAAGATAGGTGTAGTTTGGGCTTGCTTTGCGCTGAACTTATGCAGTTATAATGCAATTCAAATATATATTTCAAATATATATATACAGTGTTATTCTGCACCACTGGTTTAGATTGAGATCAGCATTACCGCATGTTGACTTGGCACACAAAAGTAGGACTAGATTAGTAAAGGAAAAGTCTAAACTCTACCTGAACTGATTCGACTTAAGGACAACACTAACAACTTTTCTGCAAATGTTTCTGCAGCGTAACCTGATGCCCTGTGTCGAATATAATAAACTCATACAGACCTGCATTTCTTCTTCTGGCACTGGCAGGTCCCTGGAGTACTGCAGGAACTGAGCCACATAAGTCATGATGGACTTCTCATCGGGGTCTCGAACGTCCACATCTGCATCAACATCAGAGTCCTCCATGATCAGCTCCACATTGCAACACTACTTTGAAATGTTTAGACTAACATCTGCGCGTGCTCTTGAAGCAGGTGGAGTTTAATACTGGAATCTGAGGAATGGAGGTGTAACTCGTCTGTCTTTGAAACATAAAAGTCTGCTAATAAAGTAACAGGCAGAGCAGATGAAACAAATGAGGGTTTTATGTAAGGTTGAAGCAAACAAGCAGCAAGTGAGTCAGCAGACCGTCAGATCATCTTGCCTTTAGGCAAGCTGGGTATGGCTACACTCTGCATGCAGTTGCAAACGTGTAAACAGCAACAGATTCTTTGCTGCTAGATATCTATGTGAGAAAAATATTTAATAAATATGATTATGAAAAGAGTGTTTGTAGCAGACCAAAAGGAGCAGAGAAATAAGCTACTGAGTGACCCAAAGGAAAAAAGCATAGCTTTCCTAGAAAACTGATTAAGAAATCCTAAGAAAATGTGCAACACATTGCCAAAGTGTGTGTGTCACTATTGATGATAAAGCCATCATTGAGCAATCAATACTGGATATTTTCCCATACATTGAGTTCTGGGTTGTTGTTTTTAACAAACTCAGAAAATCACAATAATTATAAAATAAAATTTATTGCCATAAGTTTGATTAAAAGGGTAATATATACATAAAAATACATGTGAAAATGCAATTAAACTTTTTTGGTTTCTGCAACTTATTACAGCTGTTGGGTGTAATGCATCCCAATGCAATGGATTAATGTAATCACATTACATTTTTCGGTAATGTTGTAATGTAGTGCATAACTGTACTAAATTCAGTAATTACATTATAGCTATGATTGTGTCACCGCCTGTGTTAAAAGGTTCATCAGTTACAGCATCGGCCAAACTGATTTGCCAGAACAAAACTATCATACACAGCTAGCGTTTTATTTATATAGTGCCAAATCCCAACAACAGTTATTTAAAGGCATTTTATATTGTAAGGTAAAGACCCTACAATAATACCATCATTGTCAAAACCCCAGAATGATGTTAAGGCTGAGCACATGCTGACCCCAGCCAAGAGGCCAGACCCTGAATTTCAACAGCTGACAAAGACAGTGATCAGCAGTCAGGCTGCAGCTTCTGTTTCTACAGCAGAATCAGTACGGTTCCCTTAATGTCTCTTTGGACTGGGATTAATCTTCGTTTTGTGTTGTTAGTTTTGTGTTCATATTTAAAGACTAAAAGAAGCACGTTTGTGTGCCTTCATTAGGATTTGTGTTGGTAGCCTATAGGTTTATATGCTGTTTGCTGGTAATTATGTGCAGATTTCAGGTCAATTTACTGACTAAGGCAAAAGTAAAGTAAAGTAGTTAAAAGTAGTGTAACAAATTACTTTCTCTGGGGAATAACGTGTTTTATTACTTTTAAGAAAAGTAACGAGTAATAGAAAGTGCTTAAAGACACACAATAAAGGATTGAATGCATAGGAGAATGTGTTTGTATAGGTGTGTTCTATAAGTAGCACTCTTGTCGCCATTTCGCATTGGTTGTCATAAAGTGCATTTTGAACTAATCGAGTTCTGCCCCTCACCATCAGGCTCCAGCAGTCGGGGGATCCTCAGCTCTTTCTCTGCAATACGGAAGGCTTCCTCCAGGTTCTGTTTGTTGCTTCTCGTTCTGGCCTTGGATAGGTCCACCAGGTCAGGCCGCAGAGCATACAGGATAGCCAGGAAAACCACTCCACTCCTCCAGCTAGCCTTGAAGTCTTTTACGTTTACTGAGCAGCCAGCTCTGAAGGAAACAAATTCTTTCATTACTACTGTAATAAATGCACTTCATAATACTTTTATGTCACACACTACAGACTGGCATGAGTTCAAGTTCAGATGTTCAAGTTCAGCAAAGTAACAAAAGATCAAATCTTTGTCAAACAAGAAACAGTAAGATTAAAAGATAAAATGCAACCAAAGATCAGATACATTTCTGATTTCAAATACATTTTTATACAAGAAATTTGTTCACAGACATTTATTTCATTCATAAAATTCTTTTTTACAGTAAAAATGTGTGAGATTATTTACATAGATGTTATTCATCATAATGAATAACATTTGGAGAAATAAAACACAATATTTCTCTTAATGCTTTTAAATTGTTCTACAGTCTTATGTGACTCCTTCTGTCTTAGTCTTTGCTTAGTCAGTACTGGGTCAAGGAAAACTTTAATGTATAAAATATACATATACAACAAAATGTATTCTGTTTTTTTTACACAATCTTTATGCTGTTACATAACCATTGCCTCTTCAAGGAAAAAGCACCAGGATTCTGTAATATTTCAAGCATTTAAAACTAAATAACTAAATATAGAAACTGGATATGTAACAAAGAATCAATGTCCCACTCCTCACATTGTAAAGTCCTGATCTGGATTTGGTCTTTAGCCCACACCTGGAAATGAGTAAGAAGTCCCAAGTGAGGATACATCACTCACACATCATACACCTGGCTCACAAATGAGAAGGGGCTATGATCTACCAATATATGTGGCTCTATTGTGTTAATAGACCTCTCTGCACTGAATCATACTTCTTATTAATCTCTGGCTCAAGTCCACAGCATGTCTTTGTCCTGTCATGTCTTTGTCCTGTCATGTCTTTGTCCTGTCATGTCTTTTCTTCTCTCACCCCAACCGGTCGCGGCAGATGGCCCCGCCCCTCCCTGAGCCTGGTTCTGCTGGAGGTTTCTTCCTGTTAAAAGGGAGTTTTTCCTTCCCACTGTCACCAAAGTGCTTGCTCACAGAGTGTCATTTGATTGTTGTGTTTTTCTCTCTGTGTATTATTGTAGGGTCTACCTTACAATATAAAGTGCCTTGAGGCGACTGTTGTTGTGATTTGGCGCTGTATAAATAAAATTGATTTGAATTGAATTACATCAGTGTAACCCATAATTTCACTACACATATTCGATGACAATAAAGGGCTATTCTATTCTAAAAACGCTGCAAAATACATTAAGATGCCTGTTTGCCAAATATTACCATTCCCTTGACCGAGCGCTTACTTGTGGCACTGCTCCCGGACCCAGAGCAACAGTGCTTTCTTGGCAGAGACTCTAAAACGATGATGTAGTGGTGAGCCTCTGGGAGGAACTGGACTGCTGCTAGCCGAGTGGCTTGAGAAGGTGGAGCGTGTGTCGAGACTGGCCAAAGACTCCATAGAGGACTGACGGGAGTCAAAGGTGAGGGAGCTCGCCAGCTCTTCGATCTAAAATAACCAAACACCAGTTTGAGTTTTACACGATAGATTTACATTTGGCATTTAGTATGAGGAAATAAAAACTCCTGTGAGCATTAAAGGTAAAGCACAAGATAAAAGAGAAAACATTTGAACAGAAGTCTGACGACCATCTTTATGTGCAATTTTTAAAAAAGAAAAAAAAAACTGGAATAAAAAAACATCAAAACCAAAGTAATAAGGAATGCACAACAAAATGGACAACAACAAAGAAGGGGAAGAAAAACAATCTTACATGATACTGAAGAATGATAGTCCATATAAGGCCCAGAATGATGGATGGTTTTCCATCAATAATGTCAGGAATGTGTATGTTAACCAGCTTTATCTGGGGAAAAGGAAAACAGTGTAGACTTTTTCAAAGATATCACAGTCAAAATCTAAACATGAAAGTCTGATGAAAAAAAGTGTTTGTGTAATCTTTAATTTATTTTTGTTCAGTACCAACAATACAGTTTTCCGAATAAAGTTGGTGCTAATATTTAGCCCCTTTAAAGGATTGTTTACCGATTTCTTCTTAAGAAAGGAGAGAGCCTTCTCGATATTGCTCCTGTGCTGAAACATTCCCCTGCCTCTCTCCCGACTCTGAAAACCACAAAAAAGTGAATCACTCAGACCACAAAAGTTCTTAGCTGTTGGTTGGAAAGCATTTCTAAGCAATAAGGTAAAACTGGACTTACGATGTGCAAACCACTCATCACCTCCAGCAGGTCCAGCAGTTTGGAGCCATCACGGAAATCATTGAACAGATCTACAACCATGCACGGTGGCCTCCTCTGTCACAAATATACATTTTGTTTATGATATTTACAGCAGGTTTCTAGCCAAGTATCTTCCAGATCACCTCTTATTTTGACTACAACCTAAGTGAGCAAAATCAACAAATAAAAATAATATGTTTCTAGTATTTTTTTTAGATGCATGAGCTAAATATATACATGAACAAATACATAAAAAGGGTTACTCAGAGAAAGTTATGTATGAAAACATGTAACACAGAAATCACAGGAATTTGGAAATTATTTCAGGGAAGATGCTTCTTAGAAATTATGTAAAATATTTTCTGATATAGTACATAAACAAGTTGATGACAAAAGTTTACAAAATGGGCAGTGACGTGTGCAGATGACACATATGACTGGTGGAGACCAGTTTTGTAATTTTGCGTGACTATATAACTTTATAGCATGACGCAGTTTTCGAGGCATTCAAGCCAAACAAATTAGTTAAAGTTTAAAGAAAAGACAGCTGTTTGTTGATTTCTCAGAAGCTGACATTTTGAGCATGGGGACGTTTTTCTAGATAATGATGTGTACTGTATTTGCATAGTCATAGTCATGGGCATTATTATTGATAAAATCTTACAGATACACTTAACAGGTTTAATAAAGAAACAATGAATGGCATCAATAGCAAACACTGTACAGTGGATCTGGAAAGTATTCACAGCATTCCACATTTTTTCATGTTCCAGTCTTATTCCAAACTGTAAGAAATTCATTTTTCACCTTGAAATTGTACAGAATACTTCATAGTAACAAAGAGAGTTTGTTTTAAATTCTTGCAAAGGTATTAAAAATAAAAACCACAGAAGGGGTTAGATCTGGATTCTTGATGGGGCACTCAAGGCCATTCACAGAGTCCCAAAGCCACTCCTTTGATATCTTGGCTTATGTGCTTAGGGTCGCTGTCCTGTTGGAAGAACTTTTGCCACAGTCTGAGGTCCAGAGCGCTCTGGAGAAGGTTATGAGCTACGATGTCTCTGCACATTTCTTCATTCATCTTTCCCTCAACCCTGACTGGGTTTCTAGTTCCTGCTCCAAACAACATCCCAACAGTATGATGGGTCCACCACCATGTTAGACTGTAGGAATGGTATTGGTCAGGTGATGAGCGCTGACTGGTTTCCTCCAGACATGACGTTTGGCATTCAGGCCAGTTAACTCATTCTTTATTTCATTAGAACACAGAATTTTGTTTCTCATGGTTTGGTGGTTGTAAACTTGGAGCCCACTGTGCTCACTGGAACCTTCAGTGCTGCCGAAATTTTTCTGTACCCTTCCCCAGATCTGTGGCTCAATACAATCCTGTCTGGGAGAACTATAGAGAATTCCTTGAACTTCAGGGCTTGGTTTGTATTTTGACATGCACTGTCATGCATTCTAAATCATGTCCACTGACTTCATCAACTGCATTTAGCACAAGTGGAGTCCAATCAAGTTGTAGAAACATCTGACAGATAATCAGTGGAAGCAGGATGCAGGTCAATTTAGAGCGTCACGGCAAAGCTATGAATCCTTATGTACATGCTATAGTTGTTTGTTTTTTTTGTTGTCAAAGGAGTTTGCAAAGAAAAGCGTCTGGACTTCTTTAAGTTGCTTGAAGACGTTTCACCTCTCATCCGAGAAGCTTCTTCAGTTCTAAGGTCAAATGGCCGAGAGTCCCAGATTTAAACCCAGTGGGAGTATCCCCCCAAAGAGGGACAAAGGACCCCCTGGTGATCCTCTAATCACATGAGCCACTGGTACAGATATGTAGATGACACCTGGGTCAAAATCAAGACACAAGAAGTGGAATCCTTCACTGCGCACATTAACGCTGTGGATAAAAACATCAAGTTCACCAGGGAAGACACAAAGGATAACGGTTTGCCTTTCCTGGACTGCACCGTGCACATTGAAGAGAATGGCAACCTCAACATTGAAGTTTACCGGAAGCCCACACACACGGACCAGTACCTCCTCTTTGACTCCCATCACCCTCTGGAACACAAACTTGGAGTAATCAGGACCCTACACTACCGGCAGAACATGTTCCCTCTAAGCCTGAGGGAAAAAGAAGGAACACACACGTAAAGGAAGCACTCAAAACATGCGGTTATCCTAACTGGGCGTTCATAAAGTCAGCAAAGAGGCACAGAAAAGAAGATCAGACACCAGCGAGGGAGGATAAGAAAGACAGACGCAACAACGTTGTCATCCCCTATGTAGCCGTGTATCAGAGAAACTCAGGAGAGTTTTCTCCAAGCACGACATCCCAGTGTACTTCAGACCCAGCAACACACTCAGACAGAAACTGGTTCACCCGAAAGACAAAACTCCAAAACACAGACTTAACAACGTGGTGTATGCTGTACAGTGCAGCGAGGAATGCCCAGACCTCTACATTGGAGAGACCAAACAGCCACTTCACAAGCGCATGGCACAACATAGAAGAGCCACCTCCACAGGACAAGACTCAGCAGTCCATCTGCATCTAAAGGATAAAGGACACTCTTTCGAGGATGCCAATGTTCACATATTGGACAGAGAGGACAGATGGTTTGAAAGAGGAGTGAAAGAAGCCATCTATGTCCACTGTGAGCGACCATCTTTGAACAGAGGCGGTGGTTTACGACACCAACTGTCTGCCATCTATAATCCACTTTTGAGTTCCCTCCCAGACGCCTTTAACGCCCACTCACATCCTGGGCCATCTGACCTCAGGAATTCACATGACAAGGTGGGGCCAGGTTTCACAATGAGCTCACCCAAACCCTGGCTGATTAGGTCCCACACCCGCTTTCACACCTTGGCTCATGTGATTAGAGGATCACCAGGGGTCCTTTGTCCTCTTTGGGGATACTCCCACTGGGTTTAAATCTGGGACTCTCGGCCATTTGACCTTAGAACTGAAGAAGCTTCTCGGATGAGAGGTGAAACGTCTTCAAGCAACTTAAAGAAGTCCAGACGCTTTTCTTTGCAAACTCCTTTGACTACGATGACCTGGATGACTGAGAACCTTCACAGACACGTTTTTTTTGTTGTTTTTAAATTGCAAGAATTTTAAGCAAACGTTTTTACTTTGTCATTATGGGGTATTGTGTGTAAAAGGCTTTAACATTAAAAATAAGTGAAGCGCTGTCAGTACGTTCCAGATGTGCAGATCCACATTCTGTGAGAACACTGGCAACACGTTTAGGCAAGTGAGATAATGTTATGTTCTAAATTGTGTGACAATGTTCAGTATGAATGCGATATAACAACACACAATAAATTGTACAACTGTGTTTACTGACAACAATGTCAATAAAAACATACAGCATTGCATGGATTACTGACTACCTGACAGGCTGCAGTATTTTCCTAGCTACAGTAAACCAGATGATTGATTGAATGTCATACATAATTCTAATTTCCATTCCCAAACCAATGCCCTGTGTCATGTAGATCAAGTCATAATTGACTTGCTAATAACTGACTTTCTATTATGTACTCTGATCCCGGCATAAAAGGTCATTTTTTAATTTCTAGGAGGACACAAAAGTTTCTGCACCAAACATTATTCACACGTGATACACATGTGCATGGTTGTAATGTGAGGTATAATGTGACCAGCCCCAAAAGGATTAACAATTATTTCCACCATTTAGCTTACTGGCAAAGTTCCCACCATACTGGACCTCTGATTGGGTGGATTAGGTGGGTGTGTTTGGTGGGCCGTCTGTTGCTGTCTGTCTGCGTGCTGTGAACCTTGCTCCTTAATACTATATTTGTGTATGCAGCCACCACTCTACTGTCCTCCACTGTGATATTTACAGCTGACCTTCACTATGAAGCAGAAAGAGAGTCTGTCTCTGCTGAGTCATGTCAGGGGACAGTTAGAGAACTTTTGCACAATGCATGTGCTTTGACAGCTTTCCTATAACATCTCGCCTCCTTGAAAAGTTTCAGAAGATGCTTACGGTGGCAACTCTTGGACAGCTTTTGTCCATGGTGGATCTATGAATAATCTGAAAGTTTACTGAAAGCGAGCCATTTTACTGCTACTTGTGCTTTTCTTTCCATGACAGTTGAAGGGTGTAGTATTGAAAAGGTCACTTTGCTGTCAGGAACAAGTACTTCATATATTATCCATGCAGTATGGAAAAATACGTCTTTTCAAAGGAGATGCACATAACTAAAACTAGCTGCATGGTACTACATAAAATACAAATACTAATATAAAGGAATCATAATCTTAAAAAGTAATTAGTGAGAACAATATTTAGAACTTTTCACGTTTTCTGCTTTTTTCTTTTACTCTGACAAAGCCAATTATGTGAGTGTGACCAATGGACTCACTGTGTATAAAGATTTGGGGAAGCATTATGTTTGTATGTTACAGTAGACAAATTCTTCAACACGCTGTGGTAGTTTTATGCATGGTTTCTTTCTATTGTGTGCTTGTATCCAGCACACAGTAAAAAGTAAGATCATCCTTCACACATACTGTTCCCACATTTAGGCCTCACCTTTGCCAGCTGGGCATTGACCCAGTTGGTGAAGGTCCTCTTCTGAATCTGTTCTTGTTCCACTGTAGGAAAAGAAGAATCACTGCATTAACTTAGACATTTAAACAACAAATCACAAAAGCATCAAATCTTGGCAAAGGGAGTCATAATGCTCCACATGAACTGTTTACACTGAGAGAAAATGAGAGTTGGCACAGTTCCTTGGACTGCTAATATTATAATCAACAGCTCATGTGTTGTGGGTCTCTTTGGTTAAGAGAGCAAGGGTCAGGTAGAAAGAAAGTTTTTTGAAAACTCCAGTATCTATATTCCGTTGTTTAATATAGGTTTCTTCAAGCCATAGGTTTATAGACAGACAGTTATTTGTTGTCTTAAAGGAGATTAGTCAAATCTGCATAGAGAATAAGTAGGTGCAATGAGAAGCCTATGCTTAGCATTCAACTGGAACTGAAGGACAAGGTATCCTCTCAGCTATAATCCTTTAGAGCACTCTCTAAGTCTCACTAATTAACACACTGTATCTCTTTTTTTCACTTTGTAACAAGTAATTCAGTGTTACACAAATGTATCATACATAGTTCATGTTGTGGTCAAAAGTTTTCATCACCTCATCATGGACATGAATGTCATGGTAACTTTGAGCTTTTAATGATTTGGTTTGAACTGTTCTTTTTCCATGCTGGAATGACTGTACGTCATACATCTTTATTGACTTTTAAAAACCATGAAATGCGTTCACAAGCTTGAATTTGTTTTGGATTTTCCACACAGGGTCCATGCAGGGTCACAAATATTCAGATAACCACAATAATAATTGGTTACATTTGCACCTAGACTGCAAACATTTGGTTACCATCAACAAGATTCTGGCATAACTCTGGCTGATTCTTAGCTGAACTGACATGTCATTTAAAATGGTTGAGTTCCTGATGTGGAACGGGCTTTCCACTATTCCAGAAGTTTGATGGTGCTATTTCTAAACAACTACAAAGAGCTTAACTCACAAGACCCAAACAGTCATCCTCAGATAAGAGGAAATTAGTTAGGATTTTCAGAAACAACCCAAGACCCATTAAGGCTTAAGCCTGCCATGAAGTGGAAACTGCTAGAACTTCAGCATCACTGTGACAGTGAAGGCAAATTTTATATCACCATGAACTGAGAAGGTGTTGACCAAGAAAGAAAGCTTGACTGAAATTTAGAGCAGCCCACAGGAACAAACCAGCTACCACTGGTTCTGGTACATTGCACATAATCAATTGCATGATGGCAAGCATATCTCCAAAGTCTTTTGCTTCACCTCATATCAATAACGAAACAGTTGAAATTTAAAGACAACTGGGTGTTCCAGCAGAACATTGATTGCAAAAACACATCAGAACTGGTTTTGGAATGAATAAAGCAGGTTAACATTAAGCTTCTGGAATGGTTCCAACCTTGAACATTTCTGCACTATGCTTAAAAACCTGTTCGATATCAGAAAACCAACCAATTTAAATTAACCCTGTCAATTCTACCAAGAAGAGTGGCCAGATATCTAGCCTGAATTATGCCAGAAGCCTGTTTATGGCTAGCAAGAGGATCTGGTTAAGGTGTAACTTGCTAAGAGACATTTAACCAAATTTTGCTTGAGCTGTTTGTATACTCCAGACTCTGTATGTATACAGACTCTTGTATACATCCACCTGTGTGGATTTGACAATATCCACACAAAATAAATTCAAAGCTGTCATTACAGTCATTAAAGATGTATGCTGCACAATCATTCCACCATGGAAAAAGAGCAGTTCAAAGAAATCAAACCAATCAAAGGATCAAACTTGTGACATTCATGCCCATCATAAGTGTATGAAAACATCTGACCACAACTGAAGGTCCCCCATGAAACAACATAACTGTAAAGGGATGGCATAGCAGCCTATATTATTTTATCTGGGCCCAAGGTTGGGGTTTAAATAATCTGGTTTATCTAGCAGAATGAAAAACATTAGCAGTGTGCAATTAATTAAAAACAGTAGATTCTAAAAGTGCACCTATTGCAAAATTAACAAGCATTTGCAACTATAAGACTGCTGCATCATAAAAGCTGTTTATTTCTTTAGGGTACACCCAGATTGCTATGGGAAACCTCTGGGCATTATTATAAACACAAGTATTTGGTTTGTGTGTTGCCTGAACAAGCCACAAACCTCGCTGACATAATGAAACCCTCGGAAAATGACTCATCACAAAAAGTGTTGCAAAAACATTTGGGGATTCCTAAAAACATAATCAAGAATCTTACATATACTGTGATCTACGAATACTGAGTAGTATATACTTTTAACAGAAGAGCATTATATTTTGTATGAATTCCTTTTGTTTTCTTTGTTCTTTTTAAACATACTTTATGAAGTTTGTAGTGCAGTTTGTAGGGGTCAGCTTGAAAGAAAGGCAGATATGAAATATAGAATTGAGATGATATTTGGATGCATAATTACAATGTGATATTTAGAAACCCCATTAACCAGTATTATTTAAAAAATGTGGCCAATAAAAACAAAAGCATTGGAATATTCAGCATAGTTTTAAAGATAAAATACATTTTTTGAAAATGTGACCTTATTTGACCTTGAAGAAGAGCTCAGAGGTCCAAAGTATATATTTTTCACTATATTTCATTTCCTATATGCCTATACATTTAGGAAATGTAATGTGTACAAACAGTGGCAGAAAGAAACATCATTTTAAAGCTAGAATCAATGCACTGACCAGTTCAGCAACACCAAAAGGCCCAAAAGACCACAGAAGGCAACTAAAGGTTAAACAGCTTCACAACAGCCAATCAAGAACAACCAAATGAGAGGAGGACGTCTACAAGGTGTCCCTCATTCGGTTGTTGAGAAGAGAAATGTTGAGGATTTAGAGCAAGGTGCAAACCACTGATTACAGTCAAGACCAAGAAGGCCACGTTAGACTTTGCCATAAAACATTTAAAAGGTTTGGCACAGTTCTGTGAAAGATGAAACCATAGTTAACTTGTACCAGAAGGATGGCAAAAGTATTGAGAATGAGAGCAACAGCTCATGATCCAAAGCATACCACATTATCTGTTTAACATGGATGTTTACCTCTTCAGACTTTGAAATTTGCCTAATTCAGTCTTGTTGCTGTTGTTCCTTGTCTTAAATGTTCACATACAAACAGCATTTTGGAAACTTTATGAAGGGTTTTACCTGACAACAGTGATGTATTCCATTTATTTCCCTGGTGGATAATTGGCTAGCTGAACTTTCCAAGCTAGTAGTTACAAGATTTTAAGAAAACTTGACCTCTGCCTTTGAGCTTGAGGTCAAGGTGACTGAGATTCAAACTTGTCTGAGATTTTTAGTAGATGCATCTATGGTATCAGTTTCAACATGCAACGCTGCCTGGTTCTCAACGTATTGCAGTCATAAAAATGCCCACCCTCATGGCAATACCCCGTCAACCTTTATGGATTTGTCTAATATTAAAATTTACTTGATGATCTGAAATATGTAAGTGTGACAAATATGGAAAAGTGATAATACACCAGGAAGGGGGGAAAATACCTTTTCACAGCACTGTATACTGTATTTGACTGGCTGACAAACTTGATATCTGCTCCTGAGGAGGGGCTTTCTCCTGCTATAAGAGCCTGCTATCATGTGCTCTCCTCCAAAGCTTCTTGTTCCCCCAGGGTTAATGTGTCTGTGGGATGTGATAAATCTGACAACTGACATGTAATTTTGACTACTGAGAGCAGGGCCTCTTCCATCTGCTCTGCATGTGGCAAATAGTTTTTTTTAAGGACTACTGCATAATGCACAATGTGGTGCATTTCTGCAGTTTTTCAGACATTTCTAAAGGGAACTATTGGATAATCAGTAAGTTGTCAGTTTATGATACAAGTCCCTGATCTGAATTAAGGGACTTGACTGGGGTTTAACAATGGCGCTTGATAAGCTGCCACACCCACCAAGACCATCAGGAGAGTACAATAAGCATTACGTAAAGGTAAATAGGTCTTTTCTTTAATAAGATTGCCTATTAATATTTCATGATTTTATTAGCAATTTGCTATGAATTTGTTAAGAATTAATTGTGCTTTATTTCAGCTGCCAGATAACAGGTGAGGAAAATGCTTTATAGTTTATAATGTTTTTTATGCAGTCACTAACAGTTAAAATGGGGCTTTCAAACCTTCCTTACCTGGAAGGCAAATTTTTAAAATACATGTAAAAAGGGAGCAGAAGTGTCAGAGCTATCGTTTGAAAATGTGTTTATCACAGATGTTACTTCAGGCCTTCAGACTAAAAAGCCATTTCAAATAAGGGATATGAAAGGTTGCTTCCTAAAATGCTAATTTTAGGCCTTCTGGACATCTTTCATAACCAGCAACTGTACAAATGCAAAGCACTGATGTTTTGCATGTTACCATCAGAATATCACCGCCCCAAAAGTAATATATACAGTAACTAGTAAAATTAGCAGTAACTACCATAAAAATCATCAGGTTGGCTTCTTATATTAATTTTCTATTATCTTTGCCCCAGTTTCATACACAAAGTAATTTTGGTTTCAGCTCAGCAAACTTTTTCTTTTTCATTTTTTTGCCTTTTCAAAATGTTAACATTAGCCATCTGCCTTCATGGTTTTGTTGTAGTTTCAGCTACTACAAGTACAATGTTGCACAGACATTAAATAAAGGTTTAACCTCTGAATAGCAGCCAAGCTTCAGCTTTGTGTTTAATGTGTAATTACATTCTACGGCAGTAGCTCTTGTAAAACTAGACTACTGTAGGTTTTATAAGATCTAAAACCTGCTCCAGTCCCGAGAAGAGAGCGAAGCCTGTATATGAATTTGAATACATACATATGCATGCTGTATAGGTGAGTTACTATTTACTTTCTTCTCAAGACTGGTTTCTTATATTCTGCAGATCCTGGGACTATATCTGTAAATTTCCTGGTATAGTTTCTGTAAGCAGTCAAACTAGGTTTAAGAGTTCCACATTCAAACGCTTGTGTCTTCACACTAAACACTGCAGTCACTTTCATTCCACACCAATCAACTTCACTACTAGAAAGACAAATGCAAGCAAACTTACCCACAATGTGAGAAGTCATGCTGATTCAGCAGGTAGTGTAGTAATAGTAGTATTAGTAAACTCTGATGTTAAACATCTGTTTAAATCAAATGCATTTTTCCCTTACATGCTTTACCAAACCGATTCAACATTCAACACACCCACTGCTGAAGCAGAAGAGCTTATATGAAATATGATATGAAATCCCATTGAAAACAATTCTTGACTAAACCGTCTACAATTCTTGCCTGCAGGGATGCAGGTGAGTTTAGCTGGGCTCCACCTCTTTTAAATGTGACTCACCAAGATTTCATTCCTGCCCAAACACGACCTGGAACAAGTTGGTTCTCCTGCAGCATCCTAAGTACTTCATGCTGCACAGGTTGGAAAGCCTGACTCAAATTCAAGCAAACCAAGCAAAATGGAAGAGGAATTTTGGAAGACTAAGTTAATGCAACCCCAACCCCAGTTAGGTAACTGAAACATAGACAGTAGGTTACACAGTGCAGCTAAGCAAAAACGAAAAACAAAAGAGTCACTCCTTGACATAAATATGATATTAGCAATAGTGTAAATGTGGATGTCAAAATAAGCCCCAAACTGCACCCTATTCTATTTGGCAATGCATAAAAAGATGATTAATGTTGTAACGATAACCTATTAAAACGGTATTTAAAATGGCATAACATGTTCTCCCTAAAACAGCCAGTGGGTATATCCACGATGCAGAACACATCGTGCTCAAGTCCCTGTACCCTAGGCAAGAAAATATCCTTCCAGACTCAGTTGACAAGTGTTGAATACACCCAACAATCACACATAGCTCGAGCTATTTTTAGTGACATTCTTTTATCATTACACCTTCAAATCTACGCAAAAAATGACTTTCACACTCTTATTTTACAAGATGGCCTGTCATGGGGGCGTTGGGCTTACATCATTCCTTCTGGACGTTGTACCAGCTGGAAACTACATAACTGGAAAAACATTTACAAGGCTTAAAAAAAACATAGTGTTCTAAATGTGGGGAGTAAATGAGCTAAAAATAGCTCTGTGAAGAATGAAGTCAGATTGGACCCAATAAGTTAGGGGAGGCAAAAGAACTGAGGTAGGTACAGAGAAAGAAACACATATGAGCATGTTGAAAAGTCCAAAGATCAAGAGTCAAGGAAAATGTAGAGAAAAAAGATCTGAGCGTCACTAATTTTAAAAGAGTCCCGATCAAAAATATAAGCTGCAAGAAAGAGAAAAAGGAGAGTGGTGGATCAGGACTGAGAGAGGCTATTAAAAAAGCTGAAATAACGACAGAAAGATTAAGAAAAGATATGGAAAAATATGAACAACAAGTGTCTTTCTAGATATGTATTACTATAGAAAACAAATATAGTCTTGCAAGTCTTGACAGGGGTGTGGTTAAAGTGGGCTATTAATTTTTGTGTTGCAGTCTAGCGTTGCTTCCAGCTGATGTCATGGAGATTCTCTCTCAAAAAAATCACAATATGTCACCTTGTAATTGTGCCAGCATGCTCATAACACAACACACATCCTTTTTTTCATGCTCACGTCTGTTAAGCACTTGAGCAGATGTCAGTAAAGTTGAGTCTTGGTTGTTCAGTAAATGCAGTATCCCATAAAGCTCACCAAATACACAAACTGCATTTCTGGCCCCTGTCAGCTAGAAAATAAAGCATAGCTAAATATATATGTGGTAAAAATTCTAGTTATTTACAACTTCTTTATTGAAAATGGAAGAGGAGATGGAAGAGGTCCTGGGTTCAAATCCTGGATAAGCCCCCAAGTTTGCTACAGTCTGGCTTGAGGGACCTGACAAATTAATCAGACAGACACCACTGGGGTCAGAGCTGAAACAGCCTGCTCTTAAATTCTTAAATGAGACTGACAAGGAGGTTCCTGTTGCACTGATAAACCCGGTCTACCAGGAAACTTCAAGACAATACAGGGAGACAGGACAAAACAACAGGGACTGTCCAATGCATAGGGCTATGCATTGGACAAGGACTTAATAATTCTGGGTCAGTCTAAGCAGGCATCCCTGTCCCCACCCATCTCCTCCAGCTCCTCTCTTCCAGGGTTTCCCTGCCTTGGACATTTACAGACACCTCCTCTAGGAGACAGCCCAGAGTCATCCTAGTCAGATGCCCAAACCACCTCAACTGGCTCCTAATGAAGTTCTTTCTTGTGCCTTTAAGAGACCCTAGATACCCTTTATACAAATTTCATTTTCAGCATTCTTTCGGTTATTACCGATAACTCATGGCCATAGGTGAGGGTAGGAATGTAGATCAACCACTAAATTTACATCTTCATTCACGCTCAGATCTCTCTGTAACACATGATGTATTATTATTGGATAGAGAAGCAGTGAAGATAGACAGGAAAGTGGAGAGAGAGAGAAAAGACACAGAATAAAGAGCTACAGGTTGGACTTGAACCTGGGACGCTGCTCTCCGGCTGCAGAGCTAAAGTGGTACCCTGTTCTTGGATTTTTTTAAATCTGAAATATGTACATGAAATCATCTGGTTTTTATTTCATGTTGTTAAATGTTTTCAAATGGTAATAGGTTTGTGTTATTCAAAGGTAATGGACACGAAGTGCAACCTAAATTGGTTGGTTTACAGTCCAGTGAAGGCAAACTCTGGTGCCAATGGTTTCTGTTATGTTAGGTTCAAGGCAGCATTAATACATTCAGATTAAAAATGAGGATGCTCTGTCACGTTCCGAGTTTCACTTCTGGACTTCAGAAGGTCAGACAATGGTCAGCAATGGTAGCCTCTATAATAACTGTTAAGATATTACAGAATGCAGTTGGGCAAATACAAAGAGCAACAAGGATGGCTGATCACAGCCATCCACAAAGAAAACATCTACCTAAGCTTGAAATACACATTTTTATGTGCCTTATTTGTGAATAAGATATCTCCCAGCTCAACCACTACACTTGATCTTCGGCTCATCCTCCTATTGGTAAATGTACATAATAACTTTTTTATGTTTTGTTTTAATTTTACAACTTACATGACAAGAAGATGACTCATTGTTACGTTTTTAAAAATCATAAACCAGAGGTGAAAAACTTTAAAATGAAGTGGCTCATCAATTGAAAACCAACTTGTAACAACAGTCCCAGTGCAGTACTTTGCTTAAGACGTTCATAAATGCCCTGGGATACAGTGAGTTGATGCGCACACAGTGTTTATTGCCTGCCTGCACCACCCTCCTGCTCTTTCCCTTCAGAAGGCTCTTTGCAACATGACTCATGTCTCAAAGTGAACAGCGGATCACTTTCCGTAGATTAAACCAAGCATGACCTCAAAAAGAGTGGCAAAAGTGAAACAAGATGTTGCCCACAGTGGACTGACTGTGACAAGGTCATCAAACTGCTCCCTTGAGTGAGACTGAGGCCAAACAGTTATTATGTTGCCACAGTGACTGAAATCAGGACTTTTTTTTTCTTTTTTCTCTTGCATGACCTCAGACCAGAAACAATGAGCACTTACTCATTTTAGCTTAGAAGCACCACAGTAGTTCCAACAGCCTAAAGGTAGGATTTTTTTAAACCGTTACTCTTGTTCTTGTAGAAAATAATTTCATTGTTCAGTCAGAAACATTACACTGTAATCTGTACTGGAAATGAGACTGACCCTGCAGCAGCATGTGAACATTGTCAATGTCCAGGGGGATGGTCCCCTGCTCCAACAAAGCATCTCTGGAGTAGAAGTCTGACGACATATTCTCATCCACAGACCCCCGGCAGCATGGCACTGCTCTAAAAGACAAAGAGGAAAAAGAAAAGTATCAATGAATGTTCGTGCCAAAAAAAGATCTAAAGACTAAACTATAAAGATCTAAGACTAAAAGATCACTGTTTCCAGCTGGTGCCAATTTGAGGAAGCTTGTACCTTAACTTTATAGCCAAAAGTTTCTATATCTAATATACATGTGACCAAAATCTTCATAAACGATGAAAAAATTAAGTCTAATGTATCAGTTGCCACTTTTGGTTGAAATAGTTTATGATAACAGAGAATGGGGCAGGTTGGACGATTCGTCCCTTTCAGTTAGGTGTAAATCACTGAGTCACCAGCAAGGCTGATCAAATAATCAGTAAAAGTTAAAAGATAAAATCTTAAAAATCTAATCTTTAGCACCGTTGCTTCACAGCAAGAAGGTCCTGGGTTCAAATCCAGTGGAGTGTGGAGTTTGCATATTCTCCCTGTGTCTGTGTGGGTTCTCTCTGGGTACTCTGGCTTCCTCCCACAGTCCAAAGACATGCTGTTAGTGGGGTTAGGTTAACTGGTGATTCTAAATTGACTATTTCTTGTATATATGTATGAATGATTGTCTGACCAGGGTACGCCCTGTCCATCTGACTTTAGCTCTCCCACAACCCTGAACTGGATAAGTGGATGAATGGATGGATGGATGGATGGATGGATGGATGGATGGATGGATGGATGGATGGATGGATGGACCAGGTTGGAAGATACCACTGTGTGTTGTTATAAATTGTGTCTCAATGAGTCTGATTGCTGCAAATATACCAATACTCTGCCACTTGCATTTAGTGCTACAGAGTGATTGCAACACCGCTGCCATAGGACATGGCAGAAAGGACCACTGATCAGCCACCATGTAAGACTCTCCACCTCTCCTGAGTAATCTGCAGACATTTCAAGGTAAAGGGATGATTTCTACAGAGGACAACATGTGGAGTTTCACATTGCACTCTTTTATAAATGAGACCCCAGGACATCTGTTGGATTGCTGTGTATACTCAACTTCCAGCCATCCATCTCTAATACAGCACATAATTGCAGATGGGCTGGAGGCTATCCCTGCTGCCATACAGCAAAAGGCAGGGTACACCATAGAGAGGTTGTAATGATGTTCTCAATCATTTCCAGTCATGTTCGGATAAACAGGCCCGCAAACATCTGTGCATTCCAGCACTTCTGTTTCAGCAAACGCGTGTGTGCTGCTTGTTGCTTGAGGCTAATTATTCATGTGCTGTAACTGGTGTACGAGCATGCACCCAAACCCATTCAGACACAGCAGACCTTTAATATTTTGAGATGTGGATACATTTATCCAATAAACATGAATTAGTGGTAAAATTATATTTAAGATCGGTTATTATATTAATTATTACTATTTCTGGTATTATAGCCATTGCATCAACACAAATAATGATAATGGTGCAGCCAGGAGGTTTGTGTGATCAGAATTATATTGTTCCAGTCTGCTGTTGTGTCCACAAAACATTTGTTTTGTGACAAACAGACTGGCAGTGAGCACGTCTGAAATACAGTCAAAGAGGAGTTTATCATCTTTTAAAGTGCAATGAAACACTGTCAGTATAAACTGAGTGCAACGTGAAGTGCTGGGCTGTGTTCTGTCTTGTTCATTCTCCCTCTAGGATATGAACAAGCGGACTGAGAGAAATGTATGACATTTAGACATCTTTCCAGAGTTGCCTGCCTAAACAAATCACACAGTGAAAAATAAAAAAGCCCTTTGATTTGATCGTTTTTCTCTGCAGATAAACACGACTGACATGACGGTCCAGGAGAATGGACAGGTGAGCGAGACTAAAATACAACAGTGTGAAATAGTGCCAGCGCTCACCAATATGTCAGAGCAAATGTCAGATGTGTCCGAGCCAGATCAGATCAAATACAAGCAGCTCACGTATTGTGACCTGCAAGTGCTGCCAGAAGAATGTGATTTCACTCAAACAGGCAACGTCAAACATCGGAGCCACTTTGGCAATATTTCTTGTATGCTGCTTCCTATGTGGCAAGCACCACTCGTGTTTTCCTCCCAGAATCATTAATGGCCAAACAAATATGAATCCTTAACAAGCCAGAAGAAGTCAAACTTATGGTTAATGCCTAAAAAAAAACTAAGCAAGTCAATAAAGACTCTGGGAACAGATTAGCTCTGACAAATTCTATTAAAAGGCTATTTGCAAATATGACACTACCAGTGCTATAAAGTGTGTTGGCAGTAGGTATGGGTATTGAGGAATTTAATTTAAAGCCAAATCCAGTAAATCCTTAGTAACTGGTGAAGATTGGTGCAGATAAAGTAAATAAAAAACAAAAACAAAGCAAGAAAAGTATTTTTTATACTCTTGACAAGCTGTTGTGATGTCAGTGCATGAGATGACTCCTTACTGGTTACTTGACATTCTGGCAAGTGCAAAATACCAGCAAACTATTTAAAGCATCATAACTAATAATAACATCAAATTAAATCATTTGATAAGCTAGCATTAAACAAATATTTGTCCAAGGTTACTTGCAGCTGCACAAGCAATAAGAAGTAAGCAGCACGTGCAGTTTCTAAAAACACACTGAACCACTAACATCCATTGTTAATGTGACCCCACAGAACCATGCTCTGATAATGCTACCCTGCCAAGTATGTGTGCATATGTGGACCGCTATAGCGCAGCATTTGAGCTATCCCAAGGCTTCGTGTCAGCTGCAAAATGATAGATCAAGGGAGGTGAGAGACAGAGAGAGAGAGCGGTAAATAAAATATATACAAATATTTACTGCAAGAGATTACAAGAGATAGTAACTAATGGGAAAATGTCAGGGGATTCTTACACAGGCATAATTTAAAAGAAAGGAATACAGCTTTTACTGCTGTGTGTTTTTCACTGTCTGGATCTAATAAATACAAAATGCATGAGGTTGTTAACATGTCTATTGAGATTTCAGGGCAACAACAATAGAGTGCTACACTCATGCATGACTCATAGTTAAGCAATCAAATCACGCCATCCATTAAAGTTGCATCACAAAGTGAATTTTACTTGCTGTCATTACTGAGTAAAGAGGTAAACCTATAGCAGGCAAAGGCACATTATCAGAGAGTCACAACTCCCACTGCTCAGCTCTAATTGTAGCAATGAGACAAAGGGCAGCAAAACACATTACACGGTGCTGTGGAAAAAGCACAGGGAGGGGTCACATCACGAGCCAAAGCACTGGCGTTACATGCTTGTTGCATGTATTTATCCAGATTAATAATCGCATAATTAGTTAAAGCGGCCATCTGTGAGAAAGCTGAAGGGCATGAAGTAGTAGAGAGGTATTAAGTCTCCCCAGAGCGCCACAACAAAACTGATTTAACGGTCCAGTTTATTCGTGTCAGACTTACAAGTGCAACCTGAAGTAAACACTTTACCCAAGAAAAACACAAGCAGTAAGTATCAGTAGTAAGTGTATATGTTGTGCTAGAGAATCCAACATGAATCGATCAGTAAATTTTAATCAAAAATCCTACACATAGGTTTAGTACAGGATAAAGCATGCAAAATATCCTTCATTTGATGAATGAGCAAAATGAGCACTTTGTCTCACAGATAAGTGTGCCCTATTCAGGACTGAGAAAAGAGGCTGTCTTCAACCTCAAAAGAAGCACAAAAAAATGCAACAAAAGTATTTTTGACTGTGGTGCAGATGAAAGTAACACATTAAATAACCTAAACCACTGAATCATTTTGTCACTGGAGTTTGTACAAGCCTGTGTTACACTGACAGCCTTTCTTCTGCTCTGTTTTCACGCTGTGTCCAGACTTTCAAACAGTGAAAAATTGACCATATTTACCAAAATCTTTCAAAAAATCTGTACCTATTTGTTCAGATTGCATGTCACCCCTGCACACATTCCCCATATATTTACAAGGTATTCATATTCATTTTTAAAGCTGAGGGATAATGGATTAGTTATTGACAATATATGCTAGAGAATGTTAGCCTTCAGCTCCCACAGCTTTATGCCAACTGAAAATATCTTGGATGTGATAGTTGAACCATGAGCTAAGGACTGGTTACGGTAAGACTAAACAAAATTACCATTCAAGAAAAAAGAAGCTGTTAAACCTGACTTCAGTTAGCACAAATTAAATGAAACAAAATTAAAATCTATAAAGATACCAAAACAAAATCATTTCTGTGTGCAAGGCTGATACCTTCCTCTGGCTCCAGAATCCTACTTCTGTGTCGGCCTGACAGCACTGCTCTGACTAACCACAACAAGCTGGAACGGAACTAAACTGACGTGAACCACAGACAAATCAGTGATATCCAGTTTGTACAGTAATTGTAAACAAACACCTGTGAAAACCACATCTTCCACATTCCCTCACTAGAGATTTGACTCTAAAGGGAACTCTCCCTGCCACTCGCTTTTATCTCAGTATCAATGCCGTGACTGTTTCTGAAACAACACCCTACTCTCACTGCATTTCTTTAAATGATTTCCAGCAGGTCTTTGTGCTCTTTGTGAGAACCCAAGGAACAAATCAACAGCGACAGTGTTGCTGAACCTGTCACACAGAGCTTTCACAGACACACCCTGGGTGATCAGATGTTAGAAAAGGGGAGAGGTAATCTATGCTTTCATTCGACTAAGACACCACTGATGACAATATGGGGCAAATATCTTGAAGGCGGACCTACAGTGCAATATATTTTGACACGCATGGCATATGCACAGTATCACAAGGTTCATACTACACTGAGGTCTGAATTGAGTGAGTTTAGTAAGGTAGTTTCTCTTAGATAGAAGATTTCTATCGAGTATCATTATCTATGACTCCAGAAATGGAAAACAAAGACACTGAACTCTAACAAGCTAAAACATAAAAACATAAAACTCCTGTTAATTATTAATGTTATGCTAGGGCAGAAAAATGGTAATTGTAAATGGTAATAATTATTCTTCTAAATAGCTGAAGTTAGTGAAGGAAATAGGGTTGCATATTTTTTACAGAAACAAAACCAAATGTTATACTACCCTACATACCACTGTAGGGATTTTAATCCAGGGTACTTAACAAAATGATTCTCAGCTCAATTTCAATTATCCTACCACCTACAAGTCGGCTGAGTTAGAGCTGCTCACATGTTTTAGCAGAAAGGAAATGTGAATTCATATGACGACATTGTTGTAAAAGCATCCTAACCAAAAGCAGTATCTCTGGATTTATATCTTTAATACAGAACAAACAGTCCAAATTTATAGCGTGATTCTTGGTATAAATACAAATCTTATAGTGAGCTTTGGTAACAGGCAATTTTTCATACGTAGACAGATAAACATGAGGTACAAAGAAGGCTCAATTAAAGTGATGACTGAGAGAGACACTGTGTCTGAAAGTATCCTTCAAGTCAAACTATTGAGAAAAGTCACATCTGCTAACTGTAAGAAGAAAAAGCCTTGTGGGTGATAAGGCCTTTAAATGACATATAAACTGCAACTCATAACAGTCCTGGGCTGATACATGTTCAGTTTACATCAGTCACTTAAACGTAGAATAACTTCAGTTAGCAACAGGAATTTGTGATTCTTACTAAACTGATGCATTGAATTGTTACTAGACAGGCTACAGTTCAGAACTGCTTACATATATATATCTATATATGTAAGATATATATATGTATATATGTGAATGTAAGAAAAAAAATCCCAACCACTGTACATTAACTTGTACTATCACTGTTGTCTATAAGTGCTACTAAGTGAGCTGGCTCTCACTGCAGGAATGTGAGATAGTGTCACTGTTATGAAGCTGTTGGGTCCCAAAAATAGCAGCAAGGAACATGTGTGTACAGCTGAACTGAGATCAGATCAGTCGAGACGTATAATGAGTCCTTGAGGAAGACTAGAGGACTTTTTAATAAGGCAGATAAGAAGCCATGGGTCTGCAGGTTTAAGAAGAATATAATGAGAAGGCACTCTCCTCACACACACTTAGGAATCGCATCGGGTGACAGCAATACCATTACTAATTATACTCAGAGTCAATTACAGCCGCATTATGTAAACTTCATCACCTAAACTGCAGTCAGTAGTCAACACATTCTTTACAGCTGCACGTACTGCAGGTTCTTCCAAATTTCATAGAGATTTACAGAAAAAATGTTAAAAAGTTGGTTGTACTTACATACAGTAAAAAGTTGTGTTTGGGGGTAAAGATGGAGGTCCAGGGACTATTGAACTGCAATGTGGGAGAGCAGATCTGGTTGTGTTGTAGTATGTGGAAATGAAACCTGAAGCACTGTTTGACAGATCTGGAAGTTTGCAGCGCTCCACTGGACTGTCACCCGAGAAGTCAGAGCCATGCCGGGGCCAAGTAGGAAACTCTGTGGGGCACTAAAAATAGAAACCAGCCAGGGTTCAGCACACCCACCTCCCTCCAGTTTGGCTCCGATGGCTGTCACCTGGGTTAAAGGTCCGGCTTCAACACGTATATATATGCTCATGCGCATGCAAAACTGACAGGTCCTTTCTGAGATGTAGCCATGCATGACCATACAGTGTAAATGAAAGAAGGAACATATTTGAGCTAGAAGTTACATAAACCTAGCAACATGCGAGCTATAAAGCACTATAGGAGACTAATGGTATGGTAATGATATGGTAAGTTTCTATTATACATCACAGATCCAGTAATTATTTAATAAAATTTATGGAAATACACATGAAAATGAAACATTCTTTTTATTTAAAGGAACATTTGGCTGTTCACTTTTTCACATAGATTCAGCTCAGTGAGTAAGAAACATCACATTTTCCACTGATGTACTGGGATATGGTGATAGTGAGTGATCATTACTAGCTGACAAAATGTGATTTCACTCATGCAGTGGTATTTTAATGTAAATATACACAGCTTAGAGGTCTTTGTTTGGTATTATAGTTTTGATGTATTGATCTTTATGTTTCCTTGAGTATTTTCCAGTCTTTAGTCGTTTTTTTTTTCCGTTTTATTCCTTAATTTGTTTCCTCTGTTTAATCCTCACCTAGGTTTATTAATGTACCTGCGTTTCTCACACCCTGTTTTATTTTGGCGGTTACTTGTCTTAAATGTCTTGTGTGTAGTTTTACTTCCACTCCTGTCTCATTGTCTTGATTGTCTGCACTTGCTTCTTGTTTTCCCCAGCTGCGCCCACTTCCTGTTATTGCCCTTCTGTGTATATATAGAGCTGTCGTCCTCTCAGTCCTTTGTCTCGGTGGCTGTTAATCTGTTCTCATGTGTTTGCTGTTATGCTGGATTGAGCTGGTCTTTTGTTTTGTGGACTGCTTCAACAATCTTATTAAAGATGCATTCTGAGTTTAACTCTAGCCTTTTCCATGCCCTGCTTTTGGGTACAAATTCTGTGATTCATGAGTCTAATTTAAACACATTATGATTTATTTTAATCATCAGATATGAGTTAAATGTTTTAGAGTGTTCTGCATTCATCCAGACAGCTGACACACAGGTCAACGATTAGTGAGACTGGCTCACCAGTTTAGAAATACAGCTAAGGTCCACTGATCTAATATTTGCAAAAGATTGAACGGGATATTTTAACAGATGTACTGCAATACCAACATCTTTCCCCAGTCAGGTCATAGTTTTTTTATGGATACAATATTTTCATTTAGTTTCAACTAATCATACAATGAGAAAATAATTTCAAAGGATTCATCTGCCAAGGAATTATATATCACTGTAAAAATGGCATAACTCAGTGAATGATTTGCACTCAAATCGTTGAAAAATATTAATATCACATGTGAGCACCAGAGGTCAGCACAACATCATCTTATTCCTGTCAGGGCTGCTGACATCTACAGCCAAACCCACAGGACTGCATAGTTTAAAGTCTTAATGTACAAGAATCAGTGTTTAAAAAAACAAACTAGTAAGATGTGGCAATGTATTTCAAAAACGCTCCAACAGATTCATCAATTTAGATGTTTACATTGATTGATTGATTGCATGGATTTGAGTACTGATGACTTGGAAAGCATTAAGGACACGGGTGGGCTACTTTTATTACCCTTCGGTTTACCTACATAACTCAACAATGCATGGAAATAAATAACATACCTAAATAACTCCCCATGATAGTCTGTTGATCTGTTTGGTGCTTTAGATATTCCAGCAGTGCTAAAAGCCCTGAATAAACTGGACAGGAAATGTTAATAAAATTATTATTTTTCTTTTAGAAACTTACACATATATTGGATATCACAAACAAAAGCAAAGCTGAGGGATATACCACAACTAGGATTTTACTTTTTATTTAGGATTACTCATTTATCTCTATTCTGCTCATTTTTACAAAAAGCAATTATATTTTTATTTTCATGTAAATTTGACAATTAGACACTGTTGAACTCTGGCAAGAAATCCCAATAATGCTACCATAATAATAATAATAGCTGTGACACTATCAAAAGCTGCAGAACAACATGCGTGGGCTGAACTACTGGCTGTAATAATATCTCATTCGGTTTTCTACATGTGTGCACTTACAGAAGCTTCTTTTCTCACTTGCACAAACACTCACATGCATGCTGGCTTCAGTCTCTCTGCACTCACCCTTATATAAGACACTAGCCTGGGAATTTGATTTGGTTTCTGCTTATTTCCCAGTTATTTTAGTCAAGACGGATTAATAAAGAAGATGACCATCCTTGTAATTAAATGACAAGAAAATGAAGCTGGAAACTTTCAGTATAAAATAATTACATAAAAGCTGGATTGTGGAAATCTAGGCTTTACTCCCTTTGTACTGAATTACAATTAACCTCCACCAAAGTTATCCAATTACATGCATCCTGTTATTCTACATCCTGCACATTGTTCAGTAAGGCTAATTCTTCATGACAGCAAGGAGAACAGAATGTCTGTGAACCTGTCCCTGACTCATCTTCCACAATATTCTCTCTAATCTAACTTTAATTGCTTGGCCTTAACTTTCAAGTCGACTTCTACAGATTCATTTCCTGAACTACTTGAGCACAGTTCTGCGCCAATAGCTTCACATGCCGCTCGTAAGGGTACCCGACGATGGTAATTTCTTGATGAGGCAATTCATCCCCTTCTACATGTCTCCACATCTTTCTTCTCCTCCTCCTGTCACTGACTCCTGGGAGGGCTAACGTATCCTTTCCATCATAATTTAGTGAACCATGTGGTAGAGCCCGTAGACTTGGTCAGCTTGTTATCTGAGGTGGTGTGATTAGTAGTTAGTCACTAGCAACAAAAACAGACAAAAAAACAGAGGAAACAAAAAAAAACACATGACACAAAAAATAGAGAATGAGACAGTAGCAGGGTAAGTCGGATAGCTGTGGAGGAGCTTATGGGTGAAATAATTGCAGTCGGCATGTAAGAACAGGAGCAGGGTCTGTACCTGGAGCCAGCTAATTGAGCCTGAATGAGTAAGTGTAGACACAGGTAGGAACTGCATTTGAGTTTTGTTCCCCCTTTTCCGTGTGAACGACTATGAACAAAAGGGCAGACGCCTCCCTAATCAAGCTAATGGAGTGGGAACAAGCTGGTGGCTGAATTCAATGGGCAGTGACAGGTAGAAGGGCCTTTGGGGGATTTACAGAGTCAGGAGGAGAAGAGGCAGACTGAGGTGAGGTTTTCAGCTGCTGGTTGGCAGGACGAGGGGCCGATATAAAGCCTCGGCTTGCACTGCCAGATCTATTAGCAGATGGTTCAGGTCAAAGGAACCATCAGTGACAAGTACTGTGGTTCATCTTATTCATTCAGTCCAGCCAAAAAATCATTTCACATCCAAGTATTAAAAAGTAAGAGTGGCTGCTCATTAAACAGCAAAAAACCAAAACAGATGCTTCAGCGTCTGCTTGAAACCAGACTGCAACTGCGATTTACAGCTGAGATGACCCTTCAAAGGAGACAGCCACAGTGGTGAGTGCAAGCAGGATTATTTTTTGAGTTTTAACTTTCAGGATTGTAGCTCTTAACTGCCAGGAATGTCAGAGATTTACAGATTTGTAATTCAACAGTTTATTGGTGACAAGTCCAGAAATTAATAAATGTTTCTACAAATAACTTAATTTGTCTAAGTCTGTAGTTTTTAACATGTTGTGTGCTTTTGGCAGACAATTTATCAAATGAGAGGAATTACAAAATTATCAAAACTGAGAAAATTATATTTTTTTAAGGATAAAATCTCAGTAATTTCTTGACCAGTACTTGACCATACTTCTATTAGAGAGGAATCCAGGTGATTTAATAAAAAAAACAGAGACCTGACCGTTGCCTGACACTGTCCTTAGCTGTGTATTCAGGTAATGAATGACACACTCTACAATACAGCTGTTATGGGCTTCATTTCTAAAATATTTGCAAAAGAAACCCCCCTAATACTACAAAGTGATAACTAAAGAGGTATCATCTCAGCCAAAGCACACTGAGAATAAACTCATTTAAAGTCAAATGCTAAAGAAAATGACTTGACTGAAAAGTTCAGGGTTTTATTACATTTTAGAGGCTGAATGTCAGCAGAGACACCATGTAGTGCTCTTTTCCTGCTTTTATTTACTCTTTGAGTCTCCTGAACGTGTCCGGGTTGAGGTACAGAGGAATGGAATGGTTATTCTGAATATTATCAAGATAGGAAATACATTTAAGGCCATGTAAAAACAAATCAGATACAGTGGTCAGCAAACTGTACTTAAGATTTACAGTAAACACCTATCATTCCATTTCCATTTTAATTGATTTTATTACAAGCTTACAAATAACTGACACCAAAAAAATAAGTGCTGGGACAGCTTCACATCGATATGCAGAGGCCAGAATGCTCTCACTCTAAAGAAATGTGTTCATGCGTTTAGGGAGTCAGCCTCCTCGCTTGCATCAAATATGCCCTCACAAATGCTATTTAAAGCCTTCTTTAAATCACTCCTCCTTCTTTACATCCACAAATCCTTGTCTTCCTCAGGAAGCCTGCTGTGTTTCTGTGTTGCTTTTTGCTCGGGATCTCTCTACAGTCCGACAACATCAGTTGTGTGTCAACCATCAACCTGCGGCGTTTCATTGGCTGCGCAGTCCGGGAGTTCACCTTCCTGGCCAGGAAGCCCGGCTGTGGGAGTCTGCACATCACCACCGATGCCTGCTGGGGGCGCTGTGAGACCTGGGAGGTGAGGAGAAGGGCCGCTGTACCAGGCACACACACACAGAGACACACAGGGAGGATAAGGGGGGATTGAAAGAATATGATTATAGTACGAGGTGATATAAGCAAATTTCACAACTTTACTCAAAATTAAATTATCAGCATAGATTTCAAGAAAAAAAAGATGAACAACATGGTTTAGGCAGTTAAAGACAGAGAGAGCACCGACATTTGAGGTGAATACTGTAGATACAGAGATGGAGAGATGGGTGATCCCCCCCTGGAGAAAATCTGTTTTCGCTTCCTCCCAAGGTCAGCTGCAAGTGCAAGCAGGGATTGAGCTGCTACACAGACACATAGAGGATGAGATGGTGAGATAGATATATCTGTGTTAGATGTCCAGGGGAAAAAAATACATGCAGTGTTTGCATTACCCTACCAAGATCTAATTATTGTCACATAGTAATGAGTGGCTGTCTGAAGTGAAACTCTTGCATAAGAATGAATAAAGACAGAAGACTTTTGGAGTGCTAAAATTGAGTTAACATTCTGCAGGAATGGGAAGCAGCGTGGAATCCAGAGATTGAAGTGACAGCAGAGGTTTCCTCCACAATGCCTCAAGAGCATAAGAGACACAATTGGATTTCACAAGTCACCATATACTATTATGAAAAAAAGACGCTGTGAAATCTCAAGTTTCATCTGGAACATTGCATTCAGTGACGGGAGGCATTAGGAAGCTCATGATTCTCTCTGCTTTATTATTGCAGCGTAGCGGAGCTTTGTGTTGTTCTACTCTTTGGATCGCCTCAGGGAAGAGCCTCATCTTTTTCTCTGTTCTCCCCCACAGGGAGGTCAGGGCACAGCAGAGGGAGCTGATGTATTGCTTTAGGGAGAGTCTGAGGACAGACACCAGGAGGTCAGGGGTTAAATCTGTGACGTGCAGGTCACGGAACCGTAAACAGCTGCAAAAGATTTGCATTAATTTATGCATTCTTTGGAAAATAGAATCAAGATAAACTTTTGTCATTTTATAAAGTATTCAAGGAACACTGAAGGTGTTTAATGTAACGTGATGATGTGTTACAAATGTCCCATCAAACACAGCTTGGAATATAGAAGCTAACTGGAGCAGCTTTCTTTGGCAAGCTGAAAGAATTATCATTAATATGAAACGATAAAGTAGGACATAACTGTAAAGAAAGCCCAGCATCCTTATTCGTGGACGTTGCCAATGTCTTAAAATACAACAACAACACAGGTATGGAGCGAAAAGAACTAGACTGCATTTGTATGAGGCCCACAAAGACTTTAAGTTACACTCATTGCAAAAACAAAGTACAAAGTCACACATAACCTTCACCAGAATGACACATCAGTAAATCACAGCAGCACTCAGTGATAGTTTGGCTTTCCTTTAAAAACAGGTGCACTGATTAAGTCTGCATGTTAATTGAAGGACGGCATTGGCCCACTGGCCCACTGGTCCAATCAGTCATGGTGGAGTGCAGGACCAAGAACCAGCAGTGAGGATGAAAGGCAGGATGTGGAACATATGCAGCCACTAATCAGGAACATGGGCTTGCATGCACTAATTAGCATACAAAACACTCAAATATGTTAGTCACAAGGAAGGAAGAGGGAGCGTAACAACCATGACAGTTGGAAACATTATTTGTTATCCAGTTGAGAATGAGAACAGAAATGCTTACATGAATACATGGATGCTGCCATATACCAGTATTTGTGTGTGTGTGTGTATATATATAGTATGCATAATGATAATGATAATAGACTTTTATACCTACTTTTCAAGACACACAAGTACACTTTACAAGCAGTTAAATACCATAATCACAGTTTGCACAGTGTGTGTCTGTCTGTATACAGATTGTGTTCTATGTTCCTAGTGCCTCTGAGTTTAATTATCTATACTTCTGGTTCATGGTTTCTTGTTTAATTATGTTAGTTTCTCTTTGTTTCAAGTCTGTGTTCCTCATTAAGTTAGATAATCTTTAGTTATCATGTTTTGTGTTTCCTTTTTGTCTCCCCAGTAAGTTTATTTTTCTCAGTGTCAGTGTGTCATATTCACGTCTCGTCTCGTCTGAGTGTTTGTTAATTCATCTTTTATTTTGAAAAACCCTCATCTCGTGTCTGTTGCATTTAGTTTTGCGTCCCCTTGTCTCGTTACTCTGATTTCATTCAGCTGTGTTCCCTGGTGTTTTCAATCTCCCTAATTACCTGGTGTGTATATATATATTGTCTGAGTCTCTTTTTCTTACTTGTGTGTCTCCAAGTCAGGTTTCTCTCTTCATTATTTTGGTTTGTGTTATGGTTCTCAGCAATAAAGCTGCTTTTTTGAGCCCCACGTTTGGCTCCAACCCCCCTGCCATACAGCGAACACTGACATTATTACAACAAAGTGATAAATACATTTAAAATAAAATAAATGTTGTCTTTTTTTTTTCAGAAGCCAATCCTGGAGCCTCCGTTCATCGAGTCCTATCAGCGGGTTTGTACTTACAATGAGACTCGGCTGGAGACTGTGAAACTACCAAACTGTCAGCCCAATGTAGATCCAACATACACCTACCCTGTGGCCTTAAGATGTGATTGTGGAGTCTGTCTGACCAGCACTACTGAATGCATAACCTCTGTGTGAAGTCTGAACAGGCAGAAATACTTCTATGTACACTTTTGGTAACAATTACACACAATACTGCTTTAACTGGAACGTGTCACTACGCCAGGAAATGTTATTTGCTTTTCTCCTGACTCAGTTTATTCTCACACCAAACATAGACTTGAACTGAATCTGCTGAGTATTACAGCTAGTAGCAGATGGATTCACTGCATACATTTTGCTGACTTATAATGTCTATTTTTTATTATATAAAATAGAATGCTCTTAGTTTGGCTACTATATATCTAAAAAAAACAAAAACAAAACTGAGATATATCACTACTGAAATATGTTACCAACTTCACTTGGCATTTTTTCTTATAAGCAAAGCAATTACTGTAAAGCGTACAATGCTGTAATTGACATAATTAAACATTTTTTTAATCTGTCTTTAATGGATGAATAATGAAGTGATCACTTATTAGCTTTTAATCAACAGACCTGAGCTTTTAGCCCAAGGGTCTGCTGGAGAGGTAAGGGCTTACTAAGTGTTCTTATTCATTTGATTTTCCATGAAAACTGGGTGTATTAATCATCTCTGAGTGCTCTCGTGTGTTTTGGAGTGCAGGACTGAGTTTGACCATTGCTCTTTCCACAATAAAAGCACGTTTTCTTTCCCCCTCTGTTTCTTGTCATTTGGGTTTGTTCAGATTGTAGAACTTTGTGCTTAAATTGCTGCAAATCTGGCTTTTGATGCAAACATTACCATCAGGGCAGAGAATTCTGTACAAAAATAAAATAAAATAAAATAAAAATATTAAACTTTTATAAAAAGCAAGTAAACACACCAATTTTATAATTTTAGAAAAGTTTTAAATTCTCTTCCTCATAAGAGACTTTTTTCAATATAACATTCTTTGGTCTGTCTCACAAAAACTTTACAAACAAACACGGTTTTCATAAAAAATGAAAACACTAAGCATTTTCAAAAATGCTAAAATAGTGTAAGATGTATATAAAAATACAAAAACTTGCTGAAAACAATGTTGAAATTGAAAGAATTTGTTTGTTTTTTAAGAAAATGTATTCTTACTTTGAAACTGATGCTAGAAACCATGTTTCTGGGTGTTCCACTTCAGATGTAGCGCTGCCTCAGGGGCAAGACTTAGATACTCAGCATTGGTTTTCAGTGTTGTCCTCTGAGTACAAAGATGTTTTAATAATGTTACACAGGGAAGATGTAATGATGAAACCTTCATGTGGTTCTTTTTAGAATTACACAATGTTCCAGCCATTTTTTTTAAATGATGGGGTTGGTGGTGGGGGTGGGGGTCACCTTTGCCCAAACAAACCCTCAAAAGGTGAAGTGGCTTATTACAAAGGTTAGTTATTTAAAATATTCATTATCATTAAAATTTTATATTTAATTTTATATTCATTACTGCATTAATATATATTACACTCTTTCTGTTAGTCAAAGAGACTGAGGAGTCTTGTTAGAAGAATAAAACCTGTGACCTTCAGCCATCGAGTCACCTGTTATTGTAACTGACACTGTGTCACTTAGTGCAAAGATAATCTTTGCTTTCTATTGATTGTGCTTAGTTGTTAGAAGCTACACTGGTCTTTTCTTACACATATTAGAAACCTTAACAGAAACCAAGAAAAACTAACAAATGGCCTTTCTTAGCTGAGGTCAACGTCACTGAAAATCCTTGACCATGATTGATTTTTGTCTCTTTTTACAGCCTTAAAATCACAAATGGGCAAACTTAGGTAGTCAGTTGAGAGCATTGCCCTGTATGTGGAAATAACCACACCTTGATAGATGACTGTCGTGTCTACTTCACTTTTTCAAGCTCTTGCAATTACTATACTACTACCACAATAATAATAATAATGATAATAATGATAATAATAATAATAATGATAATAATAATGGCTTATTTCCCAACATGCTTGCCCTGTGACAGACTGTGACAGGGTGTGCAGAGCTGGGATAGGCTTAAAATTAATTGAATTAGTGTGCAATGTGCAGCAGATAATGGCAAATATTATGTAACACATACGACATTCTTTGCAGCCTGGCGCTCTGAGAAAATGCTGTTTCTACGAGCCCATAGCAGAGCTCTATAGTGCCATTCATAAAACGAAGAAAATCTATAAACAAAAGCAGTTTGAGTGAGTGCTGAAGAGGCTTTTAAGGGTGTACATTAAATGGAGAGGTTAAAAGGAGACACTAGAGAGGGTAGCTGTCTGTGCTGCTGACTCTCCTGAGACCTCTGTTATCTTCAACAGCCCTGACAGGAGAGTCACTGTAACGACTCCCGCTGTCCTAATCATTTCTGACATTAGCACTTCCTACTCTGGCTGCAGGCAGGAGGTGGTGGGGGGCCTGCAGCATCTCTTGGTGGGAGGACTATATAGCTGTGAGGGAACACCAAAGGCAGACCTTTTAAAATGGTAAACATGACTGAATCCTTTTCCATTAACAGCAGATAAATTCATTTTTGTTGTTGTTGTTTGTTGTCATGTTTGACATTACAGTATAATTTTTGCTCAGACTGCACCTACAGAGCAGGACAGAGGGTACACTCACACTACTGTAAGGTGACGTGCACCACCTGAGCATGTCTCGCCCCTAAAGCTACGGTGTCACTGTTTTCCATGCCTGTGCAGTCAGTATATAGTTTTCATAAGGTCTGTCCACTAATTTTGCCTGTAGCAAGCAACTAATACACTTCCTCTGTGTCACCTGCCTCCTGTGCAAGTCAGAGGGCTGTGTGTCACCGTGCACCAAAACAAGCCCCCCAAAACATGTCACAAAGTAAATAGGATCCCAAACTCTTTTGTGCTCTGCAAGACCGCATCTTTTCAACATCATATTGAAGTGTATATGTGTGTGATAACAAGAGAGACTCAGGGGAGATGACACATTCATTTCTGCTTGTGATTACTAAGAAACTTGAATAAGAGCAGTAGAGTAAAATTTGGGGTGCAAATGCCCAAAATGTTACATATAATGTGAATGCAGAGCAGCCAGGGGAGTGGAGAGTGAAGGATGACTGGCTAGCTACCATGCAGACGGTAGCTGGGTGTTTCTCTGGCTGCATGACTCTTTGCTAATTCATAAAAAATTACACCCAGTAGCAAGAAAGTGCAGGAACAAACTAGCTTAAGCATTTGGGGCATCTTTTATGTTATATTCATTTTTCAGTAATGTGTATTGCACCAGTAAGAGTCAGTGTATTTTCTCTCTTGCGAGAAGTCACTTGTTAGAAATGTAATCTAGCAGAAAATATACATCTATTTAGGAAAAATTATGGAAAAAGGAAACTAAATAACTTGGTTCTAGAAGTCTAAATCGCTTGAATCGCTCTTAGATGTTTTCAGCCATTCAAAGAAAATGAATAGCGTGAAATGAAATGATGATCAAACTAGTGAGCAGACTGCAGACAATTCTCAAAACAGCACACTTTAAAAAGAATCTATTTTTGTTGTGCTCTATGATCAAAAAAACAGTTTTTGCATAATATAATAAAATTAAACCCCCTTACACGCACTGAATTAGTACTCAAAGGCATTTGAAATATCAATTATTAACACTGTCAGACTTCTGTGTCACCCTGGCAGCTGTGATCCCTAATTGACAACTTTCAGGCCAATCGGAAATAAGCTTCCTGCCAGGCTATTTAAATGTAGCTGTCTAGAATAAGAGCAGTGCGTCTCACTAATAAACAGCAGTTTGAAATTAAGGGCAGCTGAGTAGGTTTTGCAGTCAGGCCTTCAGGGCAGCTTCTCCATTGCCTTAGTAGTAACAGTCTGACAGGTAGCTGCTGGGGTTATGAATTATATAGCAGTTCCTGCAGGGACATGAAGATTGAGGATCCCTGTGAATGTGATGGATAGATCTTAGGAAGAGTATCTTTGTTGGATAAAATTTCTTTTGAGGCATACTCTCACTGAGATTGTTACAGCCTTTATTACCAATGACATCTAATAAGACAGAGGTGTTATGACTTTCTTTTTGCTGGCAAAGAAACAACAACTGAAGACAGCAACGACTTATTTGGTTCTCAAGAGAGAGCACGTTTATATCTCTATTTTAAGAATCCTTCCATCCATTTCCTTAACCACTTATACAATAAAAGTTCATTATAAATTGCGAGTGTGGAGTCTGTCGTGGGTGTCGGTTGTTATTTACCATATTTTTGTCATAGTTTAATTCTAAGAGTTAAACCTTCATATGTTCAATATTCATTACACACAATACAAAGTGAAATATTGCAAGTAGTGTTTTGTTTTTGACTTGGTTTTTTTTGTAATTTGGATGATAAATTATACAGTTGGTACTCGTGGGTCCTTTATGAGTGAATAACTGTATCAGTGTGGTGTGGCAGTGATCAGCTTGTGTCACTGCTGAGCTGCAGCCTTCAGACTCTCTGAATTATAATATCGGGTGTTTCTCAACTTCCTTTTGATAAGATCCCACTGATTCAGCATTGGCTTTTGGTCATGCACAGTAATAAGATGTACAGCAGCCATTTTGTACTAGGATCCATGGAAAAGTCCGCCTGGAAAAGGAAATCAGCATCTCCATAAAGGTTGTGAAAACATGAAGTGCTCTAACTTCTCCTGGTAGACGTCTGCATTGACTCTGGACTTGATAGAACATTGTGGACAAGCCACCGCGAGCAGATCACATCGTGCCTGAAATCATCATATCTTGTAGAAGCCTCACACTGGACTTCAAACACCTTGGGTGCCTTTCTACTCTTCATCTAGACTTTTTATTAACTTAATAAAAGTAAATGGAAAATTTACTTGCATCTGACTTTGGACCATAAAGCAACAGCCCAGTATTGCTTTTCTCTTTGAAATATACAGGATACAGTTAATACTGTTTTAAGTGTTATTTACTCACATCTCAAATGAAATATTGAAATAAGTTAAAATTGTGGATTATTGATAAGCTATAGGCCATAATCATATAATTTTTAAACTTGTAAGTTCACTAAAGAGCAAAGAAAACTATTTGAGCTAAAGTAAAATAAAATATAATATAACAAATCTTTGAAGAGAAAGTTTCAATGCAGTAATAAAAATAGCCCCTTTTCTGACAAAGAAAATAAAATAGCAGTACAGAAATTGAATCACTCAGAAACAGACATAGTTTTAAATATACACAGTGATTACTTTGTGATACAGTGATTACACTGTATTTTTTTTCTTCTCACCATCCCACTTTTTATATTAAAGGCAATCTGTCAGGCTTTCAGCTTTAAATACCACTGAGGTATAATATCACTATGAGGGGTTGTGGTGGGGGTCACAGCACGCCCGCCTCCTCAGTAAGAGATAAAAATAAAACATTACAACAATGGAAGGTAACGCCACTGCCGCTATACCACTGGGCTAGGCATTGCATAATCCCATTCAGTCAGCAATCAGCACATATTCACACAGAGGTGCAAATGTTGATAATCGTCTGCACAGACTGAATATATCAACACCTCTGTTGGAACAATATGTGCATGAGATAGCAAAAAAATAACTATAGATGCATAATTATAGTATATAAATCACAACATGTAGCCATGGACGTTCCATTGGAAACAGGCCTATTATATAACCATGTGGACAGTTCATAGATTTAGTTTAATTAGTTGTATAAATTAAATCCCAGTAGTTTAAGTCTGTGCTCAACAACTGTAATTTAACCATGGTAATAAGCTGCTGGCTGCTCAGTCTCTGAGCTCGCTGAAGGCTTAAAATATGATGAAAAGCTTATTTTATCTTCTTTGCAAAAATAAAGATTGATAGCGTTCAGTGCTAAAGGTGCGCTATGAAGTTTTACTTTCATTAAAGTCTTGTTTATTCATTAACTGCTTCACTAAAAAAGGGAGCAGAAAACTGAGTTACAAATTTAGAAATGTAACTAATTATTTCACATTGTTATTACAGTCATCTGTTGTGCTTTGTATTGTGGTATTTGATACTCAATCAACCATGCATGTATCTATATGTAGTATATATAGTATAGTATACATTAATCTTAAGTGTTACTCAACAAAAACCCACCACTCTTGTTCAAAGTGTGTTTTCTTTCATTTGTTGAGCCTTAATTTGTTTACTTTCATGCTAGCAGTTATATTTCCTGCAGCAATAAATGCAGGGAAAGATTAGCCTAGCATAACACTGAAGGTTTCACGTGCGTCTCTCCACACTTACAAAATATGTTTTACTAGCAGCAGAATAAGTTTGTGACTACCATGTTATAACTTGTTTTCTTTAACAATATATATATATAATATATATATATATATATATATATATATATATCTATATCTATATATATATATCTATATCTATATCTATATATATATATATATATATATATATATATATATATATATATATATATATATATATAGAGAGAGAGAGAGAGAGAGAGATAAAATATATCTATATCACGACTAAAGCACTTTCTGGATGGATGCAAACTGCATTTCGTTGCCCTGTACCTGTGACATGTGCAATGACAATAAAGTTGAATTCTATTCTATTCTATTCTATTCTATTCAAAAGCAAACATATTACAATAACAAAGAGTTTTATGAAGTGTTGTTGTCAGATTGTAATTCATGGCAAAAGCAGAAGATGCTTCAGAATGAAATAAGGAAAGAACCTGTTACTGGACACTGTTCATGCATAAGTTATGTTTCAGCAGAGCCTGTGGAGTACAGTCACAGTGTGATTGTGGTGATGATGGCTCAGTGGGGTGATAAGCCTTAGATGTTGGACATCCCTCCAGTCCGCTTTGCTTCCACTCTTTCTTGATGATGTAACATTCTGAAATCAGACAGAAGTCCTTACATGTAGAGCCAGAACACATACAGACCATAAACTACAGTAAAGTACACACACACACACACACACACACACACACACACACACACACACACACACACACACACACACACACACACACACATCCCTTATCTTTCTTTCACCAACATACATATTCGGACACATCATAGAGACTTCGGTCTGCTTGTTAGCGATGTCGTCTTGAAAGAAAAACTTCAGGAATAGCAGCCGTGAAACATATAGTTAAACTATAATTAAAATTAACACATTTTGTGAAAAACACCTAACATTTTAAGCACAAAAACCTTAATCTACAGTCACAGTGTCACAGATTTTGTGTTTTCTTCTTAATAATAACCCAAAAAATCAAAGACAGTTTGGGTTATTGGCCATTATAAGGCTTATATACAGGTTTGGGCTCTACGTAGGTTTGCATGCCTGAGTGTTTAAAGTTCTCCAAAAATATTAATTTTTGGCTCCATTTTTTTGTGAGTTTTGGTCCTTGTTTCTCTTGTAATATAGTTGTGTCTCAATTCCTGTTTCATTTTGGTAGTGGTTGTTGTCCGTGTTTTGTGTTGCCATAAATTATTGTGGTGTGACATGGAGGCAGTCAGCTCAATGCTGAGGAGTAAATGAAGCCCAAGTTGTGCTAATAGCTACTTCTCTATAGCTGTAGCTAAAGAATTATAGCCTGTCTTCATTTACATGTATCCACTAATGATCAAGGTATTGTTGCATACTTGTGGAAATAACAAGCTGTCAGGATATCAGGTCAAAGTCAAAATATGAGAATTTAATTTACAGACTCAAACAACATAGATTATTTTTCTCTATAGTCAATTGATCTTTTATGGTTGCGCCAGTCCTTTGAAGTAGCCGAGACCAGATTCAATTTTGAATCTAATGAAGTAGGCTCTGGGGAGACCTTTGTGAAATTAACAGTCCAATCTTCTAATTTCTCATAAAGGGTTCAATACTGTATGTTACAGTATTAAGCCTGACTTATTCTGTGGTATTTTCACTGATATTGACAGCAACTAAAACGTGACTGCTGTCTCCAGTCTGGATTAAAGTGTTTCATTCTCATGATGCTTATGGGCATCTGTTTGGTATCAAAGCTGTGTCTCTAGATGACAGACTTTTGATCAAATGAGCTGAGACATAAACCTCTGATGATTAAAAGTCTTTATGTTTTACAGCAGTTTTGATAGTCTGCCTCATGCACTTTTTGATTTATATGATTGGGACCATGCAGTCTTGTGGAAGGCTTGGATAAGGAGGGGCACTTTCTGCCTCTCATGTGCTCCTCTTACATAATTAGAATTTCCTCCTTAAAAGACTGAGTGTTTGACCTGGTTTAGATGAAGGGGAACAACATGATCATATTGACTTCTATTTTCATTTTTAATGTGAAAGTTTTCTGCCTGCAGCAATGAACAAGTTGTTCTCATCAGAGTATGATTGTGTGTGGATGTTAGATAGAAAGCACTTGTATAAAAAACAAAGTGGTGGTGTGAATGGGGGAATGAGGCATGTTGTATAAGTTGCTTTGAGTTCTCAAATAGAGTAGAAAAGCACTGGTGGATGAATTTTTAATTCCAAGGTTTTATGTGGATGTTGTGTAATTTATTCCGATTGTACTAAAATATCATAGTTAATATTCGTTACTTTTTGTGCAAGTAACCACGTGACGTGTCACCTTCCCTTCGGGATTTTCTCTTACTTGAGAAGGTTTTTAGAGGCATCATCATGGGGGCCATGATGGGTTAGCCCCCCAAATCCAAAGAGGAAGACAGATCAGCTGGTTACTTACAACAAAAGGGACAGATAATAATCATTTTGTTATTTGCAGATGATGGACTGTAATATCTGGGCCAAAGTTCTTGAGTGAACCATGAGTTAATATTTTTAGTTTCTATTTGTTGAACTGATTGTTCCAGTGTCAAGAATTAACTTGAAAAATGACATGCTTTGTAAAAACCAGAATGCTTCACCTTTCTCTGTTTAGTGATTTCCTGCAGTAGCAGACACCAAGCTGGTAAAATTAAACTTCAATCATTGGGATTTAAATGTTAATGAACCCCTACCCACTACAACTGCTGCCACCACCAACTAAATTATAATATCTCATTCAACATTTTTAATATTTTAATAAGTTCAACAAGTGTAAAACTCTCACTGCATGATTCACTGATATTGAATGAGTCAGAGAACAATAACAGTTTGAAATGAATTCACACACAGGTTATGACTCATTTTAAATGTGCCCTCTTCATGCAGCTGTTGAAAGAACAACAACTAAAAACCTGAACATATTTTCTTCTTCATCCTTTTCTTCTTCTCATTTATGTTTTTTCAGCCGCTCACTTTAAGGATCGCCACAGTGGATCTTCTTGCTCCATCTCACTCTATCCCACTACAGCTCTGGACATCAGTCGATACCATTACGCTTCTTCTCTATTTGTCAGGCTTCATCTCACTCTCCAGGATTGTGGTTCCAGTTAAAGTATGTCACCTGAACAAATTTCATTCTTTATGATCTGCATGGCCTTCCTGACACAACCCATCCCATTTATCCAGGTTTGGGACTGGCACTAGGAATACACTGAGTTAAAAATGCAATTCCCTCTCCTCAGATGAAATTCTCCACATTAAACACAAAAAGATAATGTTTCTGCACCAAAAACTTACCATATCCTGTGAATTTAAAGATAACGTTGTTTTGGCATTGAGAATGCCTTTAAAAATACTGAATTTAACTACCTCAAAAGTTGTTGATCCACACAGAGAGAGGCACCAAAACACCAACACTTTATGACTGACACTAAAAAAGAAACAATTCTGGAGTAAATGAGTTTTAAAAGCACCTCTACTTCAAACTGCTGTAACTCGTCGTCTGTAAACTGAGAGACAGCCTTTCACACATCTACTTCCCACCAGCAGCAATTAAAAATGTTTTCCAAGAGATTCCACTGGCACATCCGGAGCTGATGGGTGTCAGTTTGGGTAAAAGAGTGTGTCTCCTCTTCTCTATTTTCAGGAGCAGTGAGGAGACACTAATGGGGATAAGCATGTGCTCAATCTTGGCACCAAAACGGGGCTCAGCTCTAACTTTTGGAGTCAGTAGAGGCTTCTGTGTCCAGGCAGAGCTGCAGGTGGGCCTGCTGGGGCTGCGGCACAGCCTTGACAGGCTAATTTCTCCTCTGTGTTTCCTCTGGCTCACCGTCAGTGCTCACCATCCACGGGAAACTAACCGTGATAATTCTGATGCCTGCAGGTAATTGGCTGTGGAGATTCAGAGCCTATCACCCCATAATGGTCCATGACAGAAAAATGTCTGATCGGATTAGCTGGACGCATTATTAGATGGAAAGGGAGGCAGAAAAAAATACATTTAAAGATGTTTAAAAACAACAACAACAACAAATTTTTTTCCTGCTGAAGTATCCAAAATCACAGCAGCGGCTTCAACATTCAAAGTCTCTGCACACCTCTGATGTTTTTGAGCACCTTAATGAGATTTTGTGGTGTTAAACTGGGACTTGAGATTATTTCACATTACACTGATCCGCTTAGATTATCTCAGATAGAAAGAAATAGAAAAAAATGCAATTGAGGGAGGACGAGTTGGAGTTTGAGAAGAGGGAGATGAGCGAATGCTTAAAAAGGTTAAGCTGTGGGACACGATGAAGAGACTCAAAGTTACCAAATTCTGTATCTGACGTCTGGCGGAGCAGCTAGTATAATAGGAATTGGAACTTGTGGAGAAAATTTCATTGTTAAAGTTCAAAAATAAGTGAATAAGTTTAACCTCGTCTCCTCCATGCAAGTAGCATCTGCATGAATTATCCTTCAGATCCAAATTTCAGCAAGTCACAAGTAAACGGAGGTCACAAAAAGTTGTTCTCTCATGCTGAACCTTCAACCTTCGCTGACTTTGGAAAATGTGGAAATTTCCACCAGTGACAGCATAAAAGTTTGTATGTTTAACTGTATTGTCATCTCTTTTTTTTTACAGTCTTTGTACTGACAAGGACAGCACAAGGTTTATTTTTACATATATTTACCATCAATTCATTTATGTATTTATTGGTTGGTGTACAAAATAAGACATTTTCTAAATTCACAAATAATTTCAAGGGTGTTTTTGTTTTGTTTTTACAGGAAAAAAGACCTTTTCTCTTTATTTTTTATAGCATAGACCAGAAAACGTAAGGTTCTGGATCTCTACAGCACCATTTCTTCATAATGTGGAAAAACTTCAGGTGAAGTTGTAGTCAAACTTCAGGAATAATTTAGGTGCGTGTCTTTTGATGGCACATAAAATATCCTTTGCGTGGCTTTAAATGAGACCCAGGAGAATGTTTAGTGTGGAGTGTGTCTGACCTTCCTTTTCTTCTTTGTGTAGCATTATGTGGATTCATTTTTGGTTTTGTTTTTTTATTTGTTTGTTATTTTGTTTGTGTTGTTTTAATTATAGAACCACTTCTGGGATGCATCTGTTGGAATCACCAGCGTTGTCTTAAGAGGGTGTGAGCAGCTGGTGTTTTCTCAGGGTAACACTTCCAAGTTGATAAGTAGAGTTCTGGGTGAGATTTAAAGTTATCTGTGTTATTTTAGTATCTACAAAGAAGGAACAGAGAAAACGATCTAATAAGATCTGTTCCTACATAACTGCAGATCTTTAGTGAACAAAACATCTATAAATCCAGTCATTTGCTAAACCGCTCCCTTGAGCAGTAACTGTTCAATCATAGCTTCAGGATGACAGTTTTTGACCTCTAGTTGTGCTATATGTTTTGATAGGGCCCATCACAGTTTAGAGCTTATGCAGGAAAGCCAATGGATATTTGCACTGTGTTGCCAAAAGTACGCTTCTTTTCTGTGTTTGTTAAAGGAACCAGGAGCCAGGATACTTGTTTCCAGTATCCTCACTGCATGCTTTGTTTATTTGCACGCAAGTGATGCACATATAATACTGCCAACAGTTCGACTGACATGTGGAAGTAGCATGCCAAGTGTTACAGGTGTTCTCCACATGAATGAATAATTCTACCAATAACTTTTCAAAGTGAACTATAGTGAATCATTATGATTACTGCCAATAAGCAACAGAGCTCCTATCTGGCAACTGAGAGCGAAATTTCCATCTCAGTGGTGATTCACAGTACGTGACTTCCTCATTGATAGACTATTAAAAGACAGTGAATGCTACAGCAACAATCATAAGCTGACAGCTTAGTCATAAACAAGGTGCTGCTGGGTTGTTAAGTCTATGAGCAGTGTTATCGGTCAGCAGACGTTTGTGCTGAAATGAAAGTAACAGCTTGAAGAAACAACAGTGAACACAGTGAGTCAGAATCATCAATGTCCATTAAGCCGAATGAACAATGCGTTCACTTTCTGTTCTGTTGTTCATACTGAAATACTTTGAAACAGCAGTTCAAAAATCTGAGCTGAGGAAAAAAGCATATCCAGTCTACGGTCAGTGAGCAGGAAACTTTGAACTGAACTACAGGAAGTGATTGGAATCAGGAAACTGATTTGTGCTTTAATACTGAAGCGTCCATTCAAAGAGCCATTTCAGCTAACATACATAGTATTGGAAGACTCTTTTAAATCTTTAAATTCAGGTGTTTTTATCACTGTCACAGGTGTAAACAAGAAACACTCTGAGGGTGCAAACCTCCGTCAAGGTAGTTCACTCTCTGGGCAGTGTTGTATTTTCTATACAATTTTATTTAGATTTCTTTGTACTCTTTAAACTTACTTTAAAAACAAGTCTAAGTGCAGGCTTTTGTTATTTGCCCCATTGAAACTCATTTTAATATACTTGATGTAATTTTGAGTAGTGCTATTTTTTGTTTATTTATGTGGGTATAGCCGACCAAGATGGCGGCGCGTGAACAACGCGAGGCTCAGTGTCTCTCCAGAATCTGCTATTTAGCGGTTTTTTTTATCTACTTTTAACCGGATTATTCATCCAGAATTGCTGTGCGTTGCTGACCTACAGCAGACAAGAGATTCTGGACATCTGGACTCATAACTCCAACAGTTTTATCGCCGATCTCCGACTCATCCCAGAGATCTCCAGAACACCGGAGGCTGCCCACTCTCCCGGCCGGGCGGAAGTGCACGCAGACGGCGCCGAGAAACGTAAACAAAGGCGAGGTAGGCGCGGAGGGCTACGGGCTAAGCTAAAGCTAACACCACATCAGCTGCCTTTACCCAGTATTTTCCTCGCCAATGTCCGTTCTCTGGCAAACAAAATGGATGAGATACGGCTCTCCATCACTAACAACAGACGGATTATGGACTCAAATGTCATGTTTTTCACCGAAACATGGTTGAACAACAGCTGCCCGGACAATGCTATCGAGTTAGCAGGACGCCACACACACCGAGCCGACAGGCTAGCAGATGACTCGGCAAGACCAGAGGTGGAGGTTTGTGCATTTATATTAACAATGCTTGGTGCATGAACTCCACTACTACTGAGAGTCACTGCTCACCTAATGCGGAGTTTTTAATGGTCAAATGCAGACCTTATTATCTCCCCAGAGAACTCACTTCGATCATACTCACTGCAGTATATATCCCCCCCGACGCTAATGCTAGGTTGGCCATGAAAGAACTTTCTGCAGCCATTAACAAACACCAGAATAAACACCCTGAGGCTGCTTTTATTGTTGCTGGCGACTTCAACCACACCAACTTAAAGACAGTCCTCCCAGATTCCACCAACATGTCTCCTGCCACACCAGAGGAGACAAGACTTTAGACCATGTTTATTCCAACCTGGCTGGAGCCTACAAAGCAACACCCCTCCCCCACATTGGACAATCGGACCATCTCTCCCTGTTCCTCACACCTAGGTATTCACCACTCATCCAACGTGTGAAACCTGCTGTGAGGACAATTAAAGTGTGGCCAGAGGGGACAGACGCAGTGCTCCAGGACAGATTTAAAAACACAGACTGGAATATGTTCACCCACACAGACCTGGACCAGTACGCCTCATCTGTACTGGATTACATCTCCGAAACCACAGACAGTGTCACCACCCAGAAACGGATCACCATGTACCCCAACCAGAAGCCTTGGATGAACCGGGATGTTCGTCTCCTCCTGAAGGCCCGCAACACCGCCTTTAGGTCAGGAGATGCACACGCCTACAGTACAGCCAGGGCTAATCTAAAGAAGGGCATCAAAAAGCCAAACACCATTACAAAAGAAGGTAGAAGAACACTTCTCCAACTCCAACCCCCAACGCATGTGGCAAGGACTCCAGACCATTACAGACTACAGGACCACCAAACCCTCCCCCACATCCTCTGATGCCTCCTTCCTCAACGAGCTCAACAACTTTTATGCTCGTTTTGAGCGAGGGAACCCCACAACCACAACCATAACAGACATGACGCCAGACCACCAACCTCTGACTCTCTCCCCCACCGATGTAGGAGCGGTGCTGAGCAGGATCAATGTCCACAAGGCTGCAGGTCCTGATGGTATCCCCGGGCGTGTTCTCAGAGCGTGTTCTGGGGAGCTTGCAGGAGTGCTCACAGACATATTCAACCTGTCCTTGGCCCACGCTGTGGTACCGGCCTGCTTCAAATCCACCTCCATCGTCCCGATACCCAAAAACTCCAACCCATCTAGCCTCAATGACTACCGCCCAGTAGCCCTCACCCCATCATCATCACTAAGTGCTTAGAGCAGCTGGTCTTAGCACACTTCAAATCCTGTCTCCCCCACCCTGGACCCCCACCAATTTGCATACCGCCAGAACAGGAGCACAGAGGATGCAGTCTCCATCGCACTGCACTCTGTCCTCTCACACCTGGACAACAACAACACCTACGCCAGAATGCTGTTTATAGACTTCAGTTCAGCATTCAACACAATCCACCCCTCACAACTCATCAGGAAACTGACAGACCTGGGCATCAGTTCCCTCATCTGCAAATGGTTACTGGACTTCCTGACCAACCGCCCACAACATGTCCGGCTGGATAACCGCTGCTCATCTACCATCACAATGAACACCGGTGTACCACAGGGCTGTGTGATGAGCCCTTTCCTCTACTCCCTCTTCACCCACGACTGCAGACCTGCTGATGGTTCCAACACCATCATTAAGTTTGCAGATGACACCACGGTGATTGGCCTCATCAGTGACAACGATGAGGCCGCCTATAGGGAGGAGGTGGATCGTCTGGCTGAGTGGTGCGACACAAACAACCTGCTGCTTAACACCGAGAAGACTAAGGAGCTCATCGTGGACTACAGGAGGAATGCTGACCCACATCCACCCATCCACATTAAGGGGACGGCTGTGGAGCGTGTGAGCAGCTTCAAGTTCCTGGGAGTCCACATCTCCGAGGATCTCACCTGGACGACCAACTGCTCCAAGCTGGTCAAGAAGGCTCACCAGCGCCTCTTCTTCTTGAGGACTCTGAGGAAGAACCACCTTTCCTCAGACATCCTGGTGAACTTCTATCGCTGCACCATCGAGAGCATCCTGACCAACTGTATAACAGTCTGGTACGGAACTGCTCTGCCTCGGACCGGAAGGCGTTGCAGAGGGTCGTGAAAACTGCCCAGCGCATCGCCGAGCACCACTTCCTGCCATAAAGGACATCTACAGGAAGCGGTGTCTGAAAAGGGCTGGGAAAATCATCAGAGACCCCAGTCACCCATCACATAGACTCTTCACCCTCCTGCCCTCTGGGAAGCGCTACAGGAGCCTCCGGACTAAGACCACCAGGTACCGGAACAGCTTCTTCCCCACAGCTGTCAGACTCCTGAACTCTGCCTCCTGACATCTGACCCACGTTAAACTCATGGACTGAACATACACACACCCACAACCACTAGCACTTTACCACTACTGTATAGTTCTGTGTAGATAATCATTCTGTACATACGATAATTTTTAATCCCACAACTGTTTATAACTTACATAGTTCACATTCTGTATAACTGTATATCTCAGATTTCTGTATAGTTTTTATTTCATATTTATATCCTGTTCATAGCCTGTACATAGCTTGTACTCACTACAGCCTGTACATACCTATAGTTATAGAATATTCATAACATACTTCACACTGTGTATATTATAACATACCATAATAGACCCATTTCTGTAATATACTTACACATCTCTATTATTGCTAATTTATATTGTAATATATCTATATCACGACTAAAGCACTTTCTGGATGGATGCAAACTGCATTTCGTTGCCCTGTACCTGTGACATGTGCAATGACAATAAAGTTGAATTCTATTCTATTCTATTCTATTCTATTCTATTCTACATGTGTAGCATTTGTTTCATTGTTTAGTAAAAGTCATTTCAATGCTTTGTAATAAATCTCAAGGGAAAAAGTTTTTGATTAAAACTTTATTTTGTTTGCCAAAAAAATATACTTATTCAGGAACATTGTACATGTATTCAAGGTGGGTAGGGCACCTGACAAGGATGCGCTCTGGGTGAGGTGTTCTGGGCCTGTCCCACCGGGAAGAGGTGGGACAGGCCCAGGACACGCTGGGTCTGCCCCGGGGCTTGGCTGGCCAAGGAACGCTTCGGTGTTCCCCCGGACAAGCTAGAGGAGGTGGCCGAGGAGAGGGAGCTGCCCCGCGACCTGGCCGCAGATAAGTGGAAGAAGATGGATGGATGGACGTACATGTATTCAAATTGTTGTATCCCAGTGGTTATAATTTGTGATTGCCATGCAGCTTGCTGAAAATTGTCTTGTCCTTCATATTCCGTGGAATATAAAATACTGTAAATGATCAGCTGTAAATGATATTGTAGAGAGACCGGACCCCACACACGGTGTTCTCGGAATGTTTCTTTATTCCTTGCCACACAGCAATGTACTTTCGTGGGTTCAGCACACACACACACGTCCCACTGCTGCTCTTCCCCGGCGTTGTGCACACGTTCTGACCTCATTCCTCTCCACTGCAGCGTCACTACAAACAGTAGAGAGCTTGTCAGTGTCACGATCGGGCGAATTACACACAGTAATTCGGCGTGCCCGTGTGGCGTGCTGGCTAGACCCAAACGCGGCGAAGGCTAGCGGTGGGTTGGAACAGACACGCAGTTATTCTAGTAACGATCAGTGCACGAAGCGTGGCTTCAGAACTGGCATTACAGACGGAGAGCGAGCGGAGCCGGGATGAGAAAAAGAATCGAGAGGAAAAACACTCACAGTTGCTGAATCAGGCGGAGACTGACGTAGGCAAGGTTTCGGAGCTCCTGACATGAAGAGAACGATGTCTGAGCGGCGAACAGGTGGGTGGCGTCTCTCTTTTAAATCCGGCCCCGTGATCAGCTGATCACCAGCTGACAGGACCCCCCCCCCCGAAGACCGGCACCCGACGGTCCAGGATGGCGGCGACGGAAATCCAAGATGAGGGAGGGATCCAAGACGAAGCGGGACGGCACCCAGGAGTGTTCCTCCGGACCGTAGCCAGCCCAGTCCACCAAATACTGGACCCCCCGACCCCGGGGACGGGAGTCCAAGATCCGCCGGACAGTGTAGACAGGACCCCCATCGACGAACCTGGGCGGGGCCGGGGAGGGGGGCGCCAGCGAGGAAGTAACGCGCCGTTTAAGCTGCGAGACGTGGAAAACCGGATGGACCTTCATGGCGGGCGGAAGCCGGAGACGATAAGTCACGGGGTTGAGCCGGGCAGTGACCTCGTATGGGCCAACGAACCTGGGAGTGAGCTTCTTGGACTCGGTGCGGAGCCGCAGGTGCCTTGTGGAGAGCCAGACGCGATCCCCCGGCTGAAGAGGATGAGCCGGGCGGTGGCGGCGACGATGCTGCTTGGCGTACAGAGCGTTGGCTCGGGAAATGGCAGCCCGCGCCTTGATCCAGGCCTGACGACAGCGGCGGACCATCCGTGCAGCAGCAGGCACGTCGACCTCCGCCTCCTGGTGGCTGAAGATAGGAGGATGAAAGCCATGACAGACTTCAAAGGGCAAGAGACCGGTGGCAGAAGAGACGTGAAGGTTATGAGACAGCTCAGCCCACAACAGGTAATGAGGCCAAAGCGAGGGTTGGGCGGAGACGAAGCACCTCAAGAAGCGCCCCAGTTGTTGATTGGTCCGTTCAACCTGCCCATTGGTCTGAGGGTGATAGCCGGACAAGAGGCTGGGAGATGCTCCAATCAGGCGGCAAAAGGCTTTCCAGAACCTGGCGGTGAACTGGGGCCCCCTGTCGGAGACTATGTCCTTGGGGAACCCGTGAAGCCGGACGACATGGTCTAAGAAGAGCTCAGCTGTCCGTTTACGGAAGGGAGGCCGGCCAGGGCGACCAGGTGCACCGCCTTTGAAAACCGGGTCACAAAGGTGAGGATGGTGTCAAGACCGTCCACGGATGGGAGGCTGGTAACAAAGTCAAGGCCGACATGGGACCAGGGACGTCCCGGCACAGGGAGAGGGCGAAGGTCGCCAGCGGGAGGCTGAGTGGAGGACTTAGCCCGAGCACAGGTGTCACAGGCGGAAACGACCACGGACGTCCCGAGACATGGAGGGCCACCAGAAGGCACGACGGAGGAGCTGGAGGGTCCTGTCAGGCCCCGGTGACCAGAGAGGGGAGGAGTGAGCCCAGAGCAAGGCCTCCTGACGGCACCGGGATGGTACATAGAGTCTCCCAGCAGGGGTGTCAGGCGGAGGTGGTTCGGCGGTCAGGGCATCCCGGATAGAGTCCTCCAGGGGCCACCGAAGGGGGGCAGTGAAGCAATGAGAAGGTAGGATAGGTTCAGGGTCTGACGTGAGGTCGTCCTGGGCGAACTGTCTGGAGAGAGCGTCTGCCTTAGCGTTCTTGGAACCAGGGCGGTAGGCGAGGTGGAAGTTGTAAGGCTCAAAGAATAAGGCCCAACGGGCCTGCCTTGGGTTGAGTTGCTTGGCAGAGCGAATATGGATCAGGTTCTGATGATCAGTCCAGATCAGAAAAGGGTCTTTCGCTCCCAGGAGCCAATGCCGCCACTCTTCTAAGGCCCACTTAATGGCCAGGAGTTCTCGGTCTCCGACACCATACCGTTGCTGCGTGGGAGAAAATTTCCTTGAGAAATAGCAGCATGGGTGAAGTTTTCCATCCGGGCCGTGTTGAGAAAGGATGGCGCCAGCGCCAACATCGGAGGCATCCACCTCCACCACAAAGTCTCGGGCAGGATCAGGGTGGAGCAGGACGGGGCCGTGGTGAACCGGTGGATAAGGTCTCGGAATGCCTGTTTTGCACCCGGGGAGAGGCAGAAGGGCTTAGGCAGGTTAGCTGGTTTGGTGAGGGATGTCAGTGGGGCGACAACATTGCTGAAATTACAGATAAAACGCCGATAGAAATTGGCAAAGCCCAGGAAGCTCTGTAGCTGCTTAAGGCTGGAGGGCTGAGGCCACTGGGTCACCGCTTGGACCTTTTGCGGATCCATGGTCAGGCCATCGGAGGAGATGGTGAAGCCCAGGAAGGTGGTGGACCGCTGATGGAAAGCACACTTCTCCAGTTTGCAGAACAGCTGGTACTTGAGCAGCCTGCTCAGCACGGCCCTCACATGGCGAACATGGTCCACGTCGGTGCGGGAGTAGATCAAGATGTCGTCGAGATAAGCAAACACCCACCGGCCTAGCATATCCCGCAAGACATCGTTGATCAGATGTTGGAAGACGGCAGGGCTGTTGCAGAGGCCGAAGGGCATCACCAGGTACTCCCAGTGCCCGTTAGGGGTGATGAAGGCCGTCTTCCATTCATCCCCTTCCCTAATGTGCACCAAATTATAGGCGCTGCGTAGGTCTAGTTTGGTGAAGATGCAGGCCTGGGAGAGGGAATCGAGTGCGGTGGATAGCAGAGGAAGAGGATGGCGGTTCTTGATAGTGACTTTATTCAAGCCCCGATAGTCTATACAGGGGCGGAGCCCGCCGTCTTTCTTCTTGACAAAGAAGAATCCAGCAGCAGCAGGAGAGGTAGAGGGGCGAATAAAGCCCTGTTGGAGAGCCTCAGCAACGTACTCCTCCATGGCCTTATTCTCTGCGGGAGACAGAGAAAACAGGCGACCACGAGGAGGGACCGCTCCCGGGAGGAGCTCAATGGCCATGTCGTAGGAGCGATGAGGAGGTAGAGTAGAGGCTCGCCTCTTACTAAAGACCTCAGATAGGTCGTGGTAAGCCGGAGGATCTTATCCAGATCAATGGGCTCCGGGAGAGGCCTCTTCTGACTTTGAGTTCTCTTGGGTCCGAGAGAGAAGGCAGCGGCGTGGACACTGGGGACCCCAACCCAGGATTTGGCAGGAAGACCAGGAGATGTGGGGGGTCATGTTGACAGAACCAGGGGTATCCAAGGATGAGAGGTGAGGAAGTGGCCGAGACTACTAGAAACCGGATCTCCTCCTGATGATCCCCGATGAGACACGCCGAACCGGCTGGGTCTGGAACTGGATCGGGTAGGGTTGGAGGGCTGCCCATCTACTGAGGTCACCGGGAGGAATCGATCCACAGGAGTTAACGGAATGCGAAGTCGGGAGGCTAGTTTTTGGTCGATGAAGTTCTCAGCGGCTCCGGTGTCCAGGAGGGCTTCAGATGAGAACTGTTGGTGTTTCAGGTGAAATATTACTGGTAACAGAAAGCGAGAGGGTTCAGAGGAGTGCGAAAGGCCAGGTGGGACACCCCCGCAGTCTACCTGGCGTCGTCGTTTCCCGGACATAGCGGGCACTGGGGACGACGGTGTCGAGCTGATCCACAGTAGGCGCAGAGACCCTCACGCCAGCGTCTCTCTCTCTCCTCTTTGGAGAGTCTGCCCAGCTGCATGGGCTCCTCGCTGGATGTACTGCTTGGGCTAGCAGCGGCTACCTCAGAGGGGGGAGGAGGCTGCGAAGACGTGGCCCTCTGAGGCTGGAAGGGTTTGAAGGCCCGAGGGGTGTGGCGAGGCCGCGACATCACTCGTTGGTCGATCTTCAGGGCGAGGTCCACGGCCTCATCCAGGGTTTTAGGGGCCTCACGGCCGGTCATCTCATCTCGGATGTAATCAGCCAGTCCCTCCAGAAAAATGGAGCGTAGAGATGCATCTCCCCACTTTAGCTTAGCGACCAGGGTACGAAATTGGGAGGCAAAGTGACAGACGGGTCGACTGCCCTGGCGTAAATGAAGCAGCTGTGACTCCACCTCCACTTCACTGCTCGGGGGAACAAATGTCTTTTTAATTCCTCCACAAACAGGGCATAGTCATTGCAAGCTGCAGATTTATTGTTGTAAAGAGCCGCGGCCCATTCCTGAGCCTGGCCAGACAAGAGAGAGGTTAGCATTGCAACTTTCGCACGGGCGGTGGCGTATTTAGTGGGTTGGCATTCAAACAGCATGTCTAAAGTGGCAAGCAAACCATCAGGCCGGCCATCAACTCCGTTCCACTTATCTGGTAGTCCGATCCGGGGCTCCGCGCTCACCGGTGCCGGCTGACGTTGCAGCGAAGTGACGGAAGTGGAAAGTTGGAGGACAGTTTCGGTGAGAGACTCCATTTTTGTGCTCATCCGATCTACCACACCGCGAAGATATAGTACTTCGGCTTTCAGCCGTTCAAATTCCGCTGGGTCTATACGCGGCTCAGACATCCTGTCACGATCGGGCGAATTACACACAGTAATTCGGCGTGCCCGTGTGGCGTGCTGGCTAGACCCAAACGCGGCGAAGGCTAGCGGTGGGTTGGAACAGACACGCAGTTATTCTAGTAATGATCAGTGCACGAAACGTGGCTTCGGAACTGGCGTTACAGACGGAGAGCGGCGGGCCGGATGAGAAAAAGAATCGAGAGGAAAACACTCACAGTTGCTGAATCAGGCGGAGACTGACGTAGGCAAGGTTTCGGAGCTCCTGACATGAAGAGAACGATGTCTGAGCGGCGAACAGGTGGGTGGCGTCTCTCTTTTAAACCCGGCCCCGTGATCAGCTGATCACCAGCTGACAGTCAGCTGCATCACCATCCCATGTCCACTCACCTGCCTGGCTCCGCCCCTTGAGCTCACTGCACCACCCCTCCCCTGCAGCTGAGCCAGGGACCACACCTTTGCCACAGATATGGAAATGGAAGTCACAGCAACTCAGACCATGTAAACTTACATAAAGTGAGTGTAGTGATACACGCCTCAGTACAGTATGTGTATATGTACAGTAGGTGGCCCAGAACCTTTATCCACAAAGTGTATTTTAATCATATTGTTTTTCCTTTTTTCATGCCACCCCTCTCTGCCTAGTTTCATGAAATCTGTCTGAGTCTTGCTAAGGTAGTGGGGAACTGGCTTTGGCTTCAACAGGGATAAAAAGACATTCAAACAGTTTTAGGAAAACAATTAATCTTTTTTATGCTTTTAGCCATCACAGCTCAATAAGGTTCTTTAAACTCCTTTTAGGTGTCAAAAACCAAAAGATCATTGATTCATTAATGCGTGTTTTGGTAGCTGAGCGCAAAGGAAGCTCTCACTGAAAACAGAGAAACAGACAGGAAACCCAGCGAGAGTATCCCAGACGGATGTTTATTATTCTGACACTACAGTTTAGGTGTGCAACTGCAAAACAATACATGAGTCAGTGTGGGAATCCAGTGCTGTTTCATACCACTGCTTCAACAATACAGTAGAAATTGAAAACATTCCAGCAGAAAAAAATAGAAAAGCTTTTCTAGTGGGCCCCATTTATTAAAAGGATCCAAAGTTTGAGCTAAAGGTGAGATTGATGAAAAACTAATTCAGGTGAGAAAAGTCTGTAAGTTGAGTCGATAAGTGAAAAGATAAAAAACAATTCTATCACTCTCCGAGAAATGACTTCCATTTCTTTTTGAGTCATCTCGGATGCACTACGCAGAATCGAATATAAACCAAAGGATAATTTTAATAAATGAGGCCCCTCGGTCGTGCCCGCCCATCCCAAGATTGGCGCGTTTATGGTTTGTCAGTCAGTCGGCACGACAAAGAAGACGGTGCTTCATCAACATGCTGAAGGGAGTGAGTTGGGGTTATGTGAGTGGGAGAAGGGAGAGGGAATGGAGGATCAGAAGTGTGAAGGTGTAGGAGACCTAAAATGACAAAAAATAAATAAATAAATATTACAATTTTAAAAAACCAAGGTGCTCCCAGGAAAAAGAAGTGAGACAGAGCAGGACCTCCTATCAGGTTCAAGGCAAAAGACGCAGAAAAGGGACGCTTTCAAAAAGTAGAGAAAAGCAAAACATTTTTTCCAGAAATAAAAAGAAGAGAGAAAGGAAAAACTTCTATCCCTACTCCAGATGAAATTCTCAGAGCACAGAGAGGGGATAGTATTTGGAGTGGGGGTGGGGGTGGAGGGGGGGTTTGTACATTCAAGCGGCAAAGCCGAAAAATCCTGTGCTGAAAGGTATGTGTGTAGGTGTGTGTGTATATAGGCCTCAGATCACAGAGTTGCCCTTCACTCTCTTGTCAAATTAATAAAGCAGAGGACGAGGACACTGCTGCCTGTTTCTCCTCACACAAGCCGTAAAGTTTCAGGCAAATTCGCTGACAGGAAAGCTCTCAAACCCGATCCAGTGCTGCAAGTTCTCCTGTGAGGCCCCCTGTCCTGCACCTCATCATGTACTGCAACTACTCAGGGGATGATTTTTATGTCTGAGGACAGAATAGCAGTATTGCTAATGCAAAATTTAGAGTAACTTCTTCAAACTTGATCTTACTTAGCACTTCCAAGGTGCTCACAGGCTTGTTGCTGCTGTGTGAAAAACAGACAACCAATTGGAAACCAATATTTTGAGCTTTGCATCCAGGTCAAGACTTCCTGTTCCGTCTGCTGATCATTGTTTGCATTGTTTGCAAAATGCAAGTACATTTTTAAGTACTTGCAAAAAGCTAAACCATCATTAAATGGCAGCTGATGGTTTCTAAACTGTTGACTCCATGTTTACCTGCATAAAACCAGACCGTGCTCAGACCCTCTGTAGGTCTGTAGTACCTGGACTACAAGGAAACTACAAAAAGTTGATATGTGTCTGTTTATAGAGAACACATAGACCAATACATGGTTTTTAATGAAAAATTACAAAAAGAAACCTTCATGGTGGATTGATCTGATTAGCACTTTTGCAGAAGTTTGGATTGACACTCTAAAGCCACTATGTCTTCCTGGTAAAGCTAAATTTTAATGACACAGTTCATTTTAATTTGAACTCCATGTGGAACGAGTACAAACATGACATCTTTGTGATACTCTGACAGAAAAGATAAGAAACTGGGGTATTTTTTTTCTTCCATTTTGTTTCGGACTTCAACGAGATATTCGCTTGTTGTTTGGTTAGGTTTAGGCAACTAATACACTTGGTTTTAGAAAAAGATCATGCCCTGACCGATACACCATGTCAGACCTACTTTTGCCTTTTAAACAGTCTTAATCCTTCCTGCCTCAGAGATTCTCACCCATATTGACTTGATACCATTACTGTGTGAATCTACTGCCCGTTATCCTGCAGCCATCAGGAGATGGCTACACTGATTATAAAGGGATGGACACGGTCAGCAACAACATAGGTAGGGTGTTGACATTAACATGATGCTATATTCATACTAAATGGCCCAAAATGTGCAAAGAAAATACCCCCTACACCCTTCCACCACCAACACCGCTACTAGCCTGAAATGTTCATACAAGGTAGGATGAATCCAAGCTTTCACCTGCTTCAAGGTTCAACACATTGTCCATTCAGAGATGTTTATCAGCTCACCTGGGTTGTAACAAGTGATTACTACTGTTGCCTTCAGGTAGAGAAAAACAGCATATATTATCCTCCAAACACGAGTATGTGACATTGATCTCATGTCATTTTTGTGAAAACGTATTAGTCTCCTCCATAGCCACGAATTTAAAGAAATGATCCTTTTAATATCTTAAAATGTTTCTAAGGAGTTTGTCTTGTATTGTGGCTTTATTTTTGTTATAAACTATAATATGATAACATCTGACAAAACATAAGTCTTTGAGATTCTCCCTAGACTTAAGAAGACAAAAAATCTGGGATGTTTGGTGCTTTCTGAGAACTATTGAGTAATTAATTTTACTGCTGCACTCACTCCTCCTCCTGCTGTGTCAGTAAGTGATTTCCTAGTTTCCTAAAAAGCTTTTAACATTTCCAAGAGTCTTTGTTGCTAGATGAGCATGAGGTGGGGGTAAAGCCACAGTGAGTCATGCCCAGTTGGTCAAACTACAAAACCCTTTCACACACTACCATCTGCAGATCCACAAACATTAATGACCGCAGTGTATTTTTGTCTTGTACTATGTTACTGTGGCTAAATAAGCTTGTTTGGTAGGCCTCACCATGCACGGTGCAAAGTGTGAACAAAAATAGATCTTAAACGGAATTTCACAGCTTCAGTTGGAGAACTTTGAATATATGCAGGCCAATATGTGGAATGTAGCCTTTGGCTTGAGAGAAGATTGTTTTCAAGATCTCCTGTCCAAATTTCAAGTGTGTGAGTGTTTCACCAGTTTGTAACATGAGAACTCATCAGTGCATATGATTGCGGGTAACAAGCTTCCAAACCAATTAATTCACTTTCTTCCCTTACAATAAAAACTGGGTTAGATCATTTGATTAGTGTCACATTTTGTGGTGAAGCAAGAGATCAATGTAAATACCACTTGATGGATATACTTTGAATAGTTACTCTAATCCTGGCTTACCTATCTATCATCTCTATGACCTATCACACTGCAGAAGAAAGAAGAAACCATAGAGATCAATTGTTTGCATAGCTCTGGGTGAGATTCACTACAAGTGTTAAGTGACGTGAAGCACACTGGCATGTACACACATCCATTGGTAGCCATCATTGAAAATGATTTCTGTAACAATCACTGGAGCCAAGTTGACTGAAAATGCTGCTGCGTTTCCCCTGAGCAAGGCACTTGCTGCTGATTCCAGCAGGGGATCTGCTTAGCGGCCTGAAGCACAGAGAATATGGCCCGCCGTGGCAAGTGACCAAGTGTGAGTGGAAAAAAAATGTTGGTAGAGGGAATGGGCCTGTGCTGACAGGATGAATTTCCAATTTAAATTAAATGTTGTCATTTGCATAACTGCAGCCATTAAAACTGTATTCTTTCCAAATTGAACAACCTGATTAGCATGTCGTGACAGAAATCTAATGTCTAACTCGGACTACAGTGATTTTATGCCAATTAGCATCATAAAGTTATAATTTCTCATTATTTTTCTGCCTGTAGAGAACAGAGAGAAATTAATCTGAATGAGCCTGCACACCTATAATCATGAGAAATGGCAGGAACATTCAGAATAAAAGTTTCATTTCAGCTGCACCAAAAATGACACTATTGTTTTGGTGAAGTTTCTCCAGAATAAAAATCAAGAGTTGTAACTGGGCTCATTAAAATTATAGCAAAACATACCTTAATTTATTATTTTTTAAGCATGGCTGTCAGTCAAGATCAGACAGCACAATATTTGTCTTCTGAAATGGTCACTATGTCAGTTTGTGTAGTCATGATGGTTTAAATTTCTGCAGTGAATCCTAACGGCATGCAAAGGGGGCAGAGATGAGGTGTGAGAACAGAAAGAAGACATGGTGCCAATAGCACCACTGAAAGGCATCTAGGTTCTGCTTTGTTAGAATTCTTGATACTGGTCACTTTGACTTCACAAATCAAGCAGTGTACATTCGTCCATAGAGTAACAATTGATTACATTTCACCACTTTCTAGACTACATGTTTTATGTCAACAATGAAGGGGGATCCCTTTGGAACTTGCGTTTAGATGTATCTGCTTGGTGTTTTGCCTAAGCTACTAATTTGTCTGATCTGTTGATTTCCTGGATCAGCAGTTTGAATTGCCCTGACATTCTGACAGTCAATCAAGTTCAGTGTGACGCATTAGTCTGGTTAATGTGAATCCAAAGAGGTAAGATTTGTTCCTGACAGCCTCCTGGAAGACATCTTTAGGGCTTGTACTCCTATTTGTTCAAATGGGAGATTAGAGAGATTACCTTCTCTGCTCAGAAACTCAGCAAAGATGTAAAGTGAGGTTAAATATTGAGAGGATTGATTTTAATATGATATAGAAATAATTGCATGCAGGTTCTATCTAAGGACTGATTTAGCCTTCAGCAGCAGGAAATCTACAAGAGAACTTATGACATAACCATGAATCCCTTTCAACCCTATGCCTTAACCTTGGCTCAACAAAGCCTGGAATGACTGAATGGCTTGGAAGGTTATGGCATAGGGTTAGAAGGAGTTTCTTTTTATGTCGTTAGATTTCTTGTAAAAGCAGTTTCCACACCTGTCCACTCTTTTGAAAAAAAACCAAAAAAAACAGATTATCTCTTTTTTTGTCCTGTTGCCCTCCCTTCACTCCCAACTGGTTGCAGCAGATGGCTGTCGCTCCCTGGGCAGAGGAAGCGACATCCAGAGATTTCTTCCTGCTAAAAGGGAGTTTTTCCTTCCTACTGTCACCAAGTGCTTGTTTCATAGGCAGTTAAGTGATTGTTGAGATTTTCTCTGTATTATTATAGGGTTTATCTTACAATATAAAGCGCCTTCAGGTGGCTGTTGTTGTGATTTGATGCTTTATAAATAAAATAAGAATTAATTGTTTTTTATCCAACTGTCTAGCTGTTGGATTTGACCACTATAGTCTTAGAAGATACTTTGCAGCAGCATCAAAACAGGTTCTTGTGATTAAACCAAACCATTCACTGTGCAGAGGACAAACTGCAAAATCCTCCATTTCGAATCTAATTCTTTACTTTTTGGCATATTTACTACTGTTCACTATTTAACTTATTATTCATTCAGCTATTCATTTGATATAGCCACCAGAAAATAATTAAAAGTTTATGAAACTTTCATTATGGCTACTGTACATTTGTGTTCTTTACATTGTCTTATTAAATATGATTCTGAGAGTGTGTGTGTGTGTGTGTGTGTGTGTGTGTGTGTGTGTGTTTTCAGGGAATGAGCGCTGGTAGGAGGAGGGAATCATCCGATTCATAGAGGACCTGAAAAGACCGTGACTTCTGACAAACTGACTGATCTGCCTTCTGTGAAGAAAAGGTCTTTGCGAGCCTTCAGGGTTCACACCACGAGACGCCTTCACACTGCATGTTTGAAGCAAATGTGTCACTTCTCACACGTGTATTTGTAAGCACTGCGGAGCATAAAACTGCTCCTTCGCATGCAGATTTTTTACAAAAAATGATATCATAGAAAGTACACTATTCCATGTTTATTACTTGCTAGCTTTGAGGCAAAGCTGTTGCTGCTTAATGGAATTCAGAGCAGACTTCAGAGAGAGACGCTAGCTGGTTAAGACTGCCGTGTGTGTCGCTGGGGCCGTGGGATTACATGTCACTGTGCTGAGTGGACTTTTGCGTGAACTGTGTTATTTCCCTAAAGCCTTCTTGTCACCCCAACTTTACCCAAAAGTGCATTCTGTCATCCCTGATTCATGCAGAGGAATGGAACAAAAAACCAAAAGAAAACAAAACAAAAAAAATCATTCATCAACGAGATTACAAAGGTACAATATTCTGGCGGCGTACCCGAGCGATGCATAGACACAAGGAGGGCTCAAACAAAACAAGCATTTTTCAGGGTTTACCAGATATCAAACTGAGGCCAAGGGCATTTCTGTAATCAAAAATAGAAATCAATGATTATTATTATTATATATATATATATTAAAAAAAACATATCAGAAATTTCCCTCCCTGTTTTAACAGATGCTGATCCTCACATCCGAGCATCTCTGTGGCGTGAGAACAGAATCAAACATCTGCTTCATCTGACAGGCAAAAGAAATGAAACAAAACCTCTGTCCCTTTATGACTTCTCTATGTATAAATAATCCATGCACAATCCAACTGCCTGTAAACCCTTTGAGATATTCAATGTTTATAGTGCTACTAGTATGCAAACCCTGAATGTCCACATAGTAAATTCATCAATGAAAAATATTTATATGTACAGTGTAGCTCAATAAAATGTCTCTTTGAATCTTATTTGCATGCAGTCAACTGCATAATATACAGGCAATAAGTACGTTTAGTAGTTGTTTCTTTGGCAGGCCAGAATCCAGCTGGACATGCATAGAGAGGTATGTACAATCAAAAAGAAAACAGAGTCCGGGTCACTGGAGAGTAAAGACTCCCACATGACCGGGAGACAAAAAAATCAGTGTGCAAACAAGAAGCCAGTTTTTTTTTTTCCAATTGGAAATTGAGACCAGCGGTGTACGAGAGTCCAAGAGGATGCCCAAAAATGTGAGTAACCTTGAATTGATAGAGCTAATGTTAATATAATCTCTGTTAGTCCAATGCGCACTCTGCACCGCTGGTTCCGCTCTCTTCAGAGCCCATCGTCCTTCTCTGAGTCTGGAGAAACGGGCCTGGAGACGGTGAAAATGTCTTGCCGTTGTATTTTGGTTTTGGGTGTTGCAGAGGCAGGTGGCGCCCCCGTGGACGGCTGTCTCTTATCCGACAGCAGTTTGATAATTTCAGCTACCTGACTCTCCAGGGCGCCCAGACGGCCTCCCAGAGTCTGGATGTCCCCCCGGAGCTCCATCCGGGTCTCGTGCAATGCGGCCTGCAGGGCCTGTTCCGGTATGGGGCAGAAAGAGTGAGGGGACCCCACTCCTCCGGGAAGAGGGCTGTGGAGAAGTGGGGTAACTGCCGCTGGGGTCCGCGGCTCTCCTGCCCGGTCAATGCGCAGCTCGCTCTTAGTGATTCCACTGTCACATGAGTCCGTCTTGCGAAGTGGGTTGTTGCTGGAGACCCCACCTTCCTCTCCATCCCTGCTCCCCCCTGCTTCCCGACCTTTACCGTCCTGAGAGAGCATCTCCACGGAAACAGCCTTGACATTGTTGTTAAGACCCTCCTTCCTCGTCTCTGCCGGAGCCATGTTGTTTTTGAGGCGCATCCAGCCACTCGCCTTGGCGGCCGGCTTTGCAAGCGCAGGGCTCGTGCTGACTTTGAGCCTGACAGTTTGCTCGCTGCCCCCTCCAGCAGAACTGGGTTGCAGCTCCATGATGTCACAGTTGTTCTGCTTTGCAGGTGCCTCGCTGGGATGGCCGTAAGCCAGAGAGCTCTGCATGGGTGTGACCTGAGACACAGTCAGAACGCTGCTGCTGGGTGGAGCCCCGTTCTGCATGGAGGTGAGGGGCCGCTGCAGGGTGAGCGGCAGGGAGTGCTGCAGACTGGAGTGGCCGAGCTGCAGGGTGTGGGGATGCAGGTGCTGGTGGTGCTCCACCTGCAGCTGGTTCTTCTCCAGGTCCAGTTGCGAGGCAGCTGCAGCTCCTTGGTTGCGGAGCTCCTTCTGCTGCTTGAACTTCTGGAAAAGTTTCCGGACAGGATGGTCCTGTGGGATGGTGAGCTGTACCTCGTTCTTTGCTCGCTGTCTCTCCTCCTCCTCCTTTTTCACCTCACTGATCTTGCGGAAAATTATCTGCGGGGGAGGGGGGACACACATAAATAAGCAAAATGCAGGTTATCAGCACACTTATCATTTCATATGAATGCTATGAATAGTAATTATGTCTCCGGTGCTCCCCGCTGAGCATTGCACATAATTCATCAGAGATAAAAGCATTTTTCTACAACAAGAAGTAAACAAAGATTTATTATTATTATGGAAATCTGACGGTCTGTTTTAAGATTTTTCACTTGAGAACACATGACACATTCTTTCTGCAGCGCACTCAGGTACTGCAAAGTGTAGCTGACTTCTGGAGAGTCATGTTAAATTATCCATCAGTGCTCCTACACCTCGCCTGTATTATTCAGCCTGGCGCCAGGCTCTCTTCTGGCTCCTCTTACACCCTAATTACATTGGAAATGACAGAAATCCCTGCCAGGCAGGCAGCCAGCCATCCAACTGGCTATTTAAGTGTTATTCTTGGTTAAAATGATGGTGCTCCCAATGGATGGGGAGCTGAGTCGATGTTTGACTTAAAGATGGAAGCGAGGGGAAGTCGCTCACTTCGCTGCCCAGCCATAATTGACCCAAGTGACCACATCTAGCACATCTCCTAAATTTCTTCATTCATCCATCCATATTTCCTGCTCGTCCAACCTGCTGCCGAGAGCTGCCTGAGCCAACCCAAGCACGGTCTGCTCTGAGCTAGAAGAGAATCTGTGGTGGGGGTGGGGAATGCCTTGCGTGTCACTTCATATCTCCATGTCTACCTAGAGGCACAAGCTGAAAGATTAGCACTTTTAATTAAATGAATTTTTGGCAAGAAGAGTACGATTTGATGAAAAGTAAATGAGAAGCTATCACTGGTGAGTTTTGTTCTCTTACTCACCACCTTCTGACAAAAACAATGAGTCCACTGTTGCTGAATACAAATCAGGAGAATCTCTGTCTGCTGATGATACATGATGTGATCGGATCAAACATGATGAACCGTAATCGCTTCATATCAACTAAAGCAGTAAATGTTCCTTCCTATTATCATGACATGCATTGCAGATGTTATATAAAGTGCATCTAAACAGTGTGATTAAAGTGCTTCATCTGGTAAAGTGAAAGGGATACTGAGTGTCAGCTGAAATTAGACTGCTGAAATGAGATTAAATGTCAGCAGAAGTAAAAGTGCTGAAAGGAATTAGTGTCAGATAACTGTCAAGTAAAACAGAAACAGAGGTTTCTTTCATCACAGCCCAAACTAACTCCCCCGGAAGAAATATCTGGAACAAATATATTTTTGGGTTTTGTTTACGTAGATGAAATGTTTCAGTGAAGCTTCTGCCTTTTCAGTCAATTTACAGATTGTGCCTGTGGCCAGCATTTTCAATCCCAGCAAATCCTCTTAGAAAACTTCACATGGAGCATATATTTTAGTGTGCCCACAGTTGCTACTACCTGCAAGCCCCTTTGCAACCCATTTCAGGATCAAATCCTCCTTTTAATTATGTTTTTAACTATAAAAATGTCATATTTTGGTGTCACTGATCTCTGTCTGTTCTGTGCTAAATGTCTTGCTGCTGGTCCTAGAACAGTGCCACCAAATTAAAAAGAATCAAATGGATGAAAAATGGATTGGCTCTTATTATACTTTTCAATTGAGCAACTCATGGTTTAATCTTGCCGAAGGACACTTTGGTATGTGGACTGGAGCAGCCAAGAATCAAACCACCAACCCTCCAATTAGTAAATGACACCAGCCCAAGTGATTATTTACAAGCTTAAATAACCACTGATTGCTGATTGCTCACTGATTGTCCTGACTGAAATCACATTTTTGATTGGTCAACTGTTAAATCAGAGTCTTCCAGATTTGAACCGTTTGGAAGCTTTGTCACATGTCACTTTCCGCTCATCCAAATAAGATGTCAGTGCCCAGCATTAAGCTAAATCTGATTTGGTCTAGAGCAGTTTTTAAATTCTTTTAAATGCCATTTTACTGGTAATACGGGCAGAAACTTGTAAGTGGGCTGCTCTTAAGAAAGATTGACATACACATGACAAAAGCTTGGAGAATAGCTGACAGCTGCCCACAGCAACCTTATGGATGCCTTATAATGATTTCCCATATTTTCACACATATACTCTCAATGTTCTTCTGTGCTGAAGTACCATAAAGTTTCAACAGTGACCAGATCGGCGCTGAGCAAATGTGTTGTGTATGCTGACAAAATGATCTCTCTTCAAGGTTCACTTACTTGTTCTTCATTAAATCAAGCACATCACTAGCACTGTTCAAGGTGAAATCAGCTGATCTGAGTACTATCCTGCTTCAGGCATCCAACAGGCAAATCCCTAACACCGCAGGTTATTTAAGCTGCAATCCAACGCCTTGTTAATAATGTCTGCTCTGTTCAGTGTTGGGATCGTGCTGCTGCTCTGGGTGGGGAGGTCACATAACAGACAGTGCTGACGAAAATAACAATCCTTTTGATTGTAGTGGCCGAAACTGAACCACAGTTTTTCACAATGATAATAATAATAATCTTATAGTGATTTGAATTTGGAAAATACATAATCGCTGCATTATTATTTATTTTTATTCCTTAAAGTTCTCTGTGTTTCTGACTGAGTTTCTGTTTCATTTTGTCATTAATATTTAATCTTTGCACACTCTTGTTGCTGACTCATCGACCCTGAGGCAGGGATGTTCCATGAAGTAGTACAATGCTGCAAATCGATTCCCAGCAGAACCCACATCACCAAGAATTTCCTGTCTAATTATACAGGTCGTTCCTGAACTCACGGCATCTTTTCCAATGCCAAATTTACCTCATCTCCCAAAAACCCTTTTACCTCAAGCCAGCTCTTGATTTGAACTATATTGTTGTAGGGTCTTTACCTTACAATGTAAAATGCCTTGAGGCAGTTGTTGTGGAGTTCTGCTTGACTAGTTATACCCGAGACTCAAAACAGCCTCAAACCTATTAGCTGGTTATTGCCAACCTATAGATCACACAAACTAACTCCCTGCTGTCACTTTAGGGATCAACTACTGAACTTTGAGTACTGACAGGACTCAACATTACTTGTTTCTTGGAAGAAGACATGACAAAGATAATACTGATAGTAGTTTGTTGAAAGGCCTCGACTTTCACTTGGGTTAAATACAAAGTGTCGGCTAACCAGTGTTGGGTGTAACGCATTACATGTAATGCGTTACTCTAATTGCATTACATTTTTCAGTAACACAGTAAAGTAACGGATTACTATTAAATTCAGTCATTTAAATCTGTTTTTATTCATTTTTAATTATGTTGTTACTTGTGTTACAAAGGTTATCCAGTTATCTGGCCCAGGGATAAAAAAATAAAAAATAAAACATCAAACAAACAGCCTTTTTCCCCCCTGCATACATGGACTACAATCATTTGATTTCAGTTTGTGTGCAGGAGGAGGAAAATGGTACAGGGCTACAGCTTTTGAGGAGTAGAGATATGCACATTACTTGTATTTTTATAGCACAGAAGGACAAGAGCTTAATAGTAAAGTGGAAACTGCTTCCAAGACAGAAACAAATGGATTTTACTGATAACAGAACTTTGGCTGTTTGCAGCCATTTGCACAGACAGCATGCTAATGCAAAGAAAGCCAAGAACCCAGAGGGATTTTAAAGCTGAGTGTATGCCGACCCCCAACCCAGCAGGCAGAATCTGAACTTACAACAGGTATCAGAAGTAGCGATGAGCAGTCAGGCTTACAGCCTACATTTCTACTTTTGTGTTTCTAGAGTAGAATCAGTGTGACGATCCTGTCTCTTTGGGCTGGTTTTCAACTTTGCTTTAATTTCATACTTAAACTTGTTCTGTTCTCATTAGGATTGGAACTTAGACCAACACAAGGTTTGTATTGATAATTATGAAATGGTGTGTTTTTGCTCATTTTACAGAGTACTGAGAAAGTAATATAATGATTAGTGTAACAAATTACTTTCTCACGTGAGTAATTAAGTAACATACTGCATTACATTTAAGAAAAGTAATGATACATTGATTTTCTGGAGTAACAATCCCAACACTGGTGTGCAGAAACATTAGATCTAAGTTCTTTTATGTCCTTTTTGGATCTCGCTTTTTTTTTAAATCAGGAGGATTTAAAGTTTTGTGTGAAGAGTTGGTTTTTAACTACCGCATAAATGTCAAATTACATTTTCTTTGATATGGCTCAGAAGCAGAGACAAATCCTCTAACAGTAAACATGCTTCAACTGAATGAAAAAAATGAGATCTATTGTGAAACCGCCAGACTAACTTTAACAACTGAACCTGAACCTCAGAAATACTATTATCTGTGCAGACTTTGGTTTTCAGATGTAAAATGCAGTTGTATTTCCAGATAAGAATATACATGCCCATAAGTGGAGAACAATGGGCTTTGTTCAGTGCCAACATTATTTTTGCAGTGAGTATGTTTAAACAATAGGTGCAATAACCAAGGCGTTGGCTAGCAGCCATGCTGCTGCTTTTCTCAAATGAAAGTAAAGTTGAAGATGCTGAACACATACCGTAATTTATGACGGTGTTACGGCCCTGGTGTGTACTGTGGTTTTGCTTGTGGGGGTGTGTTTTGCTCGCTATCCTGCTTTATGCTTGATTTATGGTACTGCAATTGTGCCAGTTTGCATATGCACTGGCCTACAGAGAGTCCATTGAGAGAGGTTTTCAATCAGTGCAAACATGTGCAGTATGCTGAACGCTGATTACCTTCAGCTCTTTGTATGTTCTAACTTTGCTCTTCATCACAGCACAAGCAAGCGTACCCCACAGACATGTTGTATTGCATATTTTTGACACTGCCCCCATCTGACAGCAGACGCGCTCTGCAGACAGACAAGCAGTCTGCAGCTGCCCACGCTGCCAATGCTCGACCACTTCTGAAGCCCTTTAGGTACCGCCCTGAGATTTCACTCAGTGATTAGGAAAGAGAGTACTTAAGGTCAGGGAGACGAATGCTCCGGGGCCAGAGTGACATTTTCTTGACAGAGTTTGAGCTGTGTGTTTGTGGCATGGAGTAGGTGGAGTGTGTTTTTGTTAACTTTTTGACTGATTTGTGTTTTGACCAACGTTCTTTTCCTAAAGTAAAGATAGCAGCTAGTCTGTCTCTTTTATATTAAGTATTAATAACAATAAAAAAACACCTGTTGAAAATGTCTGACTTGAAAAAGAAACATTCTTATTTCCACAGTCATGGAAGAAGGTTTTCATCACAGCATAAAGATGTCTGCCAGTATCATGGATGCTGTCGATGACCTAATTACGTCTACTTTGAAAATTGGTCCAATATGAAAGAACTTGTAGTTTTGGCCATTAATCCATTTCAGAGTCTGTTGCACCTCCTCACTAACAATGCATGTTGAATTCTCCGTTTACTGGTGGTGTCTGTGAGGTTGATCGGAGCTCCTAAAAGTGAAACTTTGTGATCCCTGGAAAAAACAAAAAATGTATTCCATGTTTTGTTTTCTCAGAAATTTTAAACTTGAACCTGAGGGTTTTTCTTAAAAATGTATGACTCCATAACCTTAACAGAAATTCAAGTTTTCAAGGTTTTTGTAGACTATTACCCCCACCCCAACATGTTTTCTGACCTAGAACAGCCCTAAAAATCCCTCTCAGTAATTTTTATTCAGATCCATCAGTATAAACACTTTGCCTGCTGGATTTTTAAAAGAAACAAAACTGGTTGGGTTTACACGAATAGATTCTGTGGCTCAGTGGACCTCAGGATGATTGCTCTGACTACAAACACTAGAGGGACCTGACTCATTTCTCACCTTTGACCCAAAGCTGACCCAATTATTCAGGCCTTCTGTCTGCTCGACAGCCAGCACTCACATACGAAGCCTCATTCAGAGTCTGAAGTGGCTATCCTCCACGACACATGCACAGAATATAACTAGGAGTTATGAGGAATGCTGCTGAATGGCTCCCTCTCAGCATCATTCAGAAGTAAGAAGTCATAAGGAAAGGGAAGACAGATAAATGGGTTTCTTGTGAACCACTGGGCTGAACAGCTGTCAAATTAATGCAGGGATTACTGTGAACCCGACGTTCCAGTATGTTTACTACAAAGAATATAAAAAAGTGGAGTGTGAGCTCTGCACCACAAAATCTTGGCAGATTGGTTTTGGCTTTGGATTTACTGCATGAAAAGTTTGAGATGACATTAAGGCTAAAATGATGAATCCTATTATATCATTTATATGTAAGACCTTTGATTACATAAAACCTTTCAGCTCAGTGTTTGAATAGATTCTGAAATTAGTGGTTGTGTACTTCATTTGAATCAAAATGTTTGTTCATGTCTAGCAGTGAAAGGAATTGGATTTGATTTCCTCCCTTTGGCGAGTAGCGTTTTCACAAGCTTTTTAAAAGCTCTCCAAATTCACCAACAGTGTATTTCAATTAATGATTCTTTCCCACTGGCTCTTCTTTTTTCATCTTTTCAATCTCTCGAGCTGATGTGTCTCTTAAAGCTTCTCCTTTGTGCTTCATTTGTAAATGTGAAATAAGAGGGACACGGTCAATCTGGATATGGTCAAACAAAAAGCCAAAGAAGACAGTTTTTAAGCTGATAATCAGGCCGAGATGCCTTTTCTCTCTTCATAAAGACAAAAGTTGTGAAACTCTTTTGAGTTGTTATTACCTTCACCACAAATCCTCCCTGCTATAGGAGGCTGCTAACAAAGCTTTGTCATGGCTATTATAGTAATCTGTCAATAACCTATAAGTTGACTTTTTAGCAACCTGCACACAAGCTTGAATACACTGATTAATAATTTAATACACAACAACTCTGGTGCACCATATTTATTTTATTCCTGATTTTCTCGGGTGTCCTGTTTTGTTGTAACTCAGCCAGGCTCTGCCTTCTGAAATGTATTTTTCAACAGATAATGCAATGAAAGCTGCTCAAAGCGCAGACTGTGCGAGAACAAGGTTTTGTATTTTGCATGACAATTTTTAATTCTTAATTTCTTCTTGATTTCAACATCTATCTAATATTATATTTGTGCAAGTAGCTCAGTACAGACACAGTACAGCTGGTAATGCTGTAGGTGAACAAAAACTAAAGAGAAAAAAAACATTGGAGTGGAAATGGTAGAACGGCTGCTTCCTGTCTGTTTCATTCTCTGCTTTTGCTGAGAAACTATTGAGCTACTTTAAAAAGGTGTTTGTCCCAAAAACATATTAGAGTGTGTGTCTGTGTGTGTGTTCACCTGATTGCCACAGAAGGTCACAAGTATGAGCCCTGCAAACATACTCTCAAGTCCATTTTCTCCTTATTGACTAATTGACTGATCAGCTAATGTTTCAGGAACAGTCAAAAGGTCAGTAGGCGGACTGAAATTGCACATTGAAATAGTCTGATGTTACCACCTTTCCACAGGATAATCACTTTGGTGGCAATTATCTGAGAGCTGATGTCCATTAAGTCCGTGCGGTCCTTTCATAGTCCGCCCACAGTACACTGGAAGCACTGCTGGGTTCCCCTGAGAGCTTCATATGCAAATTTGAGGATTCATAGAATGAAAACATAGAAGGGCACTGAGACAGTCTGGCTGCTTCTCTGGCTCGCTGCCTTAAGTTGCTGTCTGCTCATGTTTGTTTTGAATCCGATTTGTTAACAGCCAACTTCCCTCAGTTTGACTTTCCTGTCTTTTTTTTTTTTGCTGATTTACTGATCTATTAATTTGACATATTGTATTAATTAGGAGATTGAAGGTAACCATCTACTTATTGTCGCTTACTGTCAGGTAGTGGAAGCGGCTGCTTCCATAATTACATTGTGCTGTTTCAGAAAGGCTAAAAAACTGTAAGACATATAGACACGTAGAAATATAAAGCAAGTTATGTTTACATTCACTAACACCCACCCCTGTGATATATGAATGTTAAATGAACTTGTACAAAGTGCAGAGGCGAGAGGACCATGACTGACTAATATGGCACAGGTCCAGTGTGTCCCTCTCTTTACATCAGGAGCCAAATCAACACAATAAATCTGATGAAACGTTTCTAGAGAGGTGGAAGCGACCTGCTTTTGGCTCATAGTAATGGCTCATTAGTAAAGAAGTTCCTCTGCTCTTCTGCTTGTTTTGTGACTCCCATTAACACAGCCCTGGTCAACAAATAAATACAAAAATTGGTAAAAACGTAAAAAACAGAAATGCTTCAAAATGCATGTTTAGTATAGAGCAGGGGTGTCCAACTCCAGGCCTCGAGGGCCGGTGTCCTGCAGGTTTTAGATCTCACCCTGGGTCAACACACCTGAATCAAATGATTAGTTCATTACCAGGCCTCTGGAGAATTACAAGACATGTTAAAGAGGTAATTTAGCCATTTGAATCAGCTGTGTTGGATCAAGGACACATCTAAAACCTGCAGGACACCGGCCTGGAGTTGGAGACCCCTGGTTTAGAGGATGTAAGCATCATGAGTAGAACCAGATTTGCAATAGCGGAAAAACTTCAAGGCCAACTTGGAGTCATCTCTTTTGTGGGTGCATGGATGGGTTTAGTGGTCTGCTCCACCATCGCAATACATACGTAAAGCCAAATGTAAATACCAGCCTTCCCAGTTGAACAAATAATTCAGTTATGGGGGACAAATATGGGGAATAATAATGGGTGGAAAAAAATATGAAACTGGATCACCTGTTGAACAACATGGACCAGTCATTATGCTTCATTACCTCAAGTCTTTTTCAAATATTTTATATTAATCATCCATGAAATATAACCGTGTTTATTGTTTTAACAATGACACCCAATGTCATTTTAATTGTTTTGAATCAAACAACTGATGTCATGTAGCCGCCTAATTAATTGCTGGCTAGCTCAACATCTGCACAAAGCAAATGTTAGCATTCATCTCAATGCACAATTTTCTACTCAGTAGCAGCATTATCATGACCTTGATTAAAACTAGTCCAACATTTAAAAATAAAAAGTATTAAAAAAGGGTTTCTCAGCAAACTGCACAACATCAGGGTGAAGGAAAGCTGCATTTGTGCATAGTTTAGGTACAAAGAAGAGGGAGTGTTGGAAAGCAACATGGAATTTAGATGGTGAACAAGCTCGTATATGAAAGTTCTCTTCCTCCATTTTATGCTAGCTATAGGGCAGAGTGAGGTTTCAATTCTGTACTGAACTACAGTAGAATTGTTGAAGAGCTGGTCTTGAAGTTCGTGTTGGATCATACTGTAATAACGGCTGTGTGACAGGCAGGATTTGGACTCAACTGCAGAACACGGCAGACAGAAAGTCAAAAATAGCTTTAACACTACACTCAAGCAAAATACAAAACAAAGGAATCAAAAAATTAGAGAAACACAGAGCAGGAACATAAACCCAACCAGGAGGCAGGACGTGACAATGAACAAAAACAAACTGACAGGAGACATCTGGGAGGACAGCTGAACCTAACTGAGAAAACGAGACAAGGGATGCAAAACTAATTAAAAAGCACAAGAGACCAGTGACTAACAAAATAAAACAGGAAGTGACTGAACACAGGAACAGAAACGCAGACTTGACACAGAACAGAGGAGGGCAGGAAAAACAAACCCTCAGGATAATAAAAGATTAAAAAGGGAGACTGAACCAAGACTAAAAGTAAAATCATGAAATGAAATAAGAATACAAATAAATACTTAAACTGGCAGAAGTATAAATAAATAAATCAGCAGAAAGATACAAACTGAAGACATTTATCAATAACTGAACTTGAAAGACCCATGGCACAAACAAAAAGAAGCTGGTTGCCACCACTACTTTTCAAACCAACCAAACCATTAAAGGCAGTGAATTCTCACTAAAGTAATTATGGAGGAAGACAGATAATACTGTTCATCTATTATAATATTAACATACATACAGCAGCCCTGCAGTAGTGTTGCTGCAGGATTACTGTACATGGACTGAGAGTGACCGAAGCTTTGGTTGCATGAATTTTGTCCATGTGGCTGAAAACAATGAGCAGACCACTGTTTAAGTGGCAAATCTCTCACAGAGCACACTGTTTGGTTTGCCCAAAGTTGATGAGCATCTGCATGCCATTCTGTACCCCACCTCTACCCCCAGCTCCTCCTTCCATGCTGCATCTGACCTAATCAAAGTCAATTCTGCTGTTGATGCCAGCACTCTTCCATGCCCAGATCTCGCTGCTGCTCTCCATGCCTCTATCTTTCCACATGTGCCCAATGCAGGGCAGAGAGCTCCTAGGAAAAAGCCATTTTCTTTTGCCTGTCTGGCTCCTGACAGTCATGTATTTTATGTCTAGTTATCAGTTACATCAAAACTGTTCCCTCCACCTCATGCATCCAAAAAGATTTCAGTTTAAACCTCTAAACTCTATTAACCCACAGGGCTGAATGGAGAGACATGTTTTATGATTGCAGTTGAAATCAGGACAGAATGAGCAGTGTCATTTTATCAAGTCGTGTGCAGCGATGTGCTTGATAATGAGAAATGCATTCTTCATATGTAATAAGACAAGTGACTGAATCCAGTTAGCTAAAACAGAAATGGATAATCACACTTGGAACATGCGTATGCCTGTGTTCTCTGCAGAGGTGCTCTAAGCATCGTAGCACCAAAGATCTATTTGGGAATTCAAAGTTTTAAAAACAGTTTAAATAGAAAGTGTATTTCATGACTATTTAGAAAGAGAGCACAGAGCCGGAGCGGGACTCACAACAAATGCGACATTGTGTTTACGAGCTGCCCAAATGTACGTCGGGCTTGTTTAAATATTCAAGAGCAGAGCTGAGCAGAAGGAGAGTGTCAGGGTTTATTTAGAGGTTCGCACAGAGATGCTGGTTGGGCTGAGTAATGTCTTCATTTTGCTCAGGTCGTGATATTCTGACTGGAGGGGAGGAATGAAATAGCAAACACTGCACATTGAGGAGAAAATGTGAAGAGAAGAGGACAGATAACATAATATTAAATGCAGTCAGTGTGTGATGTGTATAATATTTAATGCTGTATATATGAACAGAATAAAGTGTTATGATCTTATGCTCATTTCGTTTATGTCTTTTATAAGACCCTGGCCACACAATACAGCTGTGCTAAATATGAAAGGATAACAAGAGGAAAATATGGACAAGACAAAAGAGACATGACAAAAAAATAGAGAGAGAAGACGAGAGAAAGAAAAAAGTAGAGTGGAAAATGGAGAGAATGGGATCAAAGTATAAAGTAGTGAGGGCAGATAAATTAAAGCTGAGCAGCAACAGGAAACAACATACATCATTAAGAAGATGGATCCAAAGAAAGCGAGAACAGGACTTGAAATACTAACAGAGCAACACGACACAGCAGGAAGAGAAATATGTGAAAAACTGATGATCCAGAAAGAAAGGAAATAGATGGGTCAGAGAGTGAAAAATAACACTGTACAGTTAATTACACTGAGAAAGGTTAGAAAAAGCGGGAGGAAAAGAGCACACCACTTGTAAAAAACAAAAACGTCATTACCGGATGAATCTGTAATTGCACACATGATATGGCATACATGGAGTATATGAGAGCCTTCACTGCAGTGTGATTAAGCTTAGAGAAAGGTCATGTTTACTGCTAACTATATGATAAATATGTTTATTGTCTTTAGAGGTAGGTGAAAAGATTAATGTCAGGCTTTTTAATGCAAAGCTACAGCTTGCATAAAGACTAGTGATGGCAAAGGAAATGCTGACTAATGCTGTTGTACTTACAATAAGGATCAAACAAAAAGCTTTTATGCATCATTTTTAAAGGCAGTTATTGTACAGCTGATGTTTGGAAGACCCCCTAACACCTAGTGTGTCATATTTGATACATGACTTTTTGTGATTTTTGTGACACAGGGAATTTCAGTGCGCAGGTCATAAGAAACATAATTGGTATACGCCGCATTGTACATCATGTGTTAGAACATCCTTGTACTTGTATATAACAACAGAAATGTCGGTTAGTAAAAGCTTTTAGCAATTGCTTTAACCCTCTCAGGCTCAAATTAAGTTTTAGTTGCTAATGCACAACCAAGTCCTGCAGTGGTACTTCTGAGTAAAAAAAACTCATAAAATATGTATGTGGGGTAATCAGGTTGTTAGTGTTTTAACTGTTGCAAATCTGCAACGCCTGCCTTGAGAGGGTTAAGATCATTTTCTGCAGTAACCTGTTTGGAAAAAGGTCTTCGTGACTTTCAATTTGAGATTACCAAATGAGCTATGGATGTTAATATGAGGTACTTTGCAACATGTTTCTCCTGAAGATGCTTACATCTTGGAAATATATACTATATAAAGTAAAGATCAGCCTAAAGAAAGAAACAATGAAAAAAAAAAAAAACACGAGTAAATGAGGCATGAGAGTGAAATAGAAAATGACCAGGAGGAATAACAGAGGACCATTTCTGCCTCCTTATCTACCAAACTCAATATCAACTGTGGCCCGCAAGGAATTTGCTGCAAAGCATTGTGGGTCATGATTACCTCCGGTCTCTCCCTTTCTCTGACTACATATTATTATGAACTGATGTCACTCCTTTATCACTTTCACTTCACTCCTAAAGAGGAAATCTCTTTTTCTTTTTTTATCTAGTGATGGTTTCTTGTTTATGCAGCGCTGCCTACAGTCATGCGGCGCTCTCACTCACTCATTCGTCACTATAATTGTTCAACGGGAAGCAGCTACGTGTGAACGAGGTGAGGATGTTGCGACAGAAATGACAGAGGAGGCCATTAGAGAGCGTGACTTGTTTATGTAACGGGTCAGACGCATATACAGTACTGTGCAAAAGTCTTAAGTAGTCCCTCATTTCTGTATTTTTTCTAAATAGATACAGCAATTTGCTGAGCTTAAACTCTCTTAAGCAAACTTTCTTTAAATCGTGTTCAGGAAAAGCTAATAGGCATTTTTGAAAGGCACGCCAAAGCTCTCCTTAGGATGTTGTCTGAATTTTGTTTGTTCTGTCAGGATGAGCCCACACTGCTTCAGTAATGCCGCGGTCTGGTCAGATCATCTCCTGATTTGCTTTTACTGTATTCCATCAGTTTTGACGGGATCTCCAACATCAATAGCTGAAAAGCAGCTCCAACATAGCATAACTCATTTGGACTCATCATTCCACTGATTCTAATTGCTGGTCTTGAGCAATTTGGCATACCTCAGCCTTTTCTCCATATTTCCTTTCCTTAAGAAAAGCTTCAGTCTGCTTACATTTTGAGAACAACGTTTCTCTTTAATAAACCTAAGATTTCAAGCACACATATTTCTTTGTAAGTTCTTAAAGGACAAACATTTGTTTTCCATGGCAGATGGCAGCCCAGCCTGAGCCCAATTATTTTGGACTCAGCCTTTGTAGAACCTGTTCCCTCCTCTGCCACTTAAGAACTAAGTGAACAAAAAGATGGTCACTCCTTCTACAAAGGACAAAAAAGGATTCTTGGTTTTGCAATTACAATGTGTCAACTTTAATAAGCGGATAAAAACAAGCAAATCGAAAATTTAATGATATAATCACTGGAAAAATTGCACTACTTTGTTTTTCTTGAGGATGATCTCAACTGTGGAGATATACTGTGCAGTATATCGATATAGATATAAATATATCCACCCAATATATCTGCCACCTCTTTCAGTTACAAGTTATTACACGCTTCTAAGCAAATGTCAATGTCAGAAAGTTATATTTAGTTTATTTCTCTCTTCAGTTCCCATAGTATCAAATGAAAAGTCGTTAATTTGGCCTCTCCGAGAAAAATCCAATTTGCAATGCTTTGGGTGGTATGAACATGCTATCTTAAGAAATAAAGATGATAGTATTGTTTAATCATCTCTTTTGCAACACTCTTTAATGAAACGTTTCAAACAGTACCCCAGCCTCTTTTGAACAACAACACCAAAAAATAAGAAGATAATTGAAGGTCAGCACTTCAGTAAAAAGTTTAGTTTTTTTATTAAAACTGGTAGACGGCAGCATTAGAACAAGTCTGCTGCCCTGCCTAAAGCAGAATGCATTCAAAGTTTGATTTTATTATTTAAATGTATCATTCTTAAGATTTACATGAAACCATACCTGTTTCTGTCACTATAGTAGTTACCACAGTTTGCTGTGACGATTATAGTGACGGAAAAATGATCCAACACAATAAAGCTATATTTTAATATTGATCTTTCACTAATCTCATGAAAAATCCCTACTAGAAATACTACAAATGTTCTAGTGTTGGACAGTAGTGAACCAAGAGCAATGTGAACCAGTCAGCGTTTATGGAATTAGAATTTGTTACTGAGATCTGGGAGGTGTGTGCTTTAAGGCTGTCATATTAAACTGTCAGGTTAATGATATAGTGACAACATGCCTGTATGTTCCCTAGTGCGTACTACAATGAGACAAGACCAGACATGTCTGACAGCGAGAGAAAGCCTGTCACCCTCCGATGATGATTTAGCAAAAAGGGAGCTACTTCAACAACCTCCAGCAACGCACAATGTTTTGCAAAAAGAGCAAGAAAAGTTTTCCTGCTAAAGGTGGAAACACCAAATTTGTTTCATCACTTGAGGCAAAACTACAGTATCGAGCACAGCTAGGCTGTGAGGGCACATGAGTAGGAGACAGTAGCAGCTGGTGATGTGTGGGCCAAAACTAAACAATAAAAAGACCAGGCATCACCGGAGCACATGCTGGTGCACTCCATATGATAGGAAGAGCAAATGAGCAAAAACCGGTTAAACAGTGGTAAAGGAGGAAGCATTTGACCCAAGTTACAACATTCCAGTTGAAAAATATTTTTCAGTTTCAGTTTTATTATGTGACAATATTGTGCGGGGTCCTGAAGAGTTACAAGGTTACGTTACTTTAGTTTGTGATGTAATTACTATATATCGATAAGACGATACATGTGAATACATCTAGGATACATTCGCAGGTCAATAAAATTAGCACTGGATGAATGGATAGAAGCTGGTAAAGACCAAAAACAAGGGACTCCGATGGCTTTACACATAAATAATGACTTATATTGGATGGAGGTTTAAGTAATAACTGTTCACAAACATATTCACAATATTATCTTAAGATTTGATGTTGTTAACCCTCAATGTTGTGTGTTTTTGCTGCCCGAAAGTGACCAAAGAAACTGTCACTGGAGGTTACAAACTTACAGCATACATGCTCTCTGTCAGCATACCTCATATTTACTTGCAATAAATTAGACTCATTGAAATGATGATGACAATCAAAAGTATTTCAAAATTACCTTACTCTGCACTCTCTGACATAAAAACAATTTATGTAATTACCAGCAGGATATATACATAAAGCCAAAGCCAGCTCAGCAAACTGAAACACATCCAAACCCTCCCATTTACAACTGCCAGCTAGAAATCTGTCAAACAGAGTCAATTATGCAAAGTAATCAGAGTAATAAAACATGGTTTAACTGCAACAGAGGCATTTTTGCTTTCATCTCACATTAGCTGTAGCTATACAATAATAAAATTTATTTAAAAAAAGGTTTGAAGCAGCAGAAAGTGGCAGTTTAACAGCTCCTATAGCAGGTAACCAGGATCCAAATGCAGATACAGCTGGTTAAGTAACAGGCAGTTTATGTAATTCAGAAATCAATACACAGGCTTATAGTTGGCAGGGTGTCAGGAACATCGAAGAGGCAGAGGCAGGTAAAGGGCACATGATGATCTTCAGAGAAACTCTAACTCTGGTTGTCCAGTATCGACACTTTATCACCTTTCTGCCCATGAGTATCAAACCTGCTTTCCCAGATGGTCACAATAGGCTTGTTTTGCCTTTCATAGGTGAAAGGCAAACAATCCTCATATGTGTAAAATGTGTTATTTCTGTATGTACTATATTGAATTGGAACCTGAGAGGGTTGCAGGTAAAACCACCTGAGCCTGGAACTGACGTGCGACTGAAGCATGTGATTTCTAAATGAAGACGATGGACAGTATGCCCCCTTTTTCATCATCATCATCATTATTAGTACTTGCAAGGGCAGTTGCAAGGGCACCCTTTTACACACTGCAATTTCAGTGCCACAGTGTAAACAACACAATCACAGTCAGCAGGCTTATTTAGAATTTTCAGGTTAGCGCTTCAAGTTAAAGCAAAGCATACAAATTCTGCAGAAGTGATACTTATTAAAATGCCACTTTTTACCATCTGTTAGTCAGTCAGTTCCAGTTCCATAACGATGCAAAAACACATATTACAGCTGAATATTTTGTACTCTCAATTGAAATATGAATAGTAATTGTCAGTGTTAGGTTTTATGGTGGAAGTTGAAGAAGGATAAAGTTTTGGAAGCTGAATAGTGAAGAATGTTGCACAGTTTTCTGAGAAGTGTCGAGACATTTTCTGGGTGGTAGGGAAGAGTCACCAAATGACTGGAAAAGTGAGAAAAAGTAGACAGGAGAGAGAAGTGGAAAGTGGAAAGTCTGTTGGTCCAGACAACAGACTTGTCTTAAAGCTGATGAACCATACCATAAAGCTATGGGAAAGCTTTTGAAGCTAGATTAAGATGAAAGGTGATCAGCGAGCAGAGAAAGTGCACGATACAGCAGGTAAAATAAGCATTGGACATGTCACCAATTTTCTAAGTAAATATATTTCTAAAGGTGCTGTTGATATGAAGTTCTCACCAGATGTTGGTAACAACCCATCCAATCCACACATGCAAAGAAGTCAAAGCATAGAGGTACATAAATTAGATTGTGTGTGATAATGAGGAATTACACAGGGAAAAAAAGTATTGAAAATGCTTATTGGAATGTATTTGATACTTTGTACAAAAGCCTTTGTTGATGATGACTTCTAGATAGTTCCAGTGTGGAGAAACTATTCACATGCATTGCTCAGGTGTGATTTTGGCCAATTCTGCCACAGTCTTCAGGTTTTGTGAGCCCCTCTATAAACTCTGGTTCTTTCCACAGATATTCAGTTGGATTCAGGTGTGGTGATTGGCTGGGCCATTCTAGCAGCTTTATTTTCTTTCTCTGAAATCATTTGAATTTCCTTGGCTGTGTGTTTAAGGTCATTTTCTTGCTGAAACATCCACCCTCGTTTCAACTTCATCAACCTGGTAGATGACAGCAAATTTTTATAAAGAATGTCTCGAAAGATTTTTTCCATTCATCCTTCTTTCCATTATATAAAACATTCCAGTGTCATTTGCTGAAAAACAGCCACGATGTTCCGACCTCCACACTTTACTGTTTGTATGGTGTTTTTGAGGTGATATACAGTGCCTTTGTTTTGGTCTCATCTTAGAAGACTATATTCTCCCAGCATCTCACAGGCTTGTCTAAATCTTGTTCAACAAATTTAAAACATGCTTCAACGCACTTCTTCTTCACCGGTGGAGTCTTGATTGGTGAACGTGTATACATGCCATGGTAGTTGAGGGCATTGGTTACTCTTTTGTGACTGCTGATTGCAGGTCTTTCTGTAGCTCTTGGACAACTCTTCTAATAATTCATTTCACTCCTTTGTCTGAAATCTTACAGGGAGCACTTGTTTGTGGCCAGTTTATGGTGAAATTATGTTCTTTCAACTTCCAACAGTGCTCAGTGGAACCTTCAGTAGTTTAGAAATTATTTTGTAACCAGTGCCATCAGTGTGTGTTGCCAGTCTTAACAGAGCTCACTGGGTTTTACCCATCATGAGATGTTTCTTGTGTGACACCTTGGTAATGAAACACCTTTTTATAGGCCATCAGTTGGGACTGAACCAGCTGATAGTAATTTGCATGGGTTGTTACAGACATCTGTAGACAATGTATGTCAAAAGCACCTTTAAAATATATTTACTCAGAAAACTGGTGACGTTTTTAATACTTTTTTTTACCTACTGTAGATGCAGTGTTTGTTTTGAGAGTGCTGAGGGGCAAGAATAAAGTAAGTCAGAAGGTATCTCCCAGTCTCTTTGTGGATCTAGAGAAAGTATGCGATAGGGTGCCAAGCAATGTTCCCTCTAATTTTTCACGTGTCTGAGCGAACACACAAACTCCCTGAGCGATCCCTTGGACCACTGTGAGCGACATCAGACGTGTGCACTGTGGTCGCGCCGGCATCTAATCCATCCAAGTTACATGGTTTATTAAAATAATCAAATTACAGCATTTACATTTATGTTAGACTACTTTTAATTAACTGCTTTAGCCCACTTACAATGAAAATGTAAAAAAAAATCTAGTCATAGACCTGTGTAGTATGTTAACACTATTGGAAGTAAAAATAACTTGAACTCCAATTTTGAAAAAACAACTTTCTTTCTTTTTAAATACAGCTCTGACTTGTATTATGAGTCTGTGGTCTGTGAGAGAGTCCTGTAACTCTCTGTCTGCAAAATACAGTATATAATGACCAATGCTGGGCAATTAATTATGTAGTTACTTCTTCAAAAAAGTAACTCAGTTTGGCAAACAAAGATTTTTGCAGCTATTTTGTTTTTTTAAATGCAGCCAAGGCGTTTTTAAATAAACATTTCAAACTATTTACAGAACAATCAGCTGTTCTGCATCAAATCTGATGCCACACAAATTATTTGTGCCACTCCAAAAAATAATTTCTGTCCCCTATGAGATAAAGGTGAACAACAGCCTGATACCTGCAGGCCTGACAACAGGAGATGTATCACTCCTGTAACACCTGTAACATTCAGCAGTCGCCTCATTGTTCTGACACACACAGCAAAACTACACTACACACTAACTACGCAAATCTCTCACATATCAACGCACCGCCGTCACTCCTAAAACTTCCCCCCGTTTCTTAACAACTAGATGCCACGTTGCCATATCATTTTTTGATTGGTCGACATGGTACGAATAGGAAAGGGAGAGGGGGGTGGAGTTTGTTTTTGCTCACAGGTGGCGAGCGCTTTCGAGCGTTTTCCTTATAAAACGCCGTTTTTACCGTTTCTTCCCGCAGTAAATATAAACAACGACAGTATTCAGGAAGAAAACCAAACATTGCATATTTTTTTAATCACAACTCTGGTTTTACGTGGCCTATCAACACAATTTAAAAACTGGTATAAAGTCCACACTTTTTCTGTCAATTGTTCCGTCTGTCCTGCTCACATCTCCAATGGTTGGACACGTTGTCATTAACGTGGCTTCACTCCACGTCAGCCACGCCGCTTTGCCAGCTAAAAGACCGGTGTCGGCTCATAAGGACGCTGTCATAGCCTGTCAACCACGTTGATTAGCTGCGTATACGAATGTAAATCGCATTATTGGCTGGACTATGGCATAAGGTGGCATCGTTCTAATCCCATACTGGAGCAGCCAGTCACTCACTGACTAACACTGCAAAACAGAATTGTTAAAGTATTAATTTTAATTTCAATTCAGTTTAATTTTTTTTGTGCGCAACACAGATTTTCTGTGCGCAGAGACCGTGCCAGCAGTGCGCAATTGCGCACGTGCGCAGCTTAGACGGAACATTGGTGCCAAGAGAAGAACTCTGCTACTGCACGAGGAAATCAGGAGTGGGAGAAAAGGGTGGTGCGGGACATCCAACAGCGAGACAGTGGCGAGTTGTGCAGTAGAAATGTGGTGGGAGTGACAGATGGGTTCAAGCAGTAGAAGCAACAGAGTGTGAATGAGAATGAAACAGGTGTAACAGTGAAGCTGCAAGGGGTAGAAGCAGTGAAGGTAGACAAGTTTAAATAGCTGCAATCAACCATACAAACCAACACACCATGCACAAAAGAGGGGAAGAGGAGAGCGTAGGCAGGGTGGTGCAGGTGGAGCTGAGTTTTCAGAGGTGATTTGTGACAGAAGGATAGCAGCAAGAGCGAAAGGGAAGGTTTAAGACCTGCTGTGATTGATGGTTTGACAGAGTTAAAGATGTGAACAGAATGGAGAATGAGTACATCAGGGGGACAGCTCAGGTTAAGCAGTTAAGAGACAAAGTTTGAAAGTCTTAGAGACTGACAGAGGAGGGACAGTGAATATACTGGACAAAGGATGCTGAATATGAAGCTAGCAGGTGGGAGGAAACAAGGAAAACTACAAATAGGATTCATGGATGTGAGCTGGGGTGACAGAACAGGATGCTAAGGATATGGTGAGATGGAGACAGATGATTCACTGTGGTGAACCCCAAAGTGAGTAGCTGAGAGAAAAAGCAGAAGAAGTCAAGTAACCCATTCATGACTTTTAGCTACACTCTAAATGACCTAAAAAAAGATGTCTTTCACAAAGATCGAGGTGGCTGTGGCTCAGGAGCTGGAGCAGGTCATCCACTAATTGGAAGGTTGGTGCTATAATCCCTGGCTGATCCAGTGGGCATCCCTAAGTATCCTTAGCCAAGCTACTGGTGACTCATTCTCTGATGAACACTCTCTGATGAATTCATTAGAGTGTGAATATTAGATAGAAAGCACTTAGGCATAGAAAAAAGTCCTTGTATGAATGCGTGTGAAGGATGTTTTTCAAAGCACTTTGAGTGACCAAGTACAGTAAAAAAGCAATATAAAAACCAATCCATTTACCAAAGACATACCTCTGGTATCAGCACTGACAGACATAAAGGTGTGTTTACTTGTCATGTCATGATCTTATAAAAAATTTTTTTAGGTGAGGGACACTTTGGACACATATAAACTTGGCAATAATAGTTTTTTAGAAGAAGACAATCACAAGATATTTTCTTCTGGCACTAATCGGGCGCCCCCCTTCCGGCTCTCCTCTCTGCTCTCTCCTATCTTATCTTACTTACTTGTCTTACTCCTCTCTGTCAATTTTTCTGTCCCTTTGAAGAAATGAATAAATGTTAAAGAGGTAAGTATTTCTCAGTTGCAGTGAATAGATAGAATAAACTGTAGAAAATTAAACAGCAGAAAGAAGAGAAATAACAATTTTAACATAAACCATTGACACACACGCCTGATCAACCCTGGCAGGGCCTCCTTGGATGAGGGTGTCTAGTGATAATGGCCGAAACACCCAATGAATCCAAGGTCCACTACTGACGATGTGTCCCAAATTTTAATGATCTAGATCAGATCTCTAATCCCTAAACCTAACCAAGGAAAAATGGCAGATTAGCTTGGGTAAAAGACCGAAAGTTGAGGCACACAACGATGCGTGCTGCTGGTAAAGTTTCTGGGCTGCTTTTCCTCATAACAGCCATCCCTCAAGATTCTCTCCATTAAAAGCAATGCATGGTCAGGGATTGTAACATCTAGTCCTTTACTGAATGTAGTCAGTGTGAGGCACTTCTGGTATCTGGTTTGAAGGTAACTGTACCATCTGTGCTAACATTAAGACAGACATCAGAAACATAACAGCTGTGCTGCTCTGTGCTTCTGTTATCATTACTCTTAAGAATCAGCATGTAGGGGGTGGCTCAAGTTTCAACAGAAAGTAGTTTTTGCGTTCACGTTACAAAGGGCCATGATGGGGGTGGTGAATCTTGTACAGACTTTGTGCAAGGAATTTATTGCTAACTGGAAGTAGCATTAATTATTTTAGTCATGAAATTAATCATTGTTTTCTAACCTGGGTTTAGCTTTAGTTTACTTAGGCCGCAAAGTCAAGTCCAGCAGACGATACAGGTAGATCATCTGATTTAAGCACCTTTAAAACATATTGCAGTTTGAAACTGCTGCTGCATGCACAAGAAACAGTTTGATCCACCCCATTTCCTCCATTTCCTGCAGTGTCTGACTTAATCAGTGTTGTATCTATTAGCACAAATGCCTGCTTTCCTCCTAAATAGGGCGAATGGGGGGAGCAGGTGCCAGGGCAGATCTATATGGTCCCTCGCTATAACATGGTTCAACTTTCGCGGCCTCGCTGTTTCGCAGAAATTTTTGTGTGTGCAATTTTCTGGGCTTTTTTTTTTGTTTTTTCACAGTGCATTGTGTTCTGCGTCCTGATTGGCTGTAGACCATTGTCAATCAATCCTGTGCCGTGTCTCCTGTACACTACAGAATGCGTTCAGCTTGTCAAATTAACATAGGCCTAAATCTTCGATTGCTAGCAGTGTGCCTCTGAAGTGCTGTACTGTAGTTTTCTCCCCAACAAACAACAATGTCGACGAAACGTTTTGCACCGTCAAAGGCAGCTGCGGGTGGCTTTGGTTTCATTCTATAATACTGGACTTGTTTTTTTACGAAGGTTTGAACTTTAAGAGTATTTAAACAAGAGAGAAGTGTGAAAATGTTCATGCCTGTCTGAGAAAAGTGTATAAAGAGTGTAGTGAGGGGTTTTACAGCCTGAAAACATCTATAATATTTATAAAAAATAAAGCTGGCTACGGATTTCACCTATCGCGGATTATTTTTGGAACGTAACTCCCGCGATAAACGAGCGACCACTGAATATAGATATAACTTTTATTTATATAGTTACCATGAACTATCCATCCATCCTCATCTTTCAAACCATTTAGGGGGTTTGGAGTCAATACCATGAACTAATATCGTATAAATTAAAATCTTTGTAGTCCAAGATTGACTTTGACTTTACAGTACAAGCAGCCTATCACATCAATAGACAACTGAGGCCGTCTGCTTCCTTTCCACACCTTGCCCTGCCATTTCAAAGTGGCCCCCAGAGATCGAGCAGCAGGAGCCACCATGACAGGTGGAAGTCGAGTAATAACTCAGAGATGAGGCTGGTGTGGGAAGTTTAATCGAGAGCGCTGAAGAAAAAGTTAGGTGTGTGTGAGAATGCCCGCAGCATATGTGTGTGTGTGTGTGTGTGTGTGTGTGTGTGTGTGTGTGTGGATGCACTTGATTAAATTCTTTCTGTTGAGTTGTGGTTTTTTGTTACACACACAAAATCACACCAGCAGCAGTCACCGTGATGGATAGATGCTCAATTGGCTCATACAACAATAGGTGGAGTGAATAAAGGAATCCAAACCGGACCGCAGGTCTGCCTGTGCTGGATCCGACTGCGATCCCACATCAATGGGAAAATGAAATAACAATAAGAGCAAGCGACAGGAAGCGACAGTGAGGGAGGGACATTACAGCTCTGTTCTGGCAGGCATCGAAGGAACTCATATCATAAAGCCTCTAAAAATAGCAGCAGTGAGATCGAGAGACTGCTGGGCAGAAACAAGAATGTGAGGAGGTAGAATTTACTGACTTAAGGGACGAAAAGAAGCTCATCTTTTTTTTTCAAGTAAATGTTGTCTCTTATAAATAGCAGGTAAACACCTACACACACTGTAAACGTTAAAATCTCATGAAAGATTACCGCAGCCATACATAACATTAAATGCAAAACCTACAAAAAAGAAAACACAAAGATTCTCTTGCCAACCAAACTTTTTTTTTCATATCCAAAATATCTGTTAGCACTGATATGAGGGTTGCCTTTAGCTGTGTGTTGATTTAGCCTTTTAAAAAGTTAGAAGCTTGAGGAAAATTACATAATAGGTCGCATACACTTGTTCATAATGATAACCTGGTTAACTTAATCGACACAAAGCAAGCTCTAAGCTGTAAATCATATTACATACAAGAGAGCCCTTAATCTATGCACTGACTGAAATGCTAACTTATGTTTGTGAATATGGGAGAGACTGAATCTCAGCCAATGCATGTCCCTTACATAGTGACTGATGGAGATGGTCAGACAGGCAGAGATGTGAAAGCGACGTATTTATGTGACATATAAAGTCTGTTGAACATTTGATCATATGCAAACTTTCTACAGATAGAAAGTAAGTTACATAACTTTACAATTATGCTTGTGCATGTATGTGAGTGCCTGTGTGTCAGTGAAGCATTCTGGTACTTAAACCACTAAAACCGTGATCAGACTAACAGAAAATAAACTATAGTTGAGCTTCTCAACCATCAATGACTTTCATTAAGAACTCTTTAACTGGAGATATGACAAGAATCAATTTGATAATCCTAGGTGACTTTCTTCTTGAATTATCACACTCCCAAGATTTTAAGAAAACTTGACCTCGACCTTGACCTTGAGGTCGAGGTCACTGAAATTCTGGCTTGTTCAAGATTTTAAATAGATGCACTTATTGTATAAAATTGACGATCCTAGGTCATGTCTTTCTTGAGTTATTGTGTTCACAAAGCTGGGTGTCCACACCGCCTGACCACTCGCCTGGTGGGGTGTCGACAATATGCCATCAGCCTTTTATCCTGAGGGGTAAAAACTCCAGCACTCAATCTATGTATATGTTTCTCTGTATCCTGTACAATTGTGTCAGATGTATAATTTTATATGTGTTATCAATACTTATACCAGCACACTGTACAGCACAATAAATGTAATCAGGAGGTGTCAGCATCACTGCATAAGGATATTGCTGACCCTGCCCAAACACACATAAATACAGTATATACAGTGTATACAGTATCACATATACAGTATTTACAGTACTATGTCCTTTATTTACGGTTCTGTTTATAGCTTGTTTGTATGGTTCTCTGTCTCTCAGGCCCATGCCACATTCCAAACAGCCCCGAGGGACTGAGAGGAGAAGAAATCCTAATTGTGGCCGTCATCTCCCTGCCATGCAGCCACCACGGGGGAACCAACACAGAAACTACATCCAAACATGCACACAAGGACTCCAGAAAAACACGGTCACATGTTACCAGCTGCCTAGTGATGGGTTTACTGTATGTGAGGTGGTTCATGAGACACAGCAGGTTTTGCCTCACATGGGATTGTTTGCTCTGCAACACTCCCACAATTAATTCTAAAGAAACACCAAAGCACACCTCGCCATCACCGATCTCCACAACAGAAACTGAACGAGACAATACAGACTACCAGGAAAGATCACTGCCCCCATGAGGATTATTTAAGCTCCAATAAAGCAAAGATTACCCGATTAGATGCCTAGATTAAGGACATGGAGCTGGCATTGAACAGAAAATTTTCCTTTTGGACTTTGAAGGTCCTCTAACTTGAACCATTTAGAGCAGAAGAGTGCTGGCACAAGCTGCAATGGTTAGTTTATTTTCAGCTGTTTCTTTTTAACATTTTCCTCTGTGGCATATTCTTTCCACAGTGGACTTCACCAAAAGTAAGAGGGTAGCGATCAAGACCAACAACTAATACTCTATTACATGTCCAATGATGACACTGATTCATCAATAACTTTTATAAAGGAGATTTAAAAGAAGAAAAATCACAAAACAAAACAAAGTGATGAACAGACACAAAATGAAATACATTTCAAAGTTATAAAACAGACACATGTCAAGTTGCTGTAACTACTGGACTTATCACTCTAATAATTGGGGACCTCCCAGGCCATCGTTCCTTCAGTGGGCTGGTTTCAGTCATTATGCAAATGTACTGTTTATAAGATTGGGGAAACCTGCAGTCAGCTGAGACTGAAGAAGTCACTTGGATGAGTGACGAAATGTTTCTCCCACAAAACGCTACGTCCAGATGAACAGATTCAACTTTTGGAGAATTGTTCATCTAATAACTGTTTTAGCACTTACAGGATTTGGAAAATACTCAAAGGGTAATAACAGCAAGCACACACACAGATTGGCTTTTATTGCTACTGTATTAGAAAAAAATACTTTAAAGAACACCTACTACTGGCTCTTCTGCTTTTAAAAGCATGTTAGTTTTTCTCATTTCTAGCAACTAGACCGCAGAGAAAATCCTCCCTCGTCTTTCTTTAATGTAGCTCTTACTTCTCTGGAGACAGACACACAGGAGGGGAAAAAATGGGCTGCTTTTTCCTCTTAAGTTGAACAATTCATTATTTACCAGACAGGGAAGAAGAAAGAAAATGAGACTGTGTGCATGGATGACTTGCTCTACTCTCTGCTGCACCTCGTCCCTAATGCTCCTGCAGACTTCCTGCCCATCGAACCTTAGACAATCACAAACACACACTCAACTAATGCACTGTGCTGTGCTACAATGAGCGCTCAGGCACACAATCGCACAAAGGGGCTCTCCTGTACGGCAATCAGGAGACATAACAGGAAAAAAGTCGCTATGACTTCTACTAATAATATGCAGACGTTTGAATGCAGGAAGTGTACATTTTCATATTTTTAACACCAAAGGAAGCATAAACTCTCTGTTCTGTGAGTTGTGAACATCTCTGCTCTGCTTGTAGCCATGATATGTGCCCACATTATTTACCATGAGAGTTATCCTCCACCATCAGAGCAAAATGAAGCTATAATTATGGGAAATGCTAAACAAAATCAAATTAAAGTTCTGGCTTTCAGCTTTAATTTTAGAGTGTATTTATTCACATTAGGAAGACGGACTAGCTTGTCCAAAAATACTCTTGCTAAAGCTGGACAATAAAATTAAACTGTTTGAAGTTCTGCTGATGAGTGTCTCTACCAATCTTAATGATTCAACTACTGAAAACCAATTGGAAATCTATAAAAGCAAGCAAGAGGTGAGGTTGACCACAGTTAGGTGTTGGTTTACATTCTATTCTGAATGGACCACAGGATGGGGGTGTGAAAAGTTGGCCGTCATACAATAGATAGCTCAGAATATTTTTGGAGAAACTTCCCCAAAGTGCAATAAAGGGTTGGAAATTGGATTGAATGACATTTACATATGATCCTTTTCACCCCTGCACGACTGGTCAATCATAGCATGATGTAGATATACTATACCTAAAGTACACTGGAGGACTTCAAACGGTAACTAAAATTTACTTAATGCTTTCTGTTCATTTTGGCAAGAGGCATCCAAGAACAGAGATTGAAACTCTCTCACGTCCACTGGTAATGGTGGACAAATTGCTCTGAGCAGTACAAGTGACAATGGATCTGTTTCCAGAGGACATCAAAAATTGATGAGCCATGCTGGACTTAAGATATTCACAGATTTCTGGGATCGATAACCTGGAAGCCAAAGGAGTCCAAAGAGCAACAAACTAATTTTCCTTAAACTAAATTGTCCTGTGAGACAAAATCATCCACTAGCTTCACTGTTGCACAGCCACCAAACTCCCTTTACACCTCAATGGTCTTCTGTTGGCTATCCTCCAATACTTGTTTTGGAAAATGCACTTCCTTTTAGTGTCTTAATGGCAAGACAAAGAGACGTCTTTATAAAATATCTGCACTTACACCCTTCTCTTACCCACAACCTTACCCCTCATCTTTCAAAGACACACACAGCAGGTTTTCCCACCCCGCTTCATCTCATTCTGACAGTCCTGTCCACAAACATTTACATTTATTAATCATTAAAAAGCCAGCGTGTTTAGGAGCATTTGAATTAAAAACAGTGCTGGCCTAAAGAAAGAAAAAGAAAAAGAAGAGAAATTTTGATTTGCAAAAACTGACTGGAAAGTTATTTGATGTAGAGATCAGAGAGCTGTTGTCCTTTTTCTACCAAATACGAGATAATCAAGAGATATAATGACAGCTTACATATCGCAGGACTCTTTCTCACAGCAAGGGTTTAGTTGCTGTACGAGATCCATATATTTATAGAACATTAGACTATGACAGATGTATAGAGAACGGATCTCGGAGAATGATAGGATACTAACTCACTTTGGAAACAGAGATCATGTGAGAAGTGAGTAATTGTTCTCAAAGCCTGAAGACATCCTGTCCTGGAAACTGAGATTTGGCCTGCAGCATCTTTCCCTCTCACAATATGCCAGTTAGCCCATAGTTACGTTCTACATTGCTATTTTTAGCTGTGAAAATTTGGAACCAACTATAGTACCAAACAAGGCTTTAGCCTAGTTTAGATTGTACCACTGTGAGGTGATAGTCAGGGTTAGACTAATATAAGATGTCCCAGAATACCATTAACCCAGGGGGAATTGTCTATAGAAACATTTGACTATATGATGCAAAAATTTGTGAAAACAAATGATTTTGTATAACTGAAAAAGGTAAACAACAGATTATCTCTGTGCATCTGTACATGGGATGTCATAAGATTTATTTTCCAAAACGTGTAGCGAACACAAACAGCTGGGGTATTTTCTGTGTGCATCCCTGCTGCACAGACCTAAGCTTCTCTTAGTTATTTTAATTTCAGATGTGAGCAAAAAGACAAAGATCCTCACTCTCCCTGTTTTGTTCCATACAGCAGAATGCTTTGTCAACAGAAACAGCATAGCTTTCTCCCTGCTGTCGGCTGTGTATAATTACTGGCTTTTGAAAACATTATTAAAATGTTCAAATATTAATATTAAATACTACAATTCTTGATCTTAAAAATGAAATGCACTGAAAAAAGACAAGATATTAACAGAGGTGCACATATCAATTAAATTACATTATTAAAGCCAAATTTTTACATAACAATTCCTTTACAGCAGACAAGTCAGGCAGATTATAATCTGTACCTAACATAAACTGCCTGGAGTTTCAGGGAAGAGCTTTCAGAGGAGCAGTGAGAGCAGAAAGTTATCATGTTAACTTTGCTCATCTGTGAGTGAATGGAATAAGGAGGAAGGTTTCTGGGTGGTCTGCCTTTAGCCAGCTGCTAGTCACTGGTTAAATTGGCAGTTTCAGTCACAGAGAAACTTGCATATCTCTGTTCGGGAATGGCAGACAGAGCATTCCTAAACCACGACATTGGTCTGACCAATAAAGGGATCCGAGGCACTGTCACACTTTTTCTGTAACGTCCTTAGCTAGCTAGCTAAGATGAGAAGTTAGCTGTCATGGAAAGAGACACAGCAGCCTTTTGTCTCTGAGCCAGAGAGAGGAGGTCCATGGCACCTTGTAAAACTAATTTGAAATTCGAAACGTTTTGCTAATAAATTGTGGAGAATATTTGTCTTGTCTCGCATAAAAAACCCTTCATAAGTAATATTTTAGGTTCTGAACCAAACCATTTTTTCTCTACCAGTAACTCCTGTTTTTTAAGTCACATATCCAGCTTTGGCGTGAACACAGCTGAACTGCCACCAGAGTGTGTAAGCTGAACATGTTAAAGAACACCATCAGTGACATCAGCAGCAGCTTCTCCATAGATATCAATCTAATTTGCATAGTTGTGGTTGTTGCTATCTCAAGTTTGACCAAGCTGCAAGGTGCTGACATTGAATAAATGATAAATATAAGCAGAAGACTGATTTAAAATCTGAGTGGCTTGTTTAAATATAAAACAGAAAGAGATCTGAGCCACTTCAGGAGAAAAAAATACAGTAACTCTGAAAAGGATGGATGGATGTTTGGATAAAATAAAGTAGTAGTAGTCTAACTAGATTCATGTTTATTCATGGTTTCCATCTTGTAGTTTGATTCTAAAATATCAGTAAAGTATAAAAAATTCTGTATCTATTGTGGGGGGGGGGGGTTTACCTTACAATATAAAGAGTCTTGAGGCAACTGTTGTTGTGATTTGGCACTATTTAAATAAAATTCAAATGAACTGAATTCAAAATAAAGAAATGGAAACCTGAAGCTTAACACTGCACTGATAAATGCACTGGATCACAGCACTTGATTCATGTTTATTGTAATTGTTTGTGTGTGCACAGTCAGTGACATTTTTTTGGTCTTGGAAAAAATCCCCTCAGCAGTTCCTTTATTCACTAAGGTGAGACAAGTGTCAGTGACATGCACACATGCTGCTGCACAGTCAAACTGCTTCCTCACACAAAAGGAAGTGCAGGCACACACAGGCAGGCGCACACTAACTCAACATGTACGCCCATCCGCTTTTTATTCTCGGTCACATAAATAATCCAATAGAAGGCTGGGAAAAGCCTCCCAGTCTGCAGGCTTTAGCCCTTAAGTCTGTCCCTCCCAGCATACAAGCTGTCCCGAAAAACCCAGCACAGCATGCTAAGCCTCCCAGCAGACGCCTTTAACAGCCCCGCTTCGCCAAAAAACACACTTACGAGCCCTGTTTATTTGTTTATTTATGTTCCCAAAATTCTGCAGAACAAGGATGAATACCTCAAAGAAGATACACACCAAGTGAGCTGCAGCCAGCTCCTTCTGCTGTGAAATCAGATCTGTTTGTGTGCACTTACTTTGTGAAATCAAATCATTTAGCATGTACACAAGCATTTTTTTTTATGGTTTTTACAATTAAAGTCAAGCTAGCAATATGTGTTTTTTTTAACCAGAATATAAACCTTTCTCAAGACTATTGAAAGGTGGTTTTAATAAATGTGAAAGGTTTATTATAAAAACTGTATCTAAATATATACTGATAAATTACAGGAAGTACCAAAAACACACATAAGCATCAGCTTATTTGGTCTGTGCCTTAAGGTGGATTTTCCTTTGGTTTAGCCTCGTCTATACATTTTACTCAAATCTTTCATTATTTATCATTTAATTTGGGTTCTATAAACGTGGGCAACAAATCCGAGAACAGGTAAAGGCACAAAGAAGTATCTTTAAAGCTTTAAACTTAATGGCACAGCCAATCCAAGACTGGTATTTAGAGTGTTTGGTGTTTCTGGTGTTAGAGGCTGAGCAGGCAGTGCACAGTACGCTCTGCTGCTAAAAATAGCCAACAACTAAAAGAAGTCATGCTGGTAAATGTGCTGGCATTAAACCGTACAGATCATCACAGGAATTGCACGTCCCATAAGCAACAACTCGGTGCTACTATTAAAAAGTTAGCGGTTTATTTAATCAGACATCAAAACGGGCAGAAATATGTTCAGCCTTTTGTAACTGCTTTCTTTAAAGTTTGTGATCGCAACACTAAAATCACACACTGTACCATTAAGGTGCTTCTGACTGTGATGAGGAGTCATTAGCATTTCCCCGGTTAACAAAAAACAGAGGAATTTTCTACTGATGAAGACAAAGCTGCAAAGTTGGGATTTGAAATAATAAGCCCCACTGATGCCCTGAGAACAGCTACTGAGAAACAGCAAATTTGCACTTTTCTAAGGGTAATAAATCCTTTTTAGAGTGTTGAAGAGGTGTAATAGCCTTGGGAAGTAGTAAAAGGAAGAGCCTCACTTACAGAGTAGTTACGTAATAAGAGCTCTGGTGACTTGAGGTTTGGCATGCTATGACTCTGAAGCCCCATTTGCGCTGCATCCCTCTCTGGCTCACATTGTGCTGTTGCATCGCTTCATCCTCTCTATTTACCTCAGTGCCTAATCTGCTCTGAAGGTAAGGACCTAGTGTCTATTCTCTGCTAAAAGCCCTGTGAAAAAGAGTTTTGAGTCTTTTCTGCTGACTTATAGAAAGCAGGATTTGAAAAAATAAAATGACTCTACTGATGCTGGCACATCTGTTTGTTTCACGTGTTAACGTGAGGAAGATGAGTTTTCTTCCTTCATTACGCCACACAGACACATTTATTCACTTGTCTCCTTTCATTGAACAGTTACATTCTCTGTTATCAGCACACACACTTTTCTGTCTCAGCCATGTTTCTTGAAATGTATGATGTTTCCACGCAGTCTTTATACTTAATTTCAAAACACACAGAAAAAAAAAGAGTGGATTTTAAAAAAACAGCACAAGAACTGCATTATGATAACGCAGGATCCTCATTCATTTCAGTCTCAGTTTTAAGATACATGGCAAAAAAAATTGCCACAGAACAGCAAAGTAAGTGCAGCTGGTGAACAATTCAGAAATATCGACTACATTTACTGTATGTCAGCGGTCCCCAACCCCTAGGCCACGGACCGGTATCGGGCCGCAAGAGTTGAGGCTCGGGTGTGAAATTTATGGTTTTCAGGGTTTTTATCAGATTTTAGCATTATTTTTTTTTATCGTTTTTATCGTTAACTCGGTTTCCTGGGTCTTTTCCGTGTGTTATGAATCAATCTTCTGTTTTTGGTACCGGTACTGGTTTTATTTTGTTGTTTATCCACAACACCTTAAAGACCAGTCCATGAAAATATTGTTGGACATAAACCGGTCCATGGCGCAAAAAGGTTGGGGACCACTGCTGTATGTTCACATCACACACTGAAGACCCTACGTCTCTAAGATAAAGGTTAAGGGTAAGTTCCACAAAGTTTTATTCACTACACTCATGAAGACACAATTGTTCCAGCGATTTTCTGTTCCCCTTCTTCTTTTTTAGAGAGAAGAGGCTACAACAGGCCATATTGTTCAGTCTTTTCTCAATTGTGCCGTCACGAACTTTAACATTAAAGATGCTAACTGAGGCCTGTAGAGTCTCAGATGGTGGTCTTTGATCGGTGTGAATGTGCTGGGACATCCACTCCTTGTGGCATTGTGCTGCATTTATAGACATCCAATCACACTTGATGACTGCAATTCCTTATAATTTTTAAGATTCATCACACAAAATTAGATGTGTTTTGGTTTTGTTTTTTTTTTAATCTCAGAATCTGTTCTTTGTAATTCTACCTGATGAGATCTGTTGGATCTGCCTATAACGATTTTGATGTAATTTACAGTATCAACCCAATATTAGGCAAAGAAAAAAGCTATTTATATTATAATTTATTTTTTGATTCTAACCAGGCTGCGAAGCAAAAGGAAAACAGCCCAACAAGATAACAACCATCACAGTTTTGGTTTGTGAATCATCAGGTCCAAGATATACAATATAATATACATCCATCTATATAATACTGACAAGGCTGATTTAGTGTATCTTGTGTCGACGGTCTGCCCTGTGAACATGCATTTATAGTCATGTCAGATTACTGGGATGTCTTCGGTATTGAAACATGACTGGTTCACAGCCTCTAGCGGCCGCCAATATCCAAGGGTCCAATATCTTGCTCTAATATCTTAGAGCTCTAATCGCTTGTCTATATTAGTTTACACCTAAAATGACCCAACTTTGTTTATGGTGCATTTCAAATATCTGGGCAGCAGAACCTTTCATCAAAAACTACAACTGTGCAATAACTTGAAAGAGTCAAGCACCTAAAAATACCACCAAATACTTATTATCAGCAGAAAGAAACCCCCTCTCTGAATTTGCATCCCAGCAAGTTTTGCATCTTAATGAGAATGAAACTGCAGACTTGGCTGTAAATTGCTCAGCAGTATTGAGCTGCTGGCTTAACATGTAGACGTGAGTAGTGTGACCAAAAATCCTTTCTCCCCGACACACTTCTCAGTACATCCACGAAATATCGAAGGAAAAATGCAGAGAGAAATACAGCTGTGTGTTCTGCAACTGCAGCATCAGCTATACATTTGCCATTTGTGATGTTGCTATTAGAGGATGACCTGAAGTCACTGCAGAAATCGAGACTCATTAGAACAGATGATGGTTTTCTAATCTGCGATTGTCCAATTTTGGTGAACCTGCAGGAGTTGTAGCCTCAGTTTCCAATTCTTAGCTGAGAGAAGCAGCAGCATTCTGATGCTGCAGACCATCTGCCCTGAGGTTCAGCATGATGATGCGTTTCTTCATACCTTCGTTGTAACAAGTGGGCTCCCTATCAACTCAAAGCACTCTGACCATTCGCGTTTGACCTCTGGCATCAACAAGGCAGACAACTGCTGCTCACTGAATATTTTTTAAGAGGGAACTTTCTTTGTAAACCCCAGAGATGGCTGTGTGGAACAATGCAGGTAGATTATCAGTTTCAGATCAGTTTCAGTCTGGCACCAACAATCTTCCCTCTTTCATTGTCACTTAAACTGCCTTTGTAATGTTAATATATTATTTTTAAGTCCAAAAGTTCAAAAACATCAAGATAAAAAAGACAATTTAAACCTCTCTTTAATCACTTGGAGGGAATGGACCCAAATTCAAGACACACAGAGAGTAAAAGTTCAAAATCCAAATCTTAAGTCAAAGCAGCCAAGTCATATACAAAAGAGACAGCAGCAAGCTGATCAACTAGGTGATCTACATTTGATGAGTGATGGTGATGAACTGACAGAATACAAGAGATAATTGTGGAACACAACACCAATGAAACTAATCAGACTGGGCCAAGCAAGGATAGAAATTTACTAAATACTGAGAGTAATACATAAGAGCCAATGATTACAAGAAATGTGAAAAAACCTTCATCAAAACACAATAATGGAAAAAAGCATGACACTGATGGCTTTAGTCAAAGGTGCAGTGTTTTAAAAAGTACTGCGACAAATGGTTAATCAAGTGGATGGCAAACACAGGAGAAACTGATTGTTCCGTTTCTTTTTGGATCACGAAGGTGCTCAAGGTGTCATCTAAATAATGGAAACGGATTAAAACACTAACTGTTTGGAAATCCACAAAGCCTGTAATGACAAGCTGTCTTTCCTCATCATGACCCATCAAACTCACATAATGCAGAGTCTCAGCCATAGCAAAGCTCATCAGATGCTCTTGTTGGCTGCAAGGTAATCAAAAGAACTAAAAATCTAGTGTTTTACTTTCAGTTTTTAATTCCAATGTTTGATAGCAAATATTTCAACAACAACAGGAAGATCCACAGTCTTTGCATGCTGCACAGCAAATAGGACTAACCTTATCATCAACTTTGAACATAAGTGTCATCCAAAATCAAAACCAACCCAAAAAAGAAAAAAAAAACTTGCTGTTTATATATCTATGTTTTCAGGCCACTTGTCTTGCTATAGTGCAACCTCGTCTCATCTGAATGTTTTTGCTAGAATTCCTTGACTGTACGATGTCTAAATCAAAATCAAATGGTTACCGAATTGGTTATTTTAGAAATGGTAGTGCCAATTGTGTCATGTCATGAGTTCTACAGCAGTTTGCTCAAACATACACAGTTGAAGTCAACTTTGGTGGGGTATCTGTGGCAGGGGTACAACTAGATATGAAAATTTAAAAAAATATTTGGGGGACGTGAGACTTTGTGTCATGTCTTTGCAGTTAAATGGATTATCCCACATTTGGAAGGTAAATGCCAAAATGGAAGACATTTTAAAAAGAAATTAGCTCATGTTCAAACTGTGTACGTGAGGTGTTAGATGAACCAATCCATTAAGAAATCCACATCTATAAAAGCCAAACGAGGTACTTGAGCCCTCCAGCAGGGTCAGAAATAAAAACGTTTGGCACTCTATTGAGTACTGTCTAACACAGAGTTCAAGAATTTAGCATTTAGTATTCATGTTTCAAAAACAAACAAGTATTTTACTGGAGAACAAGAAAAATGAGGAGTCAACAAAATGAGGAAATATAATTAAAGTCAAAGCATGACAGCGAAAAAGAGAGAATGATAAGGAGAAAGTAAAGTGCTTACAGGCGTAGATTGGTAGCCAGCCACGAGTGACAGAACGAGTTAGAGCTGACACATATTCTGGTCTCCTCACAGTCCCACAAGCCCAGTCTTAGCTCCCTGCAGAAGTTGTTTGTCTTCATCATGGCGACAATGTAGCAGCTGCCAACCATCCTGGGAACTAACGAGCTACTGAAGAGAGGACAAAGCTCTGGCCGCAAAGCTTTCTCTGTGTTTACATGAAGGTACCGCCGGGTCAAATTCCTACAGAGCACTGCGAAAAAGTGTCCATCTTTACAATTACCTCAGTTTAGAAAAAGAGCCGTCCAAAGACAAGGGATTGCTTCCCACTTGTTCCCAGTGCAGCTAAGCTTGTTTAAAGGCTTGTTCATGAATCAAGTCCAGTTCTTAGGAAGGTGATGAAGCTGTCAACGCATGAAGGAAGATTGTGTTTAAAACTAAAGCAGCTAACTTATTGTAATGTTTGGGGGGTTTGTTTTGGTCTTTTTTACTTTTTAAAGCTTCACTTAGCAATTTATTGGTGCACTGCTGCTGCATAATCAGCCTAAATCACACACTGGGGATGCAATGAAAATGAGCATCATGTCCTTTTCTAACTGACATGCACTCATTGCTAAAATAACAACTGAAACTGAGTTGTTCTCAGTAGTTCATAAGGGCCAGTCAGGACAAGTATACATGGAAAACTAAAGAAATTAAGCTCCAGCCTCCATCAGAAAACCAGAAATGCTTTTCTAGTTTTTGTCTTTTCATTTCTTAAAGTAATATTTCGCCCAGTGACTTAATAGTATTTGGTAGAAACAGATTATTAAACAAAAAGAATACAATTAAAATGTAATTATGATAAAGACGTAGGAAATTCAATTGACCCTTGGTATGCGCATGAATTATTAAAACATGATGTGCCACAATGAACACACTGGCGAGCTTTACACACAACATTAATCCCATTATTGTCACGTGATTGTAGCTTTCAAATGTATGGAGTAGTTCCTTTTCGCTACTCTCTGATATTTTAATTAAAGAAATTGGAAAGTTTATATGCAATGACTGTCTCTCATTCATATTTTGACAAGTTAATGTCAAGTAATAAACTACATTTAGTGAAAGGTCATAGATGGACTGCCAATTCATTAACTAATTAATCTATTAAATTACAGTATTTTAGGAAATGTAGAGGGCTGGTGTGACAGAAGTGGATGCCAGGATGAGGGAGCAGCCAGATGAAGAGGATTAAAGCCTCTGGTAGACCTTTAGCTTACAGGTCTTGTTGCATTTGGGAATTTTGTATTTTCAGTACGTATTCAGGTGGAGTTTCTGTTTAGAGGGGTACAATGGTGAAAGGTTGACATCAAGACAGTCCTGAGCTTAAATCTGCCAACCTGCTGGAGCCTCTCTGTTTGGAGTTTGTATGTTAGCCATCAGTGTTACTGTGGGAGTGAATTGTTGTCTGTCTCTATGTGTTAGTCCTGCAATAGACTGACAAACTACCCAGGATGTATCTTACCCTTTGCCCTATGACAGCTGCGATAGGCCCCAGCTTCCCCTGTGTACCTTTTATTGTTCCTGAAAGTTTGGGATATCAGTTTTCAGCTTTTTTCACTATTTTCTTTGAGGAGTTTTTGCATTAACTCTAAGTAATGGTTTGTTTAGTTTTTTACTGTTTCCTAAAGTTTTGTGTTTGTATACTTTACCCTGCAAACTTATCTTTAATAAAAAATGATTATTTTACAAGAAACATCACAAATTTGTTGTTATTATTTGCAGTATTATTTTCAAAAGAATTGAACAAATAAAAGAAGAAAACGCCACATATGACAGGCTTATATCCCAAGATAATTTGCAATTCAGAATAGCATCAGTGTTTTTCATTTTTACTTTTGTTTGGTTTTATGCAACTACAAAAAATAAGGACCAGACACCCACAATCAAAACTCTAGTAAGGTCAGCTTAACTGACCAGTTAAATCAGGAACAACAGGAGTTACTGTAAAATGTGTACTTGATGCCAGACTAAAGCTGTGTGTGTAGAGAGCACTAAAATTATAGGGCTGGATCGATGTGCAGCTATCCTGTTTTATCGGACAGACAAATATATCTGCAGCCTGCATTAATGTAATTTCTTTTAGACACAGGTAATCAATATATGGTACATGTGGGGTTTTAGTACATATTTTTACTTAAGAGAAGAAGCCTGGATCCATTCACTGCCCATTCTGAGTAAATGTAACTCAAGTTTGACTGAAAACATAGAAATGATATTTTGAATTTGGATGTAAAAATGTTCACCCACATGTTTACATCATCTCTAAAATTAGAAATATCCTGTCTCAGAGTGACCCTGAAAAACCAGTTCATGCTGCTCTTAAGGTCTTAAATAATCAGGCCTCATCTTATCTTAATGGCCTTGTAGTACCATATCACCCTATTAGAGCACTTCGCTCTCGCACTGCAGGCCTACTTGTTGTTCCTAGAGTATTTAAAAGTAGAATGGGAGGCAGAGCCTTCAGTTTTCAGGCCCCTCTTCTGTGGAACCAGCTTCCAGTTTGGATTCAGGAGACAGACACTATCTCTACTTTCAAGATTAGGCTTAAAACTTTCCTTTTTGCTAAAGCATACAGTTAAGGCTGGATCAGCTCACCCTGAATCCTCCCTTAGTTGTGATGCAATAGGTGTAGGCTGCTGGGGGATTCCCATGATGCATTGAGTGTTTCTTCTTCAGTCACCTTTCTCACTCACTATGTGTTAATAGACCTCTCTGCATTGAATCATACTTGTTATTAATCTCTTTCTCTCTTCCACAGCATGTCTTTATCCTTCCCTCTCACTCCCCACCCGGTTGCAGCAGATGGCCCCGCCCCTCCCTGAGCCTTGTTCTGCCGGAGGTTTCTCCCTGTTAAAAGGGAGTTTTTCCTTCCCACTGTCGCCAAAGTGCTTGCTCATAGGGGGTCCTATGAATGTTGGTTTTTTTCTCTGTATGTATGGCTCAGCTAGGGCCATACAATATAAAGCGCCTTGAGGCGACTGTTGTTGTGATTTGGCGTGTATAAATAAAATTGAATTGAATACATACATATATAAAAAACAACTGACAGTATACTATGTATTATAGATTATTCTGGTGGGAAGATGCCAAAATACATAGGCATTGGCAGCAAGGTTAAAGGGTAAACATATTATCCAAAATAAAAAATGTCTTGTGCTATTAGTTACAATATACATCAACATGCTCATGTACTCTAGTTGCAGGTTTAAGGGACAAAATAAAAGGTGTTCATGTGGCCATCAATAAATGGTAAACTACATATTCAAAGCCACACAAACAAATTGCAGTAAAACCTACTTCAGAGAAAGATAAGATTTCCTGTTTGAATGTCAATAAAAATGGACAAAATCGTGCAGGACACAATGAGGCTATCTGTATTATAGGTATAATTTATTACATTTAAGCCACACTTCCTAAGCCATAGGAAAAAAAACCCTACTGAGCTGAGGAACCATGAAATATGAAACAGGACAAGTAAACAACAACAACAGACTTGTTATGAAAGAAAATTAGACAACATGATGTGTGCGAAGAAAAAAAGAAAATGTGCCAGAATGGCAGAGAATAGTGTTTGATTAGGACTCAAGCCCGTACTTTCAAATTTGCTAAATTCAAAAGAGCACAGAAATCCTTAAAAAATTAAACAACAAGCCTCATGTGTGGCTGTGAAACTTCTGCTTGAATGGTTTTACAAAAGACGAGCAATGGTATCAGAAATGATCATGTTTCTCTGGTAAAAAGGCAAAAAACACATGTCTGTGGTCATAAAACCGCTGAGGCTACAAGTCTGCTCACATTGCACTAGAAAACTTATAAGATATTTAGCAAGTCAAATTAGTTCAACTGTATCGATCTGTTTTTAATGAATTCAGCCCTAGCTGAGCCAAACTTTTCTCTTATTTGGAATGTCAGTGCCAAAACTTTTCAAATTTCCAAATAATATCAATATGCATGAAATATGCATGAAATTGACAAGTAAAGCATGGCGTCAGAAATTAAAATACTTGGTGTTGAACATTCACACTGCTTAGTCACTATTACAGTGAATAAAAAAACTTAGAAAGCTAACCAACCTAAAGATTCATTCTCACTATCACCAGCATGCCTCCAAAAAAGCCATCAAACTGAACTTAAAGGATTGATCATTACATAGAAAGTAGTGTACATGACACCTGAACTTGAATCTGTTATAGGTTTTCCAGTTGCAATGTTTTTGATATTATAAATGCAAGAAATTTCACGCAGACTTGTCACATAAAAACAAGATTTCCCTTCAAATGGGGACTCGTGACTACAAATGTCAAACTTTGTGTTTTGATATATTTGTCACTAGAGCATGGCTGTGCCAGCAAAGAAAGTTGTATTGAAGATATATCATGTTAGTGTTTCAAAGCTGTAATATTTCAAAAACCTTACTGTAAAAGGGTTAGCTGTTGTTTCGCAACAACACAGAACGGCCCCTCTGGTACATAAGCAGTGCTGTGTGCTTCTCTTCACCTGAGTGTTTTAAAAATTCAGTGCTATTGGCCAGAGGAGCAGACAGCTTGGGTTGGTAGACTAAAAACAAAATTTAGGTGGCACTACTACTGACCCTGTCAATAGCAGCTAAGTCTGAAAAACTATGAGTCAATTGTGCTGTTGCACTGATCAGTACAGTTGTTGTCAAAACAGCTTCAGTGAAACAACAATACTGTCTACTTATTAATGAAGCAAAGATGTAGGTATGGGTCCTTTTTCTTTTGCGTGAATTTATAAAATGAGTTTTTTATTAGTTTTATTTGGTGAGTCTATACACAGTTGAGGTCATGTACTTATGGTAATTTTGAGCTTTTAATGATCTCTTAAACTGATCTTTTTACAGGGTGGAAGGATTTACAGCATACAACTTTATCCAAATCCGAAATAAACTCTACAAGTTTGAGTTTATTTTGGATTTTCCCTAATCCACACACACAGGGTCAAACACATACATACACCCTTGGACATTTAATCTTTGGTTATCTGTTAGAAAGCTGCACCTCAACAAGATACTTTTGGTAGCCATCAACAGCTTTTGCATAATTCTGGCTGAATGTTTGACCATTCTTCTCTTCTTGGCAGAACTGGTGAGGTTTAGTATCTATTCTCATTTTTACCTGTTTACTTTTCAACTATATGGAAATCTAAAAAAAATATTTCTAAAGCTGGCTTTAGAGAATAGGTTTTCTAAAACCAACTGTGAAGTCAAATAAAGAACAATCTGACTGTCAGTGATGTGAGAAGAAGTCATAAATAAATCCACCTACACAGAAAGCAGCAAGAAAGGTTTGTCAGACTGCAAAGTGGAGTGATGTCTGTTATTATTACTATTTATGTACCACGTACAAAGAGCTGAATATCTTACCCGCTTGCGCAAGTTACAGGTGAGGATGAGGTTGCGGGAGAAAGAGTTGGCGAAGGAACTGTAAAACTCCAAAACTTTGAGCAAAGCTTCCCTCTTGATGACGTGGAGGTCACAGTAGGTAAGTGCTCTAACATTTGCACACGCATGTGCAAGAGTGGTTTCTTTCCAAAAGACATCTCCGAACACGTCACCTTTTCCTGAGGACACAGTAAACAGGAAGAGCATTTTATTCATCAGTGATAACTATCGCAACATTAATTGTTTACAAAGATGACACCTGAGGTAAAGCACAGAGCAAGCCCTGCATGCCCCTACACAATCATTAAATTAATGCTGTGAAGTTATACAAGTTATTCAGATTCCTACTGCTGTGGCACAGCACAGCCTAATGTTGGAAATGCTTACCAACAATGAGTTACAAGCACAAACACACTAAAAAGAGCGCTGAACGAGCTGGTGTTCTCAGTGGAAAGAAAGAGAAATCCTGTCCTGTTATCTATGTAACTGGAAAATCATGTAAGATTTGTTTTGTTATATCAATCTGTTGTATCTGCTTTTGTTTGGTAAAGTAAAATAAATCTCTGTATGTGTACAGCAGCTCTTTTTATTTTGCAATTTACATTTTGGGAGAAGTTCCATGTTTAATAATTTATTTTATTATACAAACACAAATTTGCATTTAAGAAAAGCTGACTTTTCTTTGTCTATGCTGTCAGTTATTGGACATACAAAGAAAATCATAATTGGCAAAATACAGTATCCGCAGGTCACACTTATAAAAAATGGTAAATGACAATCGGCCGATAAAACTGCAATTTGCGCATCTCTAGTTTAATTGAAGAAATAGAGAAGCCTTTACACAGTATCTGATAGAAAGCATGAATACAATGTAGAGCACAGTCACATAGGACTGGGGAGCTGTCGGCGAGCTTCTGGCAACTACCACTCACTAGACCTGTCACTAGGCCTGAATGAATGAGGCCTAAAATCTATAAAAGCTGAATATACTATAAAAGCTTCTTGTAATAAATAACTTGAGATGTAGTAATTTACTAGCAATTTCTGAGTATGTCAACAAACAACCGTGTGGATGTCTGATATGGAGCCACATACACCATTGCTGCATTATTCTGTGTTTTACCACCACCCACCAAAGTGTGAGTTTACATGAGTTAAATGGTCACACAGCATGGAAATGTCATTTATAAGAATTACATTAATATTTAATGAGACATGACATTAAATCTCTGTCTGAACCACACTCAGTCTACGCTTTGTTCCTTAGCAACAGTTTTACCTGGCCAAGTCCATAGCAATCAGACCTGCTGATTTGACCATGTACATCATTAAAAGTTGATGGCAGCTGGCATGTAGTGGGTATGGATACAGTTATGTTGGCAGTTAGATAACTAATAAACCATAGAAGAAAACGGAAAATTTTTTTGAAACATTGACTGTAGAGTTCTGCTTCACTCTTGGGTGTTGATCAATATTTCTGAAGTATAGCAAACTTCTTTGAAGCACTTAGTCTTTGGAAATAGAAAGTTCACCATCCATGATGTGTATGGTCAGTAGATGGTAAATAGTTCTTGTATAGCCCTATTCTACTCCACTTGAGCATTCCAAGTGTTTTATAAGCATGTTGGCACTGTTGGTAAACCTGGGTGAGCTACAGACAGCCCATCTAGCTGCCTCTATTGCCAGATGGAGCAAGTGTACAAATCATGTGGTGCAGTTGTTCTGTAGGCTACTCTTGCTTGTGCAGTGGTTGGTCTCTGCCAACCAGTTGCAAAGAAGAGCAAAGCTATACCATACAACAGGTTAACTAAAAGTAAAACCAACTGTTTCACAAAACATCTACTGTAGCCACTACCTGTGTTTTTTGTACTTTTTAAAAAACTTTATTAAATACCTACACACACAGAAGATAACTGCAGTAGCATGACAGAGTATGCACGAGGCTGCTACATAACCTTTGTTTTTTTCTAGGAGATTCATAAACTCTTTAAAATCTTTTTAAAAAATACAGTAGGGAAAATATCTGAAGAATAGTAGAATTTTAAAAATATCTTTTTATAAAGTTATGACCTAGTAAATAAAAAAATTCAGCTAAAACCTTGTGGATGACGAAGTAGATGACATATAGCAGACGTATATATGTATAGCAGATGAATGAGTATTTACACTTGTGAGCACCTCCTGAGCAGTGCCATGCTTGTTGTCATAATAACAACACAGGAAGAGAACAACAATTATAGGAAAGAACGAATACATCATGTCATCAAAAAATGTTTGTGAGTGATGAATTCAATTGTGCCTGATAGTCAAACATGAAACAAACATATTGATCGACTCCAAAAAGGCTCCAACCCCACTGTGTTTCCTGACATGAAAACAAAATAAGTTATAAAGCACAAAAATAGTTAAAAAATGACCCATTATGAAATCAATGTATCTTAAATAGGCAGCAAACAGAATATAATGGTGCTTCAGCATGACTTTTCCCAGAAGACATCTAGGTGCACTCTGAGCTCAAAAAAGTGAAGACGAGACTCAAATCTGTGTCAAACCTGCCACAACTATCGTCTCAGCATTTTTCTGACAGCTGACCTGGATAAGACGCGACAAAAAGCAGTCCACACTGTCCACAAGCTGTCACAACACGCTGAGTAATATACGTATACTGCTTCCAACATACAGTCGCAAAATGAAGCATGTATGCCACCGTGGGTGTGTGAGTGAGTGAATCTCATCTTGACAATCCCTCCTTTGCACCCCTGAGGGCCCATTTCCTTCTGAACATCCAACAGAGGCTCAGGCAGCAGGACTCATCTGGAATGAGCTCCCTGGAGACCCACAGTTCCTTGCCAATTAGCAGTCTGGATGTGGATGTGGTCACGCGGACCAGGGGGTGCTGAAGATGGTGGAAATGTGTGCACTGAATCTAACGCTTACAATGAGATTATAGATGGATGAAGATGGATACATTGGGGCCATAACCCCCATTTCCAGGCTCTGCAATGCTCCTGATCACTCAGACACATCTAAAGCCTTCATATTATTCTGCCTGACTGCTAAAAGGAAAGTGGTGTACAGAAAAAAAAGAAATCATCAACTCTCTCTCCTAAGTTTTCAGCAAACACTGATAAGCTTTGTTAGAAAGTTGCATTCATACCTGCTAATAAGTAGCAAGTAACAGACTAATAAAATACTAGAATTTTACTCACCAAAACTGAAGCATAAACTTTGTTGCAGATTCTACCTCATAGCACAGCATATAATTTAATCTGGGGCAGAGATTGGTGTGCCCACAGAGAGCCTGCAGTGGGCTATTTTGGGTCGCTATATAGGTTTTCTGTGGGCAAGACTATTATGGGTTGCCCACAGAAAACTGTGATGGGGGACCTTCAGGGTAAAACTACTATGAGGCCTGTATGGGCTAACCCACAAAGCAGCCACAGAGGGTTTTCTGTAAGCAAGCCCACTGTCAGGTACCCAGAGAATTCCCTCTTGGGGGTCCAAAAGGGCAAAATTGCTACAGGCCCCACATTGGCTACCTTTGCCCATAGATAACCCATGTTTAAGTGTTGTTCTGTGACTCTAATTAGAAAACTGGCTCAAGCCCCTTGTGACTGCAACCTGTTAATTAATGAAACCACACCCTTAAGCTTAAGAATTAGTATCACTTGTGGTCACAGCAAAACTTGCAGACTTTGAAACAAATAGCTGATGGGTTGTAGCAGCCACCACATTAGAGGCTTAAAACTATAAACCAGCCTAAAATGGCAATTACCATTTTGCATTCTCTAAACAGATACATTGCAAATTGCATTTTTCTTGCCCTCATCAATCATATGCTGGTCTGCCAGTCTGGCATCAAAAGTTTGAGATGATGAAATGGAAATAGAGCTGACTAGCATGTTCTAATATTTGTTCTTGTTATTTGGAATGTATGTGTGGCTGGTTTTCTCTACTATAGATAATCCTCAACAACAGTTCAGCATTTTCTGTTTTTCTGCAATCCAGATTTTGATCTGATTTAACCATCTATGACTAAAAAACCCTCACAAGAACAGCTTATTCAGATGGCTGGTAGTGAAAATGTTACAGCATGGCCTGTAAACAAAGCCCACATTTTACTCCACCTTTGCTTTTGTGACCAGCCTTAATGATTTTGGCTTCTCGGGCCAGACCACAAATTGTACTACCATGGCCCTGGGATGTTGCACTCCTTCCTCTTGTAGTATCTTTAATTTGACTGTTTTATATGCTGTGAGGGAGTGCTCCCTTTTCCTGATTGGGGCATGCACTTGCTCTTCATCCTGCCTTCCTCCTCTTCTGCTCCATTCTGGCTTCTGTCACCAACTGATTGGATCAGTGCCATAGTTCTATGCTGCACCCTGAGAATATATATATATATTTCTGTGTTTTTTTTAAGTGCTGTCAACTTGCCATTGAAGGCCGCTGTGATTTAGTATGAGCACTTAAACAATCTTTGCTCTTTGTAACTTTATGTGAGGTTACTAGTAGGGTTGGAGAAACAGAGTTCAGGGTAGGGTTAGAATTCTTTAGCATTGTTTTTTATAGTTCTTTATCCTCCTGCTATTTCCTGGAGAATGAGCCAAGAGTTAGACCTTTCTCTCTGTTAACTTAGATGGGGTCAGGGGCCCCACTTCCATTTTATTATTTTTAAATAGAATAATTAGGTAGGTTGGGACATTTCTGCTAGAATTCAGCTTTTTGTTTCAATTTTTTTTAGATTAAGTCGCACCCATTTGCCCTGGTTTCCCTGTATAAACTTTATTCAGTCAGAGTGTGTCCAAACTTTGCTTGGACCTCTGAACACTACTTTCCTATTCCATGGACGCTGCGGTGTAACAGTACAATTATCTTCTTTCTTCATGTTATTTCAACATAAAAACTAAAAACATTGAAAACTATGAGAGACAAATCAATCACAGCTCAGTAAATAACTTTACATTAAATGAATGTGAAGTGCATTTCATCATCACCTGATTTTAGAATGCCAATAAACAGGCTACCTTCGATCTCATAATAACCTAGTTTACTTGTTCAATCACATCTCATCCCGAAACTGTTTCAGTATAGTCTGAGGGCTTTAAATGTTCAATTTGGGGAAAACAGTCTTGTTTTTTTCTGATCTTTCACTAAGGAACCCCATGCTGAAACAGCCTTGGCAGAGAAAGCAACAGATGTTAATTCCTCCCTGCTGAATTTACTTCCAAGGTTTGTTTCCCCCGTATTATCCCGACCCTCTGTGACACACTGTACACTAATACATCTTTGATCCCACTGGAATCCTACAGGACTCGCTGGGTGCCAAATCTTAGCCAACATAAACAAACCAGAAAAAAAAAAGAATCAAAACAGATCACAGCTTTTCTTAGGCATCAGTGTCACTGAGACAAATGCGGTGTTATCCGGTGGTATTTATGCAGATGAATGGATTTGCTCTAAATGAATTACACTGGAGAATTTCTTCTCTTTGCAAACACCAACTCACAGTTAACATTCTGACATATGTGTATCCCCCATCAGCAGAAAAAGAAATTACCTGTGGGTGGATGTGCCCTTCTATTGCTTTATCTAGCAGTGCAGCTCAACCTGATGGCAGTCCAATAAGATACATGTCAAGGTGGTACTTAGAACCGGTGTGCTGATGCTGCTGTAACCACTGTCAGCCCATTATCCTGAACCGAGTAGGTGGAGATAGTTATACAGCTGCAGTGACACTGATATCCTCCAACAGCAGCATTAATGGTCCTTACTGTATTAGAAGCACCACTATTACCATTTGAAGCCCATGTTGGCCTTGCCACAGATAAACTGTCCACTTGTAGAAATGTTGTCGATATGAATGATTAATAATTTCTAATGAAGATATAATTAAGTTCATTCTATTCTCAACAACAGGAACTTGAACTGCCTCAAAGTCCCAACATGACAAACAAGGTATTAATCAACACTACTTACTCTAATGAGATGATTAATTAAAATAATTGGTGAATTAATTAGAGAATGTTGCTGTATCTGCTTACAGCAAAATGTCCACAGTATTTACACAAGCTTTATGAAGTGTAACCAAGGTCACCTGAAGGTCTGAGAGGGTTTAAGCACCTGGGAAGGGATCTCAAGACTGCATTGTAGGTGGTTGACAGCTGGTGTCGTAAGCCACCACCTCTGTTTAATGATGGTTGTTTACAGTAGATACAGAAGGCTTCCTTTGCTCGTCTTTCAAACCATCTGTCTTTATGGTCAGAAATGTGAATGTTCTTCTTTGGGTACAGATATACACCTGAGTCTTGACATGTTGAGGTAGCTGTTGAGGTGTTGTGCCACGCATTTGTAGAGTGGCTGTTTGGTTTGTCTTATGTAAAGGTCTCAGCGCGCTTCACCACACTGCACAGCATAGACTATGTTGTGTAGCTTATGTTTAGGAGTTTTGTCCTTGGGGCAAACCAGATTTTGTCTGACGGTGGGCTGGGCCTGAAGTGCACTGGGATGTCAAACTTAATTAAACTGTCCCAAGTTTCTCTGACAAACCTGAAACATAAGGGATGGCAATGTTGTGTTCCATTTCTTTCGTTGAGCCTTACAGGAAACGTTTTCTGTTGAGAATTTTAGGGTCCTGACTACCCCAAGTTTATGTTAGGTGGTGGGAGTATAAGAGTAGAGTAGGTACTGGTCTTTGTATTTGAGTTTCTGGTAAACTTCAGAGTTGAGGCTACAGTATCCAGTCTTAGTTATTAGAGTAGAAGGTTAATTGGTGTACCTGGATTTAGTTGATAAGTAGTTGGAAACACACCATAAACTGCGAGGTTCAGTGAATTCTAATACATGCTTAGACATGCCATGATATCAGGTTAAATAAGCATGTTAACAGCCTGGTGTCTATAGCAGATTTCAGTAAAACTATATTGGTTAATATTAAGGGTGTGGCCAATGTCTGCCTGAAGCCACCTCAAGCAATAAAGCTGAGTTTGTACACAGAAGAACTCATAACAACAGTGAGTTAGATGTAGATGAATATACTAGTAATATTAATACTGATAATAAGAAAAAATACTGGCACTGTGGGTGAATTGTTAAGTATCACTACTCTGACTCAGATGTTATCTCACTGCACTCTTGAGATAGTCATTAAAAGCAGCACTGCCTTAAAAAAGATATTACCCTCTCTGTGGAAGGTTCCCTTTTATCATTGTCTCTTTAACCTGTGCTTCTAATATATTCCTCTTTTAATGTATTACACATCAACAAAGCTCCACGATCATTCTTAGTACCATATTTTGTAATGCGGCCAATGCACACTTGTATGTGATTAGAGGCTCATCTCCTGCTGCTCACTGTTTCTCACTGGGCCAGAACATATTGCTATATGAATAAGAATCCAGACCAAAATCCCCTTCTCATAACAAAGCAGCATGAATATCTGAAAAATTAATCAGCTCGTCATTTGAGGGAAAAAAAGAAGTAAATTTTCTCAGAGTTATACCAGAGGAGAAATCAATAAATATATAATACAGGCTAAAAGCCTGATTGTGAGCAGTTCCCTGTTTATTCTTCTGCTCTTCCAAGTCTATGATGCCTGGATGAAAGAAGGAGGGGAAACATTTTCTTTTTCTTTAAATAGAAATGAAACCTGATCAGAAAACTGATGAAATTGAAGCAATTCTGATAAATGTAGAGGACTTTAGAGTGATTTGTCCTTTTGCTAATAATCCAAAATTTAGAACCAACCATATGAGCAGCAAATCCATCCTTTTTGGCCTTAAAATCCTTACATATATGATGGAAAAGGCAAATATATTCAGATAACACCAAAAGTTAATCTGTGTAAAACATAAATAAATAAATAAATAAATCTTAATTGTTTGGCAGATTTTATACAAGTGGACAATTAGCATCAGGTACTATGTTGGTGTTTGATGAATTATGCATGGTAACACATTCCAGTTACCCCAAAGTGCCACCGCACAAAAATTGGTTTTCATACAACGCATCGTACACATCATGTCTGTAATGTAACGTACATAGCATAAAATTTTTGTTTTTTGGATGAACCTTTTAATTTTTTCCCAGATTTTACCTGATATGACAAATCTACGGAGCCCCACATGGTACACTGGGGAAAAAAAGATGTACTTTTGCAAAATCCTGCAAAAGTTTTTAATTTAATTGCAAGCACTTCCAGGTCAGTACTGAGTCCTTGGTCGGTAATCTGGCATGCTGAACATTTCCCGGTGGGCTGACGCACTTTTGGGCTGATGGATCAATTGAAGGGCTGCTGTGCACCAGCCTCACAACTCTGACAGTTGCCCATAGGTTCATTCTTTTTTATTACAGACACTGTATTGCTCAGCATCACTTTTGCTGTGTGTTCAAGCACCTTATAGAACAGAGTTTAGTGTGGAAGAAGTAATGAAAGCTGAAAAGCTGAGAAACTAAAAATAAATGCAGCAAATGTTAGCTGTCGGGGCTGCTGATGCTGCACCATCAACAGTAGTACTAAAATCAACTAGTAACAATTCCTCACAGTCGCTGCAGTCTCAATATCAATAATCAAACAAAATGAAATACATTTGTTTATTTATTTGAGCTGTCATGGTGGGCTGCCTGGACCAAAAATGTCAGGGCCAATTTTTTTCTCCCAGTCCAACCCTTGAAACAATCATAGCTCACCCACGGGAGAGATTCATAGATATTTATTTTGAGCTTGGCCTAAACTATAAGGACATTAAATCAGCACTTTGCAATACACATGGTTTTTATATAAGAGACAGACATCTGTAGAGAGTTCTTGGTGTAAGGGAACACACTCATCGCAAGGCATATGATGGTTTTGATTGAATTCATTGACAACCAGCTGCAGTAAGCTGGACAGCTTCACGGGTACCGATGGAAGTACGATAAATGCAGGGGAAAAACTCTTTCTCAGGATCACGCAAAAGCACTTCTGTTTTTTCTCTCCAAGGTGCCTTGCAGGGCTCCGTAAAAGGCTGGTAATTTTTTCCCCTAACATATTTAATAATGGAGTTAAGACTATATGTAGTGTGTTTACTTTATGTGTGTTAATTTGTATGTCTTTGTTCTCCACGCTTCCACATTTCCACACTCAGATACTTTATTTGTCCCTCAAGAGAAAATCTGTTTCCACAGCCTGTGTATGGAGACATTAAAGAGCCATTTTAAAAACACACACTGGCATTACCACAAGTATCTTTGTTGTTCCAGAATATGTGTGCACATACTTGTGTGTCCACCTGATGCCACTGTACACTAATGAGAGCAGAGTGTGTTACATGCTCAAGGAGCAGCCTCACCACTCAGCCTGGGGAAAAATCACTGCTTCTAAAACCACATCCAGCACAAAACAGCTTCATCCTCCTTTTCTTGCTCCTCCCTCCTTCTGCCTCACCTTATTTCCATTTATTTCACTTCTCTCTTTAAGTTGTATGATCATACTTATTTTCTCCTTCCCTCTTTTTACCATCAATCCCTCCATCTCCTTTTTATTATTTTATTTGTATAAGTCGACTGTGTTTTTCTCCCCCTTCCTTTGTTCCTTCATCCTTTCCTCATCCTTTCTATCCTGCAGTCTACTCTCTCTTCCGCTCTCCACCTAGGATCATTGCATTCCGCGTTTTTTTTATTCCTCCATTTTGAAATCACTTTCTTTAGAAGGATTCACTTCTTTAGCAGGATATGATCAGACAGCTACCTCTTCTTTTCCCTTCCACCTTTCCTTTCTTCGATTCTGCTGCTGTCCCTTTACATCCTATAGTGCATTCTGCTTACTTTATTATAATACATTACTCTTTCCCTGTCTTGTCCTTGTTCTTGTCCTTGTTTCCCACCATGAGCTCTGGTGCTGAAACAACTTCTTTTCTTTTTCACTAAAAGGAAAAAAGGCTAAGAATGGGACAGAAGTCCGAAGAGGAAAACTTTGCAGAAGGAGGCAATTATTAAAGTGAAGCCTTCTTTTCATGCCAGGAACATACAGAAAAAACCCTTATCTTGCTTCCTTTAACCTTTACTATTTATTGCAATTCTTCTCACCCTTTCCAAGATCTTGTCGTTCTCCTTACACCTACACTGGCCTCCCTCCATCCTCCTCTCAGTGTGCAGGCTATGATCAGACAGCTACCTTGTTCTCCAGCACAAAAGACGAGTTGCAGCCCTAAGCACCGCTACTGAGGAGACGTTTTCTTGGTTGCTATGCAACACAAACTTTAACAACAACTTGCAGGCAATCCAGTTAGGATCAGATGGGCTTGTTGCTACCCACAGTGAATTCTGTGGAGAGATTTTCAAATTCAATAAACAGTACTTAATTATTTCTTTCACCACCTGTGGCGAGGATATTCAAAGATCGTTGAGTTTCAAGGTGTTCTATACCTCATGTTACATTATACATGCAGTCGTTGTGAGTCATATTTTGTCTGTTTATCTAGTTATATAAAACATATAAATACATTTTAAAAACTATGTTTTGTGCTATCATACATACATAAATTACATACATGAAGATATTTTGTGTGTTTGTGTGGTTTTGTCTGATTCTAAGAGTCTATAATGAGTCTATAGTTATTATCACAACAGTAATGACACTGTTTTAATGATTATAAGGGCTATTATAATGAGCAAGTTGAGCTGTTACAAAGTGCCAAGGCAAAGATAAAAGCAGTGTAAAAATGCGTGTGTGGTTGGATGAATGAGAATTGCAATAGAAAGTGCTTTGAGTACTCAACTGAGTAGAAAACCATTTACCATAGAGACCAAAGAGTTACTGAGTGAGGAGAGCGCTGGAAACTTTAACACACCACCGATCCTGTTCTGTAACTTTACATGGGTGTGGACACGTGGCCGATATCTCAGAGGGATACAATTTTACTGATTTGTTACATCTTATTGACACATTTCATTTCATTATTTCATTCATTCAGTTTTATTGCTAACTCAGATTTGCTGTAGTTTCATTTCAAGTATCTAGTTAATGGAACTTGACATGTTCAGCAGATGATTCATATCACCTGTGGGGGATTCTGCCTCCTAAACAGGTGCTCTTTGTAATGTGGCACTGAATGAGGAAGTGTTGACTCAAAAGCAAACAGGAGCAGAATATAAAAAACAAGAGTGCTCATCACAAATATAATTATAAATGCAACTCTAAAACAGAGGTGATTGGAAATAATGGCCTTGCTCTTTTTTCAGTCGAGGTACATTTTAAGCCTATTAAATAGGGGGCTAATATGTTAGAAGGTTGCTGCAAACTAATACAAAAATATCAGGAGGTTCCTCAGGAATATAAAATGAAAATCAAGCAAAACTTGGGTTGAATCAGTTTTAAAGGAGACAATAATTGCCAGTTAGCACTGATGTGGTCTCCAAAATCTTTCTGAAAGAGCACATTCTAACCTCACATTTTAACATTTAACTGGATTTAAGAGTTTGGACACTGAAAGAACAGAGTTTCACTGCTGCAGTAGAATCAGTAGACTCTCTGTGTGACTCTGATTTGAACAGTGAGGAGCTGTAAAGCCCTATGCTTTCAAAATGTCAGTGCCATGGTTTAAAGATATAACGATAAGTGTAAAACAAACACAACCATGTTAAAAATATATTTCAGTGCAATCTTTATCCTGTCTGTCTCCACAGTATCAGCAGACAACTAGCTGACAATTTACTGATTAATGACCCCACTTAGATGAAGCAGTTTATCAAACATTTAATATGCTCTTTATGAACCTCAGGCTGCTTCCTCGCCTGCTGCAGCCTCCTAATGATGTCAAGGAAGCAAAGAGGCAACACAAAAGGAGACTCTGCAGAGACCAGATAAGACAATAAGGCCCACTCTGACGTATTTTTGCCCGTAACCTTCATCTGCAACTGATTTGGTGATCTACGTGAGACCCATAGCTGCATTATAGCAGTTAACAATATTACATGCCAGAAACAGCAAGGGATTACTGTATTCCCTAACATTTGAACATCAAGCGCCAAGAGCCCACGCCATCTTGTCCGCTGATCACGCTGCATTCCTTCGCACATAACTGGTGTGATCTAGTCCCATTTCAGAAGGTGGCATCCTGTTCCAGATCATTTTCCAATAATGCCATTTGATTGTCTCAGCCGCAGGTGATAAGTGAAAAATTCACTGGTCACCTATAGAAAACATGTGCTCCAGCTTCTGGAAACATGAGACTGCAGAGCCCATAGAGGCAGGCATCTAAAATGAGTCTATGTTGGACGATGAAAAGACATCCACTACGACCACATCTGGGCTATAAAAAGCTCGTACACGGAGGTGGATGTTAGCATCAGTAGACATAAAAAAAGAGGTCACCTGATTTGGAGACAAACTTTTTATATGTAAAAAAGATCACTGCAGTCGGAATTTTGGGAATGGCTGGTTTACAAATAATGCTTGGGAAGGGAAAGTGAAAGACAAAGAAAGAAACATAAAAACTGCAAATTTAAAGACTGTTTACAGAAAATAATTGTGTATATATATTTTTTTTCTGTAGCTTTGTTTACATATATATAGATATATAGATAGATAGAGATACCGATAGATCGATCTATCTGTATATCTAAAAACACCCGTAAGTGAAATCATAACAACTATTTTTGCATGCGCCTGCCTCTATAACCACAATGTGTAGTGTCATAGAGGCAGGCACATGCAGAAATACTTATTGGCTGGAGGGTGATGAAGATTATGATCTTCATTTCAAAGGTGAGAAAAGGAAGGTGAAGACAAGAACAGAAGATTAGAAGTAGTGTAGAGAGAAGGAGGTGAGGTTGAAAGATGAAGGTAGAGGGGGGATAGAGGAAAAGTTAAGAGAACTACTTGTTTAAAGGAGAGAGAAGTGGAGAGAGGAGGAAAGAATAGAAAATTATGGCTCAGCCTGAGCTGAACCTTCATCTCCTCCACCTTTGTGTTGCTGGGAGATTTTTTTTTGCTTTTGGAAGCAGCTCCAGATGCAGCTCTAGTTCTGGGCTTTTTTCTCCTGCTCCTTCACCTTCATCAACTCTTTTACTTTCCTTTGTAACATTTCCTTTGCTTCTTTTTCCTGCCTTTTCAGCCACTTGAGGGCTTTTTTACACTTTCTCTGTAAGTTCAGTGTCTGCTATTTCTGTCTTAATTCCCATTACTTTCATCTTCTCCTCTACCAGTGTTGTCTGGACTTCCAACAATTCCTTCTTTGCATTTTCAGCTTTCTTCTTTGCACACAGTATAAAGAGTTTGTCTTTGTAGAATGCTGTGACTTTGCTGAGTTTGTCTATTGTCACCTTGTTCTCCTTCAGGCTGCATATCTCTTTGTGAATCCTCTTTTAACTGGAAGTTCTCAGCCTGGGTTGCTTCTCAATCAATTCACAGATGATAGTTCGTGGAGCAGCGCTCACCAATCCTGTTGTTCTTGGTTCATTTCAGCCTTTTCACCTGGAAATGCAGCTACATTAGAGAAGTTAAGAGTAGTTGATGTTTTCTTCTTCTCATGTTGCCTGTAGCAGACTGTAGTTTCTATCTTGTTGCACAGCTGCTTATGTAGACACATTTCTCTAGCAGTTGTAGATGTGGTAATGTGTCCGCTTACTGACAAATCAGACAGTAGGAGGAGCTAAAACATTTTAATAGTGTCTCAAGTCTTTGTTTTCCTGAATAAGCATCAGTAATAAATACAGAGTCCTATATGCAACTTTATTGCTTGATTTTTTAAAACCTTGTGGCTGCAAACAAAAGTGTCACCTCGTTCTCATGTTGTTGCATTCACAAAGTTGAGCGTCCATATCGCCTTGTATTGTGACGACAATACCCTGTTGGCTTTTACGGCAGAGGCGTAAAAACGAAAACTCTCTTATGGAAATTTTAACAATTGCCCTTAACAATAGAGATAGAGATAAGTTTTTTATCTTTCTCAGGGTCAGGGTGAGTCAGTCCAGCTGGTAGAAAGATACCCTGAGTGTGTTGAACCTGCTTCGTACCTCAGTTCTACTAAACAGTCTATTTGTTCTAAAGTTTGAAACATGCTCTGCCTACACTGAACAGTACACCAAAAGCTGCTCCTGTTGCCTTGCAAAAGCAGCTGTTGACCAATGGATGCTGTGAAAAGTTTTACTTTTTCTGGTTGTTTCATTGTTTATTAAAGAAGACATGTCCAAGTATCCCAGGCTGCGATGGAAAGGCAAAATAATGCTGGACAGAGGAGCTGGGTCCACCTCAGGAAAGTTCAAGCGATCGGCACTTTATTTCCTGCATTCTGGTGAACGTTTTCCCCAAATGTAATTGAACAGCTCAGAAGTGTTCCAGCAGTATTTCTGCTCATGTTCAGAACTTTCTGTACTTTGCTGTCACACAGATCTGTGTTTTAGAACTCGCGTTCATCTCAACAAGTCTGTCTCAAAACAGGAAGCACAGGAAACATTATCCTAACAATAGGAAAATAACCATCACACCAATGTCACACTCTCACCCTTTACATACTAGCGTCTCCATCACTGAGATCATAACAGCGATTTTTGTGGATGTGCATGTGCTACTTCATCTAAACCTCTGCACATGCACCAGATGATCTTTTGCTGTGCAGCTTTGCACTCATTCTTCATACTAATAATCTTTTGTTCTTGTTGTTCGCTGTTGGTAAACGCTCATTTGGGGCCCGCTGATGATTATGAGAAAGCGCCTTTCACTGGATGCTTTGAGCATCAGTGCTATCTGTGCACACCTCAATAAAAAGCATTTTCCCTTTCTTCTCTCTTTCTTCTCTAACTCATAAATATTATACAGTACAAGGCAGCGGAGAGCAATATGCACAGCAGCAGATAAGAGACACGCTGTTTGTGTTTAACACTTGAAAGTCCAAACTGACGTCAACTTACTGACGTGATTGAACATAACTATTAAAGTGGCTCGTCTCTGAAGGGTGCCCACACATGTACTTTCTCTTGTTTGTAAGTTTAAAAGTCAAGTATAAAAACAGCAGGTCCCATTTTTAAAGAACTACTTGTTTATCTTATGTGTGTGGAGAGGTTTTCATAACCTGTTGTGTTGTGAAATCTGCTCAGATATTAAAGGTCAAAAAGCACAAAAACCATAAAGGTTTTCTTGCTTTTAAAAGAATCTTGAGATCAAACAATTTAACAAATCCACCTGTCACCTGGTTAACCTTCTCACTGGCAGCCCAAAATACACAAAATTATGTTTCTGCATTTTCAGATGTCAAAGTAGTGTTTAATGAAATTTTCTTCCTGACTTCACCTGTTGGGTTCTCATGAACTGTTCTCATGAAATGTGTCCCTTTTCCCTATTCAGTATTTATTGTGCATGTACAGCTTTGAACATGAAAATCTCCTTACCTCAGTCTACATTTTGAGAAAGACTTTTTTGTTGTTGTTGCACAATGATAATTAATTTAAGAATTTCTACTTTCTACAAACATTGCACTATATCCAAATGATGACTATGTGAATATGTTTGTTGCTTAAAGGTCAGAAAAGAAAAGGTGATGCTTTGCAATTTTTTTGACCAAATATTAAAGTTCAATTTTCAAAGCTGTCAGAATCAAACTAAGAAACACAATATTTTATTAATTCAGTGATCACGTACCTAAGATGGCAATGACTTCATCGTCCTGGATGACCTCCAGTGACCCCGACACCACGAAACAGAGGGTGTCAACGCTCTCCCCGGCGTGAAAGATCAGGTCTCCTGGTGCGCAGTGGGTGGTCTGAAACTCCACTGCCAGTGAGCGCAGGCAGCCATCACTAGCTAACCTGAATGCTGGATGTTCATTGAACACCTGAATAAGAGAATCAGATCGGAGAGTTAGACTGGGAAAAAAATGACCAGACAGGATGTGGTGCATTATACTGCTGAAAAAGGCCACAGCCATCAGGGAATAGGGTGTACACAGCCTGCAACAACGCTTAGGTAGGTGGTACGTGTCAATGTAACTTCCACATGGATGGCAGGATCCAAGGTTTCCCAGGGGAACACTGCTCAAAGCATCACACTGCTACCACCGGCTTTTCTTTTTCTTTTCAGCATTAATGACAGTTTTTAGACCAAATTTTAAAGTAAGTTTTTCTTTCAACGGCTTTGGATTGCTGATGCTCGAGGAACACAGACACACTACAGGAGGCTTGGAGGGTTTTCTTTGAAAAAAAAAAAGTTCCCATCTCATAAGTGGACAAGAACACACTAGATTTCGTTGCTTCCTCGTTTTACTATCTGCAGAAGTACACATTTTCTGATATCCTTGAGAAAATGAAACCGCTTCCACCCGGTGAGATAATCCATCAGAGCACCAGGGGAAGATTTTATTTGGTTTGTGCAAGAGTGTTTTTATATCAGTGCTCCTTGTCAATCACCTGAAGCCCTCAAGCAGAAATGTAAGTGTCCATCTAAAATAATCGCTCAGAAGCACATCTCTCAAACTTCAGTGTCGCGTCTTTGTGGTTTCGCTCTTGGAGTCTTGTTTTGCCAGGACAGCAGGCAGCACACCATCAGCAAATTGCAACACAATGTGAGTGTATGAAGTGGTTGAGGTTTAAGGGATACAACACCTGAAATGTATCTAGTGTGGCACCGTTAAAGTGTTCACATCATATTATGAGCTGCTTCATATCAAAACTGAAAGGAAGAAAAAAGGAGAGGTTCAGATTTTGTCCTATCCTGTTTTCTTTTTGTTAATCACTTTGAAAAACATGTGGGGCTTAATTAATACTGTATTCACATCTTGCTCTAACTTTTGTGGGGAAAAAAACAACTTAAGACATGAAATAGTGGTAAAAGTAAACTAAAATCTGCTTTTTTAAAGAAACAAATTCCACTTGTTTTGTGAAATAAAACCAAAGCACAATATCTTCTTCCTTTGAAACTCCTAAATGACATCCAGCTTTAATTTCTTCTTACAATTAAACAGAATGTCTTCTTGTCCTGTTTCACAATCTTTTATCATAGTCAAACATCCCTGAAAAATTAGGTGTATTTGAAATGAATGTAGCGCGTGAGCTTTATGTCAGAAGAGACACTGAAAATCAGCCATACTGCATGACAAGACTAATTTTAGTAACTTCTGACTAATTGTCATTGGAGACGGTTGTCACGCAGCACAATTACCCAACTGAAGGTGTCCTCTGATCACGCCACTTCAGCATTTGACATCTCCTAGAGTTTTGAGAACAATATCATTGCATGTTAAGTGATATCTAAAAGACTCTGAGCACAATTAACCTTCACTCAGTTATGTAACAAAAGCACCTGATGACCGGTATGCTGTATAGTCAAAAAAGCATAACATCATTCACTGCTTTGTATATGACCCACAGATATGTTTGCATAGACAAACCAGCAGCCATGCTTCTATTCAGGCACTAGTGAACTATCCTGGAGATATACAATCATAGGTGGAGACAAACTTTCTTTATCGGAACAAAACAGGTTGGACAACCCAACCTGTTAGATGGGTATGACAGTGCCGTTGATCTCTTAGCCTCTTGATGTCATTATTTGCACATTAGACCCATATTGGCCTCCTTACACTGGCTTTCAGTCCATTTCAGGATTATTATTTGTTTTTAGGAGTGTCAGTAGTTTGACACTCCCTTATTTAACAGAACTTTTGCACTGAGGTCTACAAACCGGCTGATCTTGGATATTCCTAGATCCAAGTTTAAAAGGAGAGGCATTAGAGCCTTCTCATTGGTGCCTCCTAATCTTTGGAGCAGCTTACCTAACCTAAGTCTCTCAGTCATTTTACTTCTAACACTTCTAAAAATCTCTTCTTGCTTGCTTTTAGGTCGAGTTCAATAGAGTGTCTCTTTAATTTGTTTTATTTGATTTTCAGTGTATGTTTATTGTTGGTTTAGTAATCGTTATTTATAATGTATATTTTATTATACTGTATATTTTGTATAAGCTATACAGCACTTTGGTCAGCTGAGGTTGCATAAAATATCCTACACAAATAAACTTTGACTTAAGAACAAGTCCAGCTCCAAATAGCTAAAAGCATCTGTCTACCAATCACACGCATTCATACAAGGAACTTGGGGTTTGTGTCTTGTTCAAAGACATTTGGTATGCAGACTGGAGAAGCCAGGGATTGAACCACCACCCTTGAGATTGGTAGATGACCTGCTCTCCCTCCTTAGCTACAGCCTCACTGTGGAGAATGCATGGAGATTGTTCAGTATGGGTTTGGAGTCCAGTTCAGATCTTTGGAAAATATTTATTACAGCTGAGTATTTATTACATGGGGTTTCTGTCATTACATTCAAAAGATGTTTATGCCCAAAACGCTGACTTATGTAATTTGATTACCTGTAAGTTGTTCATGTAATGTTGTTATATAAGGACAATGTAAGATATTAAATTTATTGGATTCTTGTCAAATGAAATTTACTTGATTGGTATACGTTTAAAGTATGCCGAGCATATTTTCCTTAATGATTAATTCACACAATCTCTTCTATAGTTAGAGTATTGACCTGTTTCCCTATGCCCTTCTCTCTTTCCCCTTACCCCCAACCGGTCGAGGCAGCCAGTCATCCTCTTATCTAACATAAGACATGATAGTTGTCACTAGCAGCTGATTTTTCTAGAATGAGGGAAGACATTATAAAAACAAGTGTATAATTGCTGCAGGTGGATGACTTAAAGCTGTGCCAAAGCCGTGACTCCAAGTTTACGCTAAGCCCCAGCAAGAAAAAGACTCTGTCCTCTCTCAGCAGTGTGCACACGCCTCTCTAATCTCAACTTTGTTGCCAACCATATTGAAAGGTCTGCCAAAGTGTAGCTATTAAAGAGACTCACTCAGACACATACAGTTACATATCATAGCATGAACTTATTTTCCACTACCTTGAGACACACATTATTGCGCCTTCATCAGTGGATTAAGCACTGTAACAGAACTGATGCATGGATATAAATAAAACAATAACTGCATACCTTCCTGTTGAGATGGACACAGATGTCGGCCCGCATGTCCTTGGGACAGATGGATAAGACCTGTAGCACAAGAAACATGAGGGGATGAAGTGGCAGTTTAGACTAACAGCACTTGCCTGTTGTCCAACGGCTTCCTTGGTGACTTTCTCTGGATGCATTCCAGGCATCCAGCTAGTAGGAGAATCCCAAGTAGACCCTGAGATTATATGAACCTCATTGGACTTGGGAATGCCTCTGGATTTCCCAAGTCGGATGAGGTTGTCACCTTCCTCTGTCATATTACATATATCTTGATGGAAGCTGGATTTTCAAGTAATTCAAAGTGTTAAGAAAAGAAGGTTTGAAATTCAAACCTTAAGACAATAGGAAATCCTTGAAGCTTTGTGATGTTTCTACTTGCTTTCTGCCTTCTTATTGTTTTGCAGTGGGACCTGTTGCATTCCTGTATTTTTTCTTGGACCACCTAAGTAACTCTGCATGATTCACGATTTAAAAATACATATCTTTATTTCTCTTGTGTGTGTCTTCACGCAACCACCCCAGTTCATGTTCTGTCTTAGGCAATCTGTAATAGCTCCTGTCTTTTAAGGCCACTCTGCCCAAAAACCTATTTCTGTGCTTGGCCGACTTCTGTGTGCCTTCTAGGGGCAGCAGCAAGTTCTCGTGAGCTGTGGGCAGTAGTGGCATCACCGGGATGTCATAGGTGTGTTGTGCCTGGAGCAGATGACCGTATCAATGAATGTACAAGTATTTCCTCTGAAGTTTTGGCTCACAAAGAATACTACATTTGTTTGCCTCATTATTTGAAAGCACATTTATCTGATTGTTCAGCAATATGAGGATATGAGAGAAAGTGTAAAAAGGTTCCTTTTAAAAAACATCTCATTGATGCCACGTGCCTGAGGAAGGGATTTGGAAGATAAATATTTAAATGCAATGCAATGCATTAAATGCAATGTTTCAGATTATGAGAAACATGAAGTGTCTGTGCAAGGCGAAAGAACAATATACGTGCATTTAGTTTATTTTTAACATTGTTGCTGCAAACAAAAGCTAAATGGTAAATGGGCTTTTACTTATATAGAGCCTTTCTACTCAATTTGAGCACTGAAAGCACTTTCTACTACAAGTCTCATTCACCCAATCACACACAAAATGCTTTTATCTAACATTCACACGGATGCATCTTGTTTCAGTATATTGCCCAAGGATACTTGAGCACAGGGCTGTTGGTGCTAGGGATCAATCCAACAACACTCTAGTTGGCAGACACCCACCGACTACCACCTGACCCACAGCTGCTCCATCAGCCCCATCTTATTTTCATCCTGGGCAGTGTATTTGTAGTGTGATTGACTTGGGTCAGTTGCAGAAAAAGACCAGAGGCTTTCTTGCTCAAGAACACTTCAGCAGAAAGCAGAAGCTGTCAGAGAAGATCAAAAACCTCAACTTCAAACTGAAAGCTTATTTGTTTTGAAACCTGATTTTTCAGAAACTTCCCGTCTGTGTATGAGTGACAGATTTTATATTCCAGTTTGTTTAGTTGCATTCATTACCTCGCTGTGAAAAGAACTGCAGCAAAGGCAGACTGTTAATGGTAACTGTTTAGTGTAACTCATTACACACTTTTTAAAATCTGTCCCAATAAAATTAAGTACTTAGCAAAATCAAAGAAAACAAAATATCATCCTCCATAAATGCTGCCATCTTACATATGAACAAAATTGACGAGGGGGGAAAACTTAAGAGAAAAGAGACATATAAAAGTCTTTTATATTTTGTTTGCTCCTTTTAATGTGGATGATATAGTATCAAGAAGCCTTTGGGAGACACTGGTCTTTTTTGGGTGTGTACTCATATAAACAGCTGACTATGAACCATGTAACAGCTCCCAAAGTGACAAACTTATCTACTAATTGGCCTCAGCTCTGACACTGAGGTATTTATCCAGAGAGCAGGCGCAAAACTAGCCTTATGTCTCTTCAAAAGTGTATAATTATCTGGGACTGAAGGAGAAGAGGCTTGTGACTAAACTGAAAATAACGTTACTGGGAAAGTAAACTAAATGGGCAGAGAAAGAAGGCATGGACAAAACTTGAAAACAGGAAATAAATAATAAGAAGATTACATGAGGCTTATCTTGGATCATGAGTTTATAATGTGCCAGTCTCCAGTTCAACCCAAAAAAAAACAAAAAAACAACAGGCTTTAATATTCTTTCATATTTAATAAGGAACATAAAAATAAACAAAAGACAGCTAATCTGTTTAATATCCTCAAAGTTAAATCGAATCGGGCAATTTCAAATCTCAAAGAGTCAAAAATGGAGGTTCAAACAGTATTCTTGCAAACTGCAATATATATATATATATATATATATATATATATATATATATATATATATATATATATATATATATATATATCAGTGGCTTCTATCTCCTCCTTTGGCCAGCCTATTACCCCAGCAGGTATGGGGGGTATGCATGGAGGGTTTCACCCCAAGTCCAGCACCCTGAGGCTGTACGCTAAGCGGAAGGAAGGGGGCCGAGGACTGGTGAGTGTCAGCACCACAGTCCAGGATGAGACAACGAACATCCAAGAATACATTGGGAAGATGGCCCCAACTGACCGAGTGCTCAGTGAATACCTCAGGCAGCAGAAACCCAAGAAAGAGGAGGAAGGCGAGGAACCATCATGGAAGGACAGGCCCCTGCACGGTATGTACCACCGGCAGATAGAGGAGGTGGCTGATATCCAGAAATCCTACCAGTGGCTGGACAAAGCTGGACTGAAAGACAGCACAGAGGCACTAATCATGGCAGCACAAGAACAAGCTCTGAGTACAAGATCCATAGAGGCTGGGGTCTATCACACCAGGCAAGACCCCAGGTGCAGGCTGTGTAAAGATGCCCCTGAGACAATCCAGCACATAACAGCAGGGTGCAAGATGCTAGCAGGCAAGGCATACATGGAACGCCATAACCAAGTGGCCGGCATAGTGTGTACAGGAACATCTGTGCCGAGTATAACCTGGAAGTCCCGAGGTCAAAATGGGAGATGCCCCAAGGGTGATGGAGAATGACCGAGCTAAGATCCTGTGGGACTTCCAGATACAGACGGACAAAATGGTGGTGGCTAACCAACCGGACATAGTGGTGGTAGACAAACAGGAGAAGACGGCCGTAGTGATCGATGTAGCGGTTCGAATGACAGCAATATCAGGAAGAAGGAACACGAGAAGCTGGAGAAATACCAAGGGCTCAGAGAAGAGCTCGAGAGGATGTGGAGGGTGAAGGTAACGGTGGTCCCAGTGGTAATCGGAGCACTAGGTGCGGTGACTCCCAAGCTAGGCGAGTGGCTCCAGCAGATCCCGGGAACAACATTGGAGATCTCTGTCCAGAAGAGCGCAGTCCTGGGAACAGCTAAGATACTGCGCGGGACCCTCAAGCTCCCAGGCCTCTGGTAGAGGACCCGAGCTTGAAGGATAAACCGCCCGTAGGGGCGTGCTGGGTGTTTTTATATATATATATCTATATATATAGATATATATAGATATAGATATAGATATATAGATATATAGATATATATATAGATATATATATAGTATGTATTTGGCTAATTAACAACCAAGGCTTAATGTCTATTTGGTACAATTTGGAAAAGAAAGCTTTTCATATTAATGTATATCTGGCATTTGGAACATCCATCCATCCATCCATCCATCCATTCGCTTCCGCTTCTCCTTTTCAGGGTCGCGGGGGGCGCTGGAGCCTATCCCAGCTGTCATGGGGCGAAAGGCAGGGTACACCCTGGACAGGTCGCCAGTCTGTCGCAGGGCCAACACACAAGGACAGACAACCATTCACACTCACATTCGCTCGCACATTCACACCTAGTGGCAATTTGGTTTATCCAATTAACCTATCCCCATTTGGAACAGTTCTGTTCTAAATATTATTTAATATGTATTTAATCCTAAATGATGTGGGGGTGATTAGCTAACTCTGATATATGCACAAAGTATACAGGAAGTGTGGTAGTGTGCCTTTGGACCACTTTTCTATGGGTAATTGTCATAATGTGAAGATTTTATGTATGTGTTCCTTATTTCCTCCTAGATGAGAAGACCGATCTTGAGGAAACTTTGTATAAAGAAAATTAAATATCTAAATCACATATAAAAATATTTTGTACAAGCTCTACAATCATATTTGTACATTTGACAGGTCAGCTGAGTATAGAATGGAATGTCAGATTAGAATCTTGTGCCATAATGTAAGCGTGCACATATTTGCATGTTGTCTAGCCCTGTGAAGACCATGCACTCACTGAGGGCAGTCAACTCGATGATAATGACAGTGAGGAAGAGTGGAACCCACAAACAGTTTTGAGGTGCAGTTAGGAGGTCAGGGGTCAGTTCAGGGTAAGTTTATGTAATGTGTGTGGGTAAGCACCAACATCTGTGTTGGTGTATGTGTGTTAGGAACATAGATAGGACTACGAAGGGGCTCGTGAGGTACACACACACACACACACACACACACATACACACAGGTATAAAAACACTGCTTGTATAAATATGAATATATGCAGGATTCATACACCTTTTTTTCAGGGCCAAATTCAAATTCAAATTCATTTTCAATCTTTTCCAGCACATTACCGAAAACAGTATGCATGTTTCACTTCACATCACCTCAGTAGGACCATGTGAAAATTACAACTCAAATCATTTGAGGTTGACTGAAACACTTTTGTTCCCTTTTTGTGCACCACACAAAATACTGCAAAACAAAAAGGCTGCCTTATATGTATATAGTGTCGAAACTCAAAACGCACATCTCACTTAAAATTTAAGACATGTAAATGTGAACAAATCCACTTGTTAGAGATATCAGTCTCCTGTTGAAAAAAAACAACCCCACAAAACACAAAAACTTCACCAAACACCACAAAATAATACACAGCAAGGCCAGATTAATAAGTCTTCTTATCAGATATTGATGCTTCATTCCTCTGTGACACAAAAAATGGGAGACAGATGTTTGTTTGTTTGTTTTTTAAAGTTCATTCATTCAAAACTAACTGTAAGATGTTTAACTACATTGCTGCTGTGTTATTGTTGAAGTCCTAAATTATCACCTTTAAAGTGTTTGTGCTAATAACACTTTAAAGGTGACCCCATTTTAGACCCCATTCCTACAAAACTGCTCAAAGAAGTCCTGCCATTAATTAATTCTTCGATCTTAAGTATGATCAACCTATCTCTAATAATCGGCTATGTACCACAGGCCTTCAAGGTGGCTGTAGTTAAACCTTTACTCAAAAAGCCATCTCTAGACCCAGCTGTCTTAGCTAATTATAGGCCAATCTCCAACCTTCCTTTCATATCAAAAATCCTTGAAAGAGTAGTTGTCAAACAGCTAACAGATCATCTGCAGAGGAATGGCTTATTTGAAGAGTTTCAGTCAGGTTTCAGAGCTCAGCACAGCACAGAAACAGCTTTAGTGAAGGTTACAAATGATCTTCTTATGGCCTCTGACAGTGGACTCATCTCTGTGCTTGACCTGCTAGACCTTAGTGCAGCGTTCGATACTGTTGACGATAATATCCTATTAGAGCGATCAGAGCATGCTGTAGGTATTACAGGTACTGCACTGCAGTGGTTTGTATCATATCTATCTAATAGACTCCAATTTGTACATGTAAATGGAGAGTCCTCTTCACCCACTAAGGTCAATTATGGTGTTCCACAGGATTCGGTGCTAGGACCAATTCTATTTACATTATACATGCTTCCCTTAGGCAGCATCATTAGAAGACATAGCATAAATTTTCACTGCTATGCAGATGACACGCAGCTCTATCTATCCATGAAGCCAGGTAACACACACCAATTAGTTAAACTGCAGGAATGTCTTAAAGACATAAAGACCTGGATGGCTGCTAACTTTCTGCTTCTTAATTCAGATAAAACTGAGGTTATTGTACTCGGCCCTGAAAATCTTAGAAATATGGTATCTAACCAGATTCTTACTCTGGATGGCATTACCTTGGCCTCCAGTAATACTGTGAGGAACCTTGGAGTCATTTTTGACCAGGACATGTCCTTCAATGCACATATTAAACAAATATGTAAGACTGCTTTCTTCCATTTGCGCAACATCTCTAAAATTAGAAATATCCTGTCTCAGAGTGACGCTGAAAAACTAGTTCATGCATTTATTACTTCCAGGCTGGACTACTGTAATTCATTATTATCAGGATGTCCTAAAAACTCACTGAAAAGCCTTCAGTTAATCCAAAATGCTGCAGCAAGAGTCCTGACAGGGACTAGAAAGAGAGAGCAGATTTCTCCTGTTTTGGCTTCCCTTCATTGGCTCCCTGTTAAATCCAGAATTGAATTCAAAATCCTGCTCCTCACGTACAAGTCTTAAATAATCAGGCCCCATCTCATCTGAATGACCTTGTAGTACCATATCACCCTATTAGAGCATGTCGCCCACACACTGCAGGCCTATTTGTTGTTCCTAGAGTATTTAAAAGTAGAATGGGAGGCAGAGCCTTCAGTTTTCAGGCCCCTCTTCTGTGGAACCAGCTTCCAGTTTGGATTCGGGAGACAGACACTATCTCTACTTTTAAGATTAGGCTTAAAACTTTCCTTTTTGCTAAAGCATATAGTTAGGGCTGGACCAGGTGACCCTGAATCCTCCCTTAGTTATGCTGCAATAGACGTAGGCTGCCGGGGACTCCCATGATGCATTGAGTTTTTCCTTTCCAGTCACCTTTCTCACTCACTATGTGTTAATAGACCTCTCTGCATTGAATCATATGTGTTATTAACCTCTGTCTCTCTTCCACAGCATGTCTTTATCCTGTTTTCCTTCTCTCACCCCAACCGGTCGCAGCAGATGGCCCCGCCCCTCCCTGAGCCTGGTTCTGCTGGAGGTTTCTTCCTGTTAAAAGGGAGTTTTTCCTTCCCACTGTTGCCAAAGTGCTTGCTCACAGGGGCGTCATATGATTGTTGGGTTTTTCTCTGTATCTATGAAGCGCCTTGAGGCAACTTTTGTTGTGATTTGGCGCTATATAAATAAAATTGAATTTAATTGAATTGAATAATAACATCATGTACAGTAAGACAGGCATGGAGAACAGCACTTAAATAAGCAGGCAGCCTTAAAGTATGAAATATTCATTTGTCTACTGTCTCAGTGGCTGATAGTGTCCCACAGGCCTCAATGTAAGCTTGAAGCCATTATAATGTTTAAGTTGTTTAACGATAAACAGATTTTGAATGAAAGCCACGGAACTTCGGTAGCACAAAAAAGTGTCTATTCTTTGTGCTCATATGGATCAGTCATATTACCATTATTTCCCACTAAAGTGTTGCCAAAGGCACCAGGTTAATGCTTGAAAAAGCTGCACCAATACACAAAAATATAATCAATATTCTATTTACTTGTTGACAACGCCGCTTTTAGCCTTCAATCAGAAAGCCTTAATTTGGCTAGTTAAGCATCGGGCTAACGGTTAAAGCTTTCACCTGAGGGAAGTAACTCACATTACTGCTACTGCTACGTAATCTCAGTTAGGTTCACAGCATATTCCATAAATTACCATGCAATAACTAACTGTTATAATAGCGCTGCCGTATTGCATCACACTGAGTGCATTTCAATCATTTATCCCGCGAGTTTGCTAGCTAGCAAAATAATAATAACAATTTTTAAAATGTGCATGTGTAACGTACACACTCTCGAAATAAAATAAATGAATAGAACTTAAATTTAATGTTTATAATCTTTACCAAAGTGCAGATGTCTGAAAAAATGAGACAATAGCCTTTAATATGTGAATTCAAGAATGTTGTTGTTGTTAAAAGTTTCCTGACACTCTATGTTTGTGTAAATTAGGTTTTAACTCATTTATATTCACTTTCATTAAGGCACATAATACTCAAATGAACACTTAATGTGTATTTTGAGACGTTTTCTTCCTGCTCTGAAAAAAATGTTATGTAGATTTTTATTGATTTGTGATTTACTTTGAGACTCTTTGAGAACAGTGATACAGCAGCTAATTTTGTGACACATATGGGTAAATGCTCTTAAATGTATTGTTTTTGAATGTTATAAGCATCTATGTCTATTAAATATAGAACAATGACTCTCAAGCTTTTGCTTCCTGACACATCACTTGATGCTTTGTAATCTGCATGAATGGCAAAAAGCGACACGGTGTCTGGCTTTTTCAATTCCAGCCCGAATGATTACTGTAGCACAAAATCACATCACTGAGATACCCAAATCTCCATAAACAGATGGCACATCAGTAATACATTAGCTTTACCCGACATGTTGCATCTCAGTCTCACCTTTTCCGTGTCGATGCCTTTGGTCATGGACCAGGTGGAGACGATGTAGTCCATCACTCTCTCACTTAGACCCTTGGGAACTTGGTAGAGTTTCAGGAAATCCCTGACATTGTTGAGCATCTCATGGTAGCGATTGGTGTTGGCATACATCTGCTGGAAAATGGTGGTCACATTTCCAAAGATGGTGGCATAAAGCAGAGCTAGAAAGAAAGTAGGAGAAGAAATATGAAATGTATAAAGCGCTCATTTCAAAAGCATTTAATGAAAACCATTATTTTGACTTGAACTTAACATCTGCTCTGTAACACACCGAGCCAAAAATCTAATGTTTTAAAAAGAAATGGAGCCTGCTTTGTTTTAATTTCTAACCATAAATGTACACCTTGCAAGAAACCAATAAAGAAACCAACACGGTGAAAGCACTACATAAATACTAATTTGGTTTATGTGCCCAATGAGTTACAACGATCCACGACATTTAAAGCAACAGGTCCTGCTAGATAGAAGAGTCTTGGCTTGGCAGACCTTCCAAACAAACCGTACTTGTACAGTCATGAACATTAGCACGTATTACCCTAACTGAGGCATGGAGAGTTTGAGATGAAGATCCCAAGTCTTTTGCAATTTCTGTGAGCATGGCACAATCTAACCTTCAGTGAATTTGCTGGAAAGATTGAGGCATTGGGTTAATGCCAATACTCCTGAATACTCCAGACTAGCAAAGCACCAAACCTCTGCTCTTATAGAGGTGATCACAATTGCTGATGGTCATTTAATCAAGTGCATTTGATTAGCAGAACATGGCTTCTACTTACCCTCTGAATTCCTATGGAAGAAGTGAGGGTAAATAGGGTTACACTGCATAGAGTCCCAGGAAAACTTTCTATACTATAGGTGCAGCTTTTGGTAACAAAACCCTTCTGCCAAGGGTCCGATGTGATTGACAAATGGAACAACAGTGGAAACAGGAAAAGAGTCCTGTTGTCTAAGATGAAAAAGGCAACGATGGCTTAGAGTGGTTGAAACCCAAAGAGGTTTGTGTTTGGCTTTCGGTGGTTATAGGTATTGTAGTGAATAACAGCTTAAGAATTTAGATGTCTGGACAGTGTTTAGCTAGAAATGGCAACAGTGTAGAAGCTTCAAGGTGAAGGGACACTAAGTCCTATGATAAGGTGGATCATCCGGACCGTGTGAGATAGAAACAGTATCCAGTCTCAGCCAGAATTAATCTCACGGTCATTAAACAACAAGTTATCAGGGAAGAGATGTGAGGAAGGGGAACCCTCTGCCTTCTAGGTGCAGGTCCCCAGGATTGGACGTGACAGAGCACTGAGAAGCTGGGACTAGCCAAAGCACCAAAGAAGGGAGAGTTAAATTTAAACTATAACTTCTCCCCATCTGTTTTAAGCAATCTGATAGATGCACATTTTCCATATAAAACTCTGTGTAATGCTAAGATAGGTACTCTCATGGCTGCAGTTACTGTTTACAGACTGCAGCTTCCTGAAAATCTTTGATCATCCAATGCCTCAATGAATACACCAAAAGATGAACGATGTAGATAAACGAACGCGTTCATAGTGTCAGCACCCCAAATATCTTTAGGTAAGATACTAACCCCACGTTGCTCTCTGATACATTGATCGGAGTGTGAATGTTAGATAGAATGCACTTAAGCACAGGAAAAAGTTCTTGGGTGGGTAGATGAATGAAGGTGGCGTGTTGTATAAAGCACTTTAAATGCTATGGTAGAGCAGAAAAGTGCTACATAAGAACCAGTCCAGTTACCAAATATCTTCAGATGAGTATACACTTGTAGGAGAGAGCTGCATGACTTGAAAGACTTGAAAAACAACATTAACTTGGTATTATTTGAAGCAGATGGGTAATTACCAAAAACTGACTTTTTATTAACCAAATACAAACAGATGTTTGTGACAGTGGCTTAGAGGGGTGCGGGTTGGAGTAATCATCTAAACTCTCTTACAAGAAGTGAGACAAACTTGGATAGAGATCAGTGTTAGATGTATATTATATAATGTCTCCTGGTGATCAAGAGTGTTTCCCACCTTTGAAATTTAAAGCCATCATGCGTCACTGCTCAGCCTCCTCACTATCCTGCTTGTACTTTACTGTTTCCATAGAGACCTCACTCAAAATAGTTCTTATTTTTTATTTTTTGCCTCCTCCCAGACAATACAAATGACAAAGGAAAGAGAAAAGAAACAATAATTTGGAAGACTTCTGAAAACTTTTGTGGTTTGCAGGAGGTGGAGGGAATCTGACGACATGATGTGTGAGAAAGCAACGCTGGGGCAGAATGAATGAACAGTACAAAGGGGTAGTTTGTAAAGAAGGCAAAGGCAGAAGAAAGAGGCAAATGTTTGATTTTCTTGCAGTAACTGTGCATTCAAGATAAACGCTCTATATGTATGCTGTATGAGGAAGTGTAAAAATAGTAGATTAAAAAAAACAAAGAAAGTGAACCAGAAACATGACAAAAACAAAGTGTGTACTTGTGCATGTGAGTGTGAATGTGGGCAGTTTATCTCACAGAAGCAAGTCTACAGAGACACAAAAAGAAAAGAGTGTGTCTGAAAGAGAGACAAAACAAAGAATAAAAGCAGGACAGTCACACACATAAAGGTGTTGCATGTCAGTGGTGAGATAAGTCCTTCAAAGTCTGCTGCCTCCCAGCTTACAAAACCTTTCCAGGACCCTGTCAGCAATTCAGGAAGAATTCCAACAGCACATCTGGCCTGGAACTTAAGGTTCAGACTCACAGCTCTCCGCCCACCAAACCCAAGACTTCTAATTGGCCGACTTGATAGCCCATAGGGAGGTAAGTGTCACCTCAGAACACAGAAAGGCAATGGTTTGAAGGTTAATTCAACCTTGGGATATCAATTTCTCGCCAATTTTATTTTGTCCAAAGTAGTGACATGTGGATGTGTGGATGGGTATGAAGAGAAGCTGCAGAAGAAATCCGTGTCACCACAGTAAGTAACCACAGTACAAAAACTATTAGGGATGAAAAGCTAATTAGTAGCATTTATCAGGTGTAAATGAGGTCTGGCTATCAGCACTTTGGAATACTGGTTGTCAAGGAAGCTTGAGACAAATAACAGAGCTCAAATTAAAACAGACCACCAAAGAATTGAGCCTCCAAAGGTACAAAAGCAAGATATTCAGGAGTCTTTAAGATAAGCACTAGAGCTTATAGTGTTAACAAAACAGTTTAAATATGTTGAGTTTACAGTTTCGCTACTTTCTCCTTTGCATTTCTATAACAGTCAAAGTCTGTTTTGACTTAAGCACCTTACCATAACTTATATAACCTGCCATGACCTGAGTTTGGCCTGTGGAAATCAACCTTGTGAACCTCACCACAATTCAGTCAGTCAAAAAAATTCAAGAACTGGAATCATGCTGTGAAATAATATTTGCACTTGGCTGACTCCATCTATTTCACCAAAATTTCCTTGCAGCAACTCAAAATAGCACTAATTAGTTTGCATACCTGAGAACTTTGGGGTATGCTCCAAATGAGATGATAAATGGTATCCTGAAGGATCTCTACCAGATCTGAACCAGAGCATCACTGAGCTCCTGCACAGTCTGAGATACAACCTGGTGACATTTAATGGACCAAAACATGTCCCAGAGGTGTTCCAGGACATGATGAAATCCTTGGACCCAAGGTCTCATCTATATAACTAACGGCAGTCAGAGTGCTATTGCGCAGCCTGTTGAAGTCTGTGTTTCCCTCCATGGCTACGTCTCTCCAGACCATCACTGACCCACCACCAAACCGCTCATGCTGAATGATGTTTATCCACAGCATAGCATTCTCCACGGCTTCTCCAGACCATTTCCCATCTGCCACATGTGCTCAGGGTGAACCTGCTCTCATCTGTGAAAAGCACAGATGGTGGACAAGGAGTGGACCTGCCAATTCTGGTATTCTACAGCAAATGCCAATCGGGCTCCACAGTGCTGCACAGTAAACACATGGTTCCACTAAAGGACGTCAGGCCACCCTCATGAAGTCTGTTTCTGTTGTTCTGAGACATTTCTACAGTAGCCTGCTGAAGCAAATTTTTTAGAGCAGTGGCAATGCTCATGCTGTTCCACAAAGGAGCAGGTACCATCCCTGCTGGTGAGTTAAGGGCCTCCTGCAGCAGTTGGCCGCCCTGCCTGAGCCTGGTTTTGCTGAAGGTTTCTTCCTGTTAAAAGGGAGTTTTTCCTTCCCACTGTCACCAAAGTGCTTGCTCATTGGGGGTTATATGATTGTTGGGTTTTTGTCTGTATGTATCATCGTAGGGTCTACCTTAAAATATAAAACACCCTGAGGCAACTATTGTTGTGATTTGGCGCTGTATAAATAAAATTGAACTGAATTGAATCCTGGATCCTAGGTATCTCCTAATGCTATCAGTAGTGACACTGACCCTAGCCAAATGTAACACTGGTGAAAAAACAGGAGTGTAAAAATGTCAGTGGCCTCGACCTGTAAAACCATTCCTGTTTTGAGGTTTGTCTCATTGTTGCTCCTCTGGTGCACTTATTGTTTATTTCATTAACAGACAGCAGCTGATACTGATTAACAACCCCTTCCTCTACTTATCTGATTAAAGTGTATGTTCAATTCTTTTGCACAGTATATATATTCTGGAGATAATATATTCATACAGAAGTATCTGATCTCAGTAGGAGAATAAATAAATAAATACATAAATAATCAACAAACCCCTAGAATCACAGAAACCTGTTACTGATGGATTGCTGATTATACATCGTTCTGTATCAGCTTCCAAAAACACTTTTCTGGTCTCACGTGAATTTAGACAGTTAATCCATGTAGTCAGGCTACGGTTGAAGCTGTCATCTCAATACTGCATATAAAATCTGACCTGTCCCTTATGGCTCTATTTATTTAAATCTGTCTGTGTTTTCCCATCTGGTGGATGCAGAAACAGGAGTGGGGAGTTTTGGGGGTGAAGCAAAGTAGTAGATTTCCTAATGTTAAATAAATGCTGAAGCACCCCAGGGAAGAAAAGACAAGATGCTGTCAAAAGTGAGGCTCTGATCAGCTGGTAGGAATCTTTTCAGGAAGGTGGTTTCTAAAACCACCGTGACACAAAGAAGAAAACTGGATTTAAACAATCCCCTGCACTGATGTCATATTAGCAGCAGTATTTTATAATAGCATACTCTGAACCCCATCAAACAGTGTGGACAGATCTGTGACATCTGTCAGTTTAGCTTGTCTTGCTAAATTTGCTCAAATGGCTGTTGCCTTTAGTAAAAGTATATTACTTCCTCTTTTGTTTTGTACTGAATAGCCTCTAATCCTTACCTGTTGCTTTTGTGAAACAAAGGATATCAACATCACCTCTCCCTTCATAAGATTTTTTTTAAAAAGGAACGATCCACCTCCACTCACCACACTTGTCTTTTGTATTTACTTTTTTAATCATTAAGGTGAATCATTCAAATGAGACAACGTTGGATGTGTTGATATTTCCATATGAGGATTAAAATTACAAATGTACAAAGAAACATCATAAAGCAGATGATGGAGTCAAAAAGCTCCCCATTCACATTATGTTTTTTTCACAATAATGAAAAAGGTGTTTTTAAATGAGGAAAGTATCAGCAATCCAACCTCTGTGTTGTGATATTTTCCATTTCTATTTTTTAAGTAATCTGCCAGAGGAGTTCAGGATGATTTGTCAGACTGAATGAGTGTGAGGGACAAAAATCTGTCAGTCTGTGTTAACGCCTACAGCCCAGACACACAGAAAATACCCTGTGATGAGGTGGCCTGCACACAAACAGAAATACCCACACACATGCAGACATATACTGTAGAAGCATAAAAGACAGACACACACACACACAAAATCAAAGTGTATGATTATTTTTAAGTTTATCTTCATAAATAAACAGTGAAGTCTAAGTTAAACTTAAACATGTTTGAGGGGAAGATATTACTTTCTATATTAAATTACTATTACATTATTCCTGTATATTTACTTTAAAAACCTAGTCAAGCAAGAGTCAAAACCTGATGTACTCCTAGTGTCGGTTCCTGGGTGGGATAAACATGGAAGTACAATCTGGCCAAATCAAACATATAGATCATAAAAAATTAGATTTCCGTATTGGATCGATAGGCGTCCAGGTTAAAAACAGCAACTTGGTGAAGCTGGCCAACAGGGTGCTGATGGAAACTGTGCTACTGTTGGTCAAAAACAATGGAAGAAGAAAGGGGGAAATAGTGAGAGAGAAGGAAAGACAGGAGTTTCCAGGTGAGCGTAGGGACTTGGTGATTGGAGCAAACTTTAGTGGGTATGTAGGTTAAGGGAACAATGATGAGGAGGAGTTTATGGGTAGGCATGTTGCTAAGAAAAGAAATGCAGGAGGTAAGAGAGAAGTGTACACAAGTGGACTGTATCTTATGCCGAAGGTGCAATCTTAAAGAAATAGGAGACTGAAAGGTGGTGAAAGGTGGAAGCTGATCATGTCAAGTATTGGGTCAATATCTGGAGTGACCAGGATGGGCAAAATTAGAAATGAGTATGAGTAGAGAGACAACTCTCACGTTGAGCAATTTGGATCCAAACTTAGAAGGTTGAGACAGTTTGGACATGTGCAGAAGAGGAATTATACATATATTGGACAAAGGATGTTGAAGATAAGCTGCCAGGAAGGAGGAAAAGAGAAAGACCACAGAGAAGATTCATGGATGTAGCGAAGGAGGACATGCAGAGAGTTATTGTGACACAAGAATGCTGGGGATAGGGTTAGACAGAGGCAAATCATTTGCTATGGCAACCCCTAAAGGAAGCAGCCAAAATAAGAAGACAGAAGGCCTTTAGAAAAATAAGTTTGTTATTGAAATGACCATCAATATTTTTTTCACAGTATTTTATTCAAATTAAATTCAGATTTTCATTTTTTCAAAGTGTAAATATAAATTAACAAGCACATACAACAGAACTTTCAGTCAAAGTAATCAAATAATTTTTGCTGTCTTAAAGATGAAAGCTGAGAAGACTGCTGCTTCTTTTGTATGTGCATTTTCAGTTAGGATGTAGTCCATGCAATGGTAGCCAAACAGTCAGTCAATTAAGATGCAATCACAGTAATCTATTTTTGCATGCTTTAATATATGAAGAATTAATTCTACCACTTTTACAGTTATAAAAGCTTTTACAGTGAAAAGCTGATACTACCCATAAATTCCAGTATTGAAAATATTGACACACACACAGACCTGACAACCTATGACAACCTACCCAAAAAGGCAAAGTAGAAATGAGCTCCCATCTGCCAGAGTCCTTTAATTTTAAATGATTTGTGGTCATTTTCACAAAGAAAATGAGATAAATTGCCTTTTTAGTTTCAGACATATCTGTAATCAATTTTGACAATGCTGCAGCATCGCTATTGCTTCACAGACCCATGGGGAAAAATGAATAGCAAGTTTTTACTACAAGCTAACAGCTTGTTATTTTGGATTTTATTGAATCATGAGTTTGAATCTTTGTTGATGTCGAACAGAGCTCTCACTGGAATTAATTATGATGAGTAATATTAGACAACCCTGCAGCTGGAATTCATATGTCAAATAAATAATTACATGATGGCAGGGGAAAAAATCTAGAAGAATGCATACTGGCTAGCTGCCATGTTTATTTAAGTAACAGCAAAAATACACAGGAAAAAAAACATGCTTTAGTTTACTGACTGATCACAGAAAATCTCTACACTGATGTGTTGACATGCATGTGTTGTCAGATGATGGATTTAACAGTAGCTTAGCTGTTGGATTCAGGTTGAAAATATATACCGAAAGAAAATTCAGTGGGGACGATGGTTCAAGAGTAACACCACTGCATAAATATGTTTTAACGAGCACTAACGGTGCATCTAGATCTTTCTGGGTAAGTAAAATATTCTGGTTGATTGTCTCCAAATAAATCCTGACAAGATTGTATTGTTTACTTCTCATTAGGTCAATCTAATAGACTATTTACTGCTGTGCAAACATTTTAATGGGTTTTGTAGTGAGTGAGTCGGGCGGCTGGTGGGAGGGTTGATGTGTGACAAATGTCTGTCTCCACCTTAGACCTAAACCCCCAAAGTGATTACACTCCAGAAATCCAGGAGAAAAACAGAAAAACATGTCTTGTTTCAGAGAAAATCTAACCTCCTGAACATAAGGGCAAATTCAAAGAAAATAAAGACTTACATCCTGTTAGAAATAACATCTTCATTAGAAATAACTTGGAATTCGTCTTTTTTAGTTATGGAGCTAAAGTAAGCAGTACTGGAGCACTTAGCTATTCTACTCAGGTAATAAAAATGACCTCCTTACACCTCTAATTAACCTGTTTGCAGGTTATGTCTTGCTGTTTAAGCTTATTAAGGCCCATTATGCTTATTCTTAACTGTATATCTTTAACTGTGGTCACTACTAGTGTAGCTTTCCATTACTCATCCAACTAATACTTATTTATCTTATATAGTATTGGGTCCTGGTGCAGCACCTCTTCCTGTAATGCTACAGTCACACAGGGACAGTAGTTGGAGACCACAACACGACCAAAATTACAGTGACCATGTGTGCAATGAACTTGTAATCTTGTTGCCTTTAAGTGGTTTCTTTGAAAGACCCAGATCATGACTGCAAACACTCACACTCAGCTGCAACCTTCAAAGTAACTTCAGTGTGTGAAGATCGCAATAAGAGGGAGCAAACTGATCAGTCTATTGGTTTGAAATTAAATGTGCTCAAGGTAGCAATTACATGCAGCTTGTTTGTGATAATGTGGCAGTTATGGCAGTGAAAAAAGTAACACAGATGCTGGATAAATGTTGCTGTGTAATAAATGTTTTTTGGGTTTTTTTACTGAAGATCACAGTTTAAGTTTCCTGAAACTGAAATTCTAAATTACATCTTACTCTGCAAAAGATATCCTGGTGAAAACCTGATAATGACACATATGAAGCTCAGAGATGAATCACCACATTTAGTTTTTTAATCACACCCATAAATCATGATTAAATGAATAACCTGGGGTCAGCCGAATGCTCAGCAGGGTAACTTTACTGAGCGATGGTGCGGTGCTCGTTACATATCAAAACGTACAGTCGCTATCAGGAAAAAAAGAAATCCCAAGTCCTCAGACTTGTACATGTTTTAGTAGTATAGCACTTTTTTTATATTTATATTTCCCCAACACTTTCATTGAACCTAGCTTGTTAAAAATTCCTCTCCTGAGGGTTTAAACTAAGATGTTCCCAGTGTCTTTTTTTTTGGATTGCTTCATAGGTTTGTGTAGTAACTGCTAGGAAACTATAATACTAAGTGATGTATAATGTAAAACATTTTTAGGAACAGCAGCAAAAATACAATTGCGTGTACTTCCTTTAAAAGAGCATACACCGATCAACACTGTGGAAATCCCTCTGAACAAGAACATATTCTCAATACAAACAATGTGCATCAGTGAACTCTTGCCTTGTTTTTACTGTTACTGCGCTAATGTTTTTCATCTGGTGTTGTGAAGCTGAGAAGAGTGTTGTGGTTTCGCTAATGGGACCAAATTAAAACACAGCACAAACAAGCGAACTCTGAGGTTTCACTGCTGAAGGTAACAAGGCCATCAGGGGCTGAGCGGTGCTCCCTGTGGACCAGGGCAGGAGTAATGAAGTCATGAAGGAGTACTCACATCGAACCACAAGCGCCTGGTAAACAATGAAATGGTTTTTATCAGGAGGGACAAGTGAGGCTGTGGAGAGCTTAAAATCAAAGTCGACTGTAGGATAACGTCAGGAAAGCAATGCTGTCATATGACGCGGGGGAAGTGAAATGAGGGGCAGGTGTTTAAAGCAGATGATTGTCCATGTTGTGTTTAGGTTCTGTTTGAACATGATTAGGTAGGTTCAATGTAGGACATCAAGTAAGGACTGACTGCATTTTTTGTTTTGCAAATTATGACTAAAGTACAGGCTTTAAAAAAAAAAAAACCAGGATGCTGGAGCAGGTTAACAAAAGGTGATTAGTCTGTCACAGGGTTTAACAAAACTTGTTTATAAACACTCTACAGGTTTGAAACCATTATTATTAATTTAGAATAGTTTTAGAGTCGTAATTTTATATGATCTCTTACATAATATATCTGCACAGACGTGTTTATTGATGCATTCGAATGCCTTATACATGCCTACTGGTTTGATATTTGCTCTTATTGTGTTGTAAAGCCTTCTTAACACCTGAATGGACTGAACAGACCCCCTTATCTTTTCCACAGGTGTGATTTCCTTTTTTTTCTTTGAATTTTTGATTGTTCTTTTCATTTGTTTTTCTCTTAAAATTTTGAATGTACTTGCAACATGAATTTCATGTTTACCGCATTACATGAAAGAGGCTATGGATCGGCAGCTTTGAATTAATAGAGCATGTGGGCTGGGAGTATATGAAAAGCGAATTTGTCACTGTCTCACTGAGATCTTTAAGTTTTCAGTGGCGACTTCCAATCTCTCACTGTTAGGGCATGACGAAAAATCTCAAAGTTCAGTGCACCTGTCTTGTATAAACTGTTCACTACTGTCAAGACTTGATACTTTTTGATTAGTCCTTGACGGTTCATTAGGAGACCCCAGACTGGCCTCTACGGAGTGCTGGCATCAGATGACACCTCCAGCAGACATTGATTGACCTCCCAGCTCCTGGTTTCGTCTCACTTTGGCAGTCAGTTTTTGCAGCTCAGGGAGGTTCCGAGGTCACACTCACTGCAGTTAGTGGACTTTGTCAGGGGACCTCACATCTGAGGGCAATACACACACTCTCTGTTCTGCAAAGAGGCTTTTTTAGTGCTGTGACTGGGATCAGCAGGTGAGACAAGTACAGAGCAACTGTGATAGCTCACGTGCTCTGGGACTCATGGTAATCACAGCTTGGCCCCCGTTTTCCCCACTGTCAGCAATTATATTTGAGAAGGACTCATCTATCATGGCTGGCACCTGCTTGATTCAATTATCTCCCCACTATCCATATGACTGCAGGCTTCACACTTATGGCTCTGGCATAAATTAGAAGAGCAGAAATTAAAAAATTATAATAAAAATAGGACTGATTGCTGCCTTTAGAGGCTTTTCACTGCGGAAATGATCTAGAGATTGAGTTCTTAAATGAATGAGCGGGAAAGAGCCATGAGGACGATTACAACTGGTGATAATTATGGAAATGGGGAGTGAATCACCACGAAACCAAACCCCTGGATGATTTGCACAGCACACATAAAGAATATGAAACCTATATTAATTATTTATGGCCAAGCTCTGGTGTAATATTGTGAAATTCATTGCTGGTAACATTTTAAGCATTTTTCCCCCTAACGCCTTGCTACCAAAATCCTGGAACTCGGCACACTTTCAAACCTGTGCCGATGAATGTGCTTCAATATTTAAGTTTTCCCTCAGGCTACCTCTCACACACACTTCCATGTAAGGGCACTCACACAAACAAGCAGTGTCACTCATATACAGAAATCTAACAAAAGACGTGAATGGTTATTCCCATTTATCCAAACCCTGGAATGTTACTGGAGACATTGTGACATTTCTTATCTGGTGTCATGTTCTAGCACAAGTATGACTCATATTATCATCATATGCCATTGAAAGCCCTCATATTTTCCATGAAGCCAGTGGGCTGGCTAATCACATGTTAAATCACTCAAATCCCTGAAAAAATTATCTTTTTCTGCACTGCTGTTTTGGAATTACTTGTGTGAAGATGCCTTATTGTCAGTTCTGTCTGCCAGCAAAAACCTAAAAAATATCTGAAAGCTGATGTTTGGGATGCATTAATAATAGGCTAAGTTTTTATGAACATCCAAACCAGAAAACTGAAACTTTCAGGATACAAAATGTGGAAGAAGGAGACCACTCCATTAGCTAGACAGATGGAAATGATGGGCTCGTGTGAACTCCTAGATGTGAAGCCAGCACACTGTCACTGATACACAGGCAAATAAAACGTTAAACAAAGACACAATTTTGGGATTTTAAAACATGCAATCAACATACAACTGATGTCCAGACTTTCAGCTTTAATTTAGGGCTTTACAGAACACTCTAATAATTGTTTAGGAATTACAGCCATTTTAAACAAATCCCTACATTTTCAAAACCACAAAATTAATTGGGCAAACTAATATAATTTCAAAATGCAACCCCAGCTCAAAAATGTTAAGACCTTGTGTATAAAATGTAAATAAAAATACAATATCATGATTTGCTAATCTCATTAAGCCAATGTATTCATAATATAACATTAAAACATATGAAATGTCTAAAATGTTTTCTCTCATGGTGTGTAAGCTTCTGTCAGTATCTTTACATGTTAGGTCATTCCTGCCTTGTCACGTTATTATTTTGTTTATGCCATCTTTTTGTCAGCTAATAAAGCTGTGATTTTTTTTTTACATCTGCCAACCAAGTCCTGAGTACTGGGTCCACCCTCTGCTGCCGAGTGTATTGTATTGTATTTTTGATTTAATGATGCAAAAATTTGTTTCAGTTGGTGAAAGGTCGGGACTGCAGGGAGACCAGTTCAGCACTCAGAGTCCTCTGATTTCTTATACAGGTAGAGTTAACACAGTTGTAGCTATTAATATTAGAAAGTTGTTACATCTTTAAGTTACTGCAACCTGCACAACTATATTGGAGTCATCAACTCATGTTGCCATTTTTCCAGCTCCAGCAAAAGAAGATGACCTTACAGATTTTTACCCCACCTACAAAGATCTGACTGGTTTGACCTTTCAAACTGCAATAAAAGCTGACAATGTGGGCAGTGATTCAGAAAGCTAGAACCAAGCTAATTTAATCCCCCTGCTTTGAGGTGCTATGTTTTTCTTTACATATGCTACCAATTTAAAAGAACCACAGACATTATATACACAGCATTCACAAGAATATCCACGTATTGTCACTTATGTAAAGAGATGTAGTTACAGCTGACACAATGGCCAGTCTTTCTCTTTTCTCAGGTTGGTAAGCAAAGCAAGGCAGGTCAGGGTGGATCAGGAATGGGTTTGCCCTGCTGTCTGCTGCTGAATTTCTGAATAATGAACTTTCCTGACAGTCAGTCTGAGGAGGCTGATCAGCCGTCTCTCTTGTTCATCCATCCACCTGATAGCTGATATCTTTTATCTCATCTGACAGTAACAGCATTTGAAAGGTGAAAGAGTAACAGCAGCATGTGATCTGTGACCACCAGGTGTAAGTTAATTTCCTGCCATGGTCCGATCAGCATGTCAGGGCCTGAGAGAGTAGCCGGCTGGGATCATTAAGAGCCGTGTCAGTCAATCCTTGCAGGAAATGGGTTTTTGAGGAAACAAAGGAAGCTTACATGTTATGTCAAGCTAGCAGTAGGAAGACTTGCATAAATATAAGGTTTTAGCAAAGGATCTTCTTCAGGTGGGAGGCTCAATGTATCTAAGGCTGATGGCAGGCTTAACTTCACTGATTTAAATTCATCTTTGATGCAACTGAGATCTACCATGAAAACTGATGAATGTTTTCTGTGGGTAAAATGTGAAATTAAAGCATCAAAACTGAACTAATCCACGTTCTTCTCAGTCACTCCAGGTTTGTCATGTTTTGCAGTCTGTGGTTGAAAAACCAGCAATCCTCCTGTCGATAATGTAAAAAATGGACAAATTCATGCTGACACCACCCGCTGGTTTCTGGACTCTACATATTGCAGGCTCAGCATTTGAGTTTTAGCCAAGACCATGTTGGTGTTTTTGGAGCCAAACATGATCACATTTGACATCTGCTGTGTTTGAAAAGTCCTAAGGTGGGTATTTGATTTTCTTTTTTCTTTTATTTTCCTTACACACTTGGACTCAGAAGATTTTGTCAATGTGTTCAAGCGCCCACATGGGCAGGACTAGTGTTAGTTAAGGGAGTTCTAGTAATAAGTAATAACAGAAGTTCTGTGTGATCCTAATCCCATGCAAACTTGTCGTGTGTAATTATTTAAGAAAAAAAATTGTATTTTGGAAAACACAAAGGTCCTTTCATTATGCTGGAATATGTGAATAGGCATCATGGTAAGTTCAGTCTTTTTCTCTGTTTGCAGTTTCATGTGATCTCAGTATCTTTGCCGAATCTCTTTTGGGAACATGAGAGTCACGGAGGTTGCATTGACAATTATGAATAAACATTTGGACAGCACTGTCACTACATGATATGAAAACCCAGTCACAAAATGAGCAAGATGAGATAGATAAGAGGCAGGGCAGCATTTAGCATAAATGTTTTGCTGTTTTTTCAGTAGACTTAATGGTTAGCTAGTAGCCACAGATGTGAGAAAATCTGAATAAACTTTTCCCATGCACAAGCCTCCCCCAGTAACACCAAGCTTTTGTGAGCGCGGCTTAAAATGTTGAAGGAAATTCCCCCTTTTTTTTCTCAGATTATAGCTTTATCATAGCCTGTATTGTACAATATCTACTTTTTTCTGTGCCAGGTGTTACTTGTCAGCAACTATGACAAATTTTGTTTCAGAAACAATGGGCTCATTTGCATTGTTCTGCACGTAAAAATTTATTACCTAGACCAAGGCTGAAAACTTTAAAATTTATGGCCCACAGATATGTGTCCTTTAGAAAACTTTAAGACGGAACAAAACCTGGCTCCCTTAAATCAGCCAAGTCCCTCAGAGAGACTAAAAGTCATGTTGTCTTTTTGTAAACTTGGATGTTAAAGAACTGTTCAAATTCATAGCCCAATCTCTGAGGCTAAAACATTAACTAAGACATGTCTCAGTTTCAATAGAGCTGAAGGTGTTACACTAAAACTAATCATAAACAAATAATGAGCCAACTCAATGTCACCTTATTCCTAGCACCGTCCTCTGTTACACAAACCCTCTGCGTCTCCGATTCTTCATCTCCTTGTGGCAGCTCCATATTCAACAGTATGTCCACTGTTCCTCCTCTCCACATGTCCAAACCATCTTCACCTTGCTTTTTCCCCAAACTGCTAAACAGGAGCTGTCCCTCTGATCTATTCATTATCATTCATCCTGGTCACTCGCAATGAAAATCTTAACCTTATCAACTCTACCACTTCCACCTGCACCTCCTGTCTTTTTGTTGGTGCCACCATCTCCAAACAATACGTCACAGCAGGTCTTACAACCATCTTGTAAAACTTCCCTTCCACTCATCACTTGCTGCTATCCTTCTGTCACAAATCACCCCGACACTTGCCTCTACCCACTCCCTGCCGACTCTCCCTTCTTCACTTCACTCGTGCACTCGTCTCTACCTTCACCATCTCTGATCCTTGTATGTTAATCTTTCCATCTGCCTTCCTGTCATTCACACATGTATTCTCTCTTGCTTCAACTGACTTAAATTCCTCTTCTCTTCAGCGCAGACCTCCACCTCCTCAGGTTTTTTTCCAACTGCTCTCTACTCTTACTATAAAATCACAATGTCATCGGCAAACATCATGGTCTGGAGACTCCTGCCTGACCTCATCTGTCATTCTGTCCAGCACCGCTGCAAACAGGAAGGAGCTCAGAGCAGATCCCTGATGTAATCCCAGCCCCACTTTGAACCCCTCTGTAACTCCTACACCCCTGTCTCGGTGTCCTCATACATGTCCTGCACCACTTCTTCTCTACTTTTCTGCCAGTCCTACTTCTTCATTCCTTCTGACCTCATCTATACTTCTCTATTAGCACTCTCAAAGCAAAGATCACATCTGTAGTGCTCTTTCTGGAGATGAAGCCATAATGCTGCTAGCACCTCTCTCCTTTGTTTCCCTAAAAACAGAACGAACGATGGCCTTCTGCATTCACCATGATTACGACCTTTTAACAATTCTTTTTTTTTTTTTTGTCTGGACAATATCGTGATGTTATATGCCATTATTTTTCCACAGTTGCATCAGAACATATCTAAACAGATCTATAGATGGAATATAGGAGTGTGTGTCCTCGGTTTGCTTGCAGCATCTCAGTGACAAGATCGCTGTTTTGGAGAGCCACTTCCCTCAAAGACCTTGGGGTGAAAACATTGCAAGGAAAGCAAGAAAATTATACTCTCACTTTCCATTTATTATTCAGTGTGCCAGGGTGCCCAGTGTGCTCCCTCTGCCATGTTTAGCATTCTGTTACGGGTAGTACCATGACTTTCCTAAGATGATGAGGAGAGGATGCCATTGTGATGAAAGAGAATAAGACTACAAGTGTATGAGCAGTAATGCAACCTCCAGAGGGCAGAGAAAAGGATGCAGGAGAGCTGCAACCAATCACAGATGTACAGCATTGAGACAGAGAATACAATAAAAAGTTAGAATGGTAACACAAAGATACCACAACTAATGTTTGGAGCAGCTACGCTATAACTCCCTCCTCACTCGCCAAGGCTAACACTGACTTTTAGGCAATACAGCAGGCGCCTGTATTTGAACCCAGGAGAGCTGCTGAGTGTCCAACAACAGGAGACTGTAGGTTTAGTGGGCAGCTCCCAGGAGTAAATGTGAGGAAGCGTATGAATGTAAAACAGCAAACTGCTGAGAACAGCAGATGAGAAAACGTGTTCTGAAAAGTTTCAGGTTTTAAAGGGAAGTTTTGTTTTACAAAGGGGGAGAAAGTTAAACTTGACTCAAAGTGTCTGGCATTCCAAAACAAAACTCTGAGCTGTGAAGAACACCAAACTTCTACAGGCAACACTTACTTGTCATTAATCACTGCGCTTTCTGCAACTAGTCCCAATTCTGATAATGCTGTTCTGCTGTTCTTTAGGGGGGGAAGTACAGGGGGGTGTGAGAAACCAAGTAGTGACTATCTGCTGTCAGTGTCTGATGAAGGCAGTTATAACGTTTACTTCACGATGAGCATATGTAAAACTTAGATCACACTATTGCTATACCTGGATGCATATATACTGGTAGTTAGAACAAGTAAAACTCTGTTGGAGTACTGTATCAAGAGCCCCTGGCTGCATCTACTAATCAGAAGGTTGGTGGTTTCTGGCTGCTCCAGTCTGCATGCCATATATACTGCAATATACTAACCCCAAGTTGACTTTAGATGCATTGATCAGAGTGTGAATATGAGTGATAAAGAGCACTTAGGTGTAGAAAAAAGTGCTTGTATGAATGGGTGAATGAGGCATAATTTGAGTGCTCTGAAAAGCGCAACATAAGAACCTGTACAGTTATCACACAAAAGGTTGTCTTAAATTAAACTGACCCAAACTGCTGTACAGTATCTGCACCAAGGGTATTATAGTTGCCCGATGAAGCATTGATGGACGTGTTTATTGAGTCTCTGTAAGTCTACAAGACAGCGAGTCAGCTGCTTTCAAAGAGTTCTGTGTTTTTGTTATATTACCTGCCCTGACTTCCCTTAATTTTGCCTCTTAAACATACCATTCACACATTAAAAACTAAAAAGACTAAAATTAAACTGAAACTAACAAAAAGTTGAAGTTAAACCATTTCAAACAATAAACACTAAACTGTAAAAAGAAAATCCGCTGTGGAAACAAACAGAAATTAAACTGAATTGAAATCAAACAGTCGTACAGTACAGTATCATATGAAGGGGTGGCTAATAATAAAATTAGCAGAAAAATCATGGAGGCTAAACATTTTTTCCAGGGTGTCCAAATCATCATCTTAGTTTTTTTACAGAGAGTACATGGCGAGCAGCACCAAGCCTGAAGCCCACGGGATCTCGGTCACCGTGAGACACTCGTGAAAAAAAGGCACGATCACAACTGATCGAACAACCTGAAATACAATAGTGAGAGAGAGACAGAGAGAACGTCATTGTGTAGGAACGTTATTGACAGGACAGAATCTCTGTGGCTCCAAAATACTTTAGATGTGAAACCACAGTTATGTCATTTTTTTTTTAATTCATTTTTGATCGGCATTGTTATAACAAAAGTTGGAGTAATATTCTACTTGATGATGATTTTCCTGGTTGGTCTTAAAATGAAAGACAAATTTCCAGAATATTAGCTGTTTACCTCAAACATGCAGCATGGTCTTCATCCCAAAATAATACTGACATCCTACCTGAGTTATCATTGTAGCAAAGTTATGTGTTTACATCATCCACTGCCTGTCAGGAAACAGCCAACGGGGTGACGACAATACCAGTAAAAAGTACTGGATATATTATACAATCGGACCAAGTTAGAGTGCAGGCTGAACGTGCACCCATGTTCTAATTTGTTGTCAGTCTGTCCAAATGTTGCTGAGATAGTTCACTCAAAACAACAAACTGGAGTACATTTAAAAAAATCACCACAGGGCCAAGTAATCCAGTGTTTCAGTAACTCTGCTTTTGTGCTTCATGGGTGTAAATGAGGGCATCGTGCAGTAACATTAGTCCTTTCCACTGATTATCACTGAAATCTGACTGCTGGCTAACTAAACCATCAGGAAACCTGATCGTGATAAACCAGTGAATGTAGTCTTCAGGAGAAGGCTGTCTACAACTGGTCTACTTACTGTTCACAGATTAATCCCAGCTCTGATGAGTCAGAGGGAGAGAAACAAATCTCTGAGGGAATGGCATTATAAGGGTGGGAGGAAAAGTAGGGATCATTAGAGAAAGTAAAGAAAGGGGAGAATGAAAGAAAAAAGTGGCCAAAACAAAGAACCCGATAGCACCTTATGGATTAGAGGACTACTTGCCTCACGACTGCTGCTGTCAGAGGAGAGGCCACACACAGTCCAGTCTCCCACAGGATGAGCTAGCACAACAATACAGAGCACTTTTCATCCAATTGTTTCTGAGTGTATGTGTTCCTCTCTCTCCAGCTCTTGCTTTCCAAACTAATCAGAGCATCTCAGCTGAGAGGCCAGAGGGGAAAACGACACGCCGAGCTGCTTCCTCTTCTCTCGGTCTTGCCGTCCTTCCCTTCCTCCCTCATCGTCCTCCCCCACTCTTCCTGTCTCCTTTCTCATCCTCGCGAGCCCCATTTTTCTGCCATCCCTGCTTTCTGTTCTCACCACCTTCTCTTTCCTTGCAGCTCCACCACTTTATTCCCTTCCTCCCCCAAGCCTCTCTGCATCATTTTCATCAACCTGCCTTCTCTTATCCATGCTTCCATCTCCTTCTCTCTTCCCCTTACCTCCCCGTCTCTCCCCCGCGGGCCTCTGACTCTGTCAAGAGATGAATTAGTGGGCTGGGATAGATGGGTGGGGGTGGCAGGTCAGGAGCATTTCCAATCCACTCTGTGAAACCCAAACTTGTCATGGGATTGTGTGGAAGCAGCAACCAGTTCCAGAGGAGACCCTATTGGAGCACTTTTCTTATAAGGCAGGGTTTTAATTCAGATAAATACTTAGCCGAGGGCAAGACGTCAAACAGAAGAGCTTCCCTCTGTGATTTCTTTCACCTCTTTTTTTAAATGTTGTCCTCCCCTTTCGTCCTTTGAGTCTCGTAAGTCTCCTCCCCTTAAAAACCTCACAGAAATCAGGCTCTCCAAGCTAAACCTAGTGCATTCCTCCACCCAGGTGAATGCATCACCAGCATCACCAAATCCCTTTGAATGCATGTAACTCCCAGTATTACCATCCAGCTGATCACCGTCAAGTCAGCCTCGTTTGTGTGATCATTTGTGATTTTTGTACTGCCTCACCTTATTTTCTTTTGCTTTTGCATTGCACAAAAATAGTAGTTTGTCTGGTTCCTGTTAGAAACCCATACTGTAGTTACTTTAAAAAAAGAGAGATTTTCAGTCAGCGTGAAGGTAGTTCTGATAGTTATTTTCAGTCAGAAAGATAGCCTGAAGATAGATATTTTCTTTTTCACAGGAGTATTTGTGCCAAATCCCGATCTCCCAAGATTATCTTCTTCAAAAGTGGTGCAAGATTGTGTGTTTAACTCTAATACAGGTGTCCTTAGTCTGACTATGATTTATTTAGGGTTTTTTGGGGGGAAGATGGAATTAAAAAGGACTTTTGGGGAGAATCTGGAGTCCATTTCTTTTGCTCAAAAAGGTCATTTGTATTGGACGTAAGTGAATCTGCCTCACCACAGTGGTATATTCATTAGGAAATACCAGTAAGAGTCTGTGCTTGCCTTAATGACTGGCTAATGTCAGTTTCCTCTCACTGGCTGTGCGGAGCTTTAACGGCACATCCAAGTGCAGCCAGCGGCACTTTTTCATTGTTTTGTGGTTTCGACCTGCCTCACCTCTTTGATCCAGATGTCCTGCTGGATTACTTTCACACCTTTCTGCTCTGTATCATTAAGAAAGCACTGCAGGGGTGACACTCCATCAATATCTGTTGATTACTTTTTTCAACCTTGACAGGTAAAAACATAAGAAAACAAAATACTGTGCTGAAGCTGAACTTCTCTCTCACTAAAAAAGCTCAATTCCATTTTGGAAATATTTCCCAATTCATGTTTGATTCCGAGTCATGGTTTTCCATGCCCTTTTCAGTTTGCCAGTGCTAGCGTCAAGAACAAGAAAGCTCGAAACAGCAGCGTCAGTTGGAGGCGGGAAAATACAAGAATCCCATTGAGTTTTAGTTTGATAGAGAGGTCTCACACAAGACTTATGCAATGCTTTTCAGACTGTAATTACTGTCTGTACTCTAAAATAACTGTTATTTCCCTCGAAGCCACTGCGGGAAAAAAAAAAGCAAAACACTTCTTCATCTACTCCACAATTAAACCTTTAAACAGATGTGTGTGCGAGAGATGTCGAATAAAAATCTCGGCATTTGACAACTCAAGTCATTCAAGATAACAAGGAAAATGGCATCCACGCATGAAAAGCGCTTACTGCACTGAATAGACAACAAATACAGGACTGTCAAGATGAAACCACCTTCGCTGACATCTCTCAGTGTGGAACAGCAGCACTTCTACTCTGGAGTCTTTCTGAATGTCTCAGTTCATCACTCTGTGTCTAAAAATATTTGGCGCTACCCCGCAAAGTACATTTTGGCTGCTTGTATCTGCTATCTATTTTTTTTTCTTTGCCATGTTAATATTTCAGTCAGGACAGCTATAGTTAAAAGAAGATTGTCACTGCAGTCATTTGTATTTGGTCGTCTACGTCTGTTATGAAATCATCATGCACTTTTACATACATACATGGAAAGTTAGAGGCAGGGAAAGCAGCAGCTTAAAACAGAGCAAGGCGGACGTCACTGACAACACGTGACAAAGATCACGTTTGACACAACATGAACAGAGTATATAAGGGGGGCAGTGGGTTGCAAAGCAGCTTGCAATAACTGCAGAGTGACTGTGCTTAGGCTAAAGCAGCTTAAGTATGATGCCATATTTGAGATTTAGCAGCATTTGAAGCTAGCTTTTTTAAGCATGATGTGAAGCACTTTAGATGCTACATTAACATTCCAGATGCTGCTAAATTAAATTAAGTTAAATTAAATAAGGAACATTGCCGGCTATACCCTCATACTATCAGTTCAAAATTCAAAATTACACCTCTGCATAGTTTCTTCATAATTAATGTAAGTGGCAGACAAAGGTAATAATAAAAGCTCAGAATACCGCACACACTGAAAAAATGTATGCACTCATTGCTTGGCCGGAATATTGTGACGAAAAACCATCCTCTCAGAATAATTAGCAGTTTGTGGAGCATTATTTTGTTTCAATACTGCTGCATGAGCAGAACCATAAAGGCTGAACAAGTGTTTCCGTGCGCCTTTGGCATCTGTGATGCTGACTTTACAGCATCAACAAAATATTAAAGAGAACAGCGTCCCTTTACATCAGATCATTTCTGCCACCCTATGAATGTTTTAGGGACTCTTTGAATATTGCACTCTGACAATCCAAGGTAAATAATTCTGCCCTGTAGCTTTAGTAAATTTTATCAAATCTCGGGGACTTTAATTCTCTGCTGTTTGAAAAAAAAAAAATTTCATTGGTGTGATTAAACAGTTCTGTGATTGCATCTTTAACAAAAACATAAGAGTTTGAATTTGGCTGCCGTCCTACTCAAAGTCACCTCATTCACTAAAATAACACCCCCAATGGTTCTGCCATGCTTGGACAACACCGGCATTCACACTGACCCTGATGGATCACTCTGGGTCACAAAACTGAACTGAACTGAACTGAAGTGGTCTTAAGCACTGAGTCTTTATCCAGTTGTTTGATCTTAGGTAAGCTGTTAGGATGTAGCCGCAGATCAAACTTTCTCAAAATTAAGGGCATGTAAACACAGGTCTTGATAGCAATCAAGCAACGCCACAGAATCTTGCCTCTGAGATTTACTGTTAGCACTCGTTGCATATGTATGGTTGCACTGCAAAACTGTACTCAGTAACGGAGCAATACTAAAAATGTTTGACAGAACCTTAAATTCAAATTTGAAACAAAATGTACTTTCCTTTTTAATTTCGTTTCTCTTCATAGAAAATAGATGAAGAGACCCTCACTATCAAAGTATGACTGGTGTTTCTTATAATCAGTTAAGTGGTATCTGTACAGATGGAAGCTTTTCTTTTTATGTATGAGGAAAAATGGTGAAGTGAAAATATTGGGATCATTTCTAAAAAGGTATTTTAGAATTTGCTGGCCAGATCACCCATACCTTAATCGGGATGAGCCAAGGTGGCCCAGTAGCTATGAAAGTATTCCACAATGTGATAATTCTACTATGTAATTACATACAGTATAATGGAATTAAATGAAAATCATTAAGGGCTATTATACTAATGGCTCTTTAATGGTGCTGATCAAAGTTTCATGGTGTTTGGGTTCAGAAGTCTGTGCTGTCGCTTCGCATGTGAGTCAAGCCTTCAAACAGGGAGGTATACATGAGTTCAGAGAGGTTTCTTGGCTCTCTGCTGATGGTCGCAGATACTGTTAAGTAGGCCCATTAATCCTGAACCGTCTCATGACAAACTGGGTGTAAGACATGTGGGAGGACAGCTGGGAGAGAGACGGGCAGAGGGAAGCACAAAGGAGGAGCTGTACAGAACGATCTCTGTTCCACTGAGAGTCATTCACATGGTTCATTCTGGTTTGATTATTTGAAATGACGACAAACAGACACTCAGTCACAGATTGACTTTCAGTCTGCCAGACAGAAGCACTGACAAAAGGACCAAAGGAGTGATGGTCAGATGGAAAGCAGACAGCCCGGGTTTGGCTGTCTATTTTGTCATTCAGAGGCAACAGAGAGTCAATAACTGCCTAAATGATGATGGGAGTATTGCTTATTATCAGTCTGTCAGAAAACAAAGAGTTATGTCCTTGAACTGACTAGTGCTTTTCTTTCTGGATAGATAAAAGCTCTCACTGCACAGTCTAGAAATAGTGTTTTGTTACTTGAGCCTCTCTGCGAGATTTAGTGTGTGCTGAGTCTTTGTACTGTTGAGCTACAGTGATACAGAGAATTTCACTGTTTTCAGTATTTAGACTATGAGGTGTTTTGGTGGGATTCAAAAACTACATGAAAAATATGGAAAATCACAAGTTATCCTTTAACGTACACTGTGGAAAGCACTTTAATGTACATGAAAGAATATTTCACAAACCAATGCAAAGTATTTGACGTTGAAAAGGTTTCTCTAGTTGCTTGTTAAACATAAGCCATTTTCAGGTGCAAATGTTCTGTCAGTTCTCAAAACCAAACAAGCACCAAGGAATCAGTGAGGCTTACATGTGTTCCCAGTTCCCTGTGTTATAAACAGCACCGCTACAACTCTGGGGCAGGGGGTCTGTAGTGAAGTTAAGCCAAAGTAGTTAACTTATATTGATCTGCTAACCCATGGTTAGCTACAAACAGCAACACTGGTAATGCATGGCAGGTTCTCGAAGTAGTGGTATGACTATACACCTTTGGAGTGGGAGTCGCAAGTTCGATTCCCGCCTCAAGGAGTTTCCAGTAAGGGTCCTGGCTAGACCACCCCCATGCTAAACCAAGCCCTGAGGTAGCGTGGCCACGTCCACAGCCTCCCTGTTCGGAAACATGCATTTCACTGCATGTTGTACTTTGTATGATTGTATATGTGATGAATAGCATTTGATAACACACCAAGGTTATCAGTTCAGATGGATTTGATTCCTATGTCTTCAGAGAAGACAAGTGGATAGTGTGGCATAAATGCTTCTACAGTAACATTGATCGATAGATTAGTTGCATGTTTGTCTAGTCAGCATATGCTGCCAACAGATATGTCACCCAGATTTTCCTGTCACTGAGTAGAAACAGACAACAGAATCAAATCAAATAGAGGATACAAAAGATCAAATGTCCATCAACCTTTCTCCTTGAAGATGTGTTCAACCATATAGAAACAATCTGCATCTTGCGCCTTTAAGTGGTTAAATTTGTCCTTCTATGTTGATGCTACCTAACTCACTGCTTCCAAATTTGGCATGTCAGTGCCTCAAAACACTCAAACACAGGACCAAGCAGGGCTCACTAGGACTGAGCTAAGTGCCATTTTCCCTCAAGGCAAGACATCTGTGTTGTACTTGGCCTCCTGTCCCTAACTGAGAGCATTTGTCATGAGAGATTAACTTTGAATAAATGAAAGAGGGCGCGATCAGGCAAGCAAGCATTTAAACAGGCTGAAAACCTGACATGCTGCACTTGACCCAGACATTGTCACCTCTTCATCTAATCTAATCTGTCTTTTTAAAATAACTTGTTGAAAAAGTTCATCAGATCAACAAAGTCTCCAAACATATTTCCGTCAGGGTCAGCCATAATTCTTCAACATATAAAAAGACACAATGCATCTTTGTTCTCTCTTATTTGATTAACAAAGGTAACGTGAAGTATTATATGTGAGCCTAATCAATAAGTTCCAATTCATTTAGTGAAATTTCATGGTCGGTTTGAATGGCTGCATTAAGAATAGGTGAGTCTGAAAAATACTTTTAACCCACAAAAGAAATTCAATTTCAGGTTCAGTTTTTAAAATGTTCAAATTATGACAAAATATCTAAATGTTTGTCTAAGAATCTGTCCTTTTGTAGCTGTTTAAGAGTTTGTTACTTTTATGCTATATAAATAACAATAATACTTTGTTGTTAATACTTGATAGACCAGCTATAAGATTAATAAAAAAAAAAGGACTAGGATTGTGTGTATGGGTTGGCAAATGATTAAAAGTCTCTTTCACAGGTGTTTGTCTTGTTTCAGTGACATTACTTTGTCTTTGACATTAGCTCTTTAATTCAGAGAGGACTGCAATGCTAATTACAATAAGGCAAATCAATAAGAAAATCAATTAGATTTCACAAGTGTCCTGCTAAGAGTCATGACTCTTTGAAAAGTGATTATATTCCCATAAAATGCTGGAATTATGGTGGGGTAGGTTAAAAAAAGGATAAAATCATCAAAATAAATCTGTCACATCTATCTTTTTATTCTATACAGTCTTCTACAAAAATCTGTCAACTGCATTACCCACAATTCAAGTGGATATCTGACACTTTCATGGGAGGTCAGGGTGTGAAACGTTATGCTAATGTCAAAAAGTTGACTCTGTTCATCTGGACGTAGCGTTTTCAGTGGGCAAAATGTTTTGTGACTCATCCAAGTGACTTCCTCAGTCTCAGCTGACTGCAAGTTTCCCCAACCTTATAAACAATACATTTCCATAAAGACTGCAACTAGCCCCACTGAGGAACAATGGGCTGTGAGGTCAATTTCTTCATCATTGATATGCAAATTGTAATGACAATTGTACAACAACTACTGATCAATGACCACTGATCAATGACAATTGATCAGTGGTCATGAGTACCATTCACAGAGAGTTGGGGAATGACTGCTAATGGCTGTTATGCTAATGTAGCCTGTAGCTGCCTGCAGATATCTGGTGCAGTTCAACCCCTTTTGGTAAGATTTTATTACACTTACAGCAACATAGCATGTTGTCATCAACTCCATTAACATTTTAATACTCTTTCACTTCATATTCTCTCTCATTTGCTCCACTCATCATTATTTGTTGCATCTTCATTGCACATCGGAGTGTTAATGTGAAATTTGATTTTGCCTTACACATTTAAAGAATAATTTGTATTCCAATCAGATCTCCATGCCTCAGTGTGACGAATACAGCTTTAACACAGTAGTCGGTGTCAGTAGATATTTGAAGCCAGGGCATCTGTATTGGAAAAAGTTTAATTGGTGCATCCATAACACCAAATGAAAGTTTTTGATCACCATCTCACATGTTAGTGCTCTGTGACATCAAAGGTGAGTGTGGCTACAGAGACACATCATTGGGATGTTGCATTTGGTCTTAATATGGTAAGATTCAACATTACCAGCTGGTGACATTGTTACAGCACTGCTCAGTATTTGCAAAATATTCAGAACACATGAAAACTTAGTCAGTAACATTGCTTCAGCCTTATAAAACAACATGATAATATGATGTATTTTCCTAACATGACTGTGCAATATTAAAATAGGTGTATGGTTATTCAATTAAATTTGATAATTTTTTAGAACATAAGCATTTTTCTTCTTACATTTTTACATTAGCATTACATAAATTGAAACATTAACTAAAGATTAATTGAAAGAGTTAAATTAATCCAAGCTTTCCCTAAGCAATATTTTTGGGCCTTTTTTAAGGAATTTCAGGAACATGGAACTTTTTAAAGAGCTGGTACCGAAAAATTGGTACATCCCAGTGAGTGCAGAAAATGACTGTAGAAAATGGATGTACCAGTGACTGTTTTCTACAGTCATTGGTACATCCCTGTGAATGACTTGCTGATCTTTATACAGGGTAATAAAACCAACTGAAGTATCATGCCAGAGAAATGTATTTTCACAACTGAGCATCCCAAAATCCTTATTAATGAGAACAGCAGTGACTGATTTATGGACTACAACACAGGCATAACGCTTCAAGCTTATAAACCATGCTTAAATAGCACCTTGTTGGAAATATTTTTTCTCCTGCAGCTTGACGGTGGTGTAAATCTGATTATTTATATTGTAATGCACTGTAAGTCCCGGGAAAAATCCAGAAAGCGAAATGAATCTGTCCCACTATCAGCACTCGCTTGCTGAGATCAGTAAAACTGCCCACACAGCCTGTGTGAGAGCCTGCCATGCCAAGAGGACTATCAGTCACAGCCAGACAGAACAGACACTGAAAAACATATCATGTCTCTGTATTGTTTACTACGGAGCTGAGGCTGTTTAAGGTCCAGGTGCCAGAAATAAACAATATGCAGAGCGGCCCAAGGAGGTTCTGGCTTGGCCCAGATACTAAACCTCAGGGTAGGAGCAGATCAGTTAAAGAGAAAATCATAAAAAACACTGCTTTTCCAAAATGTTGGCTTTCACAAGTGACTGATTAAAAAAATCTTCATAGTGTTTTTAAAATGGCCAAACCTTAACACTTTCTACAGGCTGGATCCTCTGGATTTTTGGCAAGCTGAAAAAGTTGGCTTTTTACGTTTTTATAGGATGTGTAAGAGAAACACTGCTTAATCTCATCAAACACTTTAAGGAAGGCTAAGAACAAACTTGAACACCTAAAAATAACCATTGGCTGCAAGCTGTTTCTGGATGTGTGTTGCTTTGTTTCCCCGTCCTTAAAATGGACAAAGTCAGATGATAAGACAGGTTGCCAAAAACAATTTGTTCCAAAAACAAATCTTTCAACTCCTAAATCCAAACAGCAGTGCTTTCTGCAATAACGCTTACATTTTTGATTCAAGTGAACTCCATATCCATAATCTATACTGAATAAAGCTGAAGGACACTTTTCATCCTTCCAGCCAAAAGTTCAATAGATATCAAACCACAGGCTTTGAGTCAGGATTGATTCTCAGCTGAATTTTTAGGGAAAATATTGTTGATTTTCTTGAATAAAATACATTATTCAAAATATTTGCAATATCCAGATCTTTTTCAAAGTTTATTTATTTATTTTTACCTGCAACCTTATACCGGTAAAACTCTGGAATAGTCCATCAGAAAGACTGTACAGTAGACTAGTTATTCCTGTATAAAAAAGGTGAACAGAGCCAGCATGATGTCATGCAAAGTCCTGGCTTGAGAAGCCTGTTCCACAATGTCCAAATATCTAATCAGCCTTTGAGCAGCAACTCAAAACATTTAGTCATGCAGACGTGATGAAGACAGCCAGCTGAAGTTCAAACCGAGCATCAGAATAAGGAAGAAAGATGACTGAAGCATGGCTGATGATGTCAGGCGGGCTGGTGAGAGTATTTCCCTGCACAACCATCTCCAGGCTTTACAGGGAATGGTCTGGCAGAAGAGAATGGCCAGACTACTGCAAGCTGATAGGAAGGAAACAGTAAAAAAATAACCACTCGTTACAAACAAGTTATGCAGAAGAGCATTACTGAAAGCACAACACATCTGACCTTGAAGCAGATGGGCTACAGCGACAGAAGACCACACCTAGGAGCTAACTGCAAGAAACTAAGGCTACAGTTTGCACAAATTGGCCAAAATTAGACAACAGAAGACTGAAAAACACTGCACTCCAATGGCCTCCACAGCCACCAGATCTCAGCCCAGTAGAGCATTCTTGGGTTGTGCTTGAAAGGGACAATTTGGATGAACAGCAGTGACACAAAACTGAATGTATGTATTTCAAACCTTGAAATACAAACCTTGGACAGTGTGTTACTGTATTTGCTCTTTCATACATATTTAAATATGTATGAAAGTTTGAGGTAATTTGACTGGAAACTCTAATGCAGTGCTGGACAATATTCTGGAAAGTTCGCGAAATAGAGCTGTGACTGACAAAAAACTACTTTACAAACACCATGTTGCCGTCAACAAGACTTAAAACTAATGATTACGATGATGAACTCGACTAAAATGCTTAACTACAGCCACAGTGTTCTATAGACACACGTAACTTATTTGCACAGGATAAAAAAAGAGCGACCATAATTAAATTGTTCAAGCGTAAAAGATGTGATAAATAATGTACAGCAGCTTTTTCCTAAGGCAGCTGTGTCTACAGAAAAAAAACTATTTCTTGCCAAGTAAAAACAACTGCAAAATACAAGACAGGTACAAGATTCCTGATTCGAGTTATGTAAAATATTGTGGTTGTGATAATGAGAGAGATTTCACTTAAACATACATAATTTTGAGAAACATAATCATAGAAAACACTACTCACACTGCTGCTGACAACGTTAATGCCTATTTTAGAGGTCATAGCTAAAATAACTATTTGACCTTTCTACCTAAACTGTTCTGTTAGTCATTCCCCTGACAAAGCCTCCAGGGGACTGCTTGATAGAAAAAGAACACGGTGTAAGAATCTGTATTTGCAGTTTTGCAGACTGTGCGTACACTTGAATAATTGATGACCTGAAAGTAACTTTTCCTCCAGGATATAGACATTGTTACACAAGCCCCATCAGGCCAGCAGAAGCATCAGGAATGCCAGACAGGCTTTTGCAATACAATTTAGGAGGGGAGAACTCATCTTCCTCAAAAACACTGAAAGGTTTTTAAAGAGAAACGACTGAACAAACAGGATCAAACAGATTGTTTATACCACTAAAATGGATAATAAATTGTGCCAAGCAGGCAGAGTCTTCATGGAGTTTTGGCAAACTGAAAACTGGCTTTAAAAGTTGTACGTGACACGTATGAGGAAAACTGCCAAAAGCTTTAACGAATGATATGAAAACAAGCGAACACTTAAAAATAACCATTGGCCACATGATGTCTGCTTTTGGACTAATTGCTTAGTTTCACAGATTTTCTCCTATACTTTGACTCCAAGTACTAGTCCATGGTGCATTATTGCCCATTTTTTCTACTTATCTCAGTAATAAATAGAAATGCAAACTAGATTATGTCAGCCTGATAGCATAGAAAATCAAACTTGCTAACATGTGGATAGCATTGTCAAAGGGTTATTTTAATCCAAGCAACGAGCTTTCCTAATATTGTGGTGCTTTATAAAACAGCATGTGAAAATTTGAGTCTCATTGAAGCTTACAGACTCTTCAACTCCTGTCTAACCACTGCCACTGCCTCATGTTAACATTTATTCATGTATTTATTCCACCTCTTTTAGGCGGAAACATCCCCCACCTTTTTTGTGCACATTAACTATAAAATTTGGTGATAATGAACCTGCTACTTTGTGAGGGTGGCTGTTTTCATCCACAATTTGTGAATCAACAGTGGTTTTTAAATCAAACAACTGATATGCGATTGAAGTGGCAGACTTTCAACTTTAATTCAATGGGTTTCACAGAGATTTTGTGGTAACTGTTTAGGAATAGCAGCCATTTTTTTTATACATCATCCCCCATTTTCAGAGGCTCAAAGTAATTTTTGTACAATCCCTTGAATTAAGGCTGAAAAGCTACACTTCAATCAAATACTGATTTAAAATCCACTGAGATGGTGCATAAAAACTGTCTTTGCCCAACAGGTTGTGGATGTAACTGTACGGGAGTGACATTGACTCATAATGTCCCTTTAGTGGACTGATAACATTTGAAACTGGAGTCCTGATCCTGAAGTAGCAGAGCCATGATCCTGTCTGCAGGTTCATATCAACAAATGCTCCATCTTCCCTCCATATCAGACAAAACAAAAAACAAAAACATCTGCCAGTCAAGGCCGATGGCTGCTCCTCCATAAGCCTGGTTCTGCCAGAGGTTTCTTCTTAAAGGGAGTTTTTCCTTTCCACTGTCACCAAGTGCTTGTTCATACAAGGTTGTGTGATTGTTGGGGTTTCCTTTCTTTTATTATCGGGTCTTAACCTTACAATATAAAGTGCCTTGATGTGACTGTTTTTGTGATTTGTTATTTCAATAAAAAATAATTGAATTTTAGTACTTTCTAAAGTCTTGTGTTCACACATACAAATGCACAGTGTAAGAAGATCCTGACTTATGTTCAGATAAAAACAGTACCGATTCTTAAAGCACCACACAACTCAGTTACGTTAAGAGACAGCACCAGAAATATAACATGTGGAAACAAAGTTTTCCCTCTTTCTCTTGTGTTTCATTCCTCTATGTAGAGTCCACCATGAGCCTGTGAAACTGTAACTAATGAGCTATGGTCAGGCTTTGGCAACTTGGGAAAGGTCAAGGGGACAAATAAGATTCACAGCAGTGATTCTGTTCAACAAGCTGAAGATGAAGCCGGAGAGATTTCCATGTGAGCATTTTTTTTCTCTGAAATGCAGAATAATGGAATTACTTTTTTTTTTCTTAAAAAGGAAAAAAAGACAGTGCCAGGATTCGCTGTTCACTGTGAAATATTACATCGGTAAGTCATTTGTTCAGATGATTCTTCGGGTTAACCACAGGGAGCACAATTTTCCATTTTTCATCTCTGCCTCACGCTGCCTGCTATTGTTCTTTTTGGTTATCTCCTGCTTTCATCAGCAGTATGGTGCTTCCAAGCAAAAGCCTTTAATATGTTTAGAAAACATTTTCAGCAGCAATTTTCCTGTTAATATTTTCCATTATTTAAATCAACCATGATATTCTGTTCAATAATAACCTTAAAGCTTGCTGCATATAAACATCATGTGGATTTTTGTGAAGAAGTCAATATTAGATACCAAGAATATCACAGTAATGATTAGCAGGGTGTGTTAAGTCCTGATATAGCCTGTTTAAAATGTAAAAAAGGATATAAAATGGGTATTGTACTATATTTGTTTTATGACATTCTAATATAACCAAAGTATGTCAGTCAAATGGTCCACACAGCTGAGGAAAATATGCTGCCTTACACACAATTTACGTGACAACAATTAAACCTTATAGAGTGCACATGTCAGGTACACACACACACACACACAGACACACACACACACAGGTGCTCTAAAACCATTAATAAGTATGCCAGTCTTCCAACTACAGTCTCTTGAGACAACAGCAGTCAAACATACAATAAACCTATTTGCACACAGCTGACCAGAATCTATCAAAATATGGATACTTTACGTGGCCCAAAAGCCTAATATAGACAGAAAGTCAAGTATACTTTTCCAACAAAGGCAAGACTGTGAAATTACTGCTTAAATATAATGTTAAATTGCTCTGCGGCAGCTCATAATAAGCCAAAGCATTCATCTGGGAGCACAGATATGATACTCCAAATGTGACTTGGTGTGTCCAGAGTTTAGGTAAAAAAAGTCCTCACAAGGGGCACTGATGTTAAAAGTCTGTGGGCGTATACATCAGTGCGGGGTGTGTGTGTCTGTTTTGTGTCATGGTTATCAACAACCATGTTTTTAATCCAAGAATGATCTGCAAATGAAGTCAACCTTGGGACATTTCCATTACAACTCCAACATGCTTTTCTGTTGGGCTCTTTTTTTAACATTGTTTTTAACAACGCCTTTAGTCAAACGTTTGAATGTTTAGAGCGTTTCAACACATTTTTTTCTAGCATTTGGCCAGGCGTGATGTGATGTTATCCTTTTGTGACGGGGTGCTGAGCACAAATTTTGACCTTATAAATATCAAGTCGAAAGTTGGTGTTGTTAAAATGTTAAGTATTCATTGCGGTCCATTCACTGTGAATTCTGAGTGTGACTGCACAAATGATTGTGCAACAAGAATTTTCAACCTGATTTAGGTGTCAGTAAATTCATTAGTAATTACCTCTTGAAAGTCTGAAGTGTTCAACTATATCTTTAATCATTAAAGTTACTAGCGTAGAAATAAAGCATTGGACTGACCAACTAACAACACCTGAACCTTTCAAACATCACATTATGTCAGCACATATCAAAACTCCATCACGAGCGTTCCTTCAGACAACTTTAATGTCTGCAAAGAATATTACAGCAGCAGAGGACAACTACTGGGTGGAAATGGCCTACAGTACCATTTCACTGGCTGAAACATCAGCCAATACCCATTAGCTCCATGAAAATCACCAAAAAGCCCAAACAACACATAGCTTGTACTTACATCCCACCATCATCATCGCCACAGAAAAGATCTTCTCTCCGTCTGTGGTGGGGGCAATGTTTCCAAATCCAATGGTCGTCAAGCTGGTCATGGTGAAATACAGGGACGTGATGTACAGAGAATCCTTGCCAGGGCCGCCCTCCCATTCTCCAGAACCGCTGGCATTGTATTGGTAAGGCGATCCAATGCTGATAGCCAGCTGATAAAGCCAACTGTCCATCTTGATGGTGTTGGTGGCTTCATCGATAACTTCGTAGTCTCCGATGCTGTACCTGTTTGGGACAAAATCAGAATTTGAATACATTTAAGTACCTAGTTTAAGTAGTTTAAGTACATTCACCTAGTCTGACAACTGAACAATTTGATTGAGATTTGAATAAAATATCTTCTTCCCCATTCATTTTCACCAGCCTTGACTAAATGAGAGATTCTAAGAAAGCTGATTTTAACAAATCTGTAAATGTGCTTAAATATCACCGTCTTCTTTCAAATGCATTTATATGTATCAATTCAGTTATCCGGTTGGCCGTTTGCTTACTTTATGTAAGACAATGTGGTGCTCTAGTTAAAAAAAATGCTGCCCAACCCAAATTTAAAGCATGAGGCAGTTGCAAACCCCGCAGGCTTCAAAGAAAATGACAAACAACATAATGCAGGAAAGAACTGTTTCATTACAAAGCAAGTAATCACAACTATGATTTAGATGAGGGGAAAACTTTTTTTAAAATTTGTAAACCATTTTTATTACTTTCATTAATTGGGCGCAGAGCTCTTAACATAAAATCAGACACTTCTAATTCTTATTTGCTAACAGTAGTGAATTTACAACTTCAGTAAATATTCAATATGGTTATTGAAACTGATAACCTTTATCATATGAAAGACTTTGGTGTGTTTATGGACTGTTCACTTTAATCTTAATAAAAATAAACTAACGCACATTTGGAAGTATACATTAGAAGTATTTAACTAGGTCATTTGTGTGATGTACAAGAATACAAGAATGTACAAAAATGACCCTGGACTACATTTCAGTGAGCAATACATTAGAAAAATATTGTTGTGTTAAATGTTCATGATTATATGGAATTAGGGAACGATTTGAAGCAGATTTCTGTGTTTTCATGTGAGAACTGTTTCCCCCTAATCTTGCTATGGGTCAAAATAAATTAGCATATCACTCAATATCACGTGGAAGAAACAAAGCAGAACGGCATTGTATGATTTTTAAAACACAGATAGGGACAAGGAAGCAATGAGCATGCATGAGTAATTAGGTGCAGTGAGGTTAGGTAAATTCCTAGAAGAGCCAGCAGCAGCCTTTAGATGTTACTAAAAGGGAAGGTTTCCTCAATGACTTTTGAAATCATTTCAAACACAGTGTACCAGATGCAGGCAAGCCAGTGAGCCACCAGTCCAAACACACAGACCAGGAGGACCAGAACTGCAGCACCGTACTCCAGGTAGTGGTCCAATTTTCTGGCTACCCGGCCCAGACGCAGCAGGCGGACCACCTTCAGAGAGCTGAACAGGCTACTGATGCCCTGAGCAGCAGTGAGAGAGAAAGGAGGAAGGAAAGGGGGAAAAAGAAATATTAGAAATGTAGGAAGGTATGGTGAAGGAGCAGGACGAGTAAGACAAGAGAGAAATTAGTTATTATAAGTTGCATTCATGTCAAATCTGTCTTAACAGTGTCATCACAACGGGGAAAATGAAACCCTGAAACACTTGTAGAAATGTTGAGACTGATATTTTGTTGCAACAATACTTTTGCATGTAATCAAAACAGGCACAAAATCAGAGCTGCCCACAGCAGCAATTAAAACTTTTGAAAAAGTTTGTTAGAGACCTTTTATGTGCTTACATAAGATCTGCACGAGGGAAAATGAATTATGGAGTAAAGAAAATTATAAACACAGCGTGCTTTCATTGTTTTAGTTCACCTGCAAGTTAATTGTTCTATTCAAAAAGTGCTTTATGTTCACAACTAAAAAATAACCCTACTATCAACAAATAAGACGCTTCTTTACAACCACATCAAGCAGTAAAGATATTCAGGTGTTCCTATTCATAACAGCAAGCCCAATTTTCATTACTTTACAATGTCATTAAGCAGCTACCATGTTTGTATTCATTTTGTTGATAGAGAAACTGGTAGATATGGTCAAGCAATTTGCAGCAAAACAAGAGAGACTATTATGTTCTAAGCCGCACTTCAGCATCCATCAAAATTACTGCTAAATGACATTTTGTCATTTAGAAATAAATTGTTATGCAGCTCAAAGCTCAACGGGGGGAAAACCAGCAAAACTGAGAAAAACACAGAGAAAACATAGTTATTAGCCTCTATAATTCATCATTATCTTTCACAACACAATTAGGAACCTAAACCAGCCAAGAATTTAAATAGAGAATCACATTTAAGATTAATGATTGTAATTGTTTTTCAACATTTTTCAGTAAAGCAGAAAAATAGATGCTGGTAAACGCTTCATTGATAAAATGATACACTGAACTGGTTCTCCGGTGTTTGGATTACCACATGTTACTTTTCATACACAGAAACACTAGGATCTCTATCTTTTTGTGCATCCCAAAGACTAACTATAATATTGAACTAAGGCTGGTTGAAACATATGTTTGGGATGTTTATTTCTCCATAGATTTAGTTTTTATTCTTTTTCTAAAACTTATTTTTATTACTATTAGTTTTGCTGCTCTGTTGAAAGTGTGTCAGCAGTAACATTACCCAGATGTAGCCTCAGCCACTACAAAGGATAGGATGGTGGAGAGGATGATGTAGTTGTAGCAGTGAGGGTAAGCGACACCGACCCAAGCTTTAGTGTAAAATTTATCCCAATGTTTTGTATCCTGTTTGCAAGCCCTGAAGCTTTTGTAGACTGGTTCACTTTGACTGATCTACATAGGATTTCAGTATTTAGTGAGTTGTTTTTTTTTTTTATTTACTCCCTTTAATTTATTTCTTGACATTTTGATGAGCTGCTTTAGATATTACAGGCACCAGAAATACTTATGTTAGCACATAAAGCAATAAAAATGTGATTTGGACACATTGTCACAGGCATTGACTCCAGTGGGTTAAATCACATTTTTTGGTGTTTATAAAAAATGTTCGATGATGATGATGATGACAGTATTTATTTTTTTCTCTCCCCCTCATCAGTATGTGCATGAAAATAAAGTAAAAAATAACCATGTTCCTAATATGAAGTATATGCAACCATCGTTTTAATCTCTTAAACAGATGAAAACATGCAGTATTGCTCAATGTCTGATGCATGAAGACTTCAAGGACCAGAGATGGACTATAGACAGAGTTGAAGATAGACTCTACACAGACTTCCTGCATCTGTTACAGCACTTACAAAGACAGACAAAAACAGTGCAGCCTTAACACCAATGTCAAGCTTCAGTTTATGGATATGCTTTTAGGAAACTACTGAACTTCTCTTCAGAGGACAGAGTCCTGTGGGTGTGCCTTCCCTACATCCTGACTTCCCTAGACTCTGAGACATCCAGCTCATCCAGCTAAAGGATATTTTGGCCCAGAATCTTACATGTTCCTCAGCTTTGGTTTGATGCAGAGCAGAAACTGCTCATTTCACAGCACTGAGGAGACTACAGTGAGAATGATGAAGACTCCAAACACAGATGCCCATGACAAACCAGAGGACATCAGGTCTACTAGCTCATAGACCAACAAATCTTTGTAATTTGAGATTACCAAGACAAACACATATATTAAAATGAAATAATTATATCAGTTTAACGTAAGGTAACTAAATACACTCAACATTAAAAAAGTTTAAATGTGAACAAACATTTTTGTGTTATATTAACATGAGATAACTTGAAAAACTTGATAACTTGTTAATTTAACATGTAAGAGTTGTGCAGTTATAAAAAAATTAAAGTTGACTAAACATAACTTTGCTTCCTGCAACCGTTGTACATATTTTTTCATGTTAATCCAATAGGTTATTTTTTCAGTGTACTACTACTACGTTATTAGGTCCTGATTATTCAAGACCTTTTATTTGAGGAGAAGGAAATTAAATTAAATTCTCCATTTAACAGGGAGTCAATGAAGAGAAGCCAATGTAGGAGAAATATGCTCTCTCTTTCTTCTCCCCATCAGCAGTCTCACTGCAGCATTTTGGATCAACTGAAGGACTTTCAGGGAGTTTTTAGGACAGCCTGATAATAGTGAATTACAGCAGTCCAGTCTAAACGTAATAAATTAACAAACTAGTTTTCAGCATCACTCTGAGACAGGATGTTTCTAGTTTTAGAGACGCATGAAAGCAGTCCTACATATTTCTTTAACATGTGGTAATCACACAGCTGAAAACCACTTTAACAGGCTTTTTAATGTCATTGCTGACGTGGCCATTAGAGGTACTGCAGTTTTTCCAACTGGCTTCAGCCCCAGAGGTTAAGACTAATGCACTGATATCACCAGTCTGGGTTCAGTATAAGTGTTAATAATAATGATACTCATAACTGATTCACAGTCTTATTATAGTAAGACGGCATTAGAAAAAAAACTGAGCAGAAAGGCCCGAAGCATCAACAGCACACCATACTTTTAACATCAGCGAATGAGACAAAGTAAATAAATAACACACGACTCTTTTCAGCCATGTTATTGTCGGCTTTGCAACACATCACTGCCGAGGCGCCTGAAAGAGAAAGGTCTGTCTAAAAGCAGGAACATGGTTTCAGGGGGTGTACAGGCACTAAAATTCACGTGTATGCAAAGAAAACAAAACCTGGAGCTCAGTTATTTTTGGTGTCATCCGCACTTAAACTCTAACGAGTCTTACAGAATTATCACAGTGTTTAGGTGCAGCTGAAAACAAAACTGTCTTTGGACATATCAAATGAAAAACGTGCCAAGAGATCAGCAGTTTTATAGAGAATACTTCTTTACAGTATTCTGTAGTTTAAAGGTTCAATACATACGGTTCCTCAAAAGCTGTAAAATATAAATGAGACATTAGACTTGAAATGAAAACAGCTTAAGGCTAAGCCTGTCTTAAATTGCATCTCTGTTCGACACTACAAAGCATCAAAAAAAGAAGCACTCGAAGGCGCAACCTTTGCCAGGTAAACACTGCCCACTCTCTGGGCTGTGTTTACCGTTAAGGGTAATAGTATTTTATTGTCTCTGTATTAATTTTGTTTTATTTATTCTTTTTAAACGTACTTTAAGAACTTTGTAGAGCAGTAAAAATCAGATAAAAAATCAGATGTGAAAAGGCAGTAGAATTTTAAGAATAGTTTTGAAGGCAAGACATTTCATGAAAGTTTGCCCTTATTTGACCTTGAAGAAGAGGTCAGAGGTCAAATGTGACCTGATATTTAGAATCCTCATATATCATTCCCTGTATGCCTAAATGTCAATACAAACAGTGGCAGTATGAAACATGGTTTTAAATAGCTCTACATAGCAGTATTAACTTGTTGACCTTCAGATCCATATTGTAGGAGAGGTCAGAGGTCAAATGTGACCTGATATTTAAAATCTTTATACAGTAGACACCACAATTGGAAGAATCATAGTTTCTAAGTTAGAAGGTGTTTTGTCAATTTTCCACCAATAAATCATTAAGTTGACCTTGCCGATCTTGGTGGATGTGATTGTTAACATGACTCCACTCCATACGTCTAAAGTTTTATCAAAATTCATTCGAAACCTTTTGAGCTGTTGTGTTTGCAGCCAGAATTACAGAAACGGTAGCAAAAACATTAACACCTTGGTGGAAGTAATAAGTCAGTTTATTTAGTATGAACTACTTTCAAACTTGAATGTATAATAATGTGAGTCAGTGGAGTTTAAGCTGATATTGCTCCATTACTAAACAGCATATTGCTGATAAGTAACTAGAAACTGCACATGCAACAGAAGAGATGGTGTCCATACGTTGGTCAACATTTTGACATCATCCACTGATTTTCATTCAGCCGTATAGTAAGCTCCCTCTGCTACTAGTGTTTGTAAATAGATTCTTTTGTAAATGGTGTTTTCTAAATAGATTCCTTTATAGTTTCTGTATGTCAAAAATACCCAGTGAGCAGAGAACAAGGCTCATGAAAATAAACATAAGTCATTCATTCTTCTTAAAAACAGGAGTAGCAGCCAGGACCCCCGAGGCTTCTGCACGCTCTGCACAATGTGTTTTAACACAATTAACAAAGCTGAGTATTCAGAGCAGCAGAGGCCAACACTGTACAGCCCCTAGCTACATATTTACAACATTAGAAAATAAAAAAATTCTCAACTTTGAAGCAAAAAGATGGAACAGAAGACGGGGCCAGAGCCAGGAGGGTCATCTAAGGATGTTATGTAATAAAGTGGGAGATTGCTGAGCAGACAAGGCGAGCTGCAGTTTTCTGTGAGCCTTCACCTCCATCCTGACATCAGTATTCGACCTCAGTTTCCCCGTCTGCAAGTGGAGACCAGCTCACTTGACTCCCTGGTTTTACTCTGACCTAGACTAGAGCTTTACCCTTTAGCTTCACAGTAAAACATTATTTCACCCTGACAGAATCACTAGACTGATATTGATATTCATGTATGTTTTGTAGGAGTTTTTTCCCTGATTCAGTACACCAGGTATCGGAAACCATCTGAAAAAGTCTTTAAAAACAAATTGACAAATGCACCTTGGGTACAAATGAGATAGACTTGCTTACTAATTCTTTCCAGTAATGTTATTAGATTAACAGCTTTCAATTAGCCAGACAGGAAGTATCTGGCATTTAATCGTTGAGGGGAAAGGAAGTGACCAGGGAGCTAAAAGTGTCGTGAAACTGACTTAACTAAATATGTTCAAAAAAAACTGTTTGTTGCCTGTATGATCAGGTCGCAGATGCATAAGGTAGCCACAGTGGAAGAACTGGGAATATGTGAGTAAGAGAGAAATAAAGTAGAACTACTTTTATGTGTTATGTGCTTTATAAATAAGGATACCTGCAGGGTACAAACAAAAGTGAAGTTTTGGGGAAACTGATAAAAAATCTGATTACATTAGGCCCACACCTTATTGTTAAGGTAGAATTAACGATAACAAACAAATCTCCACCAAGGCAGCCCGCTCTCTGTATCTACAGATACTGATTTGTAAATAACTGGACATGAATAACTTGAGCTTATTATATAATATTGTACTGCAGTATATTTCTAACTAACTAGGCAGCTCACCGTCTTTCTCTTAAAGAAAGATATAACACACTTTTGGGTCGACTTGGAAAAAAAAGGCAGCTGTGGTCAAAAAAGAGGTCAGATGTGACATGATGTTTGGATGCTATTATGTGATATTTAGAATCCCCATAAACCAGTATCATTTCCTTAATGTTGCCAATACAAACAAAGCCGGCAGAAGTTTGCTTAAAAACTCAAACTTAACATTTCATGACCTTATTTGACCTTGAAAAAGAGGTCAGAGGTCCAACGTGACATGATATTTAAATCTTTAAATATTTGTATACACCATACTTGTAAGAATCATAGTTATTGATTGATTGATTGATTGATTGATATACCTTTATTAATCCCACAAGGGGAAAGTTCATGTTAAGGCTGCCGACCTATTGCACGCCATGGCGGCGCCATCTTACCCATCCGACCATACATACCATTTTTCCACCAATAAATCAATGAGTTTATCTTGAAGACCTTGGTGATTGTAGGGCTGTGCGATACGACCAAAATCTCATATCCCAATATAAACATTTCACATCTTGATAACGATAAATATCACAAAATAGTGCATTTTCTGTAAATTCTGTGAATCACAGGCAACTCAACTGTGAAGTGTTTTCAGCTGGGCGTCGTGTACCTGGAGTACCGATTTTATATTTTGACCGATATATGAAACTATATATTTTTAGACATAAGTTTTAACGGCCACCATTTTCTTTTTGAGTATTTATTGGATGGCATGCTGCGGGGAAAAGCCTGTTCTAAAGTTTGAGTCTGAGGTTTACTCCGTCACGTGATTCTCGTGTAGGTGGAAGAAGAGGTTTGTCGTGTTTGAGTCTGTGGTGGGAACCGGTTTGCAGCATAATTTTCATAGTACAGTTTTCTGGTTCATGTCAGACTTTTCATAACCAAACCAAATCATGCTATAGAGGTAGCCCCTCATTTAGGAACAAGTTCCTCGATTTGTTTTGACTGGTCCTTCTGTTTGGAGCTACCTGATTCTGCCTCATCTTTACTGGCCATGCTGGTATTCTCTGTGCCTGCATCCAAATGATGAAAATATATTGCCGTAAACATTGTATTTAGCGACACCACGAAACAAACAATAGCGTATAATATGAAACGATAGATGTTTTAATTTCATCATGCGATATATTTCATCATATTGCACAGCCAAATTTGAATGGACTATAACATGACAGAATGATGACATGTACACAAGCTCTACCAAAAACATAACCTCCTTCACAGAGGTAATTAATGTTTATTTACAAAGTAAGAGTGAGGCATGTGAGCTGAATATAATGTGCTGCTAATCTCCCTATATATACAAGGAAAACATGTTTAAGTAAATTGTACCGCTTGGGTTAAAACAGTTTGCTATGCAAATTGTGACAAATGGGATGTACTGGGAGGAAAAATAGTATTTATCAGCATTTGATTCTATCCAAATGCTGATAGAATCAAATGCTGCTACTTGTCTACTTGTCTAGTCAAAGGTTAGGGAGGTGCTGGAGTCCATCTCATTACTATGGCAACAGGACCTAATTCATACAACAAAACTAAATTAAAATTTCAGATTTTACTAAAGATTACACATCCTATCACGTATCATACAGCATATGGGGATCTTCCTACAAGTGCACTACAGTGTGTTCAGCTCTGAGCCTGAGCTGCATCTTTAGTTGGAACCTCCTCTCCCATCAAAGCCAAAGTGTGAGCTGCTTCACACCCTAGCACCAGTTTTAGATCCAGCTCTTGTCGCAACAGTCCTGGTGCCAGAAATTACAATACCTCAGGCTCTTACACACGCTTCCAAAATACTAAAGGCACTGGCTGCACCGCACATAAGGATGAATCTGTGTCTGTGCTCATCTTCAAGGCAGTGATAGAGAAACATTTAATGTCACTACTATTGCTGTTGAAGACTCATTTTAATATTGACTTCTTTGTTAACTTGGCCTGGTCTTCCCTGGACCAAGAAGGTCAAAGCTGCAACTTCACCTTAACTCCTGCTGCAGGTTTTGAGTCACTCTCTCACGCCACAATGCCAGGCAGCCCTCTGCAGCCCTCCCCACCTCTCCTCTCTGCAGGCGCAGCTTCAAAGGCCTCCCCAAGGACTCGGACAGCTCCCAGCTCATATGTAAATGCCTCTAAATTAAGCAGCCACAGGACAGAGCAGCGCAGATGAAAAGAGCATGAGTCAAGAGCAAGCAACGCATGTAAAATCATGGCTCATAAGCACCTGTTTATCAAAAGAAAGCATGGCGAAGAGACACGGCGTACAGGCAGAAATTATGTGTCCATCGGGAAGCTCTTTTTCACAGTTCAGGCTTTTTCTTTTATTGTTTCCACAGCTCAGGACACATTGTTGAGTATTCCTAACAGCGCTGAGAGCTTAGCGTGTTGTCAGGGCTCAATGCGACAGGCATTAAAACTCAAAATTGTTGTAAAATCTCATGATTCAACTGTGTTTTCAATTGTCACTTCATGCAAAATAGGAACCAAATGCAAAATCCTCTCCAAGCAGCCAAAATAGAATCAAAAAAATATTTTTATATGGGTTTTGATCCCATATAATGTTTGATTTAACATTAAAACATGAGAGAAAATGTGAAAGTAAATATCTTTCCCATATCCTAGTACCCCAAAATAGCTCCAATAACAACATATACAATTCATATCTGCAGATATAGAAAGTGATGAGACACAACACCAAAACAAATTAGCAAAAAATTAGCATTTCAGAAAAAAATAATTAGAGGGCATCATCATCACTAGGTTTGTTTTCCAACTGTTTCAAAATGGCTCAGTGTTGTACATCATTTTGGTCAGAAACTATGCCAGAGGTTACCCCTACTAGCCCAGCATGCTATAGCTGGTAAAATATGATTTGTGTTCATTTTATATAAATGCATTAACTTGCACTACACATTCTCCCACAGGTAGAACCTGTTACATCTCTGCTCATACAGTAGGGGTCAATCTAAAGACGTCCATGCACAGATAACACTGAACACGTGGACAGAAACACAGTCACCAACAGATAATGCAGAGAGTGCAACATATCAACAGTTTTCTTTCGTCAAACCAGTGCTGACAACAGGAAAAGACTGAGGTGAGGTATTTACCAGTTAACTGAGGGCCACCATAACTCTGGTACACATACTTTCTTTTGGCTATTCCGCTGAGGTTGAGAGAAGATGGCTGGGTCGGTGCTGAACAGAATGAGTCAGCGAGCCGCTGATGGAATTTTATGCTTTCCAAAATAAATGAGCAGCAAATCATTTTTCACATATTTTTTCTCTGCTGTGCCAAAATGTATTAAACCTATAAATGGAGCCATGAATTTTTTGAACCATCTGTACTTTTCCTGCTATCACATATCAAAAGGTCTGCTCTCTCCATTCCGTGCTGAATTCACACAATGCAAAACAGAAAGGACGGGATGGGCTCTGATCATGCACTTTTAATGTGATCCAAATCTTTAATGAGTTCTTCCTGTGCTCGTGGCCTAACTTTACACAAACTGTCAAAAAAACCTGTTGTTGTAGTTTTTATTGCAGTCTTGCTGACAGACAACTGATCAAATAAACACTTTCAACCTTAAATAAGAAACAGTTATGAAATCTTTATTAAATCTCTGGAGAATCTCTCCATTTTTCCAATTCCTAACACAGTTACAGGCCTGATAAGGAGTTTTTATGTAATGTTATTAGTGTTAAAGTCATGTTTTCTTCAAAGCTTCGCAGCCATTTTGACACAGACTTGTTTACACTTGTGTAGTTTATATTGCCAAGTGGGTGATAGCTTACAGCTATCATTAATTTTCACACATCTCACACTTGTGATGACAACTGAGAGGATGACTGAATGGCTTTTCCACAACTCAGAATATGATATACTGTAATACACTGTATATAATCTTAACATAAGATTGTTTAGACAGAACAATATTATAACCTCACTATTCAATCGTTATCTAGAGCAAAGATTGGGCTATACAGTAACTATGTTCAGGATCGAATCAAAATAGATATGTTTTTTCTTATATTACTGTCAAATGGTTTTCAAGAATGGTAAATGAAAAAAGTACTTTTGGAAAACAATGCTATGATGTCCAAGTGAAGCTGAACTTTGACCTTTTGATTAACTTGTGATTATAATCTGCGATATAAAATGTGAAATTTACAGTTAGCATATGAATCTCCTGAATTATGGATAAAAAATGAAATTTGAGCTTTAAACAGCAAATTTGATTCAATTTAATGTAATCCAGTTCAACTGTATCTATAAAGCACAAAATCATCAACCCTAGAGGCGACAACAGTGACATAAAGTGATATTGAAGCCCAACCGTCAGACAACTCGCTATAAGCAAGCACTTGGCAACAGCGGGAAGGAAAACCTCCTAATTAACAGGAAGAAACTCTGGCAGGAGCAGGCTCAGGGAGAAGGCACCATCTGCCATGACCAGTTGGGGATGAGGGAAGGGAGACAGGACAAATGACACACCATGGAAGAGAGCCAGAGATTAAATGCAAAGTGGTGCATTTAATCTTTGTGTGGCATTTGATGCAGAACGCCTGATTATTCTGTAAATAGTTTGAAATGGTTATAATTTTTAGGTAAATACCTGCAAGTAACTTTGTTTTTTGTGAAACTTGTGCATAGGTTTTTAAAATTTACAATTTATATTTGCATTTCAAGTTATGAAAATGATCCGTTAAACATTGTTGTGGTTGTTACAGTAAAAAATAGATGTTTTTTCTACTCTGATTTTATGTTTTTGTCTGATTTTGGAACAATTGTGTTAATACAGTATGTCAAAATGAAAATATAACTGTAAATTCAGAAATGTGAGGTTGTGCTGAAAAGATTGAGGCCAAACAAGCCAAGATAAATCGTTTTTAAAGGTGAAATGTAGAGGGAAAATCAAAAGCAGTCAAAAACAGCCAATTATATCCTGGACCCCAGAGGGTTAAACATTCTTTTGAAGTAACGTTTTCCTAGTAATTAGTTACTTTTATAGTATTGTAACTCAGTTACTAACTCAATTACTTTTTTGAAGAAGTAGCTGGTAACTATAACTAATTACTTTTTGAAAGTAACTTGCCCAACACTGCTCATTCATAGAATCTCCCACATCTAAACACTGATCTTTGATCACTTCTCTACTCCTTCCATACAGTTCTTTCAATAATAACTCATTTACTCCAGCAGGCACATTCATTTCCAACTTTCTGTTATCTTCTTTCAGCTTTACGGTATCCGTGTTCACACACAGTGTTAATATCCCCACCCCTAGCTGCATGGCACACAGCTTCCTCCCGGCCCTGTCAGCTTGGCCAGCCATGGCTGTGGCAACATGCATGGCACGCAGAAAGGTCAGGGTGGATTAGACCTTTTTGAGCAGCCGTAGCGCCTGCAGATGCACACTGTGAACTCCCGTCGGCCTTCCGGGCTCCTCTGTGACAGCAGGTGGCTTCGGGCCCGTGGGGGGGTTCCTCCGTGCCTGACTCCCACACTTGCGTATCAAACACCCACTTCAGCACACACGCACAAATCCTCATCCAACACCAACTCTGCTGAAACCTGAGGGAGAGTCAGCACCACTCCTTATGCGAGTGTTACATCATTTTTTCTGCTGCTGTGATTTTACAGTAATAGCCCGACTACTTCACTTGCTCTGTTCATGTTATTGCTGACCTCCATGCATCTTGTCTATGTGTGGGTGTTGCTATTTTTGAGATATCCATAACCTCTATCTCCAAAATGCCAACTAGAACGAACAGAAGAGGAGAGTGGAAAGTTTTGTACAACTTCAGGGTTTTGCTCTTGTCCTTTCTAACACATTCACTATACTAAAAAACATTTCACTCAAAGACTTAACTGCAGAGATCTTTGGAAGTGGCACAACTGGATTCTGAAAGGATGAACACCACCAGCTGTCAGATCACGAAATGAAAAACAAACTATGAAAAAATACCAAAGCCATTTAACCACTTCTCTTGGGGTATCCTGTGGAGGATTCTTCAGAATTACAGGCCACTCAGTCACTGTACAACCAAAGCAAGAGCTTAGCTCATATTGCCATCAGTACTCTGGGGGTTGTCATGGATTCTGTTCATTTTAATTGTAATACTGTATATATAACTAAAATGTTACCTCCAGGTCCACCACCGACTCACTCACCTGCTCAGGCAGAGATGGAGGTTGAGGAGCCAGAGGCAACTGCTGCGCAGCCGGAGCCGGAGGGCAGCGCGAGGGAGAGACCTGCGCAGCCGGAGCCCGTGGACAGAGGGCTGGAGAGTCCTGCTCAGTTGGAGCTGGAGGTCAGTGTGAGGGAGGGACCTGCGCAGCCAAAGCCGGAGGTCGTGCCGGCCGGTCCAGCAGCGTCCACGCCAGAGGCCAGCGCACCGTCTGGACCTGCCTCATTCCCACCAGAGGCCCGTGCACGGTGGGGTCCGCCGGTTGCCACGCGGGCTGCCCCCGGACCCAACTCGTCACCACCACCGCTGGATCTGAACTAAAACATCCCTGCATGTCTCAGTTGGGCGATGGGGGTATGTGGCGGGGCATGGTCTGCAGTGCAGCTGCGAGGGAGGCGGACGCACCTGAGCTGCATCCACAATCACACCTCGCCGGCATAAATAAACTGTACTAGGTAGTGTCAATGTTGTTGCTGGTGTGTGCTCGGCTGTGAGCTGAAAAGCTGCAGCCGTCTGTGTGAAACAGCAGCCGTAATTAAAATTTTATGCTGAAGAGCATGAAAATGCGTTTGGGTCTGTCGCGGATCTTTCACAATTACATATTAGTTCATTTGGACAGGATGATAGAGAGTCTCTACTTTGGTGAGTTCCAGATTTCATCTATGCTTTTTGCAGATGATGTTGTTCTCTTGGCTTGGTTGTGAACTCTAGCTTGCACTGATGTGTAAAACAGCAGGAATGACAATCAGTACTTCCAAGTTCAAGATCATGGTTCTCAATGAGAAAACATTGGAGTGCTCCGTCTGCGTCTGGGACTAGTTACTACACCAGGTGGAGGAAATTAAGTATTTTCTTGTTCAAGAGTGAGGGGGGAGAAGAGTGCGATTGATAGGTACCAATCTGTTGCAGTGAAGAAAGAGCTGAGCATAAAAGTGCTGCTGTCAAACTGCGTTCCTACCCTCAACTTTGGTCACGAACTCTGGGTAGTGACCAAAACAATGAGGTCACGGATACTAGCAGTGGAAATGAGTTTCCTCTAAAGGGTGGCTGGAGTGAGAAGCTCAGTCATTCAAGACAAACTGGGATTACCTGGAAGCTCTGTAATGGTTTGGAGTTGAATTTACTGTGATGATGGGAATTTGTCAAAATTGATGAAATTATGACAACAGAAAAATACCTGATGATCTGTAGCTGAAGACCATTAAAAGAAGTTAGAAGCAAGCTTGCCTAAGAAAGCTCAGACTGGGATGAAGAATAAAGGTGGTCAAACCAAATTCTGACTTGTTCAATTCAGGCTTGTTCAAACTGTACAAAACCCAAACTTGTTGTTGCCTTAAATACTGTATTTCCACGTATGTTTGTCAAATATAAAGAAGTGAGGTAGAGCTCAGGACTTTTGCACAGTACTCTAACTTCTATCAAACTCTTCCTATGTGACGTGAACTTGTCAAAACAAACTGTCACATTAAGCTCTGGGTGAATGTGACGGGCATATACCAACAAACAAAGATTAAAAACCATTAATCACATTCCTACAAAATGCTAGTTTTTAACTGATGACAAATAACGACCTTTAATTGCTACTCTTATTTATGACCACAATACTTCACCAGTGTGCAAGATGAATGTAGTTGTGTGCACTTTTTTAAAGCAGACTCAGGAAGCAGCAGTGCAAAACTGAACTGATTTGTAATGCTTTGCTTTATATGTTTTAGGGTTAATTTATTTTTATTTTTCTAAATTGTTTAGAAAATACTTTCTCATTGTTTCATGTTCTTAAACAATTATGTTAATTAGGTAGATGCAATTTAATTATTTTCTTTTTTTCACTGCTGTAAGGACTTTCTCTTTCTCACTTTCCCTCAAATACCCTAAAAATGGAAAACATTTTCACAAGTTTTCTCTGTTTTGTATCGTTGTAAAGTGATTATCTCTGAGTATGCGATAGCTGGCCAGGCAAAGCAGCTCTGAGGACATTAGGTTTATTTTCTGACACCTAAAATGCTTTAAAGTCAGTCAATCATTAAAAGATGAGCAATCGAGGAACTGCATCTCTAGTTTTGATTAGCCACAATGATAAGCAGTGTTGTGGCTCAAAGTACTGTCACTGATTGTCAAAAACAATATAATTGGGACTAACAAGCCTTGTTATTCTGAAAAATACTGAACATTGCCATATGGCTACACTATGCTGTTATTCAGACAGAAAAGAAAAGTTCTCCAAACTCTGGTAGCTTCTGCATATATATATATATATATATATATATATATATATATATATATATATATATATATATATATATATATATATATATATATATATATATATATATATATATATATATAAAAACACCAGCACGCCCCTACGGGCGGTTTATCCTTCAAGCTCGGGTCCTCTACCAGAGGCCTGGGAGCTTGAGGGTCCTCATGCAGTATCTTAGCTGTTCCCAGGACTGCGCTCTTCTGGACAGAGATCTCCGATGTTGTTCCCGGGATCTGCTGGAGCCACTCGCCTAGCTTGGGAGTCACCGCACCTAGTGCTCCGATTACCACGGGGACCACCGTTACCTTCACCCTCCACATCCTCTCGAGCTCTTCTCTGAGCCCTTGGTATTTCTCCAGCTTCTCGTGTTCCTTCTTCCTGATATTGCTGTCATTCGAACCGCTACATCGATCACTACGGCCGTCTTCTCCTGTTTGTCTACCACCACTATGTCCGGTTGGTTAGCCACCACCATTTTGTCCGTCTGCATCTGGAAGTCCCACAGGATCTTAGCTCGGTCATTCTCCATCACCCTTGGGGGCATCTCCCATTTTGACCTCGGGACTTCCAGGTTATACTCGGCACAGATGTTCCTGTACACTATGCCAGCCACTTGGTTATGGCGTTCCATGTATGCCTTGCCTGCTAGCATCTTGCACCCTGCTGTTATGTGCTGGATTGTCTCAGGGCATCTTTACACAGCCTGCACCTGGGGTCTTGCCTGGTGTGATAGACCCCAGCCTCTATGGATCTTGTACTCAGAGCTTGTTCTTGTGCTGCCATGATTAGTGCCTCTGTGCTGTCTTTCAGTCCAGCTTTGTCCAGCCACTGGTAGGATTTCTGGATATCAGCCACCTCCTCTATCTGCCGGTGGTACATACCGTGCAGGGGCCTGTCCTTCCATGATGGTTCCTCGCCTTCCTCCTCTTTCTTGGGTTTCTGCTGCCTGAGGTATTCACTGAGCACTCGGTCAGTTGGGGCCATCTTCCCAATGTATTCTTGGATGTTCGTTGTCTCATCCTGGACTGTGGTGCTGACACTCACCAGTCCTCAGCCCCCTTCCTTCCACTTAGCATACAGCCTCAGGGTGCTGGACTTGGGGTGAAACCCTCCATGCATGGTAAGGAGCTTTCTTGTCTTTATGTCAGTGGCTTCTATCTCCTCCTTTGGCCAGCCTATTACCCCAGCAGGGTACCTGATCACGGGCAGGGCGTAGGTGTTGATAGCCCGGATCTTGTTCTTACCGTTCAGCTGACTCCTCAGGACTTGCCTGACCCTCTGCAGGTACTTGGTGGTTGCAGCTTTTCTAGCGGCCTCTTCATGGTTCCCATTCGCCTGCGGGATCCCCAGGTACTTGTAACTGTCCTCTATGTCTGCAATGTTGCCTTCTGGTAGTTCGATCCCCTCAGTTCTGACTACCTTCCCTCTCTTTGTTACCATCCGACTACACTTCTCCAGCCCGAATGACATCCCGATGTCATTGCTATATAGCCTGGTGGTGTGGATCAGTGAATCGATGTCTCGTTCACTCTTGGCATACAGCTTGATGTCATCCATGTACAGGAGGTGGCTGACAACTGCTCCGTTTCGTAGTCGGTATCCGTAGCCAGTCTTGTTAATGATCTCACTGAGGGGTTCAGGCCTATGCAGAACAGCAGTGGGGACAGAGCATCTCCTTGGTAGATCCCGCACTTGATGGTGACTTGTGCTATGGGCTTGGAGTTGGCCTCTAGTGTTGTACGCCACATCCCCATTGAGTTCCTGATGAAGGCTCTTAGGGTCCTGTTGATCTTGTACAATTCTAGGCATTCCAGTATCCAGCTGTGGGGCATTGAGTCATAGGCCTTCTTGTAATCAATCCAGGCAGTGCACAGGTTGGTCAGTCTGGTCTTGCAGTCTCGGCTGACTGTTCTGTCTACCAGTAGCTGGTGTTTTGCGCCTCTGGTATTCTTGCCAATCCCTTTCTGTGCCCCGCTCATGTATTGACCCATGTGCCCGCTTCATTTTAGCCGATATGATGCCTGACAGGAGCTTCCATGTAGTACTGAGGCAGGTTATTGGTCGGTAGTTGGATGGGACCGGTCCCTTCTTGGGGTCCTTGGGGATCAGGACCGTCCGACCTTCAGTTAGCCATTCCGGTGTCTCTCGTTAACTAGCAGCTGGTTCATTTGTGCTGCCAGACGCTCGTGGAGTGCAGTCAGCTTCTTCAGCCAGTAGGCGTGAACCATGTCGGGCCCTGGTGCTGTCCAACTCTTCATACTGGAGACCCTTTCTTGGATATCTGCCACTGTGATGGTTACTGGACCCTGTTCAGGAGGTTGCTGTGGTCTGCCCTCAGATCCACTAGCCACTGAGCATTGCCGTTATGGGTTGCGTCCTTCTCCCATATGCTCTTCCAGTATTGCTACGTCTCCAGCCTTGGTGGTGCTGTTCTGTTATTGTTCCTTGCCACTGAGAGTACACCTTTGCTGGTTCTGTGGAGAACAGCTGGTTTATTCTCCTGCCTTCTATCTCTCTGGTGTACCTCCTCAAGCGGCTGGCCAAGGCTGTGAGTCTTTGCTTGGCAGTTTCCAAGGCCTCAGGTATGGACAGCTTGCTGTATTTCTTATGCACCTTCTTTGTCGCGCCTTTCTGCAACTCCGTTAGTTGGCTAACCTCCCTCCGTGCTACTTTGATCTTGCCCTCTAGCCTCCTTCTCCATGGAGGGTACTGCCCCTTGTGGCTGTTCAACTTGTATTGTAGCCAAGCATCTCACTGATCACTGCTGCCGTAGTGTAGATCAGCTTGTTAGTGTCGGTAATCGTGGTTGTAGGTATCGTCCGTAGTGCTGCATTAACATCATCTAGCAGACCTTCTGAGGGTACTTCACGTAATCTTGGTAACCGGCTACGGGGGATCCAGGTTTCAAGCTTGGCCATGATCCTATCTTTCAGGTCAGTTCCTCTCGCACTCCTATCGCACTTGGGGCTATGTACCCAATCTCGGGTGGGGGTGATGATATCTCCCCATATATATATATATATATATATATATATACACACATATACATATATATATATATATATATATGGTTGGTTATGACTTTTGAGGCTCTTATGAGAGCCTTAAAAGTCATGCGTCTGTGTGTAAGCAAGTATGTGTAAGTATGTGTTGGCAGCACCTACACCTCACCATGCGTTGGCATGGCTTGACAACATTTGAAACCTGTGTTAAAATACAACTAAAAATACTTCCCACCTTCTTCAGCCATAGGATGCATCAACAGGAGGATGAAATGAGGCTAAAATAATTTCTGCCTTTTTCCTTTCACATTACACCTTAAGCCACCCCCACACCTCAGTCAGCATGCATCCATTCTTCTAGCCTGCTAATACAGAAAAGCAGCAACAAAAATGTCAATTAGGCAAAGAGGGGCCGAGAGGCTTTGACTGTGTCCTCTGGAAATTTACGTGCCATTGATTTCCTCTCTCCCCCACACCCCACCCCCTCTCCCAGTTCGCTGTTGTCTACTATTTGAAAGGCAGCAACACAAAACTCCACCTAGCAGGGATTTCATCGAATCCATCAGCGACCGGCAGTGAGAGGCCGGAAGACAAGAGACACCTGAACTAACACGCAGCACAGCTCCAGACACTTACTGAATGATCCACAATATAATACATCATTCACTCTGACAGTGGACACAGTTGGCCAGCCAATGCAAACAACCACAAAAACATGCTGAGGGGGAGGTTTAAGGCTGGCTGTGACACTGGGCCGTGAATTAATTGCCAGTAATTCAACCCTCACGCCATGTTTCAGCTGAAATAGAAAAAGAAAATAGTCTGAAAACCCTGAAAACCGTTTTCACTCAGTGTTTACTGCATATTTATGCATATGTCATTAATATGCTGTTCACTGTTAACAGGTTATTGAAATCAAAATGTAACACTGCAAATAATGAGTTGAATTGAAACAGAAATTATCAAACATGAATCGATTCATTTGACTTTTTTTCTTAACTTTACCAAAAAAGTAATCTTACAGTGTCTGACTGATCCAACTGATCTATGGGTGCTACCAATATATCAGCTAGTATTAGCTATTTGCAATTATATATTGGTATCATCATTTGTGACGGCAGCTAAATAAACATTTTAAATGTTTCTATTTAACACTTATGATTGTTGCTGTTGCATACTTTGTTCACCTGAGGGCACTCTGCAACTCCTCCGTTGGCAACGTACCTTTGCAATGCCACAAACACAACAACCAGCTGAGCCAAGCAGTTGGGCAAGAATGTAAACAAGTAATCCACAACTTGTTGTGACAGTGAAATTAGTTTGTTTTTAAACTGCATGAGTAAGGACTCATAAACTACTAAATATAACAAATGAAAGGGAAATCTGTAAATGTGTAACATATGTTGAATCTGACACGTGAAAGAAACACAAACAGAGAAGGCAACATCGCATCTGCGGAGAAATGAATGTAACATGTCAAGAAGCCAAAGAATGGACATTTAGAATAAATATTTTTTTAAACGTATAGATGTAAATAATTGCTGTATGAGTGACATCGTTCATGCAAAGTTTCATTCAGATTTCCTGCCCGTTAAGGAGAAGATAGAGTACATACAGATCTATGTATATGACAAACAGTTTAGTAAATATCTGTTTGTTTCTTTGAGAACAGAGTCTCTCTCTAAAACACGGGGCTTTTTTAAAGAATTATAAAATATAAAAATACAAAAAAAGTTCATTAACAACATCTGTACATCCTCACATGAAAATACCTATCAGTGTGATATTTCTCTCTTATATATTTCTCTCTGATATTTATCTCTTTTGTGTAAGATTTTGGAGATATTTTTACATTAGAGCTATTTGTGACAGTGACTGTATTATTTAATACTGTTGGTACTTCTGTCCATACTGTCTTTGAGCCGCTGTGACCATAATTTCCTCTGGGATTCATAAAGTATTCTGGTTCTGATTCGTAGGTGCACATTTAATTTATAAAACATCCAAAGATAACTTTGTTGAGCCTTCAAGAGCTGTTAAGAATGGTTACCAAAAAAAGCCACTAGACTGTGTGAGCATTTCAGCATGTTGTGTCAGTCCAAATGTTAACAAGAACAAAATGCCAAGAGAGGTGTGAAATGAAAAATTAATAGATGATTAAAATTCAGCTGCTGGTAGTTTAAATGCTGGTAATATTATTGTTATTCCTGGCATCTGAGCACTCGTGATTAAAGCCCGGCTTGGCAGACACATGTGTATGCATGTATACACTGAATGCAAAAAACACAAGTCGCACTTTGTTTTTTCACAAGCTCACAAGCAAGTGTCACAACAAGAGCAAAAATCAAACATAAATAATTAAATGTTGAAACACATAAAAACGAAGAATTGCACGAGTAAAACTTCAGTAGATATTATTTGTTCTTTTCATTCTACATTCAATTGATTACTCCGTACACTCGGGCCGAAATATAATTAACTGCTGGGAAATCAAGTGGAAAATCACCTTTAATGGACTTGAGGCCATATTGATATAACTGCACGATATCTGATGGGGGTAAGTGGCCATGAAAAATACTCAGAATGAGCTCGATCTCATTATGAAACCTTAACCAGAAATCAGACTCTCTAATGTGCAGGAGAACATCAGTACAACAGCATTTTCTGTAGCCTCCTTGTGAGGAAAAGCTGGGAGATACGAGTTCTCCACCACTCTGAAAATCTGATGGCGGTACCTTTTAGCATGTTTAAAAATCCATGCAGCTCATGCTCAGTCATTATGCCCTAGAGCAGACACTCACTTTCTTCTGGGAAGAGGAACAACAAATCCTATCCCCAATATTCAAAATCTTTCCTCCTCTGTGCATCTCTTTAACCTAAAAAGATTTAAAATCTGCCAAAATACAACCTAATACCATCACAGAAGCAAGACGAGCTTAGATTTTGCTTCAATTTAGTCTTAGTGATCCCATCTACATCTGATTTCAACATATAACAATATAAACATTTGGTATTAATCATAATTCTTGGCTTTTCAACATATGTTTGATTTCATCAAATGTTTTGATGTTTTTATTTCTTTAAATAGTGCCCACACTGGACAGAATTCAATTACATTACAAGATCCAATTACAGCTCAAGCTGTGACCATCTCCAGAACTGGTTTGGCCAATGTCATCACATTTTACATTTACATGAATTAAATGCCTTCTTACCTTGTCCCGATAAGACGTGCAGACACAGACCGCCTGTTAATAGCAGGTGTAAATGGGGTCACAAACATTCACTGTGACTCATCTGTGCCCCCGAGCTTTAAACTCAACCAATCAGCAAACTGTGGGAAACAACTGACATAATAGCTTGATGAGTCATCATCTCGAGAGAACTTACAGTAATCTTGGAACTTGAAGTATAACACGAAGCCCGATTTTTGCTGTGTAATGACATCCCTTTCATTTAGATGTAAATGAATTGCGGAGCCACTAAAGCCCATGTGGTGAATCAAAAAACAATCATCAGTCATCTTCTGAATCATCTGAAAATAATGTGTTACACATCTGGTTCAAACTGACAGAAAACAAAGTCAAATTTGCCATCCCTGCAGTACAGACGGATCAGTACCGGGAAACATATCAGTCCCTTTAAATGTTTACTCATTTCAGCCACAAAAAGAAGAAGTCCACTCTCATATGAACCCGTCATCTCAAGATCACGCATTGAGACGAGGACTGCATTGCGAGGCAATCCTACAAGAACTATAAAAATTGAGCACTTAGGCCCTGTTTATTAAAAAGAAAAAGCTCAAAAGCTTCTGTTAATTCACTGCATCTTGTACTTCAGTAACAATTTTTAACCCTGAAATCTAAAGAAGGCAAAAGTTTGACGAATAGTCCAAAAGGTTGTTTGAGAGGTGCACAATTCAGCCACAACATTAAAAGCACTGACAGGTAAAGTGAATAATAATATAAATCATCTTGTTACCATGGCACCTGTAAAGGGCTGAAATATATTAGGAAGAAACTGATCTATTAGATTTTGAAATGGATGTGTTGAACAGGAGGAGGGAAGCAAATGAGCATATCCCATATCCCAAAACCAAAGCAACACCAGGACACGTGCACCTCGTAAAGTCAACTGTATTATCTTTAGCTCCATTCAACAATGCGTACTGCCACACTTTAAAAAAGTTTGAGGTTCAAGATGTTGCTTTGGCTTCCAAACGCCACCTCAACATGACTCTGGATGCCTCAAAGGATATGCTGCTAACATCTTGGTAATTAGTACATCAACACCACTGTAACAGGTCTAATGGAGAACATACCTTGATGGATCAGAGCAGCTTTGGAAGCACGAGGGGCAGCTACACAATATTTAGAACGGTGGTTTTAATGTTGTTGGCCACTTTCAGGGCTCAATTGAGATTTCAGTTTGTGAGAATTCTAGGTATTTGCACCTCTAACAACTGTGACAGTGGTAGAAATGCCAAACCTTACCTCATCCACATTCTCAAAGGCATTGATGATGTCATAGGGCAGGCACGACAGCAGGTCGATGACGAACCAAGTCTTCAAATAGTTCATCCGAATGAGTTTGGGGTCGGAGATCACCTCTCCGCCGGGCCCCACGAAGGTGGTGTGGAAGTTTAGAACGATATCCACCAGGAAGATGACGTCGACTACGCTGTCTAGCACCAGCCAAACAATGTTGTTCTGCTTGGTCTTAAAAGAGACATTGTAGGGCACCATGATGGCCGTGTAGAAGGTGAGGATGAGGATAACCCAGTCCCAAGTGGTCTTGAAGGTGCAGTAGTGAAGTATTATGTGAGGTGGTGTCTTGGGGGCTTCCTGCTTGTACTGCGGGAGGATGTCAGAGTTTAGCTGCAAAACCTGGAGGTGGTTTTGGAGATGGAAACAGCAATATATGATTAGACTTCAGTTTAACACAAGTACTGTTCTTCATTAAAAGCACCCTTAGTCAAAACAAAATACAACAGTAAATGTACAGTACAGGTAATGGGGAAAAACAGGTTAATGCTTTAGACATCTGTGGCTTTTGAATATTTAAGTGTACATTTTACTAATAACATCAATTAATAAGTGATTTTCCGGCTCTTGGGCATCTTTGTGTGTTAAAAACTTGTAAATATTTAACTGCCAGTTTTCTTTATGCAATTTATGCATTTCCAGCTTTTTTTAAAACTCTGAGAATGCATAAGGGTAAGTTTTTGTTTTGTTTTTATTTTCTCTGGGCTCTTAGTCAATTGTCTCTCAGAAACAAGTCATTTTTATCTGTTGTCTGTTTAAGAAATCCCTCCCTAAAAGTCCATTTTCCCTTCATTAGCCAATTCCTGGAATCCTGCTAAGGGCAGCCGGGTGAGCCATACTAACTGTACTGCTGGACCTGCTATTGCACGAAGTGAAAGACACTGGAAACATTGGGAAACCAGTTTCATATCAACATTGTAGCATTTATTGACATGAAATAAAGGAAAGCATAATGCTGCAGGTTTCCTTTAATACTGATTTGAATTAGCAGAATGTTTTATACATGCAAGAGTTCCAGAGAAAGCTAAAATTCTCCTGGTTCTTTCTCCAGAGTGAGTCCAATTTATTAGTTCATTAGAGTAGTTTGTTTGTCCTGTCAAGCGAATTTCTAACTGTCAGCGATGTTTCTAACAGCAGTCCAAGAAAGACGGTTGCGCGTTTCTGTTTTTTACCAACTACATGCACTGTTTCCAAAAAGGAAACTCAGTACAGAGAGAAAGGGGGAAAGTGATTAAATTAGTGAAATAGATGAAAGAAAGCTCAACAAAAACTGTCCTTGTTTTGTTTTTGTTTATTAAGTCTAACGATCATCAACCCATGCTGCTCGGCACTGTGAAGGAAAAGTTTTTCCTCTCAGTTTTAATCTGTATTCATCACGTCTGTTCCTCTGTAAGGCTGTTGGTGACAGAATCGTATTATGAATACAGTTTGGCTTGACGTGGGGAAGACACAGAAGGGGGACTGAAATTGGCAAGAACAAAAGGAGAGAGGGGGAGAGAGAATAGATGACCAAAAACTTAAAATAAAAACATTTTTTTTTAAAGAACACGTATTTTATTTCCTAGTGTGGTGATGATCACCCTTGCCAAGCTCAGCCACCTCTGCAGAACAGACTCCATTAAATCCAGCAGCTGCAGTTTGATTTCCTCTGCAGGCCACATGCAGATCACACATTAACCATTCGACTCATTATTTATACAAAATAATATTCTATTTGTGTTACAGAGCTACAGAGCTGTAATATATTCTGCCGCCGCAAACATAATGCATTAACAGGTTTCTGTATTCAGTGAAAGAAGCCTGTTAAATATACATGTTTAGTAGTAATACAGCTCTAATAGTAAAATTGCTGTTTTTATAGTTACTACCACTACAGCTCATGCAGCTCTTCCTATACCGTTACAATGCCAAATTTACTGCACTAGAGGACATAAAACTGTTACACTAGTAGTAAAAGTAGTATGCTACTGTTATTACCAGCTAATTACTGTTAGTTCTGGTGTTTTTGTATTTGCAATGACTACAAGTAATAACCCTAAACTACTGATACTGCATGTCATCGTCATTTTCTCCTGACAAAACAGGACAGCGTGGCCTCAGTTAGCCCAAACTGTCATCAGACTGGGATTCAGTTTGATGCTAAATAACACGATGGATTGACAGAGCTGAGGCTCAACAGCAAGCTTCATAACATCAGAGCTCAGTCACTTATAATTCTCTTCATCAAAGCTGTCAATCAAGCTGGTCAAGAGCTGCACCACAGCTCAAAAATGAGGCTGCCAATTAACCCACAGAAGCATTGTGAGGAGAAAGAAAAAAAACACTCGCACACATCCCTGCTTACACATGTGACACTCAACAGCATCCTCGACAGACGCCAGCTGTGCCTTTCAGACTGCAGAGCAGATGGCTCACCTGCAGTGTCTGCTGAGCACCCTCAACACATTAAGCAACCCTGCAACCCATCCAGCACCAGGCCAGGAAAATGGCTAAGAGAGTGCATTAGCTTGTTATACCAGGTCTAACTTATTTCCTTTTCCAGTCCTTCCTACTTCTCTCCTAAACATTACTGCTCTTACATTCTCCCACATCTCCTTCTCTCACGCCATTCTTTCCTTCTTAAGTTGCTACTTCCACTCCTTTCTCGTCCCTCTCTTTGTAGTTCTTCACCTTTCTCATTTCACCTCTGTTTCACCTTTAGGCCACCTGAGTTGGTAACACCTTCACAGAAACCCTCACAACTGATTGCCTCATTCACTAAACTCAAACAAACTTTGATTAAAGGCATCACACCTTTCTCAAACATTCATGAATAAAACAGGTGGATGAAGACTGGGAAAATAAACCATCTTCTTCCCACCCTGCAATCCATTTTCTAACTTTATAGCACAATCATTTGAAGTGCTCGCACCACCCTATTCTGTCTCTCCACCTGTCCTGAATGGTGCCTGCAGTTCAGAGGAGCAGCAGGGAATGCGTTACTTCCAGTGTCCAACAACAGCAGTTAAGGGGAGGGTGGTGTGCGTGTTTAGGGAAAGGTGAAGCCTGTGAATGTGTATGCATGTTTCTGACTGTAAATGTTGATGCTCTCTTTTAGTGAGCTTTGAGAATACGGTCAGAAGGAGGCTATAAATGTTTTAAATGGGGATTTTTTTGGTGCAGAAATATTTCAAAGGGTGGCAAATTTACAGTGTGTGTGTTTATACAGAGGACTCCTGGTGTGACAGGGTAGCTACAGTTAGCGACTATGTTGTTTGCAGAATGAAGAATTGGGGATGATTTTCAGTTTAAGTTGAAGAACTAGGCCGCTGCTTGAATGGAACAATTAATAGAAGATTTTACACTGCTTAAAGGTTAGCAGGCAAACGGAAAACACAATAATACAATTTTTTTATCAAGCTAGGATTAGCCAGCTAACTGCTATTACTAGATAACTGGCAAATATTCTATCTGTGTGAGCAGTTCAGCTTGTGTCACCTACTTCAGCCAGATAAAAAGCCGGTTGTATCTAGTGAAACCTTGTGCACACACATAGCATTAATACAATTTAGATGGGGAAAAAAGCTTTGAGCAAGCTAATACTCAAATTATAACAACAGCTGCCTCAAAGTGCTTAACATTGTAAAGATACTACAATAATACAGAGCAGCCCCAACAATCAGGCAACCCCCTATGAGCAAGCACTTTGGCAACAGTGGGAAGGAAAAACTCCCTTTTAACAGGAAGAAACCTCCGGTAGAACCAGACTCAGGGAGGGGCGGGGCCATCTGCCGCGACCGGTTGGGGTGAGGGGAGGAAGACAGAACAAAAGACATGCTGTGGAAGAGAGCCAGAGATTAATAATAGCTCATAATTAAATACAGAGCAGTGTATAAACACATGGTGAGTGAAAAAGGGTGAGAGAAGGAAAAACACTGAGTGCATCATGGGAAGCCACCAACAGCCTAACTTTATTGCTGCATAACTAAGGGTAGGTTCAGTGTCACCTGATCCAGCCCTAGCTACAAGCTTTGCCAAACAGGAAAGTCTTAAGCCCAATCTTAAAAGACATAGACATATGTCTCTCTCCTACATCAGGACATCCTGAATATAACAAAGTAATAAATTGATGAACACATGTCCCCTTCTTGGCCAGTTACAATGTCTCAAACACAAACACAAATTTAGATCACTCCATGAAGTCCTGTTGCACTTGTGCATCTTTGGGTCATAATCTGTGGTCTGGTTTTTATCACCAGTGATGATCCGTTACACAAAACCCAAATCAGTTTGATCTACAAGATGATTACCTTGAAGGGGTGATGTGCCAAAATTGGTTTGGGTCTTTTTGTTTTTATAGGTGGCATTGAGTAACTTTTTCATCGGACCTAGGATAGGTACCTGCAAAAAAACTGCAAAGACATTCTTCATATAATGTATGTGCTCACCTCAGCCAGTCTGGACTGTTTATGGCTGACTTCATGTTTGCCAATAGGCGCCAGTTGCTGTAGCGTGTTGCGGTTGTTGGTGAGTGCACGTGTGAGCCGTGCAAATTTGGTCCATCCTGCAAAAATGAGAAGTCAATTATTGCCAAAATCACAGTCATTACACTTTAACCGATCTTAGGAATCTATGTCAGCTGATACTTTATGAGCTACACAAACACAATCAGACCCCAGGCAGCTGTATGTTACCACTGCCCATGCAGTTTCCCTGCTCAAGACTCACAGCAGTTCATCAGATTTTCACAAAATGTTGTCTACTGAATCATCGTGCTTTCATTGCAAAGCAACACAGTTTGCTTTAGGAGGTCACAGCCATGGATTAAGTAACAGGACTTTCACCTACTACAGTCGTAATTCCAATATTTTTCAAACCACTAACACTTTGTTCATGCCAACTGTACTCTTAATTAAAACTGAAGCTACTTCGTTAGGATTATGAAAAGATCGTGGTAGCATTTAAGCACCTGTTTGATAACTTCAGCCTGTGGGGAGCCTCACTCACACAAAACCCTTCCTAGTAAAATACAATATTTGTCTTCATGTAAACAAAAAGATGGCATTTTGTCTCCATTTCACTAATTCATGTAAACATAGCACAAAACCCACAGCCATCCGGGGTGCCCTGACCACACAGACACAGGAGTATAAAAGGAATCACTGAAAATTTTGCTTAGGGAACCTGCTGTCTGTATGTACTAGTCAACCAGACATTATTCCTAGGAAAATTCCTAGTAATTTGATATTTATTCACACCATGATCTGTGGTCGACCACATGCAACACTATGAGATCTGTACACCCTGATAGTCGTGAAAATCAGTGTTTAAATGGCAGAACTGAACTGTCATTGTAAATTGTTCCATTTCAATATTAAAAGAATAAAGTGTAGAGAAGAACCGTCCATAACCAAACAAACACAGAAAACTATGCTGAAGATGCATCTCACACATCTGGAACAAACCATGTTAATAGTCCATCCCATGTTTGCCAATCAGTATTGTTTTGGTCTTTTAAACTGAAGCCTTTCCTCCTATCTCTGACTTCCATGTGAAAAAGTTGAAAAACAAGGATTATGATGAACGAACACTTCATGAGCCCTCTGAGCCCTCGTGTTTGTGCGTCTTTATCATTTTTTTTTAGAAATATTCCAATAAATAAAGATACTAATAGCTGCAGTTTCTTTGGAAAATGTAATTATTAACTAAAAACAGATTCATATAAAAGTTTGTAAGTCTACCTTAAAAATACAGCCCTGTCAGCAGAGGTCATTTCAGTAATGATGGCCACACCTTTCTCAGTGCGAGCAAACACAGTTTTGGAGGTCAGGTGCTTCCTGCTCTATTGCTCTAAAAATAAAATCAAATATTTCAAAGAGAAAAGGGTCACACAACAGGGGCACATCACTTACAGTAGTCACACGTCGTGATCGACCCGGCCCTTTGAAGAAAACATTACGAATAAAAAGCAGACTTTGAAATGGCTTTTAACCCTCAGGCCTCCAGCTATGTGAAAATCCTCCTTTCATTCTCTGTTAGAACGGAGAGAAACTCAGGCGCTCACTTCTTTGTGCAGCGGCGTAGAAAAGCCTGAGACAATGCTGTGCTGATGTCAATACAGGATGAATATCAACACAACATCCAATTTATTCTGAGCGCCGAAACCCAATCACTCAGCTTCCCTCGAGCAAAACTGCTGCTGCAGCTATTGTAAAACTTACTGTACGGCTTCAGTTTCTAAGGCTTCTTTTCTTTTTCTACACATTTTTAAAGTTGGTGTTGCACAACCGCAGAAAATGAGCTGTACTTTTTAGCTAACATGAATATTTTAAAGTATATTTTCTTCAGGGAAAATGCTGCAGCATATGCACACTAGCATTGATTGTGTAACTCACTGTATATTATACTGTATTTTGTTGGCTGTTGATCGATTTCATTTGTTCATCATAATCCCTGCAGTTTATTCCTATGTTTTCTACCTCATATTCTACATCAGTGCACTTTAATATTACCTGTATACTTCCTATGCTTATGCTGTAATATTACCTATCATTACCTTTTAACAACTACAGCTAATACATTTGAAGATTCTAATTTCATATTTACACAAAAATACATGTAAACCCACGAAACATCCTGCGGCTCAGGTGGAAGAGTGGGTCGGCTACTGATCGGAAGGTCGGTGAATCAATCCCTGGCTTCTCCAGTTTGTATGCTGAAGTATCCGTGGGCAAGATACAGAAAAAGGTACAAAGTTCCTCCCTGCATCCATCAGAATATAAGTTCATGTCTGAATTTTGCTATATGAACAACTTGTCACATCCTCAACAGAAAAAAGTGCTTTACCTGTCCATTTACCAAATTCACATCCCATCTCGAAAGGCTTAATTTGTTATCTTTGGGGTTCTTTTAAAAAAGGGCGTCGTTTTTTCTTTCCTCAAACTTTGGACTGTTAACAATGACAGTGTTAAATTACAAATAACTCATTATTATTATTAATATTATTCCTATATTTCATTCACAAGAACACAGCTGTGCTCACTTGTGTACATGTAAACAGATATTGCTGTGTAAACAACATTCTGTGCATAGGTGTGTTGAAATGGTTGCAGCAGAGTACAACAAATATGACACACGGAGCAATTGAGAAGTGATGAATAAATACAGCCCCAGAGCCTACAGGTGGATGCTGGCTGGGGGAGGGGGTTAAAGCAGCATGCAGTGATGCTGAGCAGTAGCAGCTGTCAGAGGTAAAGCTGGGAAATTATGAACATAAATATACTGTCAAAATGAAAGGTGCGTTTGAGATACAGTAAGGCAACCAGTTTGGGACAAATTACTGTGTAGGACACAATGCCGCTCGAGTTGATTTGGTCCATAACTGCCATTTGTGGTCGATAATAAAAACAGAATATTCTGAGACTCCTAGTTGGTCTCTCTACTGACATCATTGCACAATTGAGACAGGATATCAGCCACACACAAAAACACAGCAAACCCTAATAACTTCAACAAGCAAGGAGAGAGCAGAGGCCCTCAATGCTGACCCACATTAATGTAGCACTACTAATGCATTATAGCACTAAAAACCTTCCTCCTCAGATTTTTTAAGGACACACTGCACACAATCCTGAGATATAACAAGTTTTTAACTAATAGGAAATCACATAGATGTGTTATCTTTTGGCATTTTTGTAGATTCAGCTGAAGAAACTGGAACATATAAAATGTTTTTGATAGAGGCTGCAAGTAATTAATTCAGCAAATTTAATGTTTGGACAACACTGATCATCCTTGAGTTGGGTGCCTTTTAATACTTGAATGGCTCATAATAATAATAATAATAACAATATTAATAATAATAATAATAATATTAAACATTCTTCTGAAAAAGACTGACTAGACTGAAAATGCATGAAAAAGCGGCAAAATATCCAAAGAAAAACAATGATTACGTTGGCTAACAAGCTGCTAACAAGATAAATTAGATCATTACTAATAAAAATCTTGCTGCCTATGCTTTTCAAGTAGTTTTAATTTACTATGAAGCTGACCACTAGGAGCTGCGATCGAGGCTTACACTAACTAAGCATCCTTTTCACTCATGATTGTAATATTATTAAAAAATTAACATAAGACAGCAAATTAATAGTCCACAACTAACTCTCTTAAACAGGGAAATCCATCATGACACGTGATATTTTGTGAAAGCTGAACTATTTCTAACACTTAAATCTTGTATATCGATTTATGTTAGAAACCGTGACAAAGAATAGTTTGACTGTAGCGCCTTTCCTTTGTGATGTAATTCTTATCATTTTCATATCATTCTTAAGACGTTTTTTCTGTGCTGCCTATAACAGCTGAATAGTTCATTGTAAAATGTGCGTGCATTACAAAGCAGCACAACGCATTAACAGAAAAACAGCAAGCTGCTGGCAGAGAAAACGATCCAATGTGCTTCTTTTCATACCCAGAAACACTTTCATCATGAAGCAAAATGGAAGAATTTGTCTTGCTGGCATTCACGTAAATACATACTGACAGCCCACAGGCTTCCACTGTACATTGTGGCAAAAAAAGGACAAAAGGCTCTCACAGAGAGCATGAAAGGAAACTGCAGGACAAGTAAATAAGCGGTCTTTTTCACGGTTAATAGTGCTGCGTCTGCCTATGTTTCACAAGAATGCAGCAACCATGTGATTTATCAGACTTGAAATGGAAATTGAAAAAAAAAGAAAAAGACATTCGGCTAAAAATAACCCAGGAGTGGAACTAGTGCACGCACCAAACAAAGTAGATTCTGAGATTAGATTTTGGTTGAAAATACTACACACAGCAAACTGCAGTGCATGACATATGCCTTTATAAACAGCACATGTAAGATAGATAGATAGATAGATAGATAGATAGATAGATAGATAGATAGATAGATAGATAGATAGATAGATAGATAGATAGATAGATAGATAGATAGATAGATAGATAGATAGATAGATAGATAGAATTTATTTCGAACATGCAAATATAATTGAAATAACAACAGAAAAAAAACAAAAAACAAAACTTAAAAATCATCAAGTTTTCATGTATATATCTATGTCTACAGAATGCGTGTGCTCGAAAAGGAGTAGGATGAAGTTTACACTTTTCTTGTTCCTACCCCCTTATTTCAAATTTCATTGCTTACTTATATACATGCAGTGCAAAAGTACATCATTCTTTCTCATTTTGTAATACCTGGAAGCGCAGGTGAAAAAAGATGACCTGTAAGAGGTGAGATATATAGGTCACAACAGATGTGGCTCTTGCCACATCTGGAGGTCAGAGACAGTTTTAAAGATGGATTACAATTAACTAACTTGGATAGTGAGGCAGAGTCTCGGACCCGACCACACACTTTGCACGTTTTGACCCCTTTTATTCAGCTGTTCGTGCCTTCAATACATGACCGCAGCTTTTCAGCTGCCAGCCACACACACAACCCCAACTCTGGTCCCGGTACATTTTTTTATAGGGGAGACGTAATTGACTGATGCAGCTCCGGTGTGTCTCAGCCTCCCCTGCAGCTGAGCCCCAAGCTACACCCTGCCACAGATAGATTTCCAACAAATTTAATGAAATCTATGCATTTTTAAAACACAATGAAGAACAATTCAATTAAGTGTCTTCCACATTCTCAAATATTGTATTTCTTTAAAAAAAAGTCACCATTTAAAAAGACTTCCATTTTTCTCAATACACAGGACTGTAATTTCCACAGCACAAAACCACTTTGAGTAAACGTAACTGTTACTGGTCAAGCTAAATCAAACTATTGGTTTAAAAAACTGAAGGATTACACTTAGTGCCTGAGGCACTTGTGTTCCTGCCACAGTACTCGTCACTCATTGTGATCAGCCGTCAGCCTGAAATGTTGTCTCGCCTGAGGCTGAGGTAACAGCACTTTGTGAAGCACTTACAGGTGCTGACAAAGCAAAGCAGTCAACACAGCCACTCTACCATAAAACAACAACAACACAGTGACCATTATTTTTTAATAGTTCTGCTTTCCTGTGTTTTCTTTTTCCTCTTTTTTTTCTTACTGCTCCACTCAGTGGATGTTACTGAGATGAATAAGCACTGACCAGCTGTCTCACCTTGATAACCACTATCAGCCATGTGCACAGAAAACTGGCCCGATCCAGATGTTTTAGGTTCATGGGAGAAGCACCATTTAAAGCTCAGTTTAAGTGGAAAAGTAAAGGAAAGAATGCAAATCTCTTCTCAAATGCAGAAACATCCAGGTTTTAGACCAATAAATGTGTATAAATGGTTTATTTTTAGGTGAAACAGGGACACAGTGTCAAGAAAGCACACAATGAATTTGAAATCCCCTGTTAGATTTTTTACTGCAATCTCTCCCACTCTGATGACGCTGACATGCTGTGGCGTGCCGCGCTGTGGGAGAAGCCGGAGACGGAGCCTAGAGTGAATTTTAGTCTGCAGCACGAGCCAACTCTGCCAACGCCTGCAGCAGCGAATCTCCCTTCCCTACAAATGGCCTCTCCCACCCCCCTTATCACCAGGCGGGCTAAACTGCTGAACCCAGCACGCCCCTACGTGCTCTGTGGCACAGCAGGCAAAGGCTGCATCCTCACTGTGGCCTCTAATGAGCTGTACTGTACTGAAATACACCACAGTGCACTAGCTGGTCTGAAGTTGGAGTATGCCAGTCAAACCACCACCTGCGAGGTGCAGCTTTGTTACCAAGGAGATTTTTTTTTAAAAGGTCAAACTATAAGCACTTACATGAATGTCTAGAACAAGAAGCCATATCTTTAATAGTCCATTCCTTTTTAACATTACGTTTAATTTCATGTTGAAATGTCAGAAATTAAAAGAATCAGAGTATTAAAAGCAAAACTGTTTTCTGCTCAAACCAACTGTTTACATCAGCTTGAACTTAAATTAACTGTAAATCAATTTTAAGTAAATTAGTGTCGTGTTTTATACACACAAACCATTTCTTTTAACTTTTTATGAACTATGACTCTGAAAAACTTTTAATATAACATCCAAAACTGACAAATGCATTTTCTTTAGTGGCAGTAAATATGCACTCACCGACTACTTTATCATCAGGTACACTTGTTCAACTGCTTGTTAACACAACTAAATGTTAATATCTCTTCCTTTTCTCTTTTTAAGTCTAGACTCAAAACTCACCTGTTCAAAATAGCTTATCCCACATAACCTTTTCCATTCTGCTATTTTAACTCTGTTTTATGTTTTATGATTTTGCAGATTGCCTGCTTTTATGCATGTTTTCTAATTTTCTGCTGTGTGCAGTGTCCTTGAGTGTTCTGAAAGGCGCTTTTAAATAAAGAAATGTATTACTATATAGTCAGCCAATCACCTGGCAACAGGTAACAAGTATCAGTATGGGGAAGAAATATGGCTTAAGTAACTTTGAATGTAGCATGGTTGTTTGTACCAGGCAGGCTGGTTTGAGAAGCTGCTGATCGACTCAGATTTTCCTGCACAACCATCTGCAGGGTTAACATAGGATGGCGTACAGGAAAAGTGAAACTATCCAGTGCAGATCCAAAATGGATAAAGATCATAGATTCAGACCAGATCAGGCTCTGATCTATTTCAGATGAGGTAATTTCCCAGCTCTTCCCATTCAGGTGAATCAAGGCGGGCTTATTGTCTGTATTCCTGATTAAAACCCGTAAATAGGTCATCTCGCCAAAGCTATAATGAAATATCTCAAACCTAGCTGATCAACATGTACAGTAGACAGCACTATAAAAGCTTAGACGTGTCTTAAAAAACTTGGAAAGCTGTATTTTTTGAGTTAAATGTGAAACAGTTACTACTGACTGTATGACAGCTACCAGCTATCAGTAAAGGCTGATAATAGATCAGATTAAAAGTGCTTAAAATGGGAAACAAAGCATAGTTTTTCTGTAAATCTAAAGAATTTTTATCCAGTAATGAAAGAAATTATTAAATCTTCTAACATTAAAACTCAGACTGTTACAGCACATAGGTAAATTAAATGCTGATTGAACTTCATTTAAAAAAATGAAGTGGCCATAAACTGTTACATGTCTGATGTGTCAATCAGTGTTTTTATCTTCAGCTTCTGTCACCTACATTTTTCCTTTGTTAGCTTGCAGCTGAATAATTAGATGGAAACACAAACTGTGACGTCAAATTAAGATTGCAGCTTTAGCTAATGAAAATTCACGTTAGGTTAGGTAAATGTTGACCATGGAGAGCATGAAAAATGTAAATATTTGTATGCAACTTTTTTTTCTGTGTTTGATGATGACAGAGTAAACTAAACTTTCCCCTTTTTTATTTTTATTTCCTTAAATCAATATCCTGGGCCTTACTGGCACATGTTCATATTCAGCACTGGTACAATTTACCCATAATAATAACTCGTGTTATTACAGCTCCACTGACGAGGAGTGTTTTTTCTCTATGCATGCATGTGGTTAACTCAAGATGATCATACTCAGAGTCTATTGAACTCACTCGGATCAGCCTTGTTTTTTTAAAGGGAACTCGGTTTATGGCTAGACTCAGAGTTTGATGAACCCTGGTTGAATAATGTTACACCATAACTGAGGGAACAACTCAGTCATTTGGTGCCACAGGTTTTTCAGATTCTACAAAGCTTTGGGGTTATTAATATGTAACAACTGTAATGTTTGTGAGAATACTTTAATATAACATTTTTAGAGCTTCTCTACAGCATCATTACTGTATAAGGTGCTAGCCTAATCACAGACACAAAATTACTTCAACTTGCATAAGCTAAGTATGCTCATGCTGCATAAAACTTGATGCCTCACTTTGTCAAAATATTAAGCAAAGTTTGTCACACTGTCAGAGGCAGCAGCCACAGCTAAATCACAAAGATGTCAACATGCTAATGTGACAAATAGATCCACTAAGGCTCCAATTGTATGTTCAGGACATGTTTTTCATGTCGCTGAGAACACATTAAATTAATTAATTAAAAGAAACACACATGAGAACAGCGTGGAAATCTCTGCAGCAGGGAGAGGAGGCAGGAGTGCATCAGTGCATGTGTGCGCACATGTTTACATGTGCCTGTATATCAATGAGCAGGAGGGGGAAGAGTGCAGGATCCTTGTAAAAAGGGAAAACACACCAGAATGGCAGCACCAGAACTGACTCCCAAGGCGGGGAGCTGACACTGTACATCAGTCAGGGCGCGGAGGATAACACCGGTACCCACTCCTCCAGTGACTCCTGACAACATCACAACCTTGTCAAACACAACCTGACAGCTTTGCAGGGAAACTGCAGGGAGACTTGACATGTTCCTTTTTTTTCGCATTCAGCTTGGGATGAAAAACAAAAGAAAGGAAAAAGGTTTGTAGCAAGTACTAATCTTCTGAGACTTCTCAGCGTGAGCGAAAGGACAGAGGAGAGTGAGTCAAAGGGAGCAGAAGGATGAGGTGGATGACAATTGAGACTAATTAGCTAATTGGAACTTAACACAAAGTGTGGCCCAGACTAACAGAAATCACATTAACTTGGAGATAATAAGACAGATAAATTTTGCCTGACGATGGCACATACCGATAAGTCAACAGATCACCAACGATATCAGGGATTTCCTGAGGGTAATGTAAATTTGAGTATCCATTTTCACAGCCATCCACTGAGGCAAAGAACAAGTGTCAACGTCATGAGGGCCCCAGGGGAAAAAAACCTCTAAAGCTGCAGTTTGAAGCAAAAGTGGTGGACCAGTCAACCAACTGGTATTGCAATGCAGTGTGCCAGCATGGATCAAGAGAATAATGGGCATAATTAAACAGAGAATGTAACGGAGATAGCAATCAGTAAATATCAGAGAGAATTCAATGAAAGGCGAAGACGATGACTTAGCAAAACAGAAAAAGAGAGAGAAGGATGATAAACAAAACAGGTGTTCAAAGAAAAAGAACGCCAAAGAACGAGGAGGAAAAGCTAAGAAACTAGGATAAGGAAGAGAAAGTCAGTACCATAAATGACGGGCAAGAAAAGGTAGAGAATGATAAAGAAAAGTTAAAGAAGAAGGTGAAGGAAATTTAGAGAAACTTCAAGTAATAAAAGGAAAAGAATAAAGTGTAAATATACAGAAGGAGATAGAGAGAAAGAAAGAAAAAAGCTGTTGAACGACAAGGATGAAGAAAGCTAATTACACGTCCGATCACAAGCCAAGTGGCATTAGATTGCATTGGAGCATCCAGCCATGTATTAATTTCTTTTGCTCTCAGACATTTTGTCACATGTCATGCCCTGCACTGCTCTGCTGTTATTCTTCATAGTGTGTTGCTATCTAACAAACCAGAAACACAACATAATCTTTTCAAGTGGTTCAGAGCACCAAGCTGATCATCATCTGCACTGGGGAGCGTCAGGTTTTCAAATCTATCAGGACTTTGGGTCCTCCGTCGTCCTCCACACAAAACTAATCTTCAACAAAAGGAGAGAAACATTTGTGAAACACCCACCTTTAGTAGTTTCATCTTCGATGGGCTGCTTGAAGAGGGTAATGTCCTTAAAAGTGCAGAGGAACAGCACCACCTTGTCATTCTCATTCCTGATGGGAGCCACTTGCATGTAGAACCAAACAGGACTTCCTGCGACAAAACATCATCAAATCTTAAAGTACCTATGTCCAAAGAAAGTCACTATAAAATGAAATAAGGAATAGACCCGAGACAGTGTCACCATTGAGGATTTAATGTCCACGATGCTCGAAATAACCTTACCAAATCTAACCTGAACAATCTATTAGGCAATCCGTACTAGGTTTGAAACATTATACTTTTAGGTTGCTTTCCTAAAAGAATGTTTCAGACTACTTATCAATGCTTCCATTAGGGTTTTATGTTAGAGTCCACAAACCTTTGACCACTTCTTTCAAAATGTGAAAAATATTTGTTGCACAGGAACAGTTTGTGGAAAAAAGATGTTTTAGTACTGCACTAGCTTTTATGACATCTCTGATGTCTTTGCAGAAAACAGATTAAAGTGATTTCACATCTAAATTGCTGCTCTGGGCTTGCTCAAACAATTAACAGAGGGCAGATACAAATATAATCTAGCCATTAATTATGCTCCATTATCAGGACCAAGCAACCACATTAAGACTCTCAGAAGACAATCTTTGTGCCACTGAGTCAAATGTGGTTGGCTTCATAAGAGTCTGTATCAGATATTAGAATGAATGTAAAAAAATATACGTTTAAATCCATATGCCAATAATGGATTTTAGGGATATTTATCTTTATAAAGAAAACAACTGAATTACACACCAGTGTGTGATAACCATTATTATTATATCTAGTTAAAGGGGATTTTTTTTCACCAAGTGCTTGCTCATAGGGGGTCGTCTGATTGTAGGGTCTTTACCTTACAATATAAAACACCTTGAGATGACTGTTGTTGTGATTTGGTGCTATATAAATAAAATTTCATTTCATTTCAAGTCATTCTGGCATGGGGATAAAAAGAAATATCATATTCTGCTTTCTTGCTTTCAAATTTAAGCAATTTTGTGGCAATGAACATGCTAACTCATTAGTACAAAAGGCTGAGTTGAGTCCTTCCACTCAACCAGCACTCACATGGCACTTGGGTACTTTGTGATAGTGGTAAACATGGCAATTGAACTAAGTGGATGTGTCAGAGGTCAAAGTGATATTCTTTCAGCTTTTAAGGGGGCAGTGGATGGCACCCTAAGGAAGATAATAGATAAAGAAGCAAAACAAACGTGTACTAAGGAAAAGAAGAGAAGATACTTCACACATAAAGAATTCTCCTCATTCACGCACTACACGAAAGCCTCTATGAGGGCCCTGCTCTCATAATTTGTCGTCAAATTTGTGTCATGTTAAAAGCTTTTATTTCAACATTTCCTTCTCCATTCTGCACTCAAAGATGGACCAAGACAATTTTGTAGGTCCAGCTTGTCGGACACTGATCTAGTATCTCTCAGGTATGACATTATAAGCACTGACAGGTAAAGTGACAGGTAAAGTGAATGGCTCATGGCTCCTGTTAGTGGGTGGGATATCCGGTCTTTAAGCGATGACATATGATGACATATGAACCCTGCGTCCGGGTCCAAACCACTCTGTGTTTATTAAGGCTGTTGTGTTTTTAACGTGTTTTAATGCTTTGTATCTTGTTCTATTTCATCTGAAGAAGCCTCTAAAAAAAGGCTGTAATCACTGTCCGCCTCTCTCAGTTTTTATTACCACTGTTCATTCTAAAGCTCAATTTTTAAAACCTTATGATGTAATTACAGCCCAGCCCATGCAGCAGTATATTAATGACTAACCTCATATTGTGGATGGATTATCTCAGTTGTTCAGATGTGTTTATACTATAGTATGCTAACCCTAGCTGTGTAGCTAGTCACCACGTAGCACATCATTATATACCAGCTAGCCCAACTTCAGTAGCCCTACAAATGTCACTGCTGTTTAGTTTTCTGTCTTCATTTATGTCAGAAGTGATAACAGAGCTGTATGCTTTAATTTGTTTCAGAAATCCCTCAGTCAGAAGATGGTATATTATGTTTAGATGGAAACTAGCAAGCTAACTCCCTGCTAACTTCTAACTCTGGTAAACTTCATAAAATCTGTTTTCAAGGATGCCTGAATGTTAAACTTAATTGTTACACCTGGTAGAGCAGCCACACTGATCATTTTATTAAAGATGACAGAATCTATACAGTTTTTAAAATCTCAGTGATGCTGCAGTGTTTGTTTGACTTTGGGACCCGAAGCGGAGTTTGGACCCGGACACAGCTCAGACTTAAAGACCGGATAGAGATAAAGAGTCCATTTAGTCCTCAAAGTTAATGTGTTAGAATAAGGAAAAAGAGGCAAGCTTAAAGATTTAAGCGACTTTCACAAGGACCTGTGACGGTGACTGGGTCCAAAACTGCAGCTCTTCTGGGTTTTTTCTGTAGTGGATAGTATCTATCAAAAGTGGCCCACAGAAAGAACAGTGGTGAACCAGCAACAGGGTCATGGGCAGTCATGTGGGGAGCGAACTATGTCCCATGTGATCCAACAGATGAGCTATTGTAGCTCAAATTGCCAGTAAAGTTAAAGTTGGTTCTGATAGAAACATGTCAGAATTCACAGTACATCACAATTTGTTCTGTATGGGGCTGCATAGCCGCAGACCAGTCAGGGTGACCACGCTGACTACTATCCATGCCGAAAGCACCAACAATGGCCATGTGAGCATCAGCATTGAACCACGGCGGAATGGAAGAAGGTGATGATGAATGTTTTACATTGTGTGGAAAACCGGATACATCTGCGTCACTTACATGAGAAACCCTGGCACCAGGTCAAGTTGGATGAGGCAAGGCAGGTGGTCATAACGTTATGCCCAGTTGGTATAATTTACTATTGTTCAAATACACCGCACAGTCGACAACACGATGTTTACATTTTTAAATTCATTTTATCAAATTGTATCTGCCCTCCATTTATTGCCTTTATCTAACATGAGCAGTGATTTAATTCTCACATCTTTAAAGACATATAAATAAAAAAATCTATAATTCAAACATGGTGTACTGAAGTCTGTCAAGCACATGTAAAATCAAACAAAAATGAAAAAAAAACGTGCATATTCATCAGAAATAATCGAGTGATAGAATGTTGAAATCAGAATACAAAAACATAACTGAACTTGAGACTGTAGAGGAAGTTCATTAAAACCATATTATTAACTGAACTCAACTGAAAACTCACTGATAGAAATGATGACAACAATGCAGACAGAAGGCTATCAGTAATGTATATGTGTTAAAAAATATATAAAAGACATGATGAGACACATCAAGAAATAATTGAAGTGAACACTCACTGTTCTTTCTGTACAGCAGGATTTCAAAGCAGTTAGATTCATAATTGTCGAACGTCTGTCTGACTTTATCGATGGTCTTCTTGTCTGTCAGCTCTCCGTACATAAAACTGTGAAGGGAAATGAGCAATATGAGAAACTGCAACAATCAATCCTGACCTGACCCCTTCAGTCTTTCATACCTCTGTATGATATTTCATATATGTTATTAATGGTACTGTCGATGTGTTATCTCACCATCAAAACTCCATTAATTTTTATGTTTGGTTCAATAGAATAAAGTGATGCAACAGCTAAGGATAAATTGGGCTCACAGTGATGTGAGTGCAGATTGGGCCAGGGCTGTAATCATTCCATAAAGGGAACATTTATATATTTCTCCTACTTTGTTTTCCGACATCCAATTCCAGTTCCAATTTGCACATCCACACACATTTGTACTTTTCAGTGTGGGCACAAATTCAGTCACCATTTTATCCATTATACTGCCACAGTGCAGGTGACCTTTGACCATTTGAAAATGAAAAACCAGTTTAGACTTTCATTTGATCTTTCCTTAATACACACAAAAACTCAGTGACCAGATCTTGATCAGTTCATCCTTGAGGTCAGTAAATGCTTTTATGTTTTCTTCCAGCTTCACCAAAGACCTTAAAATGAGGATTTTATTAAATTTCAACATCATTTGGTTAGAAATGCAAAGTATAGCCATCCATTTTTTTAAATCCAAATCAGGGATGCAGGAGCCAACCGCAGCTATCATACAACAAGAGGCAGGGTACACCCCGGACAGGTCTACCAAAGAAAGGCTAAAGCCCCACATGGAAAGACCCCAGACTGGATCCAAACTTAGGACCTTTTTACACAGAAATTGGACATTTTCAGAAAACTGGGATTTGACATCTAACCCCAGCCCCTAACCTCTAATGGAATAGGCCAAAGTTGAATGTCGCCTTCTAGCAATGATGTCACCAGTGATGTCAGACATATTAGTAAGCAGAGTGGAAAATTCAACCTGGTCTTACTGCGAGCTGAAGACAGACATACAGGGAAATAGTTCAGTGAAATGATGTGAAAAATCAAGCACAGCATTAGTTTAGGATTAGCTGTTGTCAGTGCCAGCCCACATCCTGCGCTGGCCTTTCTATCCATCCAATAAGTGAATCTGTGAATCAGTGTGGGCAGACTAAAGCTGCTTAATCTGCCCACAGTTCTTAAGTTAATTAATGTCATATCTTTCTTGTTCTGTATGGGGGTCTCCTGCTCTCACGGGCTTTGGCTTTCCACATTTGCATGTTGAATTACTGGGAAATCCAGCAATACACTTGCAGTGGTGTGGTGATCGGCCTATGGGACCGGTCTAAGACACGAGTCCTTTGTAGGTTGGCTGACAAAAATCCAAAAACAAAAGAACAGCAATTTGTATTGCATAATGTTTCATCTTCAATTCCCAGCTGAAGAGGTCTACCTTCACTTTTTGTAAAATTGTTTTGTTTTTTCCTTGACTTACTGCTATTCGAATTTTATGTGAAATGTCAGCACATCTGCACCACTGTTACAGATTCATACCTTTTGTACCACAGTTAAAAGACTAAAAAGAAAAAGAAATGTCTCTGGACCCCATTAACAGGCTGCTGTCTTCCATCAGTTTGGCAGCAGCCTGTAAGTTTAAGCTCTCAGTGGCCTCTTCAATCCTCTCAGTGTCACGACTGAGCGCATTGTCAGTCTCAGCGTCCTCTTCGGCCCAGAGCAGCAGGAAGCACAGGGATAAATCCGTGTCTCTGTTCTCACTCAGCTCAGTGTCCGAATGGAGTCTTTTTAGCTGCAGGCTAGTCAAGGCCGACCCCCCCCCCCCCACACACACACACACACCACCCTCCAGTCACATCTGAGAGCAGCCTGAGGAAAGGGAGTCAAATTTTAAAACATCTTGACTGACAGGCGAGCAGGGTACCATCCTCGAGGTGGACCGGGAAGAGCTCCCCTGACAGCTCCAGATTGGATTCATTTCAGACACTCACTGAGTGGTGTGCCATCCTCTCTCTACTTCCTCTCTTTCAAAACAAGACGTTTTCTTTCTTTTCTTTTTTTTCTGGCAGTGTGACTCTGCTGAGCTGCACAGTTTTGTGTGCACAAGGGGTTAGTATCATGTAAACAGGTCTCCAGAGCAGCACTACTTGACTAGAGGAGGACAGCATTAAGGAGGTGCAAAACAATCGCCACTTTGAAACCTTTTCTTTGTTTGTGTGTATCTTTGCAGGCTAAATAGAGAACTTTGAAAGTGACAGGGTTTGAGCTGAAAAGCAATGAATCATGGCTAGTCTGGTGTGGTTATAAATACAATAGTGTTGAAAAATGGTAAATGGTAATGGCCTGTATTTGTATAGCGCTTTTTAAAAAAAATATATATATATATATTGGTTTTTTATGAGTCCCACTCTCACTGAAGAATAAACCATTAAAAATGCATAAACCCGGGAGCTAAATAAGACATATGAGTCTACTAGAAATTCAGCAAAGAACTGTATGCAAATGTGAAGATGAAATTTAATGCATATATAGCTAAACTGGGATTGGATTATTGCTCCATTACCACGCTATAACTAATAATGCTGTGTTACACAACAATATGTGCATATTTACAGTCTTTAAAATGGACCTATTCTTATTTCCACCTTTTTTCTTCTTGGATTCAAAGACAGTAGCTCTGCATGATTCAAAGTTCAAAATAGCTGATCTCATGCTGGACCTTGATGCACCCCTCAATCAACCCACTGTGTGTTTTAGCCCACCTTCTTCAGATTGGCTGTTCCTTCCAGACATTAGGCTCAAACAACTAAGTTTTACTAAGTTTTTCGGACTCATAACCTTATTACCTGAACTTTCAGATATTTTTAATATGAGCATCCTTCAGTGCAACAGTAAATATATGTCAGAAAACAAATAAAAACATATCAGGTCCACTTCAAATGTCTGGCAATGATATAAAATCTAATTTGACTTGTACCTGCATGTGCTGCTCTTCTGCATGACCTCGGCTCTGTGGAAGCCAGACAGCTTGCAGAATCCGTCATTACTGTAAACTATGGGCCACTCCACGATCTGGGCGTTTCCCAGGAGAAAGCTGGTCTCTGACAGACAGACAGGAAAGACAGAACATCAGCTCCAGACAGCATCAAATATAAATAACAGATAAAAGGCTACAAAGCTTCTTAGCCTCTGAGGAGGATTGGATAAAGATGTGTTAGACTGGCCGTGTCAGCTTTGGTTTTGCTCTTCATGAAGCCAACATGTTGTTCTGTTTGTAGTCTTAGTGGGACGAGATTAAAGGAGAGTTTCTGGTTTGAGGACCTCAGAATTTCAGAGGATACATACTTTAATTGATCTGTGAAAACTGATTGTAAAGGTTCTTTAAGCTTTGCTTTAAATATACTACATTATTATACTAGTAATGAACTTTGACAGCAATCACTTTACTCATGTGAGACTTTGTTTAGCACAAACCACAAAAAAGTGATTCGACTTTAAACCGATTTGTTAGAGTTCTTGTTGCAAAGCTATTAAACCAGAGGAAATTGTTTGACCATCAATAAAGCTAAAAGCAGGTATAGAGGGTGTTTTACACTAAAAAGACTAACTCTGAAACAACTTCTCACAGCGGAGGGGACAAGCTGCACTGCTAACATGAGGAGGAACGATTACAGCAAGCAATAACTCTGTGAGCGAGCATGCAGTAAGACAGACTTCAAAAACTCTGAACTTAAAAGCTGCAGCCGTATGTGTGCCCTTTGGGATAAAGAGCTGAGTAAGGCTTACTTCAAGACAGTCAGCCTGAATCATCTCGAGCTTTTGGCCCTCTGCTTTCATTACACTCGATTACTTGACGAGATTTTCAGTGGAAAAAAAATCATCAGACTATTATGATTTTTCAGTCTCAGTAGTGATGCTTTCAACTGCTGGGTACTGAGTACCGATAATGTTGCAGTAGTCTGAGCAGTTTAATTCTTATCGTTTTAGCCTTCGAGCGTTTTTTTATTAAACCAAAGACTCCGCCAGACGACTTTAATCAAGACGGGGAAGCCAAAGTGTCTATGGCCAAACTAATCACATGTAAAGCACGAGCAGGCTTTACGTTTCCAGTTTATAAAACAACACTTGATGAATAGTCCTTACCAGAGCCGGGCCAAGGTTTTGTGAAACTTAAATAATTATTTGATCCTCTGCTAAATTTGTAAGTTTCCTCACTTCCATAAACTTCACTTAATGAACAATCTCTAATTTTTATGTAGTTTTATTTTAATGGAGAGAGACAGAATATTAACCAAAAATCCAAAAACACATTGCTAAACGTTTGACTGATTGCATGTCACTGAGTGAAATAAGTAGTTGATCGCCAAACAAAACATGACTCATGACTGAGTACTTGTTGGAGAGACCTTTGTTGGCAAGCACAGCAGTAAGATATTTCTTAGGTTTGCACACATCTCCGGAGGGATTTTGGTCATCTCCTGTTTACAGAAACTCTCTGAATCCTTTAGGGTTCCTGGCTGCTGTTTGGCAACTCCAAGCTTTACATCCTCCACAGATTTTCCTGATGACTGAGGTCTGGAGACTGGTTAGGCTTCTCCGTGACCTTAATGTGCTTCTTCTTTAGCTACTCCTTTGGTGCCTGAGCAAAATGTTTTGGGTCATTGCCATGCTGGAAGATCCATGATCCGTCTTCAGTGTCTCATCCATGATTTTAAGGGGTAAATGGACTTATTCTTATATAGCGCTTTTCTACTCCCCCTGAGCACTCAAAGCTATAACAAGCACATTCACCCATTCACACAAGCACTTCCTTCTATGCTTACTATCTAACATTCACACTCATTCATACTCCGATGGATGCATCGGAGAAAACTTGGGGTTAGTATCTTGCCCGAGGATGCTTGGCATGCCGGGGATCGGCAGGGATCGAAGCTCTAACCTTAATGATTCAGTGGAGTTGAAGATACATTTGAATTCAATCCCCCTGAACACTTGATATATTTGAGATGTTACACGCCCTTTCCTCCACCTTTTTTGGGTCTTAAACTACAGTATACCATGTATAGTATGCTATATATTTTGTTAGTGTTTATGACTGTTTTGATTTTATTTATTGTTTAGCTTATCAGATAGAAAAACACATCTGCATCATGAATATTTGGTCCAACTTTATAGATACAAAAGTCATCTGAACCTGATTCTTTAAGTCAGTTTAACTTATAAGGACAAAATAAATAATAGACATCGGCTTATAAACAAGAATGATCACAAATTCCCCCCAAACATGCAATCTATAAGAATGAGTGAGAAAATCATAAACCTCCCCAACCGCCTTGTTCAACCTGAATGAGTTACCCAGCAGCTACAGTCTGGCACAAATGAGACTGCAGAAACATCAGGGCAGAGGAAAAATACCACCAGCAGCTTCTTGCCCTTTCTCCTTTCCCTTTATAACCACACAAACATTAATAATTCATTTGATATATTCTGCATGGTGATAGCTTGGTCACTGAGGAGAACAATGCAGAAGGCTTTGACTGTTTAACAATTAGCTGTACAAATCTCATGCACATCATAATGCTGCTTAAGTTTAACAGATGTGAACAGTCCCAATGACATATTCAATTTTTGTACATAAATTATCTGGATTATATTAAAACACACACACACTGGGTTTCAGGAGTAGCGAGGTTCAGTTTTTTACTCTTAATGTATTTGAGGTGTAGCGCCTGTGCTCCAATGACCAGTAAAAAAGGCTACACTTGTGAAAAGACCTACATTTCAATACAAAGCTAAAAATGATAAATGAGTCTTTATCAGGAGCAACTATGACTAAAGAAATATGGAGGACGGGTATTGTTTGTGTACAACCATGAAATAAAACAAAACACATAATTATTCCTTTACTTGAAATTAAAACAGCCTGTGAGAAAGATTTACTTACTTGATGGCTCTGGCCCCACTGTGCCTCTGATTCCCTCCTTGTGCCTAACCCAACCAATTATCACTGCTCATGAGTTATGCATCAACCTATCGCACTAAACACAGCCCAATCAGCAGCACTGCAGGGTAGGCCAAAACTTTGTTTAATTCCTTTGCTTTTCAAAGTAAAAGCCATCTAGTGTATCAACTTTTACCATCTTGTTTTTGGAAAAGCCATGACTGCTCTTCCTGCTATGAAATACCCAGATATTGCTGAACCATTTAATAATATACATAACTGATAGCCAAACACACAAAAATAAAATCCTAATCATAATGGGCTGAGATGATCTTTTAAGGGGGTTTTTTTTTTTGGCATGTTTGCATTTATTAGATAGTAAAGCAGTGAAATTAGACAGAAAAGGGGGAGAGAGAGAAGAGGGAAGACATGCTGCAAAGGTCCATGGGTTACTTGAACCCAGGCTGCTGCACTCTGGCCACGAGGTTGTCTGCTCACCTGCTGAGCTAAAGAGGCAGCTGAGCTTTTAAAGTAAATAACCTTTTCATTGTTAAGCCGTGCACAACACATCTCCCAAACTCTCCTGTTGCTGTCTGTTTTATATACCTAAACATCCTCAAGCTGACAGTCGGCTGCTGCATAAGGAAATCCCACAAGACTTCAGCTAAATATCTCCAATGTTTGCATCTCCTCGAAATCAAAACAAAACACACGAGCAAGAAATTAGTAACAACTGTTTCATTTTCAAGGCTCTTTCCATTCAAAAGTAGGTGATTACAGAAAATAACAATATCATAATGTTAACAAAGTAAATAAAGGTTCACTGTAATAGTTACTAATTATCTAAAGTATATTTAAGGGCAGCATGGTGGTGCAGTGATTAGCACTGTTGCCTCACAGCATACACCTCCTTTTCCACCATCAGGCCAGGGTCTTTCTGTGTGGCGCATGTTCAACCCGTGTTTGCGTTCTCTCCAGGTACTTCGGCTTCCTCCCACAGCCCAGAGACATGCAGTTAGTGGGGTTAGGTTAAATGATGTTTCTAGGTGCCCATAGGTGCCCAAATGGTTGTCTCTATGTTAGGCTAACTGTCTCTCGCCTCTCACCCTAAGACAGCGGTCCCCAACCCCTGGGCCACAGACCTGTACTGGTCCGTGAGTTATTTGGTACCTGGCCGCGAGAGACGAGGCTCGGGTGTGAAATTTATGGTTTTCCCGTGTTGTATTTGTGTGTCTTATTTTGAAAGAAATATTTATGCATTACCATAGCGACCAGAGAGTATTAAGGGGCAGAAAGGAGGATGTTGCTCTCAATATTGTTGGCGCATTTCAGGAGGACGCTGCTAATAAAGTTACAGAATTACACAGTGAATTAACGTTTATTATTATATTTACAAAATACCACAGGTTTTGTCTTGGTCGTATCATTTTATTTTGTTGTATTTATCCGCGACACCTGAAAGGCCGGTCCGTGAAAACATTGTCTGACATTAAACGGGTCCGTGGCGCAAAAAAGGTTGGGGACCGCTGATTTAAGACAGCTGGGATAGGCTCCAACCCCAATGTGGGCCTGAATTGGATAAGCGGAAGAGAATGGATAGTTATGAAACTAACTCACTGGTTAACATGTCTGAGAAGTCAAAAAACAGACAGCAGTATTTGGAATGAACTTGCAAAACCAGCGATGTCCCTTATCACCTGCCAGGAATATCGTCCTGGTAACTCAGAGAGACTCCTCTCTTCCAAAATAAAAACAGTTGGCTGGTAAAAGGCTGGATTTTAGGATGAAAAGATACTGTAGCAGCCAATCAAATAAGACTGCATGTATGCACAAAAAGCGGTATTTCCACCTGTTCTACATTTACAGCAGGGAGGAAAACTCTGTGAAACAGCATTTAAGCTCCAGAAAGACAATAACATTTCTGCAGTGAGACACGAGCGGATGAGTTGTTGAAGGTGTGTCAGCAGCTCTTTCAGCCATTTACAGACTGATGAGTAAAACCCTCAAGCAGCACACTCTATTGATTTCACCAGTCAGCCATCTAATGATTAAAAAAAAAGGGATCATAAAAACGATCTTGCTGTAGTCAGGGGAAAACTTCTATTATTACTGCATTGGTCTGCCAGCACTGACTGGGTGATATTTGATTTTTTAACAATTGTATATTTTTTAAAAACTGCTCATCAGCTGAACGCCTTACAATGATCATGTGACCACAGATATACTGGAAAAGCATATAGATGGCATTTAAAAGTGCGCGAGTATATTCAAAGGGGAATGGTGACCTTTTATAATATTAACTATCTTCATGAAGCCATAACAGCAGGCTGACAGTCAAAGTATCACCTGGGGCTGGTTTTCAGTGGCTTTATTTTTTAATGATATTCTCACTGATTTTATGTCTCCACTGACACGTTTTTCTTTCCTGCTACAAGAAGAGAAGTTGTTTTTTTTTTTTCTTTTAACGGCCCCTCCTGTTATGAGAGAGCGCTTCTACAACATGAAAAATGAGGAAGGGAAGGCCATATCCAAACAGGACATGGCTTGTAAAAACACCTTGAATTTTGTTTTTGTGGTTGTGGAAGCATCACAGATGATATTTTTAAACTTGACTGTAGCTATTTATTTTTTTCCTGGATTCAATGGAAAAGAAAATCCAAATACTGTATAGGGTGGGTTCTTTAGAGCTCGGCAGGGATATTATTTGTGTGAAATAAAACCTTTGAATCAGTGTCCCACAACAGAAGATTAGCTGGAAACTTCCATCAATCCACTTCCAGGTAGTGGAGCCTATCCCAGCTACCATAGGGCAAGAGGTGGGATTATACAGAGACAGACCATTCACACCTACGTCCAACTTAGAATCACCAGTTAACCTGACCCCACAAACTGCGTGTCTTTGGACTGTGAGAGGAAACCAGAGTACCCAGAGAAAACATTCAAACACCCCACAGAAAGTGGAAATGGTCACGTGTGTGGTTTCAGGAAAACTGAAGATTTTTAAATGCACAAAGCAAAAAAAAAATAAAAAATGAAGGGGTTAAAACTTAAACTTTCACAGCATTTTTATGAGATTTGGTTGCTTATTACATACATGCAGCTTTCATTCATATATGTTTATGTTTCAAGATGGCTGCTAAGTTGTGAGACTTGCTTCTAGGAGGACTTTGGTGTGAGTTTACTTATACCCAGCTCAGTGAAGCATAACCTCAAATCTTATTCAGAGTTCAGCAACCTGATTAAAACTAAGTCTTACATGAGTCTCAGATGTCTTAAGTAACAATCTAATAAATGAACAATACATCTGAGACTTTCACCTGGTCTTGTCCACCTTCCACCATCTCCAGTGAGATTAATATGATGTGTTCTCTGGCACCACCCACAGGAGAACATCTCAAGATTTTTCATTCATCCAAAAGTTTAGTTTGAAGCAGGCATTTGATTAAAATAACTTTTTTATTGAATTTAGTGCAAAATGCTTCAGGCTTACATGCTGATGGAGAGGAAAAATGATCCCCAAAAAAATCCGCATCATGGGTAAGGTGTGAGACGGACAGAAGAGTCCGGAACAATATCAGCCTCATCTGTTCTCTGCATCACTTTCCAAACAATTACTTAACAGATTTTTCAGCACTAAAGGGGACGGGAGTTACTTAATTTATCACCTTCTTGTTTTAAGCCTGAAACCTGATGACTGCAGCCTCCTGTGGGCTCTTTGAAATTAAAGTGCTGAGTAAGACTTAATGCCACACACACGCAAAAAAAAACCCCCACATTGAATCATCTTGACCTTTTCCCACTCTCCTCTTTCATCCCAGCCAAGTCGTTAGCTGGGCTGTGGTATCTGCCCAGTATGGCTGCCTGAAGGCAGATACCGCGGGAGCACCTGAAGAAAAACTGTAAAGCCATCGTGGGACTTTATTAAAACCCACTTTTAATAAATTATTCCAGAGTTAACAGGCCTGATTTAATTTTCAGAGAACTGTGTGACAGGCTATGAAACCTGTTACTGTTAAATTTATATTAAAGCCCAATGAAAGAAATAATACTTTTAAATACAAACAATGCTTCAGTTTTTGGGGGGTTTTTAATCTGTTGTGCTATAAGAGCTTATCCTACCAACACATTCCAACATCCTTAAAAATGGCAGGAGCTGCTTAGCAGTGCTGAACTTCCAGCTGGAAATAAAACCCCAACTCCAAAAAATTAGGATGCTTTTTAAAATATAAAACAAAACAGAATGCTGTGATTTGCATATCTTGTACTAACTGGGTAGGCAGCAAGCTCAGGCTGGAAAGGATGTGCAGCAGGTTAGAGCGATTGAGGATAGAGATGGAAATGTACTAATGAGTGAAGAGCGTGTCCTGAGAAAATGTTAGTGTTTTGAGGAGCTGATGAATGAAGGAAATGAGAGAGAGACAAGGGTGGATGGAGGAAAGTTAACGAATAACGAAGTGAAGAGGAACACCAAGGAGGAAGCGATTGCAGCTATGAAGAGGATGTAGAGTAGAGGTTGGGCGACAAAGTTAGAGAGGCAAATCTGAGATGGTTTGGACGTGCAGAGGAGGGATAGTGGATATGCATGCACAAACCAGAAAGACTTCAGTGACATTTCATAGATTTAGTGAAACAGAACATGCAGAGGGCTGGAAAAGTAAAACAAACTGCTAAAGGAACATTTGTTAACTGGTCAGTAACATGATTGGATATAAAAAGAGCGTCTTAGGGAGGGAGAGTTTCTCAGAAGTGATGATGGGCAGAGGTTCACCTCAATCTGCAAAAAAAACAATGTCTATAAACTGAAGAATGTCAGAGATGCTGTCGGAAATCACAGCATCATTTTCTAGAAATCGTTGTCTGTGAGCAGAGTTCACCATACCAGCCACAAATCCAGGCTGCAAAGAAGAAGCGATATCTGAGCATGATCCATTTTTTGGAATTGGGGTTGGATACCCATCATTACTCACTGAAGGTCTACATTAACACACTCTGGCTGCTTTCATCATTTAAATTTAAGTTTACATTTGTAAACGTAAAAACGTACATTTGAATTTTACTGGTTTTTTGGCTCTCCTTGTGCCCTTGATGGAAGAGTGATTGGTGTATTTTCAGGCCTTTATCCTGGGATAGAACATTTTGACACTGGTGAAGTGGTCAGTGTTACAGACAACCACGCTCACTTCTGTAGGGCTCATAAACACCAAATCTGAAAGTGATGTGAGCCAGGTGCTGTGGGTTTTGCAGTCACTAACCTCCACTCAGTTGAATAGTTATGAGAGATTTCGCATTTATGTGACAGCACTCTCCTCCACCATAATTAAAATATCAAATATCAAATGAATATGGTTTTGGAAAAAAATATTCCAGCACTCCAGCAGAGCATCAGAGACTTAGACAATCAATGCCAAGGTGTACTGAAGCTGTCTGTGACTGTCCATCCACTTACTGAGACTGTCTCTGATGGATTTTGTTCAATCCTGAGATCAATCCTGAGGTATGGAGGAGCTGACAGGCCAGAGAACAATGTACAACATCAACATCTTTTGCTACTCATCCCACAGTTTCTTTTGTCACTTCTTAAACAGAAAAAAAACCCGAAATAACACACGAGAGAAACTACAACAAATGTTTTTTTGACTAAGGTCAAGAGACAGAAACACCTTTCCAGAACCATCTTTTTGACCTCAATACCACCACACAGCCTGAACCTCCTCAGTCCTTTCATTTCGGCCAATTACCCCGCAGACTTTTCTGGGAAGATAAAGGAAAGCAATCAGTCTAATAGAGACGAAAGCGCGTTTTCAGGCCGGTGCCAAGACTAGGCGCAGTTTAGATTTAGATTGCTTTGTTTCTCTCTCGTGCACAAAGAATACCAAAAAAAGCAGTCAACAGTGATGCAGAGTAATACCTAGCAATTTAAGGAAAGTGGGGGAAAGCACGTTTTTATTATTTAACCAGGCAGATCGTTCATTCCGTCTAACCAAACCTAACGCAGCTACAGCATTACATAATGACGGAGCATGCTATAAAACATTCAAACCACTGTGTAGTCCTTTCAGTCTGTTCCCGTGTAATAATAATAATAATAACAATAATAACAATAATAATAATAATAACTTGAGTTTATTACAAATAAACTGTATAACAAACTGGCGACATAATGGCCTCGCATAAACTCAATAATTTATCATGAAAAGTTAAAGGCGGTGCGTAAACTGTAACTGTTGAGGGACCTTAACGCAAACAAAATCCAACGTGATTGGAAAATATTCTCATTTCTGAAATCAGCTTCTTTTTTTTTAATCTCTTGCTTGGGTTTGACTGGCACCGGCCGAACCTGATGAATAATATCGGGTTCACGTTGCCTTACACGGGGAGCAAACAAATAAATGCAGGTATAAAGTGACTTTATCTGGTTATATCCTCCAAACCTCCCTCGTTGCACTGATATAAAACACACACACACACACACACACACACACACACACACACACACACACTGTATTCCATCAAAGTCCTGGTCCAAGCGATCTGGTAAAACCAAACCCAAAGCAAGCTTCGCTCCTACGCGTGGACTCACCACTTGAACGCCGGACTATGTTCTCCAGAAAAGTGTTTTGCGGTGCCACAAGCCCTCTCTTTCCCCCGGGCATCCTGCTGCGGGCGGACGGAGCTGGTGTCTGTGGCGGTGTGTCTGCTGCTGGGATGTCGGTACTGACGCTGGCTCTCAGTCGGACCGATGGGGAAGCTCATTGTAACCGTGCGCTCTGGATGCTCGGGGCGCACTGAGCCACAGCAGCGGCGCTACATCCCGCTGCCTGCCCGGAGCTCCAGGACGCATGCGTGTCGGCTGCGGAGTGCTCGCTCTTCAAAATAACGATGTACTGTAATGTTTGTGTAATAAATGATGTTTGCTGACTAATATTTAGCAATAAGTGGAACCTTTATATATTTATCACACATTCGGTTTGCATCTTTAGTAACGCAGATGGCAATATCAGACTAGTTATGTTTTTCATTTGCATTTTGATGAGATTTTTTAAACAATTTACATAACTGCTCAATAGCACATTAGAATTAAAATTATTTGGCACTAGAACTGCAGCTTATTTATTTCTTATTGTTCTGATTATGGTTAATCTGCCAAGTGTTTTCCTCTGTTGACTAATTTGTTGTTTGCTCTCCAACATCACAGAAAATGGTGGTAATCAGTCATAGTTTCATGAATTTTAAGATTGAAGAAGAATTTATGAAAACAGAAAATCAGCCCAGACTAAAAGAAAGCAGCAAATACTTCCAATGGAGAAGCTAGAACCACAGGACCAAAAGGTAGCTGTAGATTATTGATAAATCAGCTATACTTGGTCAGTTTACAGATATCAAATTTTCATGGCAATTTCTTTCAAAAGATCTATTCATAAAAGCGTGTTAAAATCATAATACAGTTCTTTTTAAGTTGATTTCAAAGACACTTCTATCTACAGTTATAGGATACACAGCATCGACAGTCTACAGATCAAGAATATGAGGTTAACAATTTATCTGTTTAGGCACCAGAAAGGAAAACTCAAATGCTGGTCTACTGTAGCAGAGGGCCCAACTAGAGGAAGGAGGAAGATATAATGAGTTAAACCTGGCAGGTTTTCATCGACAAACTTGTAACACAGCAGGAATTAATGCCAGGAGAAATAAAGAGCCAAGTGAAACAAACAACCACAAAATTCCCCTTTTTAACTTTATTTCAATTCATACTGAGCAGAAGTGATATAGTGTGTTAATCAGTGAGATTTAGAGCTGTCAACAGATGCATTTTTTAATCTTAGGCTGGCTGTTTCCTGCATCCACCCTTAATAAGCTATCTGTGCTTCCTAATTCCTTTCCTAATTCAAACATGGTACATGAGAGAAATCTAGCAGAATAATTCAAAATAGTGAGCAGATAAGTAACAGTAAGTTGCTTTAGTATGAAGCAGTAAAACTAGTGTCTCCCTCTGCGAGCTTCCCCCAGGAACGCTCATTAGCTTGCATAAAGGGTTAATGGGGCACCTGGGAGCAGAAGGCCTCCACTGGAGCAAGAGACCACACTTCATGCTGACGTCACCACATTGTATCTACTGCACTGTACATACCAGGTCTAAAAACTGCACTAAAGCTGCTCAGATCATCTGAATCTTTGACTGCTTGCGCTTTAAACATCTGGTGACCCTCCCCTCTCTTCTACTGTAACCCCCTAAGAGAAACAACCCTGAGTTTGAAAACTCAGCTACAAGAAGTTACTAACCTTAATTTGAATATGTCTGTGTAGATGATCCAAAAACACAATTATAAATGTTCAAAAAGGACAAAAAACACTCGCAGATAGCATCCCATTGAGCTTTAAGGAGCCATTAAAACAAACATTAGGGAAACCCTACGGTGACTAAGTCTTTGAGTTAACACTCAAATGTTGGACTCTATCCCAAAGTCTTACGTGCAAATCTCCCTTCTCATTTTTGCACCTACTAACACTCAGCGATTTTCATCTGATCCTGTCAAGAAATCTGTCAGCATCACCTCAGATATTCCAGCATGTGTGTAAACACGCAAGGTGGCAAATGCTCTCATGGGATAGCCTTAATTGGCCCAGTTGCATCATGGGGTATCAACCATATGTGACAGCGCAGGTCGGACAGCTGCCGTCTGCTCTAACAGGCTGAGCTGTGCAGACGAGCCTCTCTCTCTCTTACACAAGGTGAATGTCTCTCACTCTACAGAGGTTCATTAATGGCAAATCTGCTGCTGGAAAGGAACCCGTCAGTTGGTGTAACTGACTTTATATTGAAGTGGACAGAAGAGAGGTTAGTGTTTTCAGCGTGTCAACTGACAGAAGAATACTAGTCAGCTCATTGTGCACCTTGTTTATGCTTGTTAGTCTGAAACTTGTTCTGGCACACACAAAAATAAGCAGTCGGACGAGGTCATGGCATGTTAGAATGCAAAGGTGTCTGGTTTCCTCAATGAAAAAGCCCATAATATCCATGTGAACTTCTCAAACCACTACTGAAGTATAATCCACTTTAGATGTTTAGGTCCATTTCCATCACACCGTACCATTAGGGAGGCGTCAGGTTACAGGATTGCAATAAGTCCGAACATCAGGCAGAGTCATAACTTCAGCTAAAAGAAGAGTGAGTGATGGTATGGCCCCTAAAGGAGACCTTATCTCATTGTCACTGTGAGATTATATGAAGTTGTCAAAGGCTCTTGGAATAATTTAGTTCTCAATCACCTCACAGAAGTGCAGAGGAGGTATACCCACTGAGGGGAGCCAGTGTGAAAAAATTCCTGCTTTTTCCAAGTGTGCTCAGCAGTTTGTTGTAGTTTCTGCATGGCGTTAGTCAGGTGTGAAAACATGTATGCGTGTGGATGTGCAGAAACAGAAACAACCTTTTGAAAAACTGCTTTCCTGTAATTGGCTCCTGGATGACAGCAGGTCACAATGTAAAGACAAACTCTTATGTTTGATTAGATATGACATTGTCAAAAAAAAATGCATCTAATCTACAACACAGAATATTTCTGACAGATTCACAGCATCCCAGATTTTCAATTGAGGAAATGATGGATGGATAAATCTGTAATAAGAAAAGTCCAGAGAACCCCCCACATGCGTTGCCTGGTGCTAATTTCCCATTTAAACATCTGTCTTGCATCCCAACGAAGGTCCAGATTCACTGAGTAGAGCAAAACAGCGTGAGTGTAATCCACAAACAGTGCTCACAGTTCTGGTTAGTTTTACAGGTGATTTAGAAAAGTTGCACTCTTTTCTAAATATAGGCACCATCAGTTTATTTCAGCATCAAGCACAAAATACAGAACATGCTTTTTTTTAACTAAGTAAATTTTGCACATTTTGCAGTAAACTGTGTTGCAAAATTTAATGTTTGCTACTTGAGAAAGGAACTCCAAGAAATACATCTGTTAAAGGGTCATTTCCAAAAATCTCTGAGTTGCCACTTCTTGTCACTGCGCTCTTTTTTAAATACCAACTGTACTATTTTTTTTAACCGATTTTGCGCTGGTGCTAAGTGTTACCAAGTCCGGCCCTGATAGTGTCGGGGCACAAACCTGAACTCAAGTGTGAGACAGACGTGCAGAGGCGGTTCAGAGTTCTCAATGCAAAGCTTTATTTAACAAAAGGCACAAGATTGTATTTAACATGGTGAAAGAGACTTAGAAACTTGGCGTGACACCAATACTCAACACTCAATACTAAACATACAACGCAATACTTGGCATGAACCTTTAACGTGACGGCAAGGAGGGGTGCTACACAATGGGAGACTGGAGGCGTGGTGGTGGCACTGAGGAGAGAGAGAAAAGAGTTAGTGGGTGCATGAATACGTACAGGGGTGATAGTGAAAACTGAGATGGTGTGGCTTACATGAAGACTAGGCTTAGGGGAGGAGCAGAGGTCCGGGTGGCTGGCTGAGAATAACTGAGATGGACTGACCTGTGTTTTCCAGAATCCTCGAGAGCACTGGTGACAGGAGGGCCGGCAGGTGAGTGTGACAAGTGTTTTTGTCACAGTTCTGGGTCGGTTTGACCCAGTATTTTGAGTTCTGATGTTTTGGTTCATTTTTGAATGATCATTTTGTTCTCTGGTGCTTTAGTTGTTATTATTATTTGTGATTCTGGTTTAGGGTTTAGTTCTGTATCTAGTCTGTGTCTTTGTGTAGTGATTTCTTGTTTCCTGTTTTATTGTGAAGGTCGGCGTCTCGTGTGAGTGTTTTCAGTTTGCCTCCCTTGTCTCGTCACGTTAATCGCTCCCAGCTGTGTCCCCCACCTGTGTGTAATCTCCCTGTGGTTCTCTGAGTGTATTTAAGTCGTGTCTTCTGTCATAGTGGTTGCCGGTTCGTCTGCGTTATTTCCCTCGGTCATTCTGTGTATTTCCCTGTGTCTCCCTGCATCGCTGTTTCTGTTAGTTTTTCCCTGTATAGGTTTTCTCAGTTTCATGTTCACCCTCGCCTTCTCTGTTGTTCCCACATTCGAGTAATAAACTCAGTTGCACCAAAGCTGCCATTTCTTGGGTCCTTATAATTCACACACGGCTTGCCCCGGCATCCCGTGACAGTTTTTGTCCTGGACAGTGGCAGAGATCCTGTGGGAATGGTGTCCCGTATCCAAGAGGTGAGTCAGCTGTGATGCGGTGTTGTGGCAAGCCAACGGAGCAGGAGAACATAGAAAACTAGGTAAGTAGACAAGAATTTAGAATGAAGATGATGGTGAAGCTGGCCACGAACACCCTCCATTGATTGTCATGAATTATTCCAGGTGAGAATAATTATATAATTATACACCCAGGGAAACTAGGATCCAAACAGGCCACACCCAGCTGCTCACACAGCAGCCATGACAAATATAATATATGGAAGTCTAATAGTTTGTCACTATTAGACTTCCATATATTGGGTGTGTAGACTCCTCCATGAGAAGAAATGATGAGTCAGCGCTGGTGTGTTGGTACCTAGACTCAATTAGCACTTTATTAGGAACACCTGTGCAATTTAACAATAACATAATGCCATCAAGGACAACACCAACACACAATACAGCTTAAATAATAAAGCCAAAGATCACCTAGAGTATTTTCTTCATTTACTCTTATTAAATATCTTTTTTAATATCTGTGCAGTTTGTGCACTGCAGGTGTTTTTGCACATCCAGTGTTATTTCAGGTTGATTTCTCTAGATTTGTTCAAGACAGCGTTACTTAGGTACCTCGCGAGTGATTCGCCCATGTTTCTTTAAACTGAATTTGCCATAATTTTTGTATTAATAATGAATGAAATGACTGCATGCAATCTAACAGAGGCTGCTTACAGTCAAGTAACTGCAGCTTTCTGGATCTTTTTAGTCACCCAGAAGGATTTTAGGGGAAAAAAAGCTGATAAGCATTTCCCAGGTGAGCAGAAATTTAAGAGGGTTTTAATGTGTGTTTGTGTTGCAGGCGGGTGGAAGGGAAGTTTTTTTTTTTTTTAATATCCCCCAGCAGGCTCACAAAACGAGTATCATCACTTGGGTGAAATGTGTTCAGGTCCATTACACACACTGAGGCTGTGTTTGCTTTTTAATGTCCGGTTCTGTTTGTAAGGCAAAGAAAGAATCCATACTACAGAGGAAGTTACTGGAGTTTTGTGTATAATTATAGAAATGTCCATGATACAGTCTGAATTAATGCTAGTACATGCACCAGCTGATTCTACTACATTTTTCGATCCACGGTCAAAGTATCCCCAAGGTGGTCCTGATGCTTTCATCAGGGTGAATGTTAAATAGAAACTTGACACAGGGAGAAAGTGTATGTCTGAATAGGTAAATGAGCCATGTTGTACAAAGTGTTTGAGTAGAACAGTGTTGTGTAAGAATCAGTGCATTTACCAAATATTACCAGATAATATTTCACATGCACTGTGTACATAAAGAAAAACAGTTTTACATAGCTGCTCGCACAGACAACGAGGCCTGTGATACACATGCTTCATCATCAGTGTTGAATTAATGACTTGTAATTGAGACTAATATTCTGGAAAAGGGTCACATGATAGCGCATGACAAATCGAGTGCACGCTAACACACAAGTGTGGACTTCTCGACTTAAAAAATGATGAAGGGTTTCAAATTTCCCTGATTTATGTGTCCTATAGCAACGAAGCGGTGTGGCCTATAGGTGTGATGTAATGTGGAAACTGTAGGCGTGATTGATTTTATTATTATGGCACATATAAAACAATACTGCCAGTCTGAATAGGCTTACAACAATAAAAAGACACCAATAACAAACTAGAAAGTGCATTTTCTGAAGAAACTGCAGTGTGAATGCTTGAATCTGAATGTATGCACTGAAATGAATTAATTGCTGAATTTTAAGTTAAAAATGTTGAATGAGATGAAAATACAGAAATTTTCACCTGAAATCAAAAGTGCCGAACTGCTAAAAGCTGACATCCACAGAGAAGAAGTTGGAAAATAGTTGAAAATGTTTTAAATGTAAATTAGAAAAACCTAAGAAATGAGAAAAAACAAATTAGTCAGAAAACATCTAAATGAATATTAAAAGTTCATATTCTTTGAATCACTGAATGACTAAAATGTGATCCCTCCACTTGGATCCACACAGTTTAAAAAGTTTACATCTCTGAGCTTTGAAAGACACGGTGTTGGAAAGAGAACAACGATGGCGATGTTTTGAGGGTAAAATGATGGCTGTAGAGCAAACACTGTGGACACAGCAGCAGTTGAAAGAGAAGTGTTTAAGATGAATCTTGGCACAGTGAGAGACAGAGCTCGTTAGGCAGGCAGGTGTGAGCCTGGTTGCTATAGTGACTGCACCCAATGGCTCCATACACACGCACACAGACATGCACCTCACTTTTGCTGCTTAAAATGAACAGAAAAGTCAGCCCCAAACAAATTGTTCCCAAATGAAAAGTACAGGTCGTATTGACAAAATTCTTTCACCGTGAGCGCGGCAATGTCCAGTCTACCAAATTCTCAGTTTTCATGCCCATGGAGTTTATTATATGGATATGATGACAGTGCAAAGACACCATGCTCTTCTGATTTTCAAACGAACCTTCTGAGCCATTTTAACATTAGTCTATGGAAGAGTTGGAGGGAGGAGGCTGTGCATTGGTGACATTTATGAAAGAACCATAACACCTAGTACAATAGTAAACACATTGGGTGAAAGAGGACAGCGATGGCTACGTTTTGAGGGTAAAATCATACCTGTAGAGCAAACGCCGTGGACACAGCAGCAGTTTTAAAAAGATTTTAAGATTAATTTTTTGCTCCTCTCACTCTAGCAGTTGAGCTGTCTCACTCTAGCGCCAACATTCCGTCCCATACACACCCATTATAAACTCTGAAACGGCTGAAAAAACATCATGAAACTTAAACTGGAACTGAAGAAAAGTATAATAGATATTGAAAAGATAAATACAAGTTGAATAGTTGAATGTCTTGTCTTCGTTTTAAAGTTTGAATGGTGGCTCTACGTCAATGTATGTGGAAGTAGATACAGTTTAAAGAGGAGTAAGTTGAAGGAGAATTTGAAGGGTCTCCCCATTGAAATACGTTATACTTTTTTTTTTTTTTTTTTTTTTTTTAAATAAAGTTGAATAATTTTAAAAATATAAGTGTTAGTGTTCAAGCATTTACACTAATAAAGAATAACATTGTTGTCATTGTTGATTTTGTGTCTTCACCCTGAGTCCATCCCCTGCCAAGCTGCACCTGTGATTCTCTGACGGCTGCTCGCTGATGAGCTGACCGATAAGTAAATCTTTTCTTGGATTTTATCCTCTGCATCCTTACCCAATCACCTCTGCCTCCCACAGGACGCGAGCCTGCCCTGTTGAAACACTATTTTTTTTTTTTTTTTTTTCAGTGTTTCAACTGGAAAAATAGAATGCCTTTATCCAAAATAGAATGCCTTTGATCCTTTGTTATGTCATCATCTTGCTGAGAGGCAAAACCCATAAATAGGGGCTTTGCTCTGTTAAACTTTACTGCTTAACCGACGTAGACCTGACAGCAACCACAGCCCTTTTGGAAAGTTTTGAGAGAATTTCACATTTCTCAGCAATTCACCGACCAAGCCGACACATTTCATCATGTCAGCTAACCCATCCTTCAGCTCAGATGAGCTTGAAATAGTTGAAGGGAGTATTTTGGGAAACCACTACAAGGTAGAGGCCTTCCTCGGAGAAGGGGGCTTTGGTATTGTAGCCAAATGTCGTGATACCAAGACCAACCGAGCTGTGGCTATTAAAGTCAACAAGAGCCGCCTGATATTCTGCAACAGGCAAAACTGGAAATTTTCATCCTGGAGCAGCTGCGAAGGTTGGATCCAGATGCCGCCAACATTGTTAAATGGGACGGCTTTTTCCACGACGGAGAGCGGGTTTGCTTAAACTTTGAACTCCTTGATCAATGCCTGTGGGACTATATACGGGACCGGAATAACCAGGGTCTCCCCATAAGTGAAGTCGGGCCAATTTTACGTCAACTCACAAATGCTCTGTCCCACCTGGGTTCTGTGGGAATAGTGCACGCTGACCTCAAATCTGGAAACATCATGGTTGTAAATCGCCATGAGTCTCCCATCAAAGTCAAACTCATAGACTTTGGCCTCGCATGTCCCAAGTCTGCAGTGATGCCTGGTGACCGTGTGGGGACGGTTGGTTATAGTGCACCTGAGGTTATGCTTGGCCTTCCTTTTAATGAAGCAAGTGACATGTGGTCTCTGGGGCTGGTAGCTGTGGAGCTTGGTACAGGGTGCCACTCTACCCTGGAAATGAAGATTATGATGTTTTGAAATTCATCATAGAGACTCAGGGTCAGCCACCAGATCATGTTCTAGATTCTGGCGTGTACACTGAAGACTATTTCATTGAAGACAACTACAAGCAACAGCGCTGGACATTTAAGACTGACCAACAATTTCAGTACGAGACAGGATATGAATCCCTGGAGACTCGATACTTAAAACTTAAAAGCCTTGATGACCTTGAACAAGTAATGATGTTTACACAAGGACCTGAAAATGGCCAACGTTTGTTTGTCAGCCTAATTAAACAGATGTTGGCCTTGGATGCAAACCAGCGCATAACACCTTCGGAGGTTCTCCAGCATCCCTTTTTCGACCCTAAGAGTTCCCTGTGCATTGACACGAGTAGCACAAGGGGACAAAACCCTGTGGTCTTTCAGCAGCCTTCAAACTTGAAAAGTAAGAGATCACAGAAAATCAACTGCAGTTTCCAAAACTCTGTTGAATTTTCTCAAGAAGTGCACATCAACATGTCAGCCAGCCCATCCTTCAGCTCAGATGAGCTTGAAATAGTTGAAGGAACATTTTGGGAAACCACTACAAGGTAGAGGCTTTACTTGGAGAAGGGGCTTTGGTATTGTAGCCAAATGTCGCGACACAAAAAACCAACCAAGCTATTGCCATTAAAGTCAACAAGAGCCGCCCTGATGTTCAGCAAGAGGCAAAACTGGAAATTTTCATCCTGGAGCAGCTGCGAAAGTTGGATCCAGATGCCGCCAACATTGTTAAATGGAACGGCTTTTTCCAAGACGGAGAGCGGGTTTGCCTAAAGTTTGAACTCCTTGATCAATGCCTGTGGGACTATATACGGGACCGGAATAAACAGGGTCTCCCCATAAGCGAATTCAGGCCAATTTTAGGTCAACTCACAAGTGCTCTGTCCCACCTGGGTTCTGTGGGAATAGTGCACGCTGACCTCAAACCTGGAAACATCATGGTTGTAAACCGCCATGAGTCTCCAGTCAAAGTCAAACTCATAGACTTTGGCCTCGCATGTCCTGCGTCTGCAGTGAATCCTAGTGACTGCGTGGGGACAGTTGGTTATAGTGCACCTGAGGTTGTGCTTGGCCTTCCTTATAATGAAGCAAGTGACATGTGGTCTCTGGGTCTGGTAGCTGTGGAGCTTGCTACAGGGTGCCACTCTACCCTGCGGAGAATGAGTATGATTATCTGAAATTCATCATAGAGACTCAGGGTCAGCCACCAGATCATGTTCTAGACTCTGGCATTTACACTGATGACTATTTCATTGAAGACAACTACAAGCAACAGCGCTGGACATTTAAGACTGACCAACAATTTCAGTACGAGACAGGATATCCATCCCTGGAGACTCGATACATAAAACTTAAATGTCTCGATGACCTCGAACAAATAATGAAGGTTAGACGAGGACCAGAAGATGGCCAAAGCTTATTTGTCAGCCTGATTAAAAGATGTTGGCCTTAGATGCACACCAGCGCATAACACCCTCGGAGGTTCTCCGGCATCCCTTTTTCAACCCTGGCCTCTCTAACAGCTTCCCATGTATTGCCATTGAGAGACCACACAGAATCAATCTCCAGAAGGGAGAAACAAAAGTCTGGATCATTGGGTCAAGCTACATCAGACGAGGCGAGAGTGGCAAAAGAGATATTCGGAGAAAATTTCGGACTTAATGCCAAAGTCCAGTGGTTTGGCAAAGGAGGGATGTGCTGGAGTGGAGTCCTTCCTCGTTTTTATGAGGAGCTATCCACACAGAGCCCACCTGACATATTGGTAATCCATGCTGGGGGCAATGATTTGGGACTCATGTCTGCTTATCAACTTTCTTCTGTCATTGAGAAGGAATTGATGCAACTGCACACAGAGTTCCCTCAATGACAATTGTATATTCATCCATCAACGAGCGTCAAGTGTGGAGATATGGAAATCCAGGCCAAATCAATAAGGACAGGAAGATCGTGAACGCCAGCATTAGAAAGGCTGTCAACCGCTTTGCTGGAGTGATTATTGAGCATCCATGCTTGAGGTTTTCAACAACTCAATTTTTTACCCGATGGAGTTCATTTAAACAAGAAAGGAAATGAACTGTTTCTGAAAAGCATCCGCTCGGCCATCCAGCAAAGTCTTCAGTCACCTCACAGAAAACTGACTTGAGGATTTCCTTCAGTCCAGAAAACCACATGTTGTTCATTTTAGGCAATGTGAGCAACACATATCTAAATTGTGCTCTCATTTTTTTTTTTTTTTACCTCTCACCACCCAACCAGTCATGACAGATGGCTGCCCTTTCTGAGCCTGGTTCTGTCAAAGGTTTCTTCCTGTTAAAGGAAGTTTTCCTTTCCACTGTTGCCTAGTGCTTGCTCTCATAGGGGATCATTTGATTGTTGGGCTTGAATTTAATTTTAATTTAATTTAATTGGATTGAACAAAATTTTAAAAATTCAGGTGAGAGGTCCAAATTGTAGGGAGCACTACAAAATCTACAAATAAAAAATTGTCATTAGCAGCAAATCAAAATAAAGAAAAAAAATTTGAAAAACCTCTCTTACTGCTCTGTTTATTTACTTAAATGAACACTTGTACTTTTTGTCATAGAAAACTATTAATATAAATAGAATAGAATTCAACTTTATTGTCATTGCACATGTCACAGGTACAGGGCAACGAAATGCAGTTTGCATCCATCCAGAAAGTGCTTTAGTCGTGATATAGATATATTACAATATATATTAGCAATAATAGAGATGTGTAAGTATATTACAGAAATGGGTCTATTATGGTATGTTATAATGCACACAGTGTGAAGTATGTTATGAATATTCTATAACTATAAGTATGTACAGGCTGTAGTGAGTACAAGCTATGAACAGGATATAAATATGAAATAAAAACTATACAGAAATCTGAGATATACAGTTATACAGAAATGTGAACTATGTAAGTTATAAACAGTTGTAGGATTAAAAATTATCGTATGTACAGAATGATTATTTACACAGAACTATACAGTAGTGGTAAAGTGCTAGTGGTTGTGGGTGTGTGTATGTTCAGTCCATGAGTTTAACGTGGGTCAGATGTCAGGAGGCAGAGTTCAGGAGTCTGACAGCTGTGGGGAAGAAGCTGTTCCGGTACCTGGTGGTCTTAGTCCGGAGGCTCCTGTAGCGCCTCCCAGAGGGCAGGAGGGTGAAGAGTCTATGTGATTTTCCCAGCCCTTTTCAGACACCGCTTCCTGTAGATGTCCTTTATGGCAGGAAGTGGTGCTCCGGCGATGCGCTGGGCAGTTTTCACGACCCTCTGCAACGCCTTCCGGTCCGAGGCGGAGCAGTTCCCGTACCAGACTGTTATACAGTTGGTCAGGATGCTCTCGATGGTGCAGCGATAGAAGTTCACCAGGATGTCTGAGGACAGGTGGTTCTTCCTCAGAGTCCTCAAGAAGAAGAGGCGCTGGTGAGCCTTCTTGACCAGCTTGGAGCAGTTGGTCGTCCAGATGAGATCCTCGGAGATGTGGACTCCCAGGAACTTGAAGCTGCTCACACGCTCCACAGCCATCCCCTTAATGTGGATGGGTGGATGTGGGTCAGCATTCCTCCTGTAGTCCACGATGAGCTCCTTGGTCTTCTGTGTTAAGCAGCAGGTTGTTTGTGTTGCACCACTCAGCCAGACAATCCACCTCCTCCCTGTAGGCGGTCTCATCGTTGTCGCTGATGAGGCCAATCACCGTGGTGTCATCTGCAAACTTAATGATGGTGTTGGAACCATCAGCAGGTCTGCAGTCGTGGGTGAAGAGGGAGTAGAGGAAAGGGCTCATCACACAGCCTTGTGGTACACCGGTGTTCATTGTGATTGTTGATGAGCAGCGGTTATCCAGTCAGACATGTTGGGGCGGTTGGTCAGGAAGTCCAGTAACCATTTGCAGATGAGGGAACTGATGCCCAGGTCTGTCAGTTTCCTGATGTGAACACCAAGGAGTTAGTTGGCCTGCACTAACTACTGGCATACTATTATTCTGTGGCAAAACCCTGTCAAATCTGCCTTGGTGCACCTGTTGAAAAACTGCATCTAAATCCAAGACCCTAACTCCCATCAAAACAGCTTTTGAACTATGAGGATCCCAAGGAATTGTTCTACACAACAGTGTCTCTTTTATCCTTGTGGTGTCAAAAATGTGATGACAGAAGCAATTTAAAAAGTGGGTTGTTCCTGCTGTTGAGACAAACTCCTGACTAAAAATACAATGTGTTTCTATGGGTCAGTTAGAAGGTTATCCCTCTACTTTGAGCCACACAATTCAAAAAGTTCAAATCTCTGAGCGTTGGCTCTAGGTCAACGTATGTCAAGGTAGATAGAGTTGGAAGAGGAGTAAGTTAAATGAGAATTTGAAGGGTCTCCCCATTGAAATCCGTTATAATTTTTGTTGAATAAAGTTGAATAATTAAAAAATATAAAAGTTAAAAGTGAGGAAAAATAGAAGCAGTAATGTCCAAAAGAAGAGGAATCGAATGGTGGTTGAATGGTTTTCTAAGTTGAACGGTGTTGAAGGAGATAGTCCGTGAAAACGCACGGAATAGATCATAATAAAACAGAACTAGAAAGTGCATTTTCTGAAGAAACTGCAGTGTGAATGCTTGAATCTGAATGTATGCACTGAAATGAATTAATTGCTGAATTTTAAGTTAAAAATGTTGAATGAGATGAAAATACAGAAATTTTCACCTGAAATCAAAAGTGCCGAACTGCTAAAAGCTGACATCCACAGAGAAGAAGTTGGAAAATAGTTGAAAATGTTTTAAATGTAAATTAGAAAAACCTAAGAAATGAGAAAAAACAAATTAGTCAGAAAACATCTAAATGAATATTAAAAGTTCATATCCACACAGTTTAAAAAGTTTACATCTCTGAGCTTTGAAAGACACGGTGTTGGAAAGAGAACAACGATGGCGATGTTTTGAGGGTAAAATGATGGCTGTAGAGCAAACACTGTGGACACAGCAGCAGTTGAAAGAGAAGTGTTTAAGATGAATCTTGGCACAGTGAGAGACAGAGCTCGTTAGGCAGGCAGGTGTGAGCCTGGTTGCTATAGTGACTGCACCCAATGGCTCCATACACACGCACACAGACATGCACCTCACTTTTGCTGCTTAAAATGAACAGAAAAGTCAGCCCCAAACAAATTGTTCCCAAATGAAAAGTACAGGTCGTATTGACAAAATTCTTTCACCGTGAGCGCGGCAATGTCCAGTCTACCAAATTCTCAGTTTTCATGCCCATGGAGTTTATTATATGGACATGATGACAGTGCAAAGACACCATGCTCTTCTGATTTTCAAACGAACCTTCTGAGCCATTTTAACATTAGTCTATGGAAGAGTTGGAGGGAGGAGGCTGTGCATTGGTGACATTTATGAAAGAACCATAACACCTAGTACAATAGTAAACACATTGGGTGAAAGAGGACAGCGATGGCTACGTTTTGAGGGTAAAATCATACCTGTAGAGCAAACGCCGTGGACACAGCAGCAGTTTTAAAAAGATTTTAAGATTAATTTTTTGCTCCTCTCACTCTAGCAGTTGAGCTGTCTCACTCTAGCGCCAACATTCCGTCCCATACACACCCATTATAAACTCTGAAACGGCTGAAAAAACATCATGAAACTTAAACTGGAACTGAAGAAAAGTATAATAGATATTGAAAAGATAAATACAAGTTGAATAGTTGAATGTCTTGTCTTCGTTTTAAAGTTTGAATGGTGGCTCTACGTCAATGTATGTGGAAGTAGATACAGTTTAAAGAGGAGTAAGTTGAAGGAGAATTTGAAGGGTCTCCCCATTGAAATACGTTATACTTTTTTTTTTTTTTTTTTTTTAAATAAAGTTGAATAATTTTAAAAATATAAGTGTTAGTGTTCAAGCATTTACACTAATAAAGAATAACATTGTTGTCATTGTTGATTTTGTGTCTTCACCCTGAGTCCATCCCCTGCCAAGCTGCACCTGTGATTCTACGGCTGCTCGCTGATGAGCTGACCGATAAGTAAATCTTTTCTTGGATTTTATCCTCTGCATCCTTACCCAATCACCTCTGCCTCCCACAGGACGCGAGCCTGCCCTGTTGAAACACTATTTTTTTTTTTTTTTTTTTTGTGTTTCAACTGGAAAAAAGAATGCCTTTTATCCAAAATAGAATGCCTTTGATCCTTTGTTATGTCATCATCTTGCTGAGAGGCAAAACCCATAAATAGGGCTTTGCTCTGTTAAACTTTACTGCTTAACCGACGTAGACCTGACAGCAACCACAGCCCTTTTGGAAAGTTTTGAGAGAATTTCACATTTCTCAGCAATTCACCGACCAAGCCGACACATTTCATCATGTCAGCTAACCCATCCTTCAGCTCAGATGAGCTTGAAATAGTTGAAGGAGTATTTTGGGAAACCACTACAAGGTAGAGGCCTTCCTCGGAGAAGGGGCTTTGGTATTGTAGCCAAATGTCGTGATACCAAGACCAACCGAGCTGTGGCTATTAAAGTCAACAAGAGCCGCCTGATATTCTGCAACAGGCAAAACTGGAAATTTTCATCCTGGAGCAGCTGCGAAGGTTGGATCCAGATGCCGCCAACATTGTTAAATGGGACGGCTTTTTCCACGACGGAGAGCGGGTTTGCTTAAACTTTGAACTCCTTGATCAATGCCTGTGGGACTATATACGGGACCGAATAACCAGGGTCTCCCCATAAGTGAAGTCGGGCCAATTTTACGTCAACTCACAAATGCTCTGTCCCACCTGGGTTCTGTGGGAATAGTGCACGCTGACCTCAAATCTGGAAACATCATGGTTGTAAATCGCCATGAGTCTCCCATCAAAGTCAAACTCATAGACTTTGGCCTCGCATGTCCTGCGTCTGCAGTGATGCCTGGTGACCGTGTGGGGACGGTTGGTTATAGTGCACCTGAGGTTATGCTTGGCCTTCCTTTTAATGAAGCAAGTGACATGTGGTCTCTGGGGCTGGTAGCTGTGGAGCTTGGTACAGGGGTGCCACTCTACCCTGGAAATGAAGATTATGATGTTTTGAAATTCATCATAGAGACTCAGGGTCAGCCACCAGATCATGTTCTAGATTCTGGCGTGTACACTGAAGACTATTTCATTGAAGACAACTACAAGCAACAGCGCTGGACATTTAAGACTGACCAACAATTTCAGTACGAGACAGGATATGAATCCCTGGAGACTCGATACTTAAAACTTAAAAGCCTTGATGACCTTGAACAAGTAATGATGTTTACACAAGGACCTGAAAATGGCCAACGTTTGTTTGTCAGCCTAATTAAACAGATGTTGGCCTTGGATGCAAACCAGCGCATAACACCTTCGGAGGTTCTCCAGCATCCCTTTTTCGACCCTAAGAGTTCCCTGTGCATTGACACGAGTAGCACAAGGGGACAAAACCCTGTGGTCTTTCAGCAGCCTTCAAACTTGAAAAGTAAGAGATCACAGAAAATCAACTGCAGTTTCCAAAACTCTGTTGAATTTTCTCAAGAAGCACACATCAACATGTCAGCCAGCCCATCCTTCAGCTCAGATGAGCTTGAAATAGTTGAAGGAACATTTTGGGAAACCACTACAAGGTAGAGGCTTTACTTGGAGAAGGGGCTTTGGTATTGTAGCCAAATGTCGCGACACAAAACCAACCAAGCTATTGCCATTAAAGTCAACAAGAGCCGCCCTGATGTTCAGCAAGAGGCAAAACTGGAAATTTTCATCCTGGAGCAGCTGCGAAGTTGGATCCAGATGCCGCCAACATTGTTAAATGGAACGGCTTTTTCCAAGACGGAGAGCGGGTTTGCCTAAAGTTTGAACTCCTTGATCAATGCCTGTGGGACTATATACGGGACCGGAATAAACAGGGTCTCCCCATAAGCGAATTCAGGCCAATTTTAGGTCAACTCACAAGTGCTCTGTCCCACCTGGGTTCTGTGGGAATAGTGCACGCTGACCTCAAACCTGGAAACATCATGGTTGTAAACCGCCATGAGTCTCCAGTCAAAGTCAAACTCATAGACTTTGGCCTCGCATGTCCTCGTCTGCAGTGAATCCTAGTGACTGCGTGGGGACAGTTGGTTATAGTGCACCTGAGGTTGTGCTTGGCCTTCCTTATAATGAAGCAAGTGACATGTGGTCTCTGGGTCTGGTAGCTGTGGAGCTTGCTACAGGGTGCCACTCTACCCTGCGGAGAATGAGTATGATTATCTGAAATTCATCATAGAGACTCAGGGTCAGCCACCAGATCATGTTCTAGACTCTGGCATTTACACTGATGACTATTTCATTGAAGACAACTACAAGCAACAGCGCTGGACATTTAAGACTGACCAACAATTTCAGTACGAGACAGGATATCCATCCCTGGAGACTCGATACATAAAACTTAAATGTCTCGATGACCTCGAACAAATAATGAAGGTTAGAGCGAGGACCAGAAGATGGCCAAAGCTTATTTGTCAGCCTGATTAAAAGATGTTGGCCTTAGATGCACACCAGCGCATAACACCCTCGGAGGTTCTCCGGCATCCTTTTTTCAACCCTGGCCTCTCTAACAGCTTCCCATGTATTGCCATTGAGAGACCACACAGAATCAATCTCCAGAAGGGAGAAACAAAAGTCTGGATCATTGGGTCAAGCTACATCAGACGAGGCGAGAGTGACGCAAAAGAGATATTCGGAGAAAATTTCGGACTTAATGCCAAAGTCCAGTGGTTTGGCAAAGGAGGATGTGCTGGAGTGGAGTCCTTCCTCGTTTTTATGAGGAGCTATCCACACAGAGCCCACCTGACATATTGGTAATCCATGCTGGGGCAATGATTTGGGACTCATGTCTGCTTATCAACTTTCTTCTGTCATTGAGAAGGAATTGATGCAACTGCACACAGAGTTCCCCTCAATGACAATTGTATATTCATCCATCAACGAGCGTCAAGTGTGGAGATATGGAAATCCAGGCCAAATCAATAAGGACAGGAAGATCGTGAACGCCAGCATTAGAAAGGCTGTCAACCGCTTTGCTGGAGTGATTATTGAGCATCCATGCTTGAGGTTTTTCAACAACTCAATTTTTTACCCGATGGAGTTCATTTAAACAAGAAAGGAAATGAACTGTTTCTGAAAAGCATCCGCCGGCCATCCAGCAAAGTCTTCAGTCACCTCACAGAAAACTGACTTGAGGGATTTCCTTCAGTCCAGAAAACCACATGTTGTTCATTTTAGGCAATGTGAGCAACACATATCTAAATTGTGCTCTCATTTTTCTTTTCTTTTACCTCTCACCACCCAACCAGTCATGACAGATGGCTGCCCTTTCTGAGCCTGGTTCTGTCAAAGGTTTCTTCCTGTTAAAAGGAAGTTTTTCCTTTCCACTGTTGCCTAGTGCTTGCTCTCATAGGGGATCATTTGATTGTTGGGCTTGAATTTAATTTTAATTTAATTTAATTGGATTGAACAAAATTTTAAAAATTCAGGTGAGAGGTCCAAATTGTAGGGAGCACTACAAAATCTACAAATAAAAAAATTGTCATTAGCAGCAAATCAAAATAAAGAAAAAAATTTGAAAACCTCTCTTACTGCTCTGTTTATTTACTTAAATGAACACTTGTACTTTTTGTCATAGAAAACTATTAATATAAATAGAATAGAATTCAACTTTATTGTCATTGCACATGTCACAGGTACAGGGCAACGAAATGCAGTTTGCATCCATCCAGAAAGTGCTTTAGTCGTGATATAGATATATTACAATATATATTAGCAATAATAGAGATGTGTAAGTATATTACAGAAATGGGTCTATTATGGTATGTTATAATGCACACAGTGTGAAGTATGTTATGAATATTCTATAACTATAAGTATGTACAGGCTGTAGTGAGTACAAGCTATGAACAGGATATAAATATGAAATAAAAACTATACAGAAATCTGAGATATACAGTTATACAGAAATGTGAACTATGTAAGTTATAAACAGTTGTAGGATTAAAAATTATCGTATGTACAGAATGATTATTTACACAGAACTATACAGTAGTGGTAAAGTGCTAGTGGTTGTGGGTGTGTGTATGTTCAGTCCATGAGTTTAACGTGGGTCAGATGTCAGGAGGCAGAGTTCAGGAGTCTGACAGCTGTGGGGAAGAAGCTGTTCCGGTACCTGGTGGTCTTAGTCCGGAGGCTCCTGTAGCGCCTCCCAGAGGGCAGGAGGGTGAAGAGTCTATGTGATTTTCCCAGCCCTTTTCAGACACCGCTTCCTGTAGATGTCCTTTATGGCAGGAAGTGGTGCTCCGGCGATGCGCTGGGCAGTTTTCACGACCCTCTGCAACGCCTTCCGGTCCGAGGCGGAGCAGTTCCCGTGCACCAGACTGTTATACAGTTGGTCAGGATGCTCGATGGTGCAGCGATAGAAGTTCACCAGGATGTCTGAGGACAGGTGGTTCTTCCTCAGAGTCCTCAAGAAGAAGAGGCGCTGGTGAGCCTTCTTGACCAGCTTGGAGCAGTTGGTCGTCCAGATGAGATCCTCGGAGATGTGGACTCCCAGGAACTTGAAGCTGCTCACACGCTCCACAGCCATCCCCTTAATGTGGATGGGTGGATGTGGGTCAGCATTCCTCCTGTAGTCCACGATGAGCTCCTTGGTCTTCTGTGTTAAGCAGCAGGTTGTTTGTGTTGCACCACTCAGCCAGACAATCCACCTCCTCCCTGTAGGCGGTCTCATCGTTGTCGCTGATGAGGCCAATCACCGTGGTGTCATCTGCAAACTTAATGATGGTGTTGGAACCATCAGCAGGTCTGCAGTCGTGGGTGAAGAGGGAGTAGAGGAAAGGGCTCATCACACAGCCTTGTGGTACACCGGTGTTCACTGTGATTGTTGATGAGCAGCGGTTATCCAGTCGGACATGTTGGGGGCGGTTGGTCAGGAAGTCCAGTAACCATTTGCAGATGAGGGAACTGATGCCCAGGTCTGTCAGTTTCCTGATGTGAACACCAAGGAGTTAGTTGGCCTGCACTAACTACTGGCATACTATTATTCTGTGGCAAAACCCTGTCAAATCTGCCTTGGTGCACCTGTTGAAAAACTGCATCTAAATCCAAGACCCTAACTCCCATCAAAACAGCTTTTGAACTATGAGGATCCCAAGGAATTGTTCTACACAACAGTGTCTCTTTTATCCTTGTGGTGTCAAAATGTGATGACAGAAGCAATTTAAAAGTGGGGTTGTTCCTGCTGTTGAGACAAACTCCTGACTAAAAATACAATGTGTTTCTATGGGTCAGTTAGAAGGTTATCCCTCTACTTTGAGCCACACAATTCAAAAGTTCAAATCTCTGAGCGTTGGCTCTAGGTCAACGATATGTCAAAGTAGATAGAGTTGGAAGAGGAGTAAGTTGAATGAGAATTTGAAGGGTCTCCCCATTGAAATCCGTTATAATTTTTGTTGAATAAAGTTGAATAATTAAAAAATATAAAAGTTAAAAGTGAGGAAAAATAGAAGCAGTAATGTCCAAAAGAAGAGGAATCGAATGGTGGTTGAATGGTTTTCTAAGTTGAACGGTGTTGAAGGAGATAGTCCGTGAAAACGCACGGAATAGATCATAATAAAACAGAACTAGAAAGTGCATTTTCTGAAGAAACTGCAGTGTGAATGCTTGAATCTGAATGTATGCACTGAAATGAATTAATTGCTGAATTTTAAGTTAAAATGTTGAATGAGATGAAAATACAGAAATTTTCACCTGAAATCAAAAGTGCCGAACTGCTAAAAGCTGACATCCACAGAGAAGAAGTTGGAAAATAGTTGAAAATGTTTTAAATGTAAATTAGAAAACCTAAGAAATGAGAAAAACAAATTAGTCAGAAAACATCTAAATGAATATTAAAAGTTCATATCCACACAGTTTAAAAAGTTTACATCTCTGAGCTTTGAAAGACACGGTGTTGGAAAGAGAACAACGATGGCGATGTTTTGAGGGTAAAATGATGGCTGTAGAGCAAACACTGTGGACACAGCAGCAGTTGAAAGAGAAGTGTTTAAGATGAATCTTGGCACAGTGAGAGACAGAGCTCGTTAGGCAGGCAGGTGTGAGCCTGGTTGCTATAGTGACTGCACCCAATGGCTCCATACACACGCACACAGACATGCACCTCACTTTTGCTGCTTAAAATGAACAGAAAAGTCAGCCCCAAACAAATTGTTCCCAAATGAAAAGTACAGGTCGTATTGACAAAATTCTTTCACCGTGAGCGGCGGCAATGTCCAGTCTACCAAATTCTCAGTTTTCATGCCCATGGAGTTTATTATATGGACATGATGACAGTGCAAAGACACCATGCTCTTCTGATTTTCAAACGAACCTTCTGAGCCATTTTAACATTAGTCTATGGAAGAGTTGGAGGGAGGAGGCTGTGCATTGGTGACATTTATGAAAGAACCATAACACCTAGTACAATAGTAAACACATTGGGTGAAAGAGGACAGCGATGGCTACGTTTTGAGGGTAAAATCATACCTGTAGAGCAAACGCCGTGGACACAGCAGCAGTTTTAAAAAGATTTTAAGATTAATTTTTTGCTCCTCTCACTCTAGCAGTTGAGCTGTCTCACTCTAGCGCCAACATTCCGTCCCATACACACCCATTATAAACTCTGAAACGGCTGAAAAAACATCATGAAACTTAAACTGGAACTGAAGAAAAGTATAATAGATATTGAAAAGATAAATACAAGTTGAATAGTTGAATGTCTTGTCTTCGTTTTAAAGTTTGAATGGTGGCTCTACGTCAATGTATGTGGAAGTAGATACAGTTTAAAGAGGAGTAAGTTGAAGGAGAATTTGAAGGGTCTCCCATTGAAATACGTTATACTTTTTTTTTTTTTTTTTTTTTTTTAAATAAAGTTGAATAATTTTAAAAATATAAGTGTTAGTGTTCAAGCATTTACACTAATAAAGAATAACATTGTTGTCATTGTTGATTTTGTGTCTTCACCCTGAGTCCATCCCCTGCCAAGCTGCACCTGTGATTCTACGGCTGCTCGCTGATGAGCTGACCGATAAGTAAATCTTTTCTTGGATTTTATCCTCTGCATCCTTACCCAATCACCTCTGCCTCCCACAGGACGCGAGCCTGCCCTGTTGAAACACTATTTTTTTTTTTTTTTTTTCAGTGTTTCAACTGGAAAAATAGAATGCCTTTATCCAAAATAGAATGCCTTTGATCCTTTGTTATGTCATCATCTTGCTGAGAGGCAAAACCCATAAATAGGGGCTTTGCTCTGTTAAACTTTACTGCTTAACCGACGTAGACCTGACAGCAACCACAGCCCTTTTGGAAAGTTTTGAGAGAATTTCACATTTCTCAGCAATTCACCGACCAAGCCGACACATTTCATCATGTCAGCTAACCCATCCTTCAGCTCAGATGAGCTTGAAATAGTTGAAGGGAGTATTTTGGGAAACCACTACAAGGTAGAGGCCTTCCTCGGAGAAGGGGCTTTGGTATTGTAGCCAAATGTCGTGATACCAAGACCAACCGAGCTGTGGCTATTAAAGTCAACAAGGGCCGCCCTGATATTCTGCAACAGGCAAAACTGGAAATTTTCATCCTGGAGCAGCTGCGAAGGTTGGATCCAGATGCCGCCAACATTGTTAAATGGGACGGCTTTTTCCACGACGGAGAGCGGGTTTGCTTAAACTTTGAACTCCTTGATCAATGCCTGTGGGACTATATACGGGACCGAATAACCAGGGTCTCCCCATAAGTGAAGTCGGGCCAATTTTACGTCAACTCACAAATGCTCTGTCCCACCTGGGTTCTGTGGGAATAGTGCACGCTGACCTCAAATCTGGAAACATCATGGTTGTAAATCGCCATGAGTCTCCCATCAAAGTCAAACTCATAGACTTTGGCCTCGCATGTCCTGCGTCTGCAGTGATGCCTGGTGACCGTGTGGGGACGGTTGGTTATAGTGCACCTGAGGTTATGCTTGGCCTTCCTTTTAATGAAGCAAGTGACATGTGGTCTCTGGGGCTGGTAGCTGTGGAGCTTGGTACAGGGGTGCCACTCTACCCTGGAAATGAAGATTATGATGTTTTGAAATTCATCATAGAGACTCAGGGTCAGCCACCAGATCATGTTCTAGATTCTGGCGTGTACACTGAAGACTATTTCATTGAAGACAACTACAAGCAACAGCGCTGGACATTTAAGACTGACCAACAATTTCAGTACGAGACAGGATATGAATCCCTGGAGACTCGATACTTAAAACTTAAAAGCCTTGATGACCTTGAACAAGTAATGATGTTTACACAAGGACCTGAAAATGGCCAACGTTTGTTTGTCAGCCTAATTAAACAGATGTTGGCCTTGGATGCAAACCAGCGCATAACACCTTCGGAGGTTCTCCAGCATCCCTTTTTCGACCCTAAGAGTTCCCTGTGCATTGACACGAGTAGCACAAGGGACAAAACCCTGTGGTCTTTCAGCAGCCTTCAAACTTGAAAAGTAAGAGATCACAGAAAATCAACTGCAGTTTCCAAAACTCTGTTGAATTTTCTCAAGAAGTGCACATCAACATGTCAGCCAGCCCATCCTTCAGCTCAGATGAGCTTGAAATAGTTGAAGGAACATTTTGGGAAACCACTACAAGGTAGAGGCTTTACTTGGAGAAGGGGCTTTGGTATTGTAGCCAAATGTCGCGACACAAAAACCAACCAAGCTATTGCCATTAAAGTCAACAAGAGCCGCCCTGATGTTCAGCAAGAGGCAAAACTGGAAATTTTCATCCTGGAGCAGCTGCGAAAGTTGGATCCAGATGCCGCCAACATTGTTAAATGGAACGGCTTTTTCCAAGACGGAGAGCGGGTTTGCCTAAAGTTTGAACTCCTTGATCAATGCCTGTGGGACTATATACGGGACCGGAATAAACAGGGTCTCCCCATAAGCGAATTCAGGCCAATTTTAGGTCAACTCACAAGTGCTCTGTCCCACCTGGGTTCTGTGGGAATAGTGCACGCTGACCTCAAACCTGGAAACATCATGGTTGTAAACCGCCATGAGTCTCCAGTCAAAGTCAAACTCATAGACTTTGGCCTCGCATGTCCTGCGTCTGCAGTGAATCCTAGTGACTGCGTGGGGACAGTTGGTTATAGTGCACCTGAGGTTGTGCTTGGCCTTCCTTATAATGAAGCAAGTGACATGTGGTCTCTGGGTCTGGTAGCTGTGGAGCTTGCTACAGGGTGCCACTCTACCCCTGCGGAGAATGAGTATGATTATCTGAAATTCATCATAGAGACTCAGGGTCAGCCACCAGATCATGTTCTAGACTCTGGCATTTACACTGATGACTATTTCATTGAAGACAACTACAAGCAACAGCGCTGGACATTTAAGACTGACCAACAATTTCAGTACGAGACAGGATATCCATCCCTGGAGACTCGATACATAAAACTTAAATGTCTCGATGACCTCGAACAAATAATGAAGGTTAGACGAGGACCAGAAGATGGCCAAAGCTTATTTGTCAGCCTGATTAAAAAGATGTTGGCCTTAGATGCACACCAGCGCATAACACCCTCGGAGGTTCTCCGGCATCCCTTTTTCAACCCTGGCCTCTCTAACAGCTTCCCATGTATTGCCATTGAGAGACCACACAGAATCAATCTCCAGAAGGGAGAAACAAAAGTCTGGATCATTGGGTCAAGCTACATCAGACGAGGCGAGAGTGACGCAAAAGAGATATTCGGAGAAAATTTCGGACTTAATGCCAAAGTCCAGTGGTTTGGCAAAGGAGGGATGTGCTGGAGTGGAGTCCTTCCTCGTTTTTATGAGGAGCTATCCACACAGAGCCCACCTGACATATTGGTAATCCATGCTGGGGGCAATGATTTGGGACTCATGTCTGCTTATCAACTTTCTTCTGTCATTGAGAAGGAATTGATGCAACTGCACACAGAGTTCCCCTCAATGACAATTGTATATTCATCCATCAACGAAGCGTCAAGTGTGGAGATATGGAAATCCAGGCCAAATCAATAAGGACAGGAAGATCGTGAACGCCAGCATTAGAAAGGCTGTCAACCGCTTTGCTGGAGTGATTATTGAGCATCCATGCTTGAGGTTTTCAACAACTCAATTTTTTTACCCGATGGAGTTCATTTAAACAAGAAAGGAAATGAACTGTTTCTGAAAAGCATCCGCTCGGCCATCCAGCAAAGTCTTCAGTCACCTCACAGAAAACTGACTTGAGGGATTTCCTTCAGTCCAGAAAACCACATGTTGTTCATTTTAGGCAATGTGAGCAACACATATCTAAATTGTGCTCTCATTTTTCTTTTCTTTTACCTCTCACCACCCAACCAGTCATGACAGATGGCTGCCCCTTTCTGAGCCTGGTTCTGTCAAAGGTTTCTTCCTGTTAAAAGGAAGTTTTCCTTTCCACTGTTGCCTAGTGCTTGCTCTCATAGGGGATCATTTGATTGTTGGGCTTGAATTTAATTTTAATTTAATTTAATTGGATTGAACAAAATTTTAAAAATTCAGGTGAGAGGTCCAAATTGTAGGAGCACTACAAAATCTACAAATAAAAAAAAATTGTCATTAGCAGCAAATCAAAATAAAGAAAAAAATTTGAAAACCTCTCTTACTGCTCTGTTTATTTACTTAAATGAACACTTGTACTTTTTTGTCATAGAAAACTATTAATATAAATAGAATAGAATTCAACTTTATTGTCATTGCACATGTCACAGGTACAGGGCAACGAAATGCAGTTTGCATCCATCCAGAAAGTGCTTTAGTCGTGATATAGATATATTACAATATATATTAGCAATAATAGAGATGTGTAAGTATATTACAGAAATGGGTCTATTATGGTATGTTATAATGCACACAGTGTGAAGTATGTTATGAATATTCTATAACTATAAGTATGTACAGGCTGTAGTGAGTACAAGCTATGAACAGGATATAAATATGAAATAAAAACTATACAGAAATCTGAGATATACAGTTATACAGAAATGTGAACTATGTAAGTTATAAACAGTTGTAGGATTAAAAATTATCGTATGTACAGAATGATTATTTACACAGAACTATACAGTAGTGGTAAAGTGCTAGTGGTTGTGGGTGTGTGTATGTTCAGTCCATGAGTTTAACGTGGGTCAGATGTCAGGAGGCAGAGTTCAGGAGTCTGACAGCTGTGGGGAAGAAGCTGTTCCGGTACCTGGTGGTCTTAGTCCGGAGGCTCCTGTAGCGCCTCCCAGAGGGCAGGAGGGTGAAGAGTCTATGTGATTTTCCCAGCCCTTTTCAGACACCGCTTCCTGTAGATGTCCTTTATGGCAGGAAGTGGTGCTCCGGCGATGCGCTGGGCAGTTTTCACGACCTCTGCAACGCCTTCCGGTCCGAGGCGGAGCAGTTCCGCACCAGACTGTTATACAGTTGGTCAGGATGCTCTCGATGGTGCAGCGATAGAAGTTCACCAGGATGTCTGAGGACAGGTGGTTCTTCCTCAGAGTCCTCAAGAAGAAGAGGCGCTGGTGAGCCTTCTTGACCAGCTTGGAGCAGTTGGTCGTCCAGATGAGATCCTCGGAGATGTGGACTCCCAGGAACTTGAAGCTGCTCACACGCTCCACAGCCATCCCCTTAATGTGGATGGGTGGATGTGGGTCAGCATTCCTCCTGTAGTCCACGATGAGCTCCTTGGTCTTCTGTGTTAAGCAGCAGGTTGTTTGTGTTGCACCACTCAGCCAGACAATCCACCTCCTCCCTGTAGGCGGTCTCATCGTTGTCGCTGATGAGGCCAATCACCGTGGTGTCATCTGCAAACTTAATGATGGTGTTGGAACCATCAGCAGGTCTGCAGTCGTGGGTGAAGAGGGAGTAGAGGAAAGGGCTCATCACACAGCCTTGTGGTACACCGGTGTTCACTGTGATTGTTGATGAGCAGCGGTTATCCAGTCGGACATGTTGGGGCGGTTGGTCAGGAAGTCCAGTAACCATTTGCAGATGAGGGAACTGATGCCCAGGTCTGTCAGTTTCCTGATGTGAACACCAAGGAGTTAGTTGGCCTGCACTAACTACTGGCATACTATTATTCTGTGGCAAAACCCTGTCAAATCTGCCTTGGTGCACCTGTTGAAAAACTGCATCTAAATCCAAGACCCTAACTCCCATCAAAACAGCTTTTGAACTATGAGGATCCCAAGGAATTGTTCTACACAACAGTGTCTCTTTTATCCTTGTGGTGTCAAAATGTGATGACAGAAGCAATTTAAAAAGTGGGGTTGTTCCTGCTGTTGAGACAAACTCCTGACTAAAAATACAATGTGTTTCTATGGGTCAGTTAGAAGGTTATCCCTCTACTTTGAGCCACACAATTCAAAAGTTCAAATCTCTGAGCGTTGGCTCTAGGTCAACGTATGTCAAAGTAGATAGAGTTGGAAGAGGAGTAAGTTGAATGAGAATTTGAAGGGTCTCCCCATTGAAATCCGTTATAATTTTTTGTTGAATAAAGTTGAATAATTAAAAAAATATAAAAGTTAAAAGTGAGGAAAAATAGAAGCAGTAATGTCCAAAAGAAGAGGAATCGAATGGTGGTTGAATGGTTTTTCTAAGTTGAACGGTGTTGAAGGAGATAGTCCGTGAAAACGTACGGAATAGATCATAATAAAACAGAACTAGAAAGTGCATTTTCTGAAGAAACTGCAGTGTGAATGCTTGAATCTGAATGTATGCACTGAAATGAATTAATTGCTGAATTTTAAGTTAAAAATGTTGAATGAGATGAAAATACAGAAATTTTCACCTGAAATCAAAAGTGCCGAACTGCTAAAAGCTGACATCCACAGAGAAGAAGTTGGAAAATAGTTGAAAATGTTTTAAATGTAAATTAGAAAAACCTAAGAAATGAGAAAAAACAAATTAGTCAGAAAACATCTAAATGAATATTAAAAGTTCATATCCACACAGTTTAAAAAGTTTACATCTCTGAGCTTTGAAAGACACGGTGTTGGAAAGAGAACAACGATGGCGATGTTTTGAGGGTAAAATGATGGCTGTAGAGCAAACACTGTGGACACAGCAGCAGTTGAAAGAGAAGTGTTTAAGATGAATCTTGGCACAGTGAGAGACAGAGCTCGTTAGGCAGGCAGGTGTGAGCCTGGTTGCTATAGTGACTGCACCCAATGGCTCCATACACACGCACACAGACATGCACCTCACTTTTGCTGCTTAAAATGAACAGAAAAGTCAGCCCCAAACAAATTGTTCCCAAATGAAAAGTACAGGTCGTATTGACAAAATTCTTTCACCGTGAGCGACAATGTCCAGTCTACCAAATTCTCAGTTTTCATGCCCATGGAGTTTATTATATGGACATGATGACAGTGCAAAGACACCATGCTCTTCTGATTTTCAAACGAACCTTCTGAGCCATTTTAACATTAGTCTATGGAAGAGTTGGAGGAGGAGGCTGTGCATTGGTGACATTTATGAAAGAACCATAACACCTAGTACAATAGTAAACACATTGGGTGAAAGAGGACAGCGATGGCTACGTTTTGAGGGTAAAATCATACCTGTAGAGCAAACGCCGTGGACACAGCAGCAGTTTTAAAAAAGATTTTAAGATTAATTTTTTGCTCCTCTCACTCTAGCAGTTGAGCTGTCTCACTCTAGCGCCAACATTCCGTCCCATACACACCCATTATAAACTCTGAAACGGCTGAAAAACATCATGAAACTTAAACTGGAACTGAAGAAAAGTATAATAGATATTGAAAAGATAAATACAAGTTGAATAGTTGAATGTCTTGTCTTCGTTTTAAAGTTTGAATGGTGGCTCTACGTCAATGTATGTGGAAGTAGATACAGTTTAAAGAGGAGTAAGTTGAAGGAGAATTTGAAGGGTCTCCCCATTGAAATACGTTATACTTTTTTTTTTTTTTTTTTTTTTTTAAATAAAGTTGAATAATTTTAAAATATAAGTGTTAGTGTTCAAGCATTTACACTAATAAAGAATAACATTGTTGTCATTGTTGATTTTGTGTCTTCACCCTGAGTCCATCCCCTGCCAAGCTGCACCTGTGATTCTCGGCTGCTCGCTGATGAGCTGACCGATAAGTAAATCTTTTCTTGGATTTTATCCTCTGCATCCTTACCCAATCACCTCTGCCTCCCACAGGACGCGAGCCTGCCCTGTTGAAACACTATTTTTTTTTTTTTTTTTTTTTCAGTGTTTCAACTGGAAAAAATAGAATGCCTTTATCCAAAATAGAATGCCTTTGATCCTTTGTTATGTCATCATCTTGCTGAGAGGCAAAACCCATAAATAGGGGCTTTGCTCTGTTAAACTTTACTGCTTAACCGACGTAGACCTGACAGCAACCACAGCCCTTTTGGAAAGTTTTGAGAGAATTTCACATTTCTCAGCAATTCACCGACCAAGCCGACACATTTCATCATGTCAGCTAACCCATCCTTCAGCTCAGATGAGCTTGAAATAGTTGAAGGGAGTATTTTGGGAAACCACTACAAGGTAGAGGCCTTCCTCGGAGAAGGGGCTTTGGTATTGTAGCCAAATGTCGTGATACCAAGACCAACCGAGCTGTGGCTATTAAAGTCAACAAGAGCCGCCCTGATATTCTGCAACAGGCAAAACTGGAAATTTTCATCCTGGAGCAGCTGCGAAGGTTGGATCCAGATGCCGCCAACATTGTTAAATGGGACGGCTTTTTCCCACGACGGAGAGCGGGTTTGCTTAAACTTTGAACTCCTTGATCAATGCCTGTGGGACTATATACGGGACCGGAATAACCAGGGTCTCCCCATAAGTGAAGTCGGGCCAATTTTACGTCAACTCACAAATGCTCTGTCCCACCTGGGTTCTGTGGGAATAGTGCACGCTGACCTCAAATCTGGAAACATCATGGTTGTAAATCGCCATGAGTCTCCCATCAAAGTCAAACTCATAGACTTTGGCCTCGCATGTCCCTCGCGTCTGCAGTGATGCCTGGTGACCGTGTGGGGACGGTTGGTTATAGTGCACCTGAGGTTATGCTTGGCCTTCCTTTTAATGAAGCAAGTGACATGTGGTCTCTGGGGCTGGTAGCTGTGGAGCTTGGTACAGGGGTGCCACTCTACCCTGGAAATGAAGATTATGATGTTTTGAAATTCATCATAGAGACTCAGGGTCAGCCACCAGATCATGTTCTAGATTCTGGCGTGTACACTGAAGACTATTTCATTGAAGACAACTACAAGCAACAGCGCTGGACATTTAAGACTGACCAACAATTTCAGTACGAGACAGGATATGAATCCTGGAGACTCGATACTTAAAACTTAAAAGCCTTGATGACCTTGAACAAGTAATGATGTTTACACAAGGACCTGAAAATGGCCAACGTTTGTTTGTCAGCCTAATTAAACAGATGTTGGCCTTGGATGCAAACCAGCGCATAACACCTTCGGAGGTTCTCCAGCATCCCTTTTTTCGACCCTAAGAGTTCCCTGTGCATTGACACGAGTAGCACAAGGGGACAAAACCCTGTGGTCTTTCAGCAGCCTTCAAACTTGAAAAGTAAGAGATCACAGAAAATCAACTGCAGTTTCCAAAACTCTGTTGAATTTTCTCAAGAAGTGCACATCAACATGTCAGCCAGCCCATCCTTCAGCTCAGATGAGCTTGAAATAGTTGAAGGAACATTTTGGGAAACCACTACAAGGTAGAGGCTTTACTTGGAGAAGGGGCTTTGGTATTGTAGCCAAATGTCGCGACACAAAAACCAACCAAGCTATTGCCATTAAAGTCAACAAGAGCCGCCCTGATGTTCAGCAAGAGGCAAAACTGGAAATTTTCATCCTGGAGCAGCTGCGAAAGTTGGATCCAGATGCCGCCAACATTGTTAAAATGGAACGGCTTTTTCCAAGACGGAGAGCGGGTTTGCCTAAAGTTTGAACTCCTTGATCAATGCCTGTGGGACTATATACGGGACCGGAATAAACAGGGTCTCCCCATAAGCGAATTCAGGCCAATTTTAGGTCAACTCACAAGTGCTCTGTCCCACCTGGGTTCTGTGGGAATAGTGCACGCTGACCTCAAACCTGGAAACATCATGGTTGTAAACCGCCATGAGTCTCCAGTCAAAGTCAAACTCATAGACTTTGGCCTCGCATGTCCTGCGTCTGCAGTGAATCCTAGTGACTGCGTGGGGACAGTTGGTTATAGTGCACCTGAGGTTGTGCTTGGCCTTCCTTATAATGAAGCAAGTGACATGTGGTCTCTGGGTCTGGTAGCTGTGGAGCTTGCTACAGGGTGCCACTCTACCCTGCGGAGAATGAGTATGATTATCTGAAATTCATCATAGAGACTCAGGGTCAGCCACCAGATCATGTTCTAGACTCTGGCATTTACACTGATGACTATTTCATTGAAGACAACTACAAGCAACAGCGCTGGACATTTAAGACTGACCAACAATTTCAGTACGAGACAGGATATCCATCCCTGGAGACTCGATACATAAAACTTAAATGTCTCGATGACCTCGAACAAATAATGAAGGTTAGACGAGGACCAGAAGATGGCCAAAGCTTATTTGTCAGCCTGATTAAAAAGATGTTGGCCTTAGATGCACACCAGCGCATAACACCCTCGGAGGTTCTCCGGCATCCCTTTTTCAACCCTGGCCTCTCTAACAGCTTCCCATGTATTGCCATTGAGAGACCACACAGAATCAATCTCCAGAAGGAGAAACAAAGTCTGGATCATTGGGTCAAGCTACATCAGACGAGGCGAGTGGCGCAAAAGAGATATTCGGAGAAAATTTCGGACTTAATGCCAAAGTCCAGTGGTTTGGCAAAGGAGGGATGTGCTGGAGTGGAGTCCTTCCTCGTTTTTATGAGGAGCTATCCACACAGAGCCCACCTGACATATTGGTAATCCATGCTGGGGCAATGATTTGGGACTCATGTCTGCTTATCAACTTTCTTCTGTCATTGAGAAGGAATTGATGCAACTGCACACAGAGTTCCCCTCAATGACAATTGTATATTCATCCATCAACGAGCGTCAAGTGTGGAGATATGGAAATCCAGGCCAAATCAATAAGGACAGGAAGATCGTGAACGCCAGCATTAGAAAGGCTGTCAACCGCTTTGCTGGAGTGATTATTGAGCATCCATGCTTGAGGTTTTCAACAACTCAATTTTTTACCCGATGGAGTTCATTTAAACAAGAAAGGAAATGAACTGTTTCTGAAAAGCATCCGCTCGGCCATCCAGCAAAGTCTTCAGTCACCTCACAGAAAACTGACTTGAGGGATTTCCTTCAGTCCAGAAAACCACATGTTGTTCATTTTAGGCAATGTGAGCAACACATATCTAAATTGTGCTCTCATTTTTTCTTTTCTTTTACCTCTCACCACCCAACCAGTCATGACAGATGGCTGCCCCTTTCTGAGCCTGGTTCTGTCAAAGGTTTCTTCCTGTTAAAAGGAAGTTTTTCCTTTCCACTGTTGCCTAGTGCTTGCTCTCATAGGGGATCATTTGATTGTTGGGCTTGAATTTAATTTTAATTTAATTTAATTGGATTGAACAAAATTTTAAAAATTCAGGTGAGAGGTCCAAATTGTAGGGAGCACTACAAAATCTACAAATAAAAAAATTGTCATTAGCAGCAAATCAAAATAAAGAAAAAAAATTTGAAAAACCTCTCTTACTGCTCTGTTTATTTACTTAAATGAACACTTGTACTTTTTGTCATAGAAAACTATTAATATAAATAGAATAGAATTCAACTTTATTGTCATTGCACATGTCACAGGTACAGGGCAACGAAATGCAGTTTGCATCCATCCAGAAAGTGCTTTAGTCGTGATATAGATATATTACAATATATATTAGCAATAATAGAGATGTGTAAGTATATTACAGAAATGGGTCTATTATGGTATGTTATAATGCACACAGTGTGAAGTATGTTATGAATATTCTATAACTATAAGTATGTACAGGCTGTAGTGAGTACAAGCTATGAACAGGATATAAATATGAAATAAAAACTATACAGAAATCTGAGATATACAGTTATACAGAAATGTGAACTATGTAAGTTATAAACAGTTGTAGGATTAAAAATTATCGTATGTACAGAATGATTATTTACACAGAACTATACAGTAGTGGTAAAGTGCTAGTGGTTGTGGGTGTGTGTATGTTCAGTCCATGAGTTTAACGTGGGTCAGATGTCAGGAGGCAGAGTTCAGGAGTCTGACAGCTGTGGGGAAGAAGCTGTTCCGGTACCTGGTGGTCTTAGTCCGGAGGCTCCTGTAGCGCCTCCCAGAGGGCAGGAGGGTGAAGAGTCTATGTGATTTTCCCAGCCCTTTTCAGACACCGCTTCCTGTAGATGTCCTTTATGGCAGGAAGTGGTGCTCCGGCGATGCGCTGGGCAGTTTTCACGACCCTCTGCAACGCCTTCCGGTCCGAGGCGGAGCAGTTCCGTACCAGACTGTTATACAGTTGGTCAGGATGCTCTCGATGGTGCAGCGATAGAAGTTCACCAGGATGTCTGAGGACAGGTGGTTCTTCCTCAGAGTCCTCAAGAAGAAGAGGCGCTGGTGAGCCTTCTTGACCAGCTTGGAGCAGTTGGTCGTCCAGATGAGATCCTCGGAGATGTGGACTCCCAGGAACTTGAAGCTGCTCACACGCTCCACAGCCATCCCCTTAATGTGGATGGGTGGATGTGGGTCAACATTCCTCCTGTAGTCCACGATGAGCTCCTTGGTCTTCTGTGTTAAGCAGCAGGTTGTTTGTGTTGCACCACTCAGCCAGACAATCCACCTCCTCCCTGTAGGCGGTCTCATCGTTGTCGCTGATGAGGCCAATCACCGTGGTGTCATCTGCAAACTTAATGATGGTGTTGGAACCATCAGCAGGTCTGCAGTCGTGGGTGAAGAGGGAGTAGAGGAAAGGGCTCATCACACAGCCTTGTGGTACACCGGTGTTCACTGTGATTGTTGATGAGCAGCGGTTATCCAGTCGGACATGTTGGGGGCGGTTGGTCAGGAAGTCCAGTAACCATTTGCAGATGAGGGAACTGATGCCCAGGTCTGTCAGTTTCCTGATGTGAACACCAAGGAGTTAGTTGGCCTGCACTAACTACTGGCATACTATTATTCTGTGGCAAAACCCTGTCAAATCTGCCTTGGTGCACCTGTTGAAAAACTGCATCTAAATCCAAGACCCTAACTCCCATCAAAACAGCTTTTGAACTATGAGGATCCCAAGGAATTGTTCTACACAACAGTGTCTCTTTTATCCTTGTGGTGTCAAAAATGTGATGACAGAAGCAATTTAAAAAGTGGGGTTGTTCCTGCTGTTGAGACAAACTCCTGACTAAAAATACAATGTGTTTCTATGGGTCAGTTAGAAGGTTATCCCTCTACTTTGAGCCACACAATTCAAAAAGTTCAAATCTCTGAGCGTTGGCTCTAGGTCAACGTATGTCAAAGTAGATAGAGTTGGAAGAGGAGTAAGTTGAATGAGAATTTGAAGGGTCTCCCCATTGAAATCCGTTATAATTTTTGTTGAATAAAGTTGAATAATTAAAAAATATAAAAGTTAAAAGTGAGGAAAAATAGAAGCAGTAATGTCCAAAAGAAGAGGAATCGAATGGTGGTTGAATGGTTTTTCTAAGTTGAACGGTGTTGAAGGAGATAGTCCGTGAAAACGTACGGAATAGATCATAATAAAACAGAACTAGAAAGTGCATTTTCTGAAGAAACTGCAGTGTGAATGCTTGAATCTGAATGTATGCACTGAAATGAATTAATTGCTGAATTTTAAGTTAAAAATGTTGAATGAGATGAAAATACAGAAATTTTCACCTGAAATCAAAAGTGCCGAACTGCTAAAAGCTGACATCCACAGAGAAGAAGTTGGAAAATAGTTGAAAATGTTTTAAATGTAAATTAGAAAACCTAAGAAATGAGAAAAAACAAATTAGTCAGAAAACATCTAAATGAATATTAAAAGTTCATATCCACACAGTTTAAAAAGTTTACATCTCTGAGCTTTGAAAGACACGGTGTTGGAAAGAGAACAACGATGGCGATGTTTTGAGGGTAAAATGATGGCTGTAGAGCAAACACTGTGGACACAGCAGCAGTTGAAAGAGAAGTGTTTAAGATGAATCTTGGCACAGTGAGAGACAGAGCTCGTTAGGCAGGCAGGTGTGAGCCTGGTTGCTATAGTGACTGCACCCAATGGCTCCATACACACGCACACAGACATGCACCTCACTTTTGCTGCTTAAAATGAACAGAAAAGTCAGCCCCAAACAAATTGTTCCCAAATGAAAAGTACAGGTCGTATTGACAAAATTCTTTCACCGTGAGCGGCGGCAATGTCCAGTCTACCAAATTCTCAGTTTTCATGCCCATGGAGTTTATTATATGGACATGATGACAGTGCAAAGACACCATGCTCTTCTGATTTTCAAACGAACCTTCTGAGCCATTTTAACATTAGTCTATGGAAGAGTTGGAGGGAGGAGGCTGTGCATTGGTGACATTTATGAAAGAACCATAACACCTAGTACAATAGTAAACACATTGGGTGAAAGAGGACAGCGATGGCTACGTTTTGAGGGTAAAATCATACCTGTAGAGCAAACGCCGTGGACACAGCAGCAGTTTTAAAAAAGATTTTAAGATTAATTTTTTTGCTCCTCTCACTCTAGCAGTTGAGCTGTCTCACTCTAGCGCCAACATTCCGTCCCATACACACCCATTATAAACTCTGAAACGGCTGAAAAAACATCATGAAACTTAAACTGGAACTGAAGAAAAGTATAATAGATATTGAAAAGATAAATACAAGTTGAATAGTTGAATGTCTTGTCTTCGTTTTAAAGTTTGAATGGTGGCTCTACGTCAATGTATGTGGAAGTAGATACAGTTTAAAGAGGAGTAAGTTGAAGGAGAATTTGAAGGGTCTCCCCATTGAAATACGTTATACTTTTTTTTTTTTTTTTTTTTTAAAGTTGAATAATTTTAAAAATATAAGTGTTAGTGTTCAAGCATTTACACTAATAAAGAATAACATTGTTGTCATTGTTGATTTTGTGTCTTCACCCTGAGTCCATCCCCTGCCAAGCTGCACCTGTGATTCTCTGACTGCTCGCTGATGAGCTGACCGATAAGTAAATCTTTTCTTGGATTTTATCCTCTGCATCCTTACCCAATCACCTCTGCCTCCCACAGGACGCGAGCCTGCCCTGTTGAAACACTATTTTTTTTTTTTTTTTTTTTTTTCAGTGTTTCAACTGGAAAAAATAGAATGCCTTTTATCCAAAATAGAATGCCTTTGATCCTTTGTTATGTCATCATCTTGCTGAGAGGCAAAACCCATAAATAGGGGCTTTGCTCTGTTAAACTTTACTGCTTAACCGACGTGAGACCTGACAGCAACCACAGCCCTTTTGGAAAGTTTTGAGAGAATTTCACATTTCTCAGCAATTCACCGACCAAGCCGACACATTTCATCATGTCAGCTAACCCATCCTTCAGCTCAGATGAGCTTGAAATAGTTGAAGGGAGTATTTTGGGAAACCACTACAAGGTAGAGGCCTTCCTCGGAGAAGGGGCTTTGGTATTGTAGCCAAATGTCGTGATACCAAGACCAACCGAGCTGTGGCTATTAAAGTCAACAAGAGCCGCCCTGATATTCTGCAACAGGCAAAACTGGAAATTTTCATCCTGGAGCAGCTGCGAAGGTTGGATCCAGATGCCGCCAACATTGTTAAATGGGACGGCTTTTTCCACGACGGAGAGCGGGTTTGCTTAAACTTTGAACTCCTTGATCAATGCCTGTGGGACTATATACGGGACCGAATAACCAGGGTCTCCCCATAAGTGAAGTCGGGCCAATTTTACGTCAACTCACAAATGCTCTGTCCCACCTGGGTTCTGTGGGAATAGTGCACGCTGACCTCAAATCTGGAAACATCATGGTTGTAAATCGCCATGAGTCTCCCATCAAAGTCAAACTCATAGACTTTGGCCTCGCATGTCCTGCGTCTGCAGTGATGCCTGGTGACCGTGTGGGGACGGTTGGTTATAGTGCACCTGAGGTTATGCTTGGCCTTCCTTTTAATGAAGCAAGTGACATGTGGTCTCTGGGGCTGGTAGCTGTGGAGCTTGGTACAGGGGTGCCACTCTACCCTGGAAATGAAGATTATGATGTTTTGAAATTCATCATAGAGACTCAGGGTCAGCCACCAGATCATGTTCTAGATTCTGGCGTGTACACTGAAGACTATTTCATTGAAGACAACTACAAGCAACAGCGCTGGACATTTAAGACTGACCAACAATTTCAGTACGAGACAGGATATGAATCCCTGGAGACTCGATACTTAAAACTTAAAAGCCTTGATGACCTTGAACAAGTAATGATGTTTACACAAGGACCTGAAAATGGCCAACGTTTGTTTGTCAGCCTAATTAAACAGATGTTGGCCTTGGATGCAAACCAGCGCATAACACCTTCGGAGGTTCTCCAGCATCCCTTTTTCGACCCTAAGAGTTCCCTGTGCATTGACACGAGTAGCACAAGGGGACAAAACCCTGTGGTCTTTCAGCAGCCTTCAAACTTGAAAAGTAAGAGATCACAGAAAATCAACTGCAGTTTCCAAAACTCTGTTGAATTTTCTCAAGAAGTGCACATCAACATGTCAGCCAGCCCATCCTTCAGCTCAGATGAGCTTGAAATAGTTGAAGGAACATTTTGGGAAACCACTACAAGGTAGAGGCTTTACTTGGAGAAGGGGCTTTGGTATTGTAGCCAAATGTCGCGACACAAAACCAACCAAGCTATTGCCATTAAAGTCAACAAGAGCCGCCCTGATGTTCAGCAAGAGGCAAAACTGGAAATTTTCATCCTGGAGCAGCTGCGAAAGTTGGATCCAGATGCCGCCAACATTGTTAAATGGAACGGCTTTTTCCAAGACGGAGAGCGGGTTTGCCTAAAGTTTGAACTCCTTGATCAATGCCTGTGGGACTATATACGGGACCGGAATAAACAGGGTCTCCCCATAAGCGAATTCAGGCCAATTTTAGGTCAACTCACAAGTGCTCTGTCCCACCTGGGTTCTGTGGGAATAGTGCACGCTGACCTCAAACCTGGAAACATCATGGTTGTAAACCGCCATGAGTCTCCAGTCAAAGTCAAACTCATAGACTTTGGCCTCGCATGTCCTCGTCTGCAGTGAATCCTAGTGACTGCGTGGGGACAGTTGGTTATAGTGCACCTGAGGTTGTGCTTGGCCTTCCTTATAATGAAGCAAGTGACATGTGGTCTCTGGGTCTGGTAGCTGTGGAGCTTGCTACAGGGTGCCACTCTACCCTGCGGGAGAATGAGTATGATTATCTGAAATTCATCATAGAGACTCAGGGTCAGCCACCAGATCATGTTCTAGACTCTGGCATTTACACTGATGACTATTTCATTGAAGACAACTACAAGCAACAGCGCTGGACATTTAAGACTGACCAACAATTTCAGTGCGAGACAGGATATCCATCCCTGGAGACTCGATACATAAAACTTAAATGTCTCGATGACCTCGAACAAATAATGAAGGTTAGACGAGGACCAGAAGATGGCCAAAGCTTATTTGTCAGCCTGATTAAAAGATGTTGGCCTTAGATGCACACCAGCGCATAACACCCTCGGAGGTTCTCCGGCATCCTTTTTCAACCCTGGCCTCTCTAACAGCTTCCCATGTATTGCCATTGAGAGACCACACAGAATCAATCTCCAGAAGGGAGAAACAAAAGTCTGGATCATTGGGTCAAGCTACATCAGACGAGGCGAGAGTGACGCAAAGAGATATTCGGAGAAAATTTCGGACTTAATGCCAAAGTCCAGTGGTTTGGCAAAGGAGGGATGTGCTGGAGTGGAGTCCTTCCTCGTTTTTATGAGGAGCTATCCACACAGAGCCCACCTGACATATTGGTAATCCATGCTGGGGCAATGATTTGGGACTCATGTCTGCTTATCAACTTTCTTCTGTCATTGAGAAGGAATTGATGCAACTGCACACAGAGTTCCCCTCAATGACAATTGTATATTCATCCATCAACGAAGCGTCAAGTGTGGAGATATGGAAATCCAGGCCAAATCAATAAGGACAGGAAGATCGTGAGCGCCAGCATTAGAAAGGCTGTCAACCGCTTTGCTGGGTGATTATTGAGCATCCATGCTTGAGGTTTTCAACAACTCAATTTTTTTACCCGATGGAGTTCATTTAAACAAGAAAGGAAATGAACTGTTTCTGAAAAGCATCCGCTCGGCCATCCAGCAAAGTCTTCAGTCACCTCACAGAAAACTGACTTGAGGATTTCCTTCAGTCCAGAAAACCACATGTTGTTCATTTTAGGCAATGTGAGCAACACATATCTAAATTGTGCTCTCATTTTTCTTTTCTTTTACCTCTCACCACCCAACCAGTCATGACAGATGGCTGCCCTTTCTGAGCCTGGTTCTGTCAAAGGTTTCTTCCTGTTAAAAGGAAGTTTTTCCTTTCCACTGTTGCCTAGTGCTTGCTCTCATAGGGGATCATTTGATTGTTGGGCTTGAATTTAATTTTAATTTAATTTAATTGGATTGAACAAAATTTTAAAAATTCAGGTGAGAGGTCCAAATTGTAGGGAGCACTACAAAATCTACAAATAAAAAATTGTCATTAGCAGCAAATCAAAATAAAGAAAAAAATTTGAAAAACCTCTCTTACTGCTCTGTTTATTTACTTAAATGAACACTTGTACTTTTTTGTCATAGAAAACTATTAATATAAATAGAATAGAATTCAACTTTATTGTCATTGCACATGTCACAGGTACAGGGCAACGAAATGCAGTTTGCATCCATCCAGAAAGTGCTTTAGTCGTGATATAGATATATTACAATATATATTAGCAATAATAGAGATGTGTAAGTATATTACAGAAATGGGTCTATTATGGTATGTTATAATGCACACAGTGTGAAGTATGTTATGAATATTCTATAACTATAAGTATGTACAGGCTGTAGTGAGTACAAGCTATGAACAGGATATAAATATGAAATAAAAACTATACAGAAATCTGAGATATACAGTTATACAGAAATGTGAACTATGTAAGTTATAAACAGTTGTAGGATTAAAAATTATCGTATGTACAGAATGATTATTTACACAGAACTATACAGTAGTGGTAAAGTGCTAGTGGTTGTGGGTGTGTGTATGTTCAGTCCATGAGTTTAACGTGGGTCAGATGTCAGGAGGCAGAGTTCAGGAGTCTGACAGCTGTGGGGAAGAAGCTGTTCCGGTACCTGGTGGTCTTAGTCCGGAGGCTCCTGTAGCGCCTCCCAGAGGGCAGGAGGGTGAAGAGTCTATGTGATTTTCCCAGCCCTTTTCAGACACCGCTTCCTGTAGATGTCCTTTATGGCAGGAAGTGGTGCTCCGGCGATGCGCTGGGCAGTTTTCACGACCCTCTGCAACGCCTTCCGGTCCGAGGCGGAGCAGTTCCGCATACCAGACTGTTATACAGTTGGTCAGGATGCTCTCGATGGTGCAGCGATAGAAGTTCACCAGGATGTCTGAGGACAGGTGGTTCTTCCTCAGAGTCCTCAAGAAGAAGAGGCGCTGGTGAGCCTTCTTGACCAGCTTGGAGCAGTTGGTCGTCCAGATGAGATCCTCGGAGATGTGGACTCCCAGGAACTTGAAGCTGCTCACACGCTCCACAGCCATCCCCTTAATGTGGATGGGTGGATGTGGGTCAGCATTCCTCCTGTAGTCCACGATGAGCTCCTTGGTCTTCTGTGTTAAGCAGCAGGTTGTTTGTGTTGCACCACTCAGCCAGACAATCCACCTCCTCCCTGTAGGCGGTCTCATCGTTGTCGCTGATGAGGCCAATCACCGTGGTGTCATCTGCAAACTTAATGATGGTGTTGGAACCATCAGCAGGTCTGCAGTCGTGGGTGAAGAGGGAGTAGAGGAAAGGGCTCATCACACAGCCTTGTGGTACACGGTGTTCACTGTGATTGTTGATGAGCAGCGGTTATCCAGTCGGACATGTTGGGGGCGGTTGGTCAGGAAGTCCAGTAACCATTTGCAGATGAGGGAACTGATGCCCAGGTCTGTCAGTTTCCTGATGTGAACACCAAGGAGTTAGTTGGCCTGCACTAACTACTGGCATACTATTATTCTGTGGCAAAACCCTGTCAAATCTGCCTTGGTGCACCTGTTGAAAAACTGCATCTAAATCCAAGACCCTAACTCCCATCAAAACAGCTTTTGAACTATGAGGATCCCAAGGAATTGTTCTACACAACAGTGTCTCTTTTATCCTTGTGGTGTCAAAAATGTGATGACAGAAGCAATTTAAAAGTGGGGTTGTTCCTGCTGTTGAGACAAACTCCTGACTAAAAATACAATGTGTTTCTATGGGTCAGTTAGAAGGTTATCCCTCTACTTTGAGCCACACAATTCAAAAAGTTCAAATCTCTGAGCGTTGGCTCTAGGTCAACGTATGTCAAAGTAGATAGAGTTGGAAGAGGAGTAAGTTGAATGAGAATTTGAAGGGTCTCCCCATTGAAATCCGTTATAATTTTTGTTGAATAAAGTTGAATAATTAAAAAATATAAAAGTTAAAAGTGAGGAAAAATAGAAGCAGTAATGTCCAAAAGAAGAGGAATCGAATGGTGGTTGAATGGTTTTCTAAGTTGAACGGTGTTGAAGGAGATAGTCCGTGAAAACGCACGGAATAGATCATAATAAAACAGAACTAGAAAGTGCATTTTCTGAAGAAACTGCAGTGTGAATGCTTGAATCTGAATGTATGCACTGAAATGAATTAATTGCTGAATTTTAAGTTAAAAATGTTGAATGAGATGAAAATACAGAAATTTTCACCTGAAATCAAAAAGTGCCGAACTGCTAAAAGCTGACATCCACAGAGAAGAAGTTGGAAAATAGTTGAAAATGTTTTAAATGTAAATTAGAAAAACCTAAGAAATGAGAAAAAACAAATTAGTCAGAAAACATCTAAATGAATATTAAAAGTTCATATCCACACAGTTTAAAAAGTTTACATCTCTGAGCTTTGAAAGACACGGTGTTGGAAAGAGAACAACGATGGCGATGTTTTGAGGGTAAAATGATGGCTGTAGAGCAAACACTGTGGACACAGCAGCAGTTGAAAGAGAAGTGTTTAAGATGAATCTTGGCACAGTGAGAGACAGAGCTCGTTAGGCAGGCAGGTGTGAGCCTGGTTGCTATAGTGACTACACCAATGGCTCCATACACACGCACACAGACATGCACCTCACTTTTGCTGCTTAAAATGAACAGAAAAGTCAGCCCCAAACAAATTGTTCCCAAATGAAAAGTACAGGTCGTATTGACAAAATTCTTTCACCGTGAGCGGCGGCAATGTCCAGTCTACCAAATTCTCAGTTTTCATGCCCATGGAGTTTATTATATGGACATGATGACAGTGCAAAGACACCATGCTCTTCTGATTTTCAAACGAACCTTCTGAGCCATTTTAACATTAGTCTATGGAAGAGTTGGAGGAGGAGGCTGTGCATTGGTGACATTTATGAAAGAACCATAACACCTAGTACAATAGTAAACACATTGGGTGAAAGAGGACAGCGATGGCTACGTTTTGAGGTAAAATCATACCTGTAGAGCAAACGCCGTGGACACAGCAGCAGTTTTAAAAAGATTTTAAGATTAATTTTTGCTCCTCTCACTCTAGCAGTTGAGCTGTCTCACTCTAGCGCCAACATTCCGTCCCATACACACCCATTATAAACTCTGAAACGGCTGAAAAACATCATGAAACTTAAACTGGAACTGAAGAAAAGTATAATAGATATTGAAAAGATAAATACAAGTTGAATAGTTGAATGTCTTGTCTTCGTTTTAAAGTTTGAATGGTGGCTCTACGTCAATGTATGTGGAAGTAGATACAGTTTAAAGAGGAGTAAGTTGAAGGAGAATTTGAAGGGTCTCCCCATTGAAATACGTTATACTTTTTTTTTTTTTTTTTTTTTTTTTTTTTTAAATAAAGTTGAATAATTTTAAAAATATAAGTGTTAGTGTTCAAGCATTTACACTAATAAAGAATAACATTGTTGTCATTGTTGATTTTGTGTCTTCACCCTGAGTCCATCCCCTGCCAAGCTGCACCTGTGATTCTCGGCTGCTCGCTGATGAGCTGACCGATAAGTAAATCTTTTCTTGGATTTTATCCTCTGCATCCTTACCCAATCACCTCTGCCTCCCACAGGACGCGAGCCTGCCCTGTTGAAACACTATTTTTTTTTTTTTTTTTTTCAGTGTTTCAACTGGAAAAAATAGAATGCCTTTATCCAAAATAGAATGCCTTTGATCCTTTGTTATGTCATCATCTTGCTGAGAGGCAAAACCCATAAATAGGGGCTTTGCTCTGTTAAACTTTACTGCTTAACCGACGTAGACCTGACAGCAACCACAGCCCTTTTGGAAAGTTTTGAGAGAATTTCACATTTCTCAGCAATTCACCGACCAAGCCGACACATTTCATCATGTCAGCTAACCCATCCTTCAGCTCAGATGAGCTTGAAATAGTTGAAGGGAGTATTTTGGGAAACCACTACAAGGTAGAGGCCTTCCTCGGAGAAGGGGCTTTGGTATTGTAGCCAAATGTCGTGATACCAAGACCAACCGAGCTGTGGCTATTAAAGTCAACAAGGGCCGCCCTGATATTCTGCAACAGGCAAAACTGGAAATTTTCATCCTGGAGCAGCTGCGAAGGTTGGATCCAGATGCCGCCAACATTGTTAAATGGGACGGCTTTTTCCACGACGGAGAGCGGGTTTGCTTAAACTTTGAACTCCTTGATCAATGCCTGTGGGACTATATACGGGACCGAATAACCAGGGTCTCCCCATAAGTGAAGTCGGGCCAATTTTACGTCAACTCACAAATGCTCTGTCCCACCTGGGTTCTGTGGGAATAGTGCACGCTGACCTCAAATCTGGAAACATCATGGTTGTAAATCGCCATGAGTCTCCCATCAAAGTCAAACTCATAGACTTTGGCCTCGCATGTCCCTCGTCTGCAGTGATGCCTGGTGACCGTGTGGGGACGGTTGGTTATAGTGCACCTGAGGTTATGCTTGGCCTTCCTTTTAATGAAGCAAGTGACATGTGGTCTCTGGGGCTGGTAGCTGTGGAGCTTGGTACAGGGGTGCCACTCTACCCTGGAAATGAAGATTATGATGTTTTGAAATTCATCATAGAGACTCAGGGTCAGCCACCAGATCATGTTCTAGATTCTGGCGTGTACACTGAAGACTATTTCATTGAAGACAACTACAAGCAACAGCGCTGGACATTTAAGACTGACCAACAATTTCAGTACGAGACAGGATATGAATCCTGGAGACTCGATACTTAAAACTTAAAAGCCTTGATGACCTTGAACAAGTAATGATGTTTACACAAGGACCTGAAAATGGCCAACGTTTGTTTGTCAGCCTAATTAAACAGATGTTGGCCTTGGATGCAAACCAGCGCATAACACCTTCGGAGGTTCTCCAGCATCCCTTTTTCGACCCTAAGAGTTCCTGTGCATTGACACGAGTAGCACAAGGGGACAAAACCCTGTGGTCTTTCAGCAGCCTTCAAACTTGAAAAGTAAGAGATCACAGAAAATCAACTGCAGTTTCCAAAACTCTGTTGAATTTTCTCAAGAAGTGCACATCAACATGTCAGCCAGCCCATCCTTCAGCTCAGATGAGCTTGAAATAGTTGAAGGAACATTTTGGGAAACCACTACAAGGTAGAGGCTTTACTTGGAGAAGGGGCTTTGGTATTGTAGCCAAATGTCGCGACACAAAAACCAACCAAGCTATTGCCATTAAAGTCAACAAGAGCCGCCCTGATGTTCAGCAAGAGGCAAAACTGGAAATTTTCATCCTGGAGCAGCTGCGAAAGTTGGATCCAGATGCCGCCAACATTGTTAAATGGAACGGCTTTTTCCAAGACGGAGAGCGGGTTTGCCTAAAGTTTGAACTCCTTGATCAATGCCTGTGGGACTATATACGGGACCGGAATAAACAGGGTCTCCCCATAAGCGAATTCAGGCCAATTTTAGGTCAACTCACAAGTGCTCTGTCCCACCTGGGTTCTGTGGGAATAGTGCACGCTGACCTCAAACCTGGAAACATCATGGTTGTAAACCGCCATGAGTCTCCAGTCAAAGTCAAACTCATAGACTTTGGCCTCGCATGTCCCAAGGTCTGCAGTGAATCCTAGTGACTGCGTGGGGACAGTTGGTTATAGTGCACCTGAGGTTGTGCTTGGCCTTCCTTATAATGAAGCAAGTGACATGTGGTCTCTGGGTCTGGTAGCTGTGGAGCTTGCTACAGGGTGCCACTCTACCCTCATGCGGAGAATGAGTATGATTATCTGAAATTCATCATAGAGACTCAGGGTCAGCCACCAGATCATGTTCTAGACTCTGGCATTTACACTGATGACTATTTCATTGAAGACAACTACAAGCAACAGCGCTGGACATTTAAGACTGACCAACAATTTCAGTACGAGACAGGATATCCATCCCTGGAGACTCGATACATAAAACTTAAATGTCTCGATGACCTCGAACAAATAATGAAGGTTAGACGAGGACCAGAAGATGGCCAAAGCTTATTTGTCAGCCTGATTAAAAGATGTTGGCCTTAGATGCACACCAGCGCATAACACCCTCGGAGGTTCTCCGGCATCCCTTTTTCAACCCTGGCCTCTCTAACAGCTTCCCATGTATTGCCATTGAGAGACCACACAGAATCAATCTCCAGAAGGGAGAAACAAAAGTCTGGATCATTGGGTCAAGCTACATCAGGCGAGGCGAGAGTGACGCAAAAGAGATATTCGGAGAAAATTTCGGACTTAATGCCAAAGTCCAGTGGTTTGGCAAAGGAGGGATGTGCTGGAGTGGAGTCCTTCCTCGTTTTTATGAGGAGCTATCCACACAGAGCCCACCTGACATATTGGTAATCCATGCTGGGGGCAATGATTTGGGACTCATGTCTGCTTATCAACTTTCTTCTGTCATTGAGAAGGAATTGATGCAACTGCACACAGAGTTCCCCTCAATGACAATTGTATATTCATCCATCAACGGCGTCAAGTGTGGAGATATGGAAATCCAGGCCAAATCAATAAGGACAGGAAGATCGTGAACGCCAGCATTAGAAAGGCTGTCAACCGCTTTGCTGGAGTGATTATTGAGCATCCATGCTTGAGGTTTTCAACAACTCAATTTTTTACCCGATGGAGTTCATTTAAACAAGAAAGGAAATGAACTGTTTCTGAAAAGCATCCGCTCGGCCATCCAGCAAAGTCTTCAGTCACCTCACAGAAAACTGACTTGAGGGATTTCCTTCAGTCCAGAAAACCACATGTTGTTCATTTTAGGCAATGTGAGCAACACATATCTAAATTGTGCTCTCATTTTTTTTTCTTTTACCTCTCACCACCCAACCAGTCATGACAGATGGCTGCCCCTTTCTGAGCCTGGTTCTGTCAAAGGTTTCTTCCTGTTAAAGGAAGTTTTTCCTTTCCACTGTTGCCTAGTGCTTGCTCTCATAGGGGATCATTTGATTGTTGGGCTTGAATTTAATTTTAATTTAATTTAATTGGATTGAACAAAATTTTAAAAATTCAGGTGAGAGGTCCAAATTGTAGGGAGCACTACAAAATCTACAAATAAAAAATTGTCATTAGCAGCAAATCAAAATAAAGAAAAAAAATTTGAAAAACCTCTCTTACTGCTCTGTTTATTTACTTAAATGAACACTTGTACTTTTTGTCATAGAAAACTATTAATATAAATAGAATAGAATTCAACTTTATTGTCATTGCACATGTCACAGGTACAGGGCAACGAAATGCAGTTTGCATCCATCCAGAAAGTGCTTTAGTCGTGATATAGATATATTACAATATATATTAGCAATAATAGAGATGTGTAAGTATATTACAGAAATGGGTCTATTATGGTATGTTATAATGCACACAGTGTGAAGTATGTTATGAATATTCTATAACTATAAGTATGTACAGGCTGTAGTGAGTACAAGCTATGAACAGGATATAAATATGAAATAAAAACTATACAGAAATCTGAGATATACAGTTATACAGAAATGTGAACTATGTAAGTTATAAACAGTTGTAGGATTAAAATTATCGTATGTACAGAATGATTATTTACACAGAACTATACAGTAGTGGTAAAGTGCTAGTGGTTGTGGGTGTGTGTATGTTCAGTCCATGAGTTTAACGTGGGTCAGATGTCAGGAGGCAGAGTTCAGGAGTCTGACAGCTGTGGGGAAGAAGCTGTTCCGGTACCTGGTGGTCTTAGTCCGGAGGCTCCTGTAGCGCCTCCCAGAGGGCAGGAGGGTGAAGAGTCTATGTGATTTTCCCAGCCCTTTTCAGACACCGCTTCCTGTAGATGTCCTTTATGGCAGGAAGTGGTGCTCGGCGATGCGCTGGGCAGTTTTCACGACCCTCTGCAACGCCTTCCGGTCCGAGGCGGAGCAGTTCCCGTACCAGACTGTTATACAGTTGGTCAGGATGCTCTCGATGGTGCAGCGATAGAAGTTCACCAGGATGTCTGAGGACAGGTGGTTCTTCCTCAGAGTCCTCAAGAAGAAGAGGCGCTGGTGAGCCTTCTTGACCAGCTTGGAGCAGTTGGTCGTCCAGATGAGATCCTCGGAGATGTGGACTCCCAGGAACTTGAAGCTGCTCACACGCTCCACAGCCATCCCCTTAATGTGGATGGGTGGATGTGGGTCAGCATTCCTCCTGTAGTCCACGATGAGCTCCTTGGTCTTCTGTGTTAAGCAGCAGGTTGTTTGTGTTGCACCACTCAGCCAGACAATCCACCTCCTCCCCTGTAGGCGGTCTCATCGTTGTCGCTGATGAGGCCAATCACCGTGGTGTCATCTGCAAACTTAATGATGGTGTTGGAACCATCAGCAGGTCTGCAGTCGTGGGTGAAGAGGGAGTAGAGGAAAGGGCTCATCACACAGCCTTGTGGTACACGGTGTTCACTGTGATTGTTGATGAGCAGCGGTTATCCAGTCGGACATGTTGGGGCGGTTGGTCAGGAAGTCCAGTAACCATTTGCAGATGAGGGAACTGATGCCCAGGTCTGTCAGTTTCCTGATGTGAACACCAAGGAGTTAGTTGGCCTGCACTAACTACTGGCATACTATTATTCTGTGGCAAAACCCTGTCAAATCTGCCTTGGTGCACCTGTTGAAAAACTGCATCTAAATCCAAGACCCTAACTCCCATCAAAACAGCTTTTGAACTATGAGGATCCCAAGGAATTGTTCTACACAACAGTGTCTCTTTTATCCTTGTGGTGTCAAAAATGTGATGACAGAAGCAATTTAAAAAGTGGGGTTGTTCCTGCTGTTGAGACAAACTCCTGACTAAAAATACAATGTGTTTCTATGGGTCAGTTAGAAGGTTATCCCTCTACTTTGAGCCACACAATTCAAAAAGTTCAAATCTCTGAGCGTTGGCTCTAGGTCAACGTATGTCAAAGTAGATAGAGTTGGAAGAGGAGTAAGTTGAATGAGAATTTGAAGGGTCTCCCCATTGAAATCCGTTATAATTTTTTGTTGAATAAAGTTGAATAATTAAAAAAATATAAAAGTTAAAAGTGAGGAAAAATAGAAGCAGTAATGTCCAAAAGAAGAGGAATCGAATGGTGGTTGAATGGTTTTTCTAAGTTGAACGGTGTTGAAGGAGATAGTCCGTGAAAACGCATTTGGAATAGATCATAATAAAACAGAACTAGAAAGTGCATTTTCTGAAGAAACTGCAGTGTGAATGCTTGAATCTGAATGTATGCACTGAAATGAATTAATTGCTGAATTTTAAGTTAAAATGTTGAATGAGATGAAAATACAGAAATTTTCACCTGAAATCAAAAGTGCCGAACTGCTAAAAGCTGACATCCACAGAGAAGAAGTTGGAAAATAGTTGAAAATGTTTTAAATGTAAATTAGAAAAACCTAAGAAATGAGAAAAAACAAATTAGTCAGAAAACATCTAAATGAATATTAAAAGTTCATATCCACACAGTTTAAAAAGTTTACATCTCTGAGCTTTGAAAGACACGGTGTTGGAAAGAGAACAACGATGGCGATGTTTTGAGGGTAAAATGATGGCTGTAGAGCAAACACTGTGGACACAGCAGCAGTTGAAAGAGAAGTGTTTAAGATGAATCTTGGCACAGTGAGAGACAGAGCTCGTTAGGCAGGCAGGTGTGAGCCTGGTTGCTATAGTGACTGCACCCAATGGCTCCATACACACGCACACAGACATGCACCTCACTTTTGCTGCTTAAAATGAACAGAAAAGTCAGCCCCAAACAAATTGTTCCCAAATGAAAAGTACAGGTCGTATTGACAAAATTCTTTCACCGTGAGCGGCGGCAATGTCCAGTCTACCAAATTCTCAGTTTTCATGCCCATGGAGTTTATTATATGGACATGATGACAGTGCAAAGACACCATGCTCTTCTGATTTTCAAACGAACCTTCTGAGCCATTTTAACATTAGTCTATGGAAGAGTTGGAGGAGGAGGCTGTGCATTGGTGACATTTATGAAAGAACCATAACACCTAGTACAATAGTAAACACATTGGGTGAAAGAGGACAGCGATGGCTACGTTTTGAGGGTAAAATCATACCTGTAGAGCAAACGCCGTGGACACAGCAGCAGTTTTAAAAAAGATTTTAAGATTAATTTTTTTGCTCCTCTCACTCTAGCAGTTGAGCTGTCTCACTCTAGCGCCAACATTCCGTCCCATACACACCCATTATAAACTCTGAAACGGCTGAAAAAACATCATGAAACTTAAACTGGAACTGAAGAAAAAGTATAATAGATATTGAAAAGATAAATACAAGTTGAATAGTTGAATGTCTTGTCTTCGTTTTAAAGTTTGAATGGTGGCTCTCGTCAATGTATGTGGAAGTAGATACAGTTTAAAGAGGAGTAAGTTGAAGGAGAATTTGAAGGGTCTCCCCATTGAAATACGTTATACTTTTTTTTTTTTTTTTTTTTTTTTTTTTAAATAAAGTTGAATAATTTTAAAAATATAAGTGTTAGTGTTCAAGCATTTACACTAATAAAGAATAACATTGTTGTCATTGTTGATTTTGTGTCTTCACCCTGAGTCCATCCCCTGCCAAGCTGCACCTGTGATTCTACGGCTGCTCGCTGATGAGCTGACCGATAAGTAAATCTTTTCTTGGATTTTATCCTCTGCATCCTTACCCAATCACCTCTGCCTCCCACAGGACGCGAGCCTGCCCTGTTGAAACACTATTTTTTTTTTTTTTTTTTTCAGTGTTTCAACTGGAAAAAATAGAATGCCTTTTATCCAAAATAGAATGCCTTTGATCCTTTGTTATGTCATCATCTTGCTGAGAGGCAAAACCCATAAATAGGGGCTTTGCTCTGTTAAACTTTACTGCTTAACCGACGTGAGACCTGACAGCAACCACAGCCCTTTTGGAAAGTTTTGAGAGAATTTCACATTTCTCAGCAATTCACCGACCAAGCCGACACATTTCATCATGTCAGCTAACCCATCCTTCAGCTCAGATGAGCTTGAAATAGTTGAAGGGAGTATTTTGGGAAACCACTACAAGGTAGAGGCCTTCCTCGGAGAAGGGGCTTTGGTATTGTAGCCAAATGTCGTGATACCAAGACCAACCGAGCTGTGGCTATTAAAGTCAACAAGAGCCGCCCTGATATTCTGCAACAGGCAAAACTGGAAATTTTCATCCTGGAGCAGCTGCGAAGGTTGGATCCAGATGCCGCCAACATTGTTAAATGGGACGGCTTTTTCCACGACGGAGAGCGGGTTTGCTTAAACTTTGAACTCCTTGATCAATGCCTGTGGGACTATATACGGGACCGAATAACCAGGGTCTCCCCATAAGTGAAGTCGGGCCAATTTTACGTCAACTCACAAATGCTCTGTCCCACCTGGGTTCTGTGGGAATAGTGCACGCTGACCTCAAATCTGGAAACATCATGGTTGTAAATCGCCATGAGTCTCCCATCAAAGTCAAACTCATAGACTTTGGCCTCGCATGTCCTGCGTCTGCAGTGATGCCTGGTGACCGTGTGGGGGACGGTTGGTTATAGTGCACCTGAGGTTATGCTTGGCCTTCCTTTTAATGAAGCAAGTGACATGTGGTCTCTGGGGCTGGTAGCTGTGGAGCTTGGTACAGGGTGCCACTCTACCCTGGAAATGAAGATTATGATGTTTTGAAATTCATCATAGAGACTCAGGGTCAGCCACCAGATCATGTTCTAGATTCTGGCGTGTACACTGAAGACTATTTCATTGAAGACAACTACAAGCAACAGCGCTGGACATTTAAGACTGACCAACAATTTCAGTACGAGACAGGATATGAATCCCTGGAGACTCGATACTTAAAACTTAAAAGCCTTGATGACCTTGAACAAGTAATGATGTTTACACAAGGACCTGAAAATGGCCAACGTTTGTTTGTCAGCCTAATTAAACAGATGTTGGCCTTGGATGCAAACCAGCGCATAACACCTTCGGAGGTTCTCCAGCATCCCTTTTTCGACCCTAAGAGTTCCCTGTGCATTGACACGAGTAGCACAAGGGGACAAAACCCTGTGGTCTTTCAGCAGCCTTCAAACTTGAAAAGTAAGAGATCACAGAAAATCAACTGCAGTTTCCAAAACTCTGTTGAATTTTCTCAAGAAGTGCACATCAACATGTCAGCCAGCCCATCCTTCAGCTCAGATGAGCTTGAAATAGTTGAAGGAACATTTTGGGAAACCACTACAAGGTAGAGGCTTTACTTGGAGAAGGGGCTTTGGTATTGTAGCCAAATGTCGCGACACAAAAACCAACCAAGCTATTGCCATTAAAGTCAACAAGAGCCGCCCTGATGTTCAGCAAGAGGCAAAACTGGAAATTTTCATCCTGGAGCAGCTGCGAAAGTTGGATCAGATGCCGCCAACATTGTTAAATGGAACGGCTTTTTCCAAGACGGAGAGCGGGTTTGCCTAAAGTTTGAACTCCTTGATCAATGCCTGTGGGACTATATACGGGACCGGAATAAACAGGGTCTCCCCATAAGCGAATTCAGGCCAATTTTAGGTCAACTCACAAGTGCTCTGTCCCACCTGGGTTCTGTGGGAATAGTGCACGCTGACCTCAAACCTGGAAACATCATGGTTGTAAACCGCCATGAGTCTCCAGTCAAAGTCAAACTCATAGACTTTGGCCTCGCATGTCCTCGTCTGCAGTGAATCCTAGTGACTGCGTGGGGACAGTTGGTTATAGTGCACCTGAGGTTGTGCTTGGCCTTCCTTATAATGAAGCAAGTGACATGTGGTCTCTGGGTCTGGTAGCTGTGGAGCTTGCTACAGGGTGCCACTCTACCCTGCGGAGAATGAGTATGATTATCTGAAATTCATCATAGAGACTCAGGGTCAGCCACCAGATCATGTTCTAGACTCTGGCATTTACACTGATGACTATTTCATTGAAGACAACTACAAGCAACAGCGCTGGACATTTAAGACTGACCAACAATTTCAGTACGAGACAGGATATCCATCCCTGGAGACTCGATACATAAAACTTAAATGTCTCGATGACCTCGAACAAATAATGAAGGTTAGACGAGGACCAGAAGATGGCCAAAGCTTATTTGTCAGCCTGATTAAAAGATGTTGGCCTTAGATGCACACCAGCGCATAACACCTCGGAGGTTCTCCGGCATCCCTTTTTCAACCCTGGCCTCTCTAACAGCTTCCCATGTATTGCCATTGAGAGACCACACAGAATCAATCTCCAGAAGGGAGAAACAAAAGTCTGGATCATTGGGTCAAGCTACATCAGACGAGGCGAGAGTGACGCAAAAGAGATATTCGGAGAAAATTTCGGACTTAATGCCAAAGTCCAGTGGTTTGGCAAAGGAGGGATGTGCTGGAGTGGAGTCCTTCCTCGTTTTTATGAGGAGCTATCCACACAGAGCCCACCTGACATATTGGTAATCCATGCTGGGGCAATGATTTGGGACTCATGTCTGCTTATCAACTTTCTTCTGTCATTGAGAAGGAATTGATGCAACTGCACACAGAGTTCCCCTCAATGACAATTGTATATTCATCCATCAACGAGCGTCAAGTGTGGAGATATGGAAATCCAGGCCAAATCAATAAGGACAGGAAGATCGTGAACGCCAGCATTAGAAAGGCTGTCAACCGCTTTGCTGGAGTGATTATTGAGCATCCATGCTTGAGGTTTTTCAACAACTCAATTTTTTTACCCGATGGAGTTCATTTAAACAAGAAAGGAAATGAACTGTTTCTGAAAAGCATCCGCTCGGCCATCCAGCAAAGTCTTCAGTCACCTCACAGAAAACTGACTTGAGGGATTTCCTTCAGTCCAGAAAACCACATGTTGTTCATTTTAGGCAATGTGAGCAACACATATCTAAATTGTGCTCTCATTTTTCTTTTCTTTTACCTCTCACCACCCAACCAGTCATGACAGATGGCTGCCCCTTTCTGAGCCTGGTTCTGTCAAAGGTTTCTTCCTGTTAAAAGGAAGTTTTTCCTTTCCACTGTTGCCTAGTGCTTGCTCTCATAGGGGATCATTTGATTGTTGGGCTTGAATTTAATTTTAATTTAATTTAATTGGATTGAACAAAATTTTAAAAATTCAGGTGAGAGGTCCAAATTGTAGGGAGCACTACAAAATCTACAAATAAAAAAATTGTCATTAGCAGCAAATCAAAATAAAGAAAAAAAATTTGAAAAACCTCTCTTACTGCTCTGTTTATTTACTTAAATGAACACTTGTACTTTTTTGTCATAGAAAACTATTAATATAAATAGAATAGAATTCAACTTTATTGTCATTGCACATGTCACAGGTACAGGGCAACGAAATGCAGTTTGCATCCATCCAGAAAGTGCTTTAGTCGTGATATAGATATATTACAATATATATTAGCAATAATAGAGATGTGTAAGTATATTACAGAAATGGGTCTATTATGGTATGTTATAATGCACACAGTGTGAAGTATGTTATGAATATTCTATAACTATAAGTATGTACAGGCTGTAGTGAGTACAAGCTATGAACAGGATATAAATATGAAATAAAAACTATACAGAAATCTGAGATATACAGTTATACAGAAATGTGAACTATGTAAGTTATAAACAGTTGTAGGATTAAAAATTATCGTATGTACAGAATGATTATTTACACAGAACTATACAGTAGTGGTAAAGTGCTAGTGGTTGTGGGTGTGTGTATGTTCAGTCCATGAGTTTAACGTGGGTCAGATGTCAGGAGGCAGAGTTCAGGAGTCTGACAGCTGTGGGGAAGAAGCTGTTCCGGTACCTGGTAGTCTTAGTCCGGAGGCTCCTGTAGCGCCTCCCAGAGGGCAGGAGGGTGAAGAGTCTATGTGATTTTCCCAGCCCTTTTCAGACACCGCTTCCTGTAGATGTCCTTTATGGCAGGAAGTGGTGCTCGGCGATGCGCTGGGCAGTTTTCACGACCCTCTGCAACGCCTTCCGGTCCGGGCGGAGCAGTTCCCGTACCAGACTGTTATACAGTTGGTCAGGATGCTCTCGATGGTGCAGCGATAGAAGTTCACCAGGATGTCTGAGGACAGGTGGTTCTTCCTCAGAGTCCTCAAGAAGAAGAGGCGCTGGTGAGCCTTCTTGACCAGCTTGGAGCAGTTGGTCGTCCAGATGAGATCCTCGGAGATGTGGACTCCCAGGAACTTGAAGCTGCTCACACGCTCCACAGCCATCCCCTTAATGTGGATGGGTGGATGTGGGTCAGCATTCCTCCTGTAGTCCACGATGAGCTCCTTGGTCTTCTGTGTTAAGCAGCAGGTTGTTTGTGTTGCACCACTCAGCCAGACAATCCACCTCCTCCCTGTAGGCGGTCTCATCGTTGTCGCTGATGAGGCCAATCACCGTGGTGTCATCTGCAAACTTAATGATGGTGTTGGAACCATCAGCAGGTCTGCAGTCGTGGGTGAAGAGGGAGTAGAGGAAAGGGCTCATCACACAGCCTTGTGGTACACCGGTGTTCACTGTGATTGTTGATGAGCAGCGGTTATCCAGTCGGACATGTTGGGGCGGTTGGTCAGGAAGTCCAGTAACCATTTGCAGATGAGGGAACTGATGCCCAGGTCTGTCAGTTTCCTGATGTGAACACCAAGGAGTTAGTTGGCCTGCACTAACTACTGGCATACTATTATTCTGTGGCAAAACCCTGTCAAATCTGCCTTGGTGCACCTGTTGAAAAACTGCATCTAAATCCAAGACCCTAACTCCCATCAAAACAGCTTTTGAACTATGAGGATCCCAAGGAATTGTTCTACACAACAGTGTCTCTTTTATCCTTGTGGTGTCAAAATGTGATGACAGAAGCAATTTAAAAAGTGGGGTTGTTCCTGCTGTTGAGACAAACTCCTGACTAAAAATACAATGTGTTTCTATGGGTCAGTTAGAAGGTTATCCCTCTACTTTGAGCCACACAATTCAAAAGTTCAAATCTCTGAGCGTTGGCTCTAGGTCAACGTATGTCAAAGTAGATAGAGTTGGAAGAGGAGTAAGTTGAATGAGAATTTGAAGGGTCTCCCCATTGAAATCCGTTATAATTTTTGTTGAATAAAGTTGAATAATTAAAAAATATAAAAGTTAAAAGTGAGGAAAAATAGAAGCAGTAATGTCCAAAAGAAGAGGAATCGAATGGTGGTTGAATGGTTTTTCTAAGTTGAACGGTGTTGAAGGAGATAGTCCGTGAAAACGCACGGAATAGATCATAATAAAACAGAACTAGAAAGTGCATTTTCTGAAGAAACTGCAGTGTGAATGCTTGAATCTGAATGTATGCACTGAAATGAATTAATTGCTGAATTTTAAGTTAAAAATGTTGAATGAGATGAAAATACAGAAATTTTCACCTGAAATCAAAAGTGCCGAACTGCTAAAAGCTGACATCCACAGAGAAGAAGTTGGAAAATAGTTGAAAATGTTTTAAATGTAAATTAGAAAACCTAAGAAATGAGAAAAAAACAAATTAGTCAGAAAACATCTAAATGAATATTAAAAGTTCATATCCACACAGTTTAAAAAGTTTACATCTCTGAGCTTTGAAAGACACGGTGTTGGAAAGAGAACAACGATGGCGATGTTTTGAGGGTAAAATGATGGCTGTAGAGCAAACACTGTGACACAGCAGCAGTTGAAAGAGAAGTGTTTAAGATGAATCTTGGCACAGTGAGAGACAGAGCTCGTTAGGCAGGCAGGTGTGAGCCTGGTTGCTATAGTGACTGCACCAATGGCTCCATACACACGCACACAGACATGCACCTCACTTTTGCTGCTTAAAATGAACAGAAAAGTCAGCCCCAAACAAATTGTTCCCAAATGAAAAGTACAGGTCGTATTGACAAAATTCTTTCACCGTGAGCGCGCGCAATGTCCAGTCTACCAAATTCTCAGTTTTCATGCCCATGGAGTTTATTATATGGACATGATGACAGTGCAAAGACACCATGCTCTTCTGATTTTCAAACGAACCTTCTGAGCCATTTTAACATTAGTCTATGGAAGAGTTGGAGGGAGGAGGCTGTGCATTGGTGACATTTATGAAAGAACCATAACACCTAGTACAATAGTAAACACATTGGGTGAAAGAGGACAGCGATGGCTACGTTTTGAGGGTAAAATCATACCTGTAGAGCAAACGCCGTGGACACAGCAGCAGTTTTAAAAAGATTTTAAGATTAATTTTTTGCTCCTCTCACTCTAGCAGTTGAGCTGTCTCACTCTAGCGCCAACATTCCGTCCCATACACACCCATTATAAACTCTGAAACGGCTGAAAAACATCATGAAACTTAAACTGGAACTGAAGAAAAGTATAATAGATATTGAAAAGATAAATACAAGTTGAATAGTTGAATGTCTTGTCTTCGTTTTAAAGTTTGAATGGTGGCTCTACGTCAATGTATGTGGAAGTAGATACAGTTTAAAGAGGAGTAAGTTGAAGGAGAATTTGAAGGGTCTCCCCATTGAAATACGTTATACTTTTTTTTTTTTTTTTTTTTTTTAAATAAAGTTGAATAATTTTAAAAATATAAGTGTTAGTGTTCAAGCATTTACACTAATAAAGAATAACATTGTTGTCATTGTTGATTTTGTGTCTTCACCCTGAGTCCATCCCCTGCCAAGCTGCACCTGTGATTCTACGGCTGCTCGCTGATGAGCTGACCGATAAGTAAATCTTTTCTTGGATTTTATCCTCTGCATCCTTACCCAATCACCTCTGCCTCCCACAGGACGCGAGCCTGCCCTGTTGAAACACTATTTTTTTTTTTTTTTTTTTTTTTTCAGTGTTTCAACTGGAAAAATAGAATGCCTTTATCCAAAATAGAATGCCTTTGATCCTTTGTTATGTCATCATCTTGCTGAGAGGCAAAACCCATAAATAGGGGCTTTGCTCTGTTAAACTTTACTGCTTAACCGACGAGACCTGACAGCAACCACAGCCCTTTTGGAAAGTTTTGAGAGAATTTCACATTTCTCAGCAATTCACCGACCAAGCCGACACATTTCATCATGTCAGCTAACCCATCCTTCAGCTCAGATGAGCTTGAAATAGTTGAAGGGAGTATTTTGGGAAACCACTACAAGGTAGAGGCCTTCCTCGGAGAAGGGGGCTTTGGTATTGTAGCCAAATGTCGTGATACCAAGACCAACCGAGCTGTGGCTATTAAAGTCAACAAGAGCCGCCCTGATATTCTGCAACAGGCAAAACTGGAAATTTTCATCCTGGAGCAGCTGCGAAGGTTGGATCCAGATGCCGCCAACATTGTTAAATGGGACGGCTTTTTCCACGACGGAGAGCGGGTTTGCTTAAACTTTGAACTCCTTGATCAATGCCTGTGGGACTATATACGGGACCGAATAACCAGGGTCTCCCCATAAGTGAAGTCGGGCCAATTTTACGTCAACTCACAAATGCTCTGTCCCACCTGGGTTCTGTGGGAATAGTGCACGCTGACCTCAAATCTGGAAACATCATGGTTGTAAATCGCCATGAGTCTCCCATCAAAGTCAAACTCATAGACTTTGGCCTCGCATGTCCTGCGTCTGCAGTGATGCCTGGTGACCGTGTGGGGACGGTTGGTTATAGTGCACCTGAGGTTATGCTTGGCCTTCCTTTTAATGAAGCAAGTGACATGTGGTCTCTGGGGCTGGTAGCTGTGGAGCTTGGTACAGGGGTGCCACTCTACCCTGGAAATGAAGATTATGATGTTTTGAAATTCATCATAGAGACTCAGGGTCAGCCACCAGATCATGTTCTAGATTCTGGCGTGTACACTGAAGACTATTTCATTGAAGACAACTACAAGCAACAGCGCTGGACATTTAAGACTGACCAACAATTTCAGTACGAGACAGGATATGAATCCCTGGAGACTCGATACTTAAAACTTAAAAGCCTTGATGACCTTGAACAAGTAATGATGTTTACACAAGGACCTGAAAATGGCCAACGTTTGTTTGTCAGCCTAATTAAACAGATGTTGGCCTTGGATGCAAACCAGCGCATAACACCTTCGGAGGTTCTCCAGCATCCCTTTTTCGACCCTAAGAGTTCCCTGTGCATTGACACGAGTAGCACAAGGGGACAAAACCCTGTGGTCTTTCAGCAGCCTTCAAACTTGAAAAGTAAGAGATCACAGAAAATCAACTGCAGTTTCCAAAACTCTGTTGAATTTTCTCAAGAAGTGCACATCAACATGTCAGCCAGCCCATCCTTCAGCTCAGATGAGCTTGAAATAGTTGAAGGGAACATTTTGGGAAACCACTACAAGGTAGAGGCTTTACTTGGAGAAGGGGGCTTTGGTATTGTAGCCAAATGTCGCGACACAAAAACCAACCAAGCTATTGCCATTAAAGTCAACAAGAGCCGCCCTGATGTTCAGCAAGAGGCAAAACTGGAAATTTTCATCCTGGAGCAGCTGCGAAAGTTGGATCCAGATGCCGCCAACATTGTTAAATGGAACGGCTTTTTCCAAGACGGAGAGCGGGTTTGCCTAAAGTTTGAACTCCTTGATCAATGCCTGTGGGACTATATACGGGACCGGAATAAACAGGGTCTCCCCATAAGCGAATTCAGGCCAATTTTAGGTCAACTCACAAGTGCTCTGTCCCACCTGGGTTCTGTGGGAATAGTGCACGCTGACCTCAAACCTGGAAACATCATGGTTGTAAACCGCCATGAGTCTCCAGTCAAAGTCAAACTCATAGACTTTGGCCTCGCATGTCCCTGCGTCTGCAGTGAATCCTAGTGACTGCGTGGGGACAGTTGGTTATAGTGCACCTGAGGTTGTGCTTGGCCTTCCTTATAATGAAGCAAGTGACATGTGGTCTCTGGGTCTGGTAGCTGTGGAGCTTGCTACAGGGTGCCACTCTACCCTCTGCGGAGAATGAGTATGATTATCTGAAATTCATCATAGAGACTCAGGGTCAGCCACCAGATCATGTTCTAGACTCTGGCATTTACACTGATGACTATTTCATTGAAGACAACTACAAGCAACAGCGCTGGACATTTAAGACTGACCAACAATTTCAGTACGAGACAGGATATCCATCCCTGGAGACTCGATACATAAAACTTAAATGTCTCGATGACCTCGAACAAATAATGAAGGTTAGACGAGGACCAGAAGATGGCCAAAGCTTATTTGTCAGCCTGATTAAAAAGATGTTGGCCTTAGATGCACACCAGCGCATAACACCCTCGGAGGTTCTCCGGCATCCCTTTTTCAACCCTGGCCTCTCTAACAGCTTCCCATGTATTGCCATTGAGAGACCACACAGAATCAATCTCCAGAAGGGAGAAACAAAAGTCTGGATCATTGGGTCAAGCTACATCAGACGAGGCGAGAGTGACGCAAAGAGATATTCGGAGAAAATTTCGGACTTAATGCCAAAGTCCAGTGGTTTGGCAAAGGAGGGATGTGCTGGAGTGGAGTCCTTCCTCGTTTTTATGAGGAGCTATCCACACAGAGCCCACCTGACATATTGGTAATCCATGCTGGGGGCAATGATTTGGGACTCATGTCTGCTTATCAACTTTCTTCTGTCATTGAGAAGGAATTGATGCAACTGCACACAGAGTTCCCCTCAATGACAATTGTATATTCATCCATCAACGAGCGTCAAGTGTGGAGATATGGAAATCCAGGCCAAATCAATAAGGACAGGAAGATCGTGAACGCCAGCATTAGAAAGGCTGTCAACCGCTTTGCTGGAGTGATTATTGAGCATCCATGCTTGAGGTTTTTCAACAACTCAATTTTTTTACCCGATGGAGTTCATTTAAACAAGAAAGGAAATGAACTGTTTCTGAAAAGCATCCGCTCGGCCATCCAGCAAAGTCTTCAGTCACCTCACAGAAAACTGACTTGAGGGATTTCCTTCAGTCCAGAAAACCACATGTTGTTCATTTTAGGCAATGTGAGCAACACATATCTAAATTGTGCTCTCATTTTTCTTTTCTTTTACCTCTCACCACCCAACCAGTCATGACAGATGGCTGCCCTTTCTGAGCCTGGTTCTGTCAAAGGTTTCTTCCTGTTAAAGGAAGTTTTTCCTTTCCACTGTTGCCTAGTGCTTGCTCTCATAGGGGATCATTTGATTGTTGGGCTTGAATTTAATTTTAATTTAATTTAATTGGATTGAACAAAATTTTAAAAATTCAGGTGAGAGGTCCAAATTGTAGGGAGCACTACAAAATCTACAAATAAAAAAAATTGTCATTAGCAGCAAATCAAAATAAAGAAAAAAATTTGAAAAACCTCTCTTACTGCTCTGTTTATTTACTTAAATGAACACTTGTACTTTTTGTCATAGAAAACTATTAATATAAATAGAATAGAATTCAACTTTATTGTCATTGCACATGTCACAGGTACAGGGCAACGAAATGCAGTTTGCATCCATCCAGAAAGTGCTTTAGTCGTGATATAGATATATTACAATATATATTAGCAATAATAGAGATGTGTAAGTATATTACAGAAATGGGTCTATTATGGTATGTTATAATGCACACAGTGTGAAGTATGTTATGAATATTCTATAACTATAAGTATGTACAGGCTGTAGTGAGTACAAGCTATGAACAGGATATAAATATGAAATAAAAACTATACAGAAATCTGAGATATACAGTTATACAGAAATGTGAACTATGTAAGTTATAAACAGTTGTAGGATTAAAAATTATCGTATGTACAGAATGATTATTTACACAGAACTATACAGTAGTGGTAAAGTGCTAGTGGTTGTGGGTGTGTGTATGTTCAGTCCATGAGTTTAACGTGGGTCAGATGTCAGGAGGCAGAGTTCAGGAGTCTGACAGCTGTGGGGAAGAAGCTGTTCCGGTACCTGGTAGTCTTAGTCCGGAGGCTCCTGTAGCGCCTCCCAGAGGGCAGGAGGGTGAAGAGTCTATGTGATTTTCCCAGCCCTTTTCAGACACCGCTTCCTGTAGATGTCCTTTATGGCAGGAAGTGGTGCTCCGGCGATGCGCTGGGCAGTTTTCACGACCCTCTGCAACGCCTTCCGGTCCGAGGCGGAGCAGTTCCGTACCAGACTGTTATACAGTTGGTCAGGATGCTCTCGATGGTGCAGCGATAGAAGTTCACCAGGATGTCTGAGGACAGGTGGTTCTTCCTCAGAGTCCTCAAGAAGAAGAGGCGCTGGTGAGCCTTCTTGACCAGCTTGGAGCAGTTGGTCGTCCAGATGAGATCCTCGGAGATGTGGACTCCCAGGAACTTGAAGCTGCTCACACGCTCCACAGCCATCCCCTTAATGTGGATGGGTGGATGTGGGTCAGCATTCCTCCTGTAGTCCACGATGAGCTCCTTGGTCTTCTGTGTTAAGCAGCAGGTTGTTTGTGTTGCACCACTCAGCCAGACAATCCACCTCCTCCCTGTAGGCGGTCTCATCGTTGTCGCTGATGAGGCCAATCACCGTGGTGTCATCTGCAAACTTAATGATGGTGTTGGAACCATCAGCAGGTCTGCAGTCGTGGGTGAAGAGGGAGTAGAGAAAGGGCTCATCACACAGCCTTGTGGTACACGGTGTTCACTGTGATTGTTGATGAGCAGCGGTTATCCAGTCGGACATGTTGGGGGCGGTTGGTCAGGAAGTCCAGTAACCATTTGCAGATGAGGGAACTGATGCCCAGGTCTGTCAGTTTCCTGATGTGAACACCAAGGAGTTAGTTGGCCTGCACTAACTACTGGCATACTATTATTCTGTGGCAAAACCCTGTCAAATCTGCCTTGGTGCACCTGTTGAAAAACTGCATCTAAATCCAAGACCCTAACTCCCATCAAAACAGCTTTTGAACTATGAGGATCCCAAGGAATTGTTCTACACAACAGTGTCTCTTTTATCCTTGTGGTGTCAAAAATGTGATGACAGAAGCAATTTAAAAAGTGGGGTTGTTCCTGCTGTTGAGACAAACTCCTGACTAAAAATACAATGTGTTTCTATGGGTCAGTTAGAAGGTTATCCCTCTACTTTGAGCCACACAATTCAAAAGTTCAAATCTCTGAGCGTTGGCTCTAGGTCAACGTATGTCAAAGTAGATAGAGTTGGAAGAGGAGTAAGTTGAATGAGAATTTGAAGGGTCTCCCCATTGAAATCCGTTATAATTTTTGTTGAATAAAGTTGAATAATTAAAAAATATAAAAGTTAAAAGTGAGGAAAAATAGAAGCAGTAATGTCCAAAAGAAGAGGAATCGAATGGTGGTTGAATGGTTTTCTAAGTTGAACGGTGTTGAAGGAGATAGTCCGTGAAAACGTGCGGAATAGATCATAATAAAACAGAACTAGAAAGTGCATTTTCTGAAGAAACTGCAGTGTGAATGCTTGAATCTGAATGTATGCACTGAAATGAATTAATTGCTGAATTTTAAGTTAAAAATGTTGAATGAGATGAAAATACAGAAATTTTCACCTGAAATCAAAAGTGCCGAACTGCTAAAAGCTGACATCCACAGAGAAGAAGTTGGAAAATAGTTGAAAATGTTTTAAATGTAAATTAGAAAAACCTAAGAAATGAGAAAAAACAAATTAGTCAGAAAACATCTAAATGAATATTAAAAGTTCATATTCTTTGAATCACTGAATGACTAAAATGTGATCCCTCCACTTGGATCCACACAGTTTAAAAAGTGTACATCTCTGAGCTTTGAAAGACACGGTGTTGGAAAGAGAACAACGATGGCGATGTTTTGAGGGTAAAATGATGGCTGTAGAGCAAACACTGTGGACACAGCAGCAGTTGAAAGAGAAGTGTTTAAGATGAATCTTGGCACAGTGAGAGACAGAGCTCGTTAGGCAGGCAGGTGTGAGCCTGGTTGCTATAGTGACTGCACCCAATGGCTCCATACACACGCACACAGACATGCACCTCACTTTTGCTGCTTAAAATGAACAGAAAAGTCAGCCCCAAACAAATTGTTCCCAAATGAAAAGTACAGGTCGTATTGACAAAATTCTTTCACCGTGAGCGGCGGCAATGTCCAGTCTACCAAATTCTCAGTTTTCATGCCCATGGAGTTTATTATATGGACATGATGACAGTGCAAAGACACCATGCTCTTCTGATTTTCAAACGAACCTTCTGAGCCATTTTAACATTAGTCTATGGAAGAGTTGGAGGAGGAGGCTGTGCATTGGTGACATTTATGAAAGAACCATAACACCTAGTACAATAGTAAACACATTGGGTGAAAGAGGACAGCGATGGCTACGTTTTGAGGGTAAAATCATACCTGTAGAGCAAACGCCGTGGACACAGCAGCAGTTTTAAAAAGATTTTAAGATTAATTTTTTTTGCTCCTCTCACTCTAGCAGTTGAGCTGTCTCACTCTAGCGCCAACATTCCGTCCCATACACACCCATTATAAACTCTGAAACGGCTGAAAAAACATCATGAAACTTAAACTGGAACTGAAGAAAAAGTATAATAGATATTGAAAAGATAAATACAAGTTGAATAGTTGAATGTCTTGTCTTCGTTTTAAAGTTTGAATGGTGGCTCTACGTCAATGTATGTGGAAGTAGATACAGTTTAAAGAGGAGTAAGTTGAAGGAGAATTTGAAGGGTCTCCCCATTGAAATAAATGGGAAATTTTTGTTGAAAAAAGTTGAATAATTTTAAAAATATAAATGTTATTAAAAATACAAGCAGTCATGTCCAAAAGAAGAGGAATCTAATGGTGTTTGAATGGTTTTTCTACGTTGAACGGTTTTGAAGGAGTTAGATGCCAAAAAACGTATGGAATATATAAAACGGAATAATAAAGATTACAACAACAATACTGTGAATGCTTAAGCATTCACACTAATAACCTGAGCCAGAGTAGACCAAACCTTACAAGCACTAAAGAAAAATCCAACTTGACATCGTTCCTATTTGTTGCTGTGAAGCAATAGCAGTTGTAGGTTTGTGTCAGTGTAGTTGCTCTCGGCCTTAAAACTAAAATGCATTATTGGTGATGTGCACAACTCCACCTCCATCTCATCGCTAAACCGCTTCATATGTCTTTGATTGGCCATGTTGGACAGAAAACAGCACTTCTATAGGGATTTAATGACTGTAATCACTCTAATTACATTGGATCACCGACCCCTCAATTATACCCAATCATTATTTAGCAAGCAGGCCTGCTTTATTCATGTTACAAAGATGCTGGTGCTCACCATCCTCACAGTGAGCCACGCTCCAGCCATGAGCTGGACAAATGTGTTTCTGGATGTCAGGGGCACCAAAGAGACACCTGTAAATCACCTCACTGACAAAACAAAATACCGGGTCCCTAATGAGCACTAAAAAAAATCAGCAGGAAGAAACAGAAATCTTCTGTTTGTGCAGCTCCACGTCTCAGCGTTAGCTAATTCCAGCTTGCTGCTCATTGAGTAGAAAGGAGTAAATGTCACATGGTAGAGATCAAAGACAGCAGTGGGATGACACTGACGCCTCATTTGGGGAAGGAAAGTGGGACTATACAGGGATAGAAGTATTGAACCGCCCAGAGCCGATCAATGAACCGCCTGCACATCTGGAGGAAGGCATAGCTGCATCCCTCTTTATTGATCTCAGTATTAATTAGTGCAGCTTCCACCAGTGCTCTCACTTGCTCCTTAAAAAGGAAGAGGATCAAAAATCAAAGCATTCACTGGCCCCACCAAACCTCCAAACCCTGCCCCAGACTTTGGCCATCCTGTGAAAAAATACACTGGGTGGAGGGGGAGCTAACTGATGCTAAAGGTGGGAGGAGGACGAGAATAGCACAGCCAAGGGACATGGTGGTAAATGGGTTTTATGCCATATAGACAGGTCTCTGTTGTGTTGCCAATATGCTGCATCAGGGGGCCAGCGGGAGGTCTAAATTGCTGCATTAGTCAATAAAAAGAGGTCCATTACACTCATTGGAGAGAGTTTTCTCAAGAACAGATTGACCTGTTGGAGGGATCCACTTGGCAAAAAAATGTTTCCACTATTTCTCTATGTCCTCAGTTGACAAGCGCAGACAGCGGCTGTAATCCACAGCTACAACATGATCACCAGGGTTTATGCACATTTCCCTCTTTCTGTGGTAAAGCAGCAGTCTCATGACCCACAGATTTCATATGCAGGAATATCTTTATACTAACCCTAAAGTAATAAATAAACAATTGGGGTTTTTTGTGTGTGTGTGTTTTGTTTTTTTGTTTTTTTCTAATAAACAGAATAAAAGGTAAAACAATACAATAAGTAGAGTGCAACAATCTGAGTACCAGTATGGGTACAGAGTGTAGGTCATGCTGGTCATTATGCAGCAAAGGGCATGATGACCAGCATTGATAAAGTGACAATGTCAGTAAGTGTCAGTTTCCACAGCATATATCCTCTGAGGAAAAACAACTTTTTTTTCACGTAACCATCATTTTTACAAAATAAAACATGGATAAAGCAACTCTGTTGGTAAACAAACATCCATCCCTACTCTTCTGTTTATGCAATCAGGCGGTCAGAGCCTCTTCAGTCACCATGGGGCAAGAGGACAGATGGGGTGGCTTGACTCAGGAGTGAGGGTGGTGGTTCAGTGCTTCACTGCTCTAGTCTGCATGCCAAAGTATCGTTGGGTAAGATACTGAACCCTGAGTTGCTCCCAATGTGTTCATCAGTGTTAGATGATTATCTTAAACAAGGCCTAAGTGTCAAAGAAACTAAAGTAATATTTGAGTGATTTGGATTTTTTTTTTTTCTAGGCTCTGTATGATGTCATAGAGAGCAGATATCAGATACCTAAGGTCATCTCCCACACTCAGGCACACAGCTGTAGCTGGGATCACACAAACACCAACCTGACACTTTTAAACGTTTTGTTTGCCCCTGCGAGGGGCAGCCAATCACAATAGAGATGTTTTCAGGAATAAGGAGTTAAAAACCTGTTTCAGACAGTGGATGAACATAAATAAGACACACAGTGCCAGATAAGAGTGTGACAGCGTAAAACACAATAGGAAAAACCAGAGAGAAGACAGAACTGGACCAAGTGTTAGCTATTAATGCTGCCTTTGATATTATACAACAGTACTGTAATTCAGTGTTTTGCCTTGTTACTGTTCTTATTATGGGACTTCCTCTGTCTCTCTCTGCTTTTCTGTTTTTGGATCTAACACCTAATAGCCACTTTGTCAGCTGGCGGGTGCATGAACAGCTTGCTGTGGCATTTAGCAAAGCTTTTTCCGCTGTAGGCTAATTACTACTTCTTGAATCTGAAATGTAAATGTTGTGGGGTTTTTTTTGTTTTTTTCCCCTCCCAGGCATAAGCTTTGTGGAAGCATTCGGATTAGCCACCTGAGGTAACCTGCCCGTGATGACTTTGCCTCACTGTTTTTAGAATTAGTGCTTAATTACAGCTGTTTCTGCTCCCGCTGCAGTTTGCACCCCCTCTCTCTCTTTGAATCCCCTTTCCTCCATCTGAATGTTGCAGCTTGAATAGGCTCATTTTGGAGCAGACATTTTGGAGCTTTTAGTTAATCACTCTCCTCCTAATCTCGGATATACAGTAGCAGTTGCAGCAGTGTAAAGACGCACAGTCTCAGCAGTGGGAAACAGAAGCCTGTTAACAAACGTTAGCCATATTTGAAGACGGTCAACAAGAGGGATGAGTGTTATAAGGTTTCTTTACTTGAGAAAGAAGAAAGCCACAGGTTTGTTTGTGTTTGTTTGTTTTTAAAAACATCCCTTTAGATATTCAGTATAATTCAGTCACCTTGAGATGCTTTATATTGTAAAGACCCCCCAATATTAGAAAGAAATCCCAACAATCATACAACCCCTTTGAGCAAGCACTTAGTAACAGTGGGAAGGAAAAACTCCCTTTTAACAAGAGGCCTCAGGCATCCTGGTCAAAAATGACTCAAAGGTTCCTGACAGTTTTAAAGGAGGCCAAGGCAATGCCATCTAAAGTAAGTATCAATTACACACCGTGTTTCTGAGATTTTTAGAACAGAGTGCAATAACTCACAATAACAGTTTAGTCTGAATTTAAAAGTTGGATATTTTCCAGATCATCCAGGTCTTCGTGTCTTTAAGACTACAATTCTACTTCTAATAATATTACCCAAGAAAAGCATTAATGACGTGTTGTGATCTCTGCAGCAAAATATTGTGGTCAGCAGTGTTGAATGCTGCACTGAGGGGTAGCAGAAACAGCATAAAGCATACTGTAATTTGACCAAATGTACATAACTACATGAATATATGTACATGAATTTCCAAGTTATGTTCAGAGCTGTTCAGGCTTTTCGTGGTATTTCCATTTGAATCACAGTGATAAGAAATTTCCTCTTTAGCTAATGTCTTTTATAGAAATTGCTTCACATATTTATACTTGTCAGATTAATAGAGGATCAGTAAAGCTGATGTTGAATTCCTTAGACAAACTCCTCCATTGTGTCGGTAGTAAAGGTCCTTGGCGTGGTGTATTCATGGTCCCAGAGGTGAAAATCTATGAACTATTTTCAATGTTATCAGAACAAAATCCTTTATCGGCACATGCACAGCATCACCCAACTTCACCTGAAAAATAGCAACACTCTGTAACTGTTTAAGGGGTTTAAAAGGGCTTTTTGTGCCAGAGTGATGAAGTGCATTTTAACTCTCCACTGTTGTCATCACTGTCTGTCAACCTGGGAACCAAGAAAACAGTGAAGAAGCTTAGAGAAGTTTGTTCTGAGGGCATTGGCTATAAAGACATGTTAACATGTGGTCACTGTTTTGAAAGGGTATAAACCTGCAATCTTTTAACATGAACCCCAGTTTTTGTAGCTGAAACACTGAAAACAGAGAGCAGCAAGTAGCTAAAACATGAGAACAACTTCTTGTCAAGTTGTCTAAACGAGCTCAACCTCAGCACTGAACTTACTTGGGTCGAGAGCAATGCGAAGTTTGAAGCTGAACAGGCTGTTGATGAGATGTGTGGAAAACAGATGGCTGGAAAGTTTTCTTAAATTATTAGGAAGATATACTCAGAAGCAGCAGTTCAAGCAGAAACTTGAGCAAACTTTGGGCGAATAACCATCCTGCCTTGCCTCCGCCAGTGTCCAGCTGATGATTACGAAAGGAAAATCTATGTAAGTTATTCATTTGTCTCCACGTAAGCATTTCCCCAGCTGATTACACCTTTTCACTTTCCACCTGAGGGGAAAAAAAAAACAGACTTCACAAAAAGCTACTGGAATGACTTATGATTATTTACATCAGCAAGCTCTCAGCTGGCTGGTTGTTAAGTAATAGCAGGAACTTCAAATAAACAGATGTTTGGTCACAAGGAGACATTTTCCAGGCAGGAAGATGCACAGTGAGTCACCTTGTCGCCCACTGTGGGCTATTCATGGCTTCGTTTTCAGTTTCCATGTCAACTAGATGGCTTACATATAGCTTAAACGTAAGGCAAGAAAGATGCATCGCAGGGAAGTGACGGTGAGAATGGAGCTTAAAGTTATTCCATCAGTTCCTTTACTGGGAGCAGAAGAGAAAATCATGTACAAGATCATGAATTAGGAGAAAATGATAAGAGAAAACATGACTCTGAGACGTGAGGTCGTGGATTCCCATGACCAAACATTCCTCAGCAGCATTCACACAGCTCAGGAAAAAAAAACAGAGCACAGGAGCAATCGGAAACATACAAAGCTCATGAAACTCATCGTGTCACATGCTCTCACATCACTGCACCTGTCCTGTGCAGCCACACACAAGCTGCTGGTTTTACAGATCATGAAGTTTTGCATCTGCGCTGTGTTCTTTCTACTACATGAGATGGCAGCAAGGAGAAAAACTCTCTAAAATACAGCTTTTAAAAAATCTTTTGGCCCCTGAGCTCAGTCAGGGAGTTGGCGGAAGAACGGATGTGTGAGAGTGGGGGAGTGGTTTCTACACGATCTGACAGTCTGTTTCTCAACACGGTGCATTAAGCTGTGTTAAATATTTAGCTGCACTGCCTTCAAACAGCCAAAGTGGATGTTTAGAGTCCTTGGTGGATTTCCGACCTCTCCTGGCCTGCTTCCTAGTTTCCGAGCGTTTCCTCCTAATAAATAAGCCGAGCACCGTCAGAGTGTCTGCTACATTTACCGGGATTAATTAGCACCACAGAAATCTACAGCATAAGGATGGTGGAACAGCAATAAATAAATGCTCCTAATTAAACATTTCAGAGAGACTAATAATGCAGAGGCCTCGTTTTTTGACTTTGTAGCATTTTCGCAGCATTTTTCAAAAGTAAATAAGCAAGAAGACATACAATAATTATTTCCAGCTCAAGTCATTACAATTAAATTAGATAGAGGTAGGGTTACACATCTAAATATAGTCTTCCTTCACAGTGTAATGTTGAAATATGTGCAATCTGGTTTGGTTGTGAGAAAGGAACACAAAGTAAATATGTAATGAGATAACTTAAATAATGAAAATGAGTCTTTAGATAAAGAGGAAAAGAAGAAAATCCGAAGCTGCATTTTTAAGTTAAAATGTCTGACAAATTTTTTTTGTCGTCTGTTTGCATAAATTTTTTCTTGGTTTCTGCCTCTTTTAGTGGTCTGCCTGCATCCCTTTTTTTGTTGTTGTTGTTTTTTTTTTATTGGTTTCCCATCTTTTTGTAGCTGTCTGAAGTCTTTTTTTGTGACTTTGTGATCATTGACTTCGATTTCCAACAAGAACTGTTAACCATTAAGAACACAAACGGCACATATTCCTGGGACTCTCCACCAGCTGCTCTTAAAACTGAAGAAGCTTCTTGGATCTGAGGTAAAACGTCTTGAATAATTCTACAAAACCTAAAGAAGTCCAGACGCTTTTCTTTCCAAGCTCCTTAGACTGGATGACTGAGAACCTTCACAGACTTAAGGTATTCCTGTTAAACTAAATCAATCTGGACTCTGAAAACAGACCCTGGCCTGCTGCAAATTATGTTTCTTCGTCATCAAAAGCATGTTGCTCACTGACGTACCAGACAAACTAGACTGAGACCTGCTGACTGTAACAGTGTGGGAGTCTCTCGTGACTCTTTGACTTGTAATATCTACACTACTGAAACATGTAGGTGGAAAGTTAGATTGTCTTCTCATCTAGACATGAGTGCTGGTGAAAGAAGACACATTCTAAAAAATAAAAAAGAATAATAATAAGTTCATGTTGGCATTTCTTTAAAAACACAACTGGCTGAGGAGATATTTTTAATAAGACCCAGTGGAGGTGAACTGCAATTCTGCTTGTTTAAGTCTGCTTAAGTTTAGTCTATCACTTATATTTTTTAAGCATTTCCACTTTATGATTCTTACAAACAGCTCAGCAGCACTACAAACTTTACATTTCACTGCTACATTTAGACTTTGAGTGGTGTGTGTGTGTGTGTGTGTGTGTGTGTGTGTGTGTGTGTGTGTGTGTGTGTGTGTGTGTGTGTGTGTGTGTGTGTGTTGATGATTGGTGCTCAACAGCACACAGTCTATTACATTTTACTGCACATCAGACTGAACTTCACTGTATCACAAAGCCAGGCACTTTGAAGGATTGTTGAGAGAGAGGTAAAACAGCATGCACGCATCCCTAGAGTAAAATATGGACCAAGAGGAGAATTCTGCATCTGAAAGCACACCTGAGGGCAGGACCCTGAAGTCACCATGGTCCTTCATCCTTTGGCTTCTGAAAAATAAAGCAAAAGATCTGCTTAGGCTGTTTGTTACCCTGCTGATGCTGCGAATAATGACCAAGTGCCACAGGAGAGGACTGCACATACCAAATGGCCAGACAGTGGTTGGACATGGCCCCTCAGGTAGTAATGTACTAAAAGACACTGCCTATGACGTATCAAAACTCTATGGCCACGTCTTTAGCAGGGATAGATTAGCTTTAGCACCAGGAAAGATGGTGATTTTTGCAGAACTGGAACAAGGCCCGCTGATTGCTTTAAAACGTGGAGCCGTATTGTCCATCAGTGTGCTTTCTGCTACGTGGATAAAACATCACAGTACATCATCATGACCTTGTCATGTGCGCAGAGGTAGCAAATGGGAGGACTGTGTTTTGTAAAATCAAGACTATGGCAGTGGAAGAGGAAATTGCATTACTGTGGTGAAAACCGATGGAAACCATGCTTTTTGTTCATCATTATCATGCATTTAGGGTCTGCTTGCATCCAGAAGGCACTGAACATCACTGAGTTGTGTTACTTCAAGCCTTTTGATGTTCAAAGGAAATGAGGCACAACAGATTCATCTCTGTATGTACAGTATGTCTCATATTGTTATTTTAAGCCAACATAAGGTTTGTTTTAAGTGTTTCTATATGAAATGCTGATATTTCAGGGCTGGTAAGGCATCATTTGTGGTTTTTGGTACTTTTTAAACATATTTACTGGTTTATTTGAAAACTTTTCAGTGAAAACAAAAGTTGAGTTAATTTAACATTACTTAAAAATGAGGAGTTTAAAATGAACACCACAGACATTTTTACAAACAGTGTTAAATTTTAGTGACATTATGCAGTGTGAACGGGTGTTGGAATTTTGTGCCATCAGAGGTTTGTTTCACTGCAGAAGAATACATAATTACACAATAGTGAATAACATCAGCACCGCTAAGAGGTACATGAACACCCAACCCCAATTGTTGTACTTTAGTGTACACACAGAGTGTTGTACTTTGATGACCTTTTCTTTTGTATCATTACTGAAGTAAAAGTTCTGCTTCTTCCACCGTCACAACCACTAAAGCCCAATCAGCATTTCCTCACTTTGAAAAATTACAGTAATTCACTTTGACACTTTATATAGCGCTTTACTAGTCCCTAAGGACCCCAAAGCGCTTTACATATCCAGTCATCCACCCATTCACACACACTGGTGATGGCAAGCTACATTGTAGCCACAGCCATTTTGGGGCGCACTGACAGAGGCGAGGCTGCCGGACACTGGCGCCACCGGGCCCTCTGACCACCACCAGTAGGCAACGGGTGAAGTGTCTTGCCCAAGGACACAACGACCGAGACTGTCCAAGCTGGGGATCGAACCGGCAACCTTCCGATTACAAGGCGAACTCCCAACTCTTGAGCCACAATCGCCCCAATATATTTAATGTTGTCTGTGGCACAACTTTACCAGTTTGCCTGTGATGTAAAGAAACAGAAACAAGCACTGATACTGTGGAGTCTTGTCTGTTCTCTGATGATTCACTGGAGAAAACTTTAAGTCGTGCCTTTTGTGTAAAATGTCAGGGGTCGTGTGGGAAAGGTGGCTGGTCAAAAAGCTCTATAATAATCTGATCCTAATCTTCTAACAACAGTAAAGTCATATTTTAACACTTGTGAATGTAGCTTACGGTTGTGAAATGGAGAAAGGCTAGTGATCACGTTCTCAATAAGTTTGGAAGTATCACATCATCTCTGTTTCCTGTGACTGGAGGTGAATTAAAAAGTTCTACATACTGTAATGTACTTCCAAGTCCAGTAACTTTGAAAGGCTTCATTTAAATATGATATGTTAGTATGCAAAAAGGACAGCCAGCTGTTTTTGAGGTGATGAGCTGAGAGGGACTGACAGATTTGTGATAGTCCAATCCTCCATGAACGTTCCAAATACAAATAAATGTGTGTTGTGTGTTGTGTGTGTGGGGGGGCGGCTTGTTGCTACACTGGTAACCTTATTTATGACAGGCAAGTGGGAGGCTTCGTACCCTCTAATACCTCTGTCTTCACTGATGAGAGACAAGATTAAAAGCTTTCATCTCATTCATGTTCTTATCAAACAAGTATAAGAACATGACTTATTCGGAGCTCATTAACATGACAACAATCTTCCTCATAAAGCACATATCCTCTGTGCACTGGTGGGCATTGCATTTCCACATCACAGTGCGCTAATGTGGATTGAACTCTTGGCTGCTTCTCTTGTTTTTACATCGAAAAAGACAAAAAGGCAAAGATTAGCCCGAGGCAATATGGGATTATGAGGCTTATATTAATATACACACATTCATAACTGTCGGGGCTTTTCTCTCCTCCTCCACCTTAATCCCCCCACACACGGAGAGAGAGAGAAGGGGCGAGACACCACAGAGGAAAAGGAGGGAAATGAACAAAAACTTATGAAGAGGGAAAAGATAGGGTGAAAAGAGAGGAGGGGAATAAGCAAGAGGAAAAGACAAAACAGGGGTAACCATAGGAGAGAAGAACAGGAATTTGACACAAAAAGGTGGAGATGAGCACAAGGAAACAAGAAGGAATGAGTAGGATACAAGGGAGTACAAGATAAAAAAAAAAAAAGAACCAAAGAAGAAAAGGAAACAGAAGAAATGAAGTTACAAGTCAGAATAAAAGCTGGAGGGTAAGAGAAGAGGAAGAGAGAGGAAGGAAATGAGAGGAAACCGAAGGAGACAAGTAAAGAGAAGACAGGAGAAGGAGAGAAAAACCAAAAGAGTTTTGTGAAAAATGAGGATAAAGAAAATAAATACAGAAAATAAAGGAAATGGGTAAAGAAAAGCTGAGAAGGTCCTGTAAAGTGTATCTGTATTCTATATGAAATGACAGAGACAAAGGAAACATCAAAGGAGGAAAGGAAAGGAGTGGAGATGAGGGTAAATGGAAAGAAACAAAGAGGCGAGTGGCAAGGAGGAAATAAGGAGGGTAAAGAAGGAGATAAGAAGAGGTGGCAATATAAGCAAAATGGTAATAAGGAAACAACAGGAGGAATTATTGTGGGCAAATTAATACTGCAACATGAAAGAAGAGAGAAAAATGATGAAAAGAGAAGAAAAAAGCTACATGATGGAAGAAGCAATAAAGGCAAAATGAAATGAAGAAATGAGAGAGGGCTGGAGAAAAAGTGGAGAGGATGCTGCCTCTGCAATGATTTGGCAGAAGCAGAGAAAGAGGAGAGGTGCATTAGAGACAGAGGGGTGGAGTGAAAGAGTTTTCTGTTTTTAGAGAGGAACCCTTGGAAACAGCAGAAAAAGGAACTTTGTGAACTCCAAAATAAAAATGTTAACAGAGAGACAGACAGGGCATGACTCAGCTTTAAAAAAAGGGAGAAAAAAACAAAAGTCACGGTCAAAGAGGTTTTCTGTCCATACCATTGATGTAGTGAGACGGCCTCTGATGGCTTGAATCTAATATGTCTCACACAACTGGATGAAAGGTCGCAGTAAGGGTGCAGGACTGACTTAAGAATGCATCCAAATGCTGTTTCTTGTAACCCAGGAGGTTAGAGCCATAGGTGTTACAGGTACTGCACTGTAGTTTGAATCATCTCTAACATGAACCGTTTGTTCATGTAAAAGGGGAGTCCTCTTCACACACAAAGGTTAATTATGGAGTTCCACAGGGTTCTGTGCTAGGACCAATTCTGTTTACTTTATACATGCTGCTCTTGGACGGTATCATTAGAAGGCATAGCTCAAAAAATTGTGGTCTAATTGTTGGGGTTTTCTCTGTGTTATTGTAGGGTCTTTTAATTTACTGAATTTAACATATTAAATTACACACATAAGTATATTAATAATAAGAAATATTACTTAAAGCTAAGTATAACAAAAGACAAAACAAAAAAAACAAAAACAGAAAAAATGCATCTTTATTGCTGGTAATAGACATGTGACCTCAGTATAGACACTCCCACAGTCCGGCTGTTATTTGGTTACCAGTTTCTTCTCTGACGATGTACAGTGATGCACCGAGAAGGCCACATGCAAGATAACATTTATCTTTGCTGTTGTTGCATAATTCATACCACAGGAAAAATGAAAGCACCACTTAATGCTGATAAAAGAAGAAAGCAGGAAGTTTGGTTTGACAGCAAATAAAACGCAAGCGATTGGAGAAACATTCAGACACACAGATCCTGGCTGTCTCTGGCTCAGAAAACCATGCATTCAAATGGAAAAGTATAGGAGATATACGCCTGATGAATGAATTTAGCAGATACGTAGATGCAAATGATCTTCCGTTTTCTTCTTCCCTCCTATGTGACTGGTTTGGGATCAAAGAAAGCCTGTACAGAGTGAAGAAACAGGAGTGTATATAATTATCAGCAGTGTTGTTACTACTTTATTCTTTTATTTATTTATTTATTTATTTATTTATTTATTTATTTATTTATTTATTTTTTGCTGCAAAGAGCTCAGAGCCAAATGTGTCCAGGGGCTTTGGGAAAATTCCAGGCAAAAAGCCTCATGTGAGCCACCAGGGTTTTGTGTTTGACTGATGATCCTAATTAGATCCTAACGGCAGTCCAGAGCGTGCCCAGTCTCCTGGGTGTGACCAGCACTGAATCAACAAGCACAGACACAGGAGCTCAGAGGCGGCACAATGGCACAGTGATAAGTATTATTACTTCACAGTAAGAAAGATTCTGGGTTTGAACCTCTTGATAGGCTCGGGCCTTTCTGTGGGGTGTGGATGTTTTGTAGTATCTATTCAGTTAAAGATTTTATTTTCCTGTATAAAACAGAAACAAACAGCTTGTGTGAATGAACTTTGGTTTTAAAAGTGTCGCTTTAACTGTGACTGACTCACCAGCTCAAGTTTAAACCTGTAAACTGTAGGTCTCTGCTGGCCTCTGTTGACCACCTGAAGTACTGCAACAAACCACAGTTCAGTTCAGAGGAGATCTCTTCAAGAAATGTCTTCATACATTTACTAACTACAGTCCAAGACAGGTGTCCCAGCTCTTTTATTTATTACACTGAGAGAAACTCGTGTCTACCATAGTTGGATGATTGCTTTGTAATCTCTTCATGGTATATGTGGACTGTGGTAATGAGCAGAATCATCCCACACTAAAATCTACTTCCTTACACATCTCTGTCTTTGCAGACCTCCTGGACACACCTGGCCGACTCCTGGTGCTCTCCTGATAACCCATGTATTCCCAGCACGACCTCACAATGGACTGAGATTCAAAAAAAGCCTTTCACACTCATTGGCCTCAACCAACCATACACCTGTTTATTCTAAATACTTTAAGTGGTCTCTTTCACACTTTCAACTAATGCCAGTTTAGAATAACCAGTAAGCCTTATGGGCATGTTTTTGGGTTGGGGGGGAACCAGCACATCCAGAGAAAACCCATGCAGGCACAAGGAGAACATGTAAACTCTCCATAGAAAGGTACCAGCAAGTTTCACCTCTGACAAGGATCTTCCTGTGTCAGAGGTGATTTTTCTTGTTTTAGTGCAGTCATCGGTCTTGATCATTTGACTGCTCAGAAAATTCATGGCAGCCATCTTGTTCTTCAAGCAGCTCTTCAAAGCTTTGAGGTGTGTTGGGGCTCATTGGCTTTCTGCTCACAGCTTGAACCCAGAGGGCTGGAGCAGGTCTCTGATGAACATAGTGCTGCTTGGTTACTGCAGGTATTCCAACTCCCATCAGCAGTCCAGTCTCACCACCTCAGCAGTTTGGAGTTGGTTCACAGATACTTCTCTCTTGTAGGCAAACTCGACCTGTAACAAATGGAGTCTCACTATTTCTGCATGTGTTCGTCTGGTAAACATGGAGTGCTTCCTTTAAGTCTTCCTGATCTTGGTTTGGATACAAATGATCCAGTTTGTTTAAAGTGTTTTAAAGCACAACCTCTTAGAAACCTTTAATCTAGTCATGACTAGATGCTGTGAATGTCTACTAAAACTTTGTGTTCTCTTTGAGATTTAATGCTTCAAATGCCTGAACTCGCATATTCTTTTAATTTCTTTTACAGTAGTCAGAAATAGTTTTTCAATCTTGTTGAAGGGCATTCAAACATCTTTTTTGGATGCTGGCTGCCTTTTGTTCTGTTGTGTGTCAGGATGATCCCACACTGCTTTAAAGATGTTGATGTCTGAGCTGTGGGGAGACCCACCTTGAGTGTTCATTGTGTATCTATGTGGGTTTCTTTCTATCCAGGTATGACTTACTGCATTAGGAGTGTGTTTGGGATCATTGTCATGCTAAAAACTGAAGCCCATTAGAAACTTTCCTGATGGTACTGCATGGTACTACATTTTTTTTATGTTCATAATTCCATCAGCTTTGGTAAGATCTCCAACACCACTGACTAAAACGTAGACAGAAACCATTGATAATTACAGCCTCCACAGGTTGTAGACATTCACTTCTCTCCCCTGTATATACTGATGATGACTTGACTTAAAAATGTCAAATTTGAACTAATCACAACATAATACTTGTTGCCACAGATTTCATTGCAGTTTCTTCTGTCATTTGGCATACCTCAGCTCTTTCTCCCTGCGACAGTCACCCTTCAATTCCGCTGAGGATTCGATAAACGGTAGATGATCAACTGAAGGGCCAGAAGAATCTCTCAGGTCCCGTGTCCGGTCTTTTGGATGTTTTCCTGTTTCTTAAGTACATGACTTTCAGGTACCACTCATCGGCCGTAGATATTTTTTTAAGGACACAGATGGCAAGCTTTCAGCAAAAAGCCCTTCAGAAATCATTGTGTTGGTGCAAAAATACTGTTTTATGGGACTTTTGTTTTGTTTTTTTTAAAACCAGCTAAAAAAAAAATGTGAACACATGATATAGTTTTGCAACAGGCTGCAAAGTGTCTACATACACAACGTAAAATTGGATCTCGGTTCTCACTCACACACATTCATTCACACACCCTGTGAACCCAGTGAAATAAAGCAATTCAGCATCTGGGCTTTATCACAAAACAGGTTTAATTTAATATCTCTTTATTTTTTAAAATAATTAAACATTTGTATTTCTCCAACCCTTTTTTATCTTTTTTTTTTTTTTCAGCTTTTAAATCATATTACATCTGGGCCATTCTAAAGCACACATTAATTCTGCAAGGGAGGAGGGGGGGAGGTTCACTGTCAAAGACTCCCAACAGGGCAAAAGTGGTCTGCTCAGTGCCTTCCCTCTACACTCGCCTCCCTCCCCCCTCTGACCCTCTCCTGCCTACCTGCCCTCACCCCTCCCTGCATTTCTTCCCTCCCACCCTCCCCTCCCCAACTAAAAAACAAAACAAAAAAAAAAAAAAAAAAAAAGAAAAAAAATATATATATATATATATATATATATATATATATATATATATATATATATATATATATATATATATATATATATATATTTTTCAAATGGTCAAAAGAAACTTCATCAAAATATTCAAAATGAGATAAAAACCAAGAGAAGAGGGAGGAGTGAGACAGAAAGAAAAAAGAAAGACTAAAAGAAGGGGAAACACTATCATAAATACCAGGAAGTTGTTCCATAATACCTCTTTATATACTGGATACTCCTCTCCACAGTTTCCTAAGCAAAAAACATAGGCTAAATTACTACAAGATACAAGATTATCAGTGTACTGCATTCAATAACAATTTACAGGGTTGTCTTTTTTTTTGTCACTGTTGCTGTAATACTGTGAAGTCAACGCGGCGCCCCCCCAGTGGGCTTAGAGGGACGAGGCGAGAGGGGCGGGAGGTGAGGCGAGGCGCTCGTCTTTTCACACGAGGAGTACTTTTCTTTTTTTGGCGCTCCTTTGAGGACTCGTTATCGTGTGTGTGTGTCTGTCGTTAGCTGCGAGTCCCCCGTTATGGCCAGACAGTACCAGTGCCAGACTGATACCAGCGATACCTGGTATGGCAGGAGGGATGGGGTCAAAAAGATACAAGGAACGTAATCAGCTAATGGAAGGTAGTCTTTTTTTTTGGAGAGGGGGAAATGAATAGGAGTGTGTTTACATGCAGATGGTTCTGGATTCAAATTGTTTCTGGTTTGTATGTGTTAATCTGATTCTGTTATAACGTTGGGCAACCAGCCACATTGCCAGGGAGCTTAATAAAATAAGATGCTGAATAACTATAAAAGACTAAAAAGAGACATTGGTCTCATGGGACAGGTGAAACAAAAGCACCGGGAGAAAGTTTGCACAAACGCCCCCTCACCATTTCAGTTATTGCTGTGTGGAACATTTATGACTGCACACGTTTAAAGTTTGTTTTTAGCCTTTTTGTTGTTGTTGTTGTTGTTGTTGTTTTTAACGTCATCTGTGTTGGCACTACCACCAGAGGGCGCCAAAGTAAAGGGGGGAAAAAGAACCCTACACTTACTGCTCAATTTTCAGCATTTCAAATCCCAAGTTTGACAGTTTTAGTCAGGATTCATGTACTTACTCTCCTGATTTGCATGGACACGCATGTAAACACACTCAAAGAGTCAGTGGTGTGTTTGTGTGTGTACTGTGAAAGGCCCTGTTGTCAGATTAATGTGTGTTTTTTTTGTTTGATTCATTGCCTGTTTTAAACAGGAAGCAGAATTTGCAGACAGGTTGGTGAGGCCAGGGAGATTAGGGGTGTCCTTTGGATGGAATGGGGCGACTGTGATTGGTTCACTTGGGGCCTGGTAAGACCGAGAGGGAACAGAAAGATGGAGGCAACAAGAGGAAAAGCAAAGAGGAGAACCAAGAAAATAAAAATGACATATGGGACTGTACTGAAGAAGACTGGGGTGAAGAGTTAAAATCAATCTAACCTCTCTTTTTTTTGTGGGTGTTTTTTTTAATATTTTCCAAGAGTTCATTCCGTGTCCTACAGTCCAAAAAGTTTTTTTCTTGTTTAAATCCCCCTCCCACACAAGTCATTTTCTCATTTTCTATTTTTTTCTTCCTTTTTTTATTATTATTATTACTGTTTTGTTTTTCCATTTGCAATAATATCAGTTTAAGGGAGAAAAAAGAAAAAAAAAACAATTATTTACAGTGCTGTTGAAATAATGAAAACAGACGTAATGAATCTACTGTAAAGTAAGTCGCACAAACACAGGAGGAAAAAAAAAACCATAAGAAAAAAAAGAAAGAAAGAAAATTAAGAAACCAGCGAGCGCTCCGTGTCGATCCAGAGACGACAGCCTGTATCAGGAGCTCTGGGCAGACATGGCTGATGTCGAGGGCAGGAGAGTTGGGATCAGGGCAGAGGAGGAGCGGGGAGTCGGATGGGGAGAGGAGGAGGAGAGGAGCAGTAGGACAGGGGAGGGACAGAGGGGAGCGCGGCGCTGTCTTTGTTAAGTTGGGATGATTCCGTCGCTCCTAAGGCCCCGCTTCAGCTCCAGGTCCTCCAGCTTCTTCCACAGCTCCTCCCGTTCCTTCTCCTTCTTCTTCTCACTGGAACACAAAAAACACTTAAACATTAAGCACGAAATAAGCGTTAGCTCTAAGTGAAAAAAATTAGGAAATGTTTTTATTGAATCAGTCACTCTAAATGGAAGTCTGGTGCTCTAACTCAAAGTATTTATCAGTGCGGCTTCTCTTAACCAACATCTAATATTGATCCTGAGACTGACACAGTGGGGTGATAGTAGCACTGTGTGTGTTCCTGTAATGTGTTAAGCAGCTCCCTGGAGGCATCACAGCCTATCACATTATTCATGAGTCCCCCATCACCCCTGCTGCTGCTGCTGCTGATGATGATGTGAGCAGCTTCTTACCGCTGGCGGTCCGACTTGTAAGTGGCTGTGAGTTCATCAAATAAGGTACTGTTCATCTCCATGAAGGCCTTCAGTACGTTGTATACCAGCGCAACGATCGCCCTGAGAGGGGAAAAAGCACAGACAGAGTAAGACAACTTACAGCAACACATTTTTATGGTTTCTTCGGAGTTCTGTGGTAGCAGACACAGAGCTTCCAGCCTTCACTTTTGGATAAATTTTCAAGACATCCAGCGATGTGTGCCCAACTGATTCGCAAACTAACAAACATTTTTGTCAATTTGAGATCAAAATCAAGCCCATTTGTAGATTTTTCCAAACATTGCACATTTATTCTTAAAAACAGGAACATGCTGTTCCTATTAGCACTGGAGTGTAACCCTCTTTAAGATCCATATGTGCCCCATGCACCCCACAACAGTTGCAGCCAACTGGCATGTGTCGATGAGTGGTTGTGTCTACAAACGTGTACGCACACCGTATCTGAATAATATCAATCACTTGGCAATAAATTCAGAATAAAACAACCAAAAAACAGATACACAATAATGAAATATTTTTCAGTAATTTATATTTTCACCCCAGGCCAGCTAAAGTCTCATTTGCTGAAAAACAGGAATAAATAAACATGTGTATGCACGTTTTCCTGTGTTAGAGCCCTGACTTAGAAGAGGAATCCTGAGGTGACTAGGAACTTAAATGATCATACGCAGTTTAAACAAGCTACTTGTGATCTTCAAATTAACACTAATTCCCAATTGATATCAGTTTTTTAAGCTGAATGTGGAACATCGTAATGGCATTCTGCTGGGGAATAGAGGGGTGTATGTGTGACTCCACCCGGGTCTTGAAGTATACATAAACTGAAAACATTAACCCTCATCTATTACACAGAAGTCATGCTACTCACGGGTTCCAGTGCTCTTTGGAGATCCTGTAGAGGCTGGCAAACATGATGGGCAGGATGACGCTGGAGTTCTCCTCAATCAGACTCATGATGTACTCGTTGTTCCAGTAGTAAAGAGCTCGCTCTGCAACCTGGGGCGAGACGGACGCACACTAACTGAGCCACGTCTTCATGCCACCAATAACCACTCACTTGTCACCCTTTAATAACCAATAACTGTTTAAGCACAAGTGTTCCCCATGATACAAATTACGCCACCCCCACCCCCACTCCCCAGGAAACGCAAGCATTGTCAGGAAAGGAACAATGAGTCATCACTGACCTGGAAATGTGGGCTGGAGACACATCTGGAGATCTGTTTGAAAAGCGGCTCCTGGATCTTGACGAACTGTGTGGGTTCGATGACGTCCAGAATCTCCTCCAGCTCCCCTAGAAACATCACCTGCAGTGCCGCGCAAGAGGGACAATGTCAACACACACAAGATGATGTTTAAAACACACCCACACAGTTTTTTGTTGTTGTTGTTTTGGGGTTTGTTTGTTTTTTTGCATTTAGCAACAAATCAGCCTCACCTCTTTTTGACTGCAGGTTTTTGGCCAGAACTTCAGTAAGCCTCTGATGACCTGAGAGAGAAGATGTCAGAGTTCATACAGTTGGCTCCTTTTTTTTTTTTGTTAAATACAAGTATTTGAGTTGAAATAATAATAATAACTATAATGTCGTTTACATTTCTGACTCTGTGGTTGACGTGAAACATTTTCATGACAAACTGGGAGGGGGAATGAAAAATGAAATAATACAGATGCTGTAATTACACACTGAGTAATAAGCGATGTTTGCATACAGTCCCTGTGATTTGACCACTAAATCTTAACTCAGCGTCCATTTAATAAGTTTTTCTGAAGCATCTGTCAGCTGTCATGGGAGCCACTGATCTGCTGATGAGAACAGTTGCTCAAAGATGGGGGGGGGGAGGAGACACACACACTGATAGGAGGAGTTATGCAGAGACACTTACTGGTTCTGTTAATGTTGGGTCTTTCTCTAGGAATTGTACAATGCAATACGCCAACTGTGAGGAGAGGAATCCCAAGGTTAAAACTAACATCACACTAAGCCTCGAGCAAAGCTTACAACAGCAGCTCAGACGTACAAACAGCAGTGAAAGAGCTTTCAAATGATTTTACTTTTTAAACCACTGTTTCTGCTGATTTTCACAGCTGCTGTCAACTATAATATTATTACACATTTAGATTCCTTCCGTGTATAAAAACACAAACATGCACATAAGCTAGAGCACAAAAGCACCTTAAAAAGCAAACAGGTTCTGTTTGTGAATAAACTACCTCTGGGATTCCACCAAATCTAAAGGTGGCAGATATTAGCTTTCACACACATACTCTATACACAGTATTGTTACCTGTGCATGGAAGAGGGACAGACTCCTGACAGTGTGGAGGGGAATCAACACTTTGACCAGAAACTGTTTATGCTCTGCTTTCAGTGGCAGAGCGAAACCATTGATTATACTGCAAGAGAGAAGGAGGAGACAAAGAGGAAAATGTGAATATAAATTAAACAGGAACACATAAAAGAAATTTATTGTGACCCTATGAATCCAAGTGGAAGATCAATGAGCTGCAGACCAAAAGAACACTGTTTATACAGGTGATGTGGCCTGGGGAAGAAGCACAGGCCTGACCTGAACCAAGAAAACAGACCTGATGATCCTCACAAAAATCGCAACAATCCTGTTTGTTTTACATTGTGTTGTATCAGATTCATGTTTGTTTAAGTGACAGTGCTCCGTGTCTATGCTGTGTGCCAGACAAATGTCAGAGATGTTATTGAATGTATTCATTTTTATTGCTGTGTTTCTGAACTGTGTGCCAGCAAGCTCTCCAAGGAGAAGCCCGTCTCATTCCCATAGTTGGAGTGTTTCTTCTGGAGTTGGTTTGACTTTATCTAATGTTGGTTGATTGGTTTGTCACACTCGTCCAGGCTCTCCCTGACAATCAGTTGAAGCTTTGATAGTCAGCAACAAAACTTTATGACTGTCAGAGGTCGGACTGTGGATCATTTTCCATGAAACATATCACGTAATTTGTTGTCTGCCGACCATAACGTCATATTTATCAGTGTTTTCCACAGGTTGACCTTCTATTTGTGGCACAAACACACATGCATGCATGCATTCCTAACTAAGCTACTAAATAATACATTTATTTTTTACGTTCTTTGCCATGATTTCAATTGGCTCCACTTTGAATGAGTCTCATTGCGATCCAAAGCTACTGTCTCAGACTGCAGGTAGTGAATGCACCCCTGAAGTCCTTGTTGTTATGCAACCTCCACGACCTTGGCAAAAGGTCACATGAGCCAGTTCTCCAACTTTTTGCAGTTTCTAGTTAGAATGGCCCTGGGCTCACAGTGGAGCTCCAGAGGAGAACAGAGACTGCCGTTGCTAGCTGCGGTCCAATCAGTGTGACCACAGGATGAGATCTTCTCCGAAGAAGCGGCTGAATGATGTGGAAAAATTGTACAAAAGCAAACTCAAAAGAGCTGACACTAGAGTCTGAACTTTAAAAATAAGAGGAAAGTTGGGAGAGGCAAAGTCTGATTAAAAAATGTTTTAAAAATAGTCAGAGTGGGTACCCAAATGTTAAGTCTATCTGTGTAAAACAGTGCTGATGGATGCAGAGCACTGAAAACGCTCTAAGGAGGTTATCTGGATATGTTTTAGTCATATTTAAAATATTTTTATTAAGAAATAAAGTATTGCAGAAAAATGTCCTTTTCTCTGTCTGACCTCAAACAACTTGAATCACAAAGTCAATGTACTTTCTGTCTTGTTTCATTGCTTAAAAAGACTGTTAAGCTGAAAGGAGGATTAATTTACTTCTCATCTCCAAGTCAAACTGTGCTCCTGGAACTCACTCTGCTCTGTTAAAATCCTGTTTTTATGGAACCTAATCATTCAGCGTTTTAGTTCCATGTCTTTAGCCTCCTTGGGTATCTTAAAAAAAAAACTAACTCCAGCTTGCCTGATTGAATTAAAGACGTTAAAAAAAATCCTCATTGTTACATCTACAAAACCACAGCAAGATAGCAGAGTTGAGTTTAGTTCTGCTGTCGCTCTCAGGTCTCAGTCACTCAGGCTAAAAGCATCAGCAATAACAGAGCAGAATGTAAATGTGTGTCTGAGGCTCAGAGGCCCCCACATACCTCCCCAGGATCTCCAGCAACTCAGCCACCCCGTTGAAGTGCTCCGTCTCATAAACAAAACTGCAGACAGACAGAGAGGGAGGCAGACCGAGGAGGAGATGAGAGAAGGCACACGATGAAAAGACAGAAGCAATAAAACTCTCAAAGAATGGCAAAAAATGGGTAATTTGTAAATTAACACAAATAATGACAAAACACACACACAAAGAGGAGTTCCAGGTTTGGACCAACAGCCACAGATATTTCTAAGATCCTTCTCATCCTTTGGCTGCACAAATAATCAGAACAGAAGCAGAGAAGTCTCTGTAAACTCTCAGTGTAAGCTTGTTTGCAATAACTGGCTCTTTTGGGTAAGCGCATACTTTATTCATTTACACAGTCAGCAGACACACAGTGCCATGATCACTTATTCTGGGGTGGATTTCTCCACTTTTGAGTTCCATATTCACTCCACTGTGGCCTTTACCAACTTCTGAGGAACACTGACACAAATGTAATTATACTAAAGGAAAAACCAACATCAGCTTTCAACAGTGTCATTGTGGCTAGGTACTGATTCTATAGGTTGCAGGGATAAACATTGTTCTTCTGAAACATATTTTGAGTTTGGACGATTGTGAGAAAGAACAGAAATAAAGTGAAAAAGAAGGTGTAGAAGAATAAAGTGAAGAGGAACATCAAAGGGAAGGTGAGGAGGAAGAAAAAAAGATGAAAAAAAGGTGATGAAGGTGAAGAATGAGGTGAAAAACAAGAAGAATAGGAAGGTGACAAGGAAGAAGGTCAAGAATTATTATAAGATGAAAAAGGGGAAGAAGATGATGATGAAGAGGACATGAACGCCCACATAACGTCACCAACAGGAGAAATCAGGTTGGGACACTAATCACAGTTGTCATTTTTCACATGCGTCACACAGCAGGCGACAGTCCACTTTAGCTGGGTTTCCACTAATAGAAATGTTTGGTTTATGGAGGAAACGTGACCCACTCATATGATTTCACTGAACAATTAGCTGCTCTACTCTTGCATACGATCCAATCAGAAGTTTATACAAAATGAGCAGGACTCAGCCCGTTTAACAACATTTGTGCTTTCTGGCATTTGTCTACGAAAACTCAGGGCTGCTGTGCATGTGTGCAAAGGACACTGGTCCATATTTCCCACAGGTGTTCAGCTGACAAGACCATAGCTTACAGCTCACATCATTTTCACTCAAACAGCACCGTCATCCAGGAGAACAGGGTAGACATCATAAGATGAAGACGATCACTCAGAACAAGTCTGTATTGATTTTCAGTGACCTTTCCCTCTAAGGTGAGAAGTGGAGCAAAGCTTTGCCAGCAAATACTCTCTACTGAATAAGAGAGCCATCTGATCCCCTCGCTGCAGAGATCAAGAATTCAGCTCTTTGCTTTTATTTGTGAGCCTTGTCTATTCGAATTTTTAGCTCCACTATGTTGACCGGCAACTTTCTACCGTGGCTTTCTTTTTATCGTGAAAAAAATTCCACTCATATACAAACAGAAGCTTTTTTCCAGCCCAGACATCTGAAGAATCCATGTTTACTCACCGTAGAAAAATATTATTGATCTGTTTTCGTATAAAAGCCCTCAGCCCCAGGAATTTGCCGTAGATTCTATGCAAGACTGTCTTCAGATAGTCTCTCTCCCGAGGGTCCTCGCTGTCAAACAACTCCAAGAGCTGGACACAAGGAATACACACAGAGGTGAGGGGGAAGAAAAATCAATTTTAGGGAGTAAGGCAGAAAAAAGCAAAGTGCCAAGAAAAAAAAAACTAAACTTAAAAGCAAAGAAAGATATGAAAAAGCAAAACTGACAGTAAAGAAGATGATGAAGTAGAAAAGCAGAATTCTGAAAGTGACTCGACAACTCACCTGTAGGACAAACTTCTGGTCTATGTACTTTTTGGCAATGCTGGGCTGGAATTCCTGACTCTCCAAGAACCGAATGAAGAACTCGTATACCAACTGGAGAAAGGAACGCGGTTGATAAAGAATTCATGTTAACCTCAGACACAAACAAATCCTTGTTTCACACGATAAAAGGTGGAAAAAAATAGAAAAGTCCAAAGGCTCATCACTTCTTAGACATGAGTGCATTGAATTAACCCCATAAATACTCGAACGGAACTGGATTAAAGGGAGAAGTCAAAAGGCTCAAAAGTCACAAAAATCAGAGTAATCTGGGATGAGCAAGGTAGAGGGAAAAAAAGTCAATTTAAGTTAAATGGAGTTTAAATGTATATTCTGGGAAATATCATCATTCATTTTTCTGTATAAGAATGAAAAAAACACTCTCACAACCATCATAAGACTAGAAGCATGGGGGCACTGCTAGCCTGCTTCTGTTTGAGATTCAGCAACAGGCCTGCAAACACCTCTAAAGCTCACTAATTAGCGTGATGCAGCTTGTAGGCAGCTACATATTTAAAACCCTTCTCCACAAATGTGGACTTTCCAGGGCACACCTCCACCCCTCTATGGTCACTCTAACCTGCTGCCAACTTTCACTTCAAATCACATCATTATCTGCAAAGCTGTAGTCCACAAAGACTTTATATGGGCCAGCTGCCTTACTGCCATCCTCACCTGATCCTAGCCAGGTCCTTCCATTTTATGATTCCCTATCTCAGGATGGTCCTACCTTCTCTACTTCCAGCTTTTCAGCACACTCTCTTCACTTCTCCATCACCTTAACTTGTGGCACAACCTTCCCAGCTTAGCGCCTCCTCGTGTTGCCATATTTCTTATTAAACACTGCATTGTTTGCTCATCCCTGTATTCCCTCCTTTTAGATTCCTAAACTTTCTCCTTACATCTCGAGACTACTTGTCACCCTTCCTCCAACTAGGTCAAACACCTGCAGTATCATAATAACTGCCTCCTTTGGTTTAGTCATCCATCTGTCCCATAACTCTCCAGTACTACTTTGCTCTTAACTTCCTCCTGAACTCTATCTGCCACTGCTCTTGCTCTAGCCTGTTCTAAGGAGCTTTACCTGGCAACTCACTGATAACTGCACAGAAATATTGGGTACATAGATAAACTTAGCAGAAGTTAGTAAAGAAATTACACCAAAGTACCCCTAAAGGGTTGTCATTACACACACACACACACACACACACACACACACACACTTTACCTGTAAGTGTGGCCAGGAGGCCTCAAGTGTGGGCTCATCCTCTTCAGGGTCAAACTCGTTACTGTCACTGGGCGGAAGGGTCCGGAATATGTTGTGAGACACCTGGAACAATGAAAGCGGGAACTTCAATCCACTGACTGGAAATTGGGGTTCTTACCCAACATATAGATGATAACTGCTTCTTTACTTGAGGGATGCTTCAATGCAGCTACCTTATTAAACAAGGGAACTGTTCCCTCTTAAAACGTTTAAAGCTCTGTACAAACCAATAATGATCTCAGCTAACTGAATCATCAACCGGCCTTTAAGTGATTTGGTGGGTTTTCTTTCTACTCAAAGGTTTGACAAAGTGTTACTTAAAATAAGAGCTGCGGACGGTGTCAACAATATTTTGCAGTTTTTTTGTTTCTTTAGCCATTTTTTAGTTACATACACAAGTTAGTTTATCACATTAGTACACTTAAACATTTAAACTAACACTAGGTGTAGAAGAACTTTCCAAAACCACATTTCAATTCATGCCTTAATATTTGAGCGTCTGCTTCAGTTCTTCTTCAGAGTAGATTGATATAGTTAAAATTTAAAAAAATATATATTTTCAGTACTTTTACACACAACCATGGACCTTGTTCATGATGTGGATCATGAGCAAAAACAAAAGTCAACTCAGCACAGGACTGCTTCTTTTACAGTGCCTGTATGTACTGCAGCAGACCTTCAGTTATGACTGTCCTCAGCGGCCTGAAGATATACTCTGTGGAAGGCTCCAAGTAATTAAACCTAATAGCAACTTGGTGCACTAGTTAAAAAAAAAAATTAGCATTGAGTACTTCAGGGCCTCTGTTCATTGTGGGGTCTGTGTTCATTAGCTGAACATACGTAGCTGCCAACATGCACAACAGCTCTTGTTCTGCTCTTATTTTCCTCCTGTGTATCTGCTCATTTCCTATGTGTCTGTACACAGAGTACTCAAATATCACTGCTATGCCCCTGCTGAGCTAGGAAAAGAGGGAGCAACATTTCAACCACACAGGATTAGTTATTTATTCTTTAGTAGTAGACTTTACATACTAAACCAAAAAAAGTGGACGTCCCGTGGGGCTGAATAGGGTCTGTAGCTGCTGCCAAATCAAAGAACAGAACTAAAAGTGAACTAACATAGCTCATAAATTTGACCGATCTACAAGAGAGAAAACAAAAAACAACTACAACTACTCCTTCCCTGAGAAAAGAACACAACAACACCCACTCACCTGCTCTAGTGAGTCTAACTAAAGAATCCAAGCATCAGACTGAAGCTGACTCAGTTTCCTCCCAGTGAATAATAACAAGTAACGCATTTAAGCAGTAATTTTTTACGCAAGCTTAAATTTTTATAAACCTCTACAGACATATTTTCACTATGTCCACTCACACCTTTACACCATCAGTGCTGAGGGCTGCAGGGGGCTGACATTTTCCAGCCGAGAGACAAAACATAACTGCACAAAAAGACGACTGAGAAAACTGAAATTTACTTATTACAAACAAACTTTTATTTAAGAAGTAAGCTTTGACCCAAAGGAGGCAGACTATGTAAACATGTCTGTCAGTACTCATTTGTATTTCAGCACCATTGCTGTGCTGTCATTTACTTTATTTACACACCAACACTACCTACAAGGGCCACACAGCACTGCAACATCAGTGACAATGAAATTTCAATGTGCACGTTACCTTGATGTTAAACTTGTGGCCAAAGAAAATAATGTTCTTTCAATATGGGGATGACACGCTAAGACAGGAATCGTCAAAACCACTGACAAAAACAGCAATTTTTGCCTTATTGAATGTAATTACATTTTCAGTTTTTAGTACCTGCGCCAAAGAGGTTACAATTTTGGTAGCAGTCTGTAAAAAAACGATAGCTCATAAAGTTTTAAATGAAGGGCGATAAAACCTTACAGTATATATTGGGGCCATGCTAACAATCCATTCAAATGTAGATTCCATCCACAAGGTGCTCAAGGTCAGCTTAACGATTTATTGGTCAAAAATTTACAAAAAGGCTTTATGCAGACAAACGAACACACATCACTGCAAACTTTCCTCCATCTTTGAGATGGAGATGGTGTAAAGGTGTGAGTGGACATGGCGAAAACCAAAAAAACAGAAACAGAGTGTTTTGTTTTGTTATTTGAAGCTAAATGGCCTTTAATTATCTACGTTATATATAACTTTATATCACTTTCAAGAAACACAACTGCAGATGTATAAAAGTGAAAAGGCATTTGCGCAGTCTTTAAATGGAAACAGACAGAGTGCAAATCTACTGTTTACACAGAACGGGCGGATTCATTCTTTCTTACCATTTTCACAACCTCGGGGTAGGCCTGTTCCGTCAGGTAGCCCCGGCTTACGGTCACGTAGTCCACCAGCTCATTGAGCGTGGAGCGCTTGTACTCCTTCATCTTGAGGTCTGACAGCGTGTCCATGAAGTCAAAGACAGTACAGCACTGCTGCAGCTTCTTCAGGAACAGCTCCGGCTGCTCCGATGCTGGCACGTCTAGACAGGCAAAAGCAAACACAGGGGAAGAGAAAGATGATGAGAAAGGTTAGATAAATTGGTAAAGACACATATCTGGAGCGAGCAGATGCTTCTGACTCCCGCAGCTACCAGAAAGCTGTAATAGCAAACACCACATGGTCAAAGATGGGCAGAGTAAAAACAGGGATTTGAGCAGTCCTGGTGGGACAGAGGCCTGACACACAAATAACCACATGAATATTTATAGACATTTTTTTTATTCCCATTTTGTGAGAAAAGCAATTATTGGTCATGGTCAGGATTCTACCCTTTGAAACTAAAAACCTGTTTTCTCCATGAAGTTACAAACTAAACAATTAGCACAGGAAGTTGTTGGTAATGAAAACCATTTTTAGCCACAGCGAGATCAAGTTATACTTACTTTAATTCGTAGTCAATTGTCTACAGGCAGATCAGGTTAAAGACACATGCAATACCGTGTAGTAGTTAAACTGTTACTGATCTGCTCTCATCTCTTGCTGATTTTGTCGCTTCCTGAATCACCTGTTTTAATATTTGGAGCGAAAGCAGAGCATCTCTGTTTGGTGTAAACACAAGATGAAGTAGGTGGGTAGTTACAGCCACAAAGAAGAAATGTGTGACTTTGCCTAGAAGAAGAAATCTGAGTTTCCGAGCTCTCCAATAGGTGTTCACAGAGAACTGTTCAAAAGAAACGAAGGATGCTACCAGTGCATGCCTCAGTTGTAAAAGTGTGCTTCTTGCTCTGCAACAGCTTTTAACTTATTCATCTTCCCTGCAGACCCCAGTCTGCACAGGCAGGATGAGTGTGACAGCCTCATTATCCAGCAGCGAGTGTTTCTGATGGGAGAGGCGACGCTGTCACGAATTGTATGGATGTGCAGGCAGAAGAAGGCGGCAGGTGTCTTTATTCTGATCCCACTGTGACAGACACGACAAGAAGGTCGCGCAGAGTTCAGACCTGCGGGGGGAGATGAGCAACAATCTTCCCAGATCGCCGCAACTCAAGACCTGGTGCTCTCATCCCAGCAGGACTGGGCCATTATTATGTAAGAGATAAGCTGCTGCTCTGAAGGCAGCACACCGCCACTACTGTGCATGTGTGCGCTCCACAATTACACTTCAAAGCGCTTGGCTGCATTTTGAATTCTATTGCTCCTGACAATGAGTCACAATATACATGTAAATGAGCGAGAAAGTTCGGGAGTACCGGTGAAATGATTTTTTCACCTCACCATAACATGCAGGTTTTGTGATAGTGATTACGTGATTCATTATTTTACCTGTGAAATACTTCTTTTTTTCACCATTTTCAATTTTACAAAACAAATAATAGACTGAAGGAAGGACAAAAGCCTATTTTATAGAAAGAAATGCACAAAGGAGGGGGGGGTGTTGCATATTTGTTGATTTCACTGAGCTTTCTCACCTGAGCAGGCCCTTTCCAGTAGTTAAAATAGTGAAAATCACTGATAAGCAAGGTACAGATACACAAACTGTCATTTCAAGTCTAGTTTTAACTACAAATCATTATGAAAATAATGCAAAGAGATAAATTCAGTGTGATGCCTTCCTTTAACGTGCTTCCTGTCAGTCTGTGGCAGCTCCAGTTTAGCCTAAACCAAGATGACTTTAGTCAACAAAATCCAAATCAGCTTTTTTAAAACTGTGACAAGAGGGGAACTAATAAAAGTTCAAGGACACATGATGTGTGAAGCGTCTACACATCTGTGTTGCTGTAATGAAGAAGCAATCACTGTGAGGCTGAATAGTGCATAAACTGTGTGTATGGCAGAGAAGCAGAATCATATTAACACATGACCAGAATTCTTCAACTGTGCTGTAAGCATCCTGTGTAGCAAACCTCAACATCCTGTTAGAAATAAAAAGGGTTTAAAATGTCTTCTATTTTACTTCATTTAAATAATATTAACTTGGGAAATTAGAAAATGATCTGCGGCTGAAGAAACATAATTAAACTTGTGTATAAATGGATGATTTGGTTCATTCTTCCTTTTTTGTCAGCTCATCACAATGAATGGCTAAAATCCTCTTCCTGAAGCTCTGATCGTTTAAAGAGAAAGTGCAGTTTCCTGTCCTGGGAAAGGAAAAAAAAAAAGTCCTCTGCAGATCTCCTTGAGCGCATTTAAAGTGATTATGCTGAATGTGTTTTGATCCAAATGCCACTAGTTACTCACGACCTGCTGGCCTCCTGCTTCAGCTCAGCTCATTGAGGCTGCGTCCAACCGGGCCAGTCACAATCAAACCCAAACCCTGACCGACTGGCAGCAGTCCTAATCCCTGCTCCACAAACTTCCACAATAAACATTCATTTATCAGAGAGAATGCACAGCAAGCTGATTTTAGCTGAATTTTTCACTTTTGGTTGAGACGTTACAACACATGCAAAAATATTCTTATCCTGCCAAGTTTACTCAGCGCTCCAAATAGCCCACAAATTGTGCTGCACAGTCTCCATGTACACATAAAGAGGGATTCACTCTTTTCTGCTCAAATTAAACAATCAGCTTGATAAAGAGCATCAGAACTTAAGACAACCAGAAGATTCATTTGCACTACTTTATTGCATTGCTGACCCCAGTGATGACCTGGTTTTGTGGTGTTTAAGCATCCATTTCAGTTCACTGCTTTAACTTGCTTGCTTTAATGGCCTGCAACACAACCCTTATTTGCTCACTCTTATTACTCATCAGTGTTGGACTCAGCAGTAGCAGACGGCAAACCCTAATAAACCAGCACACACAGTAACACAGTAAACAACTTTCTTTACCTATGGCCTCTCTAGGTGAAGAACGAAAACATTTGGGGGGCTAAAATAATGGTGTGTCCTCAGTGTGTGGTATCCCTGTATGTTCCTCTCCACATCTAACCTGTTCCGTTAGATGAGAAGAAAAAAGATTGTCCTACACCATGTCTGTGTGTATGTAGTTTTCTCTTTGAACACATAACTGCAAAACAGGAGAGTAATATGGCATCAAAGTGGTCTCTCTTCTTCCACATCATGTGTTGCATGTGAAACACCCTTCATGTGCATGCCTATGCATTGTGAAATATGAACTGTGGGCTGGAAAAACGTGCATGCATCTTTATCAAGAAGGTTTCATCTGTCACATTGTTGTGTAATATGCATATGGGTGACAAGGCTGTATACAGAAGACAATTTTCAAGAAAGTGCTATACAGTTTATAGTGAGTGCAGAGGGCAGTGTGCAATACAAGAATAAATATGCTGATCAGGCAAAACATGCCTGATATTGTCTTGGTGCCTCTTTTAATACCAAAACAGTCCTGTCCTCTGAAGATGCACCTTGGTATCTAGCATGATCTAGCCAGATGTTAGCAACAGTGCTGTAAGACGGTGGCATCTGAGAAACCTGGAGGCCAAGTCAACACCTCAGACTTGTTGTTGTGCTCCTCAATCCATTCCTGAACCATTTGTGCTTTGTGGCAGAACGCTTTATCCTGCTAAAAGAGGTTTTCCATGAAAGGGTGTAGATGGTTGGCAACAACACTTAGGGAGGTTGTATGTGTCAAAGTAACATCCATATGTAAGGCAGGACCCAGGGTTTCCCAGCAGAACACTGCTCAAAGTATCACTCTACCTCTGCCGGCTTGCCTTCTTCGCATAATCCATCCTGATTCCAAGTGTTCCCCGGGTATAATTTCTACCGCCATCACTGTCCATCATCTTTTATGGTGGTGGACAGGCATCTGCATGGGCAACCTGACTGCTCTGCACCTATGCAGCCTCATACCCCACATGCATCAGTGAGCTTTGGTTGCCCATGGCCCTGTTGCTGGTTCACCACTGTACCTTCCTTGGACCACTTTTGACAGATACTGACCACTGCAGACCGGGAACACCCCAGAAGAGCTGCTATTTTGGAGATGCTCTGACCGAGTCGCTTAGCCATCATAATTAGGCCCTTGTCAAATTCGCTCAAATCCTTACACTTACCCATTTTTCCTGCTTCTAACACAACTTTGAGGACTGAATGTTCACTCGCTCCGTGATATATCCCACCCACTAACAGGTGCCATGATGAAGAGATAATCATTGTTATTCACTTCACCTGTCAGTGCTCATAATGTTATACGTGATGGGTGTATATCTGAGGTTCATCACCCCAGTGGCATCAGAGGAGAGCTTTTTCTTGGCCTCTGTATTTTATGTTTGGCTGTGTATGCACCTGCAAGGTGCAACAATATACATTATTATGTAGTCTATTTTGTTGCACACCACAGCAAAAAAAAAAAGAAAAACGAAAAAAAAAAAGTTCTTGCTTCCTTTGTGTGTACCCCTGCACTCTTTGGTGTGTATGTGGCGAGTCCTTCCTCTCAGTACAGCAGTGTACAGTATGCTGTAGTTCATTACTGTAATTACCGGCTTCACGATTCGGGGTCGGATTGTGTTGGAGAGCCCGGGGCCACGGAATCCTGCAACTCTGCTTCTGTTGAAGCATGTGAACAGCCTTAAAGGAAGCTATTAATAGACAGATAATCACAAAGGACAGAGTAATCCCTCCACACAGACAGAGAGAGCATAGCTAAATGGCTTGGAGCAGGCCGAGAGACTACCAGGGTGAATGAGGGGAGAGAAGCAGAGAGCGCGAGAGACACACTGTGCATAAAAATGTGTGCAACTGTACTTAAAAGTATGTGAGAGAACGTGTGTGTTTGTATGGGTCTATGTGTGTGCGTGTCTGTGTGTGGCCTAGGATAACCCAGAAAACCACCCTGCTATTGCGCGCACACACATATAATCTCAGTTAGGCCCAGAAATCAGCACAAAGAGCAGCCTGTGGTGTAGCCGTATATGAAACCTCTGAAAGAGGTCCCAAAGAAGGTTATTCTCTGTGTGTGTGTGTGTGTACATCACAGTGGATATCAACAAGTAATCTTCTGTAAAAACAGCCTAAATGATGGAGGGGGAAAAAAAAGAAAAGAAGAAGAAGCAGCTACAAACCAATCGTATTCCATCAGCATTTTCTAGTAAGATGAAACTTACTAGTAAATACAAAATCAGAGTTTATGTTTAGTACTGATGATCAAATTAAATAACTGTACAACGTGGAGCTCCCTGAATGCAAAATAATTATGATGTTTATGGTTCCATATTTTTCATGCCATGCTCCCCACTCCTGTCTGCCTCCTCACTGCCAATTATCAGGTAATTTAACCACAGCAGCAGCTAACAAATATTGTCATTATCCATTGTAGTCACTGGGTCTTCAAAATGCCAGAAAAGGCTTTTAAAAAGCCCTCTGCGTGTCTGCCGTTCATAAGGTGGCATATTCAAATTCCCTGCATTGTCAAAAAGCCAAAAATATTCAGCTTAGTAAAATAGAAAAAAATGTCAATGTTCATATTTAACAACTGAAACTGGGGGACTTTTGATTTTCTGGCCTCAATCCCTCAACATTTTCTCTTGTAATTTCCTTTCAGTAACAATCTAACTATTTATTTCTCATCTACTGTCTGCTTTTGTTTCTGTAAAAAATTACGGCGTTAATTTAAATATGGGAATAAAAAATGCATTCAGAATATTGTAATATATTGTAATTCTGAGAAGAGAGAGGCGGGAAAAATGCAGGAGAGGGTCAATTCATAGCTATTAAAAGGTTACACTCCACTGCAGACTGCCACGTTGTCGCTAATGCTTTCTATTAAAAACGATCAAAATCATCATGAAGGATAACACCACACATTATCTAGTTAAAAATTTAAACATATACCAGCTTCAGCCAGAGCCTTCCAAGTTAACCTGTCTCTTTAAAATCACATCTCTTTCTTGATGCAGAGGGCAGAAAGTGACAGCAAAAGGACGAAAGGATAGAAAAACAATTACTTGCCCAACACAATCTAATTGTATGATTAACCACAATAACCCCATTCAAACAACCAAACCCGCTCACCTTCATGGGCTGCATAACCCTACTACCAGTGTTTGCAAGTGTAAGCATAACTGATGAAGTTGATCTCATTTCAGAGTGTATATAGTTTCATATATATAACTACCCATATCACAAAGGGCTTTTTACTTCTACCATGCCTCTTTATCCCCAAATCCATTTAGCTGGTACAAATGTGCTCTGTTTTTTCTTTAATCCACCAGCCACTCTGGACAGTCGATGAAAATCATGAGCGTTTAGCGGTTGCTGATCCACTCCGTCAGTCTCTTTGAGCAACAGCAAGCCATGATTTGTAGGATCGGAATGACAATATGGCTGCAGCAGAGGCTAGTGTGGCTAGTAAAATGTAGGCTGCAAAAGAAAATAGTTGAAAGGAATACGCCTGCATGTATTCTGTTTTTTTCTTATATATCTAGATTTAATATGTCTGATAGCTTCAGTACCTTTATGATGCTTAGGTCAAGAACAGCTTGGTTTACATTTGTGGTTAAGACTTGCAAATCTAGAAAACTTTGGGGGGCACTTTTAGAAATTAATACTGGCTATCAAATATAAGTCAAAACAGTTGGTGCCCATGGATTAGCCAAACTTATTTCAAGCTTTGTAGGTGGGATTAAAGTACACTGACCAGCGTACAGGGACCAGAAAAAACAAAAAAGAAAACACTAATGCACAAACAATCACAGCTTCTCTGCAAGTCTAACGCAGACGAAGAATGTGATCTATTAGATATATGCAATGCAATGTTAAATACAACATTACATGATCGTCCCTGTTACACCATCTACATCTAAAAAGGCGCTGTAAGAAGTAATCATCCATAATGAAATCCTGACAAACATAAATCAATAGAGATTGATTTGCTAAGATTTTATCTCTCCAATTCAACCATTTATTCCATCTGAGTGAAAAATCCTCATACTAAGTGCTGCCAAAGCTTCTAAACAACTTACAGCTAACAGGTAAATAATATCACTTCATTATTCAGCCTCAGTGATAAATGACAAAATAATAAACTCTCTCAGATTATCAGCAAAGGCAAAAACAAGCACTGCACCCGAAGTCATTTTTGTTGTCAGCTTCTAGATTACTTAAGTAGCCTGAGAGGTGTTTATGAGTTAAATAAACTGTAAGATTTATAGCAGGGGGAACATATTTGCTGTACTCCTTTCTGTTCCCATTTGACTCACCAACATCACGCAGACATCATTAGGCAAACAGACCTTCAGCCGCAATAAGAATATTAGACAGAGGTTTTGAAGACTCCACAATACAGATGTGAACAGAACTTAATAATTCAATGTTTCAGTGGTCTCAGTCTGGAGTAACACGGTCATATTCAATTGTCCAAATGAATCTTTCTGACTCAAAGATCATTTCATTTAATCACTTGTGGGGGGGGTTTCCATTTAGGGAAAAAAAAAAAAACCCCAACTAATGTAGTATTTTAGAGCAATTTCTTTAGAAAACTCACAGACTTTAACTCTGTGTCCTTGAAAGACCATCAAGCATGATGGTAGACACTAGGTCACAGAACTAGAAAAGCTTCACTACTTCTTGCAAAGCAAACTGCTCTCATATCAACGAAACTATTCTGAGATACTTTATGAGCCCGGCTCTGGCCTGCGGAAACACTGATGCACCGCTCTGGCTTCAGCCTCACCCTGATTTTCTCCTCCTCCTCCCTGCCCTCTTAGTTCTGTTCTGTTTCTCAGCTTTGGAAGAGACTCTCATCTGGGCTCCCTGGCAGAGGAAGAGAGAAGTCGGTGCTGCTTAATTAATGGTGGAAAAACCTTAACTCACAGCACGAGAGAGCAGTTGGATGTCTCACTGCAGGAAATCCTATAAGTCAGGCTAATTACATAACAGCATGAACCTATTGAATGAAGGGTCAGAATCCAGCAGCTTACATTTGTAATTGTCTATTAAAAAAAAAAAAGCTTGTAAAATCTGCTGTTTAGTAAGCTTATCATTCAGCTATTTAGCAGAAATTCTGAAACGCATGCTCTAATGAAGTGGCAAAAATAGTGACTCTGCAGTGGAAGCAAGCAGGGCACAAAAAGTGTTTTTTTTTTTTCTCCATCTACCAAAGCATGGTATGCCTTTCACATTACAACAGCATCTCATCATTAAATTTTGAGATGGCGGGTGAATGAAACAGGTGAATTTTAGCATTTAGCAAAGGTAATTTCAAAAGCAAACAGTCATTTCCTCATTAATAACATGAATGAAGCGAGAGATTAAGACTAACAAGGGAAAATATAATGTTTGTGCCCACAGCTAATCATGTGAGTGATGACGTCTGTCCTTGGAACAAGTGAAGTTGAGCTGAAGCAGTCAACTGTTTCCGTGTGGCCTGCGGGTGAACTCCACATGTTGACGGGGTATAAATACAAAGTGGGGAACGGCTACTGGGATAAATATACACAGAAAACTAAGGCTTTAAAACAGCGGCAGGTTTGGAAACAAAGAACAAGACTGAATCAAAGCCTTTGGTGAAGAAATCGTTTGGAACAAGAATAAAAATAAATACAAACAAAAACACAGTAAAAATGTGTGGGGGAAAATATCTAACCCCTTCACTATGAATGAAAATGCAATATCCATTTAAGCACATTTTAGACTGCCAATAAAATTTGAGGAGATTATTGAAATGCTAAGTGTCTCATTACCATCCTTCACCACCTTTTAGATTATACTATTGTCCGTGCAGTACAGGAGAGATTTTAGTGGAAGTACAAATCTAGGAGGGGAATCATAGAAAAGTATCAGGTGACCAGGCGGCACACTCTTTAAGAAGAGTACACACACACACAGACACACACAGTGTAAATGGGAAAGTCCCTCATCTCTAAAAGGAGTCAATGTGTGTGACCGGGTGAACAGGCTTGAGTTACAGCAGGAGAGAGAGAGAGTAAGAGTGAGAGCGAGCACGAGCAGCTACAACACATAGACATAGTACGAAGGTTAATTTGCAGAATTAGTCCTGTCACAGAGAGTGCACTGTATGTACACACACTTTGTCTTCTGCCAGGGCAAACAACAGTCATAAAGGTATAAACAGTCAGGACTGAAGATAAGGAGTAAAGGCAGACATACCCTCTGATGGAGGGATGTGAAGGTGCTTTGGGTGTGACCTTTGCACTTCTTGCTTCTGATTATGGCTTTCAATTAATGTTATTTACGCTGATAAAAAGGTGTTGTTTCTTTATGGAGAGAGATTTGCCTCAAAAGGGTTGCAAATGTGTGCATTGTGATCCACAAGCATTAGCTAAGATTTACAACTGTGTACAATGGTTTGTGTGTAACTTTGGAGGAGTCACACGTGCGCGCTTCAATCCACACACAAATACGAAGCAATCTGACCACGTGCGACTACTCAAAAGTTACACACAAATCATTGCACAGAGTTGTAAGTCATAGTTTAAGCTTGGGGATCATATCGTACACATTTGCAAGCGTTTTCAGGCAAATTTCTCTCAATAATTTTTCTGCCCCACCCCCTTTTAGCAATTGAGAACAAATAGCCAGTGAGAGAGGAGAAAACATGGATTAACTATGCCCCATCAGCAGCTCTACAGAAAAATGACAATTTTCACTTTGTCATCTCCAAAAAGAGGACAACTAAGTGGATAAAGTGCTCAAATACTAAGCTTTTTACATTGTCAAGTCTGTATTTGTTTACAAAATACTCTCTTTGCAAACAAAAACAGGGCTATCATATAGCCCGACGGGCAGAGCTGAGATAGATTTTGGTCGCCCGACCGGAGATATTGTTAGCTCCGGGACGTCGGGCTAGCGATTTTGCGAGCCCTGAAAAATAGAAGAAACTGCTAGTTTAAGGGGACCTTTTATGTTCATTTTTAGAGCTATAATTTTACTCTTGCACTCTGCTAAAGTAGCTTTGATGATTCATGCTGAGCCGTGCTGACATGATAGCATTGTGCAGATGCTGCAAATTTGTCAGCTACATATCCATGACGCAGTTTTCTACAGTTCTAGGGGATGAGGACACAGTAGTCATAAATGGATGGACATGGTCAGCAACAATACTCAGATAGGCTGTGTCTAAATGATGCTCAAACGGTACTAAGAAGCTCAAACTGTGCCAAGAAAAATCCACCCACACCATTACAACACCATCCAGCAGTCTGCGCTGGGATGGATGGATCCATGCTTTTATGTTGTTTATACCAAATTCTAACCTTACCACCTGACTGCTACCCACTGATAGTAGTGCCAGTTACCTCAAGGCAATGTCAAATCTGGCTTCAAACGTCAGCGAACAAAATATTTATACAACTGTTTAAATTCAAAAAGGAACTGTGTGTTTTCTGTCTCCCCTTTCCCAGCACTCACTGCTGTCAATGCAGGGCCCGTGAGCCAAAGAGGTTAAACATTACATAAAGGATTAAAGTGAGATGAGATGATAAATGCTCACTGTCATAACATCTGTTCGGTTTTGGTCTTCAAACCAGGACAGACGTGACCCAGCAACATCAGCTGTCAATCCCAACCTCAACAGGAAGCTGATTCACAACCAACTAACAGATGATCACGATGCTGGGCTGAAATGAACGCAACTCAAGTTAAAGGGTCACTGGCAACCAAATCAAACAAAGGCTGAAACGGGTCAAAGTGCTGCTGCTTAAAGCAATTACGCTTTCAATGCAGAACTGAAATGTCCCTTAGTTTCACCTTTATAGAATGGCAAATGGGCACTCTCCTTTTCCTTTTGGACATACCTCCCTGACATCTCACTATACAGACAGCTTTCCTGTCAAATGGTACATGTGTTTTAAGGATCAGGTAATTCCAGTACTTCTTATCACATTCTGAAGGAAGATGAGGCACCAATGACATGGAGGGAGGCGATCATTTCAATTATACCACACACAAAAAAATTTATATATATAGAGACCAATTTAGGTACAGGCAGACCTTGGATAACTGATCAGGTGAATAAGGAAAATATTAGAGCAGCAGTAATTAGTATAGATGGCAAAAGGCCTCTCTCCCTGAGACAGCTGGGATAGGCTCCAGGCCCCATTTAGTTTATTAAATGGATCAAAACTTTGTATAACTTGCCAAATGCCAGAATTAAGATTAGCAGGCACCTCAATCAGAGGGATTGCCAGCACGGATGCCCACTTAGCCCTACGCCATTTGCTTTGTACACTGAACCCCTAGCACAGTTAATAAGGGATGATGAAGCTAAAAGGAAACAATGGTCAGAAGATTTGTTTATACACGTTTATCTTTTTGTTGTTTGTAACCACAACACAGGTTACCATTCCCAAACTCATGTGTCTGCTGAGAAGACTTGGAACTTACTGAAGCTATAAAGCACATGAATTTCACAACTACACATGCCATTAATGGGAAAGAAAACTATATAGACAGCACCACTGGGAGCCAAAACCAATGGTCACAGAATGGTCACAGTGAGAACTGATGGGAGGTTTAAATATTGAAATCAGATTGGTATAGATTCCTACCGTTCAGTTTCGTCAGGTGGAGAATTGCACTTCTTCCAGAAAATTCATATAAACTTACGGCTCAGGTACTTTAGAAATACAAAGTCCTTTAACAGTAAGGATGGGAATCGAAAACCGGTTCTTGTAGAGAACTGGTTCTCAGTAGACCAATTCCTTGGAATCGTTAGTCTGCCTGCCTATCGATCCCGCTTGTCAGTTCGTGCACTCTCGCTGTAATCAGATGATTTCAGTTTGTGTGTCAGCGGAGGAAAACAGTGGATATGGACATTACTTTTATTTTTATTGCATAAAAGGGTGAGAGCTTGATGGTAAATTAAAGCCTGCTCCAGAACAAAAATGCATCGTACTGTTAACACAACTTCAGCTTTTTACAAGCACGTGCACAGACAGCATGTTAATGCTAAGCTAGCCAAGAAGGCAGAATGATGTTAAAGCTGAGTTAATGCTGACCCCAGGCCAGCACTGTAATAAAGTGAGCCGCTGCTGAACTTCAACAGGTAACAAACTGTTGACCAGTCAGGCTGCAGCCTCTATTTCTACCTGTTCATGTGTCTGCAGTAGAATCACCGGGATGATCATTTTGAAGTCTCTTTGTGCTGGTTTTCATCTTTGCTTTGTGTTCATACCTAAACACTAAGAGAAAGATCATATTTGTGTCCTCATTAGGATAGGGATTTGTGTTGGTGTGTGGGGCTGTAGCCTGTAGGTTTATATTGTTAAATAGCAGCGACACAGTGTGTTTCAGATCATTTTACCAAGTAACATGAAAGTAACGTAACAAACAGTAGTATAACAAAGTCTTTGACCTGGGTGCAATTAAGTATTGTACTGCATTTCTTTTATGAAATGTGTTCTGTGTAATAATTACTTTTTTGAGTAATGACCCCAGCAATGATCACAACCAAGAGGTGAAGTACCTCCAGCATGCACAATGAGAATCAATAAGGGAATCAAAAATGAATGGAATCGATAAGTCATATCAATAATGGAACTGGAATTGCTAAATTCTTATCAATTCCCATCCTTATTCAACAGTAAAACCAATAATGAGAAGGAACAAACTTCTTACTAACATTATGAATGGGGGGGAAAATGAACTAATAAATTAAAATCTAAGTGGAAGAATGATGGCTGGCAGAATGTGCGTACAGACGTTCTAAACAAGCAACGTGGAAAGTAGGACTCAAAACAATCTGCAGATGTATGGGATTTTTATTTAACAAAATAAATGTACATTGCATCATAATAAAGGGATATAACCACTCAGTGACCACTGCATAATCATACTCAGTAGGTGAGAATAGTAGTCTAAATTTAAACGAATTGATTATGATATTCATTCCAAAGGACAGTCCAATTTTCTCCTATAGATTATTTCTGCAGGGCTTCCTGACTTTAGCTTATTCCCCTTTTTACCCACAATCTAGAGTGTGCAAATAGTTCATACAGCTTTGTTCATATTAGCTGGGTCACCTTTCCCACCAGTACACAATATAAAACACTTTAAAATAGTTTACTAGTTATTCTTAATCTTCTATTTACAGAGGGCATTTCTAACAGCTCACTGAGCTCAGCAGCAAAGATTGCTTTCTTATGGTGCAATGCCAGAATACAGCATGCATGAATGAAAGGTGCGGGCAATGATGTTGAGATCACCAATCAAATGATCAAAATCATTTCTTTTCAACAAAACAAAACCAAAAACAGAACTACAATCAGACATTATGTGATCTAATACATTCTGATGTTTCCTTGTTTGCAAAGGATTTACATGATTTGGATTTACATATCTTCCCGAAATAAAGTTGTACATACAGTACAGGTAGCAGGGCAGGACTGGTGTAATGGAAAAACCTGAACATATAAATATATATTCATGACCCAGATACAAACTCCCTGTGCCCCTATCTCTGTGTTCTCAGGTCTCATATAAGAGTTCCTGCAAGGCGCCAGGCCGCTGTCAATCATTAACACATGCACTTGTCCTGGGTAAACTTTGCTCCCGACTGCTGCAGCCAACAACACAACAGATGGCAGGGCCATGGAGGCCCTAGTCACTTTCCCTCAAGCACTCTGATAGCACTGTGTCACAGGTACAAAATGCCTGAAATATATTTCATTGTAAAACAAATGCAACTTCTGCTACAGATATAAGAAAAGGATAAATGGAACAGCAGTGCAGTCTACCCCTCTGAGGTTAGGTTTGCAGACCCTGCAGAGTTCAACTTGTATACATGACATAAAGCTATCACAGTATGCATAAAGGTTTCTATTTCTGCTCATCCCTGCTAATAATGCTTGTGGATAATGAATTTCATTTTGAAATAGCAGCTAAATATGCATAACAATGTTTTAAACTACCTCTGAATGAATAGTACCTAGAGTGGTAGGTAGGTTATGGGCTATTAAATGCAGTTAGCATCAAGCATCAAGCCAAGGTCAATTCATTAATATAAAATGAAAGTGTTACCTAAATAAATAATCCAGAAAAATAAATGTGTCTATCATTTAGAAGGCAATTAATCCATCTCAAGACACCAGTATTCAGTGTAGCAGCAGTATTTCACATAACTGAAAGGTCAACTATTTGGACCGGCTGACAGCTGATGTGTCATATCAAAGTTTCCTTCAATAAGACACTGTTTTGAGAGCATCAAGTCAAAGCCTGAAAACTAAAATCTGTTCTCTGAGGCAGCAGCAGAAGCAGCAGCAGCAGGGACGATCACCTGGGATGGTTCAGACAAAGACGCCCTTCATGAGTCTAGGTTAGAGGGCCAGGATGCTTGTAGATCTCACATAGCGGGAATTCCAACAGCTGTTAACACCAACACAGCACAAGACAGGAGGTACCCATCCCTCACCTTAAGCTCTCTCGCTACCCGCTGCTGCAGTGTTTTCCAAAAACACAACAGCCACGTCAGGAATTCCATCAGCACTTTTTGATAGGCCAAGTTTAAAAAGTAGGTTATGAAATGTTAATACTACGTGTGTGTAGTACCATTTGTCAAAAGCTACCAAGTAACAAGAGAAACCTCAACACAACATCAAAACAATGATTAATGACTTTGTTTTGACCAGGATCCAGAAAGTCAAGTAATTGGTTTATTAAGTTTGCTTGAGTTATACACAAAACTACCACCATTAAGTTTTGATGCCATCCGATTTTAGGATGACCAATGTGGTTCGGGGTTATATCGCTGTCCAAAAAAGAAAGAACGAAAGAAACAGAAGAGATAGAAGTGATAAAGACAAAAATGTTTCAGACTTCAACTAAGATGTGCCAGGGGATCACTTCTTTGTATCCTCCAACTGTTATAGAAGAGCCAAGAGGGGTATAGCATGTAATGGAGGACTACCAGCTGTGCGCCCTGGCAATGATCCAGTAGGTAGACTTATCATGGTATAGTCTACATGTTACATACTTGATGTGCTGCCCCCGTTTTTTAGATCAGTGTTGGATAGTATGGCCTTAAAATGCAACACTATTCAGTTTATACAGCATGTTGATATCTGAAGTGCTCTGCTAGTTCAACACTTTACAGACTAAACTCTTATTTAGCCACTAAAAATGTCATTGAACAATCCACAACTGTAAATATTATACATGTGCACTGACCTAAGCTTAACAATAATGCAGATGGAAGTGCAGCAGCAAAGCTAACACCTGCTATGCTACAAACTCAAACATTCCACAACCTGCAGAAGAATGTTTTCCCTTTCAGGATAAAATGTCATCCTTCCACCAGCGAACTTTCCATTCTCCTTTCAGCCAGCAGAAACACTCATCTTCTGTTACCATTCCCAGTCCATTTTAAGTCTACCTTTCCATCTGTCTCACACACACATGACAGGCTAGGCCGGCTGGTATCAGCAACAGCCCTTGACAGCAGAGGCTAACTTTAACACTCCATGCTCATGGGCTAGCAACTATGCACTCCCACACAATACTCACACATAAAACTGTCACTCACTTAATCAGGCTTCCTCTCCCTATTAGGAACCAACAGCAGAAACCGGCAGTCATGGACGTCACACTGTGAGCTGATCTGAGTCGAACATGTGGACAAAAGAAGTTTTGGGGGACCCGCGCTCTTGTTGTGGCTCGTCTGTACCGAGTCAGGCTGAGAAAAAAAAAAATGTAAAGAGACACCTCGCAGCTCGGGTTTCTTCTGAGGAGAGGACGTGAGTGGTGGGGGACGAGGCAGCACGTTGGTGGGATTCATTGGCCGAATAGAGAACAGAGGCAGCCACAAAGAGAGCTACTGGAGGGTTGTGCAGAATTCTACATCTACATTTTCTCTCTCTCTCTTTTTATTTATTTTTTTCCTTTAAAGACTGCTGTCCAGGACGTAGGTCAGAGACAGATCAGTCCTCCTACACCATGTGGACATGAGCTTAAGACATGAGAGGAACCTAATTTGGGTTGAAAATGTCAAGGACACGTTCAACCACAGGAGGATATGGCCTACGTTAGCCTGCAGTTGCTGTCAAAACCAGATATAGCCACTAAAAGGCTTCTATTGTTATAGTTTTCCCTATTTCTACTAAAGCAGCTGTAATTAGAAGGGGCTGACTATAAGACATCATCATGGAATGACAGGAAAGCACCTACATGAGAGGTGGGAAGAGGAAACAGACAACATGCAGGGAAAGGAATCCTGAATCCTAAAGGAATTCTCTCCACACAGCAGTTAGAGGGCTTCAGATCTGCTGTAGTAATTCTACTTCATGGACTAAGCTCAACAGGCACCAGCAAGTGTTAAAATAGCAGGTGACAGGTCCTTTTTGTGCTCAGAGTGACTGAAAATAATCACTTAACCAGAATAAAACGGTTGAGACAAAAGACGTAAAAATCAGTCACTGGTTCGTTTAGATCTCAATCTCATCTGCCGATAGATCAAAGGCAGTCAGCACAGTAAATATCAACTCATAAATCAGGACATCCTTAGTCATTTTAGCTCTCAGGAAAAACGTGACTTTGTTAAAGTTTCGGCGTCTCTAACTAGCTCCTTTCCCCAACAATATAACATTAGAGGACTCTTATGCCTTCCTGCAGGTGACCCACCAGGCTGATCACCACTCTCTGCCTCTCTCTGCTTATTCATCCTGCCTCCTTAAATGAATGTAGCCAACTGTAACAGGAATGTAAATTAGATTATATAATTCTGTGCATATTTACAATGTCACAGCAGTATCTTTTAAGTGTGTAACTTGCACGCTGGATGCATCCAGCTAAAGGGATGATTTTGTTGCTATGCCAACTCTGACAGTAAGCGGGGATCGTGCTGGTAATTTTTTTCTGCCTTCCTCTTGTGAAAGTTTATCACTTTGGAGAAAACTTTTACTCCGCACGAGAACAAGTAGCAGCAAGCTGAAACTCTTAAAGTCCCCAGAGGCCTGCAGAGAGCACGAGCCGTGTACCGTTTCCAATTTTCATTCCAATCTTTTAGAGGAGGGAGCAGTTGGCTTGCTATTTAAACTCTATTGATTCAGAAGACCCCGGCTGGGTCTTCATCTTTTACATTTTTGCTTCGCACTCACAGTTATGCAGCCCAGCCTGGGAGATGTGTAGTACAAATGCAGTCTTGTTTGGGAAGATTTAGCTCCTTGCTAAAGGGCAGTCTGCCAAGTGGAAGTTGAGGAGCCGAAAGCAGCATCATTCTTACAGCCTTTTTCGGGATGTTTTGCTCATTAAAAGAATAAAACCAACAACCTCCACTGTCTACAGAGTACAAGTTGTAACTGCACATGCACCCACTCCAAATCAGGACACTGAGCCTATGCAGGCTTCTTCAGTTACACTTTATTGAGTTTACACGGTTTTGAGTGTATAGTTCACCTAGTCACATTTGGCAGTTACTGTTTGTCAACTAATAAGCTAAAGTCATTCATGATATAGCATATTTCCAAAGGTTGTTCTATTAATTATTAGACTTAATGTCATTAACAAGTTATTGTTTTCAGACATCAGAAAGCCAACGGTGTTAGCACACAAAGTGATGAATGGCAGGTTTATACACATCAAACACAACGTTACAGTTACTGAGTTTTTCCAGTATACATTTGTTTAATTTGGTAAATATAGCACACACCATGAACACAGACGCTCAGTTATTTGTTCTACACAAAGATAAGCCAAACTACATCGTCAATTAATTATACAGCTTGAAGGGAGGCGGTGATTTTTATTTTTAACATTTTGCAATGTGAAAATCTGAAGAAGCAGCTACGTTCAGCTGCTTCCTTATTCACAAGGGGCCGTCACAGCGGGTATCTCCGCATGTTTGATCTGGCAGATTTTTACGGCGGATGCCGTTCTTGAAGCAAAACCCAAAGGAATATGCGTTTCCTCTCGGGATCGAACAGGGAATCTTTTTAAAAATGTAAAAATATAAAATTTTTATTTTTATTCATGTCAAAGGTGCGCACTGGTGTACAAGGTGCACAAGGTGCACACATTCTCATGATCTTGTTAATCATTACAATACCAAGAAACGTGTATACCTGCAGAAAACGGGGGTGGTGTCATTCACCGGGTTAATTGTGAAAATTCCTGGCAGTGTGCGTCATCCCCCCCAGGATTCCCTTGAGGAAACAGTGTCTTACTTGTCTTCCTCTAAGTATCTAGGAATGAGCCTGCTGCCAACGACTGGATTTATGTAATCCGCCGTGCCTCATCAAGACCCTGCTTGTCATTTCTGGCTCAAGTCTGACCTGTGCCTGCGACTGACCCACAAAAAGGAGCAAAAGAAGGAGGAGGAGGAAAAGGAGAGGGAATAAGATATGATTTGTACATCCTGATGATGTGCTTTTGCAGTCTGCTAAACCTCTAAAGTCAAGAATACACTAGACCAGATAAACACCCACCTCTGCTGCACACATGTACACCTCAAGGCAGGAAGTAAATATAGAGAGCTTATAGAAATAAACAAAAAACGTAGGAAAGGAATCATAAAATACGCACCCCACAAGACTACATGAAGGATGTGAAAAGAAGAGAAAATCATAAAAAAAATCAAGTAGCAGAATATGTAGAGTGGGATTAAAAGGAATTTCAACTTCAAACGAATAGGAGACATGTCTTCAAGGCATCTAAAACAATCAAAAACTACAACATAAAAAGACAGAATAATCTTTAAAACACTAGAAATGTATACAAATTTATAATATATATATATATATACACCCAAGTTCTTTCTCTGAATGCTGGTCTAAAACACTCCCAAATGGTTTGAGTCATGGTGTGAACTCTGTAAGCCAGTTAATAAAATACAGCATAGTTGCCCAGCGCACCTCTTCCTGGCAGTTATATACTGCAGAGAGATTAGAGGTAGAAGTGCCTGTCAGTAATTAAACACACACACACACACACACACACACACACACACACACACACACACACACACACACACACACACACACACACACACACACACACACACACACACACACAAAAGGAGCGGGGCCAACAAATGTCAGTCCTTGTGTTCTCCACCTGGAGGCCACAAATGCATTATGATCATTTGAACCTGGCTCTGTTTGTCTTCAATGACTGATTTCATGTATTAACTCAATTTTACTGGTTGGTGCCTTAACACTGGGCTTTTGGTATTCGTCACAGAGGGCCTGGTGTTTATAGTGTAAAGTTCAAAACAGACAAGTGGAAGAGACAAACTTAATCCTTGTTCTTCCACTTGGTTTAAGTGGACATATATGGGAGTGGAGGGAGGCCCAGAGGTTGGTGCAGTAGTCTTGTGATCAGATGGATTTAAATCCTGGGAAATAAATGAGACCCTCCGGGTTCTCTCCAAACTCAACGCAGCTGTATGTTTGCATGTAGACACCATGAGCTGAATCAAAGGGCACACGAGTGTCATCAGTGTGCTCTGTATACCAACGCTGACAGTAAAGCTGGTCTGAAATCTTTTTGATGTGTTCTTTCTATCAGGTAATGCTGACAAATCACAAAGTGCTGAACCATTCCTTTTTTCTTTTTTTTTAATTTCAGTGGATTCCGTCTACATTAAGACTCATTCAGTATGTACAGTGTGTAAAAACGGCCACAGTCAACAGCCAACAGTTAAGCAAAACTGTGTCAAGTCACTAAAACTGTCACAATAAGTCTTAATTATACTGTGTTGCGGACAGGGACCGCTAAAGACACGATGGCCGAGCTGTTATTCCTGTTCTACTTACACTGCCTGGGGTGCACCGTAATGAAAAGTCTCTGCAGACAAGTTTGTGCAAATAAAAAAAAAAAAAAACAACCAGGCATGCAGACATTAAGACCCTTAAGCCTACCTTCTGATTATGAAATGTTACGCATGTTATGTTACGCAGACACACGCAGACGCTCAGGGACTTGCGAATGGTCTTTAGTCTTTACAAGGTAACAGCAAACATGAGGCTCACATATTTGTCAAAACCATTTTTCACAAAATTTGGTGCAAGAGTGACATCTGAATTAAACAGGAGCCACTGACTGATGGGTCTAAATAGCAAGCTTAATTGTTGAAATTTCCTTTAAAGCCAATGCTTGTGCTAACTGGCTAATGCTTGTCAAACATATGAAGGAGGTGATCAGGGCTGGGAACAGAATGGCAACATTAAAATGTGTTCCCGGCACAGAACAACTTGATCACATTGTAGGTTTGAGCCAATGGACAATTACATGAGGTAAAATTGCAATTAAGGCGATTTTTAAATTCTAATTTCCCCATTGATACATTAAATTAATATTGTCGTTGTGCTGAGATTCATAATAAATTAAAATCTGCAAAGCCCTAGTTTCACATCATGCCTGGACATATAACCGACACTTGCAGCACAGACGTGTCAGGGCGCGCACACAGGTTCGCACCCGGACTTCTGTGTGTGCTTTGAAGTTAATGTGTGAGCTTGGAGCAAGTATATGGATCCATCATAATCATCATCAAAGAGTGCAAACAGGAGGACATGGATACTTCTGACTGTGGGATTGACTTTCAAAATCAGTGTGATGTGACTGTATCTGTGCTGACCTTTTTCCACTGGGAGTTATCGAGGGACAATTAAGAGGGCAACAGAGACAGATAAGGCACAAAAAAAAAATGTAAATATATAAACTGGACGGATTTGTAAAAGTAAAGGCCACAGAGCGAGCGCATTGCTGAACTCCCCAAAAAAGAAGAAAAAAAGAAAAAAGGGAAAAAAAGAAAGAAAGAAATTGGTCCAGTGAAATAACAAAGCCTGTGTAATCGGCTGCATTAAGAATCAGTATAAAAACAATCTTTTTACACAGACATGCGTTTAGTGCAGAGGTTTGGTCTTCTGTCTACTATTGCAGGGTCTTTACCTTACAATATAAAGCACCTTGAGGCAACTGTTGTTGTGATTTGTATAATAGAAATAAAATAGAAATAAAACTGATTTGAATTGGTGCAAACCTCAGGAGGTCCATGTTACTGAAACTTGTTTTTTCTTTCTAATGTACCCTGGATTTGTGCTCAAAGAGATTCTGAAGAGAATCCAGTATAGAGGCAGGAGAAAATGAATAACAGCCAAAACTGAAATCCATAATAGGTAAAGAGACCGTCCAGGGCTAAAAGTGGAGCTCCAGTGGAGCTGCTGAGGCAGTGGTCAGAAGCAGCAGACTGTGATTGTACTGAGGAGGTGGGAAATGTGTGGATGTGTGTGAATGCAAAGTGAACGTGTGAAACTGAACCATGGAAGTGCTGAAAAAGACGGACGGTGTGCCAGCTCAGTCACTGAACCACAAATAAATACAGTAAGACTGTAAAATAAACCACAGTTAGCTGTTTACATTCACTTCATTGGTCACTATTAGGCTACGTCTACACTAGCCCAGATAAATTTGAAAACGGCGTATACGTCTGAAAACGCTCCGCTTCCACACTATCATTTTCATTCGTTTTCACAGAGCTGTTCATCCACACTGAAACGGGCGACAACGCTTACTAGGGCTGGGCCATATTATACCGTTCACGGTAATACCGGTACAACGATAAGAAAATGAAATATCGCGATAGAATATGGGTAAAACACGCATGCACAGTGCCTTTGTTTTCATATGCACATGGCCGAAAAAGCACAGCGACAACGGAGAATGAGAAGGGGGAAAGCGGATTGTTAAGTGAAACGGATGAACCAGAAATGGTTTGTAAAAATGGTACAACTTAAGTGATGTGGAACTGGTTTGGTGTTTGTCCGTCAGATACACAACAAAGCACATTTTTTTTGTAGAACATGCAAGCAGGCCGTTGTTATTGCCGTATTTGTGGGACTAAGGTGCTCGTAAATCTGGGAGCAATCTGGGTCCTAAACTCCGTCCGCTTCAGGTCCCAAAGTCAAACGAACACTGCAGCATCACAGAGAGTTAAAAACTGTCTAAATTCTTTCATCTTTAATAAAACGATCAGCATTGCTGCTTTACCAGGTGTAACTATGAAGTTTAACATCCAGGCATCCATGAAAACAGAATTTATTACATTTAACGGAGTTAGAAGCTAGCAGGAAGTTAGCGGAAGTTAGCTCGCTAGTTTCGCTAGTTACCTAAGCATGATATAGCATGTTTTGACTGAGAGATTTCTGAAAAAATTCAAACATACAGCTCTGCTATCACTTCCAACATAAATGAAGACAGGAAACTAAACAGCAGTGATGTTTGTAGGGTTACTGAAGTTGGGCTAGGTGGTATATAATGATGTGCTACGTGATCGCATAACATAAGCATAACATAAACAGTGAAGCTGGAGGATGAACGCTAACACTTTTCCACTCGATAAAAGTTAACGTGAAGGTTCCTGACGGTTAGAGACAAATGCAATCGCATGGCAGGATGCTGTAAATGGACCAAACTTCAGTCAGGAGAACAACTGAGATAATCCATCCACAATACGAGGTTAGTCATTAATATACTGCAACAACATGGAAATAGAGCAGCTGTGATAGAATACAGCATTAATGAATCAATGGTACAGAAGTGGAGGAAGCAAGAAGAATGAGCTGAATAAAGTTGGACTTATCTGACTGCTTTGTTTCGCTTAATGTGCCTTATAATCCAGAAAAATACGTATTTGACTTTTTTATTTGGCACACTGCAGTTTAATGTTACAAAGCACCTCTTTTTAACTTCAGTGGATATTATACATGGTTATGCTCAGGATATGTCAGCCCATTTCTACTGGAAATGCCTTTTGGTTAAACTTTCAGCAAGGAATTTACATTTGCACTGTTAAATTTTTATATAGCTTTAATGCGCATAAAAAACAGCTGCTTGTTTAAGTGAAAATAAATGGATGGGGTTTTTTTTTTTTGCACTAGTAAAGTTGTGGAGTTGTATTTTGTCTCGCAGAAATTATATCGTCAGTTATATCGTTATTGCAAATTTTCAAATGTATATCGTGATATATATTTTTGGCCATATCGCCCTGCTCTAACGCTTACATTCGAGTACTGCGCATGCGTGAAAAGCAAGACCATTCGACCTGCCTCACTTCTGTGTGCCGTTTATTTACTTTCCGGCTCTTTGAAACATCGCAGCAAAATGTTGAGGAAAAGCACTGAGTTTTTTTAAATGGACTAACAATGAGGTGGAGTTGCAAAAGCAAGTGAGAATTAAAGAATTTGAATTAAAGCTATCTGGAGTATGTACACACTGATATTAATCTTTAATAGATTTGATTTGATTATGATTGATTGATTTGATTATACTTGTGTTATTTCCTTGTTTTATGTTAAGCACTTTGGCATACCGTTGGTTTTTAAATGTGCTCTATAAATAAAGATTGTTGTTGTTGTTGTTGTTGTTAATAGGGCTGTCAAAATTGAGCGCAAACAAAACAACTGCTGTATAATGCCCTCCGCTATCTTAGTTTAATTGGTCACATGACTGCATCACATGACTAAAATGTGTCATCGTTTTCGAAAAGGCTCCGGGTTCGCTGTCCAAACTGCGACGCAAAAACGGCGTTTTCAAATGTATCCGCTTTGGAGAGCATTTTCAAAATGCTCCATTTTCCTTGACCGAAAACGCCATCTGAGTGTGAACGGAAGGCCAAAACTGAGACAGAAAGATGGGTTTTCAAACCAAAACGTATTAGTGTGGGCATGGCCTTAGGCACACCTCTTAACACAGATATGTAATCAGCCAATCACATGGCAGCAACTCAATCCTTTCAGGTATGTTAGACATGGTAAAGATGGCCTTGTTTAAGTTTAAACTGAGCATCAGAATGAGGAGGAAAAAACAAGGTTATTTAAGAGTTATGAGATTTGTATTGTGGATTTGGTGCTGACAAGTAAGCAACTGTGTGATGTTATCGTGTCAGTATAGCCAAAAACCTGAGAAGTGTTTTAAACAGACAGTGAAAACGCGTAATAATTATTACTGTGGCAACTACGCTGTCAGTATCAGAGCTAAACATGCACAGTGTTACAACATTTCGATAAATCTAAGTAAGTAAGTACTGGATGTGACTCTCTTTGAGGAGATACAAAATATTAAAAGACTCTGATGAAGTCAATAAGGACATTATTGGTTGGGACAGGTTTAATTGTAAAAGCATTTAATATTTAATTGTCAGTGTAAATCCAAAAGAATTTATGACTGTTCAAAGAACAAAGTGCATCTGGGTTGTCACTTTTAAAAAAGAAACTGACTCACAGGTTATTGGGTATGGTTTAAATTCATATCAACCACGTACTCGAGGACCTGAGGTCACACTGAATGGTGCTGCTGTTTAATTATCAACCTGCTCTATCAGATGATTCCAGCATTAAAGAATGGTGCAGTGGTGGTTTACTGGGAGGACAACAGGACAGAATTTCCTGAAAGCAACCTTTTGAAGAAGAAAGCAGAGCCTTTTGCAAAAACAGTACAGGAAATATGATCCGCTGTACACTTGCTGCTGTTTAACGGCTTCACTACACAATTTCCCAAAAAACACTTGAGAAGGGGGATTCCTCTCTGATACTATAACTGTGGTTCCACACACTGTGGTTCTGATTGTATTTATCACTGAAGCTGTTTCTACACATCAATAGTCTCCTGTAACCACCAGGTCCCTAGTTCAAAGTCTGTGTGACTTACGATGTATTCCAGAGAGGGTAACTCCCCCTGTGAATTCATGGCGACTGAGTGGACATCATGTGTCCCATCTTCAGTATGCTTTATTTAGTCTGCGACCTCACCTGAAGCACTCTTACCTGCTCTGTTTCTTGTTTTTTATTTCATAATATTATCACTGTCCAGGTTGATTTGCTGTTCTGCTTTTCCAAAAAAGGAAATGAAGCATGACTTTCTATGAAACTTAGTTCTGCATTTCTTTGAAACGTTTAGAACTACCCTGATGTTTTTGCTTCACTCGTTAGCAGACAGACTATATCTCTTTACTAAAAATATCTGCAGCTCATGGAAACCACAGTAATCAACACAAGTGAGGAGATGAAGCATGCTGCTGTGTTCTGACAGCATCTACATATACACATACAGATAGCACAGGTGTCACTGAATATAAGCTTCTAAGAGGTAAGAGAACAGAGCCATTTGACAGTTAGCACAGAGCTTTAGCATCCTCCATTACTTGGGTTCTGATTAACTCAGTGCACCAAGTGTAGTAACTTGTTAGTTTTATGTGTAATAGAAGATGACCTTAACACAGTTTTAAGACAAAAGAGAGCCTAGTGTTACCTTCAGCTGCCTTCATCAGTCACTTCTGCCTCTTCCTGCATCCTGAGATGGAACTATGAAGTGACTTTCCATCAGTCTCAGAGAGGAGGAGGATCTGTCTGGTTTCTGTCTGACAGCATTCCTGCTGTCACTACCAAACCACACCATCACACTGTTGTATTTACTCAGGTGAAACGTCAGGGTAACTCATTGTGTATTGCTACACCCAGCTGCATAGCACAGATGCCTTATTCACTTAGTATGTCACAATGCAGGTTAAAGTTATATGAGATGTGATGTTTGAACACCTTCCATTACTTATTAATACACTGAGACCATTTATCAAACAATTTAGAGAAAATGCCCTTATAATGTGGCATGATCAAAAACATACACATGGGTGTAGATCTGTTTAAATCGATCTTTGCCAGTTCCTCCTAAGCTGAGCCTCTGGACTTTCTCAGGGGTTCCATGATAACTTGAAGAGGCCTTATAGGACAGGAGAGGTAAGAAAAAAAAGTACTGAAAATGTATCCATGTTTCCAACTTTAAACTTAAAAAAAACTCTTGCTTAAACAAAATGTGATGATATCTGTTTTAAGGAGCCAATCTCTGTTCAAGGTAGTTCAAATGTTAAGTCCATTTCATCATGGCAGCCATATAACATGAACAAGCTCAGGGTACATTATTATTAAACCATTTGAGGAATCAGAAGATTCCTCATATTTTAGTCTATGATATTCTTATTCCTCACATACATCTTGCATATAATGAGAACATTTCTAGACTGATTTTTTTAGCCAGTATTAGCCATTTGCTGATATATTGGTATCGCAAAGTTATAATGAGTGAAAACTCTAAGTAAAGAAGAGGCAGGGGAAACACCCCTCAACTATGTTATGAGTTTTGATGTCACACAGCGTGCCAAACACAGGCCACTTCCCTCTTGGTAAGACACATGCTTTAAAATCCACAAACTCAACAACCAGCTGACCTGAGCAGAATCGGGCAGAGCAAACAAGTAATCCATAACTACTTGTGACAATAAAACAAGATTATTTTTAAGGTGGATTGTAAATTTTAGAATGGGTCTTGTATAACTTGTATAGGTCGTCTTCTAGCACCAACCTGCTCTCTGCAATCATCGAAATGATCTGCCTGTCTAGACATGTCACTAATAAACACTCGCATACAGAGAGTAGTTGGCATAGAAAAGCAACCGCATTCAAACAGAACTAATCCAACCAGACTATACAGAGCAATGCTATTAAATTTGCCATCAATGGGCAAAGAGACAAAACACAAGTTGAAGGTGAGTGTCTTGAGTTAAAAAAAAAAAAACCTAAACTTTCTGTGGCAATGTTTTAATGAGCCATCTACGCTGAAAGCCCCTGGAAGGTCCCCCTTTTACAAGCCTGCGTTGTGCACTTAAGGTAGGAACTGTGTCCACACAAATTATTCATAAGTGAAAACATTATGCAGTTGCTTATTTTCTGTCAGATACACTACTGGTCAAAAGTTTTAGAACACCCCAATTTTTCCGGGGGCACCCAAAGCCCTGAAAACTCTGAAGTTTAACACTACCACGGATGAACCTTCACTAATTTCAGACATTTTACTTACCTAAATATCAAACTTCATGGGTTTACATATAACTATCATCTGCTCTGCTCAGCTTGATTTTAACTAATCAGAACAAATCTTTATTTTGAGTATTTACTGCTGTAGCTGCTTAAGCATAATGGGGGAAATTTGCTGTTTGCTGGCTTAGTTTTCACTTGGGGTGGGCAGATTGATACAAATGATCAATGCTATGAATACCATCATTGTTATTGGTATTAGATGAATACCTATGTGATGTGATCGATAGCCTACTTTCATTTAATTTCTCTGCTGTATGTTCAGAACATTAGTATCATTTCATCAAAGAGTAGACATGCACATTTTATCCCCCTTTTCTTTGCAAAAAAAATACTGCAAACTGTATGCGTTTAGGGAGGCTATTTGCTAACGTGGCATCGTCATCAAATTATTTAACACATAAAAAATGTGAAAAAGAGGAAGTCCTTGAAACAGTCTCTGACTAGTGTAACAGACATAGAGCCAAAGCATATCCAGTTAGCTTATATAGTGGTGAAAGTAATATTTCAGTCATGACTTATCAACTGTTGGATCTTCAGCACTAGTTTATGTTGATTTCGAGTGCTCATCACAGCTGTTATTTCAGCTGATTGATTAATACTAGACTAGCCTATATCCAGACATTTATGTTACATTAATTTAGTCATTAATTTTGAAAAAATATACTCGTGAAATATGATATGTCTGAATATAATAACACTTTTGTGTACATTACAGGACTTCAATAGTAACACACAATGAAACTGAGTCAGTGAACCAGGGTTCAAATTCAGTACAATTAGATTATCAGGGGTGGCTGCAGCTCAGGTGGCAGAGCAGGTCAGCCACTAATCAGAAGGTCGGTGGTTCGATCCCACCGATCCCGCCTTGGGCAAGATACTAACCCCATGTATGCCTACTGGTGGTGGTCAGAGGGCCCGGTGGCGCCAGTGTCCGGCAGCCTCACCTCTGTCAGTGCGCACCAGGGCAGCTGTGGCTACAATGTAGCTTGCCATTACCAGTGTGTGAATGGGTGAATGACTGAATGTAGTGTAAAGCGCTTTGGGGTCCTTAGGGACTAGTAAAGCGCTATACAAATGCAGACCATTGAACAGCATTAGTTTAGGGGCCTTTTAGATGTTACTTGTATTTGATTTGGTAACCGTCCCTTGTGCCTCTCACCCCACAAACTACAGATTTCTCTCACATACATGCAAACATGTGTTTCTACTTACCCTTGAGCAGGGGCAAGGGCGTGAGCTCTATAGGTTTGCCCTGAGAGCGGAACTGGGACGAACTCTGCGACCGCTTCTGCTTGGCCTTCCTGACAGACTTCCGTGAAAATCCGTCCACTTTGTCCACAGAGGGAGCTGTGGTGGCTGCCGAGGACATAGCCCTGGTGAGAGAGACACGGGGGGTCACATTAGATGTGTTCAGAAAGCTCCAAGTTTAGGAAGCAAAAATGAATTAAACACAAGAAGAAAAAAATTGTCAATTGTCAATTTTCATAGGACAGTTACATTTCATAACACGTTATTTGTGATCATTTATAATGTCAGTCATCATGCTGCTGGTGCCGTCACCGCTCACTCCCTCCTCTCACTTCTCAGCCAATTGCACAAGCTTGTGTTGATAGCCATGTGCTTCAACAGTGTATTGACACTGCTCGAAATTATTTTCAATTTTACTGGTTTGTTAATGAAATGTTGTGATTTGTCCAGAAATAATTTCTCTCAAGCTCTAAATTATTCCAAGAATTTCAGCATGGAAAGAAAAAAAAGAAAATCTTTAAAATCACATAAAAGATCAAATAACCCCATCTTAAAATTATTATTTTTAAAAGTAAAAAACACACACATATAAAAACAACTTATATTAGTGTAATGCCAGTATTGGCTTTAAATTAAGTATTCTCATTCCAGTTTGAATTTAAGGCACAGGAAGCAAGTGTACAAGTTTTTGTGTGTGAGCGTGTGCGTGCACCAAGGTCATGCAGGTCAAGAGTTCTTTTTTTTGATAGTAAGCACATGCAAATGGACAAAAAAAAAACAAAAAAAACACAACAACATCCCCAGTTACAGTTTTAGTTCTCTGCGAGTTCATTTTCCTGCAGCCAAAGCAGACAGCCTCATTTTCCCAGCATGGGAGACACTTTAGGCTTCAGTTCAAGCATGGTTACAGTACACAAACAAGCCGCACTCCTACCTACCAGAAGACCATCAAAGTATCTCAAACACACACACACAACTAAAAAAAACCTTAAAAAAAACCCCACACACACATACACAGCGGCACCGACAACAATGGAGCTGGTTCTGCAGCTGCAAGCTATCGACACAGTCGGAGGAAGCTGAGGAAATGTCAACTGCTGTGTGTGCTGGCTGCTGATTGCATGTTAAAATAACAATTAAAAAAAGAATCTAACAAACTAACTTCTCAAGCAACAAAAACAAGCCGCAGCAGAAGTCACACTTGAGACTACTTTTCTGCACCACACCCAGGAGCACATGTTTGGAAGAGCACACTCAGGATTTGTTTTTGGCTGTCAGAGGTACAGATCTGTCAGGTAGCCACAAATGTGGGTGTGGTGACGTTATTTTTATTTTATGTTTTTTTAAACCTCTTATGGGGCTAAAATTTTTCTCAAAGTTTCACATCTGCAAACTAACCCCGTTTTTGTGCTCCTCTGGTTACATTAGCATGTATGATGCACACTGCTCAAAGATCTGCTGTCATCCTTTGATATAAGCATGATACCTAACTCTGCAAACAAGTAAATATTCATACATACGCCAAGCTAACATGCTAAGATTTTCATTAGTGTCAGTTAAGCTGGTGTACTAGCCAATTCAGTTGTTCAGGTAGTTCGCTAATAACCTATAAAAATACGAACAAAACCAATGAAACATCCATTTAAAAAAAACAAACACATGCATGAACAGCCTGGAATGTCTGAAGAAAAACCAGTAGTTTCAAAAATGTGCTTCTCTGGCAGTGGCTTTGAAGAAAACCGTAAAACTGACAATGATTCGAATGTTTGGTTTAGATCAAATTTGGCCAAAAACTAAAGACATGATCCATTTTTTAAGGTCTTGCAACATGATGCTTTCTGGTGCAAAATAACCAAAAAGCTCAAATAAACCCTCCTTCTTCCAGGCCATCCAGGGGAACGCTGGCAGACTCTGCTTCAGACACCAATGAACTGAAGGAATAGCGATACCAAAACACAACAGCCCGGTTGCACAGAATCGTTTCTCAACTTCTGTGAACTGAACTGTGTTCTGATCTTAATCTTAACCTAAATTAAAGGAAACGCAGTGATTAGAAGTGTGAGTTGTCACAGAGTGTCTCTCTCCATAAAGTGTGAATCCTGACAACATGTGAACCATCACAACAAGTTTCAAATAACCTTAGAAGGAGCATGAAGTCATGAACTCATCTTTTGGGCCCTGACCAATTACAGGTATTATAGCATGACTTAAAAAGGACCGCTCAAGACATCCAGGAAAAATATTTTTTTGGAAGAAAAATGGTTCAACGTTGTTGCGCCAGTGTAATAAGTAATCACAGGATAGAGGTTGTTGCTGTAAAAGCTTGTTCTTTGAGTTATGAAACTCAGGAATTCAGCCCGTAGTCAAAGATAGAAATTAATTTAATCAAAGATGTGAAAAGTACAACTATTTAGTCAGATGTGAGTGTGTTTGGCTTTAACTGACCATATTTCATTAGTACTCCCACTTTCTTCTTGCAACAGTACTGTAAATGGGAAAAATACAAAGCTCAATATCAACCACAAGCCACAACAAAACTGGCCTCGGTTAGTTAGCATGAGGCTTTAATCAGGACATAAGGAAGCTAACTGGACTCTGATTTCAGGAGAGGACAAAGAGCCTGATCACTAACTGACCTGGATGGCATGGGGGGGCTGAGAAGACATAAATTCGAGTGCTAACAAAAATCCTTATATACCGGTAATAAGACATGAATGAGATCCTGCAGGCTGTGCTGGCAGCAAATGTTCTGTCAAAAGGCTGTCATACAACATGCCCACCAGGCCTTGTATACAACAGAGCGAGGAGAGGTACTACAGGCTTGGACTTCAGTACAAACACGTACATACGCACATCATTCATATGGATAGTCGAAGCCTTTCAAAAGCTCCCTGAGGATGCACCGCTTATTGTCCATCATAGTAAAGAATCTACAGCAGTTTTAATGACTGTAGAGAAGCAACATGTACATCTGTGGTTCTCTGTGATGAAACTGTCAGCACTGATGGAATATGACTACAAGAGGAAGAAGATAAAAATCAGGAGTGCCAACTGTGATTATAAGAAGATATGCTAAAACAGCCTCAAAACCACAGTTCTCTCATCTTTCTGCTAAGCATTAGATTGCAGATGTCAGTGTTTAGGACAGTTTGTACACATTTACAGCATACTGTCATTACAGACTGACTATGTGTGTTTGTTTACATTACAATGAGCCAGTCAGCAGGAGAAAAGGCAGAGTCCTCCCAAGAACATGGGCTTCCAAATTCAAAAATCAGTCAATCTAGGATGACAATTAAAAGTTTTGGAGATTTTCAAATGGCAAAGCCTCAAGTTCAACCACAAAAAAGTTTTAACGAGTTATAGAAGAACTTGCTATTGCGCAATCAGTTTTTTCCCCTTTTCCAGTTGTAATGCAAAACTACTTTGTTCTTTTTTTTTTAATCTATATTTTTGCAATTGAAAATTGCAACAGACTGTAAGGTCTTACTTTAAACATACGGCAAATAGATCCAAAGAAAGCTGTCAGTGAGAATCATCACAATCTTCCAGGTAAACTTTCAAATATCTATTATCATTGTTTATCATTTGAATGCAGATGGAGACCCTGGTTCAAGCCAGACGTTTTGCACAACTACAACAAATTAGCACTAGCACATAGGTTTAATATAGACAGAACTACCCTGAGCGAACTCAGTGCAGCCCACAACATCCTAAAAGGAAAACAAAAGCATCAACAGCTCACTTACAGAGGCAAACAAGCCTTTTCTATGACGAACTACAGCACATAATAGATCCCAAGGGACGGCTAAACATCTGTCCACTGTGCTGCATGCATCAGACATGAAGCCAGACTTTGATGGTCTGGCCAACAAAGGTGGTCGTGTCATATTCATTATTTCTGAGTGAGTGTATAAGTAGACTTGTCAACCAGAAAAAAAAATACAATCTACCAGGCAAGATACAAGAAACCATTGGAGTAGATATTCATTTACAACAGTACTGATGCAACACTTGCTCTAGTTGACACACAACTTTACGCAGCACCACTGCAGCTAATCAGGCAAAGCCCCTCCCCTCACCTTACCTTGAGGTAAGCATATGAACAATATCGCTAACAAACCTGTCATGTAAGTCATGACTGTACGCCAAACAGGATACTTTCTGTTAAACTACCACAGCTCCCTACAGACTAGGGATGGGTACCGGTGTCCGGTGCCATGATGAGACCGGTTTTGACATAGACGGTAGTAACCAGACCGAAAAGCAGCGCACATTTCAGTGCTTTATTTCGGTGCTTTTTTTTTCCTGAGCCAATTCTAGCCAATCATTTTACGTTTCCGAGGATAGTAGGCGGGGCCAGGTACGTACATTCTTTTAGAGCAGAGCTACAGATTAAAAATGCCCAAGGCGAAGCAATCAAAAGTCTGGCTGTACTTCACAGCAAAAGATGCAAACTCAGCAGCCTGCAACAAGTGCTTTAAGCTGATACTGTGATATGTGACCTCAAATCTGATCAAACACCCGGCGACGCATAGCGGGTTTTTTTAAAGCCGAGAAATGCGCCGTGTTTGATAGCTTGCTGCGAGACCTCACACCGAGCACATCTACTGCGGGTGTGGTGCCTGTTATCGGACCCGGAGTTAGCAACATCCCCCAAAAACCCGAAGAGGAGAGTCCTGGCCCCTAGCCCTGTCAGTGTAGCAGAAATGATGACGGATGATGATGGCAGCAGCAGCCGTTCTCCTCTGCGTGAGTAGCTTCATGTTGTTCGTGTGTAATTAACGTTGAGTACGCTAACCACATTATTACATTAATGCATGTAAGGTGAACTTGCAAACACCGTCGTAGTTACATGCGGCTGTCTTCTTGTTTGATGGCGGATACTCCCTTCACCCTGGCCAAAAAGGCTAAAATGACCAAAGAAAAAGTGGAAAACAGTTAAACATGAGAGGTTTTTGGACAAAGTTTGTGTTTTTTCCACTGTCTAAGCACTGCTTCCAGCCAAGAGTGAGACCATATATGCCCTATAGCTGCAGAAAAGGCTAACATTGTTATCTTTTTACAAAAAAAAAAAACAGCTGAACATGAGAGGTTTTTGGACCAATTTTGTGTTCTCCATTCTTTAAGCAACGGTTTGAGCACCGTTTAAGCACCGGCACCGTTTCAAAAGTACCGGTTTGGCACCGGTATCGGGTAAAACCTAAACGATACCCATCCCTACTACAGACACAGATTCACAAATGACAACACCAATTATACAACGAGAGTCATCTGTCAGTACTACTCACGGTCTTCACTTTCATTGTCACCCAGCAGTTAATGATCCAGCTGTGTGAATGCCTTCTGTTTGGCATCAGCACCGTCACTGGTCTTGGAAAATACCTCCAGCTAAACACTGATCTCTCCTGTGGTTGGTTAGCATCAGCCAGCCTGGCAGCTAACAAACTTAAAATTCTGCTTAAAAAAAAAAAAAATACTATGGTTGAGGACAACACACGATGGAGGCTTGGTTTGTTTGTTTTTTCTTTGTTGAAAGATTTCCTGCCATAGTTTTGCCTTTCAAAACTATTCAAATGTGAGCCTAAAAAGTATGTCGGCTTTATCGCAAGGCTGACATGTGCTACAGTATAAACATAACAAAAACACTTGCAAATTGACACCTTGCCACTTGTTCTCTGTGCTGTTGCTGTGGGTACAGAGCCTTACAGATACCGGACAAAGCAAGGCTGAGGCATCTAAAAATCACCTGCACTCAGCGATAATCCCTGGCTAATGTCTGAAAGTGGACTAGCTCTGACGTCGTACTCGTTGACACCTCTTGGATAATCAAGTTTTACTCTTATAAACGGTTAAATCAGCACTTCCAGCTGTCTTTTATAAAATATAATATTAAATTTTTTGGCGTGGGCAGGGGGGGGTCCATATCAGCCCCAAGATTCCATTATAATATTATGGCGAGACTTTCCAGCTCTTTGTGTTCATGATTTCAGGCAATACAAGTTTTAATCTCTGCTATGACGACAAAGAGCATCATTCAGCTCCAAAAAAAAATAATAAAGTAAAACAGAAACAAGGCAAAGACTTAATTTCAATTTCTACCTGCTACATCACAAATGGTAAAAGTAAACAGTACAAATTGGTGCTTTTCCACTGCAGCACCACTGAAAATGACCAAATTGCGATTAGTCACCTTCGGAACAATCTAAAAACTGTACAGCCACATTACTTTCCTTACCTGTGGATAGGACCACTGGAATCCCTGTGTACAACCATCAGTGCCTCACGTTCAATCGTTCTCTCTGACTAAGCAGCTAATGGCGACAACACTCCACAACACACGAGGGAGAGCAAGACTATGCCGCCTGGTCAGACGTATGGCACCCAAGCACCAAAGCCATTCTCCTCCCATGCCTCTTACATAAGAGAACAGATGACATCCAAACAGGCTTGGTGAGGGTGGGATTAAAGAACAAGGAGGAAGGAGAGATGAGGGGTGCATAGCAAGCAACAGGGAGACCAACCGAAAGGGAGGACGAGGAGGGAGGGAGGGAGGGAAGGAGGAAGAGGAGGGAGGGAGCTGCTGTACGACAGGAAGTCAACAAACAGGCAATGGCAAGGCCGAAAGAAAGGAGCTGGAGTAAGGGAACAAAAATGCACACGCAAATATGTACAGGAATGCAGTGCTGTGGATGAGAGGGATGTCAGGCATACCAGCTTAAAACATGCTATGCAGTCCTGTAAAAAACTAAGTATACCCTTACTGCTTTCTAAGGAATTAAGAATTAAGAATAGCTACATGCTGCTGATCAAATGCAGTTGATTGTTGATCATTAGCAAGTGTGAGCACCTCAATAAAAGCAGAAGTTTTAGCAGTTTGCTGGTCTTGAGGATTTGGGTGCGTGTTAGCAATGGGGTGGATGTCTCTTGAGTTTTTTGCAAAAGTCACAAGAGCTACATTTTAGACTCTACAGGCCTCAATTAGCATGTTAAATGTTAAAGTTCATGAAGCTACAATTTAAAAAAAAGATACTCAACAAATAGGGCTTCTTTCAAAGTGTTGCCCAGAGAAAACCTCTTCTCTCTAAGAAAAATGTAACAGCATGGCTCAGGTTTATAGAGCTGCATCAAAACAAACCACAAAACTTCTTAAACAACGTCCTTTGGACAGATGAGATCAAAGTGGAGATGTTTAGCCATAAAGCACAGCACGACGGTTGGAGAAAACCAAACACAGCATATCAGCTGTGTACCTTACTCTAACTGTCAAGCACGGTGGCAGAGACGTGATGATTTGAGCTTGTCTTGCAGCCACAGGATCTGAACTGGTCCACCATGAACTAGTATTCTGTAGTCAAACACGAGGCCATCTGTCTGTCAGCTAAAGCTTACCCAAACTGGGTCATGCAACAGGGTAATGGTCTAAAGCACACCAGAAAATCTACAACACTATAGCTGAATAAGAACAGAATCAAGGTATTGCAGACCATACCCTGATCACAGAGAGCTATGCATTAACAAATGTTCACAAACCTCAATGAAATGAAGCAATGCTCTAAAGAAGAGTGGACAAAAATTTCTACACAGGGATGTGAGAGACTTATAACGGCATACGGAAAACTATTTATTCAACATATTGCTGCTAAATGGTTGCACAAGCTACCGATCATGCTGTGGACTTAGTTTTTTACAGGATTGCACAGTGTGCAGTATTTGAAAAGTTTTCATAATACGACAAGAGTCATATTTTGGTACAGTCCAACTGTTTTTCTTTTTATTTAATGGAAATAAAAATAATAATAATAAAAACATTTTCTTTATATAGGCCTGCAAAATCATTATCTACATTGTTAGAAGTACATTTGGCTTATTAAATGTCACAGAAATAGTAGAAAATAAAAAAATAAATAAAGTCCGTGCCACTTATGTAACATCTACAGGTGTCTTGGTTTGTCTGGCCAACACTCCATAACATGACTCTGATAATAATTTGCTTCAGAAAAAAAGAGCCTCAAAGACACTTTTTGGTTGTTAATTAAATTATTTTTTTTAGCTCATCCATACCAAAAGAAATCTATAAATGCACAGACTGTTTTATTTAACTTGCTTTTATCATTATTTATTCTACTTTTTTGCTAAGGAAAACATAAGTGTTCATTATAATAAGTAAAAAAAAATTTAAGTGTTTTTCAATATTTACTGCCAGCAGTAAATGTCATCTTATCAGTCAAAACTGAAAATATATGGTGCAGTTCGACATATAAGCAGTTGATATCCGTGCATGCATTATTTTTGCATCAAACAGTCCTTTGTGTAAGTTAAACACACGATATGCCCTTAAATCCAATAATTCATCCTGCTTTGCAGCTTTTATTGCCTCCCAAAAATAAGAGTCATGCAAGTATCATGCATGTCACAGCAACATAAAGAAGACAGGTTACTTTATCCATCCAATAAAAATTGCTAACAAATTGAACTAACAATACCAGTATGAATCCCTGGCTTACTGTACTGAATCCTCATACTTCCGAAAGTCTCCTGTTGCTACTATCAGCTGAATGCTGCAACCTGACAGCCCATCTAATTGGTGTGATTCATTCATGGGTGAACTGCGCTGTTCACACATCTAAGTACAAATGAACTCAGCAACTTTCAAACACACACACACACACACACATATATAACCACACAGAGCTGATAAGGAGGCAGTTAATGTACCAGCCTTCTCATAAACACAGAAGACTTTGGATGTTAAGTTATCTGAGGTAGGGTTGGACCTGTTAACAACATGGTTAAACTCTAGAACCTTAAAGGTGAGCCAGATGTGACACAGAACAGGGGTAAACCTTCCTAAAAAAACAGACAGTGCAAATATGCGTATATGAAAGGCCACACCTGGCCTCCTATAAACGGCTGGGGATCTAGAGACTAGGCAGAATAAAAGCAAAAGTAGGAGTAGTATGATAATACTTCAAAGTTAGCCCGATGCATTGCACTCATCACCATGCTCCCACCTCTCATCTACAATGTAACTACATTGTTATTAGTGGCGATGATCTCTCTCTCCCTCCCTCCTAACGGTTCTATACACATTACTCAACATGTAGAAACAATGGTGGTCTGTGCAAGAAAATATAAGATGACAAGTTTAGAGGTACGAGCCTGTCAGAAACAGCGTCTTAGTGCATAGCCAGTCAAAGTTCATGTAGGATTATCGCCACACCGTTTGACAGTTGGCTTCACTTGACAGGAAAGCTAAACTTGTCTCAGGCTGGGTTCATGGGGCTTTTTCAACTCACGAGGATTAAACAGCAGCATTTACTTTGAGCGAACCAGCCCGTGGGCCGCTTCATACAGCAAAAAACTCAATAAACCCCAATTTCTGTACAGTGCAATTTGATGTCACATATTTGCCGCTGTTATCAGCTCGAGCAGCAAAGTAGGCCATCAACTCTAAGGTCAAAAATGAAGCCGTTCGGGAGAGCTGGCGTTAGCTTGGGCAAATCGGGCCTGGCAGCGACAGCAGCAGCAGCAGCAGAAGGAGGAGGAGGCAGCGCAGCATTCAAAACTTGACAGCGCGATAGCCTCACTAGCGTTAACTAGCTAGCAGTGTTAGCATCCCGACTAACCGTTACAAAGCCGCATTGAACGCTAGATAGTCGTCTCCAAAGACCACATAAAGCTCTAAGACATTATAGCCATGAAGATAAAGCGGCTTTCATGTCAAAGCTTTGAAGCTTTGCTTTAGAAAATTATATTTTCGGTAGCTAGCTAACGTTAGTGCAACGGTTATCGCGGGTTAGCTCAAGTTGAACATGTAGCCTTAGCTTAAGACCCGCCACCAGCCCAAGGAAACACAAGAAGATGATTAAAAGAATGAAACTTGCGATTATATCAAAGCTAATATGTGCTAATAAGATAGAGTTACCTGGGTGGGCTCGGGCGATCACCCATCATCCCAGATGTAAATACGGGGCAGTGCTAATGCTGCTACCGTTAGCTAGCGCTCACAGACTGACAGAGTGACCAGGCTGGGAAACACACACCGTCCCGAGTCCTGACCCGAGCCCGACAAGCTGCAGCCGACCAAGTGGCTGGTAGCTCTCCAATCGTAGTACTTTACCTTGATCCTCTGCGGTTCGCAACGGAGACGGCGGCGAGGAGTTATCCTATGTTTGGAAAGCTATCGGGCTATTAGTTAGGCTACCTCCAGTTCGGTAAGAACAGCCTTTCCCCAGCAGCGGCGGAGCAGCAGGAAAATCTTTGGCCTGAAACAGCCAAACCCACGAGTAGCCTTCCTTCCAACGGAATAATCCTCAAACTCCCATTAATTACAAAATACACCTATACAAACGATTACGTTAACGCATTTACATTCCTGTTATTGATTCACTCGCTCGTCTTCCCCAAACCCCTGGATTTTGGTGTTTTCTTTGCTCGTCTATGATCCGGGGCTGTTTCCTTTCACCCTATTGTCAACACTGCTGGGTTGAGACCATGGCACACATAACAGAGACGCAGCGTAGCGTAGCGTGCTGGACGAGCATCTGAACCACGTACAAAGCTGATTGGCTGCAGGGAGCGATGTCCGCAATTGTGATTGGACAGCCAGAGCTGTCAGTCACAACACGGAGAAACGAGGCTCCGAATCCGTCGGTTAGGTAGAGGAGAAGGGACAAGGAAAAAGATCGGGGCAGAGAGCGAAGTACCGTGTGTATGTGTGGAGGCTTCACCACGCAGCGTGCCGGAATGAGGCTAAACCTGTCCGAGGCCCGGCCCTGAACCTCGCTTCTCTGTATCCGCATTTTAACGCTCGTTCTGTTCAATCGTTTATTGCACATTTATGAGTGTTTTTGAACACCTCACAGCCGAAGCAGTGCTGTGTGAAAGACGAGTGCATTTCAGCCCTAGAACCGAAATTAGAGAGAAACACAACAGCGAGAGTTACATAACTGATATATAGGTCTGTGAATGCGCTATATAGCTAATGCTAGGGCATGCATGGGTGTTCCCTTTACTCGCTCACGTATTGGTTTTCTCTCGCTTGCTAGCTTTTTAAAATATCACATTTACAAATAGTTTCTGCTCCAACTTTACAGCAAATTATACACATTTTTTTTATTAAAAAACAATATACCATATAATTCATAAGTAGTCACTACACTTGAAACGTGTCAACTGAAGTGTTACATAGGCCTAGCTATATGTTATGTATTTGAATTACTGGTGCTTTAACGTGTAAGTAGCAATAATTATTAATATTAACGCACTGTGTGCAGGGGTAGTTTTATCTAACGTTATTGGCTTGGACAATTATGAGGCAGAAGGCCGTGTAAAAAGGTTTCGCACCTTTCATACAAAATAAAAACAAAAACTTTATATCCCATAGTGTTTTTCTATAGCTGTTTTCTGTGTCTGTGGTTGTTTTGCTTCTTTAAGTGTTAATTTTAGTGTCATTTTGTCTCATTTTATGTATTCACAGCATCTCTGCGGCATTCCTCTGTGACTAGTTGTGATTTTTTTTTTTTTTTTCATCTGCTTCCTCATCATTTTCATCCTTCTAGCTGTTTGCTGTCTCTTTGAGTTTGCTTTTCCTGTTTCGTTATCATTTCCCTCTCTTCTAGTCCTTTGGCATTTCTTTAGTCATCCTGGTGTTTTATAGTTTTCAAGGAGTATCTTTGGTGAGTGTAATGTTGGTTGTGATTTTATTTTTTTTTTGCTTCATTCAGAACTCCACAAGATTTGGTATGTCTGAGGCAGCGAGCATTGTCAGCATCATCTCTAGTGAAGTATTTTCTCACTGTTGTCACTAAGGACAGAAATAGCAAAACTGCATCATATTGACCAGCGAAACCACACTTTGGTTTTGCCACTGTAACAATGAAGCCTGCTAGAGGCCTGGTTCATACTTACTGAAGTAAAATTACACACAACTTAGAGGAGACATTTCTCTACAGCTTTATTTCCCATATCAACAAGTTTTAGTAGTAAAACCTCATTTGTAGCTAAGTTAGCATCACGACTACACTACTAAATTAGGAATCATGAACTTTATCAACAATTTAAAAAGAATGACTTAAAAAATAGTTCTGTATTATGTTTTTTAAGCAATCAGGGGTCATATAAATTCGGTTATCAAATGAGTGCACAAATAAGCATGTGAGTGACCAACAAATTAGCGGTTAGGAATACAGTGACTTATCAAGAATATAAACAGATATTTAAAAGAAAAGATGACGTTTCTCCATCACCCCATTCTCAGTAATGGTCTCATTGTGGTCACTCTATAAAAACTGTGGCTCCATCACTGTCAGTAAAGTTTACTCTTTTCTGTGCAATTATATGTATACAGATGTGAAGAAGTCAGTTTTCATGGGACTCTGCAGTCGTTTGAAAAACCTGTGACTGAGTAGCTTGTAGAACCACCGTTAACAGAAATAGCTCTTTATGGCTTTAATGACTTTATCAGTCTTTCACATCATTGTGGAGGAATTTTAACCCAGTCGTCTTTAAAATGTTGCTTCAGTTCAGTGGGCATTCGTTTATACTGAGCCTATTTAAGGTCCAGCATTTCAGTCAGCTTGATGCTTTTCTTTTTCAGATATTCTGCTGTAGATCTGCTGCTGTGTTTGGAATCATTGTCCCGTTGGACCATGCACTTGCAGCCAAGCTGTTGGACGGATGACCTAACATTTGACTTAAGAAAACTTTGTGTACAGAGGAAGTCGTGGTCGACTCGGTGACTGCAAGGTGGACGGGTCCTGCAGCTGCAAAACTAGCCCAGATCATTACCCTGTGCTTTATTATTAGTATTTGCGCTGATATGCTGGTACAAGGCTTTGTACATTTTGGCCAAACATCTCCCCTATCGCCTGTCCAAAGGATGTTGCTCCAGAAGTCTTGTGGTTTGTTCAAATGCAACTTCACAAACTTTAGCCACGCTGCCATGTTCTGTTATGAGAGAAGAGGCTTTCTCCTAGCAACCCTTCCAAACAAGACATACTTGTTCAGTATTTGCTAATTGTGCTGTCATGAACTTTAACGTTTAACTTGTCTGGGCCTGCAGACTCTGAGCTGTGGTTCTTGGGGGTTTTTGTAATTTCTCTTCACGTTGCACAGTCTGACCCTGGAGTGAATTTCCTGTTATGTCCACTTCTGGGAAAATTGTGGGATTATGGTAACGCACACCCAAAACCGCCAAAACCTCTGCTGTTACAGGGCTGCTCACGCTTTCTGATGATCAGTTAATCGAGTGCATCTGATTAGCAGCATGTGGCTGCTACTTACCTTCTTAAATCCTGTGGAAGCAGTGAGGGTGTACTTAGTTTCTACAGAGTCCTGTGAAAACTTCACATTAAGGTACCAAACATATATAGTAAAAAGCAGGATGTGAAGTCCTCTCTGAAACTGAGTACATTAGGTACACCAAATTTGGATAGCTGGTTCTTTCCTTTTACATGTAAATATCATTTAGCTTCCAGAGTGAGACTCCAAAAAGATTTGTCTTTTGTTTTGTCCGTCTGTATTTACTAATAGAATGTAATGACTCAGCCGATGTTTTCACACTGCAAAAAATTCATAGTATGATGAATGGTTAAAAGAATGCAAAGATGAAGCCTGAGTCACCGCAATGATCGCTAATGTGAATGAGATTCACTGCATGACTCCACTGGCTTGAAACACACACACAGAAACTTGCACTGCCAGTCTAGTTATTCCACTCGCTGCCATTTGAGAAGGATAGCTGCAGTCTCAGCGTGATCCCACTGTGCCGCGCAGCTCAGGTGACTTTCAGGAAGTAATCCAGTAATAACAGCTGGCCAGCTGAAGGAATCATTGGAACTAGAAGATATAAAGTGTAAAAATGGATATAGGAGGAAGCTGTCAGTATGTCATACTATACCGTATAACAAATTTAATGCATAGTATGTTTCATTGTACTTCATTGTACTTAGTGGAAACCAGTCACTTTACAATACCAGTGTAATTAAACCTCACTTATAACAAACAGTTTGCTGTTTTTAAGATGTCCTTCTCCTCAAGATGAATCCTTGTGTTTGGAGCCGTATTCCTGCACATGCTGGCTCTTATTTACTATTGACTGCGACACATCTGTGCCACTTTTTACCAGTATTCTGCCATGGAAACCCTCAAATATGTGCCATAATGGTGTTGGAAGATAATCTGGGCAACTTTACTTTACTACAGTTTACTTTTCTTGTAGTTTTTCTGCTCATTTCCAACCTTATTGGGGGGTAGGCCTAAATAGCTCTCATTGTGGGTTTGATCAACCAGAGACTCAATCATGTCAACGCTCAGTGTCAGTAGACTGGCAGTGATATGCTGTTTATTACCAGTAGTAAATGTGAGAATATGCCAAGCAGGGTTGCGGATTATTACTTCTTTTTTAAAATTCATTGATTGTTCATTTGATCCATGTAAATAAAATACCCACATCAACATTTCAAAGCTGAGAAATCATAAAAAGTCCTGTATTGCCCAACCAACAGTCCAAGGGTCTCAACTGCGAGCGATACAGAAACATTAATCGAAAACAGCTGAAAATCTGATGCATTACTTTTTACAGAAACTGGACACTTCCTGCTCATTTCCAGCTCCAGATTTTTATACTCAACTCTGTTTGAGTAGCTTTCCATGATTCCAGTGTTAGGATAATGCTTATTTCTCTCATCTGTCTCAAACAAGCTGTTTTAGCTTCTCTTCTTTTAAGTCAAACGAAAATTTTAAACAACAGGTGGGAGGGTCCTCTGTCCTGAAGAGTACAATATCAGGAGCTGACACTGGAATGAACCCGAGCTAGTTTTAAATTCTACTCATTTTTGGTTGATTTGGTTGATTCTCTATTCTATTAATTGACAAATCATTTCTAGTCTAAAACATGAGTGACACCTGTCAAACAGCAACAAAAGAGCAAGCGTGGCAATGAATCCCAGCAGCATACAATTATGATACCAACAGTGACATCTCCTCGTCCGCTTTGTGTTGCTTTCTGGAAAACATCAGATGCAAGCAGGCACGTAGGGCACAGGACAGATGACTGTGAGAATACAGACATGAAAAGCTGCTTTTGTGATTCAATGAAAATAAATCACTAAAGCAATCAGTGGAACATGTCCAGCCCAAGGAGAACTGAGGCTATCCAGACACACAAAGCTCTGAGGATGGTGGCTGGTGAGGTGCTGGAACAGCAATTGTAGCCTAAAAACTGAGATGTGCTTCTAGAGAAGTGCTACAGTCCTGCATGCTACAAATATAATAACTATAAAGACTGATTGTTGTGGTGAAGTCACACAGCATGCCAAAGTTTTTATTAAACACACACAGCTCTCTTCATATTAAAATACATGCCCTGTTTGTTAGCTGGGGCCACCAGATCTCTATCAAAGACTAAAATACAATTTGCCTTTCAAAGTCACCTGGTCACAATTTTCCTGCAAGCTGGTTTCTTTGTAAACACTGGAAAGGTCCATATTCAGGCTGCTATGACACACTAGAATATGCTTTGCTTGTAAACAGAAAACTGCACAGTAAAAACAACAGCGTCTATCAACAGCTGAGGCAAAGATGAACATCATTTCATCTGCTTACTGACATCGTCCTCAACAGCTGAGCTGCTTTAAATTTTAGGACACAGGACTGCTTCAGTCAGGTCAGTGTTCACTTTATTACTATGCCGTCTTCTTTTCTCTGTGGTAGCCATGTTTTTTATGAGGTCTGGATTTGAGTCTGAGAGCTGACTCGCTCTTCATAGACTCCCTTTTCCCTGCTGTGAGCTCCTCTCCACCCGGTTTCCACAGCAAAAGCTGCGCATCCTCCCCCCCGGTGAACAAGGCCTCCCCTACTGCATCCCACAGGAAGCAGCGCACCGTTGAGGCGTGGCCACCCTCCAGGCTCCTGAGCAGATGAAGACCCCTGGCGTTACACTCCATCAGGTGGAGGTCTCCGTTGTTCTTCCCGCCGACCACCAGCAGCTTTTGGGTGTCCTCTAGCCACCGCCCCCCCACCAGGTAATCGACGCCTCGTCCGTCAGCCAGTGGAGTCAGGCTGCGAGCGTCGGAGGTGCTGAAGATGGTGAGAGGCTCATCTGTATCCAGCTGGCCCAAATCCCACAGATGCAGCCCCTCATCGTGGCTGAGGCAGAGCAGCTGGGTGTAGTCGGCCCCGGACCAGCACACCGAGCTGGCTGACGAGTCGCTGTTGCAGGTGGCAAGCAGCGCATCCTCCTCCGCCCCCCGGCTGAGGTCGAAAACATTAACGAGGCCATCTGTGGAGCCCGAAGCCAGGCGGTCCTTATCCCGGGGATGGAAGCGCACCTGTGTGATGTCATCGCTGTGCGACTCAGAGTACACCCCAAGAAGCCCACCTGCTGGTTTCCTGGAATCCCAGAAAACGAGGAAGCTGTCCTCACTGTCCACTTGCTCAGTGCCAGCACACAGGAGCGTGTCGCTGCAGCTCAGGTCGAAGCTGCAGTAACAGTGCGTTGGATCGCTTTTAAATTTCTGGGCCGCCTCCGTCCCGGGGCGGCGGACATCCCACACCCGGACCGTCCCGTCAGCAGAACCAGAGTACAGGAGGTCAGAGGAGGTGTGGCCAAACGTTACCCCGCAGAGCCGCCCATTGTGGCCTTGATATTCTCCCACCTGCTTCAGTGTGTCCTTGTTGTGCAGGTGGATGGTGAAGTTGGAGCAGGACACTGCCAGAAGGCCACTCGGCTGCAAGGCGACATCCAGCAGGTACGTGGGCTCCTCCGGACAGGACCGCCTAGCGATGGACAGAACTTTGAGCTTTTCCTCCAAACCCTCCATGGAAGCTCCTGATGAGTTCCTAATGAGATGGAATAATTTAAAAAGACACAGAAATCACTGATCAGCAAATCCAGCAACTTTGTCTTTCACTTCCTGTCAGTGGTGAAAACCCTGCAAGTCCTGGGATCCACCTGTGCCTGCAACTCATGGGTTTTATAATCTAATACAGAACTGCTTTTCTACAACTGTGTAATAACCAGCAGCTAGACAGTGGTCTGAATGTGCTCATGTTTATTCATGTGGAAGGAGACTTGTGGGAACAGTTTCTCCCACTCACAGATAATTAGTGTGAATGCTTGTAAAAGCATTCACAGTATTGTTGTTGTAATCTTTATTATTATTATATATTCCGTACGTTTTTTGGCATCTATCTCCTTCAAAACCGTTCAACTTAGAAAAACCATTCAAACACCGTTAGATTCCTCTTCTTTTGGACATGACTGCTTCTACTTTTCTCATTTATAACATTTATATTTTTAAAATTATTCAACTTTTTCAACAAAAATTTCCCATGTATTTCAATGGGAGACCCTTCAAATTCTCCTTCAGCTTACTCATTTTCAAACTGTATCTACTTCAACATACGTTGACATAGAGCCACCATTCAAACTTTAAAACGAAGACAAGACATTCAACTATTCAACTTGTATTTATCTTTTCAATATCCGTTATACTTTTTCTTCAGTTCCAGTTTAAGTTTCATGATGTTTTTTCAGCCGTTTCAGAGTTTATAATGGGTGTGTATGGGACGGAATGTTGGGGCTAGAGTGAGACAGCTCAACTGCTAGAGTGAGAGGAGCGAAAAAATTAATCTTAAAATCTTTTTAAAACTGCTGCTGTGTCCGCAGCGTTTTCGTCTACAGGTCTGATTTTACCCTCAAAACGTAGCCATCGCTGTCCTCTTTCATCCAATGTGTTTACTATTGTGCTAGGTGTTATGGTTCTTTCATAAATGTCACCAAAGCACAGCCTCCTCCCCTCAACTCCTCCATAGACTCCAATGTTAAAATGGCTCAGAAAGTTCGTTTGAAAATCAGAAGAGCAGGCTGTCTTTACACTGTCACCACGTCCATATAATAAACTCCACAGGCATGAAAACTGAGAATTAGGTAGACTAGACATTGCTGCAGCTCACGGTGAAAGAATTTTGTCAATACGACCTATACTTTTCATTTGGGAGCGATTTGTTTCGGCCTGACTTTTCTGTTCATTTTAAGCAGCAAAAGTGAGGTGCATGTCTGTGCTCAAGTGTATGGAGCCATTGGGTGCAGTCACTATAGCAACCAGGCTCACACCTGCCTGCTTAACGAGCTCTCTCTCTCACTGTGCCAAGATTCATTTTAAACACTTCTCTTTCAACTGCTGCTGTGTCCACAGTGTTTGCCCTACAGCCATCATTTTACCCTCAAAACGTCGCCATCGTTGTTCTCTTTCCAACAGAGTGTCTTTGAAAGCTCAGATATGTAAAGTTTTTAAACTGTGTGGATCCAAGTGGAGGGATCACATTTTAGTCATTCAGTGATTCAAAGAATATGAACTTTTAATATTCATTCAGATGTTTTCTGACTCTAAATAGTCTTTTGTCATTTCTTATGTTTTTCTAATTTACATTTAAAACATTTTCAGCTCTTTTCCAACTTCTTCTCTGTGGTTGTCAGCTTTTAGCAGTTCAGCTTTTTTGTTTTCAGGTACAAATTTCTGTATTTTTCATCTCATTCAACATTTTTAACTTAAAATTCAGCAATTAATTCATTTCAGTGCATACATTCAGATTCAAGCATTCACACTGCAGTTTCTTCAGAAAATGCATTTTCTAGTTGTGAATATTCTTCTAAATTATGCAGCAATAACAGTGCTCTTACACCACAGTGTTGTCAGTCTGTGTGTAGCTTTAGTGGGGAAAATACAAAGTTGTTGTTTTTTTAAATATATCCTAAACTTTTTCTTTCTGAAACACCAAAGCAAACTGCTTACAATTCAGTCTCCTATAACAAGACTCAATAGCAAATGTATATTATCTACAGCTTTCTTTATTTGCTACATACATACGCATATAAGAACACAGCTGATGATGTTTAATAAATCACCGAATCCAACTTTGTAATTCGGCCCCCAATTAAAACACTTCCAAAACACCTCCAATATTCATGTTTTAGCTCTAAACACGAGTACTAGGGATTTTTTAGAGTTTGGCGCTGGGGTCTAGCTCCACATTCATCGTTCATCAGTGTAGTGAATGTTACCGTGTCGCGTGCTGTTAAAGCCGACCTTCCTACCTGCCACAAATGAAGGGAAACTCCCGGTGTGTTACACACTAGTGTTTGGACACGTCCGCCGCCATTCTGGAAACAACACAATAGCCCACTGCCACGTTATTACTATAAAAGACTTTGGCGTTAAAGCTTTTAAAAACACGTAACTGAGTTCATTTCACCGAAAACTACGCATGGAGGAAGTGCTTTGTGTCACAGTGTGTACAGACCGGGTGGAAACGTTCTTCATGACATGGTTCCGTATTACTTTTCATATTCTGTTTTAATCTTTATTTTTTTTAATATTTATTATGAATTTATTTCCCTCGCAGTGCACTATTATAACGTTGCTTGTGAACAGTTTATATTTAATTTTTTTAATAAAATGAAAAATGTGAGAACTGTAGATCACTTGAGCATGCATCAAGACGTACATCACTATTACACTGTGCTTACGTAAGAACAGACATACAAACTGTATATATTTACATTTCTTGATTTTGAATTTATCTCAACTAAAAATTGTGCAAAAATGTATGCTCTCTCTCTCTCTCTCTCTTTAGAATTTAAAGGGTTTAATATATCTCTGCAGTGAGTCAGTCAGTCTCACGGCCTGGATTTAATCAAAGAGAAGAACTGAAACATTATACTCAACAATTTACAGTAAATTACGAGGTCCTTAAACTGAGACTTGATTCATCATGCACCGGGGTTTCGTCTAATTTACTTTGCAGAGGAAAGATTAATCAGCTTATTCAAGAAACACAGCTGCCGCGAACCAGAAAGCATCAGAAATATAAATTAAATATGTAAAAACAACCTATGAAGCATTGCATCAATGTCTCTTATTAAATTTTTCTTCAATTTAAAATCTTAAATGTTTTTTTTTCGTCTTTGGCAATTTAAAGATGGCTTTTTGTTACAGACATAGTTAAAAATAGGGAACAGAACAAGAAACTCAAAAATATCATCAAAACACAAACACTTACTGTATTACAAAGGGGCACTAAAGCTGATCAACTTCTACTATTTTTGTGCCTTAATGAAATTAATTCAGGTGTGATACTTGTGTCGTCCAGCAGGTGGCAGCAGCAGCTCTCATAGGTCTCAAACTGTTTTAGGCTTTCCAGCTGACCCAAATCTGACATCGGAGCCACACAGAAACAAATTAAAGACAACCTCAGTCCTTCAGGGGTACTGGAGTAAGAGGAAGAGAGTGAAGGAGACTTTTTCCTTTTTATTATCCGTCATTTCAGACAACACTCACACAGCTGATATGACTCACTCTTGTTCTGAAGTCTTTCATGTTTCTCAAAGCTCTTTGTATAATCCCAGCTTCCTCATATTTGCATCTGCTTCAAACAAATCTACTTGCTTTGTCTTTCAATTTGCATCTTTTTGTGGTCATTTAGTGTGTATTCATACTCACTGTGCATCACTTTGTATTCTGGTTTTTGACACAGTGCCACTGTGCGGCACATTTTAGTCCTTTTGTGGGTCTTTGGTACTCATTGTCATATTTGTTTGCAGTTTATTATTTATTTTGCATTACTTTGTCATGCGTGCTTTGCATTCCTCCATGATCCATTTGAGTCTATTTGCACCCATTTTACTTCACTTTGGTATCATTTGCATGTCTTTACAGTCCTTTTTCATCTTTTTTGATGACTGTTTGTGGTAATTCTATGTCTCTGTTCTCACTTTTGGTGATTCTATGGCTCCTTTGCGCCTCTTTGAGCTTTTTTTGTGTCTGCAACTTCAATTTGTTTGTGTCGTGAACCTCAGTGTCTCCTCTGTTAACCTGGAGACAAATGAAGGATTGTGAGCAAAGGCTAACTAGAGTTTGAAGTGTGTGAAGTTTCTGCTGCTTTAGCCCAGACTGACACACTCATCTTTCCCAGTAAAACATCCACAGAGCTTCAGCCGCAGTCTCTAGCACTGTCACTTTCTAAAGCAAAGGAAAAAAAGAAGTAAGTGAAAGTCTTTCATGTTCAGGCCAGTAGCTGGAGTTTCTCTTCCCTTGCTCAGCTGAGCAGCTTTGGCAGAACAAAGTGGAAAGCTGGTCCTCCTGTGACACATCACAGCTCTGCAGCAGGAGAAATAAACACAGCAGAGACTGCGTCATCAAAAAGACCCCCAAAACAGTCAAGTTCTTATGCAGATAATATCATGCAACAACCTGTCCACATGTTCTTTCACATGTGGACTGAATTTGACCCGTTTAAGGATTACTGTCCTCACCAGCACAGGTTTTGCTTCATGAGACTTCCTGACTGCAGTTTGGTGACAGATGAATCAGCGGTCTGTTAGTTTTTCCATCATGTCTCAAGGGAAAGCTGGGCTGACACGCGCGCACACACACCAATTATTTATCCATGATAAAACAAAAAACAGAGTTTGGGATGGCTGCATCCAAAGCATGAGAGAGAGAGCTGACATCATGCAGGACAGTTTAAGTGGACCTGGATGAAGTTATTTGTTGAAAATTTCTTTGAACACCTCAGTGGCACTGTAGTTTGCATTGCTGCCTCACAGCAAGAAGGCTTTGAGGTCAAATCCACCATCTGGCCAGGGGACTGTCTGCGTGGGTTCACTCTGGCTTCCTCCCACAGACGTCCAGCAGCTGAAGGTGGCCTGGCAGAGCATTTGGTGATGTCCATGGGTTCTAAACTTCAGGCAATCACAGAGTGCAAAAGGATTCATCCAAGTATCTAAAACATTTGTTACATTTCAAATTATGTTAGTTTTCCCAATTAGTTTTGATCCTCTGACTATTATAAAATATCTGTAGTTGAAACCAATGTAATGTAAAGTGTTGTAATTCAAAAAGTTTGTAAAACCTATCAAATTAAAGTTCCAAGTGTGCACATTTTATTTGATTTAAAATCCACAATGGCGGTGTACAGAGGCAAAACTACAAACACATATATTTTTGCTCCTTTCATTCTGCAGTCTGTCACTGCAGGGATTAACTGAGCACAAGCAGCCACATTACTTGATTCTCTCATTTATTATTCTCAGTTAATTCACACAGACAGAAATAAGCCACATTTTCAATCACAGATGAAAACCAACAATAAAGCCCTGCAGAAACATGAAGAAAAATACTGTGAAAGTGAGCGAGACCTTATAAATAAAGAAGGAATCATGAAGGGTTTGATTACAAACTGAAACTCTGACAAGACTTCACCTCATCTCTCTACTCTCTGACTGCGTTATGGAATGAAAGCCGCAAATGATCAGGGAGAAAAAGGCAAATTCATTTCTGCAAAGCAAACTAAATCAAACATGTGGACTTAAAAACAAAGACTTGCAAATTTTCCTCAAGACAGCAACTAAAAAGCAAAAGCAGGGGCAGTCTAAAATATTAAAAACGTTTCTTTATAGATATCTATATATATATATATATATATATATATATATATATATATATATATATATATATATATATATATATATATATATATATATATATATATATATATATATATATATATATATATATATATATATATATATATATATATATATATATATATATATATATATATATATATATATATATATATATATATATATATATATATATATATATATATATATATATATATATATATATAAAAACAGGAAACTTCTCATTTTCCCATATTTATATACAAAGTGCAAGAGGCAACATGACGGCACAGAGCTGAGGACAGAGGAAGGCACTGACGTGTAGGGCAGAGCTTAGCTACACAGTTTAAATGCTGCATATTTGGTCAAGAAAGACAATTTTTCCTCTGAGATCCAGTATTTTAAAAAAAGAAAAGACAGAAAAAAAAGAAATCAAATCTCCATCTTGTGAATTGACAAAGCAGAGCTGGCTGCTCCAAACCAATCACTGAACAGATTTAGGAAAAACAGTTTTAAACATTGTATTGCAAGAACTAAAGTTATCATAATAATAAATTAGGATCAATTTGACAAGCTTATTGTGTTATTACAGTATATAGACTTTGGTGACTCTGTCGATCCCTCTCCTAATGACATTACAAATAATAAAGAAATTCTGTAATTCAGCCATATCTTACCACAGAAAATAACACAGAATATATATTTTTGACAGATCAATTTAGGATTTCAAAAATATATTAATGTACCGAAATAATATCAACAAAAGATCAGGGTCACAACAAACCAAAATCACGATTCAGATTATATAAAAATAAAACAAAGCCAAACAAAACTGTATGATGCATTTTAAAGGTGGTGTACCAAATATACATCTTTAAGTTTAAGGCTCGTCAAACATCACGAGGCCAGCCCTGCTTTGACTCCATAAAAAAGAACATCCACGGTGGAATCCAAACACAAACACAGGAACATATCACAGCGAGACGTGTCAGGAAGTTCAGCTTCATCTCCTTTATCAATGTGCAGGGGAAATGTCCTTAAATATCAAGGATGACAAATGTTGCTTTGTCATCGACTTCTTGCAGTTTGAGCTTCTGTTCGTCACTCACACAAACTCAGCTCGGCCACAGGATTTTGGTTTTGTCACTGAAACAGGAATTAACTTCTCTTTTCTGTGGAACAGAGACAAAACCGCATGCCCAAACACACGCACAAAAAGTCAAGAAATATACAAACGCTCCGACAAACACAAACATATTTGTGCACGAGGCAAGGCCACAGGAAGTGAAACGAGCCAGGCGGCTGACAAATGCAGAGGGTAAGCTGGTCCGTTTGGTTTTGATGAGTCGGTTAATTAGAGGCAAATCTGCAGCTGGATTAAGTTAAAATACTAAACTATATGTGAACATCCTTCAGAATTAAACAAATGCAATCAGCAGTGAAGTATGAGGAGCTCTCATCACATCATTGGATTATCATTTCAGACAGAAGTAGTCGAGTACAGAAAAACAATAAAATCGAATTCCTCAAATGTACCACAGAAAATTGTGGTATCCAGGGACAGTTAAGGTCACTTATGACAGAAAGACTCCAGATGTTTGCTGGTTCAAGCTGCTATACTGGAAAATTTCTCTGCTACTGCACAGATGTCTGCAAATGACTGAATCTTACTTGCATTAGCTAACAGGTGCTAATGTAAGTAAACAGCATCTATTCACTAAAACTGTCACTAGTCATAGTGTTTGCCAACCAACTGCAAGACGACAAATCAAAGGGAACTACTGATCAGACTGCATTTAGGACCAGCTCCACCTTTTTTGTTTTTTACCTGGCTCGGAGGGGGAACAGTGCATTCTGGGAACAGTGCATTTATTTTAGGAGAGTACCATACACAAAAACAACAAATAAATCAGCTTGGCAAAAAAAAGAAAAAGAATTTAAGACTACAGAAATGTTTTGTCAACGGCAGCATCCTGCTGGGAGAAAAACCTTTTTTTAAAAGTGCCTTTAAGCAAGGCACACACAGCTTAGAAACAGGAAGCAGGCATCTGGGCTCCTGGCCTCAGTCCTTATACTCAGGTTCAGGTTAGAGTGGTCGAAGGAAGCTTGGTTAATCAACTAATTAACCAGTTAATCAGGAGTTGTGGTGTGGATGAGACGAAGTTCGGGTAAGAGTCCGTGTGGAAGCTTTTTTTTTTTATGGCAAATGTTACTATAAAAGAGAGAGACCTGTGCTTTTTAACAAGTTTAACATCACCAGAGTGTTACGATAATAGCTTCTGCTCTGATTTAATATCAAGCTAAATTTGAATCAAATAGTTCTTTCACAATGGAAATAGAAAAAAAAACACTCAGCAAAAGCTCAAAAACCCTTGTAAAACACACAGAGGTGCCTTCAGGGAGACAATAACGTGACGGATGGAGGTGATAACCTGATGGTAAACAGCTGATAGCAAACATGTACGCACAGTATTACAGAATCAGTAATACTGTTTTTTGCATCTTCTTCTCCACCTCCACAGTTTTGGTTACTGTCACATGTGTAGCTGTTCCGTCATGTTATCGCCTCCCCAGAAGCATATCTTTTGTGATTTGTTTGATTTTCTTTGTTTACTTCCATTGCATTTTGTTCAACTTCTGTTGTGTTTTGTGTGCTTTCTGGATTGTTTTTCTATTTGCTGGCGTTTCCTTATGTTGCAGTGCATTTGACTTGTCAGTGCAACAATGCATTTAATAACTTTTGTCAAAGGCACTTAAAAAAGTTCACATTCACACCGCTTTTCCGAAGCAGTTTTGTATTTTGAAGACAAAATGTTTCTACATTTATAGAAGCAAGTATCAAATTCATGCATGATAAAACAATGAATAATGTTGCACTGGCAGTCAAATACTTTCTTTTACAATGCGCCTGTTGTGCGCCAAAAAGCTGTCGATGGAGTTTCAATTTTAGAAACATGAGAAAACTTTCATTCTGTCTTCCCTGTGGATGGTTTATCTCCACCACCTCCTCCCACCTGACACCAGCAAACGAACCTCAGCTCAGAACAGGAAGTGGATGTGAGCTGACATTTCTAATAGGAAGCAAGTTTACAGTGTTTAAAAAAAAAGAAAAAAAAAAAAGGCTGAGCCAAGTGCACAGACTCCAGTCATTTTTAGAGAACAAAATAAAACCATTAAAACCCTCTCTGTACACTTCCCAAACAAAGCGATGCGTTCTCGTTTCCTTTTGCATCGTACAGTATGTGCCTAGTATTTGTTTTTTCTCCCATCAGGTTGCAGGAATAGCAGTCAAGCTCAGAACACAAATAGTGGGGAAAGCCCTTTAAGAAAACACAATCTAACCTCCTGAAAAAACAATGTGGCTGAATTCTCAGACATCAGACACGTAACAACAAATCAAAAATTTAAATCAAACTGGTTTCCTCTCCGCAGGCAGGGGGTTCAGAGGTTAAAGACTAAATGTTCTGCATCAGGACGACCTCCGATCCAGTACAGGAACACAGGAATCATAAAATGAAAGGTCTCTTATTGCTTTAAGAATTGAGACAAAGGAGAGTATAATCAAACAGAAACATTAAGAGGCTACCAGACAAAGAACCACACTAAGTTTCAACAGTGACACTGAGCTTAAACTACAACATTCTTTAAATTAGTTAAACCTAGTATTTAGTGAGGACATCCGACTAAAAGAAGGCTTTCTATTTTATTTATGTATTTATTCATCATGTGCCTGGATATCTTTGGCTTTCAGACTGTTAGTGAGACTTACTAAGTCTTTTTATTTTCAACATTTTCTGTAAGGCGATTTATCATTCACTTGAGTTGTTGGAATAATTTAAGTTTTGCTAAAAAAATACTTCTATGGTTCTTTGCCTGAGCTCTTAATAATAACATCCGTCATAACAATGCAAATACTAACGCACATCATCTATTAGTGGTCATGACTTGCATTTTTAGTCTTCTAGAAGCCACTGTTGAAATGCTTTTTTGAATTTGAGGAGTGACTTTCCAGCTCTGAGAGTGTCAAAGCATCATCTGACTGGATTTTACTCTTAAATAAATCTAAAGAACAAAGAGATATTGCTCATGAACTGTCTAAGCTCATTTTACCAGATTTTCCGTTGCTCAGGATTCACCCGTCTTTAAAAGTAACCTGAGACAACAAAAACAAAAAATCTGATGAAAAACTGCATCCAGATCAGCAATTAGGCTTTAATGTACCTTCATCAGTCCCAAACCCAGCAACCTCCAGCTAGGGATTAGGCTGTGGATGAAAACAAGCAGCAAAACTGATCTGATGACAGCATTTAGGTTTTTACTTCACTTTGACTGACCACGCACTCAAGTAACATCCAATCAGGAGAGCTGCATGTAGCTGAAGAGCAGCGGGACCAGGAAGACCACGTTGAAGCCCACTGTCCCGTAGACAATGTAGCGGTAAGGCAGCTCCACCTCCATGTGCTGCCGGGCCTTCCTCAGGTCATCGGTGGGCACTCTGAACACTCTGCACACCAGCGGGATGGTGATGGCCTTCATCACTGCCCGCGTGGCCAACAGCACCAGCACTCCCACAACGAGCCGCAGCATTACAACAGCCACCAGGCTGGGGCTAAGTGCGGGCATACTGAGGGGAAGCTGGTCTGGTGTAAAGTCGGGCATCAGGCCCAGGTGATAGTTGACATGGGAAGCCAAGGCAATGCCGGCACCAGTGCCCAGGATCTGAGCGGTGTCACCGCGAGAGGTGCTCCAGGTGTCCAGGGTGAAGGAGAAGAGGCCCAGGCCCAGGTGGAGGGAGATGATGATGATTGGAGCGTAGCGGCAGGTCAAGTTGAAGCCATCGATCAGGTCCAGGATCGGCAGGAAGAAGCACAGGATGAGGACGCTGTACAGAAACCCGGCGATGACGTCCTGAAGGAAACACAAACACAGAAACTGTAAACAAAACAGCACAGCTGACTGTCATTGACATGTGTTTCACATGTGTGCAGATGAAAGCAACTATGTTGTGAATTTGGACTCAAACAAAGTGTGTGATGTCAGAGGGTGGAGAAGTCAGGAAGGGGCCTGAACAGAGGTTCAAGTGTCTGATCTTTGTTTTTGTCTGAGATCAGATGCAGTCCAGGAAAACAACAACACAGCTGTGTCTACTTTCATCCTGTAAATGTCAACCATGTTCTAGTATCCTCCTTGGTAGGTTCTTCTTCAACAAACACCTAGGAGAATAAAAGCTCAATTCCAGTAAAGTTGGGACAGAAATGATAGAAATGTGTTCCCTCAGCCAAAGTTTATTTAAAATGTACTGACGAAAAGTGGAAAACTGGTCTGTGTTCGATGTGGCCTGGTCCTCTAGACAAAAGACGAGAGCCCATGTGCTTTGTTATTAGTGCTCAGTTCCAAAGCCTTCTCTGATTGTATGGGGTTGCATCAGTGCCTGTTCAGCGAACCAGTGTGACCTGACTGCAAACCAAATTTCCCTCTTGGCTAGAAAACATGATTTATACTGATCATGCATTCTGTGAATAAATGCCGAAACAACACAAGCAGCAGATAAAAATTTTAAAACTGCACCAGCTGATTCAGCAGCAAACTCCCTTTACCAGATAAGGACTGCTATTATTAGGATATTTACTGGAGCATTTCCTTCAAATGGGAACAGGAAGTGCATCAGCATTGACAGGAAACGGGAAAACAGGAAGATCTACATGGTGACAAACTCTGGACTCAAACACAAAGGTCACAGCTATTTATTTACTGATCTCTGGAGTAAACTGACAGTTGGCTTCTTGCCTCCTCTAAACCTTCCAAATCTCTGACTTCACCCCAGCTCCTGCTCAATGTCTCCAAGCTGTTTCTGAAATAAGTGCTTGACTCCTTGTATATGGATGGCATTCTGTGATCAGTCTACTAGCAATCTAAGACTCCTTACTACATGGTTCCCACATCACGCTGGCTGTGGTTTTGTGCGTATGCTGATATAATGCTCAGTGTGAGCACCTGTTTGAATGTTTGGGAGGGAAAAGTAACATTTCCTGAAGCACCACAGGGCAGACGACAACTTAAGGAGCTCTTCAAGTTCAATGTTGGCCTGTGTGTACAGCTACATATTGGTTATGGGTTGGGGAAAAAAACAACATTTGTAATTCTCTGTGCATTTTCTGGAGTTGATTTTGATGCACTAAACTAGCACTGATAATATGCAACAAAAAAAAAAAAATTATATAACCGGTGTGTAAGGATCAAGTTGAAGTCTTTGAACCTGGTTTTAAATGGTGGTCCTGCATTACATAGTAGGACAGGTCTTTCGATCAGAGCCTGATCACAGTTGGCGCTAGTGGGGAAAAAAATTAAGCAAAGGCTTGCGTGCGATGAATGGAATTTCGACAGAGAAGAAAACTTGGTTACAATGTGGCAGCAGAAGCCTCTTTTGTTTGATTCATCCTCCAACTGCTATGGCTAGAAAAAGAAGGGTGTCTTGCAAATGACGTAATGGTAGATGAACTAAAGCCTATGTTTCGCGCTATCATCCTGCAGGATGCATATGGCAAACTTGACACAGTACTCAAATTTATTAAATTATGCACAGCGTAGCATGTAAAGAATAATCCTAATCAGGTCACACTGGTTTGCAGAGTGTATATTGGGAGGAAAATGAGCACTGCCATCAGTGGTATTTCTTTCTTTCTTTTATTGTATGTTTTTCATTAGTATACATGTTTGTTATCATTATGCTATTCACGAGGTCTACTAGTAATCACGTATCTTAAACATTACAAGAATGAAAAATGGGAATCCCTCTAGTCCATTTCTGCTGACAGGCTCAGATTTCCTGGCCATTTACGCACATGCCTACAGCGAAGAGACTCCATTGAGTACGTTGCTATAACGTGTGTGCACACACTGTAAATTAACACTTTATCATTCCTCATTTTGCTAAGCTGGGTGTGTACACTATTTACTTTTGTGATTAGTGTCTGCTTTCCCTGGAAGGAGAAATCAATGATAGCCACTGTAACTTTACACCAGTTTCCATCCACCAGCCAGACACTGGAACATTGCAGCCGTCTCTGGCAGGGTCAGCCCACTTGAATGGCCGCACTGGAAGGAAACTGAAGTCCTGTTAGAGTTTAAGTATCTATTTGGCTGCTTAAGTACATGTTGTGGTACATGTAAGCCCTGAGCTAACAGTCGGTTAGTAGCCCGTGCTGAGCCACGAGCGCCAGAGCCGCAGAGCTGGCGTCAGATGCTGAATCGTAGCTCAGCAACAACTTATGTCCCAGCAGTTCCACTTTTGGCAGATGGTTCACTATAAGGACAAATTTCCCTGTGTGACCATATCAAAATGAGTCAACAGTGAGAAAACCAAATTACCTGTGAGAAGGTAACTGGTGCCAGTGCCATCCCGTATCAGCCTTCTCTCTTAATAACACACACAGTGAGAGGCTGGAAGCTTTCAGCCATCTGTAATTTTCCCCTCCACTGACACCAATGTACTGCCTGAACTAAAATTGTCCAAAAAGAGGGTGTGCCCTTAATGAACAACACACTGCATGTCATTCAGTAGATGCCTTAATCTTTACAACAAAATAAAAGAGCATTAAATTGTCAGAATGGGTGGCCTAAATGTTGACAGAACCATTAAGAACTCTCCCTGTAAAACACAACCACATGTGCCTACTGCCTGTTCATGAAATTACTGGAAATGATGTACAAGTTCAATTCATGCATCAGTAACAAGTACATGATGTAAATTAACAGCTGCAGCATTATTTCTTAATCAGTGCAACTAAAGAGAATTCCCATTAGTACGCATTATTTTCTTGTTTTATTATTGGGCTTTACAAAATATCCCAAAGTTAGTCACTGACATTGTGATTTTCTTTTTTGAATATAAAAAAAATACTCGGTGCTGGTTTAGTTACACGTCTTCGCTCTCTCTCGGTCCGCTTTCCTGTCCATCTTCACGCCATCTGTCCACTAAAGGCCAAAAAAATAATCATTTAAATTTTGAGAGAAGACACAGGGGAGGAACTGGAGGGAAATAACAGGATGTGGGCACATACACAGTTGATCGGTATGTTTCTAAATTTACTAAAAATAAAGTTAGTGGAGTTACATCAGACTATTGGGCCTACTAACATATTAAAAGCCTCAAAATCCTATAAATAATGTGATTTGTAAGAAAGCAGTAGTATAAAAGTAAACAAATTGTTGCATTTAAACATCAAAACATTACAGAGAGCTAGAAATTGCATACAGAAATTGCATTCTCATGAACTAGTAAACAGTTTGCAGAACACACCATCATTATCAGGGGCAGAACAGCGTTTTGTCTGCAAGCTCTTCCTGTACAACAAAGGAGGGGGGAAGCAGTTTCATTGGGCGTGATGATTTCCAGATCTCTTTAAGTGCCCTGCAGGCCTGGCACAGCAGACCGATAATAGCTCACCAAGTATTCAAGCTCCAGTCCCCGATTCCCAACAGTGATGTGGAGCCTTCAGCCGTCGGGCTAAGTCACGAGGAAGAAATGAGCTCTGTGCCTGTGCACCAGCAGCTCGAGCCTTCTCAACAAGATTCACATCTTTTTTCTTGACCTGAATGTTGTGTTTCTGAAGTCACTGTTTTTCAGTTAAAGCTTCTGTGACGAGTCACACCTTAAAGTTCACACCCATTTTTTTTTTTTCAATAATCCAATCAAATCTGAATAGACAGACATGACGCACATGTGTTCAGAGTCAGACCAGGTTTCAGTTTTCAAGGGTATATTTACCACTGAGAAGAAACCAACTTAGAAACATGTAGAAAGATGCTCTTAAGAATTTTATAAGCTGGCTAAATGAGACTGTCTGTACATCTAAACAAGAGCTTATTAAATAACTCCCAATTTACTAAAATAGAGGGGCTTATACTGTAGCAAGTGACGCTTTGTCATAAATGTTTCTTGTTTATATTCCTCAAAGCATTATGGTTGTTAATTGCTCAAATAAAGACAAAATAATTTCCTTACATACAGACCAAAACCTATTTTTATTGAAGGCTAAAAGAGTCTTAAAGCATCTTTGTTATCGTTGGTCCAACCCTATGTAATAAAACCTCCTGTGCAAAATGATGCCACCTCTTACTAAGCTGAATGGTTTTTGAGTTCTAGGACTTTATGTGGTAATCAAGGGATTTTTTTTTAACTGTGACAAAATCACCACACTCACAAGTTAAACATAAAACATGGCCAAGTCAAACATTATCACTGACTCAGAGAGAAAGTTACAAGTGACAGGGTCTTTATGTGTTCTCTCACGCCGTGCACAGCCTGCTGCGCTCTCATTTGCTGAACGGAGCAGAAGGAGAGAGATCTGCAAGTGGAGTGGGACAGCAGGACCCCCGTTTGCAAGGCAGTGCTGTCCATAAATATTTCAGAAGGCAATTCTTAGAAAGACCAAATTAAATCACAAAATGTAGCGGTCTACAAACGAGGTGAACTGAAGCATAATAATCCATAAGGATGTGGTAGATTTTTCCAAATTAAAATAAGAATACCCAAACCCCAAAACTTCAAATCAATACAACAAAAGCATGACCTACTGAGCAATCAAATATTCTTACTTTTCAACTTCTCAAAATATGAAATCCATACCCAATACTGCAAAACTCCTGTTTATATAAAAAAAAATTATGTGACTACTACACCACACATGGCTTTATTTCAAGCTTTGTGTGACATGGTGAAAAGCATGTGTACACCTTTCACAGATTATATGATAATGTCATTATAAATTGCTCTGGCTGACCTGGCTAAATATCACAGAGTACAAGTATGACATAGTTCAGCTGAGGAGTTAAAATACAGATGGTGCGTCTTTATGATGTCATGGACCGCTGTACAAAGACATGGTTTCTTAAGGCTTACTTAAGGGGGACTTGGTTAAGCTGTTATAGATAAACTGACATCACTGCTTAAAGTCAAACCAGGCATGGTGTGTACTGCAACAGTTGCTATGGTTACAGACTTCTTCTTCTTTCTTTTTTTTTTTTTACATTATCCATGGTGAGACAGTGAGGAGAGCCAGCAGGAGTTTCTGGCTTGCTCACAAATACTTTTTAATCAAGAACAGTAAGCGGTCACACTGCAAGAACAGGAGGAGAAAGATGAGGACTTTAACATGAGAGACAGACAAATACATGCCATTTCAAGTATTTCACATAGTTTTCATACAAAACAATGTTGAAGCATCAAGGCCCAAGCATCTGACTGCATAATTAGTGAATGTGCCACAGCTTGTGCTGATCAGGCCTCCCTCAAGTACTCTGTGCCACCTCTTTTGCTGCAGCTGAGCAAAAACCACACCCCACTAACCCAGCATTTACTGTTATTACTTGCTGATAAGCTGACTAAATCTTATTGATTTCACGAGCAAAAAATATATTACTGTTTAAAGGTGCACTTTAATGTGAAGGAGTCTAGCTTTAATTTATGAGCTATTTTTACCCATTTATTCTTAATATAGGGCCACTGGTCCTTTATTTATGTAGGCAAAATGACAAATTTGTCTCGCAGGGCTACATTGTACAGCTATACTGAGAGAAATTTAGTACGTGCTACTTTTATTTAATATTTAAGTAAAAACATAACCAACACTGTGGGTTGGCAGGTTACTATCAGTGATCAAACCACACCTCCATATCGCTGAGGAATCTGATTAGCTTTTAAGGAATGTATTTATTAAGTCACGTGAAGACTTTTTAAGACTAACCCTGGATTTTTTTCTTTTAATTACTCTCTCTTTTTTTAAGACTTTTACCCAATCTCTTGAAAAACTGTAATAAGCTCCTTCCTGGGGCATAACTGCTGCTCCTCAAGCAGCTGTGATTTTGAAGGCTGATTGTTGTCACTCTGCTTAAATGTCAGGATCAATCGTCTCAGGACGCTCATTTCGACTGAACTGTAATCTGACTGACTGCTAAATTAATTATCTTAAACATCTTTCTAGGCCAGCTCTTGTCTATTTGAGGAGAAAACTGGGCCTTTTTGTTGACATGCAGCAGAGATATGAAACCATGCAGGCAGATGTGCATGTGGTTTCTGAGGTGCAGGTCTTCACAGCGACACCACCTGTGGGCAGCCACAGAAAGCTCTTAAAGGTCTCTGATGTGGAATTACTTTCTGAGTTTGTTTGGGAAGATGGCCAGCATGCTGTAACGTCTGCTGGTCTCACACCACCATCCATCACTGACACAGTCATGACCACGGAGAATGTTCCCTCAGCAACAGACAGCCCAACCCCACAAGTGCACCAAGACTGACGTCGTTTACCAGAGAGATTACCCCCGTACAGGCTACCAGACATCTGACCAAAACATCTGTGGTGTCTCCTTTGGATTTTTTCACCACAGAAGTATTAATGTGTTTCTTAAAAATAAATCCATGAAAACATCTGGCATTCAAGCCGAGTCTGACTTCTTAAGCCAGGGTTCATGATTATCTAATATATATATGTATGAACTGCAAAAGGAAGTTGATCCAGACTGACTCCGGATTGAATTTTATATACCCAGGGCTCGCAAAATCGCTAGCCCGACGTCCCGGGGCTAGCGATTTTTCCACTCGGGCTACCAAAACCTATCTCAGCCCTGCCCGTCTGGCTATCATAGGCAGGAAAAATATATGTCAATGCTTTTGCATTCTTTCGGAAATGTAGCTGGGTAATTATGCCATTGGCATCGATGAGCCTCTGTCAATATGTGACATACTGAAATCGCGTTTGAATTTGCGCTTGTTTTTTGCTTTCACTTTGCGATCGTGCGAACTGTGTATAGAGAGCGGCAGTACTGATTGGTGAGTGACGATAATTTGCGCACCAATTCCTCTGACATTGTCTTATCATTCATTAGCTTACTATTCAAACGTGACAAGTGAAATCTCCCACAGCAAGCTTAAACTTGTGAGAGGTTGATTGCGCAGAGAGTCGCTGACCGTTATGTGGGTGCGTGTGTAAAAGCAGCAGGATATATATTTTAGTTCTGCTGAGCCAAATAAGACAGGTCAGGGTGAAGAAGTGACAGCCAAAGAAAAGCCGACCACAAAACGGAAATGTTATGACAAATTAGACTATGAGGCAAAAAGAAAGTGCAGCTTTATGGTTTCATGGACAAAAGAATTTCTGTGGCTGAAATATGACAAGCTAAATAACCAGGGGTGCACATAAGTGGACCGCAGGTGCGCATTCGCTGTCAAAATAAAAAACGCGCACCAGATAAGAAGTTGCAACACGCGTTTGAGTACATAAAATTTTCTGGAGGAGGACAGACATTTGTTTAGAACTCTCAAAGCTTTTTTTTTTTTTTTTTTTTTTTTTGCCTGTCCCGTTTGGCTCTTTTGCCATCAGGATTATTGTCTAAAGGCGAAGAAAGAAGCCCAACAGATTTACTTTACCAAATGGACCATCCCAGCCTTGCCATAATGGTCTATTTGATTCACCTTTTATTGTTTATTTTATTTTCACTTGCTAAATACGGGACAGACTTGACTGGGGAAAAGAAAGGGGAGAGGGAAAGAAAAACAGCGGGGAAGAGGGACGGGGATAAAGGGCAAAAAACAAAAACCAACAAAATAAGCAGACAAAAAATACATATATCAATCACCTGGATTAAATGTTGAGAAAGAAAAGAGAAAACAAGCAGAAGAAAAAAAAAGAGCAACATAATAAACAACATCACGATGATCTATGGGAATATAACAGTAAATACTAAATATTAAACATTATTGTGCAGCACGTAAGATCGACAGCGCACAGTGTGCTTTGAGGTAGGAGCCAAAAAGGGTGTAGTTTGTGTGTGTGAGCACCCGTGTGTACACAGCATGAACGCGCTTGTATTTAAAAGGTTCCTTCATGTAACGATCTGCTAGAGGGTGTGGGGGGCCACAGCCCCGTCCTCCAGGGCATGAAGCAGGTATGGAGGAGATCAAGACTCCAGACATCCAGAGGCCCTCAGAACACAAGAGACCAAGGAAGACCAACAGAGGGGCAGCCGCTGTCGAAGAAGCAAGCTCCTTTAAGCAATTACTTTGGTTTTCCTCCACCTCCAAAGAAATGTCAGAAGGCGTCCGAACCGCAAAAGAAGCGCGTATTCTCGGAAAAGTGGTTGGAGGAGGTGAGCTGGCTTCAAACAAATGATGAACGCACAGAGATGTGGTGCAGAATATGCCGTGAAAATCCCACTCTAGTAGACAAAAACAGTGCCTTTTATATGTAGGCAAACGCGCGTTGCAACTTCTTATCTGGTGCGCGTCTTTTATTTTGACAGCGAATGCGCACCTGCGGACCACTTATGTGCACCCCTGTAAATAACATAATGTTCTGCCGGGTGTGTTGTTGGTTTTCCCTCGATTCCTGAGTCGACAAGCGCCTTTGTTACTGGGACCAGTAATTTTAAGAAAGACCTCAATTAGAACCCATGAGAAATGCAAGAAATGCATTATTGCTCAGTCTGCAATATCTTTCCCAGAACAAACACCAATTGCAAAGAACATACTAAAAATAAACCTGAAAAATCTGTTTAGAACAGCGTACTATGTTGCAAAGAGTGAACTACCACTGGCAAAATTTAGCAGTCTTTGCAAACTTCAAAAAGAATGGCCTCGATCTTGGTTCCACTTATCTCTCACCCGTGACTTCAGTGGAAATTTCAGATTCAGGATCTGACACAGACTGATTCATGTTCTACACAGTTTTACAAGTTCATAGAAATTTCTGTTCAATTAGAACCAAGTATTTGAGTTGATGATTGTAATTTTTATACAATGTTTAATTTGTGTTTCAACAATTTTTTGATTAATGTTTTGTTTCTGTTACAATATTATACTTTAATGTATAATATTGTAAAGGAAACAAAACAGGAGACAAAACATCAATCAAAAAAATTGCTCTCTTTTTTATTCGGGCTACTTAAATTTATTTTCGGCTACCAAAAACTGAAGAGTCCCTGCCCGAAGGGCTACCAGGGATTTTGAAATTTTGCGAGCCCTGATACCAGTCAGCACATACTGGTGGAGCTACAACTAAGTATCTCCAGCTGGTTGATTACATTTTTCCCCCATCTCTTGCAACCTATAGGACTTTGAGAAATATTCTAATGCTGTAGGGAACCTGAGGTATACACACCTCTGTGGTGATAGATTTGTTATGACTGTACTCTGTTAACGTGAGAGCAGATAAAAGAAGCAGGGGCAAGTTTTTGCAGGCACAAACATCAAGTGTTCCACTACTAATTCTCGCTGATGGTATATACAGGCCTAAGCATGCTCATGACAGAATCACTGGTCCAGATTAGCTGAAAGGCATGGTTAGTACAGGTAAGCTCTAAACCAGGGAGTGGGTAAAGGACCACATGAAAAACTGGGACTGTTGATAAGCTGAACTTAAATCTACACAATATTAAGTTTTTCTGGTGTTTAACTTGGCTCCTTTGCCATCTTTGTTGCCCGACTCTTGACCTTTGAATCCATCTATTCCACCAGTTTGCTGATTCATGTGGCACCTTGACAGAATTGAGCAGACAGTTAGTCATGAGTGGGACTAACACTGTTGTCAAGTTGTGTGCCAGTGCCAAGGAGCAGTAATAACAAACAGAAAATGAGAAAATGAGAAGTGAAATAATAACAGCAATGGCGACAACATCTACTGGCATGCATTTTTAATATTGCGGTATGTTTCACTTCCTCACTGTAGTTGGTTAGTTCGGAAGCAGGGTCAGACTGAAGATTCAACAGTGTAAGGAGTAGACAATTACGTCTGATATGAAACAACCATTACTGTTCATTTGATGATTTATTGTGAACATCACAGTTTGGTATATGTGAGGAGATGCACTTCCATAAGTATGAACTCCACAAACAGCACAGAACTGCAGTGGTTCACCTACCTTCTTTTTGTTACCTTTAGCTGCCTTCTCAACATTTTAACACAGGAAAGCTACTGTTTGGACTAAAGTTCAGATTACACCTCCTGCTTAACATCAACAGCTCGAGAGGTTTCCTGTTTCTGAGCCTAGCTGTTAATCACAGTATAAAACAAAGACATTTTCAAGTTCCCATCCACTCAAAATCATGTTCCTTCCCTTGGAGCTGGACTGATGTATGTGCAGTGAGCCTGTTCTCCTCTTTTCTAAGCTCACCTTAGATCTGAGGTTAACACAGGAACACAAAAGCAGGATTTTGAAATGTCACTAATCCATCCTCTGAGTGTGACATTTAAATATTTATTAGTCCCAAAAGTTTTAAAAAGAGAAAGAAAACAGAATACTTTTTTTGTTAAAGTGCACAGAGACTTGAACAACCACTATTACACAATGACATCATAACTGAAAGTGAACTAGAACAGACAACTTATTAAATGGTAACTTATTTTAAAAAAAATAAAAAAATAAAACAATTACACATATCTTACTTGTCTTAAAAACATATCCTTCTTTGTTTTTATTGCCACATGGGAGTGCGTCATACACTACTATCCCGAAAGGAGCAATAACACATAGTCAATTATTTGCCTGCCGTTGCTGAATTGTTGAACCGGTAAATTGTCTGTGGTTCTGTGAGACTAGCGGTCACTGTACAAATATATTAAACATAAATAAATAAATGCATCCAAAGCCAAAAACTACAGCAGCCTTTAAAAAGTGTTGAAATATATTTTCTTTCTCAACAAAGTAATGTATTACTTTACTTATTTACTCCTCTTAGTTACTTACTTACTCCTTCATTATACTCTGCATAACCATACATTTGCATTACTCTGCAACATGCCCTGAGATGACGATTTGTCACAGTTAACAGTTAACCTTAACTACGTGCCCACACACTGGTACAAATCACTACTGTCGCTGTTCGTCCAAGAGACCTTCTATGATGTTTAAAAACACAAGATGATATTAAACATGCCCTTCATTTGGCAAGACTGCAAGTCTGTGTTTGTGTGTGTAAGAGATCAATCACACTCACCAGCACTGAATGCATTCCCATGTAGATTCGGCTGGAACAAACCAGCAGACACCAGCAGAGAGCCAAGATGAAGCCCAGTGTGGACGGGTACTGTGGAGGTGGAAAGGACAAGTTTAAAGACATCTAAAAAGCCTAAATCTTCACATATGAGAAGACATGTTTAATATTTTTACTTTACAATAACAACTAATTATGCATGAAACAATGCTTAAGGGATGTAGTGCAAAATAAAAAAAAAAAAAAGTGTATTCTGAACTGCACTGCATGAGCATGCTTTACATCAAAAAGTGCACCGCTGTATCTGTCAGTGAGTCACTGTATAAAGCTAACCTATCAAATGTATGTTTATTGTTCTGTATTTGCATGTCAACAAAAGAACTCATGTCGTGGGAGTAGAATTTCATCCAGAACTTATTCACTTTGCAGCTCATAATGAGCCTTGATAAAATGTTGCCGTGATGTATTGGATATGATTATCTGCTAATGTGTACCAGACTCAAATGTCCTCATAAATGTTTCAGCAATTTTGCCACTTCCTTATCAGATGTTCCTGGCCTGCAGCATTGAGAGGAGGGAGCCAAGGCGTGTTTACTTGTATAACACCTTTGAACAACACAGCAAAATAACCACCTTATGTAAGGCATAATATATAAAAGAAACACATAGCAATTTGAATACACATGAATAGGATTTGAAAAAGGAAAAGAAAAGGAAAACATAAGGTAACAGCAACTACCAACTAGCTGAAGTATCAATCGGACATAAAAATATATTATATATATATATACATATATATGTGTGTGTGTGTGTGTGTCAACGAAGTTTATGGTACAATCTTGGTGATGAAAGATGCAATTATGTCCAAAGTCAAAGGGCTGTTTTAATTTCCAGAAGTTATCTTTAAAGGTGCAGTTCTGCATCACAAAATTTCTATTAATTTACTAATAAATACCAGTTCAGTACATTTATACTCCAGCATGTACTTATTTGTAATACAAGTTAGGAAAGCAGTGTTTAAGTTGGGCCTTATGGTACCTTGCAGAGAAAAGAATGATTGCGAGTCTTTCTTTTGTTGAGGCATCCAGCTTTTTTTAATGCTGGTTTTGGGTCAGTATTTGGTATTAGAAGTTACCCGAAGCCTAACTGGATCAGAGCATCCACCGATTCAGCATGCAGAAAGACTGAGAAAAGACACAATGAGTGACAGTTTGACTGGAAGAGAAGGCAGAGGACTGAGTGAGCAGCTGAGGTTTGCACACTTGCTAAAAACTTTTTGCGGTCCATGCTGTGGATACTCTGTGTTTAGATGGCTCATATTTCCTCTCTCACAACAGAATTACAGTGCTAATCCCACAACATCACAGCATCTCCCAGCACTGTGGCCTTCAGGGGAAAATGACTCATGAGAGCTACCTGATGGTGCTCGATGAAGGCTGATTAAACAGAGATAAGGTACTGATTTATGGGGGTGACACACTTGACACCAATTTCCAGTGAATAATCCTGTGATACTGCAAACAGTTGCTCACTGCAGATGAGGCAGAAACCTTTTTAAATATACAGCTATGAGATAGCTGCCTTAAACACATTGTAACAAACCTGAATGAGCTTTTATCAGGGTTTTGTTGCATTTCTAGGGCCTTTTTTTTAATGACTGGCACCAGTGTGAAATTCTGGGTCATGGCACATAACAGAGACCGATATTAAAAATACATTTTACTCCAACTTTCTCCATTTAAAATTTATGGAACCGACTGTCTTTGTAATAAAAGACATGATTTCTTCCTAACAATGTAGCTACTGCAGACAAACTACAGCTAACCACAGCAGCACCTTTATTCAAAGTTATGCTCTCACTGCAAAGTATCATATGCATATATTTGTGTATATAATTGTGGTTCATCCCTATCTTTAGTGGGGGTGTTATTTCCACATAGGCTGACAGAGGGCACAAGTTACTGCACACTACAGTCACACTTCTGACATTTGTGGAAACCAAGCAGGACTTATTTTTGTTATGTAGTGAACTCCACTAGCATCTGAATCATTGCTCTTAGTTTCCACCATTCCATGTTACGGCTCAATCATGGTAGATAAAAACAGGAACCTCCTTGTGACCAGGAAACATCAGTGTTTGCCTGGTGATTGCACTGAATTCCTTTGCATTCAGCGACTGACAGCAAAGAGTTGCAGTAAGCAAGTGGTTTCCCAGAGGTTGAGCATGTAACACCCTCAACTACTTCTGAACTCAAGGCACTTGGACAAGCTACTAGGGGGAAGGCACTGGAATTATATTTTAGCCATCCACATTCGGAGTGAGCAGTAGGCATCTTTCGTGAGGACAAAGTAGAATGTTGCACCAGAAAGGCGACTCTTTAGCATATCCTACATTTAGCAAGACTCCTGCGAGACTCTTCTACAGGTGTCTTTTTAACCAGTGAGTTTTCAATTATAAACTCTAAGACCTTTTTCAAGAATGGGGTCAGCGCAGAGGGAGATGCTGGTTGAAAAATAAAGCGCCTTTGTGTGTGGATTAGCTGTGAAGCCAGGTCAGATGCAGGAGCCCGACACACAGATTGACACTGTGACTGAGAAAAATCAGCTGAACTTGGTGAGGGGGACGGGGGCTGTGGGGAAACCATCAAACAACGTTCTCTGGCTGCGCGCAAACACAAAACGTGTCTCTGGTTCATGTCTGCATATCCACTCTGGCCTTGTGTCCGTGACCACAGCAGTGGTATGGCGGTTGCCTCATGCAAAGCTTTATGGACATGGTGTGCTTTCTTCTGTGGGTTGTGGTTCTCTGCACACTGCTCACTGAGCCTCAGCGCTGAGTTTTCTCAGTATTCTCCCACATGACATATACTGTAAATACATAGGTCTACACACACACACACACACACACATCCAAAGCACACAGTTCCCAAGGTGTGCTGTGTTTGACTTAGAATAGTGCCAAGATGTAAACTGAACTATGTTGAGGCTATGCACAAACCAAAGTTGTGAATGACTTTCTCATGTTTGAACTATAATACCGCACTGTAGGACAGCCCTGACCTGAATACTGATAATACGATTTACAGTGTTTAGTTTGGTTGCTAGAAACTGCAGCTTGAAACATTTGCAGCTCAAAGCGTCAACCAGAAAAACAAAGGCTTTAACAATGTAAGCTGCTGATCTGTTAAAGGAGATTTAGAATCTTTTGAAAGAAACTATTGTTTTAGTTGCTCCCTTTTCATTTCTGACATATCAGACATATTCCACGCTCAACTGATTACCTGATTTAGGAGCATCTACTTAACAACATATTTACATGACATATTTCTGAGGTGATGTCAGTCAGTAAAGGCACTTATACTCAACTAGTTGCTAGATACTCTGAAAACCATAACTTTGGGTATCGCAATTTTGGGTTGAATACGATCCAAATAACATTTCAGAGATGGGCAATGTCGAAGCGCAGGGTTCAGGTTAATACTGGAGAGAAAGACCTACAAGCTGGAAAAGGCTTGGCCACACCTTTGTATAGGCATAAACAATAAAAAACTGGACAGCCTTACTGCTTGAGAAAACATTAAACAGTAATAAACAAAGAAACAGTTACAGGCACTCCTCACTTTTATTATCAGTCAATCTTCCAGTTCCCTAAATCATAAACTCTTTCATCTATAAAATGATTCTCTCCTTTAGTCCATTATTTGTTTCATAAAAAACTAAAACCAGTGAAAAGGCCCTTCTGCATTTTAAAGTTATGTGTTCTCATCAGAGTAGGAGAAAATAATATTTCATCAATTTATCAGCCGTTTACGAACATAATTACAGTTTAATCAACTACACTGGGCAACTGAGCATCATCTAAAGCCTGAAGACTTCCAACTTACATTTATAGTCTCACTGGACACTTTGTTCCACGCACCTGTTCAGCTGATTTTTAAATGCAAAAATCTAATCAGCCAATCACATTTCTACAACTCACTGCATCTAGGAACGCAAACATGGTCAAGACAACCTGCTGAACCTGATCAGAAGGGGTAAGAAAGGTGATTTAAGTGACTTTGAACAATGGCATAGTTGTTGGTGCCAGATGGCCTGGTCTGATTTGCAGACATCAACCGCCGCTTGGGTTTAGAGAACAGTCGAGAGTGCTTCAACTGATAAGAAGGCAACAGTAAGTCAAATAACCACGTTTTACTTAAGATTTATGCTTCAGCAGGAAATCTAAGCTATTGCTATGTCATAACCGTAAACCTCTATGAAACCCCATGCCTAGCCTGACCTGCACCTCCATGGAAATGTAACTGCAAGTCGCATTGACTGGCCTGTTCGGTACTGTTGGCTCCTCCTATGCATTTCCACCTACTTTTTTGGAGCGGTTTTTGATTTCATCAGTGACAGAAAACAATGATTGTGTCATTATTAGGAGTCATAATGACAGCATCAATATAAAGACTCACAAATGTCAGCAAACTCCTGGAGAGAGATTGCAGAAACTATCAGGAATTGATGTAAGTGAAAGTAGTAGAAAAACACGAGAGACAAATATGTTTATGTCATGTGTCCCAGTTGAAAAAGCCTACAAGTCTTTCTCTTCATGCGTTTCTTCTTCCTCTCATCAAGAGTAGTGCCATTTTGTTTTCGTTTGTGCCACACAGAAGGCCCCACAATCAATGAATCAGCACTATCAATCATATCATAATATATTTACGTGGCCAGTGAGCCCAGTATCAATTCGTACAACTTGGTGATCATAATTAAATAATAAATACATTTAATAAATAAATAAATGTGTTATTTTATAATAAAAAAAATATTATAAAAAATAATAATTTTAAAAAAGATCATTGACACAGTTTATTAATTTCATCTGGTAAACAGTATTGCTTGTTTGATTTATTTGTTCCCCGGCTTCCTGTCATTTTCCAAAAAGTGCAAAACAGCTTGTAAAGCTCAGGCTGTAGTTAGGAAATGCTATACTGTTAAACTCATTCAGCTGGCAGGAAAAGCTGCAATACTCCCACCTTATGTTCCTGCTTGAAGACGGAAGTCTCACACAAAGCCTGTTGTTTGTGTTCTGAATCAACTGGACAACATCACAAAACTTGCTAAGAGCCATTTACTAACTTCTGCAGTATATTCTGCAGAAGTTAGTAAATGGCTCTTTACTAACTGTGGAAAAAGAGTACGGCACTTTTTTTCCACAGCTAATATTACAGCCTATTTCAAATTCCACCATCAAATTACTTTGTTCCCCTCTTTAGCGTTTTATATATCCTTCAGTCCTCCTCCTTCTTTCACTTTACTGTAATAATCCCCTCTCCATGTTTCTAAACACCTCTGGGCTTTCTCTGCTTCGTGTCCTCTAGTCTCATTTTCAAACTGCTCTTCTGTCCAGTTCTTCATCAACTCCTTCAACTTTAATCTACATTATCTTCCATAGAACGGCATCTGACTCGAGTTACTGTCTGAGCAGGAGGAGGGCGGTAGGATGGGAGGAGGACTGAATGGCTGCGGTCCATCTAAATCCAAACATTCCTGCTCTGCTCAGACAAGTCGACCAGCGAAGCAGAAGGAAACTTCACAGAGAGGCTGCAGCAAAGAACAGCTGGAGTGATGCATGGGATAATGGTATTAATGGCAACTCTGAATTGCAGAAACAAGCTATAAACCTCAATGGAAACCTCCTTTTCCATTGTTTCTTCTTTCTTTTTACTTTTTAAACAGATTTCTGTAAAGTGATGACACCACCCAAGGTCGGAGACAAGCCGATGCTCTTAATGAATCACAAGTCACACTACACAACAGGGGAAATTACAGTAGCTGATTAGCTGGAAAGTGACAAGATCTGTATATATTATGCTGGATTTCCTTGCTGTTTGATTTGAAAGCGCCTGAAAATGTAACCATCAGATTTTTTGTGTGACTAAAATAGCAAAACTAACATGGCCAGGCAGCTGGTGCCACCAGATGTCAAAACATCTAAAAGATGACAGCTTTGGACTTCACTTGACGTTCTTTAACACACACCAGACACACAACACAGACATTAGTGTGAGAAAATTCTTCTTCATACATCGACTGAGAACCAGCTTCCATAATTTTCAGAAATTTACATGTCTGGAAATTTCAGAGTGTCACGCCTTTGTAAACCCCCAGTTAAGGGAACACTGAGGAGAAACATGAGAAGAAAACAAATACGTGAATCTGATTCAAAAAGTGAGACAAAGGTCAACATCTTATCTGGTGTTGAACACATGCGAGTCAGTGGCTTGTATTGTTTGGTGCTGAATAGAGTTTGGCTCGTTCAGAGCGTGTAGTGTGAAAGAAGTTTTTCACACTTCATACACTTTTCAAATTTAGGCTGTCAAATAGACAGAGAGCTGTAGTGACAGTAAAGATAAAAGCAGAGTCCCAGGCACTAAATCAGTCTTATCTCAGTTGTACACTGGAAGGTCAGGGGGCCAGCTCTCCTGCTCTGGCTCAGACAGACACAGAGGCAGAGTGTAGTAAATCAGTACTAACTCTGCTGTGATTTCAACCTCAAAAGACAGCAATCCTAATCCCACCTATTTCAATTTACAAATCCTGGCATTTCTCTCTGTAAATGACCCACACCACAGAATATACTGTCTGAGGCTTGTGGTTAATGATTATTTTCATTATCAGTTAGGCTGCTGATTATTTTCTCAGTTATTTTGTCTATAAAATGTCAGCAAAAACTTTTTCAGGTCGCATCTTCAGATTTTTTAACCTACAGTCCAAACCAAAACTTTCAGTTTAGCGTCACATATGACAAGCTTCTCACATTTGAGAAGCTGTGATCATGAAATGTTTAGCATTTTGGCAAACAAGATGAGAGGACTTTAATGAGGACTGTACACTGACCACAGCGAGAGTAGGATTTAGTGACGAGTCCATGCAGAGCAGTACCCTTGAGCAACACTGCCTTAGACATGCAGTTAAATGTAGATAAGCAGTCCTGCAATCAGCAAGAACCACTTCAGATAAATGTACTTCATCCTGTCATTTCACCTTGGTAAATGGACTATATAGTGTGCAACAGAGCTAATGGTGAGAGTTTTTCATATACACTGGTATTTTTGTGTATATTAACAAAACAGAAGAGCTCATCTTTGTAACGTGTAGATAACCACTGTCAGCTCTCGGTAATCAATATGCAAATCAACCTATCATATCCTGTTCACTGGAATAGGCAGATGTCTTTATGTCCTATGTTAATAGTTAATATCGTTTGAGAACAACAACAACTAGTATACTCAGAGAAAATCAGCAGCAGCTATAGATATATCATTCAGAGATTAATCAGCTGTTCAAAGGATTCTTTCATCTTGTTTTGTTGATCTGCTCATTAGGTAATTGCTCAGTGGTAATTGTACTTGACTTTCAGGTTACACTTTTTCATATTTATTGGAGAACCATAAAAAAAGTTTAAAAATTAGAAATTAGAAAAGTTTCTGTCACTAACAAAAATGCCTGCCAAAATCTTGTCGAGTTTCTTCTATTTCTTTCTTTTTTTTTAAATGAATCAAACAGTCGTCCTACAGCTTGTCGTGCACGTTCCTCACTGTGTGGATGCACAGTAAGACAACAGAAGTGGACTCACAGACTGTGGTTTTTTGGTTTTTTTTACAGACTGGACACAATGTGGTGTTGTTCCTCCAGACTGAATAGGAGGAGATGAAGAAAGCAATAACAGAAAATGGATTGTTAAAACAGAATTCCAGCATTAACGTTATTCAAATGATTTTCGAGCATTTTAAAATGTTTTTAATATTTTAACAATGCCAAAAACCAGAAAGCTTAATGTGAGCTTTCAGCTAATTATCATCAGTTGTGTAACTACTGATTTGCATAACTGATGCTGCTGACAAGGGAGTTCATTATCACGTTACCTTTTGCCAACTTCCTCACTTTTGCAATAATCATTTAAGTATTGAAACGATTATTGCAAAGTCAGAGAATTATTCAAAGACTATTAAAAGTCAGAATTGCCCCAAATCCAAGATGGACAATTCTAAAACATTAGCTGCTTATTTTATCCAATCAGCAGAGTAATATCAGAGAAAATTAGCAAATATCACATCATCAAAACTGGTATTGGACTCTAAAAGCTTTCTTTTTAGCTGTGTTAGGAGCGTTCTGCTCCATAGGCCAGTCAATTGTAGTTGGGCTTTCAGTCTTTGCTGTAACTATAGCAAGCATGATTTCATGCAGTAAATTACCCAGTCAAGAGTCAGCTTTTGTCTTCATGCAGCTTCCATAGTCACCCGACAGCTGCTGTCACTATATCCACTGACCCAACAGCTCATTAATTGTTAATGATGGCACTTCAGAAGAATGACTTCAGAGGGCAAAGTCTCAGTGACATTGTAGAAAAGACTGGCACGTGGTCACATGGGTTGCAAATAGCAAAAGGGTGCATGGTCAGGTGATTACATGGAGGATCATAGGTCTGACATCAAATTACAGACATATATAGCCCCCAGTTCTAAAAAGTGAAGCTAATGGCTAAGTACCTTCAACATGCATTTAATGTGTTAGGCAGGAGGGGGCTTTGTGGTAGTAAAAAGAAATCTGATTGAACAGAAGTCTATGGGGAGATTGCTTTCAACACTCACGATCTAGACCTTTGGTAAACATATTCCTGATGCGTTTATGAGCTCCACCTCTAGTTTTAGTTCTTACGGAATACAACATTATGTCCATTTTGACAATTATGGTGCCCATTCGAGTCAAAAGGAACTAAGTGCTATATACTTTAGGGCACACCTATCTTATAATTGACAATTTGCTAAAATATGAGCATGCTGTGTCTCAGTTTCAGTTGAATTGCTGGTTTTGCAGGTTCAACTTAACTGTGGACAATTTTCACCATTTCCTAAACTTGGACCCAACCAATAGAATAAATCCATGAATTTAGGCTCATTACATACACATCGGTATTTGTACGTATGTGGTAAAAAAAACAAAATGCCAGCCAGTATCAGAAGCTCTGCTATTTTACCATGATCTCACAACTTAGAATATGATATGATTTAGTGGCTTCAATGTAAATTCTTAGTTTGTGAAACACTTTGCTGCTTTAAATACTCCATAAATCCATTTTCTTCTGCTTATCCAAGTTTATCCTATCCCTGCTGAGGCAACAAGCAGGGTACACCCTCTCACAGGGCTAACACAGAGAGACACAAGATACAACCCCACTGCCTGCATGTGTTTGGACTGTGGGAGGAACTGGGAGTTTCTGGAGGGAAAGCAAGTAATTAATAATAGTTTAGATTTGAGTAAAGCTGTTACACTGTACTGCAAATAAAATATATTGATAAACAGTATATAAAAAATTTGGAATGTATATACTTAAAAAATTAAATGTTGGTAATCAAGTAATAAGCAGATATGTTGTATAATTTAACAAAAGCTACAGAAATGAACTTGTTCTTTCATATTCTTTTGACACAAAACCCTTTTAAATAAAATATTAGATATATTCCCCCTGTAAGGAGTCGTGTCTGCAGCAGGTGTGCGTGCAGCTTCCAGGGTTGCAACAGAGTACATTAAATGAGGGATGAAAAGATGATTTCTTTCGATTTTACCCACGTGGCAGAGTTTCTGTCGCTCCACCTGCGTTTCCTGTGCTCGCAAATGAACCCTAACAATTTCACTTGCGTATAAGGAAAAATATGCTGTCAAATATTATAAAATATGACAAAGCCAACTTCCCCCGTCTTTTTCACTGAAATTAAGAGGAAGTGGCTCCAAACCACTTCTCTTATATCCAACGGTGTGACATCCAGTTTGTGTGTGTGAAAATGATTTTACCTCCCATCGGCCGTAGGTCATGAAGTACAGGGCGAAGGGGATGGCTGTGCCGGACATGGCGTGCGTGGACGGCATGCTGTATTCGGAGTTATAAAACACCTCCACTTTGACCACAGGCGGTGAGGCCGGTCGGGACCAGCCGAGCACATCCTTGGTACACTGTCCCAGGTACATGACCCAGACCCACACCATGATCAGTCGCCTGCTGATGAAGGCGTCCACGTTCCACGTTATGAATGGGAAGAAAGTGATGTAGAAAGTCTCGTTTCCCAGCTCGGTTCCGAAAGTGAAGAGATAGTACAAGAAGCGGTTGTCGATCAGGAACTCCTGCCCGTCGTCGCCCGTTAGAGAATTCTTGCGGAGTGGCTTTACCTTGCTGCTCCGTGGGGGACCCAAGACTCCTCCGACCTGGCTCTGCTCACAATCGGCTGCCCGGGATAAGTCTTGCGCGGACACGCTGCGGACGCCCGGACCCGCGGGGCTGCTGCCCACACCAACCGTCTCTCCCCCGGCGATCGCCGCAGACACCGCTGTCCCATTCTGTGACGGGGTTTCACCTTTAAAGTTATTAGCAACGTTAGAGTCCCCAATCCTTCTCCGAAGCTTCGCTGACGCCGTTTGCATTATCTCTCCTTCCCCAGCTCCTACAGAGGACAAGTTTTCACGGTCATCCTCTCCGGCGACGTGATGATGACAAGCGCCGTTGTTGTGCGAGTGAGCCCGGTCCGCTACCTTGCTGCTGCCGGTGGTCGTAAACGTGCCCCGTACCCCGCAAATGTTCTGAAAGCGGGCGACAAGGTGAGGGTCCTGGAGGTAGTGGCATAACTCTTTCATTTTCTCCATGTTTTAATTCCCTCTGACGACTCGCGAAGAAACGCGTACTCCGTTACTTTCTCCGAACTGTGGATGCTAGCTCCCCGGCTAACGTTAGCGAGCTAACCCGTACATCATGGCAGAGCGGCACTTAAAGGTGAACCCTTGAAGCATTTGCACACGGTAGAAAAAAATCTGACAACTTGAGTCGTTTTAAAATAAGAAATTCCGTTTTCAGTTAAACCGTATGGGATAAAAAGAACCGGAGGGCTCCTGCCGTTCGTCTGAGGCTGGATGGGATAAACGTTCCGCTATGTGCAACTGTCAGATCCACGAGAGGTCCGTGGAACGCGCCTTCCCCGTTGCCTTCAGGTGCTGCATGAAATGTCACAATTCTTTCCCCAGTCAACTTCAGAACGTACAAAGATTTAGGACCAAAGGGGAGATCGGACAGCCACTGAAGTAACAGGAAGCCGCTTAGATCGCTTTAGATGCAGTAATCAGGACGTTGATTGACAATGAGCAGTTAGAATTTTACCGTTTCGGGGTGTAAATTGCAAATTGTGATATATCAGTGGCTATAATATGATGCATTTTTTTTAAATAAAGCAAAGGGCTGGGAATCTGCCAAGAAGGAAAGGAGACCACGATCAGTCAAACAGAGGCTACACATATATCAAAATTGTCTAGAAATACTGGATCATATTTAGTTTGTGTATTTAATAATTTTTCTCGTATATGTAAAAATATCTTGAAATATGACATAACTCAGTCATTGCTTTGTGGGTGCAGACACGTGGCTGCTCTCCAGTTCATAAAGGCTTGAAATTAAATTGTGTAAAGTTCTAGTGCACAGACCATAATATTTAAAAGTTGTGCTTTATCAAATGACGTAATTATGTTCTGTTACAAACTCTCTGCAGAGGTGACGGTTCCTGATGTGAGGATGTAAAGTCTGTCTTTGTTAGGAGCACTTGAAAGCAACGGTGGTTCCGGCGCGCACGCACAACACTCAACGGAACTGAAAACGTCATGGCGTGACGTGACCGCGCTTTGTTGATAGAGTGGTCGAAAAGTAAAGAAATGAAACAAAAGTGTCACATTACATACTTTATTTGATAATCAATCACATGAAAAAAGTTTAACGGCCCTTTTTCAAAATAGTTTCTTAAATACAGACTATTCATATTCATCAAAATATAAATTCTTGATTTAAAATATCAAGCTTCTCTTTAATAGTTGCCTTTAGTTTGTCATTGTTGTTTTACCTTATTTTACTTTATTTTTCCATTTAAGTGATTGTTATCAAGATGCACATTGTCAAAATCAGTAAAACTCCTGGATAGACACTGAACACACGAAAAGACACAGAAGAAGGATTGATAACCAATCACTGTTGTCATACAGCAGGTAAATCGGCTTTATAAAGCACCAATGTGCCGTGTTAAATAACCTATTTTCTGACCACTTTAGCAAACCTCGGTCCTCTGTGAAAACACTACTGGTGCTGGAACCGTAGTAAGAAAGAAATGGAATGCAACATCAAGTTAAAGGCCTTCTGGTCTCTGAAATCCAGCATTAAAACACCACGAGGCTGAAATGCATTCACAAAAGCAATATTTGGTATCAGAAAAAAAGTATTTTGACTTCATAGAACTGACAAAAAAATATTTCCTCCTTTTTAGATAGCAAAAAATTATTTTTTTCTTTTATATTTAGGCATTTACTGCCACTAGCATTATCTCTCTTTATTATACATATATGTATAATGTGGGATATTTAGACTATGCAGACTACAGGTTGGTGCTTAGTATGGTAATAATAGTGTTTGCCAACAGTTATAACTCATTTGAAAACATGCGTTAAATGTTTGCTATATTGTATGTTTCAGCAGATGTTATAGTTGTTGACAAATCTCGTTACAACTACAGTGGGTTATAATCTGTATATAACATCTGTTAATGCTAAATCAGAGTGAGGTTTAAAACAAAGCATTCCTCTGTTTTCTTATTTGACCACAGACTACTAAGAAATGCTTGTGCTGAATATTTTTTTCACCAGCAGAGGGCAGCAAAGTGCTGCAAAATGAAAACATAATCACGGGACATCGACCACAGACAGAAAACAGTCTTCCCACGGGCAGTAAACGCACCCCGGGGGAATGAGTGCCTTGAGTTCTTCATAGCAGGAGAATTCACACGATCCAGGGAATGTTACACAGAATATTTCATAAATCACACAGTAGCATAAAAAGATAACAGAAGCACGTCAGCAAATATTCTCCACGCAAGCCAAGGTGCATCAAAAGTAGCCAGCAGTCTGTAAATCCCTGAATGCGCTCACAGTTTACATGAGCAACAGTAACAATAAAAATCAATAATACTACAGCTGCAAAGAATTAAAAAAAAAGATGCTGCCTGCTTAAAGTCTCTTACATTTGCACAAACAGTAAATAGCAGTAATGCTGCAGCAGAGTTTAATATCAACACTCCTGAGGCAGAAGAAGAAGAAGAAAATGGTCTCTCAGCTTCTTGAATCCACCACTGCTTCTCAGCAAGGTGACGAGAAGAGACGACGTCCTGCTGATGCACGAAACAGAGCCTGCAACACATTCCCCTCAAAGCATTTTTAGCGAACAGGGAGAAAAACAGCAGCAGCAGCAGCAGCCTTCCTCCTGCTGGTTGGAGCAAACAGTGCGAGTCCACATGCCTGTGACATGAACTGACGCTGCAGTTCCCAGCTTTGAAAAGAGGCCTGGCGGTGAGGAGCAGAGTGTCAGCCATTGTCATCCAGGTTGTACAGGAGGACCTGGTGGTTTGGGGTGAGGCCTGGGCAGGTACCCAGGCCGTACAGGCAACCAGCTGACGGGTAACACGGCACCAGCCGGTAGTGCTGCAGCTCCTCCAGGCCAAAGCCCGGGGAGCAACAGTCTGTCACCAGCACCTTCACTCTCTTCCTGTCTGGGTACATCAGCCTCCGCTGCCCCCTATCCCCAATAACCCCCTCCTCTTCTTCCTCTTCATCTACTTCATCTTCTTCTTCCTCCTCCTCAGCCTCCAGCTCCTCCTCCTCATGGTGGATTTTTCTCAGCAGGTTGTTGATGAGGACGGAGCGCCTCAGGTAGGCCTCGGGATCTTCCAGGAATCTTAGCTTCTCCAGGGACAGCCTCAGGATGCAGCTCCGGTCCTCCTGCAGTATCAAGTGCTGCAAGTGGCAAACGTGAAGACAGCAGGTCAGTTTGTGTGTTTGCATTTTTTTCATTTTGACAATTTATACAGAGAATACATAGAATCAGTTATCTATGTAGATATGTAGAAAAAGGGTTTCCATCTAGTTTGTTTCGTTTGTCCACCTTTCGTGATTAAACTGCGGTTGTACTTTAAAATTGTAAAGCAAGCAAACTTAAATGAGAAGATTTCAGCAATGGAACATTTCGTTTAACAAATCTTTTAAAGTCCTACTAAAAAAATGCTTCTGATAGTTGTTGCCCACAATGTTTCTAACTGGCTTTTTCCAGAAGGCAATGGGGGAACGCACATTTACTTGAGCACCATCCTGAAATAAAAATTTTCAATCCTTCGAATACTTTTGTAATGTTTAACGCTACTATTTTCGAGCATAATCCTGTATTACAACTACACAACAGCTAGTCTTTAAAGCGCTTCCAACATATTGTGCTTTTATTATGAAGTGAAACTCCGAGCTGAGACAGGAAATGATTGAAATGAAAGGGCAAAAATGCGTTATCATAGAAAAACTGGATAAATCTCACATTTTTTTAGCTTCTCAAAAAGTGAAGCTTGTGTGTTTTTTCAAGTGATTAAAAAATAGATCGTAGACTGAACAAAATAAGCACCATGGTTGTGACTTTGGCTAAATTTGATCATTTATTAATTAATTAACTTGTTTGTTTGTTTATTTAAAAATATAGAGCATATATTAGTCTGAATGGTAATATATATATATATAGCTCCAGTTCACGGAGCTGGAACAGGGAACTTTTATTTGTCACATATTATTTTTGTAGAACTGCATTCATGCCTGAAATGCATAAACCTTTCAAAGCAGAGTGAACACTTTAGGTATTCAAAGAAGAGAAACAGTGCAGACTGTGTAGGATGCTGGAATGAAGTTGAAGGATGTGATGAAGGCCAGCTAATAAAGAGTGAAACCATTAAAGTGATGGAGAGAATTGTGAATGTCGAGAATGCACAGAAGCAAAGAAGGAAGACAAAAGAAGGAAGAGGCAGTAGAAAAGAAGCAATAAGTGAGAAACATTTGGAGAGCTTGTTCAGCTATGAAGTCACCAAACGTTTCAGCTGTTGTATTAAGGTCTTTCAGGCACAGAAAATCAAGTCACGCTAGCATGAAAAGAACAAAAAGAAGAAGAAAAGAACACATACTTTTTGAAAATATCCACGTAGGCCTCGGTGTAAATCCTCCTCCTCCGCATATTTCCTCTTGAAGTAAGCAACTTTCGACGTTGTTGAATGGTTTGGTCTCTCTCACGGGGAAGGAGCTGCTGGAGGCAACCACAGAGAGATCACTGCTTTCTCCCACCACCACAGCACCACAATCATAATGTGCTGAAGCCTCTGTGTTACACTGAGGGGATTTTACTGGCTGGTTTTAACTTGAATGCTTCTCAAGAGCAAAAACTGCTTCCATGTGATATAAGGTGAATGTTGGTCTCTGTACTCTTGGAATAAAGCTGGTGATAATTATCTATATCACAAAAATCCAATATATGTACATTTTTGCACAGACTGTAAGACAGTTCAGCCTCTCAGGACAGACTTAAAGACTGAAACCACAGCTGTGCTTTGGTTATTGAGTCATTGTGGATACGGTTCTTTTGCACCCACAGTTGTTTTGCAGATCATGCGCACATTTTTGTCATAGTTTGCCTCCTTTTCAGGTCATTCCTCACTCTCTGTGGTCAGATTTCATCCCATTTCTGGTTAGTTTAGGTTTTATTTCTTTTTTCATGTATTTTTGAGGTCATTTCTTTACTTTTCCAATCCTCTAACATTGCATATGGCAATGCTCTGTGGTGCTTTACAGTCCTCTTCATTGGTTTTGTATCATTTTCTATTGATTTAGTGTGTCTCTCTGTCTACCTGTGGCCAGCTGGTCCCTTTCTTCTTCTGGTCATTTTCATCTTTTTTTAGTTAGTTTGGGTCAATTTGTGGCATTTCTTTAAATTTATTGAATGTGTACATATTTTATGTTATGTTTTCTCTCTTTTTGGGTATTTGACTCAGTTGGTTTTTAATGTATTATTTTAAACAAATAAGTGTGTATTATTTTGCCATGTATTATTGCCAATTTTATTTTTAGTGATGTTATTATTTGAAAACTTTCTTTTCTGCCTTTCCTGCATCCAGTCAATGGTTGTGATACACACGGCCACTAGAGGTCATGTCCAGTTAACGTAATCTATGGAAAGGTATGAGCTATAAACATTAAGAGAGCAGACTTCTGTCACGTCACTCTTAATTCCTGGTTGAGAGATGTTAGGCTGCAGGAAGAGACAGAAGGTTTGATTACCTGCTGCCGATTGGTCCACGGTCGATTCAGCTCTCAGACCGGAGTTTAAATCAGAGCTGATCTGATCCTCCACATCGCCCTCAGACTCCTGCTGGAAAACATACACACAGATAAATGAGGATCAGCAAGGACCAAAACATCAGCCCACAAACAAAGAAGCTTCACGTTTGATCACATTTAATCTTTCACGTTCTTCACCTGGAGTTTTTGCAATGAACCAATCACATCTTTTTTTTTTCTTTACATTGGCATTTGCATCTAAGCAATGATAAACCTGCACAACATGAACTATGAGTTCATGTTGGGGCTTTAATAAAACATCTTTCAGATGTATACATTCCCACACTACAGCACCCACACACTGTATGTGCACTGCAGTACAACGTCATGATCTGATCCTTTAGTGTTGTTACATGATGCTGCGTTTTTGGCCAAATGTATCTAAAGACACTGCTTCCAAAATCTGCTCATTTGAATTTAAGAGAGATCAAAAGAGAGGAGGAGAGATAAAAGGGTGCGCATGTGTGGGTGATGTTATTTAAAATGCCATAAATCAATCATAAACACAGAGTGGGAAGCTTTACGTCGTGAAACATTCACTCCAGCTCCCCTGAAGCTGCTGTGGTGACTCACGCAGTTTCTATCGTCCAACTGCATGGTGATGGATGCATAAGCAGAGGGAAAGAGAGAGAGAGATGGAGGCTGCGTGGGAAGTGTGTGTCAGTGTGTTTGTGCGCATTCTGCCTGCTCTCTTTTCTTTTGCTGAAAATAATTTCGCTAAAAGCGGAATTTGTTGGAGCAGGAGGTCAGGAGTTTCACCATCTCCCAATTCTTAGCAGCTCCATCGCTCCAATAAGAAGATTTGGCAAATAACAAAAGCTCTTTTTTTTTAATGACTTGCATCAAAAACCTTTTGCCAGCTGAAGTCAACAGTTTGCAGCTCAGACAGACACAGGTACCAGTCTTCTTTCTTAAGCAAAAGCAGCACTTGAAGATGTGAGTATATTTAGGATTAAAAAGAGAAAAAAGAGCAGCTTCTGTAATAATAGTGAAGATCCCTGCATTTACTTACATCCCCAAAACACTCCTAAATCAAGATGCCAGTACTTCATCACATAGAGTTTAAATATTTATATTATTGTTGTTGTTCAATGAAGAGCATATGCATTGTTTGAACTCCCTTTCTCGTTTATTTCAGTTGATTTCTACCTGATGTAAAGCACGCTTCCTCTGTTTTAAAGGCGCATTTCAATAAGTAAACGCCTTTAATGGACATTTTAGGGAAGAAACAGCTGTTTTGCTAAAAAAATTTCCACCAATACATCAATTATAATTAAGCCACAGGTTCTTACCTTTAAATAATTTTGTCGAGCAGCAGTTTTTAAAACCTCCTTTCCTCTCTCTACCGTGATGTCCTCTCCTGGGCGCCTCATCCACCGTACTCACAGCGATCTAGCGCTTCTCCAGCTCGCCTGCAGTCACAGCCTGTGTGGGTTCAAACAGAAACACAGACGGGCGGACGTGCGCAGAGCTCGAGCTCCTGTCGGGGTGACACGCTCGCTGCTCTCCAGACTCCTAAAATATCCCGTTCACAGCAACAGGAGACAACACACTCCGCTCAGCGCTCGCCCTCATTGGTCCTGGCGGAGGCTGATGTTTTCTGTTGCTAAGAAACAGAGTAAGCGCGGTGATGACGTTCCAGCATCAGTCCAGCCGACACACGGTTTTCGCGCTTTTTTACCAGCGCACTGAGAAAGTGTTGGGAGAAATGAAGCAGTGTGGATCAGAGGCGAGTTTTAAAGGTTTCACTGGAGGGGAAGACACGGACAGTTTTTAAATCCAAGTCTGTTTGGTTAGTTTGGCATTTCTGGTGTTGTTAATGAGTAATAGAGGTGGAAATCAGTCAGGTAAAGTGTGCAAAGTCATGAGGCCATGGCCCTCTACCCCATTTACCAAGGATCCAGACATGATTTTTTATTTGTATTCATTTTTTTCAGGCATTTTGTGTCCCTGTAGATGGTTTTTTTTTGGGGGGGGGGGGGTGTTTGCACTCTTTGTGGTTGTTTTTGGTCGCTTTGAGTGTATTTCTTTTGCATCCCTCTAAACATTTCCTGTCTGTTTGTGCTCATCTTGCATCTCTATAGGTGATTTGTGCCTCTGTGATCTCTATGACAGCAGTATGCACATGAATATGGAGAATGTGTGATTTTTGTTACTGGAATCTTTCTGGGTTTGTAGTTTATTCATAGTTTCACTGAAAAAACGAGACTGGCCATCTCCTGAATTTATGTAAGCTTATTGTATTTAATACAACTGCCTCATGTTTGAGTGACTTGTGTTAATTTAACTCAGTTGTTTAAGTTGCTGCCAAAGCAAAACATCTGTGTGCAACAAATGTCCACTTTTGAATTAAGCCAATCCTGTTTTTTTTGCCTGCATGTAAACAGTGTGGTGTGGAGACCAAAATCTAGGTTGTATTTGCGAAAATACAAACTTAAAAACCTGACATCTATTGATGATTCAGTGTCTTTAAACCAGTCCACTTTTAGTAATAACGGGCACACAGAACATTAAGTTTCAGGTGTCCACTGTCACTGGTTTCACCTAAAAGCTGGTGTCCACAGTGGATAAATAATCAGACAATTGCTAGTAGGATATCACACTAGCTGTATTAGAGGATCTCGTCCGCCACTTCAAAGTCATAAATGTCTGTGTACTATCAAACCCTGTTAAAGCTAGACTTACAAAATAAAACAAAGGCTCTGTGACTATGGACTTGAAACAGCTAACAAGCTGCAAATCCATATTTGTGGGTTAAATCTAAGCTATATTCTGCACAAACAAATACAAAACATAAGATGCTTCCTTCAGTCTCTAATCCACTCTTGATTTGCTCTTGTCATTAAGCACAAAGATTTAAAATTCAATCAGTGACGTATGTTTTTGTTTTTAACTACAAAAGCCTAATTTTCAGAATTAAGACATCCAAGCCATGCTCACAAGTGAGGAGAGGACCCAAGAAAACAGATGGCAGGCAGACGTTACCACAGCAGGGATCTTCTGGTTTTTATTGGCAATGACAACTTGGTACAAAAAGTGCTTTCTGGGTGCTGCGGGAGCTCAGCATGCACAGCCCAGACCAGGGCTGCAGAATAGTCAGTGCAAGATCAGGATCAATGTCCACTGTCTCTTTATAGGCCTGAAATGACTCATGAACTTGACCTTATACAGCTATACTTCTCAGGGAGGCCAGAAACAAGATAGAAGTTAGACACATTGCTTTATCTTTGTCTCGTAGAAATGTAATGCTATTCAGTTTTTCCCCCCAGTTAGCCCAAAACTATGGCGTCAGCTCGAGATTTTGAAGTGAATAGTGTGAATAAAGCATCAAATTAGCCTTATAGCCTACACACCACTGAGGTCAGGTCTAATTGCATGGAAAAACATTGTTTTTAATCAGTGTTAGTGCCTCAAAGCAGACGATGACCAAAACCTGCCAGTACCTAAATATAACCACTAATCACAGGAATCTTAAAATTGTTAATTTTAAGCCAGGTTTTACTCTAATTATAAAACATGAAAACCAATACCTGGATATTTTAAGAAATTACACTTGCACATTACAGCTGCATGAGAAGATTAGTTACTTTCATGTTTGTGTCTTAAGAGCAGAGCTAGACCCAGAAGGTGATTAGCCTAGCTTAGCGTAAACACTGATAGTAGCAATATATAGCTAACCAGACTTTGTCCACAGAAAAAGATAAACCCAACAGCACTGCTATAGTTTGACACGCTTACACCGTATGTGTTTAATACGCACAAAAACAGTGATTTACCATAAAAGGTAAAACGATGCTATCATAATTAGCATAAACTATGCTGTCTCCCGATTAAAAAAAATATCAAATTAAATAGCTTACCTATTTAAAAAGTACATTGTTCTCATTTGTAAAAGGCCAATGTGGGCAACAGATCTGAAGAAGCCAAAAGTAGATTGCATTTAAAACTGATATTCTGTTAAATGTTCTAAAACTGAATTTGCTAATGCATGAAATAAAACTTTTTGGTCTTGGTTTCTGAAAATGTTTCATCCCTCTCCTCACTGGCTTTGCACTTGTCTGACTTCAGCCCTGGTCAGGGCCTTGACAAATAAACCTTCCAGGCAAATGCAGTCCTAGAGCAGCATTCACAGAGAACAACAAGGAGGCTTCATGCAGATGTGTATCAACTCTTTGTCATGGTGGATATGTTTCATCTCAAAATATTACAGGCACTTCATCAGTATTACATCTGCAGCACAATCTGATCACACAATCTGTCTCACATCTGTAATACAACCTGGGATCTTGAACTGGGCATGCAGATATATAAATACAATCCTGGGACGTATTTAAAAACATTAAACATTTACTATTTTTTTAAAAATATAATAGATATGATAGATTCTATACAACAACTCAACATGCATAAAATATATTAATCTGTGCAGTAAATATAATTCATGTCACTATTCACACTCACAAGTACGAAACCGGCTGAAGAGGAGTGCTGATATTATTTTACCCACTGCAGACGAACGCTTCTTCACAGGGGATTGTCAAATTTCTCTCTACAAACTATAAAATAAAACTGATTATCAAATGTGGATTGTTCGGGCTCATCTGCCAAAGATCATAGTATCTTAGGAAGAATAAATACATTTAAGGATGCGCTGTGTCATCACTAACGTTAATGCAACAAAGAGGGTTTGGATACTTTGGAAGTAATTATTAATCCCAATCTGGTAGACGACACATTTTTTAGGAATTCTAGATAGCTGATTTAAAAGGAAAACTTACCTTTTTGCTAAACCTCTGAATTAGTTAATGTCAGTTAATTATAATTGTCAGTTCACTGCCCTTTGGACAACAAAATGTAAGTTTAGGCGATTTAACAGTTGTGTTTTTATATTTTTTTTCCTTTTCAAAGTGAAACCACAGGAGTGGACTTTCAAAGAATAAATTATTACTCTTTTGGACCACAATACAAGATGCGAACTTTGGGATGCCTGCAGTACTAACCAGGTGACCTTTTTTATCTATTTCCTGAATTTACGGATTATAGTCTTAATGTTAACCAAGAGGCTAACAAATCATTACTTAGCCATAAAAAGTCAATGTTGAAAATAGAGGTTAAATAACCCCGAACAACAACCGAGACCTTACCTCGCTATGCTAGTTGTCACTATATTTGGACAGTGTTGGTTCATTGTTGTAATAATGCCCTATAACTTCCATGTCTTCTTTAGCTAGGAAAGATACATATGTCTGATCAATGTCATGTTAGCCTTACTCTCAAAGAGCTAAATTATTATCACGTATGCAGTCATTACATGCAGTTTTAAGACACTTTGGCAGGTTTTTCATTTTCTATGCATCACAATTACTTGCTTCTTACACCCAAATAAAGTCCGTGATTTCCACATATATAAAAACTTGTACATTCTTCTCAAAAACATTGTTATACTTTTCGAAATGACTATTAATTTGAGAAAAAAAAATAATACAATTAAAAATATTTATGGGTGAATCGCAGCTGTCTATATCAAACAAACATTGATGGGATTTGGTTGGCTTTGTCGTTAGAGGGTTTAAACTGAACTACATCACAGTGTAGAAAATAAAAAAATGATCTGGATTCCTATGTAAGATAACTGCAGCACTCCTAATCATCATCCATGCTTCGTATAATGTACACCTGAAGTAGTTGTCATTACGCATCTACAATCTTAGCATTTACAGCATTTACAGCTTGGTTCCTGTGCTAAATAGATACAAAATGAGTCCATTCACCTATGTCCCTCAACAAGTGACTCATGTTCATATAAAAGGAAAAAAAGATAAAAAGTTGTCTTTCTTCTGCTGGAAACGTCCCTGAACGACTTTAGAAACATAACAAATCACAGAGTAATCAGAAGCTGTTCAGATATTGTGGCTTACTTTCTTGATAAGCACTTGTTCACACGCTGACATTTCCTTTTTCTGAAGTGTTACAAAAAGGTTATGAATAATGGAAAAACTAGGCGAGAATGTTAAAAAGGTGAAAGTTCTGAGTTTAGTAGTGAAAACTGTCAGCAAGTCCTTTTTTTGGAGGGGGGAGGGGGTATGCTAACACATTAAACACAAAGAATCGGCCCTGATTTCTAATGCATGGCGTCGCCTTATGGCCACCAACCTCGAGTCATTTCCGATCACAGTTTTATTAATTGCTAAAGAGACTGTGTTGTCACCTGTCCAAAGAAAACAAACGCTCGAGTAAACACATCACTGCTCTCAGTGTGCGAACCCCCGAGGGTTCAGCTACAGTATTTCTCCACACAAACAAAAATAATCCCCCGATTCAGGCTGCGCTGCTGCCTTATGACTCAAAGATGCTCAGATGGGAAAAGGAAGAGCATTAGCAGCAGCATTACCCTCATCACCATCACACTGTACGGTTTCACTGCCATAACTACCAATTAACACAGAGTGTGACTGGGGGGGAAAAAACAGACACACACACACTTCCAGGGTAATTCATTGGCGGTTCTTAACAGCTGCAGTGAGATATTTAAAGCCTCTTTTGAGCTCAGCATTGATGGATGTTGAAATGAGCTTTGCCCTGTGAAGGAGACTGAGCTGAGGCCAAATAACATCATTCAGGATTGATGAGGCTCATCCCAATGGGTTTAAGAGCCTCCAGCTGCTGGTCTTCCTGCCTGTTGTAGCACGAGCGTCAGGAGAATATGAATGAGCGCTGAATGTGAATGAGACATCCTTCTTCTCCAACTGAATCAGAAAATATTGGTTCCTTTTTCAAGTATTTCACGGGTACGTGATCCTTCAGTCATATTTCTGCACTGAAAAACGTAACTAAAATGTCAGTGAGAGCTGCCTTACAATTTTAGGGTAAGCATAAAAACAAAGCAAAAACAAAAGAAGACACAAATAGACCACCAAATGTTATCGCGGTTATAGTACCACTTGCCCAAAAACTTGTCTTGTGATCTGTTCATTTACTGCACTGCTTAGGTCACTGTTTAAACTTAATCACCTTTGAATATTTTGTAAGTTTATATCTTGTTTATTTAAACTACACAAAGCTTTTTCACAAAGCATTCACTGTGAGGGAACTTTATAGATTAAATGAGCCCTTTAATCTTATTATTTAGCATGTTTACAACAGCTGTAGTCCAGAGAATGTAAATACAAAGATGACAGTACTGTAGAATACTTTGGTATCTACCAAATCATCACATCTCCACCACCGGGCTTGTTTGTGCTGAGCGGCTGTTTGGTTGTCACCAAAACGTGATCCTCCTCATCATGAACAAACATCTCTGCTTTGGTCTCATCACTCTAAAATACATTGTTCCAGAAGCCTTGTGTTTTATGCAGCTTGGCAAAGATAAACTGTACTGCCATGTTCTTCTGTTTGAATATTGATGCTCACACTTACTATTGTGCGTTTGATCAGCAGCACCTGACTGCTACTTTCCCTCTTAATTCCTACAAAAGCCACAAGGGTGTATTTTTTCACAAAGTACTTCTCCATTTTGGCTTAATTTTTGTTACAGAAATTAAGATTTAATATGTAAAGTGTTATTCTTTAGAGGTTTTAATATCTAATTTTAAGAACCACCAATTTGAATGAAACCCTTTTTTTATTTGAATCATTAAATTTCTGTGTGATGACTTAATTAAATTTGTATCTTTTTGCTTGCATCAGTTTTGGATTACATAACAATTTGCCTACAGGTACTAAGGGTTACTGTATTGGATTTAGTATTGTTGATCATGTGGAGTTATTGGAGTAAACAATACCCCGACTAAGCACAAAAGTTGATTTTTGACCTGCTAAACAGGAATCCAAATGAGTCAGATTAGCTACTTTTTTGTCGTTTTTTTGTCAGTTTGGTTTCTGTGGGATTAGCTCTCCAGCAGCGCCCTTGAATCCACAAATTACCACCAGCTTTTCCCAACAAAGCTCATCTTGTAACCAGAAGGTTGCCGGTTCGGTCCCCTGCTCTGTCTGTCTTGGTCGTTGTGTCCTTGGGCAAGACACTTCACCTACCGCCTACTGGTGATGGCCATGGGGGCCGATGGCGCGATATGGCAGCCTCGCTTCTGTCAGTCTGCCCCGGGGCAGCTCTGGCTACAACTATAGCTTGCCTCCACCAGTGTGTGAATGTCAGAGTGAATGAATAGTGGAATTGTAAAGCGCTTTGAGGTTCTCGAAAAGCTCTGTATAAATGCAATCCATTATTATTATTATAATAAATAGAATTGATTATTCGCTGATTTTTTAGTTAAAATGTCAGGTTGGGTGATATGTAAAAATTTTCCAACCGATAATCTGACGATGGAACGATAGACGATATATTCACGCAGACGCAGACTTTTTGACAGGCGGAGCAATGTAATCATGCACGGACTGATTTGCACATTTAGAATTTATACGTTTTGTTTGGAGGGAATATTTTACCTTCTCTTCTTGTTTGTTTCAGTATTACTTTTTTGATTATCTATTTATTTATTTATTTGAGATGCATATATCATCGATAGTCGATATATTCGTCCAATCGCCCAACCTTAATAGAAAGTCTGACTTTAATCCACTGAGACGGTGTAGAAAACTTTGGAGGCTGGTTAAAGAAACAAAACAAAACAAAGTCCCCCCCCCCAAAAAATTTAGACGTGACCAGGAGGGCAATCCACTTATGTAGACTTGGAGATTTGATTCAGAACTTCAAACTTTTGCTTATTTACCTGTGATCACACTGTTTGAACCTAATTAACAGATGCCAATGAAGTATAGACACAGGTAACTGACGTCATCCAGTTATAATTGTTTCATTTCTTTGTGTTTACAGTTATAGATATTTGCATTTTACCAGCTAACCAAGCTCTCTAAGCTCAGTGGAAGGATGTAAATTGCAGTAAAATTTCACTTGAATGTATTTCTCAACAGTCTCTATGCTTTTCAATCACTCCATTCAGGCTAGCAGTGGGATTTAACCAGTGAGTATACAATTGGTTAAATTGATGGGCAGCCATGTGCTTGTGCTCTGATATAAATGGTGTGACATCATAAGATCTTAATGAAAAGATGGCTGATGTACTGCAGAGCTCACTGAATACTTACTGAATAATTTTGCTAGTTTTTGTGACCTAAATGAACTTCCTCATATAACATTGATCATTCTCGACCCATAACAAAAATCCAAATCTGTGACACTTCCGACAGGATGTGCCACTAATATTTCCAGAATGTCGCATCTCTCTATTTCTTCTCTGCAGTTTAGTTTACCGTCACTGAAAACAAAAAACCCCGAAAAACAGCGAAAAAACAAGTGCACACACACTTTCAGTAATTCCTAACAAAGCAATTCAATACAACAACTGAAGTGCAGCAAGGAGGACAAATGTCCTGCAGTGAAGTGTGAGAGATAACAAGACAAAAATATTTGACTTCTATCTGCCAATTCAGAAGTAAATTTAATGTCTTCAATGTCTTTTTATAGTCTTTAAATATTTTTTCTTTCCTGAAACATGAATTGAAAGCTTGTATTTTAAACCGATTACAGCCTGAGAACCAAAGACTTTGTCCTGCATGTTGACACAAACTAATCATCTGTGCTGGATGTAAAAATTGAGGAGATTCTGTGAATCACTGAGGCCTGAAATCTTAACCATAATAATCCACTCTCTAAATCAAGGCTTTCCTTTTCTTTTCCAAAAGCTCTAAAGCTGTCTAACTACAGAATAAAAAAATATAAGAAAAACCACAGAAGAAAGTAAAGTCCTGCCCGACAGTTATTTTATGCCTCCAACAGGACGTGCCAGCGGCAGACCTGCTGTCCTCGACCCTCCCTCATGTCCTGCCAGTGAAGCTGCTCTTCATCGCCGCTACTGTTCTGGCCCAGAGCGATCCAACCCACCATCTCCTTGCGCTTCATGCTGCGGCGGTTGTAGATAGAGATCAGCAGAGTGACGTCTGACAGCTGGAACAGAGCAACCTGGAAGATAAATGTCTCCTTGTACACAGGGTTGGGCTGACCACGGCGTACTGTCGTCTTAGTCCGACAGATCTCTTGACCAACTGAATTCAGCAGAGTCAGTCGTCCGTAGGTGTCTGGGCCAATGGGGAGGAGGGAAGAGGAAAAGGGATGAAGAAGAGAAGAGAGTGTTAAGAATGCCATTTCAGTGTGTCTGGACGTTTTTGGCATGTATACAGTGAACACGTGTACCAAATGTATATAATTCAAGTGTTCGTGTGTGTGTGTGATAGAGGCTCCCTGCAGACCTGGTGGCCTGTTCATGGCAAGGTTTCTGAAGTGGCTGCCCTTGATGAGCTCCACAGACATGCGTCCCGTTGTGGCATTGTAGGAGAGACCCACCAGCAGTTCAGGGACGCCACCATGGGTCAGAGACTGGGTTGATGAGGCGCTGTCGCTCTGAGAGACGGCAGACAGGCTGAGCTGGGAGTCGACACTCTGAGGAATAAAACCAAGTATGGTGGCTACAGATACGCTGAACAGAAACCTCCCAAAATCCTTTTTAAATTCAGTTACACCCAAAACTTGACGGCATTTTTCCTACTTACCTTCAGGTTACTTCTAGGCTCCAGGACTAGTGTCGTTTCCATCGTCCCCCCGTCTGCGTTAAGTCCTCGTAAACGCAGCACTTTCTCCCCCATCATTCGCTCACGTGATATTCTGCTACCCAGCGCGTACAGCCTGAACCTGATAGCTGACTTCTGGAGGTCGGACGGCTCCAGGCGCGAGAAGCGAAACGTCTCGTTGAAGTGCGGGAGTGAGCCTTTCTGCACGGACGTCTTGTGTCGCTGTTTCTTGGAGGGCAGCAGGACCACGTGCACCTGCCAGGCACTCATCCCGCTTCGAGCCTTGTCGGGGATATCTCGGGCCGCAATCACAGTGACCAGCAGTTTTTCTGCGGCAGGACGGTACTCCAGGGAGAGGACCAGATCTCCACACTTGGAGATGGGAGTTCGAGGGGAAGAACAGCCTGGCTGAGACGAGACTTCGCCAAGAGGAGGTGGCTCTTCCTGGCAAAGTAAGGAGAGAAATCGTCACAAACACACTACACCAACCTGTAGTTTAACCTTTTGCTAAGGAGGACAGCTGCAGTCAGTGGATTCCAGTGGTAACCAGTTTATGACCTAAATAAGCAAAAGTATGTTAGTACAAAAAAATCTGATTGTCACCTTCTTACTTCAAGGGATTTTCTTTTTATTCACCTGTCAGTCATAATAATCTCTCTTTCAAATGTCCAGAGAGACAAACTGAGCAGAAATCCGATCCTGAAGCAGACATAAGCCCCCTCCTGCTTCTCCCCCACCCCTGCAGTTAAAGGCTCCCGTGCAGTCAGCAAACACAACATCGATTGTGTCAAGTGTTGACAGAGCAGGCCGAGTGTTGCCGTTGACATGGCAACCACTGGGGAGATAAGATAATCAGAGGGCTGCCGAAGTCTACTGGATGTGCAGGTCAGGAGATGCACACATAAAAGATCAGAACATGAGAATGGACCTCCACCTGAAGAAAACCATTAACGTTTACTAAGCTAGCACTGCTGCTAGTAACAGGAGTAGTAGCTCATGTGACCAGTGTAGTAGTGGGGTTGCATCAGTATAAATGTGTAAACAGTAAAAGCATAACTTTCAATTTAAATGTCACAGACCTGTCATTAGTGGCCCAAGTTAAATGAAGGAATATTACCTTACAACGCTATAGTTATTAAGTTATTTTGTTTACTAAAGTATGAGAAATAAGTTTTACACCACCTGTTCCTACTAATTTTTTTACTAGTTGTTGTTGTTGTTTTTTAACATATTTTTTAAGCATATGTTCATTTAGTTGTGATAAAAATAAAATCAGAGACATCTTTAATAATCCCAAGTAGCAGTTTTAAAAGAAACGATCACAAGCAGTGTCTGTGAACTTCAGAATACCACATATTTAAAGCTTATCAATTGCCATTGACCTAAAAGACGGCCTATCAGGTCAAAAATCAAAAAGCCCCACAAGATTCAAACTGCTCTAAATGCTTATATTTCTACATGTCCTTGTTTTTTTATGATGGCACTGAGAGCAGATGTAAGTAATTTGGTCATAGCACCCTGCTCTTAGCAGCCCCCCATCCATGTAGTCTATATTTCAAATTTATTTGAGAGGGGCAGCCAATCAGAAGAAAGTCAGTTTAAAAGGAGAGCAGTTTTACAAATGCCAATTTAATGCTTAATAGTTTGTCATGGAAATATCAGAATCATAGTTTGTGATTTAAACTGAGGAAAGGTTCCCATTAAATATACACGTTGCTCATCACTGGAGCTGCACTTGCACAAGCCATGGTTTCAGGTTTAAACAAACTGTAGCTGTTGGTGTCCACACACTGAAGTAAAGGTGTGTAATTGTCACTGACAGTTTCTTCTACAAGTGAACGTTTAAAAAAATAGCATTGAACAAACCTGAAACTTGAAGGTAGTATGAAACAGGTATAATGGCAGTAAACATAGCAGAAAGGGTAGTATTATTAGCAGCTGTAATATTTGCTGTATCTTTAACCACGAGCGGGGCTGTTATATAACTCTATAAATAAACTGCTAACAAAAAAAAGACTCTCCTGGGTTTCTGTAGCTCTGCAGCCCCTCTGATCCAACCTCATTTGTTATTTATGAAGTGTTTCTAGATTTCAGTATCACCCTGTGTGTGTGTGTGTGTGTGTGTGTGTGTGTGTGTGTGTGTGTGTGTGTGTGTGTGTGTGTGTGTGTGTGTGTTTGTGTGGGAGGTGTTTACAGCACAGATTGCGCCCAATTTCAAAGTGTGATTCGGTCACTAAGAGGTTGTGAATTATACGAACACACAAACGATATACACACATATACAAAAAACACAAATACCACACAGAGCAGGAATATTTGCATACTTATATATGCACACATACATATGCAGATAATATAGCAGATATTACCAACCACAATTATAACTGTGCCCCATGAGGACAGCACTAACATTAATGTTAGTGACTGATAAAACAATTAACCTCTCAAATAATTAACCATTAACTTGGCGACTTAAATTAACAACTAAAATCCTCAAAATCAATGTGAAATCAAGATAAGCTATTAGTATAATCAGTCTTATAAAATACATCATTGATTAGAAAGTGGTTAATAATTAAAATAATAAATACAATCAATGTTATATCTCAATAGTCACTGAGGTTGAAGGATTTGAGTGTTCTGCATAAGCAGAGGTTGGCAACATTCACTCCTATACAACACTGATTACGGCAGCATATGCATTAAAGACAGTTGATTTACTAAAGTAATTAGCACAAAGGTCTCACTAAAGACTGAGACTAAAAGAAGAAGCAAAGAAGCATGTGTATGTGTGGCAGACAGAGAGAGCAGTGTGTGTGTCTTTCTTCTGCAACATAGCTGAACAAGTGACCAAAGAGAAGAAAGAGCATGTGTGGCAGGATCCTTACATTTCCTCACCATGTGCAAAGGTGTGATGGTGCCAGCTCAATAATAAAAGTTGGTAGTTAGCATGCAAGACCTTGGTGCATGTAGCAAATGCAGGAACCAAACCATTAAGAAGATCATCATAAAATAAATGAAAGTCCATATTTTTAACCCTGTGTTATGAAAAACTATGATGTACCAGGGTGGTTTACTAGATAGTGGATCAGTCATTGATCAGAGTGCTACTCCATGTGTTAGATCCAAGCAAGCAAGTGTTGTGTTCTACTTCAGCTGCTGTTCTTAAAGGCCCAGACACACAGGAAACTTCTCTTTGTTAGCTGCGTTAGCACTCTGAGCTAACATGCTCTGCTGTTGTTGCTCCTAGTGACTGTGATCAGAAGCTCTGGAGCTTGCAGAGGTCAGAAGAGTGAAGAGCAGGCTTTCCACCTCAGAGGTAGGAGTGAAAAAGAGCTGATGATATTGAATGAATGGATCTACAGCCTTGCTTTGGATCGTACGACACCATTATTCACAAATAAATAAGCAAAAAGTATCAGCCATTTATGTGAAATCTCAGAGAGCCGTGGTTGGTTTGTTTCTTCCAAAGTGAACCTGAGCGGCTTACCACTGTAGAGTGGTAATCCTCTCACAACTGAGTGACGATGATACCTCTGCCAAGCATGATGGGAACAGCAGGGCCGCGGTGAGCTCAATGACCCTGTTAAGTAATCCCTGCACCACTTTATTTATTTATTTACTTTTAACTTTCTGGTTACTGATGTGAACAAATGACTGCATTTGTTTTCCATTTTCCTAGGAAAATTAAAGACATGAGGTGTGGCTCAAGACTTTTTGCACAGTATTGTATTGCAGTATTGAGTGATTGAAATTAAGAAAATTCTCTGATGCGTTTATCCAATAAATGCTTCTTTTCCTCATTTAAATAGATGTAAGACAGTGTAAACTTAATGCTTGTCTCCAGTTTTACAAGGTCCAGTGTAATCAAATGCACCAGTGACTAGAAATGATTTAATGTCTGATTGTAGTACCTCTGGGGTCCAGGCGGAGGGGCTTTCTGTGACCTCATTCTTGTCCTGATCCACTGCTTCCGCAGATTGCTGGTCCATGCTCACGGTGGGACAGTCACTGGAGGCCAGTGGGTGGTCTCCTGCAGGTCTGTCCAAAGAGAGCACGGATGCCCTTTCTTTTGCTTCTACCACCGCAGAGAGCGGATCCTGAAAACCCTGTTGGCTTTGAGCTGCTGTTTCTGCAGGAAGAAGCGCATTTGTTTTTATTCTGGTGGTGAAAGGATACTTTATATTTACACTGGAGATGGAACTTTTCATCATCCTACTTTTATTTCACTCACTTTTATGGTTAAAAGTGCAAAATTCCTAATGGGAAAAGTAACAAAAATGTTACACTAGTTAATATTGTGCACTCACAGCACTGAAGATGGACAAGCAGTTACTAATAATCTTTAGATTATTTGAATGTGTAGAATGTATGTATGTCATGGTCATTTATGGCTTTTAGTTATTTTGTTGAACTGTTCTTTTTCCAGGTTAAAATGATTGTACGACACATCTTTAATGATTTCAAAAAGCAAGAACTGCATGCACAAGTTTGAATTTATTTGGGATTTTCTCTAACCCACAAATGGCCAAAATTACAGATGCAGGCTCAAATATATACATACATTCTCCTAAATCCTTTAGTAAGTGGTGCTGAAGGTTCTACGATGTCAATTAATGATTGACTACAACTGGTAGTTTGTTTGACAGCATTCATTGTATGACCAATATTCAGAACAATGGAAAAGTCCCAGGAAGTCAGTAAAGATATGGTCTTTTACAGCCTATTTTAAACAACTGCAGATTCTAAGATCATCAACCATACATTCAGATGTGTTACCACTTTGCCAGTGTCTGGAAGAAAATGCAAATTGGGACCCTCAGATGAGACGAAACTAATTGCAAACTAGTAGCATCAATGCTCCCTTTGAAATAAGTTTTACATCATCATGGACCGAGAACCTTAAATCCCTGCTCTGAAATTTAACTGCAAAATACATTGGAAATTTTTGCACATCAGGTACAATGACTGGAAAACTGTGAGTTGGTGCCTCAAATTTTTCAGCTTGATTAAGAAACTTATACTTGAATCATGAATGTAAAATGTATGTGTAACAGTATGTATCCTCACCTAATGTATGTGCTCTCTGTGCAGTAATCCAGCAGTGAAACTCTTCCTAACAGAACGAGGTGAACATGTAAACATAGCTGCCACCTACATCAACACAAATTACTGAAATGAGACCTAGGTGGACATGAATATCTCCTCTAGTATACCATCTAATTTAGTCTTAAGGGTCTAAATGCAGTTTTCTAACCTTGTTTAGCACAGCAGTGTGTTAACAGGAGGGATATTGTGCAATTTGTCAACCCTTGGCCTTTTCCTAACGCAGGAACACTCGGAGAACAAGCCGTACCTCAGACCAATCAATAGCAATTATCTCCAATTCTCTGTCATTAAGGTCGGTCTGACTGTTATATCAATGGCTGCATAGAGAGTTCACCATGGCAACAAGCTGAGGTGAGTCATCATCCTCTGTGTGTGTGTGTGTGTGTGTGTGTGAATGTTGTTTATAAAGGTGGAAAATATATAACAGAAGCTGAAACAGAGTGACCCTGACCAAACCATGTCACCACCCCCACCAACCACCTGCTGCTCATGTTATAATGAAGAGTAAGTTCAGGATTTTTCTAAATATTTGTCTGTGATTGCTGTAAAAAAGCAAATAAGGGTGGTGTTCGTGCAGTAAGTTATGTAGCAGCCGAACGAGGTGTGAATGAGATCATGTTTTCACAACATACACTTTGGCACTCTCTAATTAAACTATCAGTGTGTTTGTTACATGTAACTTCAGTTTTGTTTAACCTCTCAGGGATTCTGATTGGCTGATTGTTTTTTTTTCCCTTTGTGCTTATTATGTGTTTTTCTATATTGGTTTGCTGTAATCTTTGGAATTGGCACAGTCAGAAGGATAATATCAGTTAATTACAGTGCTGGGCGGTGCAGGTAGAGACGATAACCCAGATTGCATTTTACTGAATAATGTTTCTTTTTTTTATTAATTCCAGTTTTTAATTAAACTGTATGAAAGCTCCGTTTCACTCCTGAAAGTTTAAATTTGTGACATTAACCAGTGAGACTGTAACACAAATTAAAACATAAGCTTTCCAAATAATTTACATGTGCGAATGTGTGATATGAATATTATATTAGTTTTTTATCCTTCTGTGATTTTGATCATTTGATCCACCGGGACACAAATCTCCAAAAACCACAAATAGAGTAAACAAAATAGTTAAAAAAAAAAAAGAGAGCTGGATTGTTTGCAACTTTCTAATTCCTCCTTATCCTCCTCGGGCTTTTCTTAAAACAAACAAACAAACCAACAAGCACAAGAAAGTGTCATATGCCTCCATCTTTCCACGCTCTCTCCCTGAGCTTTTTATAGCCTCTAATCTCCAGGAAAAACAGTATTTGAGGCTTTTTGGATTCATCAGGACAGATTAGTCGATGACTACTGCTGGCTCAGTCTTTATCTATCATTATTCCCAAATCAGCATCTGGATGAGTACCTTCACAGTCTGATGGCTCAGTGCTGCCCTCCTCCTGGTCTGATAGTCGGGTAAATTTGTGTCGTCGACCCAGTGACAGGTGAGTCTGCTGGGGCTGCTGTTCACCGATGTTGGCTGCTGCAGTACGAAAATTCTGTGAACGAGACACGGACACCTCAAACTGCCTTAGGACCTCATCTTCGCTGTCTGACGAGCTGGAGGCATCGTCGTCGTCGTCACCGTAGCTGTTCACTGGAGGGAGGTAAAGACAGGGAAACAGAGGGACTCACATATGGGAAAAGCTGGGAGAGTTCAGGAGAGGAGGAGAGGAAATCCAGATGAAAGGAAAACATTTGAAAAGACACTGAAAAAACTAAAGCAGAAACTTCTTGGACAGACTATCCTACAGACCCAAAGGACACCAACAGAACTAAGAAGGTCAAGAGCCTCCAGTTTGGTGTACACGCCAGTTAAGACTTTGAAGTCTTATCAGTCTGTTACTCTGTCACATGCCTGTAACTAGAATTTAATTGCACTTGACTGTATGGCTATTGTTGTCTGTGTGTTTGTCAAAAACACAAAAGGTTTTTTGTGAAAGAACAATTAACTACCACCTACCAACCAACATGTTAAAACCATTCAGTGTTGCGGAGGAGGAAAATAATTCCTCTACGAGAGGTAAATAAGCGAGATCACATTTAAAGCTGTGCTCGGCCTCAGTCTGTTCAAAATAACGAGGCGTATTAGCATTAGTGGGGTTGAGGGTCACTCCACTACCTTTATAATTTCACCATAACTAGATAGCAACAGCTGAATGAGTGACGCGGCGGTGGAGCAATCGGCCCCCTCTTCTCTAAAGTGCAGGTCACCGTACCTGCCTGAGCAATTGCCATGGTTACATACAGAACAGAAACAAGGCTGTACACACTGTGTGGGCGAGCAAGGCTGATTGGTCTGTTAACTTCTCTCTTTTTGCAGACTTTTACAGTGAAGCAATGTGACTCAGTGGTTATACTGGCTGAAACACATGGGTTATTTCAGATCAATTGAGGGGCTTGCCTGCTAGAAACTTAGAAAGTGACATAAAACCTGGGATTATTCTGACTAACAGAATAGTTTTAATAGGTTTTTAATTGCATCTGAAGGGAGATGCTCGTATGTGTGGATAGCCACTATGATTTTGACATTTATGCAGAGTAAAATATTTTCTTCAAATTTCTGTTTTAAACTGAAAACCTTTTTTCTTTCCATTTTTATTCATACACAATCCTCTTAACAAATACAAATGTTATCTTTTTTAAAGGTTGTGCACTATTGTTCTTGTGGGAAGCTTTAATATTCAAAGACATGTAAATAAACATTTAAATGCAGAACAAAATTTAAAAGAAGAAATATTTTGGTAACAAACAAGCAACCTTTCAGAGAGGTCTGGTCCAAACTTAAGGCTAAAGAAAACCCAATCCTCCACAGCCTAAGCCACACCTACTACTTGTTTGGCTGTACTCAGTGCTGCATACTGAACAGCATGAAATTATGTGGTACTGAGTAGTGAAATACTACTCAGTATTTAATATGTATAGCCTTACTTGTTGTTCAATTCATTAGATCTGTATTTAATATTTTCTTTTTTAGTTATATATTTATAGGTCACATTATTATTTTCTTTCTTTCTTTTTTTAAAGCAATTTTTGTGTTTCTATTTCTTATTTATGTCTTACTAAGTTTACTATTCTATTTCTATTTATAAAGAACTGATGTATTAATTTTACATAATTCAACACGTTTATTTTTTTTTTACATTCAGTTATGCACATATCGCTGTATTTATTTATCTCCAAAGGTTGATTCTGTTCATCTGGACGTAACGTTTTCAGTGGGAGAAACGTTTCATCACTCATTCCCCAACCTTATAAACAATCTTATATTTATTTATGTAAAATTTATACATTTGTTTATTTGTGTCTGAGTGTTCATAAGGTAAGAAACACTATCCTGACCTCAAAGACATTGATTGTTGTTTACAAAAGGCTAGGTTAAGAATTAGCATGTGTAGTTGATAAGAATTGTTTGCTTATGTCGGATTCACCCAGAAAAAACGAATTCTGCTTTTGACTACGATCAGGACTACCCAGCTAATTCGCACACAGACAGAACAATAAAGAAATTACATAAAAGGAAAAAAAATAACAGAAAAGTAAAAATCCTGAAATAGCCACAATAATTGTTTCTGTGAGGAAAAGCCATTTTAATTCAATGCTCTTTTCATTTCCAATATTTGGTTATCTTTTTATTTCTGTATATTTATACATTTATTCAGTTATAATAAAAACATTTTTCGTCCCACACAGAAAACACAGCAGCTATCACACTGCCAGATGCTGGTTAAGCTACTAGGAATACAAAATATAAAACACAATGTTTTAAATACATTTGTTTACTACTTAATTCCTTCAGTGTGATTCAGTTTTTTACTCTATAGAATAGGATAAAGAAAATCTCTTGAGTTAACAGGACATTCACTGGTACTGTACTTGTCACTTCCCAACAACATACCCTGTGCATAAACCTGTATATGATTTTCAAAAGCTACAAGACAACATATCAAGTTGTCACAAGGCACGGGATAAAAAGACATTTCTGGCCATGTTTTACAGTTTGAATTGAACTCTAATGTTCTAACGCTAATGCAAATGTTATACTAAGGTAAACAGTTAAAAAGACCAGATACTTAAGCTTATTAGCCCTCAGTATTGGAATACTGATGAAAATATAGGTCAAATTAACCTTGAACTTTTAACCTTGTGCTAAACCTGAGACTACACTTTAAGTTAAACCTGTTTCCACACACAGTTTGACTAAACCTGAGTTTTCAAACAGCTCCTACCTCATCCAGTGACACTCCACAGAAGTTCAGCTGAATCTTATGAAGAGACTATAAACAGGATATGCTGTTTGTTCAGGAAACTAGCTGGAAATAGCAGAGGCTCCACCTGTTACAGGTGAAAAACTAACAAGCCAATGTTTGCTCACAGTTTGACTCACAGTCTCCACCATCCTACTGCAGCAAATGTGAACATGCCCTTCTTTCATTTCTGCTTCCTTAACAAGAGCAAATATGGGTTTACCTCTGCTGACCACTAGTTCAATTTGCTCTTCATGCTAAAATGATTCAGAGGCTCTCAACCAGATCCGAGCTAGTTTGAAGGATTGACCCTCTTCAGGAAGCTCTCAGCAGGTCTTTTAGAATTTCTGTCAGCATTAATACAAATTAAATAATTACATTCATCAATATTCAATTTAAGAATTAGGCAAAGGAAAGAAATTGTTACTACTGAAGAAAAACTCTACACAAGAAATTCCAGAATCATCTTGTTTTCTTCCGCGTATAAATTTGAGGGTTGCAGGGGGCTGGAATTTATCCCAGCCGTCATAGAGCGAAAGGCACGGAGCACCTTGCATGGACAGGTCACCAATCTGTTGCAGGGCTAACCTTAAACCACTTTGGTGATTCAGTGATGTGTTGCTGAAGATAAAGGTTTGACCAGGAAGTTCATGAACAGTTCATGTGGCAATAAAAGATCAAAAGCGGCAGTCGGGAATGAAACCCAGCGGAATAACAAGAACAATGTGCCAAAGAACAGTGGGAATATGTTAGCTATTAATACACTGGGACTGGACACAGGTGGGGATGGGTCAGGTGCAATACAACAGGTTTTTAAACAGGTAACTGGCACCATGTTAGCATCTTCCCAGTTGGATCGGGTCTAATAGATGTTTTCACGGCAGGAACTCTGGTGTGGTAGAGGCCTTTGTCAAAGTAGGAAAGGCACAGCTTTATTTAGCATTAATGGCAAATGTATTCCATCTTGACTAAAGTCTGCATCATACAAATGTGAATTTCAAAATCATTATAATCATTAATCATTATTATAAAAATCCCATCTACTTTATATTCCTAACCGAGTACACAGTATTTGATTTTGAAGTGTCGTCTTCAATGTAAACGTGGCTCGTGGTCATGACAGGCTGTGGGACATTAAATAAAAGTTAACCTATGGTAACCTTTGCACTGCGTGTTTGCACTGTTTGACAAGTGGGAGGAAGGAAAAAAGTTTAAGTGGGTGAAAAAATGGGAACAAAAGCTGCACCCTTAGTATCCTGCACTCTATGTTTCTTTCTGAATTTCCTTGGAGGTGGAATTTTCTTAAAGCTTTCACAGCGTTAACATTTTTTAATCGTGAACAGCTTTGTAGCAGTATGCGGCTGAGTCACGCAACTCCCTCTCTCATAGATACAAACTCGCCCACAGAAATCACTGGACGAATACAAACTCTCCCACGTTCGCTCTCTGCTGCTGAACAGTTTAATTGGGGTCAAACTGTAAACAGGAGACGTGTACTTTCTCTGAGATGTTTCTAGTTGAGACAAACCTTGAACTTGAGTGTGGCAGGACTCACTGGTTAGTAAAACTTAAAAATCAAACACCACAGTTTTGCTGCTTCTCAGTAAAATGTATCATTTTTGGAAGCTGTCCTGTGAATTTATTTATGACAAAATATATATGTGATAATTATGGACCCTGGCTCTCCTGTTAGACACGAGTAGGCATGTTACTGTCATTGAGTTGTCAGTCACTCACCGAGGCCCTGACGGATTCCAGCCCGTCCTTTCTTACGACGACCATGTACCTCCAGGCAGGGGAGACCGCCGACACGTGAGAAACACAGTTTCTTGTTGATGAAGAGGAAGAGGACGGCCAACGCCACGATGAAGACACCCACCGCCGACAGGAAGCCGATGGCCTCTGGGGTGACTGGCAGGAGCAGGGAGAGGGAGAGGGGACACACAATGACACACTGATCAGACCACACAAACAGACAGCCTGGATACATGCGCACACGTGCACACACACACACACACGCAACAGTACGCATGGTACATGTGATACACACAGACAGACAGGTGAAACTTTAGTAGTTGAAATATCTTCAGTGCCTTGCTCAAGAGCAGAGTCAGTGTAAAAACAGTTTCACAGTTTGTTTCCTATGCTTAACCAGCAAATCAACTTTGCTCAAGAGAACTGTGAAGCTAGAACAGTAAGGTTTGAGGACAACATTTTTTCTGTCATATTTTTAAGAAACCAGTTCTGGAAATGCATCATAGTCTGTGCTGGTCCATTCTATGCCAATTACAGGTCAAAGTTCACTGTTTCACTGCTACAGTATGGTTGTGTCCAAAATCACTCACTAATTCCCTACTCCCTCTATAGGGAGTTCTATGAGAAGGACCATGTAATGGTGAGCCCATTATCAGTAAGAAAAACAGTAATATGATTTGAGTGATCTTTTTGGCAAGTATTTTGGAATATTCCAAGTGCACTATATAATTTATATTCACTAAAAATGGGACAGGAAAACAATAAAAACAGTCTATGGTCCAGAGACTAGTGAGTGACTTCAAACACTGCCTGTGTTGAATGAATAGCAGGACAAAACTGCTAGCATTAGCCTGACAGCTAGAATCTGGCTAAGAATATACAGTAAGTTAGCTAGTTAGCTGGCCATGCTAACCACTGCAGCTTGCACATGGTGGGGCAGGTGTGGATGACAAAAGCTGCTGATTAACCTACATTATGGTCTATCATACTAATACACCTCTGAAAAGTATTTAAAACTTATAGCGTTAAAAAAACAGAGTCAGTATAAAGAAGGGAAAGAGACAACAGCCCTGTTGTTGTGTGTGATTAGGACTGCAGAGCTACAGTATAAATCTATATTTACTCATTGTAGGAGGAGTTTATAGAATGATTAACTGGAGAGACTTTGTTGGATCAATAAATAGCCTAGATGCAACACAGCAAGCTCTCAGTAAATAAATACTTATCACAAGCCCATCCATTTACCATCTGTGATGTGTGCATTAACACTTTATGTGCTGTATATTGCTAATCTATATACTGCCTGTACACTACTACACATAAGTAGTGAGCCAGTTCCCCTTTCTTTATATTTTGTTTCCAAGGATCTGTATTTTTAAAAAACTGTTTTAAGCTGTCTTAAACAACAGTTCTCCAGAACTTCTTCTTTTATTTGCTGCAGTTCATTCACTTATTTCTTTCAAATCCTACCTGACCATTTTCAGTGAAAATATTTTGTTTGTTAAACCATTTAACACTGAGCTATGAATCATTTAAGTATAAAAAAGGCGCCTAACTCAAGGGATTAGTGCTGTAAATAACAGGGAACTTAACATAGGACAAACTTTAAATAGCATCTTTAGGCACTCTGACACCACCATCCCACATAGCAAAATTGGTATGGCCCGGATCAGGCCCACACAATGTGCTTACACATGGCCCACATACCTGAAAGAATGACGGCCCTCTGGTGGCCCAGACCTGGTTTGCCAGAGGTAATCCACACATGGGCCAGCACAAGGCCAGTTGCACACACTCGTGGTCCTGTGCTGGCCCATGTGTGGATTACCTCTGGCAAACCAGGTCTGGGCCACCAGAGGGCCGTCATTCTTTGCGGTATGTGAGCCATCTGTAAGTGGTGTGCAGCCACGGACCAGTTGTAGACACACTACTGGCTCTGTGCTGGCCCAGAACAGTTTCAGCTCTGGCCCCAGATGTCAGCCTAATGTGTACCTTAATCAAGCTATGTAATAACAACATGTGCCAGAACATGTAAAACAGTGCAAAAGTAACATGACAAAACTCTGTTCAGACAGTGAAGGGACTAATTCTTATACAGCGCTTTTTTAGTCTCCCGGATTACTCAAACTGCTCTATATAACATGCCACATTCACCCAATCACACACTTTCTCTTAACTGAGTGCTTTCTAATTACATTCATACACATTCACACTCTCGACACGTAGACTGGAGGAGCCAGGGATCGAACCACTAACCTTCTGATCAGTAGGTGACCTGCTTTACCTCCTGAGCTACAGCCATCCACTTGCAAAGGTGAGTAAACCCTCACTGGGTTTTGGATAAAGTGTACACTCACAAACCTTTCAAACCTGCATTTGAAACGTTGGCTATCATAGCAGTATAGTATTGCGACATGGCATTTGGGTCTTCTAACTAAAATAGGAAAATAGGAACATAAATAGTGCCATCATTGCCAGAGCTGGCCCACATCTGGTTGACATACACCCTGCCATGACACCAGTCAGTCAGAAGTGCCAGCTTGATGCCGGACCCAGGGAAGACCTGTTTTCTATGGGCCTGGGCCACATACACCAAACCATAATCGGGCCAGATATGGCATGCCATCACATAAACAGTGTGGTCATTGCCAGACCTGCTGGCTATGTGGGATCCTGTTGCATAAACGTGTCAGTTGTTCGCATTAATTTTTGCACCAACAAGATGAATCCCTGTGTGAATCCCTTGAGCAAGGTGAAGAGGAAAACAGGGAGAAAAGGTTGAGAAACGGACTAAAAATCAGTGGCAACAGGTTTCATGGAGAGATTAATCTAAATTTAAAATTTCTGGTTCAAATCATTATCAGTATGCACAGATGAGTTCAGGAGAGAGGTAGTGAGTGTTATGGTATGGGGCTACATTTCAACCAGTGGTCTTGGAGATCTTATTCAAATTGATTGAATTATGAATGCAGAAAGTACCATCATATTTTAATCCACCATGCAATCCCTTCTGAAAAGCATATGATTGTCAATGGCTTCATTTTTCAGCATAACAATGTTCCCAAACACAGTGCAATGCAGAAAAAGCATACCTGAGTAGGGAAAGAAACCCAAAACATACACACACAATTCTAAACACTATCAGTCATGGACTGGCCTCCCCAGAGAGCTTGGAGCTCGACATTACTGAAGCAGTGTGGGATCAGCCTGGGGAAATATTCCTGAATAACTTAAAGAAATTAGAAGCCATCTTGGCTAAGAGAGTTCAGGCTGTTGAAGAATAAAGGTGATCATTAAATATTTGTTTTCATGCTTGAATTTTTTCTGCCTTATGTGCTCTATTTTCATGTTTGCACATGCCTCAATAAATTAGTGCACCTATTTTTCATTGTCATGTAAGAAAGTAGTGATGAAAGTTGGTCAAAACTAAGAAATGGGTGACCAGACAGAGGCAAACTGAGGTAGACATGGGGAGAGATGAAGAGAAACGCGAGGGTGTACTACTCTGCTCTGCTCTCAATGAGGTGCCTTAGTCTCCTTTAGCACGATGAAAAGAAATGCAAAGGGATGAGGGACAAGGTGCCTTTTCCTGTTTCCACGGTAACGTTTCAGTGAGCAAAAATCAATGGAACCAAATGAACATGAGTACACATTCTACCGGGAGCTGACGCCAAAGAAAGCACTCGGCAGTGTAGGTGGTGAGGATTCAATACACCTTTTTTTTTTAACTCTCCACCTTTTGTTTTTGCCTCTCTTTAACTTTCATTCATGAGAACCTAAACTCCCACGCTTTACAGACGTACCTGATGTACCTTCATCAATACCGTAGACTTCCACCCACATCATGTGTTCCTACGCGACGGCAAAATAATGAGCAACAACAGCAGATGGTTTCTGTTGAGAAGAGGTTTTGACTGCTTAAAAAGACTTTAATCCTTATTTACTTTCTTCCTATTTAGGATCTAGCTCCTAAGAAATTCTAATACTGTTATTGTGACTCATGAGCCTTTCCTTTCTTCTCGTTATAGAAAGAAGACATAAAACTAGAGCTCCATTGCTATATTTCAGAAATAAGAAACGCTTATTCAAAACTTCACAGACATTTTTAACTATTCAGTAAACAAGCATCACTGGAACAGAGCCTTTCTCAACAAAGTCATGCAGCTTAGTTCTTATTTATATAAAGACTGTAGTGTATCAGACACTGTTTTGGTATTTTTTCTCTATATTTTTTTTGGTATTAAGCTTTGATGCATTTTTACGTCTAATGTAAGCCGGGTTGTAACACAACCCCAACTTGTGTATCTTTTCTGCTAGGTAGTTATCTTGCTAGACAAACTAATATTTTTAATTAATTTTATCATTTAACATTTATGCACGAAAAGCCTTCGGACCAATTTAGTGAAAAAGTTGAAAATTAAACTCCAGGAACATTCTTCAGTTTTCCCTAAGAAGCAATAAGAAATGCAAAGTAAGCGACTGGGTTAGAGAAGATGACGTCACTATGGCAACTGTGGCTCTGTAGTTTTTATGTGCAAACAATGTTGTTGACAATAGCAGTGGCTGGTGTGAACCAAGAACTGCAGTCATTAATAAGGAACATGAGACTAATCGTAACCCGTGTAAAACGTTACTGTACTCACATTTTTTAGTAACGTGGCAATGTAGTGTGCTAAATTCAGTAATTACATTATAGGTACAGGTAAAGTTAAACAAATATGTTTTTTTCTTCCTGCACATTTGCACCACAATCAGCTAATTTAAATACATATTCAAGAAGACAACTGTGGAATGGGGTACTGCCCCTGATCTCCACGCAACATTGTAGAGGCGTGTCAACCAGGACAGCCCTACAACGTCCAGAGCCTTCAGGAACTCGGGGCGGACCTCATCAACACCAGGGGCTCTGCCACCAAGGAGTTGTTTAACTGCCTCTGTGACCTCGCCCCCGGAAATTGGCGGGTCATTCCCCTCATCCCCAGACTCTGCTTCCTCCTCGGAAGACGTGTCAGTGGGATTAAGGATGTCCTCGAAGTATTCCTTCCACCGCCTGACAATTTTCTCAGTCGACGTCAGCAGCGCTCCGCCAGCACTATACACAGTGCAGGTAGAGCACTGCTTTCCCCTCCTGAGACGCCTGACGGTTTGCCAGAATCTCTTCGAGGCAGTCCGAAAGTCTTTTTCCATGGCCTCTCCGAACTCCTCCCACACCCGAGTTTTTGCTTCAGCCACTGCCCGAGCCGCATTCCACTTGGCCTGTCGATACCTGTCGGCTGCCTCCGGAGTCCCACAGGCTAACCAAGCCCGATAGGACTCCTTCTTCAGCCTGGTGGCTCCCTTCACCCCTGGTGTCCACCATTTGGTTCGGGGATTACCACCACGGCAGTACCCCTGGACTGGCAGACCGGGGTGGTGGTCCCCATCTTTAAGAAGGGAGACCGGAGGGTGTGTTCCAACTACAGGGGGATCACACTCCTCAGCCTCCCTGGGAAAGTCTATGCCAGGGTGCTGGAAAGGAGAGTTCGTTGGCTAGTCGAACCTCGGATACAGGAGGAACAATGCGGTTTTTGTCCTGGTCGTGGAACACTGGACCAGCTCTTTATCCTCTCAAGGATACTTGAGGGTGCATGGGAGTTTACCCAACCAGTCTACATGTGTTTTGTGGACTTGGAGAAGGCATTCGACCGTGTCCCTCGGGGTGTCCTGTGGGAGGTGTTGCGGGAGTATGGGGTGTTTGGCCCATTGCTACGGGCCATTCGATCCCTATACAACCGTTGCAAGAGTTTGGTTCGCATTGCCGGCAATAAGTCGGACTCGATCCCGGTGGGTGATGGGCTCCGCCAGGGCTGCCCTTTGTCACCGGTTCTGTTCATAATTTTTATGGACAGGATTTCTAGGCGCAGCCAAGTGGCGGAGGGCCTTCACTTCGGTGGCCTCAGAATCTCATCTCTGCTTTTTGCGGATGATGTGGTTCTGTTGGCTTCATCAGGTGAAGGCCTCCAGCTCGCACTGGAACGGTTCGCAGCCGAGTGTGAAGCAGCGGGAACTAGGATCAGCACCTCCAAATCTGAGGCCATGGTTCTCAGCCGGAAAAGGGTGGAGTGCTCACTCCGGGTCGGGGATGAGTTCCTGCCCCAAGTGGAGGAGTTCAAGTATCTCGGGGTCTTGTTCGCGAGTGATACAATACAATACAATTTTATTTATATAGCACATTTAAAAACCCGAAGGCACACCAAAGTGCTTCACAGTAATATGGAGAGTCAACATAAATCAATAACAGGGTACAAATCAGGCACTAGCACAGACAGGATAGAGGCACTAACAGACCAGGAGAGTTAGGTAAATACAAAATCTGCTAAGACAAAAACAGCAGTAAAATTAATAAAAAATAATAATAAATTTAATAAAATCTAATAAAAGATTTAAAAGTTTAAAATTTAAAAGATTTAAAAGGGTGTTAACTGGCCAGGAAAGCCAAGTCAAATAGATATGCTTTTAGTGATGGGAGAAGGGAGCCGGAGATCGACAGACGGATTGGTGCTGCGGCTGCAGTGATGCAGACCCTGCACCAGTCCGTCGTGGTGAAGAGGGAGCTGAGTGTAAAAGCGAAGCTCTCAATTTACCGGTCAATCTACGCCCCTACCCTCACCTATGGCCACGAGCTGTGGGTAGCGACCGAAAGAACGAGATCGCGGATAAAAGCGGCAGAAATGAGCTTCCTCCGAAGGGTGGCTGGCCTCTCCCTTAGAGATAGGGCGAGAAGTTCGGCCATCCGGGAGGGGCTCAGAGTAGAGCCGCTGCTCCTCCACATCAAAAGGAGCCAGTTGAGGTGGTTCGGGCATCTGACAAGGATGCCTCCTGGGCGCCTCCTGGGTGAGGTGTTCGGGCATGTCCCACTGGAGGAGGCCCAGGGCAGACCCAGGACACGCTGGAGAGATTATATCTCTCGGCTGGCCTGGGAACACCTTGGTGTTCCCCCGGATAAGCTGGAGGAGGTGGCTGGGGAGAGGGAGGTCTGGGCTTCTCTGCTTAGGCTGCTGCCCCCGCGACCCGGCCTCGGATAAAGCGGATGAAGATGGATGGATGGATGGATGGATGGATGGATGGATGGATGGAACTGTGGAATGGTCTACGACTTTTGAGGAATGGGTTGATGTGTTTATTACTTGTATTTGTACTACATGAAAGGACAAGGGCATGATGCCTTGACTGAATAATACTGCTAACACAACTTTGGCTCTCTGCAAGCATCTGCACAGGCAGCATGCTAACACCTAAAAAACCCAGAGTGATGTTAAAGCTGAGTGCATGCTGACTCCAGTCCAGCAGCCAGAGCCTGAACATCAACAAATAACAAAAGCAGTGATGAACAGTCAGAGTGCAGCATTGTTTCTACAGTAGAACCACTCTCACTTTAAAGTTGTTTTGGGCCGGTTTTCAACTTGTGTTCATATTGTAAAAACTAAAATGAAGCTTCTATCTGTGTCCTAAATGTGGATTTATGTTGTTGCATGGAGAGGATACAAAACACTACACATATAAAGGCTAATTTGGCTCATTGAGCCCTGCTCTTAAAAACCGACACAGATGTAATACTATCAGTGAAGCTGGATTTAACATATAAGTGCTTCAAGTTTCAGTTTTTAAAACATGTTTAGCGCCATCTTCTGTCAGTGTGAAACATGACGTCATGTTGTTGGTTGGTTGTTTGGTTGCAGCTAAAAGATTTCATTTTATGTTAGCCAGCTAGAGACAGAATCGATAACTCAAAAGGAAATAAGAAGATTAAAACTAAAAATCAGTTCAAGAAGATCACTTTTGTGATGTCCTGGCTTTAACAATGAGTTTTATGTTAAGCAATCGAGGACATACTGTCCACTTTCACTGTCTGTCTCTTTAGCAGTAAGTGGCTCTACCTTGTTTGGCTAGCTGCACTCATACAAGAAAATCCAGCAGTTAGCTGTAATGTTCGGGTATGTAAAGCACTTTATAAATGAGCACAGTGTGGAGGAAAACCTGTTTGAGTCACCAGACCAACAAACTGGAGTCCAACACTCCAGCTTTTCCTCACCAGACCAGGTGTACCAGCAATCAGCTGGCAAAGCAGATGTTCGAATGATGTGATCAGCACAATTTTATGCAATAAAATATTCTCTTTTACCAATACAAGCAGTTTACAATATCACAGGTTACTAGATGCATATCACACCAAAAACATAACTGCTTCTTATCGAAGACAATTGAAAATCCATCGCATACATCGTGTTTTTCCTGCAGACATGCTGATGGGATATCCACGTTTGTGGTGTGGTGTAGTTATGTATGTAGTAAACTGTTTGAAATGGCTTGGGCAAAGAAAGAGAATTCATTGCATAAAATAGCGCTGATTGCATCACCTGATTGGACTGCTCTGTACAGCCGGGAAAATCAGAGTTTCTGACTCCAGCTTGCCAGTCCGGGTGAAAAACCTGTAACCCGAACATTATGGCTTACAGATGGATTTTCCTGTTTGAGTGCAGCTAGCCAACCAACTTTACTGAAAAAGAGACAGAGAGTGAAAGTGGACAGTACACCGTTGGTTTTCTAACATAAAATTTATAAACATTTTTAAATGTATTTCTTAAATCCTGCTCCTTAGACAGTGTTACATCTATGTCAGTTTTTGAGAGCAGGGCTCCATGATGTAAATTAGCCTTTATATGTGTAGTGTTTCATGTAGTGTTTCATGTCGTTTTAAGCAGTAACACAAATGTAATGTAACAAGTAGTGCAACGTCTTGATGCATGCTCAATCATCCAGGCAAATAAATCCCAAAAGGTTGATTCTGTTCATCTGGACGTCACGTTTTTAGATGGAGAAACATTTCATCACTCATCCAAGTGACTTCTTCAGTCTCAGCTGACTGCACGTTTCCCAACCTTATAAACAGTACATTTGCACAATGACTGAAACTAGCACCACTGAATGAACAATGGGCTGTGAGATCAGTTGCTTGATCATTAATATGCAAATTGTTATGACCATTGATCAACAACCACTGATCAAAGACCATACATTATTGATCAAAGACCATTGATCAATGGCCATGAGTACCATTCTCTCATTATCCACTGGAGCACAAACTGGGTGTCATCAGGATACTACAACATAGAGCGAACACCATCCCCACAGACAGAGCGGCCAGGGAAGCAGAAGAACATCACATCAAGAAGACCCTGGACATCCCAGCTGGACATTTGTCAAAGCTGGGAAAGCACTCAAAGAAAGCTCCAGCCGGACCAGGAGAAAAGGACAACTGCTGCCTAGGCGAAAACCCTTAGTGATCCCATATGTGTCAGGAGTATCGGAACAGCTGAGACACATTTCTCTGTAAACACTGCGTCTCTGTGGCTTTTAAACCCCAAAACACGCTGTGCCAAAAATTGGCCCACCCCCAAGGATCAGTTCCCCCAACACAAACAGAGTAATATAGTGTACGCTGTTAAGTTCCAGGAGGATTGCCATAATTTATACATCGGGGAAACCAAACAACTTCTGGCAAAGCGGATGGCACAACACAGAAGAGCTACCTCGTCAGGCCAGGACTCCACAGTCTATTTACACCTACAGGCCAGTGGACACTCTTTCAATGATGAAGATGTACACATCCTGGACAGGGAGGAACGCTGGTTTGAGTGTGGAGTCAAGGAGGTTATTTACGCGAAAAGGGAATCGAGGAGGGGGCCTAAGGGTACATCTGTCACCATCTTAAAATGCTATGATTGCAGCAATTCCCCAACTCTCTGTGAATGGTACTCGTGACCATTGATCAGTGGTCTTTGATCAATAATGTATGGTCTTTGATCAATGGTATGTTGTTGTTGATCAATGGTGATCAATGGTCATGACAATTTGCATATTAATGATCAAGGAACTGAACTCACAACCCATTGTTCATTCAGTGGTGCTAGTTTCAGTCACTGTGCACTCACTTGGATGAGTGACGAAACATTTCTCGCTATATCCAGATGAACAGAATCAACCTTTTGGGAAGTAGTGCAACAACTAAAGTTACTTTGTTGCAAAATGAGTAATTAATTAAAGTAATGCAATTATTATTATTTTCAGGAAAAATAATGAATAATAATTAATTATTTTGAGTGACAACATTAACACTGATCATAACTATACAAAGCCATCTCACAGAAGATATGGGCAAATATCACCAGCAGGTTGGAGCACCATTTCTCAGCTCAACTTAACATCATTAAAAGCATAATGTTCGGCCAGTAAATCCACAGCTGGATCTTGGTTCACGTAACCAACACTAGAGAAAGCCAAACCTTCTTTCATTTGGTTCCTCTTGAACTGCACACTGCAGACATGACAATGTGGAGAAGACATCTGTGTACCACCAGTGATTTTGTGTTGGAGCAAAATTACTGAACTTATCCTCCACACTTAAAAGCATAAAAGGGAATTATGTATTAATTCTTGATTTGTGTTCAGAAGGAAGTTTCCTAGTTTGTACAATGCAGGGCTTCACAACATAATTCAGTCTCTCAAGGTTGAGAGACTGAAGGATAAATATCGGGTTATTTCAGTGAAGTTGCCTACTGTAACCATTGTAACAAGGAAAAACAAAACTGTGCACTTTTTTCCTTTTTCTTTTTCAAAGAAGAAATGCTGCTGTCACCAGTGCCTCACAGTCTCTGCAGACAGGCCACCAGCTTTCTACATGTTCAGCTTCTGTTCACTCCCACAGAGAGAGAAGTGTGCAAGTGTGCATGACAGATGCAGCACGGGAACACTCCTGCTCTGGCTATAACGCTGTCCAAATTTCACTTTGGGGGACATCACCGCCACCTACTCACTCTCCACTTACAGGCTTGTGATGACATCGACCGAGAGAGCGCACCTCACTGCACTATCAGTCTTACATTACTTTAAACGGGAGAGGCTGGCTAATGTATATTTATAATATACATGTTATGGTAACAGAATTCAAATTCCTTTCAATGAAAGAATACAAATATGATTGTATTGATTACCCCCTAAAAGTAACAAAATCCTAATAAATTAATTCCCAAGAGATGCAGAAGTGAACACAGTGTGACAGTAAATGTTTGGATGGTGTGTTCGGGTGTGGCTGTAAATTGGAGTTTCCCTCTCAGCTGCTCTGACAGTCAGACACTGAGCTCAGTGTTGGAAACTCAGAGCCTCCCACTGTCTACATGCAGATGGACAGGAAGAAACCCTTGGTCAAAGTCTGCCCGCACACCTGCCACACACACACACACACACACACATACACACACACACGCGCGCGCGCACATGTGTGCCAGTCAACGAGGCAGAATTTCAAACATAAAAATACTTGCATGAGAAAATAATCTAAAATGATCTCTATGAAAGATGATTTACTTTATTGAACTAAGAGCTAAAAACAGTCTGTTGACCATTCAAACCTATAAAAGGCAAGACCTCATATTATTTATTTATTTTTTTATACAAGCTGATCTTAGCGAGATATCAGATCAGAGTAATGAGATGGAGAAATCGAAAAATTCCCAATCGCTAATCTGCGGCAGACCTCTGTTGTGAAAGACTGTTTGTGCATCAGTGCATGCTAAATCTTTATCCGCTGATTAATATGCAGCTGCTGACTTTTCCAGCCTCGCCTTTGAAGTGAGTAGCTCCAGAGGAGAGAAGAGAGCACTTTGATCTGAGCGTTCGAATAGAAAGTTAAAAAAAAGAAGTCACACAGCAGCAGCGGCAGCGAATGCCACGTTGTTACCACTCATTAACGGGGATATGAGTGGTCTTGAAGAGGAAAAACATGCTGCTTTGTAGTTTTTCCTTTCTTCTTCTTCTTCTTTTAGCCATGAATAAAGCATAAGGAGTACATGCTGTCTCTCTCAGTTCATTCTAAGGTCACTCATTAATGTGGGTAATTAGTTTCAAGACTTGCGGCCTCTTTGTGTGTCTCCTTATCCTCTGTCTACAGATTAATACTTTAACACACAGCTGAATGCTCTCTTCTCACTGTAATGAAGGCAGACGCCCGAGGAATACAGGATGATTATTTCTCTGTCTGGAATTGAGCAACACCATGCACAATCTAATTATGAAAACCAGTTTTATTCCATTCAGTATCCCAGTAGGGCTACATTTATCATCATTTTTTTCCTGCTTGTTCTTTCATTATTCTATAAAAACCACAAAACACCTCTAAAAGTAATCTTTTGTCCAGTCAATTTATTAAGCACAACTAGATACTGGATGGCTCAGTTCTTTGAATCAAGGTTGCTCAGTGGCACATACGCTAACTCCCGTAACATCTGGCTCACGGAGAGTGTTCAATCGGCCTGAGAGCTGTGCAAAAAGTCCCAGTCCCTAGCAGACTGCCGTTAGGAAACACCGCACACACATACACAACAATTTATAAATAAAAACAAAGTTGTAACAGAAATTTCATCACAAATTTTAAACTGTCTTGTGCACTACCTGTTCTTCAAAAAAGTAATCACATTACATGTATATGAACATCGAGGGCGAGACACTGAACTGTGGTTCAACACCCTGACAAAAAGCAATCAGCCTCCAGCACCAACCACGAGGAGCCTAAGAAACACAGAAACATCAGCACAGCATGTTTTCATTGTCAAACACACTGACCACAAGGTAAAGAGTATGCACGCACACACACACACACACACACACACCTGAAAATCATAGTTTCCTTGGAAACAGTCCATTGGCTCTATTATGGTATAATGAATGTGTTTTTTCCCACCCACATGTAAGAAGGTCTCATGTTACCATGGTGCCGTCTGTCTGTCCTGATTGGCTGGGAGGACAAGAACATCTCGGGGTTGAGATGAAGAGATGATGAAGAAAAAAAAACAAGTCAAAAGTGGTTTCATTTGGAGCGGAGCTCCAAGAAAGACAGTCAAACAGCCAGGGCTCTGGGTTCGCTCTCCCGCTTGCTGCTCTATGAATATGCAGAACTGAGCCAGGTGCTAATGCTCTATTCATGCAACCCTCAGGTCCCAAATGTGGTTCCTGTGAACTGGAATGAGGAGCACAAACACACTCACCATAAGGTATTGAGCAAATCTGAGCATTTTTAACTGCAAGAAGAAGGAGAATAATAAATTTCCCTCATGAATACTTTGTAGAGACAAACTTGATGAGCTAGAGCTTCACTGAAATATTCTGCCGTAGCTGTTTTGAGCTGAAGCAAACCTAAATGATGGTAACAGCATCACCGAGCTTTACCACTTTATGACATCTTTTTTTGAAAAGAGAAATATTTTCAAGTAAAGCCAGTTTTCTTTTAGTTTGTCCGATTTAAAGATTCAAAGAATTATTCAATGAATTATTAACCATATGCAGCTCTTCAGCAGCTATCTGAAACATACTAAAAAAAATCAAAAGCCAAAACAAAGCCATATTTACAGGGAAGCTGCCATGTGCGCTGAGCCAGTCTATCCCTGTGAGGTGAATGACCGTTACAACAAAACTTCTAAAACGAGCTGGTCTCGGTTAGATGTGTCAGTGAGGAAAAGCTCAGGTAACATTTTCCAGAGAGTGTGGCTCACTAGCTTGTCTTATTTTAAAGAACAGGAGCTGTATGGAGCTGGTTAAAGCATTAACTTTAATCAAAGATATCCCTCAACAGCATGTATTTTTGCCAAACTGAGGAATAACTTGATTATATTGTGATGTACTGTGAAATTTTCTTTTGAATATGACTTCCTGTGAAGTATTCTAAGCCTTAAATGTCATAGCAACAAAACTATTAATGCTTCATGCATTGCTGGGAAACCAGGATTTACAATACTAGTGCTGAGCTCCCATCTGCTGGTAAAAGGCTGCATTACCACGGCAACACCAGAGGACTCTGCTGCTACACCGGAGGCCCGGGAATCTTTATAGAGCCTATGACGTAACCTACATAAGTGGCCAACATTGTTGCCGGCGTTTATGCTGGTGCATTATGTGTTAATTAAAATATGGTTGTGTCCCGGTGTTTTATATGTGCTGCCAGCTCTGATAGAAACAAATGAAATCTGGGGACTTTTTTTCCCTCCTGAGTGCCCACTCTTTGTTGTGCTGTGGTACCGGCCTGCTTCAAATCCACCTCCATCGTCCCGATACCCAAAAACTCCAACCCATCTTGCCTCAATGACTACCGCCCAGTAGCACTCACCCCCATCATCACTAAGTGCTTAGAGCAGCTGGTCCTAGCACACTTCAAATCCTGTCTTCCCCCCACCCTGGACCCCCACCAATTCGCATACCGCCAGAACAGGAGCACAGAGGATGCAGTCTCCATCGCACTGCACTCTGTCCTCTCACACCTGGACAACAACAACACCTACACCTATGCTGTTTATAGACTTCAGTTCAGCGTTCAATACAATCCACCCCTCACAACTCATCAGGAAACTGACAGACCTGGGCATCAGTTCCCTCATCTGCAAATGGTTACTGGACTTCCTGACCAACCGCCCCCAACATGTCCAGCTGGATAACCACTGCTCATCTACAATCACAATGAACACCGGTGTACCACAAGGCTGTGTGATGAGCCCTTTCCTCTACTCCCTCTTCACCCACGACTGCAGACCTGCTGATGGTTCCAACACCATCATTAAGTTTGCAGATGACACCACGGTGATTGGCCTCATCAGTGACAACGATGAGGCCGCCTATAGGGAGGAGGTGGATCGTCTGGCTGAGTGGTGCGACACAAACAACCTGCTGCTTAACACCGAGAAGACTAAGGAGCTCATCGTGGACTACAGGAGGAATGCTGACCCACATCCACCCATCCACATTAAGGGGATGGCTGTGGAGCGTGTGAGCAGCTTCAAGTTCCTGGGAGTCCACATCTCCGAGATCTCATCTGGACGACCAACTGCTCCAAGCTGGTCAAGAAGGCTCACCAGCGCCTCTTCTTCTTGAGGACTCTGAGGAAGAACCACCTGTCCTCAGACATCCTGGTGAACTTCTATCGCTGCACCATCGAGAGCATCCTGACCAACTGTATAACAGTCTGGTACGGAACTGCTCCGCCTCGGACCGGAAGGCGCAGCAGAGGGTCGTGAAAACTGCCCAGCGCATCGCCGGAGCACCACTTCCTGCCATAAAGGACATCTACAGGAAGCGGTGTCTGAAAAGGGCTGGGAAAATCACATAGACTCTTCACCCTCCTGCCCTCTGGGAGGCGCTACAGGAGCCTCCGGACTAAGACCACCAGGTACCGGAACAGCTTCTTCCCCACAGCTGTCAGACTCCTGAACTCTGCCTCCTGACATCTGACCCACGTTAAACTCATGGACTGAACATACACACACCCACAACCACTAGCACTTTACCACTACTGTATAGTTCTGTGTAAATAATCATTCTGTACATACGATAATTTTTAATCCTACAACTGTTTATAACTTACATAGTTCACATTTCTGTATAACTGTATATCTCAGATTTCTGTATAGTTTTTATTTCATATTTATATCCTGTTCATAGCTTGTACTCACTACAGCCTGTACATACTTATAGTTATAGAATATTCATAACATACTTCACACTGTGTGCATTATAACATACCATAATAGACCCATTTCTGTAATATACTTACACATCTCTATTATTGCTAATATATATTGTAATATATCTATATCACGACTAAAGCACTTTCTGGATGGATGCAAACTGCATTTCGTTGCCCTGTACCTGTGACATGTGCAATGACAATAAAGTTGAATTCTATTCTATTTATATTAATAGTTTTCTATGACAAAAAGTACAAGTGTTCATTTAAGTAAATAAACAGAGCAGTAAGAGAGGTTTTTCAAATTTTTTTCTTTATTTTGATTTGCTGCTAATGACAATTTTTTATTTGTAGATTTTGTAGTGCTCCCTACAATTTGGACCTCTCACCTGAATTTTTAAAATTTTGTTCAATCCAATTAAATTAAATTAAAATTAAATTCAAGCCCAACAATCAAATGATCCCCTATGAGAGCAAGCACTAGGCAACAGTGGAAAGGAAAAACTTCCTTTAACAGGAAGAAACCTTTGACAGAACCAGGCTCAGAAAGGGCAGCCATCTGTCATGACTGGTTGGGTGGTGAGAGGTAAAAGAAAAGAAAAATGAGAGCACAATTTAGATATGTGTTGCTCACATTGCCTAAAATGAACAACATGTGGTTTTCTGGACTGAAGGAAATCCTCAAGTCAGTTTTCTGTGAGGTGACTGAAGACTTTGCTGGATGGCCGAGCGGATGCTTTTCAGAAACAGTTCATTTCCTTTCTTGTTTAAATGAACTCCATCGGGTAAAAAATTGAGTTGTTGAAAACCTCAAGCATGGATGCTCAATAATCACTCCAGCAAAGCGGTTGACAGCCTTTCTAATGCTGGCGTTCACGATCTTCCTGTCCTTATTGATTTGGCCTGGATTTCCATATCTCCACACTTGACGCTCGTTGATGGATGAATATACAATTGTCATTGAGGGGAACTCTGTGTGCAGTTGCATCAATTCCTTCTCAATGACAGAAGAAAGTTGATAAGCAGACATGAGTCCCAAATCATTGCCCCCAGCATGGATTACCAATATGTCAGGTGGGCTCTGTGTGGATAGCTCCTCATAAAAACGAGGAAGGACTCCACTCCAGCACATCCCTCCTTTGCCAAACCACTGGACTTTGGCATTAAGTCCGAAATTTTCTCCGAATATCTCTTTTGCGTCACTCTCGCCTCGTCTGATGTAGCTTGACCCAATGATCCAGACTTTTGTTTCTCCCTTCTGGAGATTGATTCTGTGTGGTCTCTCAATGGCAATACATGGGAAGCTGTTAGAGAGGCCAGGGTTGAAAAAGGGATGCCGGAGAACCTCCGAGGGTGTTATGCGCTGGTGTGCATCTAAGGCCAACATCTTTTTAATCAGGCTGACAAATAAGCTTTGGCCATCTTCTGGTCCTCGTCTAACCTTCATTATTTGTTCGAGGTCATCGAGACATTTAAGTTTTATGTATCGAGTCTCCAGGGATGGATATCCTGTCTCGTACTGAAATTGTTGGTCAGTCTTAAATGTCCAGCGCTGTTGCTTGTAGTTGTCTTCAATGAAATAGTCATCAGTGTAAATGCCAGAGTCTAGAACATGATCTGGTGGCTGACCCTGAGTCTCTATGATGAATTTCAGATAATCATACTCATTCTCCGCAGGGTAGAGTGGCACCCCTGTAGCAAGCTCCACAGCTACCAGACCCAGAGACCACATGTCACTTGCTTCATTATAAGGAAGGCCAAGCACAACCTCAGGTGCACTATAACCAACTGTCCCCACGCAGTCACTAGGATTCACTGCAGACGAGGGACATGCGAGGCCAAAGTCTATGAGTTTGACTTTGACTGGAGACTCATGGCGGTTTACAACCATGATGTTTCCAGGTTTGAGGTCAGCGTGCACTATTCCCACAGAACCCAGGTGGGACAGAGCACTTGTGAGTTGACCTAAAATTGGCCTGAATTCGCTTATGGGGAGACCCTGTTTATTCCGGTCCCGTATATAGTCCCACAGGCATTGATCAAGGAGTTCAAACTTTAGGCAAACCCGCTCTCCGTCTTGGAAAAAGCCGTTCCATTTAACAATGTTGGCGGCATCTGGATCCAACTTTCGCAGCTGCTCCAGGATGAAAATTTCCAGTTTTGCCTCTTGCTGAACATCAGGGCGGCTCTTGTTGACTTTAATGGCAATAGCTTGGTTGGTTTTTGTGTCGCGACATTTGGCTACAATACCAAAGCCCCTTCTCCAAGTAAAGCCTCTACCTTGTAGTGGTTTCCCAAAATGTTCCTTCAACTATTTCAAGCTCATCTGAGCTGAAGGATGGGCTGGCTGACATGTTGATGTGCACTTCTTGAGAAAATTCAACAGAGTTTTGGAAACTGCAGTTGATTTTCTGTGATCTCTTACTTTTCAAGTTTGAAGGCTGCTGAAAGACCACAGGGTTTTGTCCCCTTGTGCTACTCGTGTCAATGCACAGGGAACTCTTAGGGTCGAAAAAAAGGGATGCTGGAGAACCTCCGAAGGTGTTATGCGCTGGTTTGCATCCAAGGCCAACATCTGTTTAATTAGGCTGACAAACAAACGTTGGCCATTTTCAGGTCCTTGTGTAAACATCATTACTTGTTCAAGGTCATCAAGGCTTTTAAGTTTTAAGTATCGAGTCTCCAGGGATTCATATCCTGTCTCGTACTGAAATTGTTGGTCAGTCTTAAATGTCCAGCGCTGTTGCTTGTAGTTGTCTTCAATGAAATAGTCTTCAGTGTACACGCCAGAATCTAGAACATGATCTGGTGGCTGACCCTGAGTCTCTATGATGAATTTCAAAACATCATAATCTTCATTTCCAGGGTAGAGTGGCACCCCTGTACCAAGCTCCACAGCTACCAGCCCCAGAGACCACATGTCACTTGCTTCATTAAAAGGAAGGCCAAGCATAACCTCAGGTGCACTATAACCAACCGTCCCCACACGGTCACCAGGCATCACTGCAGACGCAGGACATGCGAGGCCAAAGTCTATGAGTTTGACTTTGATGGGAGACTCATGGCGATTTACAACCATGATGTTTCCAGATTTGAGGTCAGCGTGCACTATTCCCACAGAACCCAGGTGGGACAGAGCATTTGTGAGTTGACGTAAAATTGGCCCGACTTCACTTATGGGGAGACCCTGGTTATTCCGGTCCCGTATATAGTCCCACAGGCATTGATCAAGGAGTTCAAAGTTTAAGCAAACCCGCTCTCCGTCGTGGAAAAAGCCGTCCCATTTAACAATGTTGGCGGCATCTGGATCCAACCTTCGCAGCTGCTCCAGGATGAAAATTTCCAGTTTTGCCTGTTGCAGAATATCAGGGCGGCTCTTGTTGACTTTAATAGCCACAGCTCGGTTGGTCTTGGTATCACGACATTTGGCTACAATACCAAAGCCCCTTCTCCGAGGAAGGCCTCTACCTTGTAGTGGTTTCCCAAAATACTCCTTCAACTATTTCAAGCTCATCTGAGCTGAAGGATGGGTTAGCTGACATGATGAAATGTGTCGGCTTGGTCGGTGAATTGCTGAGAAATGTGAAATTCTCTCAAAGCTTTCCAAAAGGGCTGTGGTTGCTGTCAGGTCTACGTCGGTTAAGCAGTAAGTTTAACAGAGCAAAGCCCCTATTTATGGGTTTTGCCTCTCAGCAAGATGATGACATAACAAAGGATCAAAGGCATTCTATTTTGGATAAAAGGCATTCTATTTTTCCAGTTGAAACACTGAAAAAAAAAAAAAAAAAAAAAAAAATAGTGTTTCAACAGGGCAGGCTCGCGTCCTGTGGGAGGCAGAGGTGATTGGGTAAGGATGCAGAGGATAAAATCCAAGAAAAGATTTACTTATCGGTCAGCTCATCAGCGAGCAGCCGTAGAATCACAGGTGCAGCTTGGCAGGGGATGGACTCAGGGTGAAGACACAAAATCAACAATGACAACAATGTTATTCTTTATTAGTGTAAATGCTTGAACACTAACACTTATATTTTTAAAATTATTCAACTTTATTTAAAAAAAAAAAAAAAAAAAAAAAAATAACGTATTTTCAATGGGGAGACCCTTCAAATTCTCCTTCAACTTACTCCTCTTTAAACTGTATCTACTTCCACATACATTGACGTAGAGCCACCATTCAAACTTTAAAACGAAGACAAGACATTCAACTATTCAACTTGTATTTATCTTTTCAATATCTATTATACTTTTTCTTCAGTTCCAGTTTAAGTTTCATGATGTTTTTCAGCCGTTTCAGAGTTTATAATGGGTGTGTATGGGACGGAATGTTGGCGCTAGAGTGAGACAGCTCAACTGCTAGAGTGAGAGGAGCAAAAAATTAATCTTAAAATCTTTTTAAAACTGCTGCTGTGTCCACGGCGTTTGCTCTACAGGTATGATTTTACCCTCAAAACGTAGCCATCGCTGTCCTCTTTCACCCAATGTGTTTACTATTGTACTAGGTGTTATGGTTCTTTCATAAATGTCACCAATGCACAGCCTCCTCCCTCCAACTCTTCCATAGACTAATGTTAAAATGGCTCAGAAGGTTCGTTTGAAAATCAGAAGAGCATGGTGTCTTTGCACTGTCATCATGTCCATATAATAAACTCCATGGGCATGAAAACTGAGAATTTGGTAGACTGGACATTGCCGCCGCTCACGGTGAAAGAATTTTGTCAATACGACCTGTACTTTTCATTTGGGAACAATTTGTTTGGGGCTGACTTTTCTGTTCATTTTAAGCAGCAAAAGTGAGGTGCATGTCTGTGTGCGTGTGTATGGAGCCATTGGGTGCAGTCACTATAGCAACCAGGCTCACACCTGCCTGCCTAACGAGCTCTGTCTCTCACTGTGCCAAGATTCATCTTAAACATTTCTCTTTCAACTGCTGCTGTGTCCACAGTGTTTGCTCTACAGCCATCATTTTACCCTCAAAACATCGCCATCGTTGTTCTCTTTCCAACACCGTGTCTTTCAAAGCTCAGAGATGTACACTTTTTAAACTGTGTGGATCCAAGTGGAGGGATCACATTTTAGTCATTCAGTGATTCAAAGAATATGAACTTTTAATATTCATTTAGATGTTTTCTGACTAATTTGTTTTTTCTCATTTCTTAGGTTTTTCTAATTTACATTTAAAACATTTTCAACTATTTTCCAACTTCTTCTCTGTGGATGTCAGCTTTTAGCAGTTCGGCACTTTTGATTTCAGGTGAAAATTTCTGTATTTTCATCTCATTCAACATTTTTAACTTAAAATTCAGCAATTAATTCATTTCAGTGCATACATTCAGATTCAAGCATTCACACTGCAGTTTCTTCAGAAAATGCACTTTCTAGTTCTGTTTTATTATGATCTATTCCGTGCGTTTTCACGGACTATCTCCTTCAACACCGCTCAACTTAGAAAAACCATTCAACCACCATTCGATTCCTCTTCTTTTGGACATTACTGCTTCTATTTTTCCTCACTTTTAACTTTTATATTTTTTAATTATTCAACTTTATTCAACAAAAATTATAACGGATTTCAATGGGGAGACCCTTCAAATTCTCATTCAACTTACTCCTCTTCCAACTCTATCTACTTTGACATACGTTGACCTAGAGCCAACGCTCAGAGATTTGAACTTTTTGAATTGTGTGGCTCAAAGTAGAGGGATAACCTTCTAACTGACCCATAGAAACACATTGTATTTTTAGTCAGGAGTTTGTCTCAACAGCAGGAACAACCCCACTTTTAAATTGCTTCTGTCACCACATTTTTGACACCACAAGGATAAAAGAGACACTGTTGTGTAGAACAATTCCTTGGGATCCTCATAGTTCAAAAGCTGTTTTGATGGGAGTTAGGGTCTTGGATTTAGATGCAGTTTTTCAACAGGTGCACCAAGGCAGATTTGACAGGGTTTTGCCACAGAATAATAGTATGCCAGTAGTTAGTGCAGGCCAACTAACTCCTTGGTGTTCACATCAGGAAACTGACAGACCTGGGCATCAGTTCCCTCATCTGCAAATGGTTACTGGACTTCCTGACCAACCGCCCCCAACATGTCCGACTGGATAACCGCTGCTCATCAACAATCACAATGAACACCGGTGTACCACAAGGCTGTGTGATGAGCCCTTTCCTCTACTCCCTCTTCACCCACGACTGCAGACCTGCTGATGGTTCCAACACCATCATTAAGTTTGCAGATGACACCACGGTGATTGGCCTCATCAGCGACAACGATGAGACCGCCTACAGGGAGGAGGTGGATTGTCTGGCTGAGTGGTGCAACACAAACAACCTGCTTAACACAGAAGACCAAGGAGCTCATCGTGGACTACAGGAGGAATGTTGACCCACATCCACCCATCCACATTAAGGGGATGGCTGTGGAGCGTGTGAGCAGCTTCAAGTTCCTGGGAGTCCACATCTCCGAGGATCTCATCTGGACGACCAACTGCTCCAAGCTGGTCAAGAAGGCTCACCAGCGCCTCTTCTTCTTGAGGACTCTGAGGAAGAACCACCTGTCCTCAGACATCCTGGTGAACTTCTATCGCTGCACCATCGAGAGCATCCTGACCAACTGTATAACAGTCTGGTACGGAACTGCTCCGCCTCGGACCGGAAGGCGTTGCAGAGGGTCGTGAAAACTGCCCAGCGCATCGCCGAGCACCACTTCCTGCCATAAAAGACATCTACAGGAAGCGGTGTCTGAAAAGGGCTGGGAAAATCATCAAAGACCCCAGTCACCCATCACATAGACTCTTCACCCTCCTGCCCTCTGGGAGGCGCTACAGGAGCCTCCGGACTAAGACCACCAGGTACCGGAACAGCTTCTTCCCCACAGCTGTCAGACTCCTGAACTCTGCCTCCTGACATCTGACCCACGTTAAACTCATGGACTGAACATACACACACCCACAATGGACAACCGTACCCTCAAACACACAATAATAACATGGACTGAACCACCACTCACAACCACTAGCACTTTATACAGCCTCTGTAGAAATTATCCACACCCTCACTTATCTTACTGTATAGCTCTGTGTAAATAATCATTCTGTACATACAATAATTTTTAACTCTACAACTGTTTACAACTTGCATAGTTCCCATTTCTGTATAGCTGTATAACTCAGATTTCTGTAAAGTTATTTATTTCATATTCTGTATAGTTTTTCATATTTATATCCTGTTCATAGCCTGTACATAGCTTGTACTCACTACAGCCTGTACATACCTATAGTTATAGAATATTCACAACATACTTCATACTGTGTACATTATAACATACCATAATAGACCCATTTCTGTAATATACTTACATATCTATATTATTGCTAATATATATTGTAATATATCTATATCATGGCTAAAGCACTTCTGGATGGATGCAAACTGCATTTCGTTGCCCTGTACCTGTGCATGTGCAATGACAATAAAGTTGAATTCTATTCTAGTCTATTCTATTATTTTTGTTGCCGGAGGGAAAAGACATTTTTCACCACGTTTGTGCATTCCCTCACGTCCACTCCAGTAGTTTCAGGAATTTCACACAAGGAATTTGCTGACATTTGTGAATCTTTAAATTATGGTTGTCACACATAAGATCGGCTGGAACTGAAAATATCAAGAAAGGGCAGATTTTTTACTTTTAACTATATTTTCATAAGTTTTAAGGCTTTTTATGTTGATAAAGAACGAACTGAATGCCATTCATACTACACCAAGGTAATTCAGTAACAGATAAACAACTACATGACTCAAGTTGCTATTTTTTCACTACTGACTATATCATCGGTACTCGCTTTTTTGAGATTAAGTAATTTTGCACTATTGTGAACGTCAAACTGAATGATTAGCTACATTTCTCAGTGTAAAACCCTTACCACACGGTTAAAATCAATAAGGATGACTTTCAATCCCAAATACTTTATGGTTTTATACCACTGCTGGTTAAATATTATGAGTGCAAAATTCAAGCACAAATGCTGATTATTTTAATGCTTATGATTTTAGGAGTTAGAAGTAAATGCATGTTCCAAATACAGATCATAAGTGGTATATTAAAAGCATGTTAATAGAAGTGAAAATATTGATAGAATCTCTGAATAATAACATAATTTCCAACTACATCTTCAACTTTACAACATAAAAAACAGCAGTGCTCGCATTATCTGTTCAATTGTGCACCAACACTAATTTACACAGAGCCTTTGCCACCTTGCTCCTACTCCCATACGTAACCAGTGTTGGGTAAGTTACTTTAAATTAGTAACTTAGTTACATTACTAGTTACTTCTATCAAAAGTAACTCAGTTACTTCAAGTTACTCGTTACTTTCAAAGTAACTAGTTACTAGGGAAAGTAACTGGTTTTACTCAGAATTCTCTTGTTAATGTGTTGCTTCCGTAACTGGATACCCAGCAAGACTGCCAGTCTTCTAGCTTGCTTACTTGCCACAAGTGCACTGTGCCACCTACCAATAGAAAGGAAAAAATAATGTGCATATTTCCACGAGAGAAATCCCACGCCTGGACTGTCGTTGACCGCCGTCATGATTCTAGCCTACGTCACAGCGTCATGTGCGCTTTTTACATCCAACACGAAAACTGCAGTCGTGGTGCTTTCGATTGTACTCAGAACTCGGAAATTCTGCCTTCCGAATAAGAAGATGTAGGTAACACCAGACTGCAGATGAGCTGCATCCAGGGCTGGACTGGGACAAAAAATTGGCCCTGGCATTTTGACTAGAGACCGGCCCACCATTATAGGAAAAATCATAAAGCCTTTGAATGAAAACAAACGCTGTTGTGACAGTGATGTACACTGTTCTGATGGTATATATGCATCAATCTATCAATCGTTTGTTGTAAGATTCAGATAATTATGTTTTAAAAGCGAGACATTTTAAATGAGAATAAGAAAGAAAAGTATATCCTTGTGCCCCCCTTTCCCTGTTAATGCCCTACCTGCTCCCCTGGCAAAACTTTGCTAGACCCGCCCCTGCACAGTTACGTCAGCTACGTAAAAAAGGATCCTGGTGTTATTTGTCTCTCAGAAACAGTTCATAACTTCCCTTCAACTCATTCATGTCACCTAAAAGGTAAACCTGTTTCTCCATCACCTGTTCAGCTCTGATGGTTCAGTAAGGACATCTCCTGGTTTCATCTTCATGTTTCCCTCTCAACAGATATCCAAACCGATATCATTACCAGCAGCTTTTACAGCTGTGGCTCCAGCAAACATCAGCTGATACTAGAAAGTAATATTAAATAAATTCTAACAACAGCTTATCAAGCTTAAACGTGCTGCTCTTGTTTAACGCGACATCCGCTGGTTTCCTCTTTCTGGCGCAAAGTGGGCGATAAACAAACAAGAGAGAAAAGCCGATCAGCTGATCATTGATCAGTTTCATGATTGAAGTAGAAACAGGAGAGGGAGGGGAGAGAATGAGAGAAGAAGAGGCAGCTGACAGCGTAAACACAGAATAACTCCAGCTTTGTGTCTTTTTCATTCTACCTGAAGTACGGGACAAACTGTGTTCCTTTTCACCTCAATACGAAACGCGTAATATTTTCTCTGAATGCAGGACGATTCCGTTTTTTACGGGACGGTTGGCAACTCTACTAACTAACCTTATGAATAAAGTTCAACATCAGTAACATAGCACCCACCCAGATGTACAGAAACTCCGTCATGCTAGCTAGTACACAGTGCGAAAAAGTCAGCATAATGAAAATAAACTCCACCTAAACTTGGTTTATATCTGACCCAGATAGACTGCAGGTCATAACTTCTTACCTGAAGTTCAGTTCACCGCCTCGGGTCTCTGCTCCTCCTGCCTCCCCTTTCCCTCATCCACCTGCTGGCCTCCACCACTTGCTAATGTTACTGAATCTGTGGAAGCTCATGAGCCACACCAAGAAGAAGTAACGAATAACGAGCCTATCTAAATCCCAGTAACGAGTAACGCGTTCCTGATTTTGGCATAATAACTAGTTACCGTGCTCGTTACCACAATAATAACGTAGTTACTGTCACGCGTTACTTAATAACGCGTTAGTCCCTACACTGCTGGTAACTACATGTACAAGTAAGCAATGAGAGCTTAAATCACTCTGCTATTACCACAGATAAATATTTCTCTTTTCTTATTTGAAAAACAGCTTTAGAATATTTTATATCATGTACAACAAAAAATAAAATGAAATTTCCAAAGTTCCTTGTTGCAAAGTCTATCGAACTACAAAACAATGACGCTAACAAACCACTAAGAAAAGCAACACTAGGTTACACAAGACAAGCATCAAAGAAATAAATAGAAGATAAATAAAAAGAGGCAGAAAGTGGCCAGCAGAGGGCCCAGAGCAACAGCAGTGGTTCAGCACCTGCCGAGTGTTTTTCATGCTAACTTGTGCTTCCTGACCTGCTCTCTCCTCATGTGAACCTGAAATAATTGCCACTCTGTCCTCACTGAAGATATTCAAACCCCTAAAATGCACCTTGAGGAACGCAGGAGCATTCTGGAGGAGCTCCTACACAGTAGATCAGTACATTGCTGGTAGCAGACACTACAGAACCAAGAACTGCTTATTTGGCCTGTTCATCCATTACATCCTTTCAATTCAATTCAATTCAAATTTATTTATTACAACAACAGTCGCTTCAAGGCGCTTTATATTAGAAGGTAGACTGTACAATAATACATACAGAGAAAAACCCAACAATCATATGACCCCCTATGAGCAAGCACTTTGGCGACAGTGGGAAGGAAAAACTCCCTTTTAACAGGAAGGAACCTCCGGCACAACCAGGCTCAGGGAGGGGCGGGGCCATCTGCTGCCACCAGCTGGAGAGAGTCTCACATGCTGGGAGAAGGTAAGGTCTGAGAAAGAGATGTGAGTAAAGCATGAGGAGATGGGGTGAGGATAAGCTAAAGAAGCTTGTCTCTCCCCGTCCACCTCACACCAGCTAAAAACCAACCTGGATTCATTTGGTCTGTTTCACTGTGCTGACAAAACTTTTTGTGTTTTGTTTCAGCCCCATTATAATACTATATAGTGTTTGGTTTACTTTCATTTATCCTGAAGTAAATTACTGTCCTGATTTAACATAACTTGTAGTTGATTTGTACGTTTCAGCTTGAGAATGTTTGGACTCCTTGATTTGTGTTCCTATCTAAGATCATTTCTAGTTTTAACTTAGGTAGAAGATATAGTGGTTATAATTTGACCAAAACAAGTAATATCTCAGGGTAAAACAAGCTTTGGAGTCTTTGTAACGTTCACCAACCGTAATACCGAGTTTAAATCCCTAATAAACAGAATACATCAAAGGAAAATGTTGAGAATTTAAAGCTCTCCAACTTTTAACCTACTTTCTTTTGCTGGCGGCGGAGTTTCAGTGATACCTCCTTCTCTGGCCATGCTGTTTCTCCTCTTCCTCACTTCCTTCTACTCTCTTAATTTTAATCTTCTCTACAATTTAACCAGTGAAGAACTTGACTGCTTCACTCCCTCCTTCATCCCCCAGTCCTCCTGCTCCTGTAAATGCAACCGGATCCCTCAGTCTGAGCTGCTTTGTGCCCAGTGTGAGCCATCAATCAGCACAGCCTTCCTGTCTCCCAGTGGGCGAGGCAGATGTGTCTTCCTGAATACCACCAAGGCACAACAACGAGGAGGAAGGCTGAGAAAGTGAATACGCTACTGGACTACAGAGCTCACAACCACTCCTTTGTAATATTTGGTTTTAAATTTAGAATCAGGAATGTGAGTGAGGATGAGAAGCTTAGTTGTTTAACACAACTTTTAAGTTCAATAACAGCATTTAATATGCCCCCCCCCCCCCCCAACACAGGCATTGTGACTGAACTTGCAATAACAATTTTTGGCCACCTGGGGCAGCACAAACTCAGTTGATGTAGAATATTTAGTGTTTGGATTTTCTTTATTAATAATTAGGACTTCCATTAGTTTCTGCCTTGGCAACATCTTCCCAGGGTTTGCTATTATCCTTTGTAAGTAAACAGTATAATCAAAACAATGTCATTAAATTAGGCAACATAATTCATATATTACTAAATTATTAATTATGCTGTTGATGACTTGGCACATTTAAAATGGATTAACTGATAATGCAAGAGAGGTGCATGATGCAGTGTAGATGTTATTAAAAAATGTTTTTTGAAGTGGCCAAAGAAGTACGCTCTGGTATCAGACACAAGTATCATAAGACATATAAAAACAAATAAGCTTTTTCCTTTTTGCTACATGGAGCACAAACTGTAGAGATGCATTAATCTACCTTACTGATACTCGCGCTAACGCTAAACAGCATGACGCACAGGTTAACCAGGCTTTGAGCTCAGTGTTAAAACAGGTGCTGCTAGCCCTCAGATGCAGCAGGACGCATGTCAGCAATTAAAAATAGTTCAGGATTCATCCATTATTCATTGTTAATGTGGGCATCAGTCGTAGGTTTTAGCCATTCGAGCTGCAGCAAGCAAACAAGCGCCAATAAATCATCCACACACACTACCTGCTCAGCAGCAGAGACAGCTAAAGACAGACTACTGAACACAGAGGAACACTGCGCTCATCATAGGGTGATAAGCCCCCCAAACAAAGTTAAACCAGAGAGAATAGTGGACCTAAATTTTCTGTTTGCCGGACAGCCAAAGAAGAACTCTTGTGCCCCCTTGTGGACACCTTTGACTGTGGCCGATACCTTCTGTAGCTTCAGTTTACTTTCTACTAATATCTACCCTTACGAGAAACGTTTAGTGACTTCAAAAAGCCTGTAAGGCAAAGCAACAGCGACTGGCTATGTGGGTCTGCTTTCTAGTAGGGTACTATACTATAACTCCACCATTAGGCCTTTATTCTCAAAAAAGGGGGAAAAATGGGTTTCAAGGCAGTTTAAATGTCCTCATACTGTTAATCTCTCTCTCACACACACACACACACACACACACACACACACAAACACACAGCAGCAGCAGCAACATTAGATAGTACTCAGAGCCCTCCTCCACAGCGGGGAGGAGAGAGCCATGAATAAGACATTGAAGCAGTCTGTAACTAGGCCACAATAACTAGAAACAGCCTCTCGTGCATGGCTAACTGCTTCCTACTGTTTTGCGGAGCATGCTGAGCATTGCTTTGATGCTGTTCTGAATCTTGTCTTAGCATCACTGACAGGTTAAGATTCTCTGTAAACATCCAGTATAAGCTATATCAAAAAGTCTCTGGCTCAGCTGCTGTTCCACACATCTATTGATTTTTTATGATTCCCAATCATTCTTGACTTACAGATGAGTTTCTCATTTTCAGTAACATATTTTTCATTCTCACAGTCACAGCTGACACAGTAAACTGTATGTGAAAGGTTTTTTGGCAGCTCATGTAGGACAACTTCCAGTTTAAGCAGAAATAAGCTCATTCATTGGTCAGTCTCTCATCTGGGATGGGTTTTAATACAACGGCTACTCACATCAGCATCACCAGGTTAAAAAAAAGACACTAAGTCTTAACATTACAACCTGCCTGTGGTCTCTCACACATACCACACTTGCATGTATTTAAGCAACTGTCTGGTCTCCTTCTGTCAAAGTAAGCGTCCTCTAAATCTTGACAGAAGGACTGTTTTTAGTAGTCAAGCCTCCTGACAAATATGAAATAGAGCTAACAATACCTATTGCAAATGTTATTATTTTTTTTTTATTAGTCCTTTATTTATCCAGGTAAAAAATCTCATTGAGATTAAAAGTCTCATTTTCAAGAGAGACCTGGCATGTGGCCTGAGCATGAGGAAGCACACTTATGCTTTGCAATGTCCTCCTGCATGCATCAGTGCCCATGATTTTTTTGTTTTGTATAAGTAAATCGACTGCACACTAAAACATATTAAATAAAATTTTATCAGTAAACTAAATTCTACAACAAAAATAACAACACTTTGCCTGTCACCTAACATGTCCATTGGGCCTTACTGCTGCAGGATATTTCAGCCTCCAACCCCCGACTCCCAGTGAAAACGTTACGCCCAGATGAACAGAATCTGCTTTTTGGAGCTGCATCTGAAGTCTCATGATTTAACCGACCTGCACATAAGCCTTTATTCTTCTTTACCCTAACATGGCTTGCATTTTTGTTGCATTTCACCAACATCTATTTCCTCAAAATCAATTTTTATTATTAACAATAGTGACAGCAAAATATTTCTCCATACAAAGGGCTACAGTTTTAAAGTCGTTGAACAGCAGGCCTCTCATGTTGTGTCATATGTACACCTGTTGAGTTACTCTCTATTTGAATGAATAAATAAATGTATGAATATGCCATGTTGTAGTTCTGTAGTTCTAATACTCTGCTTGAAAGACACAGGGTAACTTGACAGTTCAACTTGAACTTGCAAACTATTTCTATGCAACAGTTTACATTAAAATGAAAGATAGTAAAATATGGCACGTGTTTCTGGCTTTCATTTATGAAACAAAACGAGGTCTCCGTGTCTGTTTCTGACCCACTTCTCTCGCTACCTGACAAACCATCATTGTCTCCACCACCTGCGCCGCCTGACTGACAGAACAGCCTAAAGGGAGGCTCTGCTTTTGGGAAACCCATTGGCAGAAGAAAGGGAAACCCCGTGTAACATCCAGCACATCCCGCTACATTTTATCAAGGTCCTTACAGATATATATTGCAATATCTCTCATATTATATGCTCTTCATGTGCAATTAGCTATTATGCCCAACTGTGCGAGCAAAATAGGCGTCCTTGAAGTGGCCATGATGAGGCAACTATTAACTGTCCGGAGTATCACAAATTTGCTGTAAGCCCCAGCAGAACGAATGACATAATTAATTAAATTCGCTTAAATGATGACTGGAAAAGGTTCTTAAAGAGCAACAGTCTCGCTCCATATGAAAAATATCTGTAGCAAATCAAAGGAATTGATAAATTGGCCTTCATGTACTGGCGCTCCCAGTCAGTCAAAATAAACCAGGAGGGGAGCCTGAAAACAGCAGAGACAGGGAGAAAAAAAGCCAACCAAAAACATTAGATGCAGTCACACGGTGAGGAGGTGGGTATACTTACTGTCAGAGGCCATGGCTGAGGCTGTTTCCCTTCAGACTACGAGCAGAATCAGATGTATCATCGGAGGAGAGGGGGCAGCAAGCATCCCCGCCGCTCCTCATCCTCCAGACCCGCAGATCTGCAGTCACACAGCGGTGAGCGGTGAGGCGTTCACTGACTGTGGGACATTTCAACAATTTAAATATTCTATTATTTTTTTTACAACTCAATATTTTGTGATCTGCAAATTAAAAATGTCCCGGTTATAATTTTTTTTTTTTTTTTTTTTGGGGGGCAAATAGGTGTAAGTTATAATGACTTAACAATATTGTTTCACACATACAGTCAGTACTATGTAAAAGTCTTGTGCAAACACATCAAAATGCAGAGTTTGTACAGTTCTAATAACGTTGAAAGTCAATATTTAGTATTACAATTTTTAATCTTCAACACAGCCTGAGCTTCCTTATGCAAGCTTTCTTGGAATTTCTTTAAATAGTCTTCAGGAACAGTTCTCCAGGCTTCTTCAGAGACATTCTAAAGATGTGTGAAGGCAAAATTCTACTTTATTCTCACATTTAGATGAAGTGGTTACAAATTCACTGTAGAACTTTGCATAGCCTTTTATTTCTTAGGTGAAGGATGCATGTGTCAATATGCTCTGCTTAGTTTGCTTAACCATGTTATCTGCTGACTGTATGAAACTCCCAGGGAGGCAAGTGCCGGGTGCTTCCTGGAGCATAGTGTGAACGCGCTCTGCCCAGCAACAGCACAGGTGGACAAGAAACTATTGTAACTCAAACGATACAGAGAGTTGTGTGTGAAAAGGGAGCTGCGACGTCTCAAGAGCAGAGCTCTCCTGACTGTGTAACTGTGATGGTCGATGTCTGTTTTGCTCTCCTGCATGCAGTAATTAAAAAGCTTGACCACAGCTGACTTCATTGCAGACTTTCCACCACAGCTTTCTTGGATGTTTGCTGCCTAATGCTGAGGTCTGGGCTCTCATTTTGTCAAAATGTATAGTTCAAGCATATAAAAGTCATATTAAAAAAATCTGTCATAGATTAAGTAATGGACTAATTGATAAATAATTTATTAATTACTAAAAATGTCAAAAAAATGAAAACAAAGTGTTAAATAGTAAATTTACAGTTCTAAAGCTGCTAAATGTAAGCCAGTTATTAACATAGCAACAACTAGCTTAGGCTAAAATTGAATTTACAAACCTCCCTCCAGCTGTTTTTATCAGTTTTAAAGAATTCAAGGACTAACATCTTGGCATTTTCCCAAAAATTATAAGCACTGCGAGGAAAAACAAATCAAGCAAAAAGAAGATAATGAATTACAAGAGACACATTTGAGGTTATTCTAAATAGCAAGATAGGCTACTGAAAACCAGATGTCCACATTTTCAAACACATGGAATGTTACACAAGAAAGATTCAGACAACTGTAACTGTAAAAAATGAGTTTTTATATAAAACATGAAAATGCTTCAGCAGATGGTGTTTCCTTCAGAGAGAAAATTACATAGCGATAAGCTTTACTGTGAACAATGTTTCCAATAATTTACTGTAACTGTAATTTAACCACCAATGAACTGATTAAAAAATAATTTAAAAACATGTATATATAAAAAAAAAAGGTAAAGATGTCAACATGATTTATTACAATAGCAAAGCACATATCAGACTTCAGTGAATGCTCTGAACAGCAGCTCCAGTGTTGTGCAGTTTCTTCAGGACCACTTGAACTTTTTGTACTGTTTCGGTTTATCTGCAAGAAAAACAACATAAAGAACACAAGCCAGCCAATGAAAAGACAGCAGGGGCCAGTGAGCAAACACATGAAATATAAAAGAGCCTAATCACGCACCATCACGAGCAGACTCGAGCTGTGCAAGCCGACTGATCTTAGTGGTTGTCATGGCTTCCGTCCACAAGTCACCTGAGAAGTACAAAGGATTCATTCATAAAGAGTTTCCATGTAGTAAAATTCTGGAATTTCTCTGTCACTGATGGAAACATTTTAATAATCAGCAGGTGAAAATTATAAAGCATAGTATACATGTGCAGTGATTAGTCTAACTGAGGCGCTTTATATATTAAATACAGCCTGTTTCTGCGTGTTTTTTTAGCACTTTAGTGTCACTGTTTAATTTTACCGGTGCCTCGGAGGACTTAATTACATCCACAATGAAAGTGATCCACAGCAACGTGGTGACCAGGGACCACAGAAAGTGAACAGTCGTCAGAAACTTCAAAGACATGTGCAACAAGGAAATGGATTTCAGTACGGAGGCAGCTTCACTGTAGATAATATATAGAGCTTATAATGCTAAAAAATGTGTGCTGTAATTACTAATTTCTTTTAACATTTATGCTGTTGTTACATCACTTGACTATGAAATTTCTGCAGTGGGATTATTGCAACTGCTGGACAAGTTAAAGGTAAATAAATTGCCCAAAAAGAACAGAAGGGGGATAGCAATAATAGGCTTTTATTTATTTGTTAAAATATGGATTCTTAAAGCATGCTGATAATTTCCTACAACTTACTGAAGGGTTTTATTTAGAAAATCTAATGCAAACTTAGTCCTTCCTGTTTGTCAATATCATGGCCAAGGCCTGGGATCGCACATAAAGCAGGAACGGGTGTGAAATGTTTAAGATCAGGAAATGTTGTATTTTTAGTGGTTACAGGAAGATTACCTGAAATATGGAGATTCTCACTGGTTCTGGCTTTGAGCGACGGCTTGGTTATTCTGGAGCGACCTAACGTGGGGGCGGATCTGGCCTCGTTACTGGTGAAATCCACTTCCACCTGGCGATGACGCCTTGACTTGGAGACCTGAGGGAAAAAACATATATAAAATAATAAATTGTCACAATAAATATAAAAATCAGTAAAGACTGTATCCACTGACACAAACCTCTGCTGCTTGTCCGTACGCCTTCGATTTGATGGAAGCAAGGAGCCCTGCCCTTTTGGAGCACTGGGGACACACACAAAGACAGCAGATCAACAGAGGCGTCTCTGGAGAAAGTTACAGCATCTTTGGAAAACTCCAACAGCTTTCTGACTTCCTGTTATTCATCACCTAAACCTGCAAGAGACATGAGGTAAGACACTGAAGTGGCTATCTCACCTCCTGCTGGGATGATGGTCCCTCACTGCTGTCCTCTTCTTCATCCACACTGTCCTGTCAGGACAAAACATGACACAGCATCACATCAGATGTGGAGAAAAAAACCCCACAAAAAGTGAAGCTACAACATGGTAAAATAAACTGAAACAACAGGAGATATGTTCTCCGTTTTCAGACCTTCCTTTTCTGCCAGTTGTAGAAGTCGACCACAGTGTTGCGAAGCTGAGGGACAAGGTTTTTACGGATCAGGCTGACGGACGGATCTTGCTGTGCTGATGTCAGAGAGAGGGTGGATGCCTTCAGATTCTCATAGTGCTGGTGAACGTTGTCCATTTCCTGCAAGACAACAGAGATACCCGTTTGCGATGTTGTGTCGTTGATGTCTACTCCCTTTTTCACACACCAATAAACAAGCCTTTAGAAGTGAGGCGTTTAGTCTGCTTGCAGTATTTTTATTTTGAAATCTGAAAGGATGCTCCATGTCATTCCTGTGTTCACTTTCCTGCCCTCCTATGCAGCTAAAATCACTTTGTGTTGAGTATTTTTAATGTCACAGAGAGAACAGGATGCTTCTGCAGAGAAATGCAGCCTGAAATGTGATGCAGATTGACTGCTGTGTAGCTACATCTGGTGGGGTTTGGGTAGTAGGGGGAAGGAAGGGTCGACTTACTTCCAGCAGCTCGATGTTAACCAGCTCTTGTGGACGGGACACTCGCTCCATGAAATCCTCATGCATTGGCGACCTTTCCACCTTCCTCTTCTTATTGTAGGTGAGCTGGGGGAAGGAAAGAAGATATAGCTACTCTAACTAGTGATGTAATGTTTCTAGCCTTGGATGGACTACAATTCCTGTCAGCCAAGAGCAGAATTCTGAGGGTGCTGTGGGCACAATATCATGGAAGCTGAAAATAAAATAAAACAGATCCACCTTAAAATATATTTAAAATATTTAAACAGGAAACTAACCAGAGAGGGTGTGGCGGTGAAGTGGAAAGCTTTACAGAACATGAGCTGCTGGAGTATGTAGACCACATCGAAGTGCTGAGCCTCTATAGCATCTTTCTCAAACGTCTTCACGTCCACCCAGTCCTTCAGTGCCAGACGGATCTGCAGCCAGAGACACAATTCAATTCAATTCAATTTTATTTATATAGCGCCAAATCACAACAAAAGTCGCCTCAAGGCGCTTCACAACAAGAGCTTGATTTCATGTTTGCTGATCACTTTAAAGAGAAAGTACATGTGCTGTCAGTCCTGACCTGCTCAGAAGGTGACGCATTCTGGCACTGATACAAGCTGTACAGGAGGTAAAGTCCTCCTACTCGGATCTGGAAGCTGAAGGGTGGCAGGAAGAAGACAGAGGCCACGTCCAGTATCAGACGACTGAATTTTCGCTTCTCGTGATTCACAGTGCCACTGCGGCGAGAGAAACATACAACACCGAGTAAGGATTTAACCAGTAAGGGGTCTAAGAGCTCAGTGGTGCTGCTGCTGGTGTGATACATGATCTCCAGTTTAATTTTTTAAATGTAATTTATTCTGTTGTTTCCTGTGTGTTTATCCATATTTTCACCATTGAGATTATTTGTTCATGGCCCTTTCACCTTAATTATTGTACACTTTGCTTTCCTGGAAATTAAGTGTGTCTATAAATTGGACACTTGAGTGTGAAATATTTGCCTTTTAATAATAAAGATAATAAGGGTGACATGAAGTTAAAGAAAAGATTTCTCATTCTGACACACAAAAACCTCAAAAGAATTTGGATAAGAAGACTCAAACCCTGTGATGGAAAACACAGGGATGTTTTGAGCAGAAAACCTACTAGAAAATCTGTGAGAACTTCATCTCTCTCCATATTCTGGCGAAAATCTCGAAGCGGACGGACTGTGTTCGTTGGAAGCGCTTCAGGAGCTGCTCGCAGTCTGCTTTCACCTGTTTCCCGCAGAAATCCATCGTCCTGATGCCTCCACACACGAGTCAACGTGAAAACACAACGCCACAGAGCTTACGTCGTGGACATCATCGACTTTTATTTTTATTTACGTTTATTTTCAAACTTCTGCAGCGAGAAAATGTCTTTTAGTTAGCGAGACCGAAATATAAACACAAGATTCAACAACCGTCGACCACTTAGTACGTCACCAGTGCTCGACGGCTGACGACACCTTCACTGACCGTCTTGAAAAATGGAGGTCACATTTTTTTTTAAAGAACTTTATTTATGAACCTCGCTACAGACAAAAAGGCACCAACAATGGTTATTCAAGAAACTAATATACACAAAGTATAGCATTAAAAAGGAAAGAAAAACGATTAACAAACAGTGAAACGTGAAAAATAGACACAAAATGTGAAAAAATGACAAATCCTGCACTGTATCTGGAAAAGGTGGGGTCATCTTAAAATTTAATTTAATTTATTCAATAGAAAAACTATTGCTGAATAGAGCAAACCGTGTTATTTGCAAGTTTTTGACTCTTAATCGGGAGTTTATATTTGTTCAGTCATTTGTTACATGGTTTAGCTTTAAAATATCCACATTTATGAATAAAATATCTCCCTAATAACAACACAGTACTGATAACAGACTCCAAATTTAGATTTGCAATACATATCCATAAATTTAATTACAGTGACTGCTAAATGTGGTAACCGAATCCCTCTGGACTGTAGCCAGCTACACGTGTCATTCCAGCTTGCCCCCCGACTCACAATGGAAAAACAAGTGATCCAGACTTTCAATATCATTTTCACAGATTATACACGTGCTCCCATCTAGATTACATTTTCATTTTAGGAATTTATTGATTCGGTACATCTCATTTACGACTTTGGACTTTACTTCTTTTACTCTAGGTTGAATGGGAAGTAAATATATCTATTCTTCGTATAAACTTAATTTCCTCACTCTCGAATTTTTTCATAACATAGTTTTTTGTTAAACGATAGCTGGTGGAACTGACGCAGGTGAACCTGAACGTACCACACGGATATCCAGCGTCTGCCGGAAGTAAACAATCCTCAGCTGACGTGGAGCATACACCGTCAGACTAAGTCACAGAACAGGATTTAAACTCACCAGTAACAGCTGCTCTGTCTGCTTTTTTTTTTCTTTTAAAGAAGTTTACTGAAGTTTTCTGACTAATCTCCCAGAAGCTTTGACGACGTTTTCACAAAGCTTCTCGGCGAGGTAAGATGGCGGCATCGGAGGAGGCCAGCAGACCGTTCGCCGGGCTGTCAGACGTTTCCATCTCGGAGGACATCCCGGTGGAAGGGGACATCTCGGTGCCCGTCGGCCCCTCCAGGAGAGATGATGAATTCTCCACTCTGGACGAACCGGTTAAGGACACAATCATGAGGGACCTGCGGGCGGTGGGGAACAAGTTCATCCACGTCCTCTACCCGAAGCGGAGCTCGGCTCTGCTGCGGGACTGGGACCTGTGGGGCCCGCTGCTGCTTTGCGTGACGCTGGCTCTGCTGCTGCAGGGCGGTGCGGCCGACCACGAGGACCAGGGAGGACCGCAGTTCGCTGAGGTAAGAGGGTTCATCATCTCTGGATCCAACAGTTCAAACTTTACTGCGTATCCCTTCATGAATTAATGAGCCGTTTCAACCACATTTGTAAAGTTATTAGTGAATTCTGCTCATTACTACTAATATCGAACAGTAACATACACTGTGTTTTATGAAAATTCTTAAAAGAATTATTAGCTAAATGTAAATCGTACATTATTCATGACAGGATTACAGATCGAGCCCTCTGCACACTAGCGAGAGAGTCTGAGAGGAGGTGAATCACAGTGTCCGTGTGTCAGGGACTAAAATGAAGAGAGAACACATATAAAAGGCGAAAAGTGGCGGTGTTTTTCCTATTATGTGTAAGATTGTGCCAAAAGTGCAATAGCTTAGAGCAGGGGAGTCAAACATAAGGCTCAGGGTCCAAAATTGGTCCAGCAAAGACTCCAGTCCAGCCCACTGGACGTCTTTGGAAAATGTGAATTGAATTAGCAAAAGAATTCTACTTTATAATTACAGGAAAGTCTGGGCATTGAGCTCCAGAATTTGTTTCTGTAATTTTAAACGTTTATTTCTTACAATTTAGGCCCAAAGAGTTGTTGCGTTCATTTACCACAGCACCATTTCTTTACTATGTAGAACAGCTGAGACACACTGTTCAAATTGCACCACTTTATATTGAGATATCTCAGGGATTAAATGTGCAGCTTTTCTGTATTTTAAGTAAATGCCTCTGCTGATTCCCTGCTAACAAAAATATATTGTTCTTCCCAGGTCTTCGTCATCGTGTGGTTTGGCTCCATCATCATCACCCTCAACTCCAAGCTGCTGGGTGGCACCATCTCTTTCTTTCAGAGCCTGTGCGTGTTGGGATATTGCATCATGCCTCTTACAGTGGCCATGGTTGTGTGTAGGATTGTCCTGCTCGTCAGCTCTGGGGTGATCATATTCGCAGTGCGGCTGGTGGTGGTCATGGCCTCCTTCGGCTGGTCGACTTTTGCATCCACAGCCTTCCTCGCCGACAGCCAGCCTCCCAACCGCAAGGCACTGGTGGTGTACCCGGTGTTCCTCTTCTACTTTGTGATTGCGTGGATGGTCTTGACATACTCACCGTGACAGTAGGCGAAGGTTTTCTTGGAACGTCCACAACCGTAGACGGATACCAGAATCTGCCTTTGAACAAAGATGAATAACTACTGAACTGACTGTGCAATTCTGAAACAGCATTTAGACATGACGGACAACAAATTTAGGACTCTTTCAGGAGTAGTGGGGAATGTTGGGCTGCAGAGTGGAAAAGCTGATGAATATGTTCTTATTTTTCCAGTTTGTCTCGCTGATGTGTTTATGTTGTGTAAAAAGAAAAAACGTGTATGTGGAAATACTTCATGAATGTTTGGACTACCAGGGCTACAATGGTTATTTTTCTTTCTCTCTTGATCTCTCTGGGTGTGATCGAAATCTCCTGTCTTAAGAACATGGACAGCACACATTTTCACACTAAATTCCTTTTTAACAACGTTTAGCTGATCTGATTATGCAGCTTGACTAATTCCTTCATGAAGTCTTCTTTTATTTTATTTTTGTATTTTGTTGGGTTTTGTCTCAGTGGACAGTGAAGAGGTGACATGGATGATTACAGGTAGACTGGCTTGAGCTTTTTGTGTGTTTTTTTTTTTTTTTTTCCATCAATGTTTTCTCTTTGAAACCGTGCAAAGCAAACCATAAAAATGGCAGATCCAGCTTTATTACTGACAGTTACAGTGAGTTAAGGATACAGTTATTTAACAGTTGAGTAAAAGTGATAGACAGTGGTTTATCAGCTATAAATAAAGACAACTACATGATAAAATCTCTGCCCACGTCTTAGATTTTTTAGTAGTAAGCAGGTATTTCCTGTGAAACAGGCATGATGATAAGTGTGGAAGACCATGTATGCCAATAGAAAAGAAGCTGTTGTAAACTTAAGTGAAATAATAAAGTAATTAATTTACTTGACTCAATTAATTCAAATAAAAAGTGTTAAGAGAGAAAAATATAACCAATTAAAATGTAGAGCATCATAATTTCATCCAATTTTTTCTTAAAATATGTTTTTAATCAGATTTTATCTCTTGAATAAAAATAGTAAATTCAAACTCATCAGGAAAACAAGCTTAAAAACAACAGCAACCCTGAATTATTTTTTTTTTTTTAATTTTCTGTGTGATGTTTCAGTCAACATCTGAATGTCACTTTTAAATCATAATTTAGATTTTTTATTTTGTACTCTGGATTTAAAATTTAAAATAGACATTAAGTCAGGTCACAGGTGCAGAAGTCTAAGGAGAGATGACAAGCTCACTCTCTTCCCAACCATCTGCCAGCTCTTACGATGGGATTCTTCAGCATTCCTTCATTAGCTGAGAGATTTGCTCTACAGCGTGTTGTGTGTCTGTCCTGGGGTATCCTCCTGGTTGGACGTACCATACCTCACCTAGTCAGATCCTTAAACCCCCTCACCTGGCTCATTTTGATATGGCGGAGCAGTGGCTCTACTCTGAACCCCAGGCCTCACTCACCCAACCTTGAAATGAGATGAAGAATAAAAAATAACACGTTAAAAAAAAGAATAATAGGCTAAACATTTTCCAAGTTACATTTTTTAATCTAAATGATGTGATAAAGAGACAAATGTAAAAGAAGAAGTTAGAAGTTGTACATTAATGTTATTTTGGGGGAGTTTTAATTATTCAGTTGGACTGTTTGATCTTAGAATTTGGATTTTGTTTTTTAAAGGTAAAAACAAAAAGAATATGAATAAAGGAATTAACTTAAAGGTTGAGCTAATAGCAAAAATAAGAAAGTTGGTAGGTTGGTATTTGGGTTGGTTTGGTCAGCTGGGATCAAGTAAGTCACATCTGTGGGAGAACTAGCAGTGAAAGAGAAGAGAGAATTTAGGAGATTTTATTAGTTTTACACACCTGACCAGCTGCTTCTTCATTCATAAGCGTTGTGTTGGAGTATATTGATGATGGGTCATAAATGGAACATTTAAGACCACAATGCACTGCAGCTGTATTTTTTGGGTTTGAACAGGCATTCTGGGGAATGTAGGAAATTAGTAACTGAAACTAAGTTCATAAGAAACAAAATAATAATTGTGTCTTTAAATTTATATAAACACAATCTCACCCTTTTAATTTATGTGACCAGTCAGTAGATGAAGGACTGTCCTTTAGGACTGTGGGTTCATTTTTTCTCGTTAATTATTATGTTTAAGTTTAAATCAATAAAATAAATTTAAAAAACAACTGTTTAACTGAGCTGATGTCAGTTAATGTTTCACAATGAACCTTTTTTGAAAAGTACCATTACCTTGTGCTTTCATATGTTTTTACTATACGGACAAAAAAAGACTTCCTACGTCAGGTGTCTACACACGTTTTTCATCACAACGAAAGGAAAAATAACTGGTTTTACAAACATATGCAGGCAACTTATGACAGTAAGAGAGCACACACACTGCATATGTTGGTCTATTTTGGTATTAGTGACATAGACTGATTAAAAGAGACACAAAATTTAAAAAAAAAACCCCCAACACATTTTGTATCTCTCCGTGGTCATTTTATTTCCATCTAGCTGCATAAAGATATGAAACACTGGTAAGAAAACTATGTCAAGGCTGCTCTGCACTGGCTACTCCTCATCTCCATTCCCCCAAATTCTCAGAGAAACAGAAAAAAAGACATGATAATTTTATTTGGAAAAAATAAGCACCAAGATGACAACAAACTGGGGAATTGAAAGGAGATTTAAGTTGCCAAAAGACGCTGTGTTGAAAAGCTGACAGCAGGTTTCTTGAGTAATGACCCTGCATCAGTGTGGAAAAGCCTGCAGGACTACAGGAAACCATCCCCCTCCCGCCAAGAACTTTAGAACATGTTCTAAAGCACTTTTGAAAGGGACATATTCCTGCCCTTATCCACACACTACCCCACCTCAGGTCAGAATACGCCTCTGTTAAACTTGATTTAGACTTCTACAGGAAACGTATGTCCTCACTTTCGACATAACCAAAAACTCCTCTAACCCCACATCGCAACCTTTCATGCCATTTTAGTCATTTCAGGCTGCATTGACCCGACATGTAGCTACATTTCTCTGGAGGTGCACTTCAGGTTACATGGAAGGTTACATCATAGGGTTAAAAGAAGTTTCCAGTTATGGTGCAAGATATGGTGTAGATTTCCCACTGAAGCATAAACCAAGCATTACCCTTCCTCCTGAAACTCAGCCTGCATACATAACAAGTGAAGTAGACGTGAGCTGGCTCTTCCAGTGACACAAAATCAGGAAAGCATCATACCCAGAGAGAGTTTTGCCATTTCATTTTAAAGTATCTTGTAACAAAAGGGTGTTACAGACCCAGTACAATACACACACACACATACACACATGCAGCCTGTGTTTGCAGGGAAGTGATGGTTTATTTTTCAGTGTGATTACACCACAAAAACTCCTGCTCTTGCTCATGACAGCTTTCCAGTTGTCGCGTCCCTACTGAAATAGGGAGAGCATGATTAGCAAATAGTTCCCAGCTGCCCTGCCAGCCTCCCTGTCACCACCCGTCCTCTGCAGCAGAGCCACAGACCTCACCCCTCCACATCTGTGTTGACCTGCTGGCTTCTATCGACATTTTTCAACCCTGTCAAACGCCATCATGCTTTCAAAGGTCCACCTAAATTCCAGTCCCCAAAAAACACTCCATCATAGCATTATCACTACAGGCTTGTATCACTGACATTTGTAGTCATGCAGGCCTATGAACATCTGACACTGACCCATCTGAGGAGCATCACAGGACACCACCTGGATCGACCGGTATTTGGTTACCGGGCAAACAGATGGGGGATTTATGATTCTGTGTTAAATGAAGCATGTAGGTACACTGTAACCAGCCTGCTGTTGATTTCTCCTGTGCATTTCAAGATACTTTTTCACCAGTTTTTTAATTTATCAGTGAGCGAATAATAATCATCGCCTCAGTATAATAATATTCATAGCCTTAATATAAGGACTTGTAATCAGCAAGTAGAGGGAGTTTAATGAAACCATCGCTACTGACCTGAGAGAAAGTGCACCTGTAAAAATTTGAGGGACGAATGTTGCTTGCAAAGAAAATAAAAGTGAGCCCAACAGAGAGTGGGAGTCCAGAAGGGAGCTTTGAATTGATTAAATAAATGTTTGTGATGCCAATACATGAATTCTGAACTTATGAATATGGTGGAAACAAACTAGGGAGAAAGTTGTGATGTGAATGTGCTTTTATTATTAAGGACATGTTACATGTAAAATAGGGACAACATTTTATTAATTTGTAAACAAAAATAACATCTTTTCCACAGTACTGTTCCTCATCTGCAGTACTGTGGGCTCCAAATGATGTTTGCTACCAAAGCAAACAGGCTGCAAGTGACTAAATACAAAAAAATAAATAGAATGTATCCATATACATTGAGTCACAGGCTGAAAGGCTTCTGATATATGGGGTTGTGATGAGGAGGAGGGGGAAGGACGCTGTTTCTTATAACAGCAGTATATTCAGAATTTAGCCTCTTTCTGCATCTCCTGCTTTACCTTGTAAAACCTCTGAATCACTGTTGATGATGACCCTCTCTTCTCCTGTGGTATCATTAAATATGGATGGCACTCTCAGACATCCTGCAATAATTTCATACTGTTCTGATGAGAGTGGGGCAATGTCAGTGTGTAAGTCTGCCAAAGCTACTTTTGCACATCCCCTGAGGTCATGAACACGTCGGCGTATTATGCTATGTGCTGTTCTAGCATGTATCCACCTCTTGAATTAGCTTCAGTGCTAGCTGGCCCATTGCTCCAGCACTTGTGTTAGCCTCCTCTATAAAATTAGCCAACAAAAAGTGATTATTTCCAGTGTCATTGCAGCAGCAACCTAAACAACATGGTGTCGTTTAGAATATTACAATAAAATATGTAAAGTGATGTTTCCAGTGGAAGCATCACTTTACAGTGGGCTCTTGAAATAGCCCACTGTCTTCCTACAGTTTGCCCAGATGTCAAACAACACAATTATAAGGTCAGGAACATTTTTTAATGTGTCAATTTAAAGTTTGCGCCACACAATTTGTGCCACGCACATCAGTCACAAGGCAATTAAAAGTGTGTGTAATGCCCCCTTCGGACACAAGTGCTGCTTTTGTTTTTGCTAAATTTTCAGCAGCATGTGCTGCAGGGAAAACAGAATGCAAAGAGCTGCTTGCGTGTATAAAATGACATGTCACAGCTAGGTACGCATAGTGTTGATAGGGGTCCACATATCTGATGAACTAACTGCAGATGCCTTAGACACAATGACTTTGGCTTTCTCTTTGGATATGTGTGTCCTCCACCATAGCTTTCAGAGAAAATGGGGAAAATCCACGTCATTCTTCTCCCCTGATGAGGAAAGAAAAAGGCAATATTCAATTACAGATGTCCCTAATTAAGTCACATTTTAAACATAAATTAATGGTGTCTAATACAAACGAACTGTGCAATTTTATGTTTGTATACAGTCTTATCACTGCATCCTAAACGGCTTACCTGGATTTTTGAATCCAAGTTCTTTTGAACACAACAGACTTCGCCTTTTAATATACCGGAAATTAGAAGAAAGAACACGGGATCCGCTGTGTTCTTTATACTTTATTACTTAGTTTAATTATTAATAAATGACCTTATTAAGCAATACCTTATCAGGAGAGATCAGTTCAAAATCTCCCCAGAGAGGGGGAAATCTCCGCTGGTTTCATCACACAAAAAAGATGCTCGAATATATTGCCAAGAAAAGCGCGATAAATCCACAACATAAGAGAAGGATTTGAATCGCACGCCAAACCTGAGAACCACTTCCTCAATCAGTCACGTGGTCATCACCACACACCTCAAACGTGCTTCACAAAACTGGAGAAAAAAGGAAACATCATTAGCTAAAGACGAGCAGTCAGGTGAAAGCCGACGTTCATTAGCCAAACCACACGCATGGATAGCTTCACCCTGACTAAACCCATCAGCCTGTCCTGTGTGACGGGCTGATACAACGCGCCTTCGATAGCTCAGTTGGTAGAGCGGAGGACTGTAGAGGCATCAGCTGAAATCCTTAGGTCGCTGGTTCAAATCCGGCTCGAAGGACATACTTTTACACTGAATTGTCGAGAAGGCTCTCAGTCATCGTAGTCTAAGGAACTTTGAAAGAAAAGCGTCTGTACTTCTTTAAGTTTCCTTCAAGGCGTTTCACCTCTCATCTGAGAAATGAGCAAATGTACTGTTTATAAGGTTGGGGAAACCTGCAGTCAGCTGAGACTGAAGAAGTCACTTGGATGAGTGACGAAACGTTTCTCCCACAAAACGCTACGTCCAGATGAACAGATTCAACTTTTGGAGACTCATCTGAGAAGCTTCTTAGGTTCTAAGAGCAACTGGTGGAGACTCCCAGATTTTAAGCCCTATGGGAGTGTCCCACTAGACACTGAATTATATGATGTGAAAAAGTTGGAAGTCTGTTCGAAGTTCAAACATTAGCTCTACTTCATTGACTGTACTGACCTGAAGCATGTTTGCTTCTAATAACTGTTTACAACTAGAGAGTCATTGGGCCTGCCAGGTCACTAACTAATAACTGTTACTGCACTTATTGTGACTATTATGCTGGACTCTTCTTCAGCTTCTGTGCAGATCAGACTATTAAAGATCTGCAAATAGCAACATGTTTCTGCCTCTCTCCACACTTTTAAGGAGAGCAACACAAAAATAAATAGAAGCATACACTTCGAGAACCCATTAACGCCAGGTTTAACACAGAATTACCGAGAGGACTGTAAATATTCTCATAGTATTCTCGGCTGACACTCACAAACTGTAAACCAGCTGTTCCAGTGGGTTGTTTTTTGTTTGTTTTTTTATTTCAAATGTTCAGGTTTCAAATCAGTCTGAATGATTCTTAATGATGTATTGTTCACAGATCTAGCCTACATGTGCAGTACTCTGTACAGCTTAACATCAAGTACTAATCTGTCAAACATTAAGGCAGCTGATGAAAATACTGGCAGCTGATGAAAATACTGGTGATAATACCTATTTATGTTTTGCCCTGGTTTCCTGCAGGTGACCACAATGCAGCACAACTGAACCTGAATGGAAACCTCCAGCATTATCTCATCTTTGTAGTTCTCATAATACACTGAATAAGTTCTAGCTGGGTCTGGCTGCTTGGCCTCACTCATTTTTCCCCAGGGTAAATATAGCTGTTGATAAAAAAACAACAACAAAAAACCCTAAAACAAACCCCATATAAATATATATGGCATACTAATTTCAGAAGACATATCAGACATTGGACAAGAAATAAAGGACTACATAGACATCATAAATGAAATAAATTAAAATAACTAAAAGTACTGATAAATAAATATTAAAAAAATTTAATAAATTATAGGGTAGAAAACTAGACCTCCTTAGGAAGTTCAAGTTTCTCTACCACTCAAAGCTTCAAAGCGTTTTACTGCATTTTAACTTTACATGAAATTCATCAATGAAAAGTAATGAAATAATTTCTGATGAAAAATAGTTTCATTGTGTGTTTTTTAATCCACTTTTACATAGAAAACTTTCCCTAAGGCCATTAACCTGAAAAGAAAACTAATGTTGAGTTGTCTGAATGCTGTGAGCATTATTATGAACTTTAGCAAAATAATGTTGTAAAAATTCCCAAGAGGGAAAAACATCATTAATGATTGTAAAGTGGATGTCCTTTGTTTTTGGTCCAATAGGAAATTTGATTCATTGTTATCATAGTTTTTTTTTCCAGATTAATCTCTGGTGAAATACTGTAAAATAGTAAAAGGTTTTAGAAAAATGTGTTAAAAATGTTTTTTTTAATTAAATTGAATGAATAAGAAAAATATATAATTCCTTGATAAAAACTTTCCAGATTGTGATGTTGAACGACTTTAATTCGGTTATTGAATTTCAGACGACATTAATTTTTTGGGCCTGTTTCCATAAAATAAAGATTTTTTTTCCAAAATACCACATTCAACATACAAATATTGCAGCAGTGACACATTTAAAAGTTTCAGGACACCGGTCCTCGAGGACTGGAGTTCGACACCTCTGCTCTAACCACTCTAAAAATAAAAAAAAATATTATGGATCTGAAATGATATGCAGTGTGGGTAGTTTGCAATCTGTTAGCATAAATTCTACGAATGTTACAGATTCGAGGATGTACAACCACGAAAATTATTCTTCTTCAAAATGTTATTGGCGGCTGGCAAACAAGTGAATAACCACGAAAATTAATAACGTAGGTTTTTTGAAGTTGGTTGTGTGAAGTCTGTTTTTTTCCTCTACTAAACTTGGTGACTATTCCCTTTCCGGTTCCAACCAAGATTTAAACCAATCGGCATTTGAGTTTCACATAGTGTCGACCCCAGGGGTGAAATGCTATTGGCCCAGTGAAGAGATGCACTCTCCCCGTTGGTTGAATTTCCACCAGTAGGCGGAAGCTAACGCAAAACTCTAAACAGAGCCGTGGTTGTTAATTCCTAGCTTAACTATGGAACACATACAGCTTTTGCCACCAGAAGTTTGGGTCTATGTTCTCAGCTACCTGAGCACGGAGGAAAAACACACTGTCCGCTTCTGCTGCAAACACCTAAAGAATCTCGTCGACCACCCGTCTCTGTGGAGAGACTACACGGTGGTGCTGTCCGACCTCCGACGTTATACGTACGGGTTCTGGGACACTTTAAACTACCGCAGTCTCACCCGAGTAACGGTGCGGCATTTGGGGCGCAAAGAGTGGCGACGCCTCGTAAAGTTCCTCCCGTCACTCTCCACCATTGTGTTTGTGGACGGAGGACGGCAGTATAAGGAGAAATACTTGGACGCCCTTTCCATGTTCCCCGACCTCAGGGGTGTCGGGGTGCGAAACGCTATCTGGGATGAGCCGGTTCTGGGGCACAATCTGGCAGTCCAGCTGGGGGAGCGGCTGACTCAGTTGAGCGTGTGCAACGTCCGTCTGCCCAACACGGTGCAGTTCATCAACAGCGTGTCGCACATGGTCAACCTGCGGTACTTGCTCTTCCACCAGCAGGGAGAGGGCTACGGGCTGGACACGGTCAGGCCGGTGCCCTGCAGTGTTTTCCACAACCTGCTTCTGAACCTGACCAAGCTCAAACACCTATCCTGGGGGATGAAAGGGGAGCCACCGGAACCCCTACCAGATGATTATTTCAGCCCCGCGGAACCGGACCAACCAGGTGAGTCTCGTCACTCATCCAAACGGGAAACTGCTGTGGTATAGGCTATCAAAGCATCAAAACCAGGCTTTAGAGCTGGTCAGCCAAGAACTGTGCCATTGTCCTCAAGATTTTCTGTGCTATCCTTAACTATTGAAATCACATCCATCAAGAGACCTAACGCCCGTTGGCTCAGGAGGTCATTATTAACAATCCTTAAATATTCTAATATTGCACATAGACATGATTTAGCTTGTAAACTACATAAAATGTGCAAACTTGCAACACCAGTACAGTGTGTTTAGGATACTGTTTATGACTATTATTTGTAAGTGTACATTATGTTACAGCATTACAAATCCCAGTACACACAACACTGAAGTTGCCACATAGCCCTGAGTTGTTCCTGGGAATTTGTTTGTCTAGATTGAAACAACTTTTTGTAGAAGTGTGCTTTGTACCTGCACTCTTACACATAGACAAACCTTAAATGCAATCCGTGATCTAGCCTAATCACATCAACTACTGCTGGTCAGTTCACTTTACCTCAAATGACAATTTCAAATATTTGTTTAGTGACAGGGACAGCCTGTTTTAAACATGGAAGTGGAAAGGAAAATGTCTCAAAATCAAAATTTTAGACTTAATTTAGTGTGTTGGAGAAGTTTGTTTTCCAGCCACCGTAGTTTGATGATACTGATAAGTCTTCAGTCTAGGGTTGATTCTGCACCAAAGTGCAGAATCTGCATTTTTTTAAAAAAAATTTTTTTTCTAATGACCTTTTTGATACAATGTATCAAATGATACTGCATTTGATACATTGGGCCTCATCGTCCACTGCATCAACTTAAGCAGTGTGCGTTATGTCTCCAAACGAGGGCCAGAGGGACGAGTGGAGCAACAACAGTAAGAACCAGGAGAAGAAGGAAGCCAAACAGAATAGTTTGTGTAAATAACATGCTTTTATTACAAAGTATCCAGCATAAAGAGATGGCTGTGCCACTATATCAACAAACTAAAATTTCCTGAAAGGGATGATTAAACAAAAGAAAAATACTTATGCTGCCAAGCTGCAGATTAGGTCATGTACAAATAATGACTAAAGACAAACTTCCCTTACTGCATACTGCTGTGTTCTGTTTCTTACTTAATTGCTGCAACTTTTATCCGAGTGTAACTTTTTATACTATTACAACTGCGGATGGTTTTACTTGCTGTGCAGCACTGTGGTCAAAGTCCGTTGTGTCCACCTCCAGTCCTCGAGAGCTACTGTCCTGCAGCTTTTAGATGCATCCTTGTTCCGACACACCTGAATCAAATGAATGGCTTGTTACCAGGCCTTTGCCAAACTTGATGGCATGCTGAAGAGGTAATCCAATCATTTGATTCAGCTGTGTGGGAGTAGGGATGCATCTAAAAGCTGCAGGACGGTAGCTCTCGAGGACTGGAGTTGGACGCCCCTGTGCTAGGCTATAGAAATAAACATACTTTTTGATCCTGCAGTGTTCTGCTACGGTGGCCCTGTGCTGACCACTCTGGAACTGGTGGATTACCCAGAAACCACCCTGTCAGAGAATGCGCTGAGGAGTCTCACCTCTCTTGAGTCGCTGTCTGTCAGGTACAGGTACATCAGAGAGGGCGTTGAGTGTCGCCTGCAGGCCTGGCTGAGTCCTCTGCAACACTTAAAATCTCTCACTATCATCGGTGAGTAAATTTGCTGTTCTGCAGTTTGTGTGGGTTTCTTTTGGTTGGTGTGGGACAACTGCATAATTATTAGGCAACTAATATTATTTACACTGGTCTAAAAAAGCATGTTTCTGCATTGTTATATGCAGTTTATTTGGCAATCTCGGTGTACAGCAGGGTATCTGAGCAAACTACCAGCCATGCATCTCAATATTGATGTTGAATATATTTTCAGTTGGACCCCCCCCCCAAACATTCTTGTTCTACCAGTATGCAGATCAGGAAAAACAAGTTGCATATGTTTATTCTTTCTCGTGCCTTAAAAAAACAAAACTCACTTGTATCTTAATTCTTCCTGGTTTGCAAAGACGAACTGAGCCTCAGGCTGGGGAAATCCAAGTGTTTCCTTAACTCTTGGTGCTGCTTTCTGTCGTTGTAGGTGGGAATTCTCTCACTACCTATACCACCACCATCCCACCCAGTGTGACCAGGCTGACGCTGCGAGTAGCCATAACGCTGAAAGACATGGACTCTATTGCGCCTAAAGTCCCAGGACTGGAGCACCTTGACATTGAACAGAACCGCTCCAGTGGCAGTCTCTGCAGACGGATCCCTATGCTGTTTCCTCAACTCAAGACACTCAGGATACGGTGAGCCTTAGGCTATGTTCACACTGCAGGTCTTAATGCTCAATTCCGATTTTTTTATCAAATCCGATTTTTTTTTTTGTCTGGTTGTTCACACTACAAATAAAATGTGACAGCAAACGCTGATAGGTTCATAGCTTAAACCTATTCGCTGGAACGTTGAAGACAATGTAATTACACAGCAAAAGCATTGAACACCAAGTAGGCAAAGTTCGTACTCATGCATGAGGGAGACCGGACCGGAGCCAGATGTCGTTCCGCCCACTTGGCCTCCGTCGGACTCTCAGCAAGGTTCCCCATAGCACTCCTTTTATTGTGGTTACATGAATATGCATAGGTTCATTAACATATGACATCTTATATGGGTATGCATGTGAACAAAGAATACCCTGTGTGTGTGTGTGTGTGTGTGTGTGTGTGTGTGTGTGTGTGTGTGTGTGTGTGTGGGTCAAAATGTGACCCCGTGAAGACTCCCCAAAGCTGGTGCCAGGAGTCTAGCGGTACATCTGAACAAAAGGCTCTTAGACTCAAACAGATATACGTGTGTTTGTTATACCATATATCAGCAAGAGAAGATACGACCTCTCCTAGGAGGTGTGTGATCTATGCCAGAACACTCTGAAGAGGAGTGAACGCACTCCCCTCTTCAGGCTACACAGAGTTGTTACAGACTATTAAGGATCAAACCTCCTATCACTACACAATCGATTTTATACTTCTAAGCATATATGAGTAAATATTTCTAAGCATAAATGGCAATAAACAATACAAATCTAACAAACGCGCTCTAGTGTGAACCCTCAGAGCGGCCCGCATGTGCAAAAGAAGACGTCACACACAACGCGCTCTGTTTAGACCCAGACCAAACAGTATTGTTTGACTGATGGCCCTTAATATAAAGACTTGTTTCGGACTTTACGTTTCCCAATTTTGCTTTAAGTTGTAAAGTTATTTTGTTATTTACATATGGCCTAATAATTATCCTTATTGCTGTTTTAGAGAAGAGCGGTGCTTCGAAGGATAGTTGCAGATTTCTGTCAGAATCTGCAGATTATACAGTGCAAATAAAATGTTCACGTTTCTCCAACGTTGTCTTCCAAACAGTTTCACTGACATCTACACAGAATGGCCAGGAAGCGTTCGCGATGTCTTCTCGGGCGCTTCTCTGGCGCTGATAATTGGCGTCTGTCTTGTGTCAGTGACGTAAAAGACGGATTTAATGCGACATGACCGTTCAAACAGCAGTTGCTTTCTAAAACATCAGATATGTATCGGATTTAGTACCACATACGAAAGTGACCCAGGTCGGATTTGAAAATATCGGATTTGTGCCGTTCACACTGTCATACCATGATCGGATATGGGCCGCATAGCGTCAACAAAGTCAGATTTGATACGCTTTCGCCTGCAGTGTGAATGTAGCCTTAGTTCATCCTACTTTTTCTGCCTGGCAGTCTAAGCAGGACAATGTTGATCAGACTGTATTATGCTTTATCATAAAGTAAAAGCATAATGTCTTCTCATTTGAGAACATTAGCATTTTCCTTAAGAAAGGCCAAAAAACAAGTGTTCAGTTATAAAACATTTTTTCAACTAATAGATTATCCCATAAGATGATGAAAATTTGGGTTACCCAAAATTCTTTGGATAAATTTGGTCAGTTCAAGATTGTGCAGTGAACTAATCTGTGGGGACAGCTTTCTGCAATGAATGAACAGTTTGTTTTTTAAAATGTGTCTAATCCCTGTAATAAAATTATGTTTCAAGAAATGTAATGATCTAAGTAAGGGAAGATTTGGATAAAATCCCAGTGAAGAGGTCTCAACAAACTACTGTTAATTAAAAATGAAAGTAAGCATTAATCACTCATTTAAGAAATGCTGATTGTTTAAATGTGTCCTTCTCTTCTATATAACCTGCCTCAAAATATACAGGGCACTCTCAGCATTCATACATAATAAAATCTTAGTCCGTTCAGTGATGATCGGATGTGGCAGTTTGATTTGTGCAAGTTGTTTCTTGTGTCCATCGGGAAGTCCCACCTACAATTGCTCAATTAGCATCAGCTATTTTAAATTAAATATAATATAAATATTTTTTTTTTCTAGAAAAAATTGTTTACTGGTTTTTGTTTGTTTTTTAAAGCTGCAGGCCTTTTTTTTTCTAGTATCTGTAAAACAGGGTATGAGGTCCACATGACCCAAAGACCTACAATAGACCTATTAATAAGTAAATGACGGTGGCAGTGGCTCAGGATGTTGATTGTCGACCAATCAGAAAGTCAGTGGTTGGATTTCCATTGGGCAAGAATCTGAACCATGAGTTGCTTTGATGCCTTAATCAGAATGTGTGCGTGTGTAAGAGATGTTGGATTAAGGCATAGAAAAGCACTTGTATGGATGTGTGTGATTGGATGAATGAGAGCTTTGAGTTCTCAGCTGGAGAAGAAAGGTGCTATTTAAGTACCAGTCAATTTACCGTTTAAAGACGGCTCAACAGGCAGAAAATGACCACACTACAGTCCTATAAAACATTGTGAACTTGCTCTTGAGGTACGTAAACGAGTCCTGTCCTGTTTCCTGCAGATTTTTCCGCCGGGAACCAGAGAAAGACCTGCTGAGCCTCCACAAGCTGCGACACCTGGTGCGGCTGGAGCTGATTGTGGAGCGTTCGTTCATCCTCCGAGATTACCTCAATGGGCACCCTTGGCCGAGCCCATCTGTGCAGGGGCTGATCAGTGAGCTGCAGGAGCTGTCTGAGAAGAGGATCACGGTCATAACCACCATGCGTCAAAGGAACCCACTGCGTGAATGTGACTGTGTGTGGGAAGGAGACTGAACGGGTGCGAGGCAGAAATGTGGAAATTAAGTTATTTTTCTTCCCAAAAGCACTGCACCAGAATGAGCAGCGTCAAAAAGACTTGAGGTAAGAGCCACCTGTTGTCTGAAGGAAAACGTATGAAGGCAGCCATGGATCAGGAGTACTGAAGGTCTTCTCGGTCATAAAGCTGATAAATAGGCTGAAATGTGACACATTTTTTGGCAGCAAACAAGAACAGAGTAGCAGTTGCATCATGTTATGTCTGGCTGGTTTGTAAAATGGTGCAATCCACAAACAAAATGATTATTAAACAATGCCTTACATGCTCAGGCATGGTCTTTAAAGACATAAGAAGCTCTTAAAAAATCAGATCTGGCAGTTTATTCCAGTTACCAAAGTGACTGATTCAAGTAGCCTGTATTGTTCTGTAAGATCTGACAGTACTGTAACACATGAAGAACAGTAGCAGCAAGTCATGTTTTGAGAAGACTGTGTAAGTTGAAAACTCCTTAAAAAATTCTTTCTTAAACAGAGATGTGCTGGGATCAGCCTGTATTGCCCCCGGTGTCTGACACATCTGTCAGAGGCAAACGTTTATCTGTTGGGTCTTCTGAGTTTTGCTTTCTGGATGAGTATTTAAAGATAGTTTGAAGAGCTGAAAAGACTCTAATACAGGTTCATTATTTTAATAAAGGAGATCTTTGTGTCCTTGACAGAAAGGGGGAAATGATGAGAAAAAACTAAACTGGGTAAGAGGACAAAGACCAGGATCAAAGTTGTCTAGTGGTCAAAATATTTTTGTTTTGAAACCATTACAATGAAAAGTCAGGACCAGAAACGGCTCCTGTGTTACTGCAAAAATGCATCATTGTTACGTTTTGAGTCCAGGGGACTTAATTTTTGAATTTTTTGATTTCAAATTGATCATTGCAATATTTCAGCTTTCAGGTTGTGTAAGCTAATTATTATTTATTTATTTATTGCTTTTCAACAAACCCTACAGTTATTTCTGAAGAGCAACATTTTGACTTTTCTAAATGTCTGCAGATTTTTTTTAAATTTTTTTTTTTTAACTTTACAATTTGATTTTAGCAAGAAATGCAGAAGGGCAGTCGCAGTAGTTTTAAAAACTCCTTTGTGTTCAACGGGATCAATGTTACATTTCTTTGCTGAGTGCTTTACTTTTGTGGATGAATTAAAATTCATTTGAAAAATTTGTTTTTTTTCTGTGATTTATACAATATGGAAAGTCCTAAAAAATTGATATAGAACTTCCAACTGTTTTGAGTCTTTTAGTCAAGATTCTGCAGAAGAATGAGCTGAACACCCAGTACTCTGTGCAGGCTTGCTCCCACATGTTTATTAACAGTAAATACAGTGCCATCCTGCCAAATGTCTCAGTGGATTAAAGCTATTTCCTGCAAACACGTTCTGTTTTTAGTCTTTAATTTTCATTCTACGGAGGTGCAGACTGGTGACTGGTGTTTGTCAATATGACCTGGTGAAAACTGCTTAGCTGTGCTTAACGATGTTTCAGTATGTTATCTGCTAACTGTTTGGGCGTAATAAGACGAAACTCCCAAGGAGACCAGTGCTAGGAGCTTCCTAGTCGCTCTCTGCACAGCAACAGCCCGTGGGACAAAAACCTGTTGTAACTGAAAAGATGCAGAGTTGGGTGCAAGGGTGTAAAAGAGACCTGCAACATCTCAAGGGCAGAGCTCTCATGGCTGTAGAACTGTGATGTTTTATGTGTGTTGCTCTCCTGCATGCAGTAATTAAAATAGCTTGACCACAGCTGACTTTGTTGCAGACTTTATTAACAGGAAAATTCCTAAACATTCTTAAACACTAGTTTAACCTTTGCATGAGGGATGCAAGAAAGCCCAGATGAAGTACTGAATGTCCCAAACTGATGTTAAGTCATATCTCAGAACTCCAGGAGCACAGATTGCGGCTCCACAGAGTTCAGGGTGATTTCTTGTTTCTGTCCGTAGAGTCCATGTTCTACCTTTACACCTGCATTTGTGCACTTCGCTGAGCCTGTCATGAGTTCTCTGCTGGCGGAGACCAGACTTGAGAAGAGCTGAGCACCCCACCACAGCTCGCATCCACCCTTGTACTGCATCCTTCTGTTTGGTGCTGGCTTCCCAAGCAGGGAGTCTTGGGGGACAAATAAAATGCTCCCAGGAAGATCCAGGAGGGACACAGAATGCCCAGAATGTTTCCGGAAAAGCCTGGTGGTCATCAGAGTGTTGGCTGTTGAGGAGAAAACAGACAAAGCCTTATTTACATGCAAGTATCACACAGCTGCAGCTGATCCATAATATGAATCTCCAGTTCCACCTCATCCAATGAACTCAATGCTATGTTCAGGATACCAATTTGAGATGATCCGAGCTTTGTGACATAACACAATCACACATGATCACACTTTACTCATCAGGAGATGAGTAAAGTGTGATCATTAAAGGATGGACATGGTCAGCAATAATACTCAGGTTGGCTGTGGTGTTTAAACAACGCTCAGTTGGTACCAAGCAGCTCAGAGTGTGCCAAGATAAATATCCTACACCCACGCGTACACCACCCACACCAACCTGCAGGATGGATCAACACTTTCATGTTGTTTACTGTCCGAATGTCACAGCAGAAACAAACTCATTAGTCCAGGCAATGTTTTTACAATCTTCTGTCTAAATTTGGTGAGCCTGTCTGAACTGTACCCTCAGTTTCCTTTTCTTAGCTGATAAGATAATTGCCTTTATGCACAGTTGAGCAGTGAACGTACATTCTCTGTGTTTGAGTTGTTATGTTTCGTGCTTTTATTCAAAGTGCTGTTTGACACTGTTTGCACTTTGGCTCAAAGACCAACTCCTGGATCTGTACAAGAAAATCAAGGTGAGCAACTTTTAGTAGTCAATTTAAATTAATTTGTCTAAGCTGCTTTTACCATTTTCTGGTTATTAGCTACTGTGAGTTGGCTAACGTGCAGCAGTAACTCACCCATGTCATTTGTCACGTCTTCAGTGGCTCCGTGAAAGAAACACACATAGACAACCAATCCCTGCTGAATCTGGGGAGAGGGAGGGACCGTGTGAGAAACAACACAATAATAATAATAATAATTACCTGGGTACTTTACAGGATCCCACATAAGAAACAGAGAAAGTCTCACACAATAATGTTTTGTTAACCTCAAGTAAGCATTTACATTTCATTAATTATGAGAATAAAGCGCCACATTATGCCCCGTCCTTCAGCCTGTTATACTTTATATCCTTTTTGAGCATGGAAAAGGTTTGTGTAGTCATAAACCTCAATATCCACACGAGATGGGGTTATACTTACAGAACAGTGTGTGACTGGACTGATTTAAATACAGTAGTTTTATGAAAACTAATTGAATGAATTCAGTAATCGTTAATAAACAACCATCACACAACGTGTAATGTACTGTATTAATCAAATGTATGATAAATGTACACCAAAATCCAAAACAGCGGGCAGCAGGACATGATGATTATTACATTTCCATGACAAGGTAAAGACTTAATTAAATAAAATACACTGAAAAACAAACGCACCCACCTCTGCCCACTGAGCATCTGCTCCATCCACAGCAGGTTTGATCTTAATCTTTGCATGACTACACTGCTGAATGACAGTTCGGGCCTGAAGCCTGATGGGCCTATAAAAAACAGCTGAGCTGCTCAGACACACAAATACAGATGACAAACCCATTAAAACTGACAAACATAGCACCTGCCAGCAAAATCAGAATATGAAATAATGAAAATAGGTATAAAGAGACTGATATTTTGTGCTGCACCTGTCAGCATTAGGAGGAGGTTTCGTGGTTGTTTCCACAGCAGAGCTACCGATGGTGAAGACAGGCCAGGGTTTGGTGCTCAGGGCCATCACAGGCTCCAGACCACTAGAGCTCCATTTAGCTGAAGAATCTGCCTCCGAGGCTCTTTTCTTCTTCACTGTGCGCTGGACACTGCGCTGACTTCGGATTTGTGTTGATGTATGCGCCTCCGGAGCACTGTTTTGACTTGGAGCCTGAATGTGCTCCAGTGGAGCATGCTGCTCTGAAACAAGCTGTGCTTGGATGCAGTGTTGTGTCCCATTGTTGCCCTGAGGGCTACTTGTTTTTTCCTGTTCTTGAGGCTGTGCAGGTTTCTCTGGCTGGGGATTTATTGGATTTTCTATCCTTTTTTGCTTCTTAGAGCTTTCAGGATCCTTATGTACTTCAAAATGGGAAGAAGTCACTCTCTTCACAGACAAGAGCTTTGTGACAAAGGGGATTTTGGGAGACCCGGGCTGTAAGTTGATGGGACTTTTCAGGTGAAGGAGGATGGGAATTTTGGGCTGAGGATTATCGGGAATTTCAGTCTGGGAGGACAAACTGGAAGAAGGTTCATCCTACAAGTGAGATGGGAGACAAAGTCAGTTCAACTTCATAACTTACATACAACATAATTATGGAGGTGGCAGGGCATGAGCTACTTCTTTACTAGAGGCTGAACTGTTACTGTTTTGTTCTTCTAGAAACAACTCGTGCTACCTGCAGCCATTTATCTGAGCTCTGGTATGTAAGTAACTTCGGTTTCATAAAATGTGCATGCCTGTCTAATCCTAATTGAAAAATACTGCCAGCTGCCAGTGCTAGCCCTCAGCCTCCTAGCAGATACACATATGGTATAAATGTCAAAATCCTATGTTGGCTAGTTCTTGAGTTCACATTCACAAGATTTTCAGAAAAGCTGATCGCTGACACTGAGATTTGATCTTGTCTGAGATTTTTAGTACATGCATTCACAAAATTGGGTGTCTACGCCATTCATGTGATGAGTATTCCCCCTTTCATAATTGAGCAGAAAACACCCTTTGAAAAATGTGCAGACTTTGGATCAAAATAAGCTTTCTTCCTTCTACCAACTCAGCTGCTGCAGAATGATCAAACCAAGATTTTCGAGTGCCATACTTATCTCTTGTGAGGTTTCTGATTTATATCCAGTGATTGCTGGATGGAAAGGCCGATGAGCTTGAAACAGCCCAACAATTGAACAGCTCCAACACAAGAACAACTTCAACATATATCCTAACTGGATCCAAAGACAAGCATATTGTCATCAATTGCTTCCTAGATTAGCATTTTGTCTGTCTCTGTGTTGTTGTTTTTTTGGAGCCAAAAGCTACCAATATCCAAACGGATGTTGAAGGAAACAGAAAAAAATGTTTGAGTAGGAGGCTGCAAAAATGCTTTTTAATGCTGACTCACGTTTGGAGCCAGTCTAAGTTTTCAGTCAAGGAGCTAAAGCTTTGGCAAACCCACCACTGTGTCCTTGGAATTCACTGTCAGCTGCTCCTCTGCATCACCATCACTATCAGTGTCCCCATCATTCGCACTGCCAACATGCAGACAGAGAGAAGAGCATGTAGATATTATGCCTAAATATGGGAAACCATATAAACGGTTCACTAGTACTTTTAGATACTTAGATAGAAATTACCTGTCTAAGTCATGAGACGTCAGTTCCTGCAGTTGAGCTGATGTCTGAACCGCTAAACCTCTCACCTCCGCTTGGTTATTCGGTTTCTTCCTCTTCTTCATGCTGCACTGAGAGCAGTTGTTGATCCACTGCACAACATCAGGCCTCATAGTTCTCCAGAAGTATCTGTAAGAAAGCTCAGACCTGAGACCGTGTTGATGATTCTGACTGAAACATGTCACTAACGAGAAACGGCACGAGGGGAAACCTCTCATTCAGCAGTCTGAGACACTTGTTGACGTCGAGGTGGTTGAGCTCGTTGTGATAATCCACCAGCGCGGTTTCAACCTGCTGCCTGTTCCTCAGAACCAAACGCATTTGGTCTCCCTTCACCGTGTGGAGAACACCGTCTGGGAAAGTAGTGGTAGGGTAAATGTTACAACATAGTGATAGAGCTGTAGCTGATAGTTATTGGAACTATGTGAAACAGACTAATTGACACCTTTGTCTTTCCAGTTATGTTTGAGCAGAGGCACAGGTGCCATTGTGTATATTGTATCATTATATTTGGATTTTTGAAAATACATTTGGTATCAGATGGAGTGTAGTCCACAGGACTGAACTAGAACAGCAACAGTTCAGCTTTTTACTAAGCCTTCTGTTTGTGAGGGCAGCGAAACAGAAGAAAATTGGCTTAAGTGACTGGCCTTAAAGAGAGAGAGGCAAAAACAGCATGTTTCAGACAGTGTATGAACTGACTGAATGCATCAAAGTCCATTATAAGATAAGCAAGCACTAATTTAAAATATGACTCATACAAAGATGAAGAATAAAAATCTGCAGCTGGACATTAGCATAATGGGTTCCATTTTTGCTAAGGAGTTTTTTTCCACCTCCTTTTTTAAAGTTTGTGTTCCCAGCAGTGCATAGTATAAAATATTGACATTCTTTTCCTTTATTATCCATATCTGCATGCCTTTGTTTTATCATGGAAAATGCACTACACAGGAAATATTAGTATTTTGTGGCCGAGCTTTAAACACATACATTTGTACGAACCTTTAATGGCAAACTTCTTGCAGAACCTCCTAAAGGTGTTCTTTTCTACATAGTTCAGCCCAGGTGGGTACGTGCGTTTGGTAAGGTAGAGCTCCACAGCATCGTACTTAGCAAAAATGGCCTGCTAACACAGAGACGTAGATCATGTAAATACATACGATTCTATTCGAGGGCCATGAATCTCTGCAGCAAATACAATTTTGTCAACCTGACAAATCTACAACATACCTCCTCCCCCACCGCAGGCTGGATCGCACCTCTGGATGGGACCTTTGGAGGAAACAGATCAGTTATTAGAGTTGTGATACTGTTGCATTAATAATACTAAGTAACTGTGATGCTCACTGCTGAGTCAGTGTGGACCGAGAGTGTAGGTACAGCATCTGGATTTAGGGTGATGACCTCCCCACTATGGTTGAAACAGTCGTCAGTGAAATGGATCGAACAAATGGAAGACCGGAGCCGAGGATGCCAGTTTGGACGGCCAGTAGCCTTCAACCACTTTGCCAACAGAGATGCATTGTGAAGAGGAAACCTAGGGTAATACATTAATGATGATATATTAATATAGTAATGATACACACACACTTTAGTAGTTTACCAAAGCATATTGAAGTCACAGCTACATGATTAATATGGGTTTAAGGGGAGACCTTTAGCCTTATTTAGGGTATTGCATTAAGTAGCCAAGAAGTAACATGTCAAAGTACACCTATCAGGCATAACAATATGACCACCGGTCTAACAAAGTGTTGGTCCCCCTTTTGCTGCTAAGACAGCTCTGGCTCATCAAGGCATGGACTCCACTAGACCCCTGTAGGTGTGCTGTGGTATCTGGCACCAAGATATTAGTAGCAGATCCTTTAAGTGCTGTAAGTTTTAAGGTGAGCCCTCCATGGATCGGACTTGTTTGTCCAGCACATCCCACAGATGCTCGATTGGATTGATTGAATCTGGAGACCAAGTCAACACCTCAAAGCTATTGTGCTCCTCAAGTCTTCCCTGAACAATTTTTGGGTATCCGTCTGCTGCAAAAGCAACATCAATTCACAAGTGTACCAATCAGACTCAGTCAAAGTTGATTTCTAATGGATAATGGTTCAAAACCTATAGCACAAAAACTAATATTTATTGGGGTTTTTTGTCTTTTCAAGGACAAAGTAAGATACAGAAGTGGTTAAAGTGGTTCTATTATGCTCTCCATGCTTCAATTTCAAAAAGACAAACTATATTATCTTATTCTGGCTCAGGACAGGTTCATCTTATAGCTAAAAAAAAAAGCAGCAGCTTATCAATAACAACCTCTCTAAAACCCAGTTTAATTTTCTGATCGACCACCTTCCAATTGCACTTGGTATAAACATAAGCAATACTGTGTCTACTTTGTGCATGTACTTTATCTGTAGCAGATAAATATATTAAAAAACAGCTCAACATATAAGTATGAAATAAAAACATTGCTAACCCAGCAGTTAGCTTAAACGCCTGATCTTTTAACTCAGAGGGATAACATCTGCCTTCGTGACATCATATATATGACAAAATAACAGAAATAAGCAAAAATAAAGCATAATCTGCACACTAAACTCTCACCTGAACAGTTTTATCACAGAAATCCTGAAGGTTTTAGGACTATCATTTTTTTCATTTATTAATACCAGCGATTCTGTGTTTCTCTGTTCACTTTCGTAGTACAAGCAGCAAACAATCAAGTAACAGTGATTCATACTTGTGGAAGGTGAGGCCCAGACGTCTCTCCACTGGTCCACAGCAGTTTGTGCACCCAAGAACACTGCAGCGCATCCACTTCCTTTTGGTTCTGTTAAGGCAGGTTTGGCAGTTGGCGATCCAACTAGCCAGGTCTCGAGTCATGCTGCCCCAGTAGAAGTGCTTTGAAATTTCTTGCTGGCACACCCCCTGACCATAGTGGCCCTTGCTGTCATGAAACTCTTGCAGAATTGAGTTTACCTGGGATCAAAAGGAAGCACAGTTGGTTAGCAAAGCATGGTTGGATATTTAATAGTATTTGTAAGACCATTATGCAAATTACAAAGACTTATGTCATCATGCAATGTCAGTCTGACTGGTAGTTGAGGCATGGGCTGAGGACAGATGTGCAAATAGAGAATTGTAACAGTATTAAATAAATCCTGGATTTTGGAGCTCTTAGGATGCTTTCTCCAACTACATGAAGACACCTTAATGCTCATTGCAAAAAGGACATTGGTGTAGTGCTCCAGGTGCAAAGGTGACAGAGCCAAGTGGCCCATACAGAATCAGAATACTTTATTAATCCCTAAGGAAATTATGTGGGTTACAGTTGCTCCAAGGCAGTAACAGTAACAGACTAAGCTATTTAAACAATAAATCTGTTACAGATTTACCACCGCAGAGTCATCAGAAAACATCTGAAGATGGCCGGTCTCTGTGCAGTGGCTAAGGTCTGTGGTGTAGAGGGCGAAGAGGAAGGGGGAGAGGATGGTCCCTTGTGAGGATGGTCACTCAGACACACAATCTTGAAGACGCACATATTGTACTCTTCCTGTCAGGTAATCAACAATCCAGGACACCAGAGAAGCATCCACCTGCATCATTGTCAGCTTATCACCCAGGAGAGTTGGCCTGATGGTGTTGAATGCACTGGAAAAGTCAAAAAACATGACTCTCACAGTGCTCGCCAGCTGGTCCAGATGGGTGTAGACATGATTGAGCAGGTAGATGATGGCGTTCTCAGCTCCGAGACGGGGCCGGTAAGCAAGCTGAGGGGGATCCTGATGTGGTCTGACTATGAGTCGGAGCTGGTCCATACAGGACCACAACCTGCAGAAAACGGGGACCTGCCAGCTCATCTTTCATCTAGAAATGCTTCACGAAATCTCAGAGGGTCATGAGAAGAGCAGCAGATGAAGCGATGAGGGTCAGATGAAATTAAAGGCTGATTTATGTTTTGTTTGATTCCATTTATAACTGCTGAATGAATTTTCATTGTTGTTAGCTTCTGCAATAACTAAATTAAGAATATAACCTTTACTTAAAGTGAAAATCTCTTCTCCTCAAAGTATTTTTTAAAGAGTTTTAAAATGCCATTATCCTCTCATCAGTGATGTAAAGATAAAGATTAGTTGATGGTTTTAACCAGTTGTGTTTAGTCTCTGAAATTAACATGTCCAGATGTGTTATAATAAGGCGTAAACTGTCAAAAAACAAAGTGTTTCCTCCGCTAACCACTGACCACCGGCACAAATCTGTAATCTAGCAATTACCTCCTCTCTGCTGCGTGGCACTCTGAGAGGTCGAGAAGCCCGTGTGTACATCAGCACTCCATCTTAAAAAGAAAAGACATATTTCTAAAGTTTGACTGTGAACATTTCAGCCCCTTTATAAATGCTTTCATGTGTTCCTTTAGAGCATTAAAGCAGTCAAATAAAAATGAGTATTGCTTGTTGTGTTTAAAACCCTTTTCACTGACCTATTAGGCCAAAGCGCTTGGCCATCCTTTTTAAGGCACTTCTATTTTTCTTGCTTTGCGTTGGTAAAATCCTGTGGCTCAGATACCTAAAGTATGCAAAAGAAAACATGCTAATTTAAACGAACATGCGTCACATTGACGTGAAGTTTTCGTGTCATCAAACACATACCTGGTGATATGGTTGTATGTGGCGAAAGTTGGCTCAATGACAGTCTTCCTCCTTGTGTGCTCCTTCACCGTCTGGACTGCGGTGGAGTCTGGAGCTGACGAGCAGTACTGGTGTTCCTGTAGCTCCATAGGGGTTTCCGACTGATCAGTGGCTGGATGAGGGGGCTTTTCGGTTTCTGTATTAGCAGCAGCTGCAGAGAGGTGGTCTTCCAGTGTGTTGGAAAGCAGGACTTCCTCATCTAAAGGAATGGGCACCTGAAAAGCAAATAGGTTTACCTGATCAGCTCTGAGAACTACACTCTTAGTACGCCTCTGCAGGACTGGATGGGGAAAAAAGCACTATTGCCTAATTCTGTTAAAGGGTCTGAAAGCACTGCAGATGCACTGTCAAAATTTTGTAATGAAATGAGTAAATATGCAGGTCCAATTACTAAGAAGAATGAAGTGAGTAAAAAAACCCCAAAAAGTAAAATGCAGACTTGCTAATTACAATTGACAGGTTTTTAATGTGCTCTCAGTCTTTTGTGTCACCTCCTCATCGGGCATGATGCTGGGTACAGCATCTGATGATAGTGTCGGCTGACCGTCCTCATTCAGGGTATAGCAGGATGGGTCAAAGTGTCGGGAGCAGATGTAGGAGTTTGAGCGCAGCGAGCCTTCATCCCTCTGCGCAACTGTCAGCCATTTCTGCCGCTGCTCGGGGTCCTTTGGAAACCTGTAAATGCACAAAGGCCAGTTTTGCTTTGGAGAACTTACAGAGAAAGCTGAACAGAAGCCAAGTCTGCCTGTGGTGTACCACAAGGCTCCATTTAAGGTCCGCTATAGTTCTCAGTAAATGCACTCTGGAAAATACAACAATATAAGTGTTCCAAAAATTCTTTGTTTTCAGCTGAATCAAAGTGAAATCCTGGGTGGCTCATAGCTCAAAATGGTTCAACTCCAATGCCCCTATGAGCTTTATTAGCTCTCTGCTATCTTTGCTTGTAATTTAAAAAGTGCCAAACAAATCAGTTATTTTCTTAGCATGCTTAATACCATGTCTCTTGGGAAATTCAAATCCTCCCCGTGGTTAAAACATTTGGATTTCACAGGATGAGAGATAAGTCACTCCCATCCTATGAAATGCGTTTGTTTATTTTTAAAGAACTGCCTGAAATCTGACCTCTTCTGGCTGATTTTATCTCTAGATCTCTCTCACATTTTCATATCTTTAAAATGTCTATTGACACACACACAAATCCCTCACTTCAATTTCTTATCCACAGATAACTGTACTACATTAAATAAGGCCAATTCAAATTAAGTTTATTTAAATGGGTGGTAACAATCAGACAATCCCCTATGAGCAAATATTAGGCAATGGTGGAAAGGAAAAACTTCGTTTTAACAGGAATAAAACCCCTAGCAGGACGAGGCTCGGGGAGGGCCAGCCATCAACTATGACTGGTTAACGAGGTGAGGGTAAAAAGGGAAAATATGTAAAAATATGGCAACCTGTCATTCACATATTATTACAACATAAATGGTAAATTCTGTTTTAGTTATTCAATCATTCTTTGTGCAAAATACCATTTTTTTGTTTTAGATCTGAGACAATTGAGCCCAGTAAGCATCAAGAACACAATATTTTTGGCTGATAATCAGAATAAACTTAACAAAAAAAAGCTGTTTTTTTGTTTTTAACTTAAAACAAACAAACAAACAAACAAACAAAAAAACATGTAAATGTGGTACCTGACCTGTGGAAGGTGATCTCAGGGTGTATGTAACTGGAAGAATCACAACCATAAACCAGACAAAACTGGACGCGCAGATTGGATAGCTCTTTAGTAGGTTGATTCTGGCAAACGTCACAAGCCTTTATCCAATTCTTTACTGCCGCAGTCACTCCAACCCAGTAATACATCAGCTGGATGGACATCAAGATTTGCAACACTTTTCTATGAATAGCCTTAATTTGAACCATTTTGGTGATTTAAAAAACACACCTCATTTAAACTCACCATTATTTCCCGTACTGCTCGTTCCCGGCGCGCATGGTTGTTGTTATTGTGGTATTGTATCAGGATCTCACGTATTTCTTCGTCACTCCTAACGACACGGAGGAGGCGGCCTCGATAAGACCGCCACAAACAGCCATCTGGAGGTTTTAGCATTCAACATTCCTAATAAGTGACCTGAAAGGCCATATTCAGTGCAGTGCTTTCTCTCATGCATTATCCAGGTGATCTACAAAATTTTCAAGGGTGTATGAACAGTGGGTAATTCATAGATTCTGAAGATGTGCAGTTACTGGAATGACTTTTGTGGCAATGGTTCAATGGTTTTTCAATCTATACATTTTAATATTTAATTAGCTATTCAAAATTTCAACTTAAAATGAAATGATCTAAAAACATATTGGAAATTTTACTTCCACCTAAATGTAGCACAATGAATTCTACATAAATTTTAGTCACAACAGTAGTAGTAGGTGTTCTCACAACAAAGCACCATCTTGTGGTCAATATAGGTATTAAACCAAACTGAGCACAGGGGCACAGCGCTGGCTAAACTTCAGTTAATGTCTCTTCAACACCATACAAACATTTTTGTTTGATGCTGCCAAACATTGAGAACTGGTTTTTTTGTGTGTGTGTAACATCTACTGTACCTTTGTAAGTAAACTTTTTGCTATCTTTAGAGACCAGCTTTTTCCAGCTTTTTGATGTATTTACTTGAAACTTTCCCGTCACTAAATAATGCTCCAAACAATCCAGAAAGGCATAAGAGGGCATCTGCAGGTGGAAAAGTGGGAAACAAAAACCGAGAGGTTAAGAAATGTGATTTAAAACTTTAACAATCACAAGATATTATTGCAATTACAAGCTTTGCCTTCTGTGATGACAAATTTTAAATCAATTTTTGGTCTGTATTTTGGACAGAAGAAGCCAATTAAAGACATCACTATAGGAAAATATGAGTACACGATAACGTTTTGTTGTAATAAATGATATCTAAGAAAATGCAGGTACAATACATACTGAACAATACTAAGCCAAAGTGTTTCATTAAATACTGTAAATTTAAATGGCAAGTTCACAATGGTCTGTCAAATATGAGCTAAATGTGAATTTTCTCTTTCTTGGCGCTTATGATTAAATAACTGAAAATCTGCAATTTCAATAATGTGTTGACTCGCTTTGGCTTTTTGGCGGTGGTTTATTTAAAACAAGCAATTAACCTTTAGTTACTGTTAATCAATTAGTTCACTGACAATTATTATTATTATTGTTGTTATTATTTTTTAAAAAGTAAATACCGAGAGGTTTGTAATAAAAAACGTATATATTGTCAGTCTCATATTTAGACCTGTTCTTGTGGCACGCACATGCGCAAAGGTAAACCAACATCATTTTAATTCTGGAAACGTATCGTGAAATAAGCAGACGTTTCCCCACCTTTGATCATCTTTCGTCTAGTCGACACAAATCCTCGTTACACCGGTTCCAACTTTTTACATAAATTCTACTGCAAGTACTTATTTTTCCACAGATTTCTTCAAATAATTAAATCTTTTTCTTCCAAAATATCTGAATTTATACACACGTGCTCTAAAGAAACACATTTTAAGAGTAAATGAATAGCTAACTGTAGCGTTTGGTTCCGTGCAAACTTGTCCCGCAGTACATCCTTTCACGTTCCGGTATGGATAATTTCAAAATAAGTTCTTTTTGTTGTTGTTGTTTTTTTTAAAGTAATTAGTCCTTAAAAAAAAGAAAATTGCATTTTGTTTTCATGTTCGCGAAACAGTTACAAATATTATGTTGATCACAGGGACTTGGTCATGCCATTAATGACATCAAATGCAGCTAAATATTTAGCAAAATTTTGGTTACAGAATTATTATTACAGAAATATTCTATAGTAATAAATTACATTATAATAATATATTTCATTCAAAAACAATTTATATGATATTTTTGAACAAACAACAATAAATTGAATCAAATGAATAAGCTATACCAAAAAAAACCCAACGTTTTACGGATGGGTAGTGATGGGAAGAAAATACATTAAAAGAATATAAAAGAAAATAACGTACACTTATAAAACTATTTCTTGAATGGTAGTCGTTTGTTTGCGTTTTCAGTGCTTTTGTTTTCAAAGAAAACAGTTTTAACGGAAGTTTAATTGCTGTCACATGCTCATCACTTGACAGAAGAGGTTGCAGAAGCTGCCGTAACCCAAGCTTACTGAGTGTAGCTCGCTTCCGTTCTCTGACAGAAACAAGAGCGCCCCTCGCAACTCCGGAGGACTCGTTGTTCTCTCTGCAAGACCAGAGTCATGTGATGGTGACGACTAAGTTTAAGTATGATACAATAGGACCAGCTTTTCCAGCCATCAAGAAACCGAGGCAGAGGAGTTGGTTTCCACCAGACGGGGACAAAGATCAATGCTCGTTTTTAATGCAATACTGCCAAACTCACAGGCATCCAATATTGATTCTCTGCATTATTCTGAAGTCGTTCCACAATTTGTAGATGCAGTTTTTATCTGTTTTTTTTTTGTTTTTTTTTTGGTTTCTCGTTATTTTATTTTTTTTTTGCAGATTGGTGACCTTCTGTTCATCTTTATGCCTGACAAAATGTCCCAGCTTAAGATGCTCTTTTTACATCCAGTCTGTTACTTACAAGTTAAGACAGATAATTTATTGATCCCACAAGAGACATTGTGTTACAGCAGTGGGATAAAGAATAAAAATAGTACAGTCTACAGTACAATAAAGAACACGTAATCAACAAAGTCAAAATAAAAGTGTCACAAGTACATATGAGCTTTAAACCATGAGAGAGTGCAAATACATATACACTACCAGTCAAAGGTTTGGGCACAACTTCTCATTTATTAGTTTTTCTTCATTTTCATCACTATTTACATTGTAGATTTTCACTGAAGGCCTCAAAATGGACACATATGAAATTATGTAGCAAAGAAAAGATTGATAAATAACTCCAATTATGTCTTATAGATTCCTCAAAGTAACCACCCGTTGCTTTGTTGACAGCAATGCAAACCTTTTGCCTTCTGTCATGGAGCTTTATGAGGTAGTTACCTTTTACTGGTGTAACAGAACAGCGATGAACAGTGATGAAAAGAAAGAAAAGTAAAAATGAAGTAAGGTAAAAAACAAACAAACAGTAAAAGTAAGACTCACTGGCTTAAAAGGAGGCATACAGAGCCTTTATTCCCCCAGCGATGTATTTTAGAATAGAATAGAATAGAATAGAATGCCTTTATTGTCACTATACAGTTGTACAATGAGATACAGAGCATCTCCTACTCAGTGTAAACATGCTGGGGGTACAGTTCTGCAGCGCTATATACATATGGACAGTATTAACATATGGAAGAAGATGTATATATATATATATAAAAATGTACAATTTACAAGTCGTAAGTAATATGTAATAAATAGTGTTATGTATGTACAGTTGAGTTATTGCACATGGAATTGGTATAAATAGTGGTGGTCCATAGAGGAAGTGGGAAGTGGGGGCTGTGTTATCGGTGCATGTGTGAGTTCAGGGTGGTTATCGCTTTGGGGAAGAAACTGTTTTTGAGTCTGTGGGTTTTGTGCTGATGCACCTGTAGCGCTTCCCTGAGGGAAGCAGGCTGAACATGTTGAAACCAGGGTGGGAGCTGTCCTTGATAATGTTTGCTGCTCTGCTGAGGCAGCGGGAGGAATAAATGTCCATCAGGGAGGGAGAGGGCAGCCGATGATCTTTTGTGCTGTCTTGACCACACTCTGAAGCCTCACTCTATCTGCCTTGGTGCAGCTGCCATACCATACCGTGATGCAGTAGGTTAGCAGGCTCTCAATGGACGAGCGGTAGAAGGTCAGCAGCAGGTTGGAGTTCAGCTTGTACTTCCTGAGGACTCTCAGGAAGTGCAGCTGCTGTTGGGCCTTCTTGACGACCACTGAGATGTTTTCCGTCCAGGAGATGTCAGCAGAGATGAGGACACCAAGAAACCGGAAGTGTGGACCCTCCACACACTCCCGTTGATGTAGAGGGGGCCAAGTCGGTGTGTGTCTCCTGAAGTCAACAATGAGCTCTTTGGTTTTCTTGGTGTTCAGTGCCAGGTTGTTTTCTGAACACCATGCTGCCAGCTTCAGGACTTCCTCTCTGTACTCTGCCTCGTCTCCCTTTGAGATGAGTCCGACTACCGTGGTGTCATCAGCAAACTTGATGATGAGAGTGTTGTTGTGGGCCGGACTGCAGTCGTGGGTGTAGAGAGAATACAGGAGGGGGCTCAGCACACAGCCCTGTGGGGAGCCGGTGCTCAGTGTGCGAGTGGAGGAGAGATGAGGGCCGAGTCTCACAGTCTGGGGCCGGTTTGTGAGAACGTCCTTTATCCAGGCACATGTGAGAGGAGGGAGGCCAAGAGTGACCAGTTTGGTGATGAGGATGTCCGGGATGATAGTATTAAAGGCTGAGCTGTAGTCCACAAAGAGCATTCGGACGTAGCTCTGCCGCTGCTCTAGGTGACTCAGCACAGCGTGGAGGGCTGTGGCGATGGCGTCTTCTGTGGATCTGTTTGCACGGTATGCAAACTGGTGGGGGTCGAATTCTGGGGGGAGGTAATCCTTGATGTGCTGAAGGACTAGTCTCTCAAAGCATTTCATGATTACCGGTGTGAGGGCCACAGGGCGGTAATCATTCAGGCTGGAGATGGGAGACTTCTTCGGCACTGGGATGATTGTGGCTGATTTTAGACAGGATGGGATGGCTGCCTGATCCAGTGAGAGGTTGAAGAGTCTGGTGAAGATGAGGGTGAGCTGGTGTGCGCATGCTCTTAGTACCTTGCCAGGTACTCCGTCTGGACCGGCCGCCTTCCTGGGGTTCACTGCTAGGAGCACACGTCTGACATCGTGCTCCGTTACAGTGAGTGGAGCGGTGCAGGAACCAGGTGAGGATGAGGATGGGAGCAGGGCTGAAGCAGATGAGTGTTGCTGTTGTGGTGTTTCAAAGCGGGCGAAGAAGCTGTTTATTTCCTCTGCCAGCTGCACACTCGGATTTTCTGTTTTCGCAGTGCTGCCTCTGTGGTTGATGATGTCTTGCATTCCCTGCCACACCTCTCGTGTGTTGTTGCTGGACAGGTGGGACTCGATGTTCCTTTTGTGGTCTGACTTGGCTTTTTTAATCCCCCTTTTCAGGTCAGCTCGAGCAGCCTTGTACAGAGCTCTGTCACCTGATCTGAAGGCGGCATCACGGGCTTTGAGGAGTGGATGAGGAGGATTTTAATTAGGAAGCCATCGAGTGACAGTATTATTTTAGTTTTGAAGACTTTATGTCCCAAATTATTATTGACTGTGATTTTTATTTATTTATTTTTTACTCTGATGCCTCAGATTTTTGTTGTTATGATTCACTGTTGCTTGGTGGCATAATATTCAATTCTTATGAGAAACAGTGGGACAGGTATCCAGTAGAAATGCATACATTATGAGATATCCTGAGAGGTACTTGTTCTGTCTACATAGCTGTTTAACTTACCTTTCTTCATCTGCTGTCTGCCTTTCAGAGAGAATGGAGAAAACAAGAACAATGACTGATTTTAAAAGATAAGTAGACACATATTGATTCTATGACTGTATCAGAACTCTGATCAGTAACTCTTCTTATTTATTTAATTTTTTTGTTATTATCTTTATTCTTTTAACTTTCAGAGAAGAGACGAGGGATGAAATAGCAAATGCTGTAAACTCATTAGAAAAAGATAAGTGAATGATTATTTTATATTATTATGGCAACTCCTCCTGAAACCAGCAGGTTTTGTAGTTGCTGAAATCATTTATTGATGTTTTTCTCTTTTTTGTTATTGTCTGTTATTGTCTTCTTTCCTTTTAACTTTCAGGGAGCGAAACAGCATGTGCTGTAAACTCTCATTATAAAAAGATAAGTCTACATTTATTTTATATTATGACCACAGCTGCTGGAAACTGGAAAAGCATAGCAAAAAGTGCTTCTATGAGTGAGCGTGAATGGGTGAATGAGGTAAATTGTATTGATATTTCAGCAGGCCAGCTCACTCACATCTACAGTGAGATGGTTACGGTACAACAAGTTTCACATCTTATGTTATATGGCAATGATAAAGTGTAGTATAAAAACTGTTTAACAAGATCGTATTGTATCATTAATGATTTCATTATATAGCTACATGATTACTGTCTGTGAGTTATAGTTCTAGAATTGTACACATTTGTCCTGCAGGTAGTTAGCTGGGTAATTATCATGTTTAAATTTTGCCAGAACCACATCAATCTGAATGCAACAGCTGTGCAAATACCTGCATGTAAATATACACAAATATGTAATTTTATTTAAACGTGTATGATTATTTTATTGGTATATTATTATTTATTACTTTTGTTTTTTATATTTGCTATTATATTTGTTTATTATATGTGAATTAATAGGGTAATATAACCAAGAAAATGAAGTGCTATAGTAGCAATATAACATCAAGTTTACACACATTAAAGTTAGGAGGTATTTTAAAAGTAGGGTGAAAGTTAGAGAGATTTGGGATCTTAAGTGCATCCCTTTGTTTACAAAGTGACTGAGTAATGCATTCCAGTGATCATCAGACAGTAACACAGCATGCTGAGATGGAGGAAAGAACAATAATGAAAGCAATGCTCTTATTAGTATCAAATAATTATTACAACTTATTCATTATAAGAATCAAAAGGGTTTATGGAAATATTTATGATGGACCACAAAACCCATGGAATCACATAGTCATTCGGTTGTTTGACGGGTGCTTCTTAGGCCATGAGATTGATTGTTTAGCCACAGTGAATGAGAAACAATTTTTGAGCGACTTGATCGAGTTTGGCAAAGCAGTGATTGTTAAAAGAATTAACAAGGCACACAATATTATCATCTGAAGAAGCTGCAGAAATAGAAATAAAACTTGGATATAAAAGAATCATCACTAAAGCATGTGGCATAGATTGTTTTGAGAGCATTTTTAAGCCTTACCGAAAAACAACATGCCTAGTGAATTGTACAGTTAGGCAAAACAATTATTCCAAGTAGGGCTGCACGATTTTGCATAAAATGAGAATCACGATTTTTTTGCTTAGAATTGAGATCACGATTCTCTCACGATTTTCTTTTCCAGTATAACTATTTATCGCACTTATTAACTGCACATCAACTTCGTAACAGTTGAGACTGAACATAAAAGCAATAAATGTCTCACATTTTGTCGTTGCCGCAAAATGTTGTGCTGCTTGTAATTCGTCTCCACCGTTGCTCGACACTGCGTGTATAGAGCAGGTAGTGCAACATTTGAAAAATAGTTGCGGGACGGCACTGTGTAGCGTTTGTCTAGGGCAGGGGTCGGCAACCTGCGGCTCCGGAGCCGCATGCGGCTCTTTAGTCCTTATAGTGCGGCTCCGCCTCGTCTGGGCAAATAAATTAGAAGTATTTAGCTGAAGTGTATTTTATTTATGTTAGTTCTTTTTAACTTGTAGTTCTAAATTGGAAGATTATTGTGATATTGAAATATAAAAATAAAATTATATTCTATTATTTTTTCATCGCTCAAAATAAGAGTCACACTCATGAAGCCGGTATACCCGCCGAAACGCCGTGCATTTATCGAGACTTTCAACCCCAGGTAGGCCAATTATGGATCTTCGGATCCACATTATGTCAGCAGCTGTTCTCCACCGTGAACTATGTTAAAGACAAACACCGTTCACGCCTGACAGATGACAGCTTACAGTCCTGCGTAAACTGACTTCGTGCAGCCCCGATTTGCGGACTCTGTGCGCAGAGGTTCAGGAGCAGAAGTCTCATTGTAAACAAATCACGGCAGACCCGACGATGTTTCCGTGAGCATGCTTTTGAGCATCTCTTTATTGACCACTTTTCACACACGGTTGCTGTACGCGATACAGCCGGCTGTAGCTTTTCAGCTCACAGCCCGACATACACCACCAACAACACAACAGCACAGATAGCGCAGGGCGTAAAGGCAGCGAGGCGTGATTGCGGGTGTCGCTCAGGTGCGTCCGCCTTCCCTGCAGCGGCGCTGCAAACCACGCCCCGCCGCACGCATTAACCAGGTAAAATACATATTTAGGCAGAATTTTGCAAATATCTATTTTTCATTTTTCAGCAGCATAGTGCTTTTTTCCAATGATCTTTTTTAAGAGTCAGATCAAGGCTCCAACAGCCCAAAGGCGATATAAGGGTGGCGGCTGATAACAGTTTTTGTTTGCTACATGGATCATTTTAGTTCAGGTTGGTGTCTTTCCTTTTGTTATATTTCTTTAAGAGTTCAAAATGTGTTGATTACATAAATATAATTTAATTTTCTCTGTAGCACTTCATGGATTTCATAAGCAGCACACCTTAGTTGTTCACACAAAGCATAAAGATAAAAAAAACAATATATACACTGTTATCTTCATTTTAGATGTCAGAAAGTATTTGCGGCTCCCAGTGTTTTCTTTTGTGTGGAAACCGGGTCCAAATGGCTCTTTGGGTGTAAAAGGTTGCAGACCCCTGGTCTAGGGTGTTGATCATTTTCCTAAATCCCTCGTTTTGCACAGTGTTGATGGGAGCCATATCTTTAGCCAGGTGATAAGTGATAGCCTCCGTGATTTCTTTGTGCCTGCGGGAGTTCGACGGGTATGGGGAAGCGCTGTATAAGGTTCCCGTTATTGATGTGGTTGACGGGGACGGATTTTCTCCTGTCACTTTCTTGGCCTTTACAGCTTCGTCATCTCTCACGTGCTCTCTGTTGTTTTTTCCCTGCCAGCTGGCTTCGGTATTACGTGGTATCAGGCTCCGCCCTTGTAATTTGTTGAGCAGGAAGAGTGAGCGCTTGTTTGTTCTGCTTGTTCATGCAGATTATGTCCCGGATCAAAATGCGGTACAATCATCATCTTCTTTTTTTTTTTTCCTTTCTTTTTAAAAAAAAATCGTTGTCATTTGGAAATGAGATCGCACATAAGTATGAATTGAGATCGCGATTTTCTAACGATTAATTGTGCAGTCCTAATTCCAAGGCATGGCTCAGTGGTAAAAGAGTGCCAGCAGCACCTCCCAGTTTAACTAAACAATAAATAAAAACAATACAGCACTCTGTGTCTGGCTGAGGGATTTCCATCCTTCTCTCTGCATTTTTGTTACGGTTTGCAGGGCAAGGCGTGTGAATTATTAAAGGACCCAAGATGCAGGTAGCTTCTGAAGTGAGCGAGCTTTATTGCGACGGTGAGATAACAAACAAAGGAAAGGGCGGCGAGAAACAGAACTAGAAATACTCTATACTGGGAGAACTAAAACTTAAACAACAAAACCTGAACACAAGTGAGGATAACTTGCAGGGAGAACAGCACGGGGAGAATTCACAGGAAGACGGAGGGAGAGATGCAGACGAACCAGCAACTAACAGAGGCAAACACAAGGCTTAAATACACAGAGGGATAATGAGGGAAAGAGACACAGAAGAAGAGCACAGCTGGGAGTAATCTGACATGACGAGACAGGGGAAACGCAAACTAACACACTGACAAGAGGCACGGACCTTCACAATAAAACAGGAAATACATAGACTGAACTTAGAGGCAGAATATAAACACAGATCCCAAAACGTAAGAATTAACAAAGATACGTCATGAAATCAAAGGCTTATAAATATAGAACAGAAAACACTGGGTCACAGACCCAGGACCGTGACAATTTTTCTGTTTTTCATGTGTTTGTAGAGACTGGTAGTGTCCCACAGTATCAGAAAGCCTTCATACACAATCCAGTTTTGGCAAATTCTAAATCTCTTAATTTGTTTATAATGAAAGATGCACAGTTCAGAAATTAGTACATCAGTCCTGCTAGCTTCATTGGGAGACACAATAGTATGACATCTTGTCTCTGAGATGGTGTTAGATACTGAGCTCAGCTTCAGAACTCCATCAGATGTGTGTATGGTCCATTGGTGTCAATCTTCAGCACTTGTCTGTTACCATAGGTTCCGTGTTTTACTGTCACTTCAGCGCTGCTCTCAGCTACAGCAGCATTCAGCTCCTTCTCACACAGGGCAACGAATGCGCTGTAGAGTCGCAGCCCATCCTCCTTGCTGATGTTGTTGTGGTACTGCATGCCTCTGCCTTTGGCCTTTCCTCCCAGCGTGGCCTGAGGGACAATCAGTAAACTGCCAGGCAGGTCCAACACTGACACCATCTTCCCAGAAGCCGACTCACTGAGCCGCAGGTTCAACAGCGTGGACACTGGACGGAGTAAGGACATGACATTTTTATCATCTGTAGAGGGATTCAGTATTTAGATCAAAGATAAAAGTAAGAAATTCACTGACCCATCTTGGGTAGGATGTCATCTGTGGCTCCTTTGAAGAAGCAGACATAGATCACCATCCCTCTTTCAATCTGAGCGTAAAGATAAAAGCAGCAATGTTAAATACAGTCGTGATAAAAACCAGTCATTAAGTCAAATTATGTCATTTCTCCAAGATGTTGCATCTTGTGCAAGACATTGGAACTCAACAAAATGTCTGACAATACTCATTAACACCACACACACACACACACACTCGTCAAAACCATCAATATATATATTACTTTGTATTTCTGAACTAGTAATTGATGTTAATTTTGTCAATATTTACTTAATGTCTTAGTTCTATGTTGGCATTTAACTATTTTTTAGTATGTTATGAGTATTGCTAGCACTCTAATGCTGATTGGTTTATGTCTGCAAAGCAGTGATAGATGATGTGTCTCTCACCTGGACAAACTGAGCTTCGGAGTGTTCATCTGCTGGTTTTACCTGCAGCCTTGCCTGCAAACACTGCTGCAGTACTGTCCGGGCCACCGGAGTGCAGCCTTTCTCCGACATTACTGCCAGGCTTTAACTCCAGTCTTCCCCTTTGTTTATACGTTTTTAACAGTGTCCACTTTTCAAAACAGTGCTTTAGAGTCCAGGAGAAACTGTTTAACATGTATAATATTAACTAACCGTCTCCCCAAAAAGCTCTAAACGTCACTAACACCTGAGAGAAATGAATGAGAAGAAAACATATGACCCATTTAACCCACTTCCGTGTCAACGTTAACTGTAACTGTTCAGAAATGTTCACGACTGCGCGCTACTTTCGCATACCGTCCTTACCTACTTGCCTTTTCCCTCCGTGTCGTCTTTAAATGGACTTTTCAGCACCTTTCACCACTCAGAGAATTAGTTTGAAGTTTCAGGATCAAAATAGGTGAGAAAATGAAGAATAAAATATTATTTTTTAATCCCCTGTTGTTGATACGTGTTTTTTTTTAATGTAAATTTTAAGTGTTTCATAATATATATTTTTTAAAGACCTGGCCCTCCATAGGGTATCAGGTTACTGTATGAAAATAACATATTTTCATCTGTATCTTTTTTTCTGTAATTGTTGAAATCTCCCATTCCTCCACTGCTTTGCTTTATGCTGCCCTCTGCTGTTCAGACTGTTTATGATTTTATAAGTGCTGTTTATTCCTTAATGTGAATATCATCATTGAAGCAGCAGTCTTACAGAAACTTAATAAATAATTAATTAAATGTGGCAATAATTGATTAATTAAATGTGTCAAAAATATTTATTTAATTAATTATTTCCCATCCATCCATCCATTCGCTTCCGCTTATCCTTTCCAGGGTCGCGGGGGGCGCTGGAGCCTATCCCAGCTGTCATAGGGCGAGAGGCGGGGTACACCCTGGGCAGGTCGCCAGTCTGTCGCAGGGCCAACACACAGGGACAGACAACCATTCACGCTCACATTCACTCACACATTCACACCTAGTGACAATTTGGATTATCCAATTAACCTATCCCCTCAAAGGATAGGGGGATATGTTAATTATTTCCCATTTTAATTAATTATTTACAATTTTAATTAATTAATTAATTATTGCCACATTTAATTAATTATTTAATGGTGTATTTAATTAATTCATTATGGCGGTCCTGGTGTTCTATACCCTACAATCCGTCCTACTCTGTAGTAAAATCAGCGACATTTGATCGTCCTGTTTCTCCCATTGAAATTTATATAGCCTATTTAAAATGGAAAACTTAAAATTGTCTGCAGCCTGCTGTGTTACCACTGTCCTGTTTGAAATGGAATGAGAGAAGCTGGTTATTTTGTCATATGTGCCGACATTAAACCTAAGGTACTAACTAGCCAACTGACTGGATGCCCATTAATCTTATAACTCCCGTTGTGTGTGTGTGTGTGTGTGTGTGTGTGTGTGTATGTGTGTGTGTGTGTGTGTGTTTGTTTTTGTGTACAGAGGGACAGCCAGGTTCATAATGGATATAAGGAAGTTTTTTCAAAAAAGGAGCAACATTCAGGTAAAAGTGTAAGATCAAATGATCCGTCAATCAAGAATAATGTTGGATCAGTGTTTCAATATTTATACAATATTTAAACTGTTAAACTGACAAAGAAAAAAACCCAAGTTTTACTCATACAATCTGGAAGCTGTGTTCTCCCTATAAAAAGCTGCTATACAGAATCTGCAAAACAAACTGAGTTGAAACATTTTTGACCCTCTTTAACAACATTCCAACATAACATTATCATTGATTGGGGAGATTAAAATTAATGATATATTTTTATGTGGTTCAGCCACAACTCTACTAAAACCTCAGCCAATAATAGGTAGGGCAACTTTTAAACCATCTAAATCTTATGATTTAATAAAGAAATTTGCAGACTTGCACAGAGATGGTAAAATTATGATGACTGATACGGAGATGAAGACAACAGATGACGAGGACAGGGAGGAACAGGGGTTTAAATGCACCAAGGAGACAGTCAGAGAGAACTCGGGACAACTGGAGACATTTAAGGATGCAGGGACTGACAGAGACAGGGAAGAAGTCTCATCGTGACGAGTAAAGTTTATGTTGCCTGGCTGGGCAGCTCTCTGGGTGTTCAGCACCCCCAAAGCTCTGATCCTAGAATTGCCCCTGCTGCCATCAAGGCTTTTGAAGGAGAACAGGTAGATCCTCTTAAACTACTTTACAGCTTGGTTAGCCTGATCAAGTCTGTGAGCAGCAGGGTGCTGAATCCACTGGCAAATGTTGATGTACTCAAAGAGCCAATAGAGGGATACATCAGATCCAAACCATACCTTGGTTACATTTTTGAGTTGAAAGCAGCTGAGTTGCACCCTGCGCCTGAGGATGAAAAAAATGTCAGAAAGCGGTGTGTAGCCTTATCCCTCACTAATGAGTTGAGAGTGAGACTGCCGGATAACATTGGAGCATTGCAGTACATGTCAGTTTTCAATGTGGAGGAAACTCTGAAGCACAACAAGATCTCTGGAGAAATAGAAAAAAATGCTAACCTCCTCCCATGAAGCGATAGATAAGATTGTCCACCAATGGCGTACTATCCATCTTAGTAAAAGGAATGAGACAAAAAGCACAATGGACTTCTGGAGTGAGATTTGGAAGTACAGGGATGCAGCTGATATCAACCTGTTTCAAGAACTTGCCATGGCTGATGTGTCTGTATTGTCCTTGCCACACTCAAATGCTGAAGTTGAGAGAGTATTCAGCCAGATGAGTGTGGTAAAAAGCAAACAGAAAACACCAGCTGCCTGATAATGTTTTGCAGCTTTTTGGCATATCAGCTGCTTTCTCATTTAAGTCAAGTGCTACAGTTGCTGAACCCGCAATAGAGAATCTTGACGAAAATGAGGATGACCCACTCTTTCTGTGAGCCAGCACAGCCTGTGTGTGTGGAGGGATGTCTGAAAAAAACACAACAAAACAATCAGCCTGAATTAGGACCAGACTAATCCCCATGTTTTTTTCACATTGACACTGTTTATTTCTACTGTCTGTCTTTGGTCCATTTAGATTGCTAATGTCGTTTGTTAACAAAACTATGGTTAAAAATGTTCTTCTTTTACCCATAGTCTTGTGTGGTTTAAAACTACTTAAAAAGCCCCCGCCCCAAAAAAACTCCGCCAGAGTGCCTATTTCGGGTCACTTTTGCCAGTCCCAAGCCCAGATAAAGGAGGAGGGTTGGAATTAAAATAAACGTAACTTGTAGTTCTAAATATATTCTAAATGCATTTAGGGTGTTTTTTACTCACTTTATGTCTTTTCCATGGTGTTATTTCTCTCTCCTACAGCGTAGTTTACAAGCATGACCAATTATGCAAATTAGGCGATGGCGGCCTATACAGCCTATAGTGATTTTCCTTACTGAGGAGTTGGCAACACTGCCCCAGTGCAAGATGTACATCATGTATTTGGAGCTCCTACCTGCTTTTATACCTCTCGAGCACTTTTGTCCTGTTCTGGTCCAGCATGTCCTGGTCAGCACCAGTGTTACAATAGTGGTTTCTTGCATAAACATGCTGGTGGGGACATGCTCCCATCCCCTGTTAAAGCTGCTGTTGTTATGATGCAGTGCTCATTCTCTGTCTTGCCTCTTGAGAGGTCAGCTCAGCTAAAGGTTTGCTTCCAGCTATGGTGGCAATGATCAAAAGTGTGAGGGCTTAATTTACAAGGGGTGTGTGCCTATGAATGGCAAGTGTAGGTGTGTTTTCTCTTTCCAGTGCCCTTTTACAAATGGAATGCAGCAGCCCTGTGAAGTCCCTGTGTCCTGTGATGTGCTGCTTCATTAACCAGATTCAGGATGTGCATTTATCTGATAGATTGTTCGCCTGCTTTGCTGACAGCCAGATATAAAGCTTTACATAAACAGAAACACTGCCGTTGGATTTTGGAGGCCATTTCCCTAGCATAAAGTACCAAAGGTCTCTCCTTGCCTCAGTGTGTGAGACCACATACCACCAGGGAATGGCAGCCTTATGGGTTCCATTTAAAGGGTTTATATGAGTGATATCATCACAAACCCAGAGGGTTCATACGAGAGGTTGATCCAAAAGCAGACTTAAGAGCTGACTTACTTTTTGATCAGGCTTTATTTACACACCAAAACAAGGATTATCTGTACACACGTGCACACATACGCACAAACACACACACACATCTGTGGAGAGTAGAGCGGAGCGGGATCTCTGGCAAGCAACAGTTCTGAAACAGAGGAAAGACTGAAATAGTAGAGGAAGGGTTTTCTGTATGAGAGCTGTGAGGCTCTGCAGAAAACGGTGGAACCTAGGGCTAATTAAGCAGTGAGCTAAGACTTTATTCATTACAGTGTAAGAAGGTAGCCGTGGTTTGGGGGGTGCAGGACTGATCTGATTATGGTGAGGACCAGTCTGCTTGAGGAGAGGAGGGCTGTAGAGGCTGTGCAAAGGGCCCAGGCTCGAGGTCGTCAAGTAGCCACATCATATTTTTTACAGTTTGGCTGAAGAAGGGAGGCGTTGACTGGCATTCAGTGGGCGCAACAGAGGAGGCCAGCAATTTGGATGGAGAAGAATTCTCTAGAGAAGCAGGGCTAATCAGAGTAGGACTGTTAGGACAGGAGAGTGTATCAGGCTGTAGAGTGGCAGGGAGGTGGTTAAGAAGTGTCCACATGTCTTCCTGAATGTCAGCGAAACCAATAGGCTCTTTCTGGTCTTGAAAGAATGTGGCAGAAGAGGCTAATGATGTGGATAGAGAAGTATATACAGGAGAAGCAGGGTTGGTCTGATTTAGGTGATGACCAGTGAGTGGAGAGGAGGGCTGCTGAGACTGCTCAGAAGTGAGGAGGGGGTCAAGCTGTTCCACCACTGACAGCAGTGCTTCATCAGTGTCACTGACAAAGGGGCGTCTTTCTGGAGCTGAACGGGTGCAGCAGAGGAGGCCAGTGATGCAGATGGGGAGAAATCTATACGAGAAGCTGGGAGGACCGGATTTACTTGACACACAGGTGCATCAACTGTTGTCTGTGTGTTCTGCAGCTGCACACACGCTGACTGCTGATAATGCAGGTTGGTAACAGTTGGCTGTCTCTGTGGCTGCTCGAGAGGCTCCTTCATAACTGAGTAGGAAGAAGATGGCTGTGTCTGAGCTGGCATCACACAAAGCCTCTTGGCCTGTTGGGCTTCCTGTTTAGGTTCAGATGCTGCACAAAACAAAAACACAGTAAGTCTTCTTTTGTTAACAGATTTCTGTCTTCTTTTCATCACATTTCACATTTAAAAAGTTGTCATTCCCAGAAATCTCCTCTCACCTGTGCTTGAGGTGCGATTTCGTGTCCTCGTCCTCTTTTGCCCTAAAACAAAAATATGAGAATTTTCATCAGTTGATCCAAACTCTGTGCACTGGTTGTTTCATAATTCAGTGCAGTGATGGGCACATGTATGAACTGCATGTTGGCACTTTGGACATACATAGTTTTCTTTGGTGGACCAGTCTGGATGCTCTGTGGCGTGACGGCATCTCTCGGTTTCAGCCTGATCAAAATATTTTGCTTGTTGGGCTTTTGAGAGAGACCTCCACTGCAGACAGACAATCATGCGAACACACTGTCAGCATAGATAAATACTCAGCTACACTGTTACTACACATAACTACAGGACAGCTGGTACACATGCACAAACATGAGCATAAAGCATTAACAGATGCATAAATATATTCAGAGTTACACACTTACCCTCTTTCCCACAACTGCATTTATGGCTGCACTGCCAGTTAGGTTCAGTTCCGCCATCACCTTTGGCCTCTGCTCCTTCAGGTAAATCATGAAGGCGTTTGGTGGTTTCTTTATGTACAGCTGGTCCTCATCCTGTTTGGCTTCATATTTCCTTTTTCTGCAGGAATAAAACACAGAGTCACAAACATCTGCAGATGAAAGACAGACAGATACCTGCAGATCACTGACACAAAGCACCACAGAAACTTACTTTGTAGTGGAGGTGTTGGATGGGGGAGCAGGAGGGACAAAATCCCAGAAGGGGACACCGTGCCTACACAGATGCAGAGACGGATAAAAGATAACAAAGTTTATGAAGATACAGATGTTCAGCAGCTGTGTTCACTGGTGTGTTTGTGTGTTTTACGTACAGTTCTCCAGCAGGACGCACATACTGGGTCATGGTCTGTGGAATCCCGGGCACATTACCCTTGAAACACACAAAACACATGACAGATGATGAGACAAGCTTCAATACTATGATCTATCCACTCGGTGGAAGAAGTGATTAGTGGGAGGAGAAGATGTGCATAAAATTACATTCATACATAGCTTGACTTTCCTTTCCTGTGCTATTCTTTGGAATTATGTTTCACTGGCAGTGACAAAGTTTACTGTTCAGCAAAGCTTCACACCACATTTATACAAAGGTGAAATACAAGGAAGCTGAGAGCAGAGTGATGAGTCCGACACTTTTAAACATCTTTATCAATAAAACTCTAATGAGTCCTGTCACTACCTCTGGGTGTCTCAGCAGTCCCTGCCTATCTGTCCCTGGCTGACTGTAGAGGTGAGCTGGCACTGTGGCGGTGTTAGTGACCATGAGTGGAACCAGCTGCTGAGACACAGGAGGAGCTGTTTCCAGGGGGGTGTGGCTAAGAAATCCTCCAATCCAAGGATCTAATGGTGACTGAGGGGGTGCGGGATCTCCAGTGGGGAAAGGAGGGCGAAGTGGAGGGTTGGATGGGGGAGCAGGAGGGACAAAATCCCAGAAGGGGACACCGTGCCTACACAGATGCAGAGACGGATAAAAGATAACAAAGTTTATGAAGATACAGATGTTCAGCAGCTGTGTTCACTGGTGTGTTTGTGTGTTTTACGTACAGTTCTCCAAAAGGACGCTCGTACTGGGTCATGGTCTCTGGAATCCTGAGCGCATTACACTTGAAACACACAAAACACACAACAGATGATGAGAAAAGCTTCAATACTATGATCTATCCACTCGGTGGAAGAAGTGTTTAGTGGGAGGAGAAGATGTGCATAAAACTACATTCATACATAGCTGGACTTTGATCTCCTGCGTTATTCTTTGGAATTATGTTTCACTGGCAGTGACTAAGTTTACTGTTCAGCATTTTAGAGTCAAATAAAACTTTTTCTTTCATGTGGACTGAAGAATGCAACAGTTTTAAGCATCTTTATCAATAAAACTCTAATGAGACCGGTCACTACCTCTGGGTGTCTCAGCTGTCCCTGCCTATCTGTCCCTGGCTGACTGTAGAGGTGAGCTGGTGCTGAGACCATGAGTGGAACCAGTTGCTGATACACAGGAGGAGCTGGTTCTGGGAGGATGTTGCTAAAAAATCCTCCAGTCTGAGGATCTGATGCTGGCTGAGGGGGAGCAGGTGTCCCAGTGGGGAAAGGAGGGAGATGCAGAGGGTTGGATGTTTGCCCCAGAATGTCAACTTCAGGAGTGGAAGGCGTTTCTTCCGACTGCACTGTTTCCAAAATATAATTGTTTTCGTCCCTGATGTCCATTTTAGAGACAGACGGGTCGAGGGGGTCGCTCAGAAGAATGGAAAACTGCGTCTGTCTAAGATCCTGTGGCACACACAATCAAAAAGGTTTTGCTCTCTTTAGACTGCGTTCTTACATCTCATATAATACAGAACTAAACTAAGGACAAGTATTATGTGGGAACAAGGTGTGAGTTAACAGTTAAAATCAGTTAGAGTGAATGTCATATTAAAATATGATATTTACTGATGATAAGATATTTAAAAGTGTTATATTTGTACTAATTCAAACCAAACAGAGAAATACAAAAAACTAACAAACTAATTAATACCCTGTTAACTCTCATGACTTCACTGCATTTATATAACAGCAATTGTTTTTACTTTGTAACACAAACATTTTAAAAAGATAATGCACTATCTATCTATCTATCTATCTATCTATCTATCTATCTATCTATCTATCTATCTATCTATCTATCTATCTATCTATCTATCTATCTATCTAGATATATATAATATATAATATAATATAATAATGACTTTTGTGATTTAAAACCTGATTTAGCTGACCTGCACTGCAGAGGGAAATATGGGCTTTTTAAGCTGTAGTTACAAGTTGCTCTGCAGATCCAAGGTTTTTGATTGGGAATTAAGAATTCAAATGCAGATTCAAGTTTTACAAGTTTTAACACAATATGATGCATTGAGATGAAATCACCCCAAAGTTTGATTAAAATGTAACAAGAATGTGCTGTATGAAAGACGTTACTGCCTACAGGTTTATTTAAATACTGCAGATATATTTTAAAGTACATTTTTCTGATAATATCATTGCAGTTTTTGTTTAAATTTTAATTGGATACTTGTTTTTTTTACATGATGTGGATTACTTAGGTCACTTTTAAATCACACAGCAGCTCAATAATTCAAACATTACTTTGCACACTTTGTTCACGTGTTGAGGGACACAGTAAAACAGGAAAAATCTCGATTTTGAAAAAGTAATTGTGTGGCTTAAAGATTCAAGTGTATTATTTAGATGTTCCACTGCATTAGATGACCTTAAATATATGCTATAAGTACTCACCAAGGCTCTGAAAAGTACGTGTTCACACAGTGAAGACTCTGTCAGAATGTCACAGGTTATGTAAAATGTTAGTGTTTAACTTCATTGTGTCACCAGGTAACCAAAACATTCCATTTCAACCCTGCCTGTTTCCAGCATCTCTTTATCAACAGTCATCATCATGGCTGGATCAGCCTTCTCAGGGACCCCGGGCAGACAGTTTATGTTGGGCACCGACTGAGGCCACAGTACATGTCAGGGTCATTATTGTCTTAGTAACCAAATTCTAAGCAGAGACACAAAACCATGCTCAGAAAGGTTCATAATTGTTTTCTGTTTTGAGAAAACAAGCATGAATATTTATGTTACAATATGCAAAAAGTCCATCAGTTATTGAAGGAAACAGCTGTCAGATGTTGCTTTACACTGTAAAAAGACAGACATTAACGGATTTTCACTTAACACACGGGAGTCGAACTTCAGACCGTGAGGGCTGGTGTCCTGCAGGTTTTAGATGTGTCCTTGATACAACACAGCTGATTTAAATGGCTAAATTACGTCCTCAACATGTCTTAAAGTTCTCAAGAAGCCTGGTAATGAACTAATCATTTGATAATATCAAAAACCTGCAGGACACCGGCCCATGATATACTATACCAGGGGTCGGCAACCCGCGGCTCCGGAGCCGCATGCGGCTCTTTAGTCCTTGTACTGCGGCTCCGCGTGGTTTGGGAAAATAAATTAGAAGTATTTAGCTGAAGTGCATTTTATTTGTGTTTAGTTCTTAACTTGTAGTTCTATATTGGAAGATTGTTGTGATTTTGAAATATAAAAATAAAATTATATTTTATTATTTTTTTCATCGCTCAAAATAAGCGTCACACTCGGGGAAGCCGGTGTACCTACCCGCCGAAACGCCGTGCATTTATCGAGACTTTCAACCCCAGATAGGCCAATTATGGCTCTTCGGATCCACATTATGTCGGCAGCTGTTCTCAACCGTGAACAATGTTAAAAACAAACACCGCTCACGCCTCACAGATGACAGCTTACAGTCCTGCGTAAAGATGAAAGCCCCGATTTGCAGACGCTGTGAGCAGAGGTTCGGGACCAGAAGTCTCATTGTAAACATATCACGGCAGACCCGACGATGTTTGCATGGACATGCTTTTCAGCATCTCTTTATTGACCACTTTTCATACACGGTTGCTGTACGCATACAGCTGGTTGTAGCTTTAGATCTAAAGATGCTCCTGAAATTTGCGTTTATTAGAACAGGATGGATGGATGACCACAGCCCGCTCAGTACATGGCTGACAGGACTTTTCCCCATAAAATAAATCAAACACAAAATAGATTAAGACAGATTACTATACCAAACTTAAAGATGAACGTGCATTTAGTGGATTTGGTTTATCAGCTCTTACTTTCCAAAGACATTGAGGAGAAAAGTACAACTATAAGTGTTTGTTCTGATGAAGACTTTTAAACTGTAAACAGCAGCTAAGTGAATAAGGATCTGTGTCCACGAATCCTCGGCAGTGACAACACTTAAATGCCATAGTTCAAAATCCTCGATGCGCACCTTTTGTCCACTGTGTTCAAAATGCTCTCAGCTGTTAAAGTAGAGGAGAAAAGTTTGACATATTTCACAACCATTAAATGTTAGAGAAGCCTTTCAAAAAGAGGTCACGGTTACTTCCCAAGCAAAAACCTCTGCTTGTGCTCACAGAACCTAAAAAGCAACAAACAAGACAATAATAAGACAAGTGACTACAGAGTGACACAAGAGGTTGGTGAAGAGCAACCATGAAGTGAGACATTGTGTGCATGCTTTCTAGTGGTACCACTCTTTATATACCTGTGTGATAAAGTCCTGAATGGTAGTCCATCAAATTCCATCTGAGCTTTAAAGAAAATACACTCAGCTTTTCCTTGGACTTTCAGAGTTGTTCGGTTCATACAGGAACTTGAGCAGTCACACTTAATGTGTCGCTGTTTTGCTCCACCATCTCAGCCAATGAGCCCGGTCACAATTTATTTTGAGGAAAAAAGAAATGAAAAAAAGACATTTTAAGAAGTTTGTTTTTTGGTGCTGTTGTTTACATTTAAGCTAAAATAAAAGGAATAAAAATACAAAGTTTAGTATTGAGAAAAGTGAGGTGGGAAATGACTTGAAAATAAACTGAATCTGTACACGCTACCATTGAAAGCCAGCAAGAAGGAACAGAGTTTTGGTTTTTGGTTAGATCTGCTGTGGATTACCATTATTAATTTTCCTAAAATACATGTAGAGTTGCATACACATAACAGCTTTTAGTTGCAAATATAAGCAGTTTATAATTAAAGTAACTTCAATCTCAACATTAAACTCACCTTGTTTTTGTAGAGAAGGTGATCAGGCTTTTTCTTCATCTCCTGAGACCAGCTGCACTGCTCCATCAGCATCTTGTATCTTCATCCTTTTTTCCCTCAGTGAAGTCTTTCCTTTTGTTGGCCATTCCTCTGCACCAGAAAACCCAAGTGTGTGATCACAGGTGAAATAAGGGATATTTTTCCAGTGCAGGTTTACATTTAGTGATAGCTGTTGATCTACTTTTCAAATAATCTCTAAGGATCTGAATTTTTAAGAAAGACTCTGCTTGTTATTAGGATAAAAGTTTGATATAAACATAACAGTTTATAATATGTCAGCAGCATCCCTACAAGGCATATAACACCACTGCACACCAGCACTGCGCTTATATTATACTTTAATCAAGATATTGTTATAATTTACTCTCATTAGCTCAATGGGGTCACAAAAATTTCCCACATACTAGAAATGATCTGCTCAGCATTACAAAAATTACAGTTTCAAGAAAGATTGGAGTAAAAATGCAGTTACAGGAAAAACATGTCTGTCTACAAATATTAACTAAACATTTTTATGTGCTACAAAATGGACATAATGGGGTGATTAAAACAATAGCTGTCACTTCCTTGATTTCTTATATTATCTCCAGTCTTAGCAGAGGGCAGTGACACTATTGGTTTAACCTCAAAAAGATGATTCTGGTCATCTGGACGTACTTTTTGTGGATGAACGTTTTTCCCACTTAAAAAGGTACGTCCAGATGAACAGAATCAAATTTTGACTGAGCATGCGTTTAGAAACTATTGAATTACGTTAATAAGCGAGTGCACACATTTCGACCTCTCTATCGCTTAGATTTCTGAATCTTAAGAGTGAATCAATTTACAGCAGGAACTGCACACTTAGCCATCAAGCGTTTTGGTAAAGTAGCACGAGTAGTGTAAAGTTTTGTAGGGTCCTATTAAAAATCACACAAGCATCACAGCACATCTGGCATATTTAGTTCCATTTTATCCGGTACAACGTTGAAATTGTAAACTATAAATTCCAGTTATCCACTTATCAGTAATTTTTGAGTAAATGGATGTCACTGATAAATCAGTGGTGATTCACCTGCAAGTGTTTTTATAAACTGTATTTTGTTTTTGTAGAACTCACCAGCAGCTGTATTTGAATATCTCCTGTTCCACTTTTCCTAACCTGGAAGCAAAGGATGGCTTAATTCTGACTAGGACACAAACCTTGGCGCTTATCATAGACGTTACATAATCCGTGCAGCAAGAGAGAGAGCAGTGACCACTGATTAAGATCATTCAGAAACGTGTCCCTTTCTGGCAACTGTGGCAACTTCTAATGAGAAAGTTTGCATTCTTAGAACAATGCTGGGTCATGTGTGATGTGTCATCATATGAGGTGTTACATTTTGACTTAATTCTGCTCAATTAAGTGTTTTGATCTTTCATCAAATATGGCAGCTTTGTGTTGTGCTGCAAGTTGAAACCCACTGTCCTCATGAGCACAGCATCTAACAACTCACCTGAAAAAACTGATTGAATTCAACTGGACACAATGGTTTTCAGTGGGAGAAACGTTTCATCACTCATCTGTGACACAGGAGAAGTCACTTGGATGAGTGACAAAACAATTTTCCTTGGAAACATCCAGAGGAACTAAACCTTTGGGCATATCCTTGCCTGTAATTCATTTATCAACAAATGTTTTTATGTATACATCTTTTTTTTAAGTTCTTGTTTCTCTTGGCTTAATTTCAGTCTTTGCAGCATCTCACAGAAGAAAACCACTGTAAACTATATATATATATGTATATATATATGTGTATATATATATATATATATATATGTATACAACCACGATTACCGACACTAACAAGCTGATCTACACTACGGCAGCAGTGATCAGTGAGATGCTTGGCTACAAGTTGAACAGCCACAAGCGGCAGTACCCTCCATGGAGAAGGAGGCTAGAGGGCAAGATCAAAGTAGCACGGAGGGAGGTTAGCCAACTAACGGAGTTGCAGAAAGGCGCGACAAAGAAGGTGCATAAGAAATACAGCAAGCTGTCCATACCTGAGGCCTTGGAAACTGCCAAGCAAAGACTCACAGCCTTGGCCACCCGCTTGAGGAGGTACACCAGAGAGAGAGAAGGCAGGAGAATAAACCAGCTGTTCTCCACAGAGCCAGCAAAGGTGTACTCTCAGTGGCAAGGAACAATAACAGAACAGCACCACCAAGGCTGGAGACGGAGCAATACTGGAAGAGCATATGGGAGAAGGACGCAACCCATAACGGCAATGCTCAGTGGCTAGTGGATCTGAGGGCAGACCATAGCGACCTCCCTGAACAGGGTCCAGTAACCATCACAGTGGCAGACATCCAAGAAAGGGTCTCCAGTATGAAGAGTTGGACAGCACCAGGGCCTGACATGGTTCACGCCTACTGGCTGAAGAAGCTGACTGCACTCCACGAGCGCCTGGCAGCACAAATGAACCAGCTGCTAGTTAACGAGAGACACCGGAATGGCTAACCGAAGGTCGGACGGTCCTGATCCCCAAGGACCCCAAGAAGGGACCGGTCCCATCCAACTACCGACCAATAACCTGCCTCAGTACCACATGGAAGCTCCTGTCAGGCATCATATCGGCTAAGATGAACAGGCACATGGGTCAATACATGAGCGGGGCACAGAAAGGGATTGGCAAGAATACCAGAGGCGCAAAACACCAGCTACTGGTAGACAGAACAGTAAGCCGAGACTGCAAGACCAGACTGACCAACCTGTGCACTGCCTGGATTGATTACAAGAAGGCCTATGACTCAATGCCCCACAGCTGGATCCTGGAATGCCTAGAATTGTACAAGATCAACAGGACCCTAAGAGCCTTCATCAGGAACTCAATGGGGATGTGGCGTACAACACTAGAGGCCAACTCCAAGCCCATAGCACAAGTCACCATCAAGTGCGGGATCTACCAAGGAGATGCTCTGTCCCCACTGCTGTTCTGCATAGGCCTGAACCCCTCAGTGAGATCATTAACAAGACTGGCTACGGATACCGACTACGAAACGGAGCGGTTGTCAGCCACCTCCTGTACATGGATGACATCAAGCTGTATGCCAAGAGTGAACGAGACATCGACTCACTGATACACACTACCAGGCTATACAGCAATGACATTGGAATGTCGTTCGGACTGGAGAAGTGTAGTCGGATGGTAACAAAGAGAGGAAGGTAGTCAGAACCGAGGGAATTGAACTACCAGAAGGCAACATTGCAGACATAGAGGACAGTTACAAGTACCTGGGGATCCCGCAGGCGAATGGGAACCATGAAGAGGTCGCTAGGAAAGCTGCAACCACCAAGTACCTGCAGAGGGTCAGGCAAGTCCTGAGGAGTCAGCTGAACGGTAAGAACAAGATCCGGGCCATCAACACCTCGCCCCCTGCCCGTGATCAGGTACCCTGCTGGGGTAATAGGCTGGCCAAAGGAGGAGATAGAAGCCACTGACATAAAGACAAGAAAGGTCCTTACCATGCATGGAGGGTTTCACCCCAAGTCCAGCACCCTGAGGCTGTACGCTAAGCGGAAGGAAGGGGCCGGGACTGGTGAGTGTCAGCACCACAGTCCAGGATGAGACAAGAAACATCCACGAATACATCACGAAGATGGCCCCAACTGACAGCGTACTCAGTGAATACCTCAGGCAGCAGAAACCCAAGAAAGAGGAGGAAGGCGAGGAACCATCATGGAAGGACAGGCCCCTGCACGGTATGTACCACCGGCAGATAGAGGAGGTGGCTGATATCCAGAAATCCTACCAGTGGCTGGACAAAGCTGGACTGAAAGACAGCACAGAGGCACTAATCATGGCAGCACAAGAACAAGCTCTGAGTACAAGATCCATAGAGGCTGGGGTCTATCACACCAGGCAAGACCCCAGGTGCAGGCTGTGTAAAGATGCCCCAGAGACAATCCAGCACATAACAGCAGGGTGCAAGATGCTAGCAGGCAAGGCATACATGGAGCGCCATAACCAAGTGGCCGCATAGTGTACAGGAACATCTGTGCCGAGTATAACCTGGAAGTCCCGAGGTCAAAATGGGAGACGCCCCAAGGGTTGTGGAGAATGACCGAGCTAAGATCCTGTGGGACTTCCAGATGCAGACGGACAAAATGGTGGTGGCTAACCAACCGGACATAGTGGTGGTAGACAAACAGAAGAAGACGGCCGTAGTGATTGATGTAGCGGTTCCGAATGACAGCAACATCAGAAAGAAGGAACACGAGAAGCTGGAGAAATACCAAGGGCTCAGAGAAGAGCTCGAGAGGATGTGGAGGGTGAAGGTAACGGTGGTCCCAGTGGTAATCGGAGCACTAGGTGCGGTGACTCCCAAGCTAGGCGAGTGGCTCCAGCAGATCCCGGGAACAACATCGGAGATCTCTGTCCAGAAGAGCGCAGTCCTGGGAACAGCTAAGATACTGCGCAGGACCCTAAAGCTCCCAGGCCTCTGGTAGAGGACCCGAGCTTGAAGGATAAACCGCCCGCAGGGGCGTGCTGGGTGTTTATATGTATATGTATATATATATGTATATGTATATATATGTATATATATCTATGAATATATATATCTATATATATACAATTCTGCTAAAACTTGCTTGTTTTTGAAACTTAACTACTTCCTCATATTTCCCAGAACAACCATTCAAACTTTAAAATGTTCTCAATTTATTGGGCTGTTCAGGTATTAATCAGCTTTTTCAAATCTTTCAACATTTTATTTTTATCCCTCTTAAAGTTTTGAGTTGCAAAATTGTGATTTTTCAGAAAATACATGCGTTGTTATAGTTGGTATGCACTTGGCTTTCAGTGTGCCACTGTAAGTTTCGCAGTCTTCTCTTCATGTCCGAACAACTTCTTGCTAGTTGCTCAATTTTCACTCAACTTCCACAAATTATACATCAAAACGTAGGCATTTTTGCTGGCTTTCAGAAAATGTCACTATCATTGTTGTGGGAGTTATAGGATTTTGGCAAATCTCCTCAGACCAACACAAAGTCTGAAAACTTTCCATAGAAAGTCAATGGAGAGCTTGTTAAAAATCACAGCTGGATTTCTCTAATGAGAGGCATTTTCGAATCGTCATATCTCCTTAACGAAGCAAAGTTAAGACATGAGGCTTGTGCCAATATATCTTCAGACATTCCTGACGCTCACATTTCAAGAATTTCTTTCTCACCTACTACCGTTTCGCCATGAATTGGGTTTGTTTGAGGGTCGGAAATTCGTCCTTCGCTCAGATTTAATCAGATTTCAAACTCTGGAAATGAGGCACTTTTTTCTCTCGTCATATCTTTTTGATGGATTTCCACACAGACCTGAAAATTTCCATGACTGTACACCAAAGCCTGCTGTCTCTTACGGTGAAAGAATAATATTGATGCTCCAAATAGATTTAGAGTTAGAAAGCGTTGTTTGAGGGCAAGTCAAGGCAGTTTTCGCTTTGCCTCTCCTCAGTTATGGTGCATTAAAAGTCAGATATCTTCAATAATTCATATTTTAATGATAAATTGTCAACACTTTAAGATTCTCCCATCTCTTCTGAACAAAACGGTGTAAGAATAACTGTTCTAGCCCCTACGGTTAGGAAATTATGGTCATTTGTTTGAGGGGAATCCTCACAATGAGAAATAAACTGCAAAAATCATGTCTCTCTGTGCTGCGTGTGTGTAAAAACAGGTGCACCTGTTTTGGCGGGAAAAAGTACACAGCCTCTCTGATTGGTGGATTCAAATCTAGCAGCTCCCAGGCTGTTTGACTGACCTAGAAACTTGCTTTTCTCTCTCTCTCTCTGTGTGTGTGTGTGTGTGTGTGTGTGTGTGTGTGACAGAGAGAGAGAGAAAGAGAGGGCGAGAGAGAGTTTTTATGGGAGCATCTTATTCTATGATTTAAATTCAATATATTTAGACTGGTTGACTGAATTTGATCCTGTGCATGTGTGTTTCCATATGTGTCCATATTTGCGATTGTGTGACTTTTTTTGCTACTACTACTTTGTTTTGCTGATTTTTTTTTTTCATTTAACAATTACATTTGAGGGACCCTTAGCATGTCCAGCATTTTTTCAGCTATCCATTTTGCTTTTCCAATTTTTCTATTTAAGTTATTACTAATGTGCTAAATCATAGATTTTCTGCTGCTTTTTAGTATTTCTGCTAAATCATACAATTTCTGCTATTTTATAAGATTTGTGCTAAATACAGCATTTGTGCTAAATCATACTATTTCTGCAATTTTATAAGATTTGTGGGAAATACAGCATTCTACCAAATCATTGTACAGTATTTCTGCTTTTTATAGGATTTGTACTTGATATAGTATTTCTGCTTAATTATAGTATTTCTGCCATTTTATAGTATTTGTGCTAAAACATAGTATTTCTACTAAATGCAGTATTTCTGGGTAATCATAGTATTTCTATATATTTCTGCCAGCTCCCCAGGAAGTCAATCCTCTGTAAGGACTGTAATATTCAAATTTACATATCAGGACCTGCACGACTTCAGAACCAGCCAATCATATCTGAGGCCTGACACATTCAAATTTGCATATTGGGGCATTCATGGCTTCTAAGACAACCAATCATATCTGAGGGCTGAAACATTCAAATTTGCATATTGGGGCCCTCATGGCTTCCCAGCCAGCCAATCATACCTGAGGCCTGACACATTCAAATTTGCATATTGGGGCCAGCACGGCTTCCCAGCCAGCCAATCATATCTGAGGGCTGACACATTCAAATTTGCATATTGGGGCCTTTATGGCTTCCCAGCCAGCCAATCATCTATGTCATATATCTAAAATATTTCATATTTTTATTTTAAATGGTCAACATTTCAAGATTCCCCCATGTCTTCTGAACAAAACGGTCTAAGAATGACCGTTTTAACCCCTACGATTAGGAATTTATGGCTGTTTGTTTGAGGGGAGTCCTCACTATGAGAAATAGACTGCAAAAATCCTGTCTCTCTCTGTGCTGCGTGTTTAAAAGCCTGCACTTGGTGCACCAGTTTTGGCGGGAGAAAGTACACAGCCTCTCTGATTGGTGGATTCAAATTGAGAAGCTCACAGCTGTTTGACTGACCTAGAAACATGCTGTTAACAGCCCCTGTTCACTTGCTGCTGCTGCTGTGTGTGTGTGTGTGTGTGTGTGTGTTTGAGAGAGAGTGAGAGAGAGAGAGAGAAAGAGAGAGAGAGAGAGAGAGACACAAAGACCCTTTTTAGGGCAGCATCTCATTGTTGGATAAAAATATAATATATTCAGACTGGTTGGCTGGCATAGACCCTGTCTGTGTGTCTCTCTCTGTACATTTGTGTATCCATATTTGATTTTGTGTGTATCTGTTGGCTGCTCTTATTTGTTTTTTTTCTAAATGTATTTTTATTTTATTTTTTCACAGGTGAACAAAAATTAATTTTGAGCGAACTTAACCATGTTCCTTTTTATTCAGCTTGTCATTTTACCTTTCCAATATTTTCACTTAAATTATTACTATTCTGCTCAATCATAGTATCTGTTCTAAATCATTGTTATTAAGCTATATTGTAGGATTTCTGCTAAATCATAGTATTTCTACTATATTATATTTTTCTTTCTAAATATAGCATTTCTGCTATAGAATAGTATTTCTGCTATGTTATAATACTTGTGCTAAACTGGAGTAATTTTGCTAAAGCATAGTATTTCTGTAATGTTTAAGAATGTTTGGCTAAATATATTCTTTCTGTTATTTTATACTATTTCTCCTAAATTCTTGAATTTTTGAGAAGTTATCGTGTTTCTGGTAAGTTACAATATTTCTGCTAAGTTCTGCTATGCTATTGTATTTCTGCCAAGTATTATGTTTCCTCTAAGATATTGCAGTTCTGCTAAGTAATTACATTTTAGCAAACTTCCTTTGCTTCAGCAAAGTTTTTACAATTTCTGCAACTTTTCAGCTTTTTCAGCTAGTTTCAGCAGACAGCTTCAGCTTTAAAGCATCCACACTGCATTTTCGCAGGAAATGCAAATTTTTCTAGTTTACAGTGGTTTTCTTCTGTGAGATGCTGCAAAGACTGAAATAATGTATTCATTATGACTGTGGTACATAATACAAAAGAATAAAAAATTTATCTGAATAACTTTATTCTTCTTAAATATAACTCATACAGACTTCCTTAGTAAGTTTAGACTCTTTCAGAGTGATTTTAACCGTGCGTTAAAGGAGATAGAGATTATGAGGTATGAGGTGGACCCAGTCAGCAATCACCTCTGAGGTTATATAGGCTGGGGAAGAACTGTGTGATGGCGTGTTGGTTTGTTTCTGTGACTCTACACTGTTGTTCTAGGTGTTGGAAAGGTCCCCGTGCGTGCGTGTGTGCGTGTCCTGGCTGTGGAGTTGTGGAAGCAGTGGGGAGAGTAGCTGCTTAAGTGAGTAGTGTGGGCTTGTGGGCCTAAACAACAGCAGCAGTAGAGCTTGCTGCTACTAGTGACAGGGTGGGCCTGTGGGCCCTTGGAAGTGTCTCCCTCTTTGGTTGTTTGATTGGTTGTTTCCTTTGTTGTTGTGACCTCTTCTTTCTTTTGGTTTTATTGATAAAACGGTGTTGCTGTCTCTTTATGTTAAGATTATCTACAATAAAAGCCATATTGCATGCTAAACACCTGTCTGTTTTCCTCTTCATTCTGTTCCGGACCCATTTGTTACCGCTCCCCACACACACCCCTAGACCTCCTTCGTGGGGACGTAACAGTAGAGGAGCAGAGTCCATCATTACTGAGGCAGTCTCTCCTGCATGAAGTCCAGGTGCCCAGATAATTAAAATAAATGTAACTTGTAGTTCTAAATATATTCTAAATGCATTTAGGGTGTTTTTTACTCACTTTATGTCTTTTCCATGGTGTTATTTCTCTCTCCTACAGCGTAGTTTACAAGCATGACCAATTATGCAAATTAGGCGATGGCGGCCTATACAGCCTATAGTGATTTTCCTTACTGAGGAGTTGGCAACACTGCCCCAGTGCAAGATGTACATCATGTATTTGGAGCTCCTACCTGCTTTTATACCTCTCGAGCACTTTTGTCCTGTTCTGGTCCAGCATGTCCTGGTCAGCACCAGTGTTACAATAGTGGTTTCTTGCATAAACATGCTGGTGGGGACATGCTCCCATCCCCTGTTAAAGCTGCTGTTGTTATGATGCAGTGCTCATTCTCTGTCTTGCCTCTTGAGAGGTCAGCTCAGCTAAAGGTTTGCTTCCAGCTATGGTGGCAATGATCAAAAGTGTGAGGGCTTAATTTACAAGGGTGTGTGCCTATGAATGGAAAGTGTAGGTGTGTTTCTCTTTCCAGTGCCCTTTTACAAATGGAATGCAGCAGCCCTGTGAAGTCCCTGTGTCCTGTGATGTGCTGCTTCATTAACCAGATTCAGGATGTGCATTTATCTGATAGATTGTTCGCCTGCTTTGCTGACAGCCAGATATAAAGCTTTACATAAACAGAAACACTGCCGTTGGATTTTGGAGGCCATTTCCCTAGCATAAAGTACCAAAGGTCTCTCCTTGCCTCAGTGTGTGAGACCACATACCACCAGGGAATGGCAGCCTTATGGGTTCCATTTAAAGGGTTTATATGAGTGATATCGTCACAAACCCAGAGGGTTCATACGAGAGGTTGATCCAAAAGCAGACTTAAGAGCTGACTTACTTTTTGATCAGGCTTTATTTACACACCAAAACAAGGATTATCTGTACACACGTGCACACATACGCACAAACACACACACACATCTGTGGAGAGTAGAGCGGAGCGGGATCTCTGGCAAGCAGTTCTGAAACAGAGGAAAGACTGAAATAGTAGAGGAAGGGGTTTTCTGTATGAGAGCTGTGAGGCTCTGCAGAAAACGGTGGAACCTAGGGCTAATTAAGCAGTGAGCTAAGACTTTATTCATTACAGTGTAAGAAGGTAGCCGTGGTTTGGGGGGTGCAGGACTGATCTGATTATGGTGAGGACCAGTCTGCTTGAGGAGAGGAGGGCTGTAGAGGCTGTGCAAAGGGCCCAGGTTCGAGGTCGTCAAGTAGCCACATCATATTTTTTACAGTTTGGCTGAAGAAGGGAGGCGTTGACTGGCATTCAGTGGGCGCAACAGAGGAGGCCAGCAATTTGGATGGAGAAGAATTCTCCAGAGAAGCAGGGCTAATCAGAGTAGGACTGTTAGGACAGGAGAGTGTATCAGGCTGTAGAGTGGCAGGGAGGTGGTTAAGAAGTGTCCACATGTCTTCCTGAATGTCAGCGAAACCAATAGGCTCTTTCTGGTCTTGAAAGAATGTGGCAGAAGAGGCAAATGATGTGGATAGAGAAGTATATACAGGAGAAGCAGGGTTGGTCTGATTTAGGTGATGACCAGTGAGTGGAGAGGAGGGCTGCTGAGACTGCTCAGAAGTGAGGAGGGGGTCAAGCTGTTCCACCACTGACAGCAGTGCTTCATCAGTGTCACTGACAAAAGGGGCGTCTTTCTGGAGCTGAACGGGTGCAGCAGAGGAGGCCAGTGATGCAGATGGGGAGAAATCTATACGAGGAGCTGGGAGGACCGGATTTACTTGACACACAGGTGCATCAACTGTTGTCTGTGTGTTCTGCAGCTGCACACACGCTGACTGCTGATAACGCAGGTTGGTAGCAGTTGGCTGTCTCTGTGGCTGCTCGAGAGGCTCCTTCGCAACTGAGTAGGAAGAAGATGGCTGTGTCTGAGCTGGCATCACACAAAGCCTCTTGGCCTGTTGGGCTTCCTGTTTAGGTTCAGATGCTGCACAAAACAAAAACACAGTAAGTCTTCTTTTGTTAACAGATTTCTGTCTTCTTTTCATCACATTTCACATTTAAAAAAAGTTGTCATTCCCAGAAATCTCCTCTCACCTGTGCTCGAGGTGCGATTTCGTGTCCTCGTCCTCTTTTTGCCCTAAAAACAAAAATATGAGAATTTTCATCAGTTGATCCAAACTCTGTGCACTGGTTGTTTCATAATTCAGTGCAGTGATGGGCACATGTATGAACTGCATGTTGGCACTTTGGACATACATAGTTTTCTTTGGTGGACCAGTCTGGATGCTCTGTGGCGTGACGGCATCTCTCGGTTTCAGCCTGATCAAAATATTTTGCTTGTTGGGCTTTTGAGAGAGACCTCCACTGCAGACAGACAATCATGCGAACACACTGTCAGCATAGATAAATACTCAGCTACACTGTTACTACACATAACTACAGGACAGCTGGTACACATGCACAAACATGAGCATAAAGCATTAACAGATGCATAAATATATTCAGAGTTACACACTTACCCTCTTTCCCACAACTGCATTTATGGCTGCACTGCCAGTTAGGTTCAGTTCCGCCATCACCTTTGGCCTCTGCTCCTTCAGGTAAATCATGAAGGCGTTTGGTGGTTTCTTTATGTACAGCCGGTCCTCATCCTGTTTGGCTTCATATTTCCTTTTTCTACAGGAATAAAACACAGAGTCACAAACATCTGCAGATGAAAGACAGACAGATACCTGCAGATCACTGACACAAAGCACCACAGAAACTTACTTTGTAGTGGAGGTGTTGGATGGGGGAGCAGGAGGGACAAAATCCCAGAATGGGACACCGTGCCTACACAGATGCAGAGACGGATAAAAGATAACAAAGTTTATGAAGATACAGATGTTCAGCAGCTGTGTTCACTGGTGTGTTTGTGTGTTTTACGTACAGTTCTCCAGCAGGACGCACATACTGGGTCATGGTCTGTGTGAATCCCGGGCACATTACCCTTGAAACACACAAAACACATGACAGATGATGAGACAAGCTTCAATACTATGATCTATTCACTCGGTGGAAGAAGTGATTAGTGGGAGGAGAAGATGTGCATAAAATTACATTCATACATAGCTTGACTTTCCTTTCCTGTGCTATTCTTTGGAATTATGTTTCACTGGCAGTGACAAAGTTTACTGTTCAGCAAAGCTTCACACCACATTTATACAAAGGTGAAATACAAGGAAGCTGAGAGCAGAGTGATGAGTCCGACACTTTTAAACATCTTTATCAATAAAACTCTAATGAGTCCTGTCACTACCTCTGGGTGTCTCAGCAGTCCCTGCCTATCTGTCCCTGGCTGACTGTAGAGGTGAGCTGGCACTGTGGCGGTGTTAGTGACCATGAGTGGAACCAGCTGCTGAGACACAGGAGGAGCTGTTTCCAGGAGGGTGTGGCTAAGAAATCCTCCAATCCGAGGATCTAATGCTGACTGAGGGGGTGCGGGTGTTCCAGTGGGGAAAGGAGGGCGAAGTGGAGGGTTGGATGGGGGAGCAGGAGGGACAAAATCCCAGAAGGGGACACCGTGCCTACACAGATGCAGAGACGGATAAAAGATAACAAAGTTTATGAAGATACAGATGTTCAGCAGCTGTGTTCACTGGTGTGTTTGTGTGTTTTACGTACAGTTCTCCAAAAGGACGCTCGTACTGGGTCATGGTCTCTGGAATCCTGAGCGCATTACACTTGAAACACACAAAACACACAACAGATGATGAGAAAAGCTTCAATACTATGATCTATCCACTCGGTGGAAGAAGTGTTTAGTGGGAGGAGAAGATGTGCATAAAACTACATTCATACATAGCCGGACTTTGATCTCCTGCGTTATTCTTTGGAATTATGTTTCACTGGCAGTGACTAAGTTTACTGTTCAGCATTTTAGAGTCAAATAAAACTTTTTCTTTCATGTGGACTGAAGAATGCAACAGTTTTAAGCATCTTTATCAATAAAACTCTAATGAGACCGGTCACTACCTCTGGGTGTCTCAGCTGTCCCTGCCTATCTGTCCCTGGCTGACTGTAGAGGTGAGCTGGTGCTGAGACCATGAGTGGAACCAGTTGCTGATACACAGGAGGAGCTGGTTCTGGGAGGATGTTGCTAAAAATCCTCCAGTCTGAGGATCTGATGCTGGCTGAGGGGAGCAGGTGTCCCAGTGGGGAAAGGAGGAGATGCAGAGGGTTGGATGTTTGCCCCAGAATGTCAACTTCAGGAGTGGAAGGCGTTTCTTCCGACTGCACTGTTTCCAAAATATAATTGTTTTCGTCCCTGATGTCCATTTTAGAGACAGACGGGTTGAGGGGGTCGCTCAGAAGAATGGAAAACTGCGTCTGTCTAAGATCCTGTGGCACACACAATCAAAAAGGTTTTGCTCTCTTTAGACTGCGTTCTTACATCTCATATAATACAGAACTAAACTAAGGACAAGTATTATGTGGGAACAAGGTGTGAGTTAACAGTTAAAATCAGTTAGAGTGAATGTCATATTAAAATATGATATTTACTGATGATAAGATATTTAAAAGTGTTATATTTGTACTAATTCAAACCAAACAGAGAAATACAAAAAAACTAACAAACTAATTAATACCCTGTTAACTCTCATGACTTCACTGCATTTATATAACAGCAATTGTTTTTACTTTGTAACACAAACATTTTAAAAGATAATGCACTATCTATCTATCTATCTATCTATCTATCTATCTATCTATCTATCTATCTATCTATCTATCTATCTATCTATCTATCTATCTATCTATCTATCTATCTATCTATCTATCTATCTATCTATCTATCTATCTATCTATCTATCTATCTATCTATCTATTTATCTAGATATATATAATATAATATAATAATGACTTTTGTGATTTAAAACCTGATTTAGCTGACCTGCACTGCAGAGGGAAATATGGGCTTTTTAAGCTGTAGTTACAAGTTGCTCTGCAGATCCAAGGTTTTTGATTGGGAATTAAGAATTCAAATGCAGATTCAAGTTTTACAAGTTTTAACACAATATGATGCATTGAGATGAAATCACCCCAAAGTTTGATTAAAATGTAACAAGAATGTGCTGTATGAAAGACGTTACTGCCTACAGGTTTATTTAAATACTGCAGATATATTTTAAAGTACATTTTCTGATAATATCATTGCAGTTTTTGTTTAAATTTTAATTGGATACTTGTTTTTTTTACATGATGTGGATTACTTAGGTCACTTTTAAATCACACAGCAGCTCAATAATTCAAACATTACTTTGCACACTTTGTTCACGTGTTGAGGGACACAGTAAAACAGGAAAAATCTCGATTTTGAAAAAGTAATTGTGTGGCTTAAAGATTCAAGTGTATTATTTAGATGTTCCACTGCATTAGATGACCTTAAATATATGCTATAAGTACTCACCAAGGCTCTGAAAAGTACGTGTTCCACAGTGAAGACTCTGTCAGAATGTCACAGGTTATGTAAAATGTTAGTGTTTAACTTCATTGTGTCACCAGGTAACCAAAACATTCCATTTCAACCCTGCCTGTTTCCAGCATCTCTTTATCAACAGTCATCATCATGGCTGGATCAGCCTTCTCAGGGACCCCGGGGCAGACAGTTTATGTTGGGCACCGACTGAGGCCACAGTACATGTCAGGGTCATTATTGTCTTAGTAACCAAATTCTAAGCAGAGACACAAAACCATGCTCAGAAAGGTTCATAATTGTTTTCTGTTTTGAGAAAACAAGCATGAATATTTATGTTACAATATGCAAAAAGTCCATCAGTTATTGAAGGAAACAGCTGTCAGATGTTGCTTTACACTGTAAAAAAGACAGACATTAACGGATTTTTCACTTAACACACGGGAGTCGAACTTCAGACCGTGAGGGCTGGTGTCCTGCAGGTTTTAGATGTGTCCTTGATACAACACAGCTGATTTAAATGGCTAAATTACGTCCTCAACATGTCTTAAAGTTCTCAAGAAGCCTGGTAATGAACTAATCATTTGATAATATCAAAACCTGCAGGACACCGCCCATGATATACTATACCAGGGGTCGGCAACCCATGGGTTCCGGAGCCGCATGCGGCTCTTTAGTCCTTGTACTGCGGCTCCAGCGTGGTTTGGGAAAATAAATTAGAAGTATTTAGCTGAAGTGCATTTTATTTGTGTTTAGTTCTTAACTTGTAGTTCTATATTGGAAGATTGTTGTGATTTTGAAATATAAAAATAAAATTATATTTTATTATTTTTTCATCGCTCAAAATAAGCGTCACACTCGGGAAGCCGTACCTACCTACCCTTGACGCCGTGCATTTATCGAGACTTTCAACCCCAGATAGGCCAATTATGGCTCTTCGGATCCACATTATGTCGGCAGCTGTTCTCAACCGTGAACAATGTTAAAAACAAACACCGCTCACGCCTCACAGATGACAGCTTACAGTCCTGCGTAAAGATGAAAGCCCCGATTTGCAGACGCTGTGAGCAGAGGTTCGGGACCAGAAGTCTCATTGTAAACATATCACGGCAGACCCGACGATGTTTGCATGGACATGCTTTTCAGCATCTCTTTATTGACCACTTTTCATACACGGTTGCTGTACGCATACAGCTGGTTGTAGCTTTAGATCTAAAGATGCTCCTGAAATTTGCGTTTATTAGAACAGGATGGATGGATGACCACAGCCCGCTCAGTACATGGCTGACAGGACTTTTCCCCATAAAATAAATCAAACACAAAATAGATTAAGACAGATTACTATACCAAACTTAAAGATGAACGTGCATTTAGTGGATTTGGTTTATCAGCTCTTACTTTCCAAAGACATTGAGGAGAAAAGTACAACTATAAGTGTTTGTTCTGATGAAGACTTTTAAACTGTAAACAGCAGCTAAGTGAATAAGGATCTGTGTCCACGAATCCTCGGCAGTGACAACACTTAAATGCCATAGTTCAAAATCCTCGATGCGCACCTTTTGTCCACTGTGTTCAAAATGCTCTCAGCTGTTAAAGTAGAGGAGAAAAGTTTGACATATTTCACAACCATTAAATGTTAGAGAAGCCTTTCATTTTTATGTGCTACAAAATGGACATAATGGGGTGATTAAAACAATAGCTGTCACTTCCTTGATTTCTTATATTATCTCCAGTCTTAGCAGAGGGCAGTGACACTATTGGTTTAACCTCAAAAAGATGATTCTGGTCATCTGGACGTACTTTTTGTGGATGAACGTTTTTCCCACTTAAAAAGGTACGTCCAGATGAACAGAATCAAATTTTGACTGAGCATGCGTTTAGAAACTATTGATTTACGTTAATAAGCGAGTGCACACATTTCCGGCCTCTTATCGCTTAGATTTCTGAATCTTAAGAGTGAATCAATTTACAGCAGGAACTGCACACTTAGCCATCAAGCGTTTTGGTAAAGTAGCACGAGTAGTGTAAAGTTTTGTAGGGTCCTATTAAAAATCACACAAGCATCACAGCACATCTGGCATATTTAGTTCCATTTTATCCGGTACAATGTTGAAATTGTAAACTATAAATTCCAGTTATCCACTTATCAGTAATTTTTGAGTAAATGGATGTCACTGATAAATCAGTGGTGATTCACCTGCAAGTGTTTTTATAAACTGTATTTTGTTTTTGTAGAACTCACCAGCAGCTGTATTTGAATATCTCCTGTTCCACTTTTCCTAACCTGGAAGCAAAGGATGGCTTAATTCTGACTAGGACACAAACCTTGGCGCTTATCATAGACGTTACATAATCCGTGCAGCAAGAGAGAGAGCAGTGACCACTGATTAAGATCATTCAGAAACGTGTCCCTTTCTGGCAACTGTGGCAACTTCTAATGAGAAAGTTTGCATTCTTAGAACAATGCTGGGTCATGTGTGATGTGTCATCATATGAGGTGTTACATTTTGACTTAATTCTGCTCAATTAAGTGTTTTGATCTTTCATCAAATATGGCAGCTTTGTGTTGTGCTGCAAGTTGAAACCCACTGTCCTCATGAGCACAGCATCTAACAACTCACCTGAAAAAACTGATTGAATTCAACTGGACACAATGGTTTTCAGTGGGAGAAACGTTTCATCACTCATCTGTGACACAGGAGAAGTCACTTGGATGAGTGACAAAACAATTTTCCTTGGAAACATCCAGAGGAACTAAACCTTTGGGCATATCCTTGCCTGTAATTCATTTATCAACAAATGTTTTTATGTATACATCTTTTTTTAAGTTCTTGTTTCTCTTGGCTTAATTTCAGTCTTTGCAGCATCTCACAGAAGAAAACCACTGTAAACTATATATATATGTATATATAGTTTACAGTGGTTTTCTTCTGTGAGATGCTGCAAAGACTGAAATAATGTATTCATTAAGACTGTGGTACATAATACAAAAGAATAAATACAAAAGAATAAAAAATTTATCTGAATAACTTTATTCTTCTTAAATATAACTCATACAGACTTCCTTAGTAAGTTTAGACTCTTTCAGAGTGATTTTAACCGTGCGTTAAAGGAGATAGAGATTATGAGGTATGAGGTGGACCCAGTCAGCAATCACCTCTGAGGTTATATAGGCTGGGGAAGAACTGTGTGATGGCGTGTTGGTTTGTTTCTGTGACTCTACACTGTTGTTCTAGGTGTTGGAAAGGTCCCCGTGCGTGCGTGTGTGCGTGTCCTGGCTGTGGAGTTGTGGAAGCAGTGGGGAGAGTAGCTGCTTAAGTGAGTAGTGTGGGCTTGTGGGCCTAAACAACAGCAGCAGTCTCGTACGACGTTACATCTCTCTTCACTTGCATCCCAGTCACGGAAGCGTTGGAGGTAGTCCGTAAGAGATTACAGGATGACACCAACCTCAGCAACAGGACCACTCTCAGCATCGACCAAGTGTGTTTGCTTTTGGAACTGTGTCTTCATTCCACCTACTTCACATACAAGGGTCAGTTCTACAGGCAGAAACATGGGTGTGCCATGGGCTCGCCAGTTTCACCCATCGTGGCCAATTTGTACATGGAAGAAGTGGAAAAGAGGGCGTTGCTATCCTACCCTGGAACACCACCAAGCCATTGGTTCAGATATGTGGATGACACCTGGGTGAAAATCAAATCTCAGGGCGTACTACATTTCACGGATCACATTAACTCGGTGGACCAACACATCAAATTCACCAGGGAGGATATGAAAAGTGGCAGGTTAGCCTTCTTAGACTGTGAGATTTCCATCAGTAATGGGGGACATCTAAAAGCTGACGTGTACCGTAAACCTACGCATACGGATCAGTATCTAAGGTTTGACTCTCATCATCCACTGGAGCACAAACTGGGTGTCATCAGGACGCTACAACACAGAGCGAACACCATCCCCACTGACACAGCGGCCAGGGAGGCAGAAGAACAGCACATCAAGAAGGCCCTGAGTAAATGTGGTTATCCCAGCTGGACTTTTGTCAAAGCTGGGAAGGCACCTAAAGAAAGCTCCAGCCGATCCAGGAGAGAAGGACAACCGCCGCCCAGGCGAAAACCTGTAGTGATCCCATATGTGTCAGGAGTATCGGAACAGTTGAGACGCATTTTTTCTAAACACTGGGTCTCTGTGGCTTTTAAACCCCAAAATACGCTGCGCAAAAAACTGGTCCACCCCAAGGATCGGGTCCCCCGACACAAACAGAGTAACATAGTGTACGCTGTTAAGTGCCAGGAGGATTGCCAGGATTTATACATCGGGGAAACCAAACAACCTCTAGCGAAGCGGATGGCACAACACAGAAGAGCTACCTCGTCAGGCCAGGACTCTGCAGTTTATTTACACCTACAGGCCAGTGGACACTCTTTCAACGATGAGGATGTACACATCCTGGACAGGGAAGAACGCTGGTTTGGTAAATGGTAAATGGACTGATTCTTATATAGCGCTTTTCTACTCTCCCGGAGTACTCAAAGCACTCTATACAACATGCCTCATTCACCCATTCACACCCACTCGTACAAGCACTTCTAAACACAGTGCAAACTAACCTGCATTCACACACATTCGTACTCCGATGAATGCATCGGAGGGCAATTTGGGGTTAGCATCTTGCCCAAGGATACTTGGCATGCAGATCGGGGAAGCCAAGAATCGAACCACCGACCTTCCGATCAGTAGCTGATCTGCTCTACCACCTGAGCCACAGCCACCCCAGCGCGGAGTCAAGGAGGCCATTTACGTGAAAAGGGAAAGACCATCTCTGAATCGAGGAGGGGGCCTAAGGGTACATCTTTCGCCATCTTACAATGCTGTGATTGCAGCCATTCCCCAACTCTCTGTCACAGCCCATTGTTCCTTCAGTGGGCTGGTTTCAGTCATTATGCAAATGTACTGTTTATGAGGTTTGGGGAAACCTGCAGTCAGCTGAGACTGAAGAAGTCACTTGGATGAGTGACGAAACGTTTCTCCCACAAAACGCTACGTCCAGATGAACAGATTCAACTTTTGGAGAGCAGCAGTAGAGCTTGCTGCTACTAGTGACAGGGTGGGCCTGTGGGCCCTTGGAAGTGTCTCCCTCTTTGGTTGTTTGATTGGTTGTTTCCTTTGTTGTTGTGACCTCTTCTTTCGTTTGGTTTTATTGATAAAACGGTGTTGCCGTCTCTTTATGTTAAGATTATCTACAATAAAAGCCATATTGCATGCTAAACACCTGTCTGTTTTCCTCTTCATTCTGTTCCGGACCCATTTGTTACCGCTCCCCACACACACCCCTAGACCTCCTTCGTGGGGACGTAACAGTAGAGGAGCAGAGTCCATCATTACTGAGGCAGTCTCTCCTGCATGAAGTCCAGGTGCTGGTTTTCAGGGGTCTGTGTCTGATGCCACAAAGCTGACTCAGAACCGTAACACCCCACATCTATGGAACAGATGTGGGTGTGTCCTCATCTCTCAGAGGAGTCCAAATTGTCATCAAACAGACCTACAGACACACAAAAACATTTGAAAATATAAACAACCAGACAATCAGCAGTGATTTAATTATTATTCATATATTATTCATTATTTCCACATCATTTACTGTATATATCACAGCATTTGGGGCCTTTATAAGCACACTAAACATTACTAAACTGAATCAATTTCAGCTTTTGTTTTTCATGATGTATATTTTATTAATAATTAAGTTTCATTAGCTGTATCTTTACCATACATTTGCTGCACAGGTGCAATGAATGCTTAAATTGTACTTATTAGCATATACTGGACATTCAATGCTAAGATTCAGCATATTGGTGATTAGAAATGTCTTGTTAGTGGGAAAGGTTTTTATTCTTAAATGCAGACATTTCAAAGCTAAACCATGAATACACAGATGGCTGAATGACCTTAAACTCTTGAGTAAGTCGCTGAAACTTGTAAATGAAACAAAGCCCATAAACTTTTAACACTTTTCAATAAGTTCAATTCATGTTAAAAGGACGCCTCCTCCCTATCTGAGATGTGGATCATGATTTCCCTTTATGTTCACACTATGCATAGGTTCTCAGATTCTACATTGCCCCTGTTTTTCTTTCTTTCTTTCTTTTGTTATTTCTCGTTTTGTTTTTTTATCTCTCTTTTTCGCCTGTTGCAATGCTCAACCGTATATATTTAGATGCAATGGTGCCTTATATGTTTTTATTGTTATAAAGTTAATGAATGAGAAGAAAACACATGACCCATTTAATCCACTTCCGTGTCAACGTTAACTGAAACTGTTCAGAAATGTTCACGACTGCGCGCTATTTTCGCATACCGTCCTTACCTACTTGCCCCCCCCCCCCGCGCCTCCCCGTCTATTTATTTTTCGTGTCTTTCACCACTCAGAGAAATAGTTCGGGGTTTCAGGATCAAAATAGGTGAAAAAAATGAAGAATAAAATATAATTTTTAAAACCTGTGCTGTTGATACACGAGTTTCTTTCTTTTTAATGCACATTTTTAAATATTTCATATTAAATTTTAAAAAGCGCTTATTTTACTTCTCACGGACTAACGGTGGATTAACAAAACTCCCACCCGCCACGAGCATGCGCATTTTGCGCAACTATGACGCAAACATGCCTCAACTTGAGGGACATCTAAACAGCTAAACATGGCCCTGTTCACATACAGCAGACTGTCACATTTACTGACAATATCCGTTTATAAATCTTCGGTTTTACGAACGGGGAGCGAAATAAAACATGGAGCTACGTGCTGTGTACAGTTTAAACGCTGCCAGGTAATGTTTCTCTGCGTTTCTCTTCGTACGACTTCAGTTAATTTAGCTCTCTGTTGGTGATAAGCTAAACGGAAACTCAACAACACGACCGGAAATAACATGTTCAGAATAAAAGCCACAATCGTAAAATATACTGAGGGAATTAAACAATCCGGAACACACCTTTATTTTAACGCACACAAGACTTAAAATGGTTTTACTTGATCAGACGTTGCTGTTCTCCTTTATGTAGTGTTCTAAACTTGAGCTGTAACACCCACATCTAGAACACGAAAAGATAATTTTGAAACTTTAAACCGGAAGTGGTTATTGATTTCATAAATACTTCACTGTTGAATATAAAACCACAGATATATTTATGTATATATAACAACTGTATATGTGTTGGACAGGAATATATACTGTTACTGTAATACTATTAAGAACCAATAAGATATCGTGAACTTGTTTCTCAGAAAAGTAGCAAGAATAGTAATCCCACTCTGTCCAGTCTCTATTTAATCCTCATGAAGAGGATGGTATAAGGTTTGTTTATCCCAAAAGGTTAAATCTGTTCATCTGGACGTAGCGTTTTCAGTGAGAGAAACGTTTTGTCACTTATTCAAGTGACTTCTTCAGTCTCAGCTGACTACAGGTTCCCCCAACCTTATGCTAGGGTGACCATATTTTGATTTCCAAAAAAGAGGACACTTGGCTCAGTCATGAAGAACTTGCTTAAAGAAACATAAAATCGGCCCGGGCATTTTGACTAGAGACCGGCCCACCAGGTATTATAGGAAAAACCATAAAGCCTTTGAATAAAAACAAACGCTGTTGTGACAGTGATGTACACTGTCTTGTTGGTATATGTATGATTTCTATACATTTTACATCAGATAAAAACTTTGGTTGTAAGATTCAGATAATTATTTATTAAAAGCTAGACATTTTAAATGAGAATAAGAAAGAAAAGTATTTCTTTGTGCCCCCCTTTCCCTGTTAATGCCCTACCTGGCCCCCTGGCAAAACTTTGCTAGACCCGCCCCTGCACAGTTACCAGCTGTCAGCTACTTAGAAAAGGATCCTGGTGTTATTTGTCTCTCAGAAACCGTTCATAATGTCCCTTCAACTGTAACCTTGTTTCTCCATCACCTGTTCAGCTCTGATGATTCAGTAGGGACATCTCCTGGTTTCATCTTCATGTTTCCCTCTCACCACATATCTAAACCGACATCATGACCAGCAGCTTTACAGCTGTGGCTCCAGCAAACATCAGCTGATACTAGAAATTAATATTAAATAAATTCTAACAACAGCTGATCAACTTTAAATGTGCTGCTGTTGTTTAGCGCAACATCTGTTGGTTTCCTCTTTCTGGCGCAAAGTGAGCGATAAACAAGCAAGAGAGACGGGACTTGCCTCAGAAAAACAGATCAGCTGATCATCGATCAGTTTCATGATTGAAGTAGCAACAGGAGGGAGGGGGAGAGAATGAGAGAAGAAGAGGCAGCTGACAGCGTAAAGACGCAGAATAACTCCAGCTTTGTGTCTTTTTCCATTCTAGCTGAAGTCCGGGACAAACTGTGTTCCTTTTTACCTCAATACGAAACGCGTAATATTTTTTCTGAATATGGGACGATTCCGTTTTTTACGGGACGGTTGGCAACTCTACTGAAACTGAGTTATTTTTACACATCGGCCAGCATCTGGCCAATCCACCACCTTTTTATTGTTTATACCGTTACAAAAAAACCCTCCATCGGCCCCCTGGGCAAATGCCCGGTGGGCCGATGGTCAGTCCAGCTATGGTCGGTACGAGGGAAATTTCTTTTGCAGTTCATTCAAAAGATGGACTTTGGGGTCTTTTAAACATCATTAGGTGCGTTGCTGCACACTGTCTGTAGTGTCTGTGGAATATAGGAAAACCCAGACATTTTTATCAATCTCGAAAATCCCCCCGGACAGAACGTGAAAAGAGGGCATGTCTGGGGAAAAGAGGACGGTTGGTCACCCTACCCTATGCAAATGTACTGTTTATAAGGTTGGGGAAACCTGCAGTCAGCTGAGACTGAAGAAGTCCCTTGGATGAGTGATGAAACGTTTCTCCCACTGAAAAATGCTATGTCCAGATGAACAGAATTAACCTTTTGGGATTTACTTACCTGCGTGATTGAGCATGCATCAAGACAAGGTTTGTTTACATTTTATGTTCAGATCAAAGTCCATTTCAAAATTTGTCAATTTAACAGGGCTTGCCTGTTTATCATAGACCACAGTGTCATCTGGGACTATCTGTAATTTCAGCGTTAATGTGTCTTTTGGTCTTTTAGTCATTGTAATCTCTCAAACACAAACTAAACTTTTGTGTTGTTTACATTATTTACTGGTTTGTTGTTTTACAGAGCTCAGTGGACAGTAAGGCATTGCAGGAGAGGCAGAGGCAGCAGATGGCCCGAGGTCTCCCTAAACAGAAGCCCATCCCAGGGGTCAAGCAAGTCATTGTCGTGGCTTCAGGAAAAGGTGGTGTTGGGAAGTCCACTACTGCAGGTGCTCAGTAAACCTCATACTAAACAATGGAAAATGCTCTCACCATCTATTTTCTTCCAGAGCTATTTTATTTAAGAGGGTAAAATTTGTGCTTTTGAATGAATTCCTTTTCAAGTATGGCCTCTTGTTTGGAGTTTATAGAACAATGCCAACAAAAGGGAAGAAATAAAGTTCTGAAATGGAAAAGTAATTGGTGAAGTATATTTCATCTGCTATTGCGGTGTTTTCCACTAAACGTTACTTAACAAGAAACCATTTTGAACGTAAGATCTTATACTTCTTACTTTGGCACTGATCATAAAAGATCTTTAAATAGAAAAATATTAAAAGAAAATCGTGTTTCAGGTGGCCTAATGTTTGAACATTTTCAATGAGAAGTATTTGATTTGATTTGGTCTGTTTTTCTCTCATCCCAGTGAATTTGGCTCTAGGATTAATGGCCAATGACATGGTAAGGAATCTGCTTTATCATTATATATGTTATATACTATATATGTATGTAATTTCAGCCAACAAAAAGCAACACAGATCCATGTGTAATTCCCATACTAAGAATCCTGAGCAGACAACTTCAAATGGGTTAGAGTGGCCTTTCACTGGAAGACAACTTTAAAGTGTTTTGGGTTCTAAAACTGTTCATATGACAGTGAGCTGTTAGTCTGTCCTCCTCAGAGCTATACTGTATGACTTTTTCTCTCTCTTCCAGTCAAAGTCTGTGGGTCTGTTGGATGCCGATGTGTTCGGTCCATCGATTCCCAAACTTATGAACCTGAAAGGAAACCCAGAGCTCAGTGACAGTATGGCTAGTTTAAGTTAGCTGAAGGTTTCTAAAATCTCAGTAAACATTTTATAACAGAAAAGTGTTTTTTTTCTTTTCTTACATATCTTTCAGATAATCGGATGATCCCCCTGACCAACTATGGGGTTCCTTGGTGAGACTGTCATCAACATTACATCACGACCTTTTTGTTATATCCATAAATAGCCCTAAATCATGTCTATTATGTGACCTGTTCTACTGATTCGCCTTCTTCTCTGCCAGCATGTCTATGGGTTTTCTGGTTGATGATGTGGCTCCGATAGTGTGGCGGGGGCTCATGGTGATGTCTGCTATAGAGAAACTGCTCAGACAGGTGAGACCTGTTTAGATTGCAATGTCAGTTTATTAAATTTGAAGGAAGCTGATGAAACATAGAGAACATGTTTTGTGATTGTAGGTGGATTGGGGGTCATTGGACTATTTGGTAGTGGACATGCCTCCTGGGACTGGAGACGTCCAGCTGTCGATCACCCAGAACATCCCCATAGCAGGTGGGTTTGTCACTAGGGGTGGGTTTTTATAGTCGATTTATCGATTAAAATCGATTCTGGCTTGGATAACGTAAAATCGATTCATTAAAATCCTGAATCGATTTTTTAATATAAATTTATTTTGCCCGAAATGCCAGAATCTCAGGTGAAATCTCATAAAATTTCAACAACCACCAAACAGCTAAGACAGTAAGTGAGAGCAGGAACACGGATTCTGCACAAAGACGTAAACACACAGCGCGACACGCGGATCAGAATCAGTGAGATGTCGCCTTTCTCACGGTCGGGGCTGAAAGCCGACAGCTCGCTGATTCTGATCTGTCGGCGGGTCCGCGCTTTGTGTTCACGCCCTTTTTGCGCTGATTCTAAAGCTGTTAGTTTGATCTCTCTCCAAACAATATTGACCGAACCAGCAGCAAAAGAAGATCCAAACTACGCTTCACATAAACAACAACAACTCTGACTTTTACTGTTTTGCTTCCACCACGATGCACAGCTCTCTCTCTCTCTCTCTCTCTCTGTACTTCAAGAACAGTTTCCCGTCTAAAAATCTCTTTTCTGCATTATTCGCTTGCTTGTTACGCACAAGTCTACCGTTGTTTACAGCGCTGTCGCCGCTGTTTTTTTTCCCTTTTACATTCTTCCGAAAAGAAAACCTAATTTCTGCCGTTCAATACTGAACCAATTTAAACTTTATAAAATTATGCAAAATGCAAAACGCTTAACCGTGTCTCTAAACCGCTGTAACGTCAGAGGTAACGTTCATATGTTGATTAATGGTTTTCTTTCGTTTTTGATGTACTGCAGAATATTTTTATAAAATCCCAGGCCAGGAAAATAACCTTCATGTTTTTCTGTGTTTTATCTTCAGCTACTTTGACACAAAGGCATCTGCTGTGACGCTCACACCTTTGATAAAGTCTTGCGTGTGTCAGCTTCCTTTTTATTGATACAAAAATATGTAAATGTACTGATCTGAATTATAATATTTCTGACTGTCAAAATTTCCCAGATTTAAATCGAATCGAATCGAATCGAATTGAATCGAATCGTGGATCGAATCGATTCGGGACCTTGTGAATCGGAATTGAATCGATTCTAGAAATCAGTGACGATACCCAGCCCTATTTGTCACGCATCACCTAATATAATTGTTGTTTTCTAAACACATAACTTCACTTTTTAAAAGTATCCTCATTGCTGTAGCCTCCAGAAGTAAATAACACATGTTTAGTTCAAAGTTAAGTCGGGTCATGTGATGTTTGTCTTGTACAGGTGCGGTTATTGTGTCCACGCCGCAGGACATCGCTCTGCTGGATGCTCGCAGAGGAGCTGAGATGTTTAAGAAAGTGAACGTGCCGGTAATGTGTTGATGTGTGTGTCAGTGGATGCAGAAACTATTGGATTCAGGTTGGGTGGATGAATACAATAGGAAGTGATATTTTCTTTCCTGCAGGTTCTGGGTCTGGTTCAGAACATGAGTGTCTTCCAGTGCCCCAAATGCAATCATGAGACCCACATCTTCGGCTCTGATGGGGCCCGACAGCTTGCAGACACTTTGGGAGTCACATTTTTAGGTTGGACCATCACTTTCATTTCATTTGTTTTTAGTGATGTCCGAGGGTACTCAAAGTGGTTTGCAGTCCGGTGCCACGTTCTTTTGATGTTTTTATTGTCTTTTGTCTTTAACCATCGTATATTCTAAGACACTAGGTGCAGTAAAGACGGCACGCATAAAGTTGAGGGAACATATATAATTTATAAGAATTTTTTCATTCATGTTGTCATTCCTAAATTCTTTTGTGGGCTTTTGACAAAGTAAGACTCAGGAATCAGATTTTTCTTTTATCTGTTAAAAGCTAAGATTTATTTTTGGGCTTTTTACCTTTGTCAGACTCAAACCCGGGCCATCACTTTTCAGTCGGAAGGAATATGGGTTCAATCAGTCCGCTAAACTGGCACCCAAAAGCTATAGTTCATATAGATTACCAACAGGAATGCAGCACTCTCTGCATTCCCTGGGGCAAAGCTGTGGATAGTCCTAACACACATGGTACAATTTAACTTAATCATTTTCTTCACTATCTTATTTATGGTGAACAAACCCTATATTTAAGTCATAGCACACAACTTTCATGGACCTGGCCTGTCACATGAGACAGTTTTATCCGCATTGAGGTAGATGTCTGTATGACCTTGAAGATCTAACACTTGCTTTTTGCAAATGCCTCTAGTTGCTATGTTTTAACTGTTAGACTACTATAGAGTCCTAACCCAGACCTGTCTGGAAAGTTGCATTAATTTTGCAAAGAAAAAAAGCTTTTTGCGTCCTCCCCTCAACACCCCCATATCTGGAATGAACCGAGTGACTTGGATGTGTCTCATTGCCGACACAAGGATGATTTGACATTGGTTTTATGAACTATTTCATTTGAAAACAACAAAGTAAAGCTTTTGATTTTCTGTTTCTGAAAACATTGAAACCATTTTTGATTTCTTTGCTCTTTAACGTGTGATTTCATGTATATGTGGTTGTTTCCAGGTGACATCCCTCTTCACATAACCATCAGAGAGACATCAGACAGAGGACAGCCAGTGGTCATCTCTTCTCCCAACAGCCCTGAGGTCTCTGTTTGAATCTATTCTATTCTGTTTTGCTCTTCTTTTTTCAAAAAAATATATTTATTCTACCCTACATTTCTCTCTTTTGTTTTCTCATTCTTATTTTATAAATGAGCAATATAGTATGAATAAAACTTCAAACTTTGTCGGTAAACCACTCACTGAAAGCAGACAACACAATACAGCAAAAATATTATAGTATGTGTTAGTTATTTATTCTTCAGCTTCAGTAGAAACCTGTTCATATACCTGCTCAGCTGCACTCCAGCACTGAGGTGTAACTTGATTTTATTTTCCCTGTCCAGGCAGCAGCATACAGGAAGGTGGCGTCTGCTGTGGTCCAGAAACTACAGAAAGTCAGTAGCTGACGACGGCTTCAAGATGAAGTCAGCTGGTTGACGCATGAAGACGTTGAATGAAATGTATACAGAACACAGACTAACGCACAAAGTCATCTGCTGTCCTAACGCACAAAAGAATGTCGATTCTTGTCCATGTTGTAACAGTATTTTTATTGTGTGTCCGTGTAGTTCTCTGTCAGCATATCATAAAACGGTCAGCTACACAACCCTAGTCTTAACCCTTTTTGATCTACTTGCATGCTGGTGGCCATAAATGGCAGCACATTAGCTACTGAATGCCAGTAAAGTAAAGACAGTAATATAATAATTCCTTTGTCTTGTTTTCCTTTTCTTTTCCTGTAAAATGTGGACAATAGTGTTGTATATTATTGTGTTAGATTGTCTGTCTGCATCATAATATACACAGTGATTTAACAGTCAATTTGAATTTGTTTTTCTGTAGTATTTTTGTCATTTTAGTGAGAAATCAAAGCAATAAAAGCATCAAGGATGTTTGCCTCTATGAAATATTGCTCTTATTTGTATACAGAGTAAAAGTGATAGATGCTGTACTAAGATGTCCTTTTCATCTGCTTTATGCAGTTCCATGAATAACCAGCAGAGAGGGCTGTGTGCCTTTAAATAAATGCACACTGGCTTCTATCACATCAGGAGGTGTAGTCGCAACATGAAATATATTGGTTTCTGGCTGCTCCTCTGTCCACTCTGTGATTTCCTTGGCTGTTACTCTTTGTTCATCTTTTCTCCACACAGTCTCAGGGTCAGACGTCTCCCTCGTCATGCTGTCAGGGTTCACTCGATAAAGAGTTTGATGCCCAGGCCGTACTTACATCAGGGTGGCCAAGAAACTAAAGCCATTTCTTTTGTCCGGCAAATGACTATAGAGACAATTTCTCTTTGTGTGTCTGCAGAGGTGTTTTTGAGGAGGTCATATGTGTGCTTTTTGGACATTTTGTCTCTTTTTGGAGTTGTCCTGGTTTGCTCCTAGGTTGTTTTGTGTCTTCCTGGTGTTTGTGGCCATCACTCTGAGATTGTTTTGTGTCTGTGCAGTGTCATTTTGTGTCTCCTGAGGATGTTTTGTATCTCTCAGGTTGTTGTGTGTCTCTTGGAGGTTGTTTCCTGTCTTGGTGGTGTCCTTTTGTAGTTTTTTTGAAGGCGTTTTTGCATCTCCGCCATCAGTGTGTGTCTCTCTGGGGTTGTTTTGAGTCAGTGTGTTTCTTTGTGATTACTTTTTGTGCCTGAGGTTTTGTGTTTTCTTTTGTGTCTCTGGTGTGCATTTTTGTCTCCTTGAGGTTGCTGTGTGGCTTTTTGATGTTGTTTTCTGTTTCCAGTGTATGTTTATGCCTCTCTTTGGTTATTTAGTGTCTTTTTGTTATCCTACTTGTATTTGTGATGTCATTTTGTGTGTTGTTTTAATTATTTAATGTCACTTTAAAATTGTTTTGTGTCATTTTGTGTCACTCTGAGGTTTTTATATACCTCTAATCCTTTTTTGTGTGCATGTGTGTGTTTTTGCGTGTGTGTATGTGGTTTTTAAAAAATATATATTTTGTGTCTCTGGTGTACATTTGTATCTCTCTGAGATTGTTTTGTGTCTTTTTAGTGTTGTTATCCGTCTCTGGTGTATATTTGTGTGTCTGAAGTTGTTTTGTGTGTGTGTGTGTGTGTGTGTGTGTTTAATTGTGTGTCCAGTGTACATTTGTGTCTCCATGGCTGTTTTGTGTCTTTCTGATGTTCTTTTGTGTGTTTTTAGAGCTGTTTTGTGTCTCTGGTGTATATTTGTGTCTCTAGGGCTTTTTGTTGTGCCTCTTTGATGTTGTTTTGTGCCTCCTTATATTTTGTGTATGTGTTTGTGGTCATCTTTTTCTATACTGGTCATCATCCAGTGTGAGTTAGGCCAATTTAATGATATGTGGTTTCTTGTAAAATCTATTCTTCTAGTGAAACTGATGAGTCATTGTTTATTCGCGGGTTCACCTTTTGCATTGTGTTCACAGTGTTTTGCTATAATAGACTAAATGTCTGCTGTTATTTAAAGGGATTTGAATCACTGCTGTTATTGCAGTATTTTAGGAAATGTCCAAACTTGTTACTATAGTAAAGGTGATAAAGAGACATGGGGGTGAAGAATGGCTTCAGAGACAAGCTAAAGTGCAATAGCTCATTAATGATAGCTATAATCATTAAATATATTAAAATCTTGTTTGTTTTGATCAGGAAAGAGTCACATGGCTTTTAGGGGGCATAAAACAAAGAGGTGGGAGTCAGTGACACGACCAGACTGAGTCTTTGGGTTAAAACAGGCGTTTTTTTCACACGCTCTCTGCCAGAAACTGTTGACCACAGCTGTGAAATGTCTGAGTGTGTTGGCGCAGAACTACACCCACACATAAAACACACATTTCTGTCGCTTTAGAGAACCTTACATTCACTGCTACTCGTCTCAGCTAAGGATTTCAGCACATTTCTGTTCATCCCCACAGCATTACAGTGACACAGGTTCATACACAGACACACACACACAAGGAATGAACAATGATTTCTTATCTGAGTTGTCTTCTGATTTCTGTCAGTTTTCCAGAGAACTCCCCCTTCCCTCTCGGTATGTGTGTGAATCAGCCCATACACAAAGGCCTCTGTGCTTTTCACAAAAGAATGAAGGCTGCTTTTTGTTTTTGCTTCGTTTTATGTGTAAAATAGATGTAACAGATGACTACAAAATGAAACAGAAAATTTACAGTGCTATGAAAAAGTATTTTCCTCCTTCCTGAATTATTATTTTATGTGCATATTTGTCACACCTGCATGTTTCAGATCATCCGACAAATATGAATATCTGTCAAATATAATCCAGTGACTTTATTTACGAAGGCTCCAGAGAATCCAGTGAGAGCCATTATCCACAAATGGAGAAAACTTGGAAGGGTGGTGAACCTTCCCAAGGAGTGGTTGGCCTACCAGAATTACTCCATTGATGACTCATCCAGGCCTCACTTGTCTCAGTCATGGTCAGTGTTCATGATTCAACAATAAGAAAAGTGACCAAACAAAAAAAGGCATCCATGGGAGAGTTCCAAGCCAAAACCCCTGCTGACCATGAAAGTTCCACAATGGGTCATCGAACTTTTCCCCAAACTCCCCAAGTGTTTAAGAAAATATTACGCGGACTGACGAGACAAAAGTGGAACTTTTTGGAAGGTTCGAGTCCTGTTACATCTGGCGTAAAAAGTAACAGCATTTCATAAAAACAACATCATACCAGCAGTCAAACATGGTAGTGGTAGTGTGGTTTTCTGAGGCTGCTTTGCTGCTGCAGGATCTGGATGATTTGTCATAACTGACGGAACCATAAACTTTGCTCTTCATCAGAAGATCCTGAAGGATTATTTTGCGCCCTCAGGCTCAAGCACACTCGTGTTATAAGCCCACCTCTGAATGGTTCAGAAAACAAAATGAAGGTTTTGCACTGGCCTAGTCAAAGTCTGGACCTTAAACATAGAAACCCCCCAATATGACTGAACTAAAACAAGGTTTTTAAAAACCTTTAGGGTGATTTTGATTGGTTTCTCTTTGAGGTAGTTTTGTATCAGTTTGTGATCATATTGCATCTCATTTTTTTAAAAATCTCTTTGTTATTATTTTGTGTCTTTTTGGTTGTTCTGCATCTCTTTCAGCCTGTTTTTAGTTTAATGAGGTTGTTTTTCCATGGATTAGATTTGTGTCATGTCACTGCTTTGTGTTTTATCCTGTATAGTTTACTTCTCTCTGTGAGTATCTGATTAACTTTCCATCAGTGAATTACTAATTACTTTCACTTGGGGATCTGAATTGGGCACCCATGATCCTTGCAGCAACATGGAACACGAAGGGGCTTTTTGGTGCTCCATGCCTGGTTTCTTTGATTTGAAAATTCTATACAAATAACACACTGGATGAATCTAATCAGGATCACAACACTTGATTATAATCCTAATGGAAGAAAAAAGAAACCAGTGTAAGATGAACTACTGTTACTAAAAAACTAGCTAGTCAAAAATAGGAGAGTGTTCAGCTCCACGAGATAAGACCTTCCTTTGGGAGTCTTCTCCATAGCTGACATGGCTGCATGACATTTCTGCACATTCAGCACACTTAGCTGCACATTCATGCTGCTACATGTCAGAGATGTGGTACTAGATTAAGCTGAGGTGATTGAAGAGTCAACTGAATTCTGTCATGTTCATGAGACTGTTTTGATATGAATTTTGACACATTGTATTATCCTAAACTGTGACCACATGGCATCTATGGCAGCAATATTCAGACAGGCTTTGCCATTTAAACAATGATCAACCGGTACTAAGGAGCACAAAGTATGCCAAAAAGCATTCCCTGCACCATTAAACCACCAGCCGCGCTCCAGACTGTTGACACAAGGCTTTGGCTCAAGGTTGGACGTGAGCGTTGTGAGCCTGAGCTGCTTTTCTGCTCAGTGCCGGTCAACAAACTGCTTATCTGAGTTACTGTTGCCTCTCTGTCAGCTCCATCACGTCAGTCTTTACACTATTCTGGGTAAACTAGAGACACTGTCATGATTCTCAGTTTATGTTGTGCGAGCTGAGAGCTGAGATCGCAAGATGTCTGACTGCACAACGCTGCTTTGAAATCATGGATGCTAAACACACACACACGCAGGTAAACCCAGTGGGATGATGTCGACCCATCACTCAACATATTAATTTCACTGACTAACCCTCTCTCTCTGTGCGTGCCTCTGTGGAGAATTGACATCAAACTCATTTAACCTTGTATCAGGAAGTCAATTCTATTTCAGCTCAGGAAATGAAGCAGACAGACGGGAGGAGAGGAGGTGAAGCTTCTCATCCTCGGCTCATGGGAAAACTTCACATGCACATAAAACACTGTTTCCTGAGTGTATTCTGTCAAATTGTGTTTCTGCCAGCTATTTCTCTCTTTTTCTTCCCCCTCTGTGCCAGACCCAGGAGGTAAAAAAGAGATAGATGTGTTTTCAGTTTTTCTTCTTTGTGCAAGTAATTGTCACTGAGGAGAGAGGTGAATAATGTAACAGGGTGGAATATATTACAGATTCGGGATATGTTAACTTCTTTCTTACCTAACATTGACAAATTCAAGAAAACATTTCCATATTTAACAGGTGCCCTCCTTATAAAACAAGCAGCTTTCATACATAAGCAATCGAAAAGGTAGAACAGTAAAAGAAATGTTTATCAACTATCAGATTTTTTTTCCAGAGCCATCTGGTTATTTTACGTTGTCATTATGTCTCATTCTATTCCTTTTTTTGCATCTATGTACACACGCTTGGGTTGTTTTCTGTTTACTCTGCAGGCCACCAAGTGCCCCGTCCTTCTTGCATAATTGAAGGCTATATTTAAGGAAGTCCAGAGTTGCCCTCAGCCTTAACAAAACATACCAAAACATTTATCTAAATGGAGACTGTGGTCCATTGAACAACTGATTGACTGTGTCCCTTTTTAAGAGAGTCCGTGTACACTGATTTACTGCTGATTGCCAAACACTTCTGATACACTCACCAAATGAGGAAAAAGCCCTCTGCACAAAGTTTCCAAACAAACCTGAAACCTGTGCAAAATGTTTCACACCGTTTTCAGATTAAATATTTTTCTGTAGCTTCCTCCATGCTATATTAGCTGCTGGGCTAATGCTGAAACATAATAGGAAGAACAGAGCAACATGAAACTGACCTGAATTTTTTAAAATTCCTTTTCCCTTTTTGAGTCAGGCCAATTTTAGCATCGACCGTTCACTTGCACAACACCAAAGTCTGCTTCAACACGGCGGAAAGAACTTGGACAACAGCGGATGCCAAGAGGAAAACCAAAAAGCGTCCACATCTACCACACGTCTGATAAAGGAAGGCTGACTGCTTTCTGAAACGCTCTCATTCCTTTTGAGAGCGTAGTGATGTGTAGATGGATATTAACATGAACACATGATTGATTTTTTCATCTTTTTTTGTACAATATGCTGTCTGTGTGGTTAGCATGGTTAAAGCGAACAAGGCTTTGTATTAAACTGTGCATATGTCTTGCCAAAAATGCAAGCCTTCTAAAATCTGACGCTTTATTTATTTGTAATTTTGTTTGTGTAATGAAAACAGATCAAAGATTTTTCTTCACAGTTTTCAAAATCTAAGTAACCGCAAGATCTGCTGCAGTTGAATTACTTGTGTTACTCCTCCAGGAGCGTTTCCACTTTCCTCTTCCTCCTTTGTGTGTGTGTGTGTCTGTGTGTGTTTCATCGAGATGCTTTTGTGCCAGTGTTCTGTCAGTGTTGCATATTTGCATAATGTGAAGTACACATAACACTTATGAATAAGTGTGTGTGTCTGTGTGTGTGACTGCATAATGAGTGTGTCTGTGTGTGAGTGAAAGTCAGGGAATGTTAATGCCCTATTCCCAATTTCTGTGCATGAATTTGTGCTTGCTGCTCATTGTGGCAACCACCCCTACAAGTATGTGTGCGAGTGTGTGTTTTTGTATGAAAACCAGCAAGTTTCTGCACTGAAAGATGATTATTACAGACATATTTATCTGTGTGTGTGTGTGTGCCTGCTAGTGTTTGTCCCCCAGTCAGCACTGAAATGAAATATAGCTCCTCATTGTTATGAAAACCACATCCTGCATTCCCAAATTAGAGAATAAGCAAAAGAAGAAGAAGAAGATGAAAATGAGTGGGAGAGAGCTGACTTTTACAAACACAGAAACAAACACCGGTTCCCTCCCATCTTCTTCTTCTGCTGCAACTGTGTTCAGGAGCGCAGGTGAAACCTTTGATTTGTAAACAATAGAAGTGAAAAAGTGACAAATGTTTGGAAGAAGATGATGAGAACCTGTGTGCTGAAGCTATATAACTTATATCAACAAACTTCAAAAGAAAAAACATCAGAGCTTTAATTTCAGTCAAACCATTCATATGTGAAGCTTTGTTTGGTAAAGTCAAGTCTGCACCATTTAATCTTTTTCATATCTTCTTTGAGCTACATTTTATCAAATAAATCAAATAAATTTTAATAAAAAATGTTGAAGCTAGAGTAAAAAAAACAAAAAACGTGAAAGGCTTCTAGACCAGTCACATTATGAACACCTGTCTAATATTGTGTTGGTCCTCCTTTTGCTGCCAAAACAGCCCTGACGTATCCAGGCGTGGACTCCACTAGAAGGTGTGCTGTATCTGGTACCAAGATGTGAGCAACAGATCCTTTAAATCTTGTAAGTGGTGAGGTTTCCATGAATCTGACTTGTTTGCCCAGCACATCCCATAGATGCTCAACTGGACTGAGATCTGGGAAACTTGGAGGCCAGATCAACACCTCGTTGATGTGCTCTTCGAAACCATTCCTGAACCATTTTTGTTTTGTGGCCTGGTGCATTATTCTGCTGAAAGAGGCCGCAGCCATCAGGGAGTATTGTTTCCAACAAATGATGTACACCCTATGCAACAATTAGGTAGGCTTAGATAGGTGGTATGTGTTAAAGTAACATTCATATGGATGGCAGGACCCAAGGTTTCCCAGCCCAAAGCATCACACTGCCTCCACCAGCTTGCCTTCTTCCATAGTGCATCCTGGTGGGAGGTGTTCCCCAGGTAAGCAACGCACAACAAAACAAGTAAACGTGATTGATCAGACTTGTGTCCCAGGAGACTATAATGTAGAAAATGACACAAGCCACCATCTGCTAGATAATGATGCAAATGGGGAAGGACAAGACTTTGAATTTTCCTGAGATTTTGTAAAATTCTGTGGATTTTACAAAATTCACAGATACAAAGTTGTATCTGTGTGAGGAGTGTCAGGAGTACTAACAGTGATCTGCTTCCAGTGAACCCTACATAGTCCAGTTATGTGTCCATAAGGGTTTCCACCACATTCTGATACTGTTCTGGTGCTCCAGCAACTACCAAGCCACTGAAAAACTTCTGTAAGTCAACTGTTTCTGTATTGTATGTGTAGTATAAAGAAGGCTGGATAAGGAGAAATAGAGACAGGACAGTCCCTTCTAGAGCACCAGCTGATTTTTGATAAATACTAATTACTCATATTTTATCAATATACAACTCCAGGGTTCAGCCTGTTCCTTACTTCTACTACTCTGGAGATCATAAGGTATGTATAGCTGTAACTCAACTGCAGTTGGGAGTTCCATTAGCTCATGGTTCAGTATTAAACTTCAGTGTGGTCACCATATTGTTCTGGAGCAGCCAATGCTCCTAATGTACCATGTTTATAAAGCCAGGAGGTCTGCGCACATTTAAAATCACTACAACTCATGGAGTTTTGAACCAGTTTTTAAAGAGGTATGATTCCGTGTGAGGTATGATGACTGGAACTTTTAAACAAGCAAACTAAAAAGTATGACTATGACTAAGCAGGGTGGTTCTGCAGAACTTTCTGCAGAAAGATTTGTATGGAGACTATGTCAGACCCAACTGGAGAAAAGGGGAACAACGATTTGCACGAGTGTGGGAAGGCTGCTGGTGCTAACACTGCTATACCTTGACATTGTATGTGCGCTGTAACGACACAAATGATCTTTGAAGAATGTGATTAATCATGTCAACCTAGTGTTTGCACAGACACTACCCAACTGTTTTTAAAAAAATCATTCTTTTCTGCAAATGTACCACATGTAAGAAACTGAGTGCTGCAATAAAAAGTCAATCTTTGTGAAACAATCTGAAGTCTTGATATTTTTCCTGAATGGTTGCCTTTACCAGGACAAGGGTTATTGCCTAATTTGGCAGTCAGGAGTGACTTTCTAGTTTTCGGAGGGTCCTTTTCTTTATTTGGTTCTTCAGAAGTAAGGTCAAAGATTCTTCACATTTCTCTTTTCAAAGAAAGTCTCCCCCACATACTTTTTGTTCCTCTCCATGGACACACTTCTCCTTGACCTTGCGATTGCTGCTCTGCCCACAGCCCCAGAGCGTAGCCTTGTTCCCGTGGCAACACAGCTGCATTGCTTGTGGTCGGATAAACAGCAGCAGCTGGTTCCAATTGTACTGTGTCACTGTGAACATGTGTGTGTATGTGTGTCCTGTTTTTAAGGCACCAACCCCACACTTCTCCAGTAATCTGTCTTCATCTTCTCAAGAATGAGGTAAAAAAATAAACTTCTTCCCTTCTCATTTTTTTCACCTCTCCCTCCCAATCCACTCATTGGGTTTGCAGAGTTAGAGGGAAATTCATGTGTTTTTATCCAGTCTTTACTCTAATTTTAAATTTACCTTGAGTGATATTTGTGTCTGTGGAGTCAATCATATATAATTTAGCACATGTAATGTAAGAACTTGATTTAATTTTCAGTCATTTTGGCAGAGTGAGCACAGAAAAATGTTTAAGGTCAATTCCAGTTTATTTCAATCATACATACACTATGTTACCAAAAGTATTCACTCACCCATCCACATCATGCACAGTGATAAATGGTGGCCTATCTGCTTATCTGTGACAAGGCATAAAAGGTCAGGGTGGGAAAGGCTGGCTGTTTACACAGTGCTGTAACTGAGCATGTTAATGGAAAGATGACTGGAAGGAAAAGGTACACAAGCAACAGGGATGACCTGTTGAGAGGATTGTTGAGAAAAGTTGATTGAAGGACCTAGAAGTGATTTACGAGGAGTGGATTAAGGCTGGTGTCAGTGCATCAAGAGTCACCACCCACAGATGTCTTCAGGAAAGCTTCTGCAACTGTTGTATTCCTAATATTGAGCCACTCCTTGTTGATTTGAATATATTGATTTATTGATTAGCATTCAAATATCTCAGTGAAAACAGAATAAAGATCTTCCACAAAGCAAGAAAGCATGAGACAAGGCTAATCAAAAGGTATTGGCTGAAACATATGCTTATTACGCCAACCCCTTTAACAAAAGATCTTTTAGCATGCAGCTCATGTACATAGGGCTCGAAGCAAAGGGTAAAGCAAAACAAAGCAAACAAACAAACAAAAAAAAAAAAAACTTTCCACCTTAGATAAGTAACTACATTAAATTACATTTCATTAAAATAATCAAAGCAAAACAACCAAGAGTTCAAGTATCATTATTTTTGCTCTTTTCATTCTTGATTTATATATTTTTCTAATACTCTTTATCTTGTTTTGTTTTTTTTAAAGAAATCTGTTCCCCTTAAGTCATATTGACTCTCTGACTTTAAACAGCTTCTGATTTCGCAGCAAAGCAAGTTATGTTGTGCTTTATACATTATCTGTGCCATTTTATATTCAACTAAATCATAAAATTTCAGGGTGTTCAGATTAATAAACAAAATGTTAGTTGGTTCTATATAATTTGATTGATTTATAATTCTTATAGCTCTTTTTTTGTAACTTGAAGGCAGGATTATTTGTTTTATATGCATTACCCCATATCTCTAGACAATAAGTCATATATGGAAGCAACAGAGAACAATACAGTGTGTATAATGATTTCTTGTTCAGGACATGCTTTGTTTTGTAGAGAATAGCAATGGTTTTTGACATTTTTGTTTTCACATGGTTTATATGAGACTTCCAGCTAAGCTTATCATCAATTATCACTCCAAGAAATTTATTTTCGTATACTCTTTCAATTTCAATTCCATTAACCCTGATTTTAGATACATTTTTCATTTGTCTAGTACCAAAAATAATACATTTTGTTTATATTTAACAATAACTTATTCATATCAAACCAGTTTCTTGTCTCTTGTTTAAGACACAATATCAATAGCATGCACGGGCTAAAGAGAAACAGAACTGGACTGCAGCTCTGTGGTCCAGAGTCTTTTCATTTAAAAGACAATTTTGCAAACATTTGGAACAAAAGGTCCACAAGTCTGAGGAAGAGTGGAGCGCCACAGAAGCCAAGGCACTTACAGTGTGACTGGATGATTTGGAGCATCATGTGATCTGCTGGTGTTGGTGGTTGGTCATTCAGTCATTGAAGACTTCTACCAGAGCACTTCATACGTCTGTCTGTTGACAAAATTTATGGACATACTAACACGTTTCGAGCAGGACTTGGTGCCAAAGCTGCCAAATGTTTTGCTGACCATGTTATTACTATGCTTGAGTCAACTCACCTGGCCTGAACCCCATACAATATGTGGGGGGGTATTACTGGGTTGAAAACACCCAACCCAATAATACAGATGAACTGAAGGCTATCAAAGCAATGATAGCAATGAAGGCTTCCTTTGCCTTTTTCCAGCAGAACTTAATGGCAAACCTACTACCAAATTGTTTGCTGACCATGTTATGCTTACAGCATGGTGACACAGTGCTTAGCACTGTTGCACAGCACAGCAAGAAGGTTCTGAGTTCAATTCCACCATCAGGCTAGGTTCTTTCTGTGCAGAGTTTGCATGTTCTCCCCGTGTTTGCATGGGTTCTCCCCGGGTACTCCGGCTTCCTCCCAAGTCCAAAGACATGCAGTTAGTGGGGATAGGTTAATTGGAAACACCAAAATACTGTGAATGTGAGCGCAAATGGCTGTCTCTGTTAGCCCTGTGACAGACTGGTGACCTGTCCAGGGTGTACCCTGCCTCTCACCCTAGGACAGCTGGGATAGGCTCCAGCACGCCTGTGACCCTGAAAAAGATAAGTGAAAGCCACTGGATGGATGTTATGATTGTGCTTGATTATGTAGTCAACACCCAACCCAATAATAAAGACAAGCCAAAAGCCAATAAAGTAAGCCACCTTAGCAGTGACACAAACCGCCATGTCACACAGGTGGAGCCTCAACCAAGTACTGAATACATAGATGAGAATATTTTCCAGAAGTTTGACATCTCTCTATTGTAATTTTTATTGATCTTTGAAAAGATTTTGGTAATTTTAGATACATGGTTTCATGAGCCGCACTATATTGCCAAAAGTATTTACTCATCCATCCAAATCATTGACTTCAGGTGTTCCAATCTCTTCCATGGCCAGAGTGTGTATAAAATCAAGACTGCATCCAGACTGATTCTACAAACACTTGTGAAAGAATCAGTCGCTCTCAGTAGCTCAGTGAATTATTGTGGCATTGTGATTTTTTTTCTTTACTGAACTGTTTCGATTTAGTTGTGTATGTGACGACACAAACTGGTGTAGCTGAGCACAGTCTCCTAGGCCTCGCTGCTGTTAACTGGAGTCACTCAGCAGAGTTACTGTAGTTAACTGAAACATGCACTGACTGTGCATGTGGATTAGGGTTGCCAACCGTCCCGTTTTACCCGGGACATCCTGTATAATGAGCAAAAATGGATGATGATGCAGATAACTTTACTCTTCACAGTCATTTAACTCCACTGCTCACCTTCTCCCACTCTCTCTCCCTTCTCTCACCAGTCAGAAGCTACAAGGTCAAATCTTCAGCTTAAAGTGGGAATCCACTAAGGTAGATTCAACAAGCTGCTTTAAACATGAGCATTTAAGAATCTAAACATGCAAATAATAATTATAATCAAACAATGTGCAAACAGTTAGCTGAGTAAATAATGTAGCCTCATGCCCTTTATAGATGGAAGTGTCAAATCTTTTAGCATTAGCTTAGCTAGACTGCTGAGAAGTGCAGTGAACAAATTGTATCCATTGTCTTGTGTTCTTTAGGAAAGGTAGGGAAATTGAACTCTCCTCTACAATCAGAAAACGTGTGGAGTATTCCTTTTTTTGAGTGTTGGGCAAATGTGCAAAGTTATTACAGAATTGTGATCATATTAAGAAAATCCCATTTGCATAACAAGAATCTGTTCTGCAATTCACCTGGATGATGATCAAACTGCACCTCCATGATGACACACTCATTCTCTCATTCATGTCCTTCATTCATTTTAGCTGGATGATTTCTTTTATAGATTTATTTAAGTGTAAATGCAAACACCTTAGCCCACATTAGGACTTTCCTTTCCTTTCCTTTTTCCTTTCCTTTCCTTTCCTTTCCTTTCCTTTCCTTTCCTTTCCTTTCCTTTCCTTTCCTTTCCTTTCCTCTGTAGTTTCAGGGGAAATTGAGAGCCCCTCCTCCTCCTCTCATTTCCCATGATACTGTGTGTGCACCACTGGTTTGAAACAGAACAAAGATAGAGTACAACGCCCTGTTCAGTTCTCCTGTTAAAAGATAGAGCGTCCCTTTGTCTTGTTAAAGGTCGGTGTGTGTGGCGAGACAGTGCATTCATATGCCCGTTGATGCATGGGTTTGATTGTGTGTTTTGTCTGTGAGTTTGTGTGTGCGTGTTCCAGGGTTAATAAGCTTTGTGGTTCACAAAAGTCCCTCAAGCCTTCAGGACAGACAGCCAGATGTCTGTGTTGCGTGTGTGTGTGTGTGTGTGTGTGTGTGTGTGTGTGTGTGTGTGTGTGTGTGTGTGTGCATAATCTATGGCTACGAGGAAGATAAAATCATTTCTTTCTGTTCATAATTGGTGTTTGTCAACATTAACCAGTTGTATAGTGAGAAACCCAAACTTCACACAGCTGTTAGCACTAACGTGCTGCATCCATTTCTTGACAAGTAATTTTCTTCAGTCCTTACACTGCAAAGAAACACTGTTCAGTGCAACAAAATAACCCACTGTATAAATCCCACTAAACCACAATTTTTCATGATACCTTTAAAATAAGCAGGGGCCATGCACAAGAATCTTAAATACTACATAGTCGTTAAATGACAAGAACATTTTACCTTTTGTGATCCTTCTTGATGAAAGCAAAGGCATGGCGTGTGAAGAGAATAACAGTTATCCTCTTTTTGCAGTGCACTTTGACACTTTCCAACCACCTAAACATTGCTGCAGATGTGCATATCCAGACTTTGATCGGTCAGAGCTGCTGCTCCTTATCAGCCATGGTCATAGTTGCAGTCCCTGCAATAACAAACTCAAACATGATTATGTAAAAAAGCATTTTTTTTAATATGTTTTCTGTGACCAGAATATTGTGTAGGAAGCTATGAAGGACGTGCATGTGCAGTCTGACCTGATGGAGGCGGTGCCTAAACTCAGACGCAGTGATACAGAAACGGGTTTTTTGGCTTATTGTAACATCAGCATGGTGATGTAGCAGGATGTGGGCAAAACAGCATTTTTTATATATCTACTATAGGGATTTCATGACAGCAGCCCTTGCTGAAGATAAAGAAGATGTTTGTTTTTTTTGTTTCTTTGTTTTTCAGGAAAAATGTAGAGATCCACATCAGTTGGTGACTCATGTAAAAATGCTAGGAACTACTTGAAGCAAAAATGTGCAAAAAACTTGTTTAGAAAAACACACCAAGACAAATGAGACGAAGGTTAAAGTGTGCTTTAGCGTTCATATTTTTAATTAAGAATTTTACTTAACAAGAGCTGGGCTCTAATACAAAAACCATGCAGGGTCCAACCCTTCTCCTCTAAACAAGGCTTTTAGAGATGTAGTCTGTGAGTTGTCTATTTTTGGGTCGCGCTTGGCTTGCAGGTATGAAAGTGCATCAAAGGAAACATGCAGAGATGGCTGTTGTTTGTGCTCTAGTGTGGAAAAGAAAAGGAGTTTTTGCTGTTTAGAGCCTGTAGAAAGCACAAAATTTGAGACGCAGACCCTTCACCAAACGTTGTCCTCAGTGAGGCTAAGACGGCCCACATCTTCATGCAATAACAGGAAAAGCATAGATATGATTACTTTTGACAGAAATGTATCGGTTGTAGGGTCCAGGCATTGTGTATGCATGCTGACCCATAATTTTTATTATTTGTATATGTTTTGTTTTAAATGGTGCTGCAGGGGATCATGCAGTATAGGTGGGGTTTACTGAATAACAACACGTCCCACCTCAAGAAGGTCCTCCTCCTCACGTTTATATGCCCCCTACGGCATAAATCACATTCATGGCAATTTTTTGTGCTGAAAAGAAATATGGAAAATGTATTAATGCACAGTCTGCGGAAATGTATTTCAAGTCAGTCCTGATGAACGCCAACAGCTCTTCACCTTCCAGCAGTGGCATTTTGTGTAGGTCAAATGCAAGAGCTAACACAGCTTCAACATGTAGATCCGTCTCTGCAAAGCTCTGAGTAGCACTAATTATCTGCTAACATGGTGGGCCTTTAAGCAGATAAGAAAATTGGATAGATGGATATTCAGCAGATATTTTTGTATATTCAGCATTGTAATACAGATGTTTTTGAAGCCTGAATGGAGGAAACCTTTTCAGTGAAGCAAGAATTGAGCCATTTTAACTCCATATTGAACCTCTAACGTCAAGAGCGCTGACGCCCACTCATCGTCATTCCGTCCCACCGGGAGCCAACGCCTCCGAGTGTGTGTTGGTGTGTGTGGGTGTGAGCGATTGAGACAGAAATAATAAGTGCATCTGTGTGTGTGTGTATGGAAGATGAAAGGGATGCAGACTGGCCTCAGGCTCCAATTAAAAACAGGCTGAGGTTGCTATGGCGATACAGGTGAACTGAGGTACTTTATGAAATATTACTGATAGACTCACCAAGTGACTGGTGTACACCTCCAGCAGAGAACAAACTGTTCTGTGGATGCTTTAGTTGTCTGGGTTAATGTTTAATCTTTTAGTCCTGCCTCGAACCTTTTATCCTGCTGCATTTATTTTGACACGCTGGAACCTTAAATATATTAATATTAATAACAATCCTGCTCTGGTTATCTCAGATGTTAAAATTCCCATATTGCAATAATAGAATAAATATCTTAAATCTAAAAAAACCAAAAACAATTTTGCATTAATCTAACCCCACCTAACACTCTCTGCTCTTCCTTCTTCCTGACGTTACTATTTCCCATCACCAGTTTCAACTATCCTATGTCCCATTTTGACCTCGGGACGTCTAGGCCATATTCATCACAGATGTTCCTGTACGCTATGGTTTCCCCTTGGTTATGGAGTTCCATGTATGCCCTGCCTTCTTGCATCTTGCACCCTGCTGTTATGTGCTGGATTGTCCCAGGGGCCTGAACATTGGCCCTTGCCTGGTGCGGTCAACCCTAGCCTCTATCGATCTTGTGCTTACAGCTTGTTCCTGTGCTGCCATGATCAGTGCCTCTGCTGTCTTTCAGTCCAGCTTTGTCCATCCACTGGTAGGATTACTGAAGAGACACAATCTGCCATCTTTCTTTGTAGTGAGACATTTTCATAAGTAAGAGAAGAAGGCAATGCAAAAAATATTAGGATGAGGAGCTGAAAAATCAAACATGCTCAGTTATTTCTTTTAATATATTACCTTTTACTTCTTCAAATTGTCTTCCTTCTGCTAATAATTTTATCTCCTTGTTCTTCCTCCTTTCCCCAGAGGCAGCAGTTGATTCACTGCAGAGGAAAGTTCACTTTTTAGTATCCTGTTTTGGGTTTTTTCCGATTAGCAATGAAAACACAGAATTTTAATCTTGTTTTTCTTCCCTTTTTTAATGACTTCTGCTTTCATTTCCCTATTCAGATCTTTTACAATGATTTCTAAAAAAGTCCAGAATCTTTCTGATGCCATAATGATGAAACTTTTGATTAATGACATATTTGCATTTTGAATTTTTTTTATACACTTACCACCACTTACTAAATTCTTAAAGCTCCAAAATCACCATGAGGTCAAGCGGTTTAAAAGAGAGCCGAGAACCAACTGAAAAAGAAAGAAACTAAAACAAAAAAACAACAACTTTTGAGTCACCTTGACAAATCTGGCACATGACAAGATTAACCAATTATATTGCGCCTGAAACAATTGCACAGTTTTAAATGGAGGGTTGAGCATTTCCTCATTTCAAGTCGACTGGTCTGCGTGATTTGAAGCTTGCAGTTGGATCAGGAACTTGTGAATCTCATGAGACTCTGCCCACTGCAGCCACAGGCCAGACACTAAATCAGTTTTGTGGAAGTAGAGGCAGAAAGCAAGACATTAAGGAAAATGAACTAAACCAATCATATTTTCCTGTCCACCATATGAAAGAAGTTGAAATAAAGCAGATATATCTGTTATATTTGGGAACAACAGTCTGTCCAACAGCTAAAGCAATACTCAAGATAAAGAAGAGACAAAAATATAATAAAAAAGAAAAGAAATGGAAATAATAAGAAAAGAAAAGTGCAGCTGTCATGATGTGTTTTTATCCTCATAAAATTCAGGGGATTTCCTTTTTTTTGCGTCTTGTTCATTTAGATTAGAAATCACACTATTAGCTATGTATAAAATTTTGAATGAGTTTAAACTCCAGAATCTCACTCATCCTGTAGCTGTGGAGTCACTGAGCGCTGGAGAGGTTGCTGGTCACGCTTTACTGGAAAGAAAGAACCTGAATGTTTCAGACAGAGCTGATTCATTGCAGGCTTTTGTTTTAATTGTTGCACTGTTTCCTCTTCATGCTCACTAATGCAGTCTTCCCGTATGTGTTGACTGTTTTAGTTACTCCTGTCAGTGTATTCTACAGGTGCATTCTTCTCTGCTACGGGAAAATCCTGAGCAGTTTTTGTGGGGCAGATTGCTTTTGTGTCTCCAAGATGCCTTTGTTATCCCAAGTCTCTGCAGACTCCTTCTCTTTAAAGATGATTCCAGTTTTTTTCCACTTCATTTCCCATGAATGTATCTGTTGTCCCTAGTTTAAAGCACTATTGAATACAAAATAATGGTCATTTGGTAAATTGATCCCTGTGGCCCCTGTTAGAGTCAGGAAGGAGATTAAACGCTATGACTGTCTCGACACATTGG